>NC_071995.2:27842500-29092500 GCF_028885655.2 Pongo abelii
CTAATTAGGCTTATAAATCTCGGAAGTTCTCTGGATATGACCAGTCTTTGCAGTGATTTTAAGATGTAATCAAAATCTATTTCTAATTATTATTATTAAATATTGCTTATTATGTAAAAAAATTTTAATTAGATGGAATTACTGATGGTATCTGCCAGACCAAAATCTCTGAGAATACATACAATACAGTGGTAGGTGCCATGCAGAAAAATGCTTAGCTAGATAAACGGCCAGCTAGGGGGGAAAGGCAACAGAAAGTGTAAGCATTAATTAGAAAACCTGGTTGGTTGTCAAGTTCTACTGTACAGCCCAGGTGGAGCACAGGAATGTGGAATGGCAGGGGCAGAGAATGGCACATTTCCTGTATCATGTCAAAGGACCCAGAATAACTCTGTACTGAAGCACCAGTATACATAAACAGGAAGAACATTAAATATATTAAATTCATCTTTCCTGTTTGGCACTCAAATTATACTGAGTGAATCCTCAATTAATCCTTACATTGAATAATGCATGTAATTTTGATGGGTTATTGAAGAACTAGTATTGGCACACTTGACTAGTCATCTGGAAAAAATAAAGTTGATTCCACACCTTATACCTCACAACTAAATGTATCCCAGATAGCTCACAATTTTAAACAGCAACTCCCAAAACACAAAGAGACAAACCAAAACTATGAAAATTCTCCATGAGAATTCAAAAAACGTCTTAGACTGATAAGGGCTATTCCGAAGATGAAAGAAAACCTTAAAAGCCTTAAAGAAAATTTAAAAATACTGCATGCCAAAAAATAAATAAAAGTTCAAATGACAAATGGCAAGAAAAAAAATGTGGTGGGCATGGTGGTTCACACCTGTAATCCCAACAATTAGGGAGGTCAAGGCGGGTGGATTGATTGAGCCCAGAAATTTGAGACCAGCCTGGGTAACAAGGCAAAAACTCTTTATACAAAAAAAATACAAAAATTAGCCGGGTGTGGCAGCACATGCCTGTAGTCCCAGCTACTCGGGAGACTGAGATGGGAGGGTCACTTGAACCCAGGGGGGTCGGGGCTGTACCCAGCCATGATCATGCCACTGCACTCCACCCTGGGCGACAGAGCAAGACTCTGTCTCAAAAAAAAAAAAAAAAAAAAAAAATCAGAAAAGAAAGAGAAAAAAATTGTTACTTATAGGCAAAGAGATCATTTTCTGAAAAATGGTTATACAAATTATTAAGAAAAAAACCCATTAGGAGAAATAAGGAAAGCACAAGAAGTGACAGTTCACATAAAAGGAAATATCAATCATATAATTTTTTTTCCATACTCATAAAAAAGAGAAACACACATTAAAACTATAAAAATATTTTTACTTACAAGGTTGGCAAAAATCTAACACACTGAAGAAGAAAGATATTCTCCTACATTGCTGGTGGAGTGTAAATTGAACAATCTCTACAGAGGGCAGCATCCGTCAGAAGTGAAATAACCCACAAATTCCACTCCTAGGTATTTACCTTATTCACATGTGCAAAATGATTGAAAACAACATAAATATCCAATAGTGAGGTTAAATCTATTTTAATAGTCATGCAATGAGATGTTATGCAGCCAAAGAGAAGAATGATACTCACTCATTTATTTGTATTCATTTATTTTATTCATGTGATAAATATACATTGAGTACCTCCTGTGCTGTAGACAAGGTCAGGCTCTAAAATTTTATAACACGTAGGGTACTTAGTTTTATTCTGCTTTGTTATTTCTGTACATGTTATATCTACCCCTAATATACTGGAAATTAATCGAGGGTAGAAAACATGGTTTGACATATTGCATTTCCCCCAAAATTAGAATAATGCATTTCAGATAATGAGGAATCATTATAAATCAGTTGAGTTAATATGTGAAAAATTGTATGATATTGTCCTATTTTATAACTTACTCAGATTTAATTTTTTTTAGTAATAATGGAGTTTTTAAAAACTGTGATCACAGGGATATATGATGTCAAGCTCCTTCTAAAATCAACCACAACACCTTAGATAGATTAAAACAGATATAATGTTTATTTAATAGAGACTGAATTTCTCTTCTCAAAGAGTTAATATTTTCTACATGTACAATTTTTTGGGACAAGTTGGCTTGTAAATTGATGTTTATTATTTAAAACATTTGTAAAAGATATTTTATGGAATTTCCACTTGGAAAATAGATTATGTTGCCAACAAAGTACCCAGCATTAATTCCCCCAAATCATTTGAAGATTATGAAACACATGGAACAAAATTCTTTTTTAAGTGGAATAATATGGAAGTAATTCTTGGATGCTTTTTCTCAAAGTTCTATACTTCTACCATGTGCTATTTTACTTTAAATAAATGAATAAACTGAGGAACAGAAATTGACCAAGTGCATTAAAAAAATTCGCATACCCTTAATAGCCTGAACATTTCTCAAATCTCTGTGAACACCACGGTGTACATTTACTGCAGAGCTCTCCATGCTTACTTGCTCCCACCATCACCCTTAATTTAGCTCATCGAGGGCAGAGATGATAAAGATGTTTATACCTTACATTCCAGTTAGGCCCCCTGCATGTAATGACTTTGCTGGGGAATTTGCATTTATGATCACTTAAAAGCTTGTATCTTCTTATCAATTTCAAGTCCTACATCTTAGAAGACAGGGTAGCAATGGAGGTAAATATCAGTAATTTCTACATATAAAAAGACATTCAAAAGCACTTTAGCCTTTAAAAGTTTAAAACGTTTTATCAGAAAATCTAACATGATATACATGGTATATTCGGAATTCATCATGGCTTCAGTTTTAAAAACTTCTGAAGTTTTATCAGAAAAATTTGACATGACATAGTAAACTCACAAAGGATCATAGCGTCAAAACATTAATGGCAATAGATAAAGTTACAGCAAACTTCTGGAGCAATCAAGGGAAAGGAGGAAAAGCAACAGATGATACGAAGTATTCTTTTTCTATAAAGGACTTTCCCAAAACCCTTATAACTCAGTTCACTAGCTCCTCACCTTCTTTTTACTTTATTTGAAAACTCTATGTACTTGTTTCATGTATAGCTTAAATTACCACCTTGATCCATAATGTATACGGTATAAAACAGGTAACGCATCTGCTTAAACTGATTTGTGATAGCAGAGCAGAGATTTGTGATAGGAGAGGTTAATGCCTGCTAGCACGTCAGTGCAGAAGGGATTCAGATCCTGGCTCAGGCCCTGCCTACCTGTGTGACCTTCAGAAAGCTGCCAAACCCTGATAACGTCATTTCCCCATCTATAAAATGGAGCTAAGAATTATTTCCACATCATAGATTTCACTAGATTTTCCAACACACTCAGTAAATGCTTGCTGCTCTCAGCAAGGCAAACACTGACTTAGAGAGTGCTTTTGCTGATTTTTACTACCTTTTGTATTCCATGTACAACTAAGAAAAAGAATGAAGTATTTTTGATGCTAGATGAGTTGAGCTACTGTACTTGAGAGCAATTTACAAATCATAAAATGTTATATAAATATGACTATAATTGATCTTTACATTGACAGCAATGTGTTTACCAACTTGTAAATGCACTGAAAATCTGCCTTATAAACAAAGTACTCTCTTGACTTTGTTGCATTTTAAATATGCATATCCCTTGTTCTGTTTAATATTAAAAATTCTTGCATATTTGAATTCTGCTAAACTTTAGTGCCTCTATGTGTTTTTAAAGAATTGCTGAAGCACAAAAATAATTTTGCACCTGAGTTGTAAAATGTCAGACAGATCCCCATCCAACAAAGTTTATGGGAGGCCATTGTTTTGGTCTAGCCTCCTGCACTAGGCCCCAGCAGACCCAGAATGAAGTCATTCATGCTAAGTACCACATAATCAAACAGAACTCTGAAATGGGCTGATTATCCAAGAAAACAGGAGATTCATGGCAATCAATCAAAAGGGGCCTAGTTTGGCATGATGTTTTAACCCTTTAAGGAAGGGAACTTTGAAAAGGCCAATTTGCTTCTTGTTCCTTGTTTCTACTTTCTTCAGCCCTTTTCTGTCTACAAAGCAACTGAGGTGCTGCTTGATTCTAGAATGGTATCGTTAAGTAGACCGAAGTCAGTTGACTAGGGTATTTAGCTGTTGGCTAAATTTTCGTGGGGTTGGATCCCACCCATCTAGGAAGGAGTTAGCTCAATTAAAGTGATTGATTTGCATTCAATTGGTATAAGATAAGATCTTGCAGTCCTTATTTTTGGTTAACAGAAATTAAGTATAGTTTCCTTACTTGGGGCTTTGAAGGTTCTTGGTCTGACTTAACCTAAATTTCTAGTTTCACGTTGAAAGTATTGGTGAGAGTAGTAGAAACAGGGTTGACATGGTAATAGTGGCAAATAAAAGGCAATTAGATTTTTAAATAAAATTTGTTGTAATTTTGTCTTTTGACTCCGGTAAGCCAAATGTCCACAGTTCCAGTTTATATGTTAGGACTTTCTAAGACAGGACTTTTGGGGCAACATGATAAAGCATAAAATTCATACTCAAAGAAACTTGGATTTCATTTATTTATTTATTTATTTATTTTAGAAACAGGGTCTGGCTCTGTCACCCAGGCTGGAGTGTAGTGGTGCGAACACAGCTCACTGAAGCTGCAAACTCCTGGGCAGAAAAGATCTCCCAGTTAAGCTCCTAAGTAGCTAGGACTACAGGTGTGCACCACCATGCCCAGCTAATTTTGTTTTTGGCCTCCCAAAGTGCTGGGATTGTAGGCATGAGCTATCGTGCCTGGCTGAAACTTGGATTTCAAACCCAACTCAAATACTTATTAATTGGACAAGTTACTTACCCTTTCTAAGGCTAACTTTCACTCTGTGAAACTCCTAGCCTATGGATTATTGTCAGTCAACAAACACTTATTAATCTGCTTAGTCAAGAACAAACACTTTCAGGCTCCAATGGTGAAGAAAGGAAAGTTCCTCTTTTTATCATTTACATGCTAAAGGGGGGTGGGGCAGACAACAAAGAAGCAATAAATAAACAAACAAGCTGCTTTCAAATAGTGACAAGAGCTAAGAGGAAAATGAAATGGTCTAAGATGATAAGGAGCAGGAAGAAGCTGAGACACTGCATGGGGAGTGTTCTGGAATACTTCACTGAGCCCTTGTATTTTGAACTGAGATCTGACTGAGATCTGATGAAACCAGCAAGTGACATTCTCCAGGAAGAGGGTCCAAACAGAGGGAATGGCATATGCAAATGTCCTCAGGTGAGGAAATGCCTGAAGCAGATGAGACTCGGAAAGAAGGATGGAGCAGAGTTGGAGGAGATGGAGGGTGATGGGAAAAGGTCGGATTAGACCAGCTCAGATGAGGAAGGGCTTTTGTAAGTGCAATGGGGAGTTGTCAGTAGGTGAGTGACATGCTCTGGTTTACATGTTAAGATCCTCTAACAACTGTGCAGGCAATGGATTGCAGTGGCACATTTAGTAAGGACACTCTTCTGTCATCCATGTCCGATGATGGTGGATTTGGACAAGGGTGACACAAGAGAAAGAAAAACAGAGATTCTGGAAATGGGTCTGACAGAATTTGCTGCTGTGTTTAATGAGAGTAAACGAAAGGGAAGAATCCATTGTGACCCCTAAGGTTTTAAAAGAGTACTATCTGCAAAAGAGTTACTTTTTCAAGTAGCACAGAAATCTGCCTCTTGCAGCTGCCACATATGAGTTATAATTCTGTCTTTGGGAACCGTTTAAAAAAAAAAACCAAAAACAGCCCATTCTAACCTTCAAAAGTTTAAAAATAATTATTGTGTTCCTCCTCAGATTTCTTTTCTTTGTCTAAATATTTCAAATGTTTTCAATCACTAAAGTGAGGTGATTTTAGATCCCTTGACGACTGAGGGTTCACTTCTGAATGTGTTCCACTTTGGTTCTCTGTTTCTATGACCAGCGTCCAACAACAACCAAAAAACATACAGTCTAATCATCATTAAGCAGAATCTGCTTTTCACCTTCATCCTAGGTAACAACTTTCTATTAATTTGTTTTTCACAGCTACTTTATAGTTGCCCATCAAAATCTAATATGGGAGACAAGAATAGTACTTGCGATGATGTAAGTTAGAATGAAATGAGACTGTATCAGGCTGTTCTTGTGTTGCTAAAAAGAAATACCTGGCGCTGGAAAATTGATAAAGAAAAGAGTTTTAACTGGCTCGTCGTTCTGCGGGCCATACAAGCATGGCTTTTGCATCTGTCCAGCTTCTGGTGAGGCCTCAGGAAGCTTCCACTCTTGGTGGAAGGCACAGGGAGAGCAGACGGGGTCAATGGTGAAGGCAGGAGCAAGGAGTGGGGGCAAGTCCCAAACTTTTAAACAACCAGATCTCATGGGAACTCACCAAGTAAGAACTCACTTATCACCACGGGGATGGTGTTAAACCACTCATGACAGATCTGTCCCCATGATCCAGTCACCTCCCACCAGACCCCACCTCCAACGTCGGAATCCCATTTCCACATGAGATTTGTAGGGGACAAACATCTAAACCATATCACAGATTCTAAGAAAGTCATACGTGGACCAATGGGGTGAGTTCAGATTTGGATGTAGGAGCCAAGAGTGGCTATGGAGGAATCTGAACAGAAAAAAAGTTGAGTAATGGGAAAGATGCTGAGGAATGGCAATGGTGGAAACTGGAGAAAGCTAGTGTGAGCCATGTGGGGGCATCCTAGATGTAACACTGAGGAATCTAGCCTTAGGTTGTTAGGCAAAGGGATGTTGCTGAAGGTTGGGGACATAGTGTTGATTTTTTAAACCAACAGAAAGAATTTCACTTCAGAAAGATTACTCTGGTATCAGGCTTATCTAAATAAGGGAAGACAGAAGGAGATAACATTAATTTCCCGCAGTGGTCCGAGAAGAAAGTAATGAAGGGTTAATGAGGCCACAATGCGGGGAAGGGGAGGGGAGGAACAAATGCAGAAGGAGAGTGAGGACAGAATTTCCAGAGCTTTAACTGTTCAGATGGAAGGCACCAACAAGGAAAACGAAGAAGGCATGCCTTCTTACAAAGAGAAAACTGAGATTGATATGGAAACCTCACTCTTCACCTATCTTGATTACACCCTTTGATATAATTATTTTTAGACTTATCACACATGTCTTTATAGCATACAAAAGGGAACTAAAATTCCCTCTTAAATTATAATGCTTTGGCCAGTATGGAAATGGTAGGAAATGAAGTCTTATTACTTAGAAATAAAAGATGTATTTAGACTAATATAGTTTCAGTAACTATATTAAGCCCCCAAATCTCTGCAATTCTGTGCATGAACTGATTGGATTACACAATGCGTATCACTGAAGTCAGAATTCAGAAAGCAGTCACAACATGGATTTCACTTGTGGCTCCAAGTTCTTTCTCTCTCAATGTATACATGTGATCAACAACATGCCCGCTATGCCCTGTGTAGGGCCAACTGGTATTTCCCCACCTTGCGTTTGCTAAATATTGAGGGGTAGAGGAAGAGGAACAAGAGGAGAGAGGAGAGAGAAAGAAGGAAAAAGAGAAGAGACTGCCTTAATATGTGAAATACTATAAGAAAAATACTTAGCAGCTAAGACAATGTATTCCTATGTAAAAATTAACACCATGATATTTCTTTGCTTTTCCTTTGGATTTTATCTTTTATTGGTTAATGTGTTTCCTAACTGATTTGGCCCAAATAAAAATACATTTACTGCTGTTTCATTATAACTTGAAAGTAATATATTCGCAGAAATTACATAAAAGTGTGAAGAAAACCAGATCCACACATCATCCATCCACCACTCAAGAGATAATCAATGTTAAAATTTTATTTATCTCTCTGAACACTTTCTTCTGTGCATCCTTTTAAAATAAAAATTAGGTTCTCTTTCTTTATTTCTCCTTCTTTATTTTTGTGTGTCCTTCTTTATTCTTGATATGATACATATTGTGACCACTTCCTCTTCCTGTACCTCTTCACTTCCCCTCCCACACCATTCAGTTCTAAAATCTTTAGGAGGAGTGCAGCGCAGTAAGTGTCCGCGCTGGGAAAGATGTGCAAAAGAGCCATGGTACTCCAGAATGTGGGGACCCAAAAGGGAGTGGAAGGTCTATGTAGGAGGACTGCCTGCAGAGAATCAGAACTCAAGTGGAGTGAGGAGGGTGTCCATGCGAGGAGCAGCCTGAGTTGGGGGTTACAGTCAAGGAGTGTATCCATGCAAAGTTGTGGCCCAGGATAGAGAGGTAGAGACCAAGCCAGGTGAAGGGGATCCCCTGCAGAGCAGCAGCCTGACCTAGCACCAGCCCAAGGGAGGTGCTATGGCTTTACTGTGTCCCTCGAAGTTCGTGTGTTAGAAACTTAATCCTCAATAAAACAGAGGTGAGAGGTGGGACTTTTAAGAGGGCAGAGCCCTCATAAATGAATTGATGCTGTTATGAGTAGGTTAATTATCCTGGGAGTGGGTTTCTAATAAAAATATGAGTTTAGCCCCCTTCCTTTCACTCTCTCTCTCTCTTTTCCTCGCTTGCCTTCTACCTTCTGCCTTTCCCCATGGGATGATGCAGCAAGAAGGCCCTCACCAGATGCACACCTCTCCATCCTGGACTTCCCAGCCTCCAGAACTGTTAGAAATAAATCTCTATTCTTGATAAATTACTCAGTCACAGGTAATCTGTTATAGCAGTGCAAAACAGAGTAAGCACAAAACAGACTAAGACCAGAGATGAGGACAATGCCCCTCCATAGGAGGATACCAGAGGCCAAGCTGCAAAAGGCCAGCATCCTTGTGGGGTGTGGCCCACCAAGCGGGATCCCAGCTCATGTGGGCTCTGAGGTGAGGAGGGTATGTGCAAAGAATGGTTCCAGGTGTGGAAACACTAAAGTTGTTAGTTTATTTGAGGAGAACTGGCATCTTTATCAATTGAATTTTCCAATCAAGAAATTATGTTTCTCTATTTATTAAAATCTTTTATATCCTTCAATATAGTAAAATTTAATTCTCTCATATTAAGTTTACCCTTAGATGTTTAATGTTTTTGTTGCTATTGATAATGACGTCTTTTTCATACTACATTCTCTTTTGTGGTATACAGAAAGTCTGTTAATTATAATACTCACTTATAATTAATTACTTAAGCCAACTGTATTATTAGTCTATTAGTTCCACTAATTTTCAATTGAGTCTCTTGGGTTATAACTGCCTTTCAATGTATTCAAATCAAAATTGGGACTGTCACTAAATTTTGTTAATATATTTTGTTGTAAATAACCTAGGTCAAATTGCAAACAGGGAGAAATGACTAAAAACATTTTAAATGGTCATTAATTAGTTAAGTCATTTATTCATTTCTCACATATTTGTTGAAGTATGCTATAACCCTGGCCAAATTACATAACCTATAAAACTCTCTGTTTTCTTAACTATCAAATGTAAATAATTTAAAACCTATCTAAGGATTAAATGAGACAATGCATGTAAATGGCTGGCATTGCACATGGTAAGTACTCAATAAATGTTAACAGTGATGATGACTGATAATGAAATATGCTATAAACTGCCTTTCCCAATGCCTGCAGAGCCACCATTAGTTGAGAGGATGATCAAGCTCTTCCTTTTTTGTTCAGTACAGCCAAGTGTGCATTTCTTCTCTCCTCTCCCCTCCACCACTGGGGGAATGGCCCTAATTAACTTATTAACTCTCTCTCTCTCTGTCTCTCTCTCTCTCTCTCTCTCGACACCCCACCCCCATACACAAAGAAGAATCTATGAGAAACTCCTCTAGAATTTACTCACCTTCCTTTAGCTGTAATTCCCTTGCCTTCAATTTCATTTGTAATTTCTGAAGCCTTGTATACATAGTAGGCCTTCAATAAATATTGACACACTTCAAACAAAATTGGAAAACTACAAGACCCTCAAAAAGTCCTATGTCATATGAAGGTATTAGCAAGTCAGGCCACTTAATAGACAAGACAATTCCATAATGAAATCTGAGGTAACAATTAACTAAAATCCTCTAAAATCTGACTGAGCCATATTAAAGTTTCATATGCAATAATATTAAATTTAATATTTTTAATATAATGATTATATCCTCCTCCCAAAAAGTATGCAACATTCAGAATCATTTGCTGAGGGCTGCTCTTCAGTTTAACAGAAAACATACCAGTTTTCTTAAGTTGTAAATTGGGAAGCTGCTTGTGTTGCCCATTAACCAAAAACCTAATTTCTTCAAGAAATGTAAAAATAAGTAAAACTCAAACCATGACTTACCCACTTCAGCCAAAGTTCTGATACAGGATTCCACCGAGGCTTTCTGCGCTGGGTTTGGCCAGGTGCAATTGTAAATTCTGAAGGCAGATTGCAGTAGCTGAATAAAAACTGGCTGATGTGTCTAAAACCAGAAAGAAGGTGGGCAAAAAGAGATGCTAAACCATTAATAGCCCTGATGTAGCATCTATGCATTCTCAGAAAGGTTCACCAAAATAAAATAAAATACAATCTTTCAAGTTTCAGTGCTAGTTAATAAATATCTCATTCACGAAACATTTATTAGGTACTCTCTTCATGAGAGGCAACATGCTACACACTATAGGGAATTGGTTATTTTCATTTTAATTATATTCTTAATCAGAAAAATATGCCATTTCCTGAAGCCAATGACATGAATATCTTTTATAATCAATGGTTTATTCCCATGAGCAAATAAGCAGGTGTTTCTGGGTTGGTTGGTTTGTTTTGGTTTTCATATGATGGACAAGTAGAGGAGACAACCATTTTGAACTACAGAAACAATTTCCTATGGTTCTATCTAATAGTTTAAAATTTTTCCCTAAAGAAAGTATAATTGAACTGATATTTTTAGAAGAGTTATACACAATCACTGTAGAATATTTGTGGACCACAGAAATGAAAATCTTCAAGAATCCTACAACATAGACATACAGTATCAATATTTGAAGATATTTACTCCCTGAGTTTTTTGATGCATGTATGTTTATATATTCTTTACACAAACAAATTTGGATGATACTACAATGGAATTCAGTGGCCTAATATTACTTCATGTTTATTATCTTGGTCATCAATTTTCCCCATAAAACATGATTTTTAATTGCTATATAATAAACCATCCTACAGATATATCACAATTTATTTAGCTCTTCCTCCTTTTAAGGATGTTTAATTGATTAAATTTTTAGTATTATAAATACTTGAATTAAAAGTTTTAGTATATAAACCTTCGTTAATTTTTTTAGGATAAGTTACTAAAGTAAAACTTTAGGGGCAAAATGTCTATCATTTAAAGAATTAATTGTGCAGTTATTTCAACACTTGGCAATCAACATACAGATATGAAGTTCTTAGTCTGCTTAGAGAAAAAGGAAAAATAATTCAATTTAAAGATGAGGTCTCTTTATTTAAAGTAAAGTTTGGTAAACTCAGAAAGAGGCATAATAGTAAATAATATGAGAAGAATAAACATCTGAAGTGTAGGAAATGACTTCCTGACCAGAAAAAATTTATCCTACTCAAATAAGAGAAACTCTTTGCAGCAGAATGCTTTGCAATTCTTTAACTTACCTGGAGGCTGGTACTATTGTCTGAAAAGGGAGAATTAAAGAAGCCGCTCACAATATTCATTATTGACTCAGTCACACACTTTTCCAAAAAGATGTCTGCATGTTTCCTGTCTGTAGTTGTGTTGCAAACCTGGAGGGAAAACAAAACAACTCAATATGTTTTATCACATTTTTAAACCACAACTCAGTATTGGAACCACCTAAAAATTGTCCTGAAATAGTTGTCAGTAACATGTCTTCTGCTTTTTAAAGTTGCTGAGAAGAGAAGCATTTCAGACTGAAATCATGAAAATTGGATCAATCTTCAGTAGCTTCTCCATCAAGTTAGCCTGTCATTTCAGCCTTGAAACCAGAATTCTTTCACAGACCCCCAGCCTCTTCTTCTTAATTTGCTTCTCCCTTCTCTTGCACACCAACCTCTCCCTCAGCCTCCAAGCTTGGCTTTGCTGGAGAACACTTTTCCTCTCAATGTAAGAGACCAAAGACGAAACAGTCATGCTAAGTGTAAGAAAGGTGATTAATGGTAGTTAGTAACTCCAAACATTTTCACTCCTAACCCTCACTCAAATTGGAGGACACAAACACAGAAAGCATCTGGAGAGGAAAACAGAAAGGTAGGAGAAGATAAATCAAACCCCTCCCAATAATTCTGATGTTTTCATCCATGGATTATCTTAGAAGGATGGAAGTATAGGTTTGCGTGCATTCTTCTCAGAGTGGACTCAGCCAAAGAGACAATGCTGAAGCTGGAGAAAGACCAGAAAAGAGCATCCCTGGCTCCTGCTCTGATCTTTACGTCTGATGAAATGAGGCAGTAATTGGTCATTTTGCATTTTGCTGTAAATTTCAATGTCAGCATGAACAAATTGCAAAAGCTAAGATACCTAATTAAAAACACATGAAGAAAAGTTGGCTGCTGAAAAGACAGAAAAACATAGAGATAAAAAGAAAAAGAACTGGGAGTGGTGGGCAGCAAATGTTAGAAAAGACTGAAAAACTGCAGCAGAGAAAGAAAGTTTAAATTTTCACAAAATTGTGGTGGGTAATATGGTGGCCAGATGTTCCAGATGTTCTTAGACCATCCAAATTTTTATGTAATTTTTAAAAATTTTCAATAAGGAGCTTAACCAAAAGAATAAGTCAATGTCACTTAATCTGATATTGTTTTAAAAGCTTTCACACAAATTCATAAAAGAGAAAATTTTCCTTCTCAAACCATGTGTCCTGGGGCTTTTGTTTTGGGATCTGGGAGCACTAACGCCAGCATTTGCCAAATGGAGGTGGGAGAAAGAGAACAGGGTTTGTTTTGCATCTAAGTCACTTCCCATCTGAGCAGTTCACTTTTTCCTCATCTATTAATTGACCCTACCTGACTTCGTTTTTAAAGATTTTTAGTGTACCTAATTTCATAGGATAATTTCAGGCACAGTGCAATTAATGGAAATAAATTATGTCAAATTATGTAATCTTCTAGTTATTGTTCCAGCATGTAACATGGTGCCTGGCACACACAAGATGTTCAACAAACGTTTGTGAAATGAATGAATAATTTAGTAAATTTTTAAATGAAAGAGGGATTAAGGACTCCTATTTTGTTTTATCTTAACTTTAGGTTGGGCTATATTCCTGGAACATCTAACCTCGGATTAAAATTTAATTTAATTTACGTGGTCCCAGATCTAATATAAAATTGATCTTCCTATGATGGATAAGAATTAGGATTTACTTCTTTTAGTATCTTCCTAACACTGGCTTTACAGTGAGCCTTTCTGATACATAGGTTAAAAATATAATAAAGTTGAAGAAGTAGCAGACCAATTCCATCACAACCAAAACAAATGACCTCTCTCATTCAGTGACATTTCATGCAATCGCGTGGGGCTCTCTGGAGTCATTAGAGTATACCACACTGCATTTTCTGCAACTGGACACTTGCCAAAAAACCACCCAGAAATTTGCTTTTTAGTCAGTGGATTAATAAAAATAATCTATTTCTGGATCAAGACTTTCTTCATAATCCTGGGTTATGAAAAGTCTATGTTTTACAAAGCTATGTGGAACCTATTCCTCAGTTCATTTAAACAAGAAATTCAAATGATTTTTCAAGATGTTTTTCCTGTCCTCTACGAATAATAACATTTCACTTTGCATCTTATAATATCATGGACAACCAAGAAATGTAGGAAGCACTTATCAAAATCTTTTAAAATTTTTCAGGAAAATGATCCTCATACATATGAATATCTATTTTCTTTTATTTTTATTTATTTTCTCTTTACAATAGATTGGACATGGCTCAAATAAAATTACATCATATCAAATGATCTTTTTATGTGCAATACATACAGTTTAAAAGTTTTAAACCATTTGCACATATTATTCACATAACATTCTTTCCTATAAAACACTTTCATGTACTGCCATTATCTAAACACTTATTTTAAAAACCTACATTTATTCCATCATTCTAATGCACCATCATGCTTTAATCCATTTTTGGAATGAGTTGAGGTACACATTACCAATATTACAAATCATTTTCTTATCTTCTTAGTTATTTCCTTCTTGCTCATCTTTTATGATGTGATTTTTTTTTGCTATTATAAAGAATTGTACAAAATTACTGTTTTTACTTTCAGATTTTTTTGGCATATTTCACCAAAAGAAGAATCACCAGATGAGAGTATGTAGACAGTTTTATACTGCTTGCTGGGCTGATCCTCTAAAATAATAAATTTAAAATACTATCAACAAACTATTCACAGATACACAGGATGTTACCTTATTACCACCAAATAGTTTTTGCTTTGGGGCTCTGGTTGTATTCAGCTAATGCGAGGCTCTTGCAGGAGATTACAGAGTGGAAGAGAAAGAAGTCAGGCACCTACTCTACCTCTGCCTCCATCCCCATCTCCCTCTCCTTGTAGGGGCTTCTGTGTTCTCTGGATACGGCTACTACTGAAGCCCTTCCTCCATGTCTCCAGGCTTTCCTCAGGATCTAGTAACAATGCCCGCTCCATGTGCCTTCAGGGTCTACAGGTGGTAAAATCCCTCAGTACTCTCATATCCCTTCTTAAATCTGCCCTCGTTTCTTGAATTGTGCCATTTGTTTCCTACTAGAACTGACTGCTATACCAGTAAATTATAATTGTTTTTATCAATTTAATTATACCAAAAAGTTATTTTTCATTTCCCTTGCTGTTAACAAGGTTGCCCATTTCTCATGGAATCATTTCATTTCTTTTTTTTTTTTTAATTTTATTATTATTATACTTTAAGTTTTAGGGTACATGTGCACAATGTGCAGGTTAGTTACATATGTATAAATGTGCCATGCTGGTGCGCTGCACCCATTAACTCGTCATCTAGCATTAGGTATATCTCCTAAAGCTATCCCTCGCCCCTCCCCTCACCCCACAACAGTCCCCAGAGTGTGATGTTCCCCTTCCTGTGTCCATGTGTTCTCATTGTTCAATTCCCACCTATGAGTGACAACATGCGGTGTTTGGTTTTTTGTCCTTGCGATAGTTTACTGAGAATGATGATTTCCAATTTCATCCATGTCCCTACAAAGGACATGAACTCATCATTTTTTATGGCTGCATAGTATTCCACGGTGTCTATGTGCCACATTTTCTTAATCCAGTCTATCATTGTTGGACATTTGGGTTGGTTCCAAGTCTTTGCTATTGTGAATAGTGCCGCAATAAACATACATGTGCATGTGTCTTTATAGCAGCATGATTTATAGTCCTTTGGGTATATACCCAGTAATAGGATGGCTGGGTCAAATGGCATTTCTAGTTCTAGATCCCTGAGGAATCGCCACACTGACTTCCACAAGGGTTGAACTAGTTTACAGTCCCACCAACAGTGTAAAAGTGTTCCTATTTCTCCACATCCTCTCCAGAACATGTTGTTTCCTGACTTTTGAATGATTGCCATTCTAACTGGTGTGAGATGGTATCTCATTGTGGTTTTGATTTGCATTTATCTGATAACCAGTGATGGTGAGCATTTTTTCATGTGTTTTTTTGGCTGCATAAATGTCTTCTTTTGAGAAGTGACTGCTCATGTCCTTTGCCCACTTTTTGATGGGGTTGTTTGTTTTGTTCTTGTAAATTTGTTGGAGTTCATTGTAGATTCTGGATATTAGCCCTTTGTCAGATGAGTAGGTTGTGAAAATTTTCTCCCATTTTGTAGGTTGCCTGTTCACTCTGATGGTAGTTCCTTTTGCTGTGCAGAAGCTCTTTAGTTTAATTAGATCTCATTTCTCAATTTTGGCTTTTGTTGCCATTGCTTTTGGTGTTTTAGACATGAAGTCCTTGCCCATGCCTATGTCCTGAATGGTAATGCCTAGGTTTTCTTCTAGGATTTTCATGGTTTTAGGTCTAACGTTTAAGTCTTTAATCCATCTTGAATTCATTTTTGTATAAGGTGTAAGGAAGGGATCCAGTTTCAGCTTTCTACAGATGGCTAGCCAGTTTTCCCAGCACCATTTATTAAATAGAGAATCCTTTCCCCATTGCTTGTTTTTCTCAGGTTTGTCAAAGATCAGATAGTTGCAGATATGCGGTGTTATTTCTGAGGGCTCTGTTCTGTTCCATTGATCTATATCTCTGTTTTGGTACCAGTACCATGCTGTTTTGGTTACTGTAGCCTTGTAGTATAGTTTGAAGTCAGGTAGCGTAATGCCTCCAGCTTTGTTCTTTTGGCTTAGGATTGACTTGGCGATGAGGGCTCTTTTTTGGTTTCATATGAACTTTAAACTACTTTTTTCCAATTCTGTGAAGAAAGTCACTGGTAGCTTGATGGGGATGGCATTGAATCTACAAATTACCTTGGGCAGTATGGCCATTTTCACGATATTGATTCTTCCTACCCATGAGCATGGAATGTTTTTCCATTTGTTTGTATCCTCTGTTATTTCATTGAGCAGTGGTTTGTAGTTCTCCTTGAAGAGGTCCTTCATGTCCCTTGTAAGTTGGATTCCTAGGTATTTTATTCTCTTTGAAGCAATTGTGAATGGGGGTTCACTCATGATTTGGCTCTCTGTTTGTCTGTTACTGGTGTATAAGAATGCTTGTGATTTCTGAACACTGATTTTGTATCCTGAGACTTTGTTGAAGTTGCTTATCAGCTTAAGGAGATTTTGGGCTGAGACAATGGAGTTTTCTAGATATACAATTATGTCATCTGCAAACAGGGACAATTTGACTTCCTCTTTTCCTAACTGAATACCTCTTATTTCCTTCTCCTGCCTAATTGCCCTGGCCAGAACTTCCAACACTATGTTGAATAGGAGTGGTGAGAGAGGGCATCCCTGTCTTGTGCCAGTTTTCAAAGGGAATGCTTCCAGTTTTTGCCCATTCAGTATGATATTGGCTGTGGGTTTGTCATAGATAGCTCTTATTATTTTGAGATACATCCCATCAATACCTAATTTATTGAGAGTTTTTAGCATGAAGGGTTGTTGAATTTTATCATCGGCCTTTTCTGCATCTATAGAGATAATCATGTGGTTTTTGTCTTTGATTCTGTTTATATGCTGGATTACATTTATTGATTTGCGTATATTGAACCAGCCTTGCATCCCAGGGATGAAGCCCACTTGATCATGGTGGATAAGCTTTTTGATGTGCTGTTGGATTCGGTTTGCCAGTATTTTATTGAGGATTTTTGCATCAATGTTCATCAAGGATATTGGTCTAAAATTCTCTTTTTTGGTTGTGTCTCTGCCCGGCTTTGGTATCAGGATGATGCTGGCCTCATAAAATAAGTTAGGGAGGATTCTCTCTTTTTCTATTGATTGGAATAGTTTCAGAAGGAATGGTACCAGTTCCTCCTTGTACCTCTGGTAGAATTCGGCTGTGAATCCATCTGGTCCTGGACTCTTTTTGGTTGGTAAGCTATTGATTATTGCCACAATTTCAGAGCCTGTTACTGGTCTATTCAGAGATTCAACTTCTTCCTGGTTTAGTCTTGGGAGGGTGTATGTGTCGAGGAATTTATCCATTTCTTATAGATTTTCTAGTTTATTTGCATAGAGGTGTTTGTAGTATTCTCTGATGGTAGTTTGTATTCCTGTGGGATCACTGGTGATATCCCCTTTATCATTTTTTATTGCGTCTATTTGATTCTTCTCTCTTTTCTTCTTTATTAGTCTTGCTAGCGGTCTATCAATTTTGTTGATCCTTTCAAAAAACCAGCTCCTGGATTCATTAATTTTTTGAAGGGTTTTTTGTGTCTCTATTTCCTTCAGTTCTGCTCTGATTTTAGTTATTTCTTGCCTTCTGCTAGCTTTTGAATGTGTTTGCTCTTGCTTTTCTAGTTCTTTTAATTGTGATGTTAGGGTGTCAATTTTGGATCTTTCCTGCTTTCTCCTGTGGGCATTTAGTGCTATAAATTTCCCTCTACACACTGCTTTGAATGTGTCCCAGAGATTCTGGTATGTTGTGTCTTTGTTCTCGTTGGTTTCAAAGAACATCTTTATTTCTGCCTTCATTCGTCATGTACCCAGTAGTCATTCAGGAGCAGGTTGTTCAGTTTCCATGTAGTTGAGCGGTTTTGAGTGAGTTTCTTAATCCTGAGTTCTAGTTTGATTGCACTGTGGTCTGAGAGACAGTTTGTTATAATGTCTGATGTTTTACATTTGCTAAGGAGAGCTTTACTTCCAACTATGTGGTCAATTTTGGAATAGGTGTGGTGTGGTGCTGAAAAAAATGTATATTCTGTTGATTTGGGGTGGAGCGTTCTGTAGATGTCTATTAGGTCTGCTTGGCGCAGAGCTGAGTTCAATTCCTGGGTATCCTTGTTAACTTTCTGTCTCGCTGATCTGTCTAATGTTGACAGTGGGGTGTTAAAGTCTCCCATTATTATTGTGTGGGAGTCTAGGTCTCTTTGTAGGTCTCTAAGGACTTGCTTTATGAATCTGGATGCTCCTGTATTGGGTGCATATATATTTAGGATAGTTAGCTCTTCTTGTTGAATTGATCTCTTTACCATTATGTAATGGCCTTCTTTGTCTCTTTTGATCTTTGTTGGTTTAAAGTCTGTTTTATCAGAGACTAGGATTGCAACCCTGCCTTTTTTTGTTTTCCATTTGCTTGGCAGATCTTCCTCCATTCTTTTATTTTGAGCCTATGTGTTTCTCTGCACGTGAGATGGGTTTCCTGAATACAGCACACTGATGGGTCTTGACCCTTTATCCAATTTACCAGTCTGTGTCTTTTAATTGGAGCATTTAGTCCATTTACATTTAAAGTTAATATTGTTATGTGTGAATTTGATCCTGTCATTATGATGTTAGCTGGTTATTTTGCTCGTTAGTTGATGCAGTTTCTTCCTAGTCTTGATGGTCTTTACAATTTGGCATGATTTTGCAGTAGCTGGTACCGGTTGTTCCTTTCCATGTTTAGTGCTTCCTTCAGGAGCTCTTTTAGGGCAGGCCTGGTGGTGACAAAATCTCTCAGCATTTGCTTGTCTGTAAAGGATTTTATTTCTCCTTCACTTATGAAGCTTAGTTTGACTGGATATGAAATTCTGGGTTGAAAATTCTTTTCTTTAAGAATGTTGAATATTGGCCTCCACTCTCTTCTGCCTTGTAGAGTTTCTGCCGAGAGATCTGCTGTTAGTTCAATGGGCTCCCTTTGTGGGTAACCCAACCTTTCTCTCTTGCTGCCCTTAACATTTTTTCCTTCGTTTCAACTTTGGTGAATCTGACAATTATGTGTCTTGGAGTTGCTCTCCTCGAGGAGTATCTCTGTGGCGTTCTCTGTATTTCCTGAATCTGAATGTTGGCCTGCCTTGCTAGATTGGGGAAGTTCTCCCGGATAATATCCTGCAGAGTGTTTTCCAACTTGGTTCCATTCTCCCCGTCACTTTCAGGTACACCAATCAGACGTAGATTTGCTCTTTTCACATAGTCCCATATTTCTTGGAGGCTTTGTTCGTTTCTTTTTATTCTTTTTTCTCTAAACTTCCCTTCTCACTTCGTTTCATTCATTTCATCTTCCATCACTGATACCCTTTCTTCCATTTGATCGCATCGCCTCCTGAGGCTTCTGCGTTCTTCACGTAGTTCTCGAGCCTTGGCTTTCAGCTCCATCAGCTCCTTAAGCACTTCTCTGTATTGGTTATTCTAGTTATACATTCGTCTAAAGTTTTTTCAAAGTTTTCAACTTCTTTGCCTTTGGTTTGAATTTCCTCCTGTAGCTCGGAGTAGTTTGATCGTCTGAAGCCTTCTTCTCTCAACTCGTCAAAGTCATTCTCCATCCAGCTTTGTTCCGTTGCTGGTGAGGAGCTGCGTTCCTTTGAAGGAGGAGAGGCGCTCTGCTTTTTAGAGTTTCCAGTTTTTCTGCTCTGTTTTTTCCCCATCTTTGTGGTTTTATCTACTTTTGGTCTTTGATGATGGTGATGTACAGATGGGTTTTTGGTGTGGACGTCCTTTCTGTTTGTTAGTTTTCCTTCTAACAGACAGGACCCTCAGCTGCAAGTCTGTTGGAGTTTGCTAGAGGTCCACTCCAGACCCTGTTTGCCTGGCTATCAGCAGCAGAGATTGCAGAACAGCGGATTTTCGTGAACCGCGAATGCTGCTATCTGATCATTTCTCTGGAAGTTTTGTCTCAGAGGAGTACCTGGCAGTGTGAGGTGTCAGTCTGCCCCTACTGGGGGGTGCCTCCCAGTTAGGCTGTTCGGGGGTCAGGGGTCAGGGACCCACTTGAGGAGGCAGTCTGCCCGTTCTCAGATCTCCAGCTGCGTACTGGGAGAACCACTGCTCTCTTCAAAGCTGTCAGACAGGGACATTTAAGTCTGCAGAGGTTACTGCTGTCTTTTTGTTTGTCTGTGCCCTGCCCCCAGAGGTGGAGCCTACAGAGGCAGGCAGGCCTTCTTGAGCTGTGGTGGGCTCCAGCCAGTTAGAGCTTCCTGCCTGCTTTGTTTACCTAAGCGAGCCTGGGCAATGGCAGGCGCCCCTCCCCCAGCCTCGCTGCCACCTTGCAGTTTTATCTCAGACTGCTGTGCTAGCAATCAGCGAGACTCCGTGGGCATAGGACCCTCCGAGCCAGGTGCGGGACATAATCTCCTGGTGCGCTGTTTTTTAAGCCCGTCAGAAAAGCGCGGTATTAGGGTGGGAGTGACCCGATTTTCCAGGTGCCGTCTGTCACCCCTTTCTTTGACTAGGAAATGGAACTCCCTGACCCCTTGCGCTTCCCGGTGAGGCAATGCCTCGCCCTGCTTCAGCTCACGCACGGTGCGCCGCACCCACTGTCCTGCACTCACTGTCTGGCACTCCCTAGTGAGATGAAGCCGGTACCTCAGATGGAAATGCAGAAATCACCCGTCTTCTGCTCACGCTGGGAGCTGTAGACCAGAGCTGTTCCTATTCGGCGATCTTGCGGAATCATTTCATTTCTGTCTTCTGTCATACACAAACAATTCAAGCCCTGTAAACCATTTTCCAAAAACCTAATGACTGCACATTTAGTATGAGTTTAACATATTTTTATGAGCTCTTTTCAATTGTCATTTCATATGTATTTTTGCATTCTATTTAGAATATTTCATTATATTTCATTGTGTAACCTGCTTTTCAACATTCAGTCACTGTTATTTATTTTGATCATTACTATTTATTAATATTTAATATAAAGAAGAAAAAAACTCCCTCTTAAAAAGAATAGTCTATACATTTTTATGCTAGTTTTTAACTCTTTAAAATATCTGCAATTTGTTGCTGAAGGTGACCTAATTTATGAATTCTGATTAATTTTTCTCCATATGGATATTCAATTGTCCTCAAAACATTTATTAAATATTAATTCCTGCTTCATTCCTAGGTTACCTGAGGTTTGTCTTATAGCATGTCACTACTGACTACCTAAATCTCTTCCCAAATCTCTAATATACTCCATGGATTTTTTAAAAAATATTTTAACCTAACTCCACAGAATGAAATGATTCCCAATCTGTAATATGTTTCACAACTTGAAACAACCAAGTCGACCATCATTGTCTTTTCCAAGAAAAAAAACAATCCATCTTTTGAAATATTTGTCTTCTTCTACTTCCAGATGAATTTTACTATATATTTGTCAGATTTAATGGCCTATCACATAAGGACACAAATTATTAAATTGAAGCTACATATTGGACTAGAAGTTAGAACAATGAACCAAACAAAACAACGTCCCTATTCTATTAGACCCTTTCTCCCAATCAAGAGAGACACACAATTGACAAATTAATAAATATATAACATGCTAAGTGGTAAAAATAAAGAAAATAACAGACTAGAGAAAAATAAAGCAGGGCAAGTGGTACAGGGAATGCAGCAGTCAGGGTGGGGATGGACAAGGATTCCTGTTTATTTAAACAGCTTGGTGGTATCTCTGTATAAGGCAACTTTTCACAAAGAACTGAAGTTGGAAACAGCCATCAACATTTCTGTGGGAAGAGCAAGTAAAATGTTGTCTCTGCCATTAGGATATATGCTCCTGGACACCAGGAACAAGTCTGTCTTGCTCACCACTGGACATGCAGCACCTCAGCACGTAACGGATATTCTAAAATTATTTGTTGAATAAGCAGATATTAAGTGAAATTTCTAGATACAATTGTGTCTGAATTTCTCCCCTTGCATATATGATGTCCTTCCTCTCTTCTGCTCTAAAAGTGACTGCTACCCTTCCAAGGATGATCGTCTATGGTAAATAAGTTACCATATGTTGAGCAGCACTGTCCTACAGAACTTCCTATAATGACGGAAATCGTCTATATCTGTGATGCCCAATATGGTAGCCATTAGACACAGGTGCATACTGAACATTTGAAATGTGGCTAATGCAACTGACGAACTGAATTTCTACTTTTTTTTTAAATTTATCTGAATTAAAATTTACATTTAAATAGCCACAGTTGGCAAGTGGCTACCCTGCAGGGCAGGGCAGCTCTAGAGCCAGTCACATACTTTTGATCATAAGGAATACAAATCCTAAGATCACTTTAGTATTTTACAGAAACAGTAAAAATGTTCCTCTAAATATCTGAGGTGATAGCTCATATTTATTTTAATTTGCATTCCGTTACTTGTGAGGCCAAAACTTTTCCAAGCATTTGCTTTCTGTATCTCCTTTTTATGTGAATCATCAGCTCATACACTCAACTGGCTTTCTTAGAATTCTAAATTCTTTTTTTAAACAGACAACATTTTCATAATAGCAATACATATTAATTGTAAGAACTCTGAAAAATACAGAAAATATAAAATGGAAAAATGAAAATTATCTATAATTCTACAATTCAGATAAGACTATGATTAACATGTTGGAATTTTTTCTTCTAATCTTTTTGTTCTGCCATATATATTTTACATAATTGAAAATATTCTAGATTATGTGTTTCACATCTTCCCTTTTATACTTCATGCTTAAGCATTTCACATTATTAAAAATTCTCAAAAAATAATCTCGGTGACTCTAACACCCATCATATAGATATATCATAATTTATTTAACCATTTCTCAAATATTAAATATTTAAGCTATTTCCTACTATACATTATCATATTATCATAAAAGTAGGTTGACGTTCTTTGACCATAAATCCTTTATAGCATTTGTTTCTGTTTTGTTTTGTTTTGTTTTTTTGAGATGGAGTCTCGCTCTGTCACCCAGGTTGGAGTGCAGTGGTGCAATCAGCTCATTGCAACCTCCGCCTCCCAGGTTTAAGGGATCCTCCTACCTCAGCCTCCCAAGTAGCAGGGACTACAGGCGCACGCCACAACACCTGGCTAATTTTTGTATTTTTTGTAGAGACAGGGTTTCGCCATGTTTCCCAGGCTGGTCTCGAACTCCTGGGCTCAAGCAATCCAGCTGCCTCAGCCTCCCAAAGTACTGGGATTACAGGTCTGAGCCACTGCACCCGACCCTTTATAGCATTTCTAATTATTTCCAAAGGACAGATTTTTGGAGGGTAAATCACTTGACACGTTAGAAAAGTATGAAGGGTTTTTCTAAACACTTTTTACAAAGGCTGCATGAAATCATACTCTCATCAGCAGGATATGCAAATACATACCCTGAACCATCACCAACATTTAACATTATCTTTCCAAGCTTGCAACTTAGATGGTTGAAAATCGGATCTTATTTCTTTCTTGTGTTATTTTTAAAATTATTGATATTTGAACATTTTTCAGAGGTTTATTAACTACTTGTATTTCCTGTTCTATAAATCATGAATGCTTGGTTTTTCCCATTTTCTTATTAAGTTGTTAAGAGTTTTTCTTATAATATATAAGTTCTTCATGTGATGGTTATTACCCTTTTTAAAACTGTATCATAGCTATTTACATTTTGATGTGTTTTATTTTATTTATTCGTTCATTTTCAGAGACAGGTCTTGCTCTGTTGCCCAGGCTGGAGTGCAGGGGCATGATCTCGGCTCACTATAGCCTCAAACTCCTGAGCTTAGGGGATCCTCCTCCCTCAGCGTCCCTAGTAGCTGGGACTACAGGCATATACCACCATGCCTAGCTTATTTTTTTGTAGAGACAGGCTCCCTCTATGTTGCCCAGGCTGGGTCTCGAGCTTCTGGCCTTAAGCAGTCCCTGAACTGGGCCTCCCAAAACACTGGGTTTACAAGTGTGAGGATATTTTTCATTTTTATTTATGATGTTTTTATGTACTTAAGTATTAAATTTTCAAACAATGAAATGGCTATGATTTTCCTTAGCTAATTTCATCTATTGCTTTCATCTAAAGACAGATAAATATTATCTACATTTCCATCCATTTTTACTGGTTCAGGTTTTTTTCTATTTAGCTATGAAATCCATTTCAATTATTGCTATTATGTGAGTTCATTTCACCCTAAATAGCCAGTGTCATCAACGGTCATTTTTACTTCAAATCAACAATTTTTATTGAGTGTCTATTCCATGCCAAGAATATTCTACATACTTGAGATCCATGAGTAAACAAAATATATAAAAACCACTATTCTAATGGAGTTTCTATTACTAATAATCCAAGCGTGGGCAAAGTACAGCACATGCATCAAATCTAGCCAGATCCATTCATGTTTGTATTGCCTAGGACGCCTTTCTCTACAGTAATTGTCATAATAGTGGCAACAGGAGTCTACAAAGTTGAAATATTTACTATTTTGCTGTTTACAGAAAAAGTTCACCAATCCCTGGAAATATCCAATCCCTTTCCACTAATAGGTGATAATTTCTTTATTATATATTAATATATATGCAAAAGTCTATTTCTGGCTATTCATTTCATTCCATTGATTTGCCTACTTAATTCTATGCTCAGACCACATTTTCTTTGTTTTCAAATCCACTTTTTAAATATTTTTAGCTTCATATGACATTTATTTATTTATTTCACAAATATTTACTGAGTATCTATTATGTGTGAGACATTGTTCTAGGTCAGGTATGCAGCAGTGAACAGAGATAAAATTCCTGTCTTTCATTTGTTCCTACTGAAATACAAATATATATATATATATGTAAATGTCAGGCGGTAATAAATTCTACGGAGAAAAATGAAGCAAGCATAATAAGGATAAAGAAAAGAGGCTGTTATTTTATATAGGGTGGTTGGCAAAGCCCTCTCTGAAGGAGTGACTTTGAAGGAAGAACCTAAAGGAAAAGGAAGAAGTTATGCAGATACAGGGGAGTCCAGCATCCCTGGAAAATGTACAGTTGCTGAGATAGGAATGCATGTGGCATACCCGAGGAGCAGCAAGGAGGCCACGGGATGGAACAGGGAGCTAGCTAGGGGGAGAATAAGAGGACAAGGGGAAGAAGGGCGGTCATAGGGCGGAGGCTAAGTCACACAGGGGTTTTACTCTGAGCAAGACAGGAAGTCACTGGAGGAATCTGAGCAGAGGAGTGACGATCATCTTCTCCTTCTTCTTCTCCCTCTCTTTCCCCTTCACCCCCTTCTCCTCCACCTCTTCCACCTCCTCTTCCTCCTCCTTCAATCATGATGGCTGCTAGATAAACAACAGATGGAGAGAGGGACAAGAGCAGAAGCTTGGAAACAGGTTATGAAGCTACTGCAATCATCCAAATGAGAGAGAATGGTACCTTGGGGTAGGGTAGTTGTGATGGGAGTGTTCAGGAGTAGTCAAATTTGGAATATTTTATGGTTAGAACTTGCAGAATTTGTGGAAGGACTGGATTTTGAGTAGAAGAAAATAAGATTTACAGATGGCACCAAAATGGTTTGCCTGAATGCCTAGAGTGAGTAATAGAATTGCCATTTATAGAGATGCCACAGTCTTGAAAAGGGGTTATTTTAGAGTGAGGCATGGGAATGAATAGAGTTCGAGGTTAGACAGCCAAGTGGAGGTGTCATGCAGACAGTTGAATATGTGAAACTAGACATCAGCAGAAGCATAGAAGGTTATGAGAGTAAATGAGATTAGCAAACAGTAACTATAGACAGAGAAGGGATCCATTCCAAAGTCTGAGCCTGGCACACTCCAATATTTAGAAGTTGGGAAGATGCAGAGAAAACAGACAAGAGACTGAGGAGTGGACAGTGTGGTGGGTGGCAAATAGAGTGGAACTGACATCCTGGGGTCCAAGGGAAGAAGCCTTGTATAAGCCTTGTGTAAGTTATAGAATACTTTATACTTCTTCACTTCCCTGAAATGTTAGTTAAAAGACCATATAAAATGAGCCCTTTCAAATGAGATTTTTTAATAGCTCATTCAACTTAAGAAATTCAAGAAAATTATTTTTTTAAATTGACTTAATGTCACCAAATTAAAGAACTAGGAAAGTGTGTTTCAATGTGCATATAAATTATATCTTTACTCCAACCTCTTATATATTTATTTGGTAAGTTAAGGGAGCAAAAATTTTAAGTAAAAACTTGACTCAATATAAGAGTTGTTAACAAAGTTGTAGAATAATAAAACCAATTATACCAAAAAAATGGCTCAAGTTATCTACCTGAAAGTGAAATACACAAGTTTGTCTTGTTAACCAGTGACTGATGGGATACTGACATGACAGAGAGTTAGGTGAGCCTTCTAAATTATTTCTTGGTCTAATTTCATTCCGCCAGTACATCACTTAGAGTACTATTGGTCCTTATAGGATCCTGACATTGATAGCAAAATTGGAAACATCTTCAAAGAAAAAATATAGTCTGAGGCTAACATTGATCATAGTCTACCCTCTTTATGTGCCTTCTAATAATGACTCAAATCCCCTGACTATCAACAACAATCAGTTATAAAGCCAAAGAAAAGCTTTTCTGCCCTACAAACACCAGTTTTAGCTGCACTGGAACATAGATCAAAGTGGGCTGTCATTAAATGCTCTGAAAAGACAGTGTAACAACTTTCCATGGGTCTAATAGCATTGCTGCCTGCCTAGATCTGGTGTGCTTACAGGACATGGATACTGTCTCTGTCAGGATATTAGAATGGAATAAGAATGTGAAACAATCTAGCACCAGTTTATTAAAAATAATCTTTTGGGAAAGATTTTCTTGTATGGGTCTTAACAAGATAACAGACAAGGAAATGCCAATAGGAAAATGAAAAATACTAAAAAAGGTGACTTTAGACAGCTTTACTCAAGGACAGACAAAAAGACCCTGGTAGTGCTGACTCCAGAAAAACAAGAGAAGAATGATGGAAGGTGGTATGAGTGCCAATTTCATTACCATTAGTAATTTCATTTGCATTTTAAAAAATATTGTTGTCAGGTCAGGCACAGTGGCTCACACCTGGAATCCCAGCACTTTGGGAGGCCGAGGCGGGCAGATCACGAGGTCAGGGGTTCGAGACCAGGGTGGCCAACATGGTGAAACCCTGTCTCTACTAAAAATAGAAAAATTAGTCGGGCGTGGTGGTGGGCGCCTATAATCCCATCTACTTGGGAGGCTGAGGCAGGAGAATCACTTGAAACTAGAAGACAGAGGTTGCAGTAAGCCAAGATCACCCCACTGCACTCCAGCCTGGGTGAAAGAGTGAAACTCTGTTTCAAAAAAAAAATATATATATATATATACACACACACACACACACACACACACATATACATTTCTCCAAATATCTACTAAAATAAACTGTGCTGGGTCATCTGCTGCCTGAAGTACTGGGTTCCATCCTGAATGTCATACCTTTCAACAAAACACAGAAACTAGAGGGATCTCAAAAGTATGTTGAAACTAGAATCCCAGAAACTATATCAGAAGAGGAATAACTGAAAGACATGGAGAAAATGATGGGAGACATGAAGGCTATCGTAAAATATCTGACCAGCTGTTGGGGAAAAGCACTGAATGATGCTACAGCAGCCCTCCCACTCTACATCTAGCTAGGAGAGTCACCCAGAAAATTCTTTCTGTAGAAGCCACAAGCAAAATTATGAGACCAACTAAAATGATCTTCATTTTCTTCAAGTTATATAATTTTGTCGTTTCAAAATAGGTCACTAGCAAGAATAGTGAGGAGGTGTTTATAGTAAACACATCTTTAACTGAATTATTTTGTGTTGCTGGAGAAAAAATAACTAGGCAAAAAATGTAATAAGGAAAAATCTGACAGCAAGATTCTGGCATAAAAAGACACATGGACCAACGGAATAGAAAAGAGGACTCAGAAACAAATCCACACACCTACAATGAACTCATTTTCCACAAAGGCGCCAAAAACATACACTGGGGAAAAGACAGTCTCTTCAATAAATAGTGCTAGCAAAACTGAATATCCATAAGCAGAAGAAATGAAACTACATCTCTATTTCTCATGATATACAAAAATCAAATCAAAATGGATTAAAGACTTAAATCTAAGATCTCAAACCTTGAAACTACTACAAGAAAACATCAGGGAAACTGTCCAGGACAGTGGTCTGGGCAAAAATTTCTAGAATAACACCCAACAAGCACAGGCAATCAAAGCAAAAACAGACAAATGGGATGACATTAAGTTAAAAGGCTTCAGGTTGGGCACAGTGGCTCATGCCTGTAATCCCAGAACTTTGTGAGGCTGAAGTGGGCAGATCACTCTCAAGTGATCATCAGGAGTTCAAGACCAGCCTGGCCAACATGGTGAAACCCCATCTCTACTAAAAATACAAAAATTAGCTGGGAGTGGTGGCAGGTGCCTATAGTCCCAGCTACTCAGGAGGCTGAGGCAGGAGAATCACTGGAACCCAGGAGGCAGGTGTTGCAGTGACCTGAGATAGCACCACTGCACTCCAGCCTGGGTGACAGAGTGAGACTCCATCTCAAAAAAAAAAAAAAAAAGAAAAGAAAAAACCTTTTGTGCAGCAAAGGAAACAATCAAAAAAGTGAAGAGATAATCCACAGAATGGGAGAAAATGTTTGCAAACTGTCCATCTGACAAGGGATTAATAACCAGACTCTATAAGGACCTCAAACAACTCTATAGGAAAAAATAGAATAATCCGATTTAAAAATGGGCAAAAGATCTGAATAGACATTTAGGAAGACACACAAATGGCAAACAGGTATATGAAAAGGTGCTCAACGTCATTGATCACAAGAGAAATGCAAATCGAAATTACAATGAGATATCATCTCACCCCAATTAAAGTGGCTTTTATCCAAAAGACAGGCAATAACAAATGCTTGGAGAGCATGTGGAGAAATGGAAACCCTCGTACACATTAGTGGGAATGTAAATTTTACAATCACTAGGGAGAACATTTTGGAGGTTCCTCAAAAAACTAAAAATAGCCAGGCACAGAGGCTCACGCCTGTAATCCCAGTACTTTGGGAGGCAGAGATGGGCAGATCACTTGAGGTCAGGAGTTCAAGACCAGCCTGGCCAACATGGTGAAACCCCATCTCTACAAAAAAAAAAATACGAAAATTAACCAGGCATGGTGGTGCATGCCTGTAGTCCCAGCTACTCAAGAGGCTGAAGCAGGAGATGGTTGAACCCTGGAGGCAGAGGTTGCAGTGAACTGAGATCACACCACTGTACTCCAGCCTGGGTGACAGAACCAGACTCTATCTCAAAAGAAAAAAAAGCAACAACTAAAAATAGAGCTACCACATGATCCAACAATCTCACTTCTGTATATATTCCCACAAGAAAGGAAATGGTACATTGAAGAGATATCTGCACTCCCGTGTTTGCTGCAGCACAGTTCACAATAGCCAAAATTTGGAAGCAACCTAAATGCCCATCAACAGATGAATGGATAAAGAAAATGTGGTACATATACACAACAGAGTACTATTCAGCCAGTAAAAAAGAAGGAGATCCAGTCATCTGCAACAACATAGATGGAACTGGAGGTCATTAAGTGAAATAAGCCAGGTACACGAAGACAAATTTTACATGTTCTCACTTATTTGTGGGCACTAAAAAAATTGCAACAACTAAATTCATGGAGATAGAGAATAAGATGATGCTTACTAGAGGCTAGGAAGGGTAGTGGGGCAGAGGGGAAGTGGGGATGGTTAATGGGTACAAATATACAGTTCAAAACAATGAATAAAATCTAATATTTGATAGCACAACAGAGTGACTACAGTCAACAATAATTTCTTGTACATTTTAAAATAACTAAAGAAATATAATTGGATTGTTTGTAACAGAAAGAAAGGATACATGCTTCAGGTGATGGATATCCCGTTTACCTTGATGTGTTCATTACACATTATATGGCTGTATCAAAATATCTCCTGTACCTCATAAATATATACAGCTACTATTTATCCACAAAAATTAAAAAGAAAAAGAAAAAAGTAGTAAGATCATTGTTAATCAGATATTTGAGTAAGTGCTGAAGACTATCAACTGGATATAAATTTGACTACTAGTCTCTTCCAACCCTAAGATGCTATGATTCTTTAGGTTCAACTTACCAAATTCCTTTCCTCCAGACTACCTTCATAATTTCTCATGGATATAAATCAGTTTTTCCAGGATTTCATAACTTTGTTGGAACATCTGGATTTGGTTTATCTTATACGTGGCTATTCATGTCAACTACTGTTGTGGATGTCCAGCTTTATGGACATAATTTCTAGTGTCTGCCTATGCTGAATGGTCCTCTGGATACAATGATATGGATGATGTTACCAACTCTCTTACTGATGCTAATACGTGCTAAGAATTTTATACACATTATCTCACTGGATTCTCCCACTAACCCTATGGAGAATGTGAATTTATTGTATTCATTTTACAAATCAGGAAACTCAGGGCCCAGAGGGGTTAAGTACTTTGCCCAAGATAAACTGAGCTACTGAGAGGCACAATCTAGACTTGAACTCTGGTCTGGCTAAATCTTTTGAAATCCCTACTCTTAGCTACCGTGCTCTATCTACTACAGTGATTCTCAAAGTGTGGTCCCTGGACCAGCATCTGCAGCATTACCTAGGAATCTGTTAAAAATGCAAAGTCTCTCATATATGGAAATCAGAAATTCTGGGGACAAGGCCCAGCAATCCGTATTTTACCAAGCCCTCCAGCTAAGCCTGATGCTCACTAAAGCTTAAAAACTGCTCAACTGAACTGAAAATTTACCTAGAAGGCCACATTCTACTCATTTAACCACACTTAGTTTTGTAACTTGAATTTGAAAGTTTGTGGTGACGCTGATCTTTCTTCATGGGGAGAAAGAGAAATCCCAGATATGAAAAAGTCAGGTTTCTATTTCCTTCCCTGAAAAAGGAAAGGTGATTCCTGTCAACCCTGGTGAAGGGATTAGAGAGCCACTGTCTTAAAATATAAAAAAGAGGGAAATATTTTTAAAAACCCTTTTGCAGTATAGCTAAGTTATTGTGGTTAGACATAAAGAATAAATAGATCAAGAAGATACTGAAATTTCCCTAGAGCTTTAATATAATAAATAACATTAATTATCCAATTAAGCAATAGTTAAAATCATTGCTAATATGTGTTTTGTTTTTTGTTTTTTTGTTTTTTTTCAAAAAAAGAATGTAAATCTGTACACCTTTGCCTGGCACATACATCAGTGAAAACAGTACTTCCCAGGTGGCATAATCAATGGAAGTTATCATTGGCTTTCTTTGGTTTAAAAATTAAAATCCTTTCAGCTTTACAGCTCATGCTGCCTACAATGTGACCTTGGTCTGTTTCAAGCTTATCTTTAGTCAGTAGCACTGTGCAACTCCGCAAATCAGTCTATAATCTCTTTAATATCCTCCCGCACGTGCAGTTTTAAAGCTTAGTCATTGTCATGGAAGCCACTCCTTACTTCAAGGTCTCTGGAGATACTACAGCTGGTCAGAATCAAGGTTTTCACAAGGTCAATGGGGACACATATGAGTACTATGTTAAATGCTGCATAAAACAGGACGATTTCTCTACAGGTGCATATTTACCTGAGATAGGCAATAAGTGGCTTTTAGCTGTATGGAAATGAAGTAAAACAAGAACTACCACACTCACCACACTACACCACACCAAAGGTAAACTAAGCACATTTCACTTGGAAACCCTGGCTAAATAAAAAGAGTCCATGGTCTGGAATAACACGATTCATTTTATTATCCAAGGGTGCTCTTACATGTCTGAGTCTAGAGGCAGTGAAAGGAGGGATGACAAGGATGTACCTTGTCATCCCTCCTTTCAGAAAAAGGTATAGAGAGGCAGTGCACTAACAGATAACAGCATCTGTTCTTGTAATTGAGATAATGAAAATATGGACTTCACTAATCTTTCTCCTCCAAATACATCTATATAAGGCCTATACAAAGCTACCAGTGCTCAGGAATGTTGGAAGGCCAAAGGGGCTGAGTCCGGCCACCATCATTCATAATAGGTCTAAGGAGTTATCTATATACTGTCTTCTTTAGTGAAACCTTATTTGAACATCAAGTCCCATAACTTTAAAGGGAAAATTAGATTTTTTTTTTTTTAGACCCTGGCTGTTATGATAATTCAATATGCAAAAAAAAAAAAAAAAAAAAAAAAGGCTAAGATGTGCTAAAGAAAATTGTGTTGTCCATCAAAGAGATTCCTTCTTTCTTATATTTCTTCATTCATTCATTTACTCAATATCAACAGAGCAAAAACATATGCCAGGCAGTATCTAGAAAATGCCAGCCAGCTCCACATGTCCTCCCCAACAGCCCCCAACAAAACAAACAGTAATGAACAGAATATAATTTGGTGGACATGAGTGAAAATGCCAGATGAATAAATTACTGGACTACACTTCCAAAGAAGATTTTGAGTAGGCAACAGTGAGCAAGGCTAAGTCCTCAGTCGGCTGGTCAAGTACCTATCTGCCTGAAAGCAGTAGTCAAGACCTCTTTAGGTCTCTTGATCTGTGCTTTGTAATTGCACTTAGAATAAGAGATTAAATGCAAATCGACCTCTGCCAAATATCTTCTCTATCCAATATAAGAAGGCCACTAAGATTCCATTTAATAACAGACAAATACAGTCACTCATAAAGGTAAAAATGAACACTTTACCTATTGTTATCTACAATGTACTAAGTATTTTGTGTATATATTAACTCATTAAATTTCATTCACAATCTTCTGAAATTTATTCACAACTTTATGAATGAATGTATCAAATCAAAAGGCAGTGAATTTAACTGCAAGTTTTCATCCAGATGCTTAATACTATTTAGTCAAAATATCTATTGACACCCTTCAGGAGTCAAAATCTAACTTACCCTTGCCATATCCACCAAGAAGTTCTCAAATAATTTCCAAATGTGGTTACTTGTATAGATTTCTTTCATTTCCACTTCAGTGTCAACATAACAGTGATTAACAAAGTTCACATAAGCAATTTTAACCTGTGCAAGTTTCAAATACAAAGAAAGTTAGTTTTCTTTATTGATGACTTTCAAATATCAATTATGAAAGGTTAACATAAAATCTATTAGTGTTTACGGTAGATCATAGCATAGTTTTGTCTATCCAGAAAGTATTCCCATTTCTCTTCTTCTGCTAAGAGTCCACTGACCTAGGGGTGAAAACATGGGGCCTAGTACTCCATCCCCCTGGGCCCAACCATTGCTGTGAGAAAGAACTTTATGCAAAACAAGCCTATCATATTTGAGATACAAGGAGTCAAAAGCAACCTCTCCTTCCTCCCCCTTTCCCTTTCTTTCTTCTTCCCCTCTCCTTCCCTCCCTTCCAATCCCCTCCCAACAGTAGAAAAGAAAGATATTATTGCAATGTACATTCCTGGACACCTCATTAATAGAAACCTATTGGCAGACAACCAGCTGCTACTGAGACTTTTTCTATCATCAGAGCCAAACTAGGACAGAGGGTAAATGATGTGGGAATGAAGCAAACTGTGCACGCATATTTTCAAGAATGCATCTATTCCATAAAGCCAGGTAAACCTGAAGAGTCTTTTATGTGGTCCTGCAGCACTATCCTAGCCTCTCCGATCAATGGTTATGAATCATTTTTGAAGCACCTGTTTTATGCTCAAGTACATACTAAAGGTTCAAGTAAACCTTTCAGTTTGATCATATGGCCATGTTTAGAATTTAAGAGAGCTGTCTAGTAGCTTCCACTAAACTAGCAGTGGCTATAGTTCTTAAAAGTTTCTCATAGGCTGGCTGCGGTGGCTCACGCCTGTAAATCCAACACTTTGGGAGGTCGAGGCAGGTGAATCACCTGAGGTCAGGAGTTCAATACCAGCCTGGCCAACATGGTGAAACCCCATTTCTACTAAAAATACAAAAATTAGCTGAGCATGGTGGCACATGCCTGTAATCCCAGCCACTCGGGAGGCTGAGGCAGGAGAATCGCTTGAACCCAAGAAGTGGAGGTTGCAGTGAGTCGAGATCTTGTCATCGCACTCCAGCCTGGGCAACAGAGAAAAACTCTGTCTCAAAAAAAAGAAAAAAAAGTTTATCATCTTGCAGAACTTCTTATAGAACTTCTTATTAAAAAGTAGACCTTCTATGCTCTTTTACATTTTCCAAATTATATAGTTAAATACAATTCCCTGACTAAATATATGATCTCATTATAAATATTAGTATGGGGGACTTCTGGCACCTAGATAAACTTTAAAAATTAACAATGATTCTATTAGAGCTGCTAAGCTTTTGCCAGGCTTACCTCAGGGATGCAGTCGTCATGGGTCACCACCCTCACTATGTCGTCCAGTGGGAGAAGGGAATTACACTTGATTTCAGTGTAGACATTTTTCCCCTCTGTGCATGCTGCCAGCAATTCCACCAGGGTGATGTGGTAGGCTAAGGGGCCACTCTCATCCCCTCGGTCTCTCTCTGAACACATCATATGGAGAAGGATTGGAAATGATGCTCTATCATTGTAAAATATCAGCACGTCTTCACCCCCATTTATCAACTGAAATGATAATAAGAGAGTCTATGTAGCAGTCCAAACATTCATCCTTGCAGTTATTTCCAAAGGCTTGATATATCTAGAAACACGTGTATCTCTTTGTAAAAACATGTATAATATGGAAAAGGCAGAGCTATGCCTGGGGAGGGTGGTGACAAGATTATGGTCCCATACCAAGGAACCAGCTATGAACGCTATCAAAACCAGTTGGGGCAACGTGGAAGCAGCAGATGGGGCAAGAATGAAACAACATGGATGATAGTAAATTGTTCATCACACTGAAATTAAACTTGTAAAAAAAAAAAGTTATTTTCATCTACTTTTTTTGGGAGACTCCATGGCCAAAGCACAAGAAATCTCATAATTTTACTAAAGCAGAGTAAAATATCCTCATCCATTGCAATAGTGACTACATAAGTAAGCAAGTACATCGAGCTAATTACAGCTCTACAAAAGACTACAAAATTCCATGTGTCATAAGAAGGCATCAGCAGAGAATGAAGGTAAAAGCAGAGATAAGAGAACTAAGTAGAAAACTAAGACCAAAAAACCAAGAGAAACAAAGATATGAATAAGTAGGGGCTTTTAGGACATAAATTTTCCTTCACATTTTGTTTATATAATTTTAGTACAAAATTCCATCAGGTGGCAGTTTTATTGCTCAAGCTCCATAATATCTTATTGTCTATTATCAGTACCAGTTTTCTAACCCCAGTGTGAGATACGTTGGTGGGTAACTAAGGACATACAATTTTTTTCTCTATGTATTATATTTAAAGTGACAACATATTTAAATCTATAAGCCGATTCGTTGGCTTACTTTGAAAGTGTTGTTGAAAGAGAATGTATGTGTATCAAAAATATGTATTATATGTTAACATAATATTACAAATACTTCTTTGTGCACAGAAACACTTCACCCAACAGTATCATAGGGATGGTTTCACTGTTGCTGCTTCCCCATTCTAATTCTTTCTTTGCTGATCATAACGCAAAATCCTTTAGTTCTCACATTTCCAGACAATGAAGAGCTAATGTGAAGGCAAATGCAGATAAGAAAAAGGTGAATTTTACAAGCTTAAAATGTTCCTTAAAATGTTTAATAACAATAATTTACATTTAAAAATTCAAGGCTTTAAGCTAAATTAATTTTAAGATTTCTAAGTGGCAGGAGGGACTCCTTGAATCATTATGGAAATCTCCTCCATTCCCAAATTTAAGGTATATCATAATGAAAATGAAAATACCCAGAAACCAATAAAAATCTACCATGTAACTGTTTGGTGGCCATGGATGGAAGCTCCCTTAACCCATATGGGCCACTAGAGAACCATTTGGTCACAGAGCGGTGATTTAATCAATGGGCTCTTTAAGCTGCTACTTCTCCAATGTATCATACTTGCTTCCTAGTAACTTACTCATCACATAAATATCACTCAATGTCAAACATAAACGTGAAAAACGCAAACAAAGAAATGAAGTACCTTCATCTAATTCATTTGCTGAAATTTATAACTTACTCTAAATAGTAAGTTTCCACATGTTGTAAAAAAAATCACTGTTGGGTAGTTTGTATTACTTAGTTTGATTCTCTTCAAAGCTTTCTGCAAATAGCAGCAGAGAACACCCATTTTACATTTCAGAAACAGAGCAATAAAGGCACTGGAAAAGCACAGTTTAATCTGTCTTTCTTATATCATTGGAAACTTAAAAATATAAATTTTGTCACTTTCATTCCAAACAATCGATAACATTTCATAGGATTTTACCCATTATTTAAAATACACAAATTCATTATAGGTCAAAAAGAAAAATAAACTTAGAAAAATCATAAAACCAACTTAAGATATGTTACTTCACTAGATTAAAGCAAAATATATTTGCACTTGAGTAGTCATGATTAAATTAAATAATTTTCCAAACCTATGTTGTTGGGGGCTTTTTCACTGTAATAGAAAATACATATTTGAACATACTGTTTATATGAAGCTGATAAAAGGCAAACTGAGAACATACCTCTGTCATTACCATATCCTGGCATTTCTTCACATATTTACCATCTGCTTTTACAATTGTTTGCAAAAACCTCAGGTACTCCACGTGGCGGCCATGTGTCTCAATGCAGTGCACAAAGTGTTGTACAACTCTCTCGCTAATTTCGTTGCACAGATGGTAATTGTTCATGAAGATGTGCCTCATGGTTTCTGCTTCAAGGAGCTAAACACAGAGGAACGTGCCCTTGTAATTCTGACAAGATCAATTTTCTATTCTACAGTACTTAGACTAATTGCCCTGCTTGTGATCAGTTTTATATTTTACACGAAGCCACAGTGAATTTTCTGTGCATGTCTTTCAAAAAATGCAATGAGATCATTAACCATTAAAAGAAAACTGAGCTCACAGAGGAATTTAGTTGGAGAAAGGAGCTTATTATCATAAAGTGCAACATATTGGCAACAGTATTCTTGAGATTAATTATGAATTCAAAATTAGGTCGTCCATAAAATCTGCTCAAACACATTTTACAGACAAGGGCAAACTCCATCTCTGAGTTTTCCATATTTACCTTACTCATGGTATTGTGAGTTAGTTCTTTGTTCTACCATATCTTTTCCCTGACATTTAACTATATGCATATAAAAGACGTTCTCATTTTCATGTAAAACTTGTGCAATTTTTCAAGTTTCTTTAAAAGTTTCCTTAATGAAAAAAAAAAAAAACATATTCACTTTTGGAGAGAGAATTTCCACAAGGAAAAAAAAATGAAGCAAGGAAGTGTAACAAAATTCTCTTCATGAATGTTACTAAGACAAATTTGATGCACATTTTACTAGAAATATTAGAAGCCACTAAAATACTTACACCTGGAGTTAAAAACAAATTCAGATGTTTATGAAGAAGAACTTGATTCTGTGGATTTCCTCGACAGAAATTCTGCAGAAATGTATGGGCTAGATTCATTACTTCATTCATCTTTTCATCATTCTGTAAGTTAAAGAATAGCACATGATAGAAACAAACATAGGAGACTGCAAATGTTATGCAAAAATCTCTCCTTTCACACATATACCATTTCTCTCTGCCCATCTTTGCTCTCCTTTCTCTGTGTCCTTTATGTTTCACACCTCTCCCAGTTTCCCCTCCTGTCCCTCTTCTGTTTTCTAGATCTTTCTCACCTTTTCTTTGTTATTTCTCCTAATCCTATTCTGCTCTATTCTTCCAATGCCCCCTTCATTTCACAGCCCTTCTCTTTCTCCCCAATCTTTCTAATTGTCCACCACGTTTCCCCATCTCTGTACATAGCCACCTTTTCCTCTTCTGCTTCATCCCCACACCTCCTCTGTCCTCCTTTCCTCTCTGTCCCTATCTTTCTCTGTTTCTCCTCCCTTCTCTGCTGTACTCCCCAGTCCCCATAATTCTTCCCTACCTTTAAATGTCTCATTTTGCAGTATGTCTATATCTCCATCATTCTGCTTCTATTCTTCTTTGTCTCTCTTTCCCTACTCTATTTCACTCTTTCTCATACATCTTCCTTCCTACTCTTTCTCCCACGTCTATTCCATCTCCTGTCTTCTCCTCTTGTCCCATCTATTATTTCTTCTGCTCCCATCCCCTTTTCTCCTGCTCTGCTCTCACTCCATTTCCTCTCCATTCAAACTTCCTCTCTTCCTCCACTCTATCAATCTTCTCTGTATATATATTTATTACTCACTCATCTCAGTTCTTCCTCTCTCAAATCCCTTCCTTTTGCTATTTACCTTGTCTCTTATCTCCACCTATTTCTTTTTATTTTCCTCTTTGCTTTCTCTTCTATTTTCTCCTCCTTTTTGTCCCCCTCTTTCGTAACACTCTTAATAATGAATATCCTTATTTATTGCCATTTTCCAAAGTCCTATACTAAGCTACTATCATTTGATTATAAGAATCTTAACAAGAAACTTAAGTCTCAAAATTCACAGAGAAGCAAATTTGTCTTCTTAAAAGTGGTCTTGTGACAATATCAGTGAAACTACCTAAAATTTCTCCGTGTAGTTGATTGTACCATTTGTCATGTGGGCATTGTTAGGAATTCAGATGGACTCATGTTTTCAGTGGTATTTTATATTAATATTAAATAAATTTCTACATGCACCCACACATATGCATATTCCCTAGCTTTGCCCATTTAGAGGGCCTATGGGGGCAAAACCCCAAAGCAATAAGCATACTCAGTTCTCAGAACTTTGCTCCTAAATACCATTTCCCACCAAATGGAAATGGAGCCTCTTGAAGAAATGGCTGATTCTAGAGTTGAAGCAAGAAGAATACAAGATGAGCCTGGAACATTTTATTGTGCCAGAAAGCAAGGAAGTAATCAAAGAATGGTGGGGGGGATGTTAGAAGACAGATAGTCTAGCCCAAAGGAACTCCACTGGTCAAATCTGAGACAATCTGGAAATCAAAATAAATAATGATAGAACTCTTTATAACCTATTGAATAAAATGAACATATACAAACCCATACTGATAAAAATAAACACAATAAATGAATAAGTTGAAAGTTTGATGAAGAATGGGATATTTACTTAGTTTCACAGAACTGCTGCACAAAATACTTATTAATTACAAGGGAATTACAAAGGGAAAATCAGAGAAACCTGGCAGACACAACCTCAATCAATTGATCAAAGTGAACATCATCAGTCATGGGACAAATCAAAATCCTGCACCAACAAATAGGAAGCAATGAGATAAACACAGCATCACTCCGGTTATGTTCCTGCCAAAGATGCATCAGATGATCCACATTAAGAGACATCCTTCAAAATAACTGGCTATTTTCAAGAGTGTCAATGTCATGGCAGTTCCCGCATGAAGAGATTTAAATAAACATGACAACCAAATAGCACATGATTCTGAAGGGGATCTTTTTTTCAAGCCGAAAACAATTGGGACAATGGGAGAAATCTGAGTAGTGTGTAGGGACTAGGTGGCAGTAAAGTGCCTTGCTCTTTCCCGATGTGGAAGGCTCTAGTGTGGTGACATGGTAGTGTACCCTCATTTGTAGGAAACATACACAAAAGGGCTCAGGGGTGATGGGGCACCTGGTGGGTGATTTATTCTAAAATAATTAAGAAAGAAAAAATTTCCTGGAACTTTGCAAAACATTTGAAATTGTATCAAAATAAAAAGCTAAAGAACAAAAAATAACCAGGACTAACCTTTTCGTAGGGTATCTGCAGAAGATCCAACACCACCGAATGCGCCCCCATATTTTTCAGTAATCGTTGATGTTGATTCCGACACTTTTTATTCTGTACACAGAGTTTACTTAGCCTGATCAAAATCTTTAAAAAGAAGAGGGAAAGCATCAAATATAACAAATAACAATATTAAGTATAATATATAAGCAAAACTTATTTGGCATGCAAATATAAACCTATATAAGAATATTTTGTATCTGCTGACCTCCTTTACAATCCGGTAGTTATTGCTTTTGTTGCTGTCAATCTGAGGTTTCTTTGTTCCATCCTGCACTGGACTTAAAATGTTCGATTCCTAAAAGGAACACAAATATGTACTTTTATGCCATTTGTAGCTTTGTGGTAAATTTATTTCTTTTGTATTAAATAATAAATATATTTTGTAATTATTTTGTAATAAATCTATTATTCAACTTAAATGTTTCTTTCGTACTTTTTTATTGCATAAAAAGTTCCTTGGCTTGACTGAGCCATGCAAATTACTGCTACCCAGTGAGAACTCAACGACAAGTTAACTGAAATGACCTATAATTATATGAATTAAATTGTAAAGTTTTCATACATATTATTAGTGCATATCCATATGAGACATATATATCTCAGACATGCTGTGGCTTTATATTGCCTATATGAGAAGAAATAGTGAAAATACAGGGCATAAAATATATAATTTAATCACTAGGAATGAACTGCAAGAAAAAAAGAGTGATGGAGCAGATCATCACAGCTGAGCACATCTCAGAGAAGGGAGCAAAGAACAACTTAACACAACAATTCTCTGACAGGTTACCATGGCATCCTTAAGAGTCACGACTCTGGGCCAACATACAGAACCATGAAAATGAAGAGAGAAAAATAAAAAGCAAATTAAAATAAAATGTTTAAATTACCAAATTAATAAAGCTTATTAAGAAAACCTGAAACACCAAAAATACTAAATTATAATAACTATTATCTGTAGTATCGCAAATATGGGGAGTGGACATATTTGAAACATCAACTACTGGCGTCACCTTATGAAAATCAAACACCAGTGACAAACAATTCCATTCCGAACATTTATGAAGATGTCATGCACACCTGGCACTAGACTATGGTGAACGGATCTAAAACAGATACATAAAAGATATGGTCCTTCTCACAAGAAAATTACAGTCTACCTAAGAAAACAGGGAGAAATATATCAACAAAGATTTGAACTAGGCAGAATTCACTATTCAGAAAGAGAGAGATAGAAAGAGAACAGCTGCAGCTTTAGACAAGTTTACGAAGGAGGTCAAGTTTAAGGCAAGGTCTAGAAGGATGAAAACTGTCTAGTTAGGCATAAAGGATGTTTAAATGAGCAGGGAAAAGCCTTGCCAGGTGAAGAAGAAGTCACCTTAGCCAAAGGTACTGCAGCAAGAACAAGCACACTAGTTATGTGGAAAATGGCAAGAACTGACAGGGTCCATTGCAAAGACTGGGCAATCAGAGTGGGGTCTGATGGCCTCCCTCATTTACAGTCTATGCAAAATTGCACTTGGGAGGAATGTCAAGTTCAATGTGGGTCCAAAGCACCCTAAACTCCTGACTATAATGATGGCGTTAGGCGCTTGCAGTTAAAGGGGACCCTAGTTTAAGCTCAGGAAAAAGTTACAAAGATACATGAGGCCAATTGATATGATTTATTTGCCCCAAGTTGTTCCTCCTACTGTGCTCCAGGACAAATCACAAAATTAATAAACATCAAGAAAGAAAAAAAATACTTTCCTTGCTAATCAAACAGTTCTGATGAAAGGCTTCAAGCAGCAGAGCATTAACCCACGTTGAGCCAGCACACTCCTCACTCAGCTTTATATTTTTCTTTTGCTTCTTTTCTGGCAAATATTGTCCTGAGGCTCCCAGTCTCAACTTCACTTTAACAAGTGACCGCCTCCTCCCATTTTACTGTGTAGACAGAAATGCCTTGACATGGACACTTTCTCTTTTCCATCCAAAAATTTCCAGTGATATCCACAAACCTGTCTATCTTCCCCACTGTGTCTCAGAGAACAAAATTTTTGATGCATGAATTCAAAAATTCCATCTCCTCTTCCTCGTCTCCCCGCTTCATCCCTGTTTCTTGTACAGCAGCAGTTTCTACCCTTTAATGACTTTCTCATCTCTTAGCTTCTACCTTGCTGAGCACTTGTCACTCATACTCACTAGAGTTGGAAATGCAAAAAGTAAAAGATCCAAACACTGAAAGCCTTCAAAACATTACTAAGTTAGACTCCAGAGCTATATCGCCTAGCTATCATAATGAATATTTGGACAGAAATGAAAGCAGTCCAACCACCACTCCAGGTAAATAAAAGAGAGAAAAGAATGCAGCATATTACCTGCAAGACATTAACCATGAAGTGAATCTTAAAAATTATCAGAGAGGCCAGGCGCAGTGGCTCACACCTGTAACCCCAGCACTTTGGGAGGCCAAGGCGTGTGGATCACAAGGTCAGGAGTTCGAGACCAGTCTGGCCAGTCTGGCCCATCTCTACTAAAAATACAAAAATTAGCTGGGTGTGGTGGTGGGTGCCTGTAATCCCAGCTACTTGGGAGGCTGAGGCAGGAGAATCGCTTGAACCGGAGAGGCGGAGGTGGCAGTGAGCTGAGATCGCACCACTGCACTGCAGCCTGGGCAACAGAGCATGACTCAGTCTCAAAAAAAAAAAAAAAAAAAAATATATATATATATATATATATATATATATATGAAAGTGTTAAACTATATAAAAGTAAAGCCAATGTAGAAGTGAAAACACAACCCAGTGGCTAAGATGAATGAAAACTATTTAGATGGAAAGAGGATAGAGGTCAGAGTATGAAGCAAACAGATTTTCCATCTGATAGCAAAAATAATTAATTGATGAGAAGTAGAAACTGCAAAAGCTAGAAATATAATTAGATTTCCTTTTTCTGATGACAAAGGTGAAGGCTGGATTTTTTAAAGGCCGTTTCATTTTTTTTCTGTAAGAGAAGAAATACTAAAACATATACACACAAACACACACACTTGTACCACAAACCAGGATTAAGACATTACCAGCTCTAAAGATTGACAAAGCTCCTTAATTAGAAAAGAGATATTTTTGATATATGTCAACTTGAAAGCTGTTAAAAAGGCAGGTGAAGCTTTGGTAGATATCCTTAAGCCTGTTTTTCAAGCAATAATCTGAAGAAAAAGCAATTGTCTTGTTTTAAGAAAAGTAATCTTAGGTAAAATGTACTACATTACAAAAAGTTATGCTCTTTAGTTCAGCCCAGGTGAAGATATAGACAATGCTAAACTCTGTATGTGTGGAAATTATGAAAAATAATGATTTTAATTTAAAATTGCTAGCAGTCAACAAAAGGCAGCAACATTGGAAAATTCAACAAACAACCCCTTTTAATTTCAGAAAATAATTCAGTTTAATTAAATTGAGCAAAAACCCATGGAATATCTGAATGATCCCAAAGCAGTCATCAGGGTAATTTAAGAAATATGTAAACTATATAACTACAGTTAGGTTTTGTTTTCTAATTCTGATGCCAAAATGGTCTAAATAAAGGTGCTCCAAAAGTTTTCCTTCTGAAAGAGCTGAAATTGGCTGTATTCTTCATGTCTTATACAATGCTTTACATTCTATAAACTTTAGCCCTACATCACTGGCCTAATCTACAAAACCCTGAATTTATTCTAATGACAAAATATTAGAAAAGTGCAAAATGAAGAAGTATGACTTATGCAGCATCCCAGAACTGAATGGGCCTAGAAAAAAAAAAAAAAAGTGTGACACTTAGAACAGTATCAGGCTTGTAGCACATCTCCAAATGATCCTTTTGACAATAGTGATGAAAAATAAATACGATGCTCCAAACGTCCTCGCATTTTATTGTAACTGCTTCCTATCATCTGGAGAACCTAAATTTATTCCCTCTAATAGAATATGGGAAACAGCTTAGTTCAGTGATTTTAGCGGTAGCTATATTTTTAATTGCATAGTATATACCATAACATAAAACAGTAGGTTCAAAAACAAGAGACCAAGAATAGTCTAGAAATTGGGTGGCATCAGGGTTCTAGGCAGAGACACAAAGAGTGAATATTGGTTCTAAAGATAGTTTCTCCCTTTTTTTTTTTTTTTTTGCATCAGGCAAGGAAACTTTTATATCAATAGCAAAAATGATATAAGAAACTAATATTACATGAACTATATGGTAAACTAAATTTTAGCACGGCTAGGTATGATGACTCATGCCTATAACCCCTATACTTGGGAGGCCAAAGTGGGAGGACTGCTTGAGGCCAAGAGTTTGAGGTTAGCCTGGGCCACATAGAAAGACTCTGTCTCTATAAAAAATAAAAAAAAATTTATTAGTTGGGAATGGTGGGCTCACCTATAGCCCTAGCTACTCAGGAAGCTGAGGCAGGAGGATCATTTGAGCCAAGAGTTTGAGGCTGTAGTGAGCTATGATTGTGCTAATCACTCCAGCCTGGGCAACAGAGTGAGACCCATCTCAATAAATAAATAAATACTGGCAATGATTAATGGGAATCCAGCTCCTTAATTTAACCAAGGGCAATCATGGTTTTAAAAATAGAATTTTCCAAATCCTACAATGTAGAGCTGCCTACATCTGCAGCTGCATGATTAAAATAGCTTGGTGCATGCCTTCTATTTATCCCTGCCCCACTGAAGTTTAAGGAGGTCCATCCTCAGCAAAGTTGCCAAGTCAGCAAGACTACAAGGCCTTCTGCTCACCATCTGTACTGGTAGCCTTCTCTGGTGTAACCATTCTTTAAACCAGTCAGTGACACCATAAACCAGCCACCCTCCCCGCAACTTCAGGTGCCAAATGCTTTTCTTCTTCTATCCTCACCTCCCTTCAAAACATGCAAAAAAAATTTTAATAACCGGTCTTTTATATTTGATTCGCCAATCAGACGATAGATTATAATGTAGTTGAAGCTGTTTAGAATAAATTGCCTCTTTCAGATAACTGAATAACCCTCTGTGGGATAAGGAGGTATTTTTTTCTCCCTCCCACCTAATGATAACATCATGTACTAGTCATTTAGGAAGGTATCACCCTAGATCAACTTCTATGACCTTGCTTCGCTGGAAAGCTACTTTGGACGATCTTGGTATCATGGTTGTCGGTTTCTGCTTCCCTGGGAAGCACCTAAGGCTGCTTGAAGGCTTGATTCAAAATCCACAATGGGCAGAAGAGGCTGTGACCAGCATTACTTGCAGATAACTTCCTTCCAGATGTTTCCTCAAGTCAGGGGCAAAGCTCTACCCTTCTAGAGGATACATACATATTCATAACCTTACCCCAAACCTTTTTTCCTTTTGCTCCGTCCCAAGACAAATCAAGTAATGGCGGTCGGGCGCAGTGGCTCATGCCTGTAATCCCAGCACTTTGGGAGGCCGAGGCAGGCGGATCACGAGGTCAGGACATTGAGACCATCCTGGCTAACACAGTAAAACCCCGTCTCTACTAAAAATACAAAAAATTAGCCAGGCATGGTGGCGGGCGCCTGTAGTCCCGGCTACTCGGGAGGCTGAGGCAGGAGAATGGCGTGAATCCGGGAGGCAGAGCTTGCAGTGAGCCAAGATCGTGCCACTGCCCTCCAGCCTGGGCGACAGAGTCAGACTCTGTCTCAAAAAAATAAATAAAAAATAAAATAATGGCATTTTTCTGACTCATTTGATGTCATTTTAGTTAGTATTTGATAACGTTTAACCTGATGTTCTAGTACAAAACCCAAATCTCCTTTATAATCTGCATCTGATAAATAAGTTAACAAAAAAAGTTCGTGCCACTGGGGTGCAGCATCTTTGCTTAGACAGGTATTAGGAAAAACTGGAAATGTTTAATGTAACTAGTAACTGTTTTCATAAGAACACATCAGGAACCTAGTGAGGAGTGCCTCTCCCCGGGCCCCCCACCGTCTGGGAAGTGAGGAGCACCTCTGCCCGGCAGCCCCACTGTCTGTGAAGTGAAGAGCCCCTCTGCTTGGCCGCCCCACTCGCTGGGAAGAGAGGAGCGCCTCTGCCTGGCCGCCCCACAGTCTATGAATTGAGGAGCCCCTCTGCTTGGCCGCCCCACTGTCTGCGAAGAGAGAAGGGCCTCTGCCTGGCGACCCCACCGTCTGTGAAGTGAGGGGCCCCTCTGCCCGACCGCTGTGCAACCCCTCCAAGTGCGTGAAGTGGCAGCCTTGTGTGTGATCTTTCTGTGCTCCCCAAGTTTGCATTTTTGACATTAAAGTTTACTTTTAAATTAAAAAAAAAAGAACACATCAGGAACCTATTATCATACAGCAATATGTCCCAGAAATTTTCTGATGTAACTCCAGGGATGGCTAAAAACTCAACAGTATTATATAAAATGTAGGAAGCATGGGGAACCTTTTGGTCAACAGAATGGCATATAAAGCACTGTACAGGAAGTGAAAACAGCAACATAATAGAACCCTTAGAGACTGACTTTGATACTGATACATTGTATGAAGGAAGCTTCCCTAGTCACAATATTATAGCTCACCCAGACAGACATGGTTGTGAGAAGGGGGATGTATGTACGAAATGTGTGAGAGGGACGAATCGGCACTGCCTTTTACAGTCACTTGTTCCCTAAGAAATCATTACAGAATTGTTGTTGCCTGATCTAAAAACAAATGTATTCTCTGATTTGAATCAATCAGTCACTATTATTTCCTCGTTAGCCACTTGCTGAAAAAAAGAAACCATATGGGAACATAGAATCTTCACTAACAACTTGTATTGAATTAAGAACAAGTGGAGGACAGGCGCAGGGGCTCACACCTGTAATCCCAGCACTTTGGGAGGCTAAAGCAGGTGGGTTGCTTGAGCTCAAGAGTTCAAGACCAGCCTGGGCCATATGGTGAAACCCCATCCCTACAAAAAATACAAAAATTAGCCAGGCGTGGTGGTGCACACATATGGTCCCAGCTACTCAGGAAGCTAAGGGAGGATCACTGGAGCCTAGGAAGTGGTGGCTGCAGTGAGCTGTGATCGCACCACTGCAATCCAGCCTGAATGACAGAGCAAGACCCTGTCTACAAAAAAAAGAACAAATGGAAAAGTTTAAAAAAAAAAGATAGTAACTTATTTATAGCATGAAGGGAAATACTAAGTTTATACTCAAACAGTATCAATTTAAATGTGGTTAGAAAATGAGAAGGGAAAAAATTCTCATAAAAAAAGATCTAATAACCAAGTAATTCAAATAACACATTCTGGAAGTATAATTGTTACATTTAAGAATTTATATTATAACCAAATAGGATAAGAATGTGTAAAACAAGCATTTTATTATAAACCAAAAGTTATTTTTCACATGTATGTCATGTGAAGGGGCTTATTAACTGAAACTCACCTGTCACAATCACCTTCAGTGGAATTAGCTCAGACATAAGAATGGGAATATGCATAATGATATAAACAAATAAATATACAATGAGGTCTGAGGCAAAAATAGAAACTGGAGACAAAGAAACAGATTCCATAAAAGGAAAATTCAGAAAAGCACTGTCCAAAACTAATGAATAAAAGCGCTTCATGAAATTACCACCGTGTCCCTGATTGGTCAGGTCAAGCTGCAAGATTCTGTCTAGAACACATGGACTGCTTCTGTCCCAGGCCATCAGGGTTAGACATTCTACCAGATTCTGTCAAAAGTCAGCTAATCAATCACAAGTTTGGCTGAAGAAACAAGTTTATGTAGAACTATTTTCCCACTGCACAGAATCTCATACCAACACTTGGAAAAGGAGAACCCTCTTAATATACATCCTTCTAGAGGGATTTGCAACTTTGCTTGCTTCATCAAAGGAAAAAAGATCAGAAGCGGCAGGCAAAGAATGGAATACAGTTTTTGCTTTCAAAAAGTAATGAGATGTGGAGGTAATAGAAAAACCATCAGATAGGGAAGGTGTGCCTAGGGAGAACTAGAGAAAAATCAGTGAAGAAAAGGAAAGAGAGGGAAGGGAGGGAAGGAAGGAATTAATTCATAATTAATAAAGTAATATAATTAATAATAATAATTAAGATAAATCTGCAAACTATAATTCAAACTCCTATGAGGAACATTAATACTAAAAATGTCAACCACAAAACTCAATAATAATATTATATCATGTCCAGTGAAATATAAACAATCAAGAGCTTTTCTGACAGGCTTTGTAACTAGGTATGTTTAAAATAATCATAGAGATAGTGAGGAATAGCATCCCTTATGCCCAGTGGGTACCTCTGTGGTTGCCACGTGCCATGCAATAGTATTCAGGATGATGTCACAGCATCACTCAGCATGGATAATGAAGGATAGCCTTTTCAGGGAAAGGATAGGCTACAAGCCAAGCAACAGCAAGAGAAGAGAAGGCACAGGTCCCCCCTCCTCCCATCTCCCCACACAGGAGTGCTGGGTGCCCTACTGGATAGTATGGGTCTAGATCTCCAAGCAACCACTCCCCGCAACACCACAGTAACTACCTATGGGGCAAGCTGGAGCGTAACCTTCTCAATAAAGGGACACACGAACTGTTCCGGCACCAGGCAGTGCCTGTTGTTTACAGGAATCTTTTGAACACTAGCCCATGGCCCATAGAAATTGGACTGTCCCTGCTGAGGGGCAGAAGCCACGGGTCCTATGAGAAGCCAAAATCAGTACACAGCCCCTTGGAAGAAAGGGACTCCTCATCTGCAAAAACAGTCCCAGCCACCTTGTTGTCCAGACAATCCAGAGTGAGCCCCTAGGGACATTTTTTAGTTAATTCTGTTCCTTACATCACACATCCATTAAAAGAACAAAAATAATTATGAAGTAAAAACAGGCAGATATGAATCTAGAATAGATGGACATGAAAAAGAACCAATTAAATAACCTGAAAATGAACTATATAGTCCTTGAAGTAAAAACTAGATAGATAGTTTAAGCATGAGAATTTACATCAGTGAGAGTCTAAGTCAAATTTTTAAAAAGGGCCACTGCACTCCAGCTAGGTGACACAGCAAGACCCATCTCTAAAAAAAAGTAAAGAAAAAGAAGCTAGCAACCATATATAGGTGAGTAGATAGATATAGAGATAAATATAGGTATATACACAAATAGAGAAACAAAATCACTGTAAGAAAAATTAACAATCAAAATAAACAACATAAGAAACTTTCCTTTGAAGCACTGCAATGCCCACGTGACCTGCTTCTCAACCCTAAATAAAGTGGTGGATGAACGTAAAGGGTAATCCTGACTTAACCTACTCAGATACGGTTTCCTGAGTTAATCTCTCCTTCCTATATTTAGAAGTCAATGCATATTTGAAAGTGATGAATTAGTAATTGCTCCTAATGCTACTGATATTGTCAACTTGTTATATTTTAGCCTTTAAGCTTTCAGAAATGATGGTACAGTCTTTTAATGCTGGGGACGATAAGTTTAATAAAGGGAAACACTATTATATACAATAGATAATAAAGCTCCTAGGCTCTAGGGACGCAATGGGCTTAATAGACAACCAAATCCATCCCCTTATCCTTATTTATAAGAGATCAAGTATGGCAATGGTATAATTTTGGATTATAAACTGAGATTTGTTAGTATTAGTAGACAGACCATCAATTCAAATTTATTGTCAACAGAGTATACCAAATTTACCACTGAGGGAAAAAACTTTTTTTCCCTTCACACTTTTATGTTATTGGAGATATTTTTTATTCTCAAAATGAAGAATCACATTAAAGTTATCTGGTCTTCTGATATCTAAGCAGGCACAAAGTTAGGCCATTATGAGCTGTTTTAGAACAATGCTGATGGTGCTGTGTTTACAGCCTTTGTAAGATTTACTAAACAACAAAGGAGTATTGTTCGTATTGGCCTGCTACTGTGTGTGCTGCCTGCTACTGGCTGTTTCCATTGATACCGTAATATATTTCATCCTGTTTACAATACATTGCCACTATCTTTGGCTGCTGGGTTATTGCATAATACAGATTATTTGGCTGTATATAAATTAGTAACTTCATAGTTTCTCATTTTTGTTCCCCTTATATTAATCCATTATATAGGTACCATTCTCCCAGCTTCCCAATCCACCTATTTGCATACATTTCTACTGCTACCTCACTAGTCCATGCTTTCAGAAGCTCACACCTGAATTCGTACAACAGGCCTCTTAATGGGTGTCCCAACCCAGCCTCTTGTTCTTCTGAAGCATTCCGGATTCTGTCAGACTAAATTTTCCAAAATAGTATGCTCACCTCCCTACCCAAGAATCTTCACAGGCTCCCAATTGCCAGTCATTGCAAATACAAATCGCTTATTCTTGAACTTTACTTCTCTTATTATTCTTGAATACATTAGCTAACTCCTCCCAATCCTTCAGAATAGGCCTATGCACAGAATCCAGAGTGAGGCCTTCTTTCAGTCATCAGGCCCACGCTGGCCTCCCCTTTTTCTGTACTACATAGTTCAGTATTTAATCAACTACTTTGTCACCCTGTTTTTTGGGTGTCCATGAAGTGTGTTCGTTCGTTGAGGGCAAGTGGAATATGAGATTTGAGTCCAGATATCAAACTTTAAGAACGGAAAGGAGAAATTCAAGTGAGCACAAAGGCAAGTTAGGATGAAAGCAACGGGACTGAAATGTACACTTTACACAGCATTTGAAAGAAAGATTTTACTCTGGAGAAACATGACAGTTCATTAAGTGCGACCATTCACGTTGCCCCAAACCTAGCATAGGTTTGAATAGATATTATTGAGACAAATACACAGGCTCAAAACAAAGAAGAGTTGTCTCTTGTTAAGAATTATCAAACAGAAAATGATAAAGTGCAGAGAAATCCCTCCTGTATAACATCTAAAAGTGATTGATAAAATATTTAAAACATCTATTTATAGTAGCAAGGCCAGAAACCCTGAAAATACATAAAAATTTCAGAGCAATAATCAAGCACTAGAATCACTGTTGGCTCTGAGGGCATCAGTCCATACCTAATAACCTGGATTCTGAGTTTTGCTGTATCATACACAGACACACACACACACATGGCAAAAAGGAAACAAAATCCAGATCCCATGCAAGATGGAAGGTCTGATCAGAGACCCTGGCATAGACTCAGGAATACCTAAGGGTGACACCCACAATGATAAACCAGGGAAAGACATGGCCCACAGAAGAGCAAAACGGCACCTATCTTGGCCTTGGCACTCATCAAAAGCAAAAGAGGTGAAAAAATTCTCTTGAGGCTCCCATATACAAAGACAAGCTCACTTTCACTCAAGACTGGGGACCAGAATGTCCAATCTAAAGGGGTCCCAAAAGACCCAAGCCAAAAGGTATGTTCAATATGGTTACAGAATGTAGTGTCCCAAAGTGCTTCACAGAGGCAAATAAAATCTCAATGAGGCCTTAACTATAGACCTCAGAAGAATTCCACATACAAAGTTCCAAAGAATGTGGGTTCATGACAACAAAAAATCACTGAACACCTGAAGTAAATACATCCCAAAGACTTTGGCAAGAATGGCCAACTTAAAACTGCAAAGAACCCTCCTATTACAAAACAACTAGATCTTAGATATAAACCTATTTTAAGTACATTTCTGGGCCCATAGAAAACAAAGGACAACTCCCAGAGACCCCATCCTCCATCTTCTAAAGGAAAAATGTAACCTGAAACCTGATCAGAGAGCTCCAAGCAACAAGGGCACAAGATAAGTTTCCCTGAAGGCAAATGACAATACTAGATCTGCAACCCAAAGACTAACGAAACTGAGCAAGTGTCTAGTTTGGGGAGCTAAACCCAAAACTCCTGCCTTAAAATAGGTATATAGGATGGGAGTAATGTGGTCTCAGGTTAGCAGCACCCTCGGCCAACAGGAAAAGGCAATCACCAATACTCTAAGCAGGAAAATATACCCTATGTCAACCCCAGGACTAAGGTCAAAAGATACGAGCTCAAAACCTGCACCCAAATATTTATAGCAGCTTTATTCATAATTGCCAAAATTTGGAAGCAACCAAGATGTCCTTCAATAGGTGAATGGATAAGCAATACAAGGGACTATTATTCAGCAATAACAAAAAATGAGGCATTAAACTGCAAAAGGACATGGAAGAACTTAAACATATACTGCTAAGTAAAAGAAACCAGTCTGGAAAAGCTACATACTACATAATTCCAATTACATGAAATTCTGGAAAAGGCAAAACTACAGAGAAAAAAAATCAGTGGTTGCCAGGGACTCAGGGGTTCAGAGGGAGAGACAAATAGCTGAAGCACAGAGAATTTTTAGGGCAATGAAGCTATTCTGTTTGACACTGCAATGGTGGATACATGACATTATGCATTTGTCAAAACCCATAACTAAACAACACAAAGAATGAACCTTAATAAATTATGGATTTTAGTTTAAAAATACTGTGTCAATGTTGGCTTATGAATTATAATGAATGTACCACACTTATTCTAGATGTTAACAATCGGAGAGAACGAGAGAGGAGAAGAGGGACTATATGGGAACTCTGTGCTTTCTGTGTAATTGTTCTCTAAACCTAAAACTGCTCTAAAAATGAAGTCAATTTGAAAAAAGATATGAGCGCATAATCAAAGATGATCAAAAATATAATGAAACACAACATGAGTGAGAGTAACAAGAAAATCTCAAGTACGTCGGATCTCCGAGTTACCACATACAGACCATAAAACAGCCATAGGGAATCACAAAAATTAGAAAACAACAAGGCATGATCAAAAATGACCAAATATATTTGAAAAAACTCAAATTTCAGGTTTGAAAAAAATGAAATTTCAGGTATAAAATGAAATTTCAGGTATGAAAATATATAGTGGCTGAAGTTTAAAAGTAAATTGGTAGAGAAAATTGCAAAGAAGACAGACTTGAAAAGAGACTCAGATGAGTCTAAAAAAATTATCCATACGCCATACAAAGTCATAGGTAGAGAAAATATAAAAAGGAAATGAACAGATATGTACTATATAGTAATATATTCACTAATAAAGTTTAACATGAACTTAATTGGAGTTTCAAAGTTAAAACCCCACTATTTAACAGAACAAACTTCTCAACAGCTGCAATGGAAGCCAGAAGACATGGGATAAAATAATCAGAAGTGAGGGGAAATAATTCACAGTTAATAAACTTTTTTGTTCTGCAGTAAAAATATAATAATTTCAAATTTACAGGCATCTAATGACATAGTCTCAAAACACATGGAGTAAAAATTAATAGAAATGCAAGGGGAAATTGATAAACCTACCATTGTAGTGGGAAATGTCAACAAATCTCTCTCACTTATTAATATGTCAAGAAAATAAAAATATTACTAAATATATTATTTAAACACAATTAATAAGCTTGATTTGCCAGTCATCTATTAAGAATCCTACACCCATTCACATTCTTCTCAAGCCACATTGGACAATTACAAAACCTGGATGTACAATAGGTCAAAAAGCAAACCTCAATGAATTTTGGAGAAATGATATCATAATAACTAAATTATCTTGTCACAAGTTAATTAAGAATTCAATTAACAAAAAAGGTAAATTTTGCCTATGCATGTGGAAATTTATTTATCTATTTATTTATTTATTTATTTTTATTTTATTTTATTTTTTTTTGAGACGGAGTCTCGCTCTGTCACCCAGGCAGGAGTGCAGTGGCGCAATCTCGGCTCACCGCAAGCTCCACCTCCCGGGTTCACGCCATTCTCCTGCTTCAGCCTCCCGAGTAGCTGGGACTACAGGCGCCCACCACCACACCCAGCTAATTTTTTGTATTTTTAGTAGAGACGGGGTTTCACCGTGTTAGCCAGGATGGTCTTAATCTCCTGACCTTGTGATCCACCCACCTCAGCCTCCCAAAATGCTGGGATTACAGGTGTGAGCCGCTGTGCCCGGCCGCATGTGGAAATTTAAAAACTCACTTCCAAGTAATTCTAAGACAAAGAACTCACAATGGAAAAATTTTTAATATCTAATATTGAAAAATAATAAAAATATCATTTGTCAAAACTCAGGGAATGCAGCTCCTTTGAAGGAAATTATACCACCAATTTTTTTTAAATCAAAAAGTCTGTCAACATAAAATGATATAGTAGGATAAGTATAATAAAATAGCAAACAAATCCAGAATCTCAACAAACCCCAAAACAGACTATATTTAAGAGATGAGTAAAATTCGGTGATGTTGAATGACATGAATTTGAACTGTGCAGGTCCACTTACACACAGATTTTCTTTTACCTCTGCCCCTCTTGAGACAGCAAGACCAACCCTCCCTCTTCCTCCTCCTCCTGAATCTACTCAACATGAAGATGAGGAGGATGAAGACCTTTATGATGATCCATTTCCAGTTAATAGACAGTAAATATATTTTCTCTTCCTTATGATTTTCTTAACATTTTCTTTTCTCTAGCTTATTTTATTGTACAAATACACTATGTAATTCACATAACACATAAAATGTATGTTAATTGACTGTGTTATCAGTAAGGCTTCCGGTCAACAGTAGGCTACTAGTACTTAAGTTTTGAGGGAGTCAGAAGTTATAAACAAATTTTCAACTGTGCGGGAGGGTAGCACCCCTGACCATCCCCCAAACACTGTTCAAGGGTAAACTGTACATAAAACTCTGGAAAGACTGAGCTGGATAGAGCTAGAGAAAAGAAGAGAGCCATAGCAAAACATATAAAGAATGAAAAATGGATACAAAGCTATGAATACAGCAGAAATTTAAAAGACAGCAAAAGAATATGAACAAATTTATGCCAATAAATTTGAAGATTTCAATATATGGCTATAAAAATGCACAACAAATTAACTCAAAATGGAAATTTTGAATGAATTTATAACCATTAAAAAATTGAATCAGTAGTCAAAATCTTCCCCCAATGTAAATATCATGTCCAGACAGTTTTGCAGACAGGTTTTATCAAACATTTATGAACAGATCCTTCTAATGTTACACAAAGAAAAAGGAATATTCTATAGCTCATTTTATGGCACTAGTGTAACCTCAATACTACCGCTTGATAGGAACAGAGAAAGGAATGAAGGAAGGAAGGAAGGAAGGAAGGAAAGCAGGCAAGCAGGCAGGCAGGCAGGCAAAATTACAGGCTAATTTTACTGGCAACACAGATGTAAAATTCTACATAAAGTATTAGCAAACAGAATCTAGCAATGTAAAAACAAATCACCAAGATATTTTAAATCTAGAATGCAAAGTTACTATGGTAGAAGCTCTATTTAAGATTTATGTCATTTAGGTCAGCAGATTAAATAAAAAAATATATAATCTTAATAGATGTGTAAATTACATTTAATTAAAGTCAATAACCAGTTGTAGTTTTTAAAAAGTAAACTAGGAAGAGAATGTGCTCCTCCATAAAGGGTATCCATAAAAGAATGTACAGTAAACATTATGTTCAATAGTGAAATATTAGAACCATTCCCTTTAAAATCAGAAATAAGACACAGATGCCCGTTATTACCATTTCTATTTTACCTTGTACTAGAAAATCCTACGAACACAATAAAGCAAGAAAAAAAGAAATAAAAGATCATGTTCAAGTTTGAACTTACAGTATTACCTGACTTGAAGTGAACGAATATTTTTAACCTTATTAGTAAGTACATATGAATTGGTAGGACTTAACTATTTGCCTGTATAGAATTTAGCTTTATCTAAACCGGAAGAAGAAGTAAAATGGCAAATAAACACAAAAATCTCAACCTCGTAAGTAATTCAGCAAAATGAAAATCACAATGGAGATAATACATCAAGTGTACTCAATCATCAAAAGTGGGAAAGTGAGAAAAACACCCATCATAAAGATGGGGAGCTAGGAGAACGCTCGTACACTAGTGGAGGGAAAATAACTGGCATTGTCTGGTAGAGGGGAACACACTGCATGTGTTACTCCTACGTAGATATCCCGAAAAATCTCCCAAATATGTGCACCAGGTGACATACAACAGCTTTCACAGCAGCACTGTTTTTAGCAGCAAATTTCACAGCAGCACTGCTTTTAGTAGCAAATTTTCTTTTAAAACACCAAAACCAGGAAGAGTCCAAATGTCCAACCACAGCTAACTGGATAAACATGTGTATAAATGTAGCAATATATATTAGAGAAAATGAATGACTTGCAGTTATACATCAACAGGGATGAACAATGAAAACATGTACAAAATAGGCTCAATAAATATTCCTCATATATTTCTTATGTTTTAGAAATACAGACACATGGTAAAACTACTAAGCAAGGAAATTTTTAAAATAAATTCGTGATAGTGGTTTCCTCTGTTATACAGGGAGGGACCACATCAACTTCTCACTGGCAATACTCTATTTCTTAAGCTGTACCTTAATATCAACAGAATATGCTACCTCAGGTGGTACTGAATTTCCAGCCACAGAAGTTTGCTTTGTTTGAAGAAATAATGTCACTCAGGTGAGATATTTAGAGATAGAGAACACATATATCATATAGGGAACTGGAGGTGATTATCCCTACAAGTATCTTGTAACTCTGAAATTTCATAATTCCATATCCACCATGGTAAACAACACAGTGTGTTACACATAAAAACAAATAATAATTACAACAAACACTGACTGAATGCTAATGTTGAAAAACACTGTTGGTTGCTAACCAACATTCTTTCTTATTCTTCCCTGCTAGAAGAATCCAATTTTGTTTGGTCATCTATCCTTCTCCCATGTAACTCAGGGTGGTATATCCTAGCTTGAGGGACATCTTTTACTTAATCTAAACTAATCCTGTACTCCACTGGTATAGAGTTTTAACATCTGGCCCTGTTCTAGCCAAAGAGACATGAAATAAGGTGAGGGATGTCTAGGAAAGGTTTCCTTGCCCCTAAACAGGAGACCCAGAAATAGATAACTCTTTCTCGATGTTGTCATGCACGGATGTGATATCTAGAATGCTACTGCCATGATGTCATCAGGAGAAAGACTGGCTTCAAAACTAAGCCGATCAATCCATAATGACAACACTGAGGCAAGGAATTAAAGCTGGAGTCTTACTTCTTGACTTGTTGGTGAGTAATATATCATCTTATTGCACATATTTTCATGTTGTTCATATTTTCCCACTGAAGCCATATTAATTGACACACTTACCACGTGCATAGGGTTTCCTCATTTAATCTTTACAGCAATTCCAGGAGCTAAGTACCATGATGATGTCCATTTGATAATCAATAAAAATAAAACTTAGAGAATGAAAATAAGTTGCTCCAAGTCATGCATATACCAAGTGGCAAATTCTGGGGTGTCTGATTCCAAAACCCATGCTAATAACCTATGCATTGTCCTTTCTATGATGCACATTATTACCTGGCATTCAGCAAGCATTCCCACCCCTCAGTGTCCCTCTGTATCACAGAGCTGGTTTCTCAAATTCCCCTGTAGCTGAAGTTCTAAATTCAATTCAACTTCTGCCAATGAGATAAACTCATGTGGAACTTAAAAGCCAAAAGGGAAATAAAGGGCATCTACTTGTGTCTGTGAGGGCCACAAAGGAAATCCCAATAGACATAAGTGTGTAATGAAGCCCACGTTCCAGTAACTTGTCCCAAACTTCCAAAGCATTTCAGAAGCATTTTGATTACTCTAATTATCTCTTGCTCTGTTTTCACTTTTCACTTCACAATATTTTGGGTACTCCAACAAATACAAAAGCTAAGGCAGGTAAACCCATCAAAATGGTTTATATGCCTGCAGATTAAAAACCAACTATATAAAACACCAGACAGGCATTTACAAAACTTTTTGTATTAACAATTATGATGTTGGTACTAGTCTGCTTTATCTAAGCATGACTACTAAAGCAGTATTTAACATTTTTTAAGTGGTCATATATACTTAGTGAAATGTGAAAACAGCAACTAATTAACACACTAAAAAAGCCAATACAACAGAAGATGACAGTCACTCTTCAGATTTTTGGTATTTTCCTACTGGCAATAAAGCATATTGGTCTTCCATTTAGATATTTTTATATATTATATAAGGATATGCATAATGATAGGAATGAATTACTGGCTGGCAAAAAGATGGCCACAGCAAAAAGGTCCACAAAAATTCACCTCTCCCTACAGGTCTCAGTTTAGAGTCCACTCCTTTTTTCTCCTTCCACTCCTTCCTATTTTCCTGATTGCTGGATTATAGAATTCACCGTGGAAATGACAAAGAGTGAAACACTAGATAGATGAGGTAAGAAGTGGTAGAAATTGACAAGAGCTAAACAAAGTGCCAGTTTATGGAGTTAATTGACAACTTAGCAAATGAAAATTTTGTGCTCTGTTGCTCAGAACAGAATTTTTCTTTATGAACAATTTTGATTGTACAGCATGTGGTTACATATCTGACTTAAAAGATATCATTTGGAGTATTTCAAAATAGATCTTGAAACGAACCTCAATTGGCTCTTCACCACCTTTCACTTGACTTTCCCCTATTTCTCCATTCTCATAGTTGCTGCTCTTCTCAACCCATAGCTCAGACTTTTCTACTGTCAGTCGAAGCTGGTCTAGATCTGCCTTGATTTGCTTGTAGTTATCTACGTCTTGATTAGACACCAGTAATTGCACCTAAAACAGAAGAATTTCAATCTCTTAGTTGAAGTTCACTATTTCTAGAATATTTATGAATATTTAGATGTATATTGATCATGAAAACCTACCTAGAAGTGTGAACACTTAACCAGTATTTTCACATATTATAATTTTTTAAGTGAGCCCTAGCAAAACTTTTCAAAGTGATCTAAGATTAAAAGATACCCTAACTTTAATTTCACTGCTGAAGTTAATTTTTCTGAGACTCTCTGTTTGAAAAGAGGCAGAAACAAAAACAAGTGGGAGAAAATATCAATAGATACAATCTAAACCTCATCATACAAGTTTTTATTATAATTTACATGTATTATATGACATATACATATATATATTTGATGTATAACTACCCTTTTATTTCATATTCTTTTAACATATTCCTGTAAAATTGCCTAAATGATCAATACCCTATTATGTTAAATAAATAGTGAAACATATGTAAGCACTTACGTATTACTAATTAATAATCTCAAGATTGATGTCTTATTCAAAGACCACAAAGAAAAAGATTAGATTCATAACGGTTCCTTTTTTTGGATTTATGCAGTTTTCAATCATAAAATAATTATTTCAGGGCTATTGGTGCTCCTACCCAAATTCATCAGTAAAATTTAAGGATAAAATAATAGCAGTGGTAACAAAATTCCTAACATATTATTATCTCCCAGTGCCTTCCTAAATCTTGGTGCCTTTCATTTGTTTTAAAGACATTAACTAAAAAATCACTTGTGGGGAATACCTTCTAAATAGATCACATCCTGGCATAGACAAGGCCATGTCTCTATTTAAAAATAGAAAGTGTCTCCAGGAAAAGCCACACAGTGTCATTACCTCTGCAGCCATGAAGTCAGGTTGGATGTTATTAACACTTTCAGAGCTTTTGCTGTGGATGCATTGAGGGCTCTTCAATCTTACCTGCTTAAATGCCTGTAAAACCTCCGCCCTCTGGCTGAAGTGCTTAAACAACAGCTGCAGGGCTCCAGACAGCAAAGGCGGGTAGTCGTGCATGATGAGATGAATGAGGACCCGTAAAAACGTTCTGCCTCCTTCATCGTCAAGTTGAACTGGGTTTTTTTCCTTTCTATAAAACCAAAAATATTTCTAAAGTGACTCCTATTTATATAACATCTACACTTCAGTATTAAACTGTATACGTATTCTCAGAGCTATATCATTTGTTTTAACAAATTAGGAAGTGAACAGGAAAACATTTTCTTTGTTTTCCTCATGTAACTGATGAGGAAACAATCATAAAGAAAAGCTTGTGTCTGTCCATGAAAGCAGGGATGATCAAACATCTGGTTTATCCAAGACTCAGGGGTTGCTAGGCAAACTGGGATGAGTTGGTCACCTCAGCATAGACAAAAGATGGGCATCTGCATCAATCCAAAAGCATTTATGGGAGGAGCTGTGCTAGGCTGGATGTACACCAATGACTGATTTCCCCTGGGGCCCTACAGACCACCCCCGCCCCCACATGACAGATGGGGAGGAGTGGGGGAGGCCAGCGCACATGTGCGTGAACCATCACCAGAGTAGCCACAGGTGTGGCGTATGAGGACTCTGGGTGAGGTTCCACTGGAACAAAAGGTCCATCTATTTCAAGATGAAATCATATACTGGTTCATTTCTCCTAGGGAATAATGAAATTCTTCAATAGGAAAATACAACACCACAAACTAGTACTATAATATAAAAACTAAACTAAATGTTCACTAGAGATAAAAATCCTCTTTTCGTGCCCCTAATTCTTAATTCTTGTTTGTCTTTCCAATGACAACAACAAAAACTGCAATAAGATGCTTAGTGTAGTCGTCCCCACTACCCTCCCCAACTCTATCTGTGCTTTTACTTTCTGTGGTTTCAGTTGCCCATGGTCAACCATGGTCCTAAAATATGAAATGGAAAACTTCAGAAATAAATAATTCACGAGTTCTAAATTTTGTGCCATCCTGCCTGTCCCGTTTGGGACATGAATCATCCCTTTGCCAGCATCTCCACGCTGTACATGTTCCCCCATCATTAGTCACTTAGTAGCCGTCTCAGTCATCAGGTGACTGTTGCAGGGTCACAGAGCTTGTTCAGGTAACCCTTATTTTACTTAATAATGGCCCCAAAGTGCAAGAGTGGTGATGCTGGCATATTGTTATAATTGTTTTATTATTAGTTATATTGCTAATCTCTTAGTATGCCTAATTTATATATTAAATTTTATCATACGCATGTATATATAGGAAAAAACACAGTGTATACAGGGTTTGGTACTAGCTGTGGTTTCAGGCATCCACTGGGGGTCTTGGAATGTATCCCTAGCAGATAAGGAAAGACTACTGTACAGACTGTTTTTAGGGTCTCATGTCAAGTCTGTAATAAAAATGAACACCAGAAGCTTAATAATTTGTAGCTTAAACATTTTAATTTTTCTTTTTGATCACTATTAACTTCATTTCTGAAGAAGAAACAATATTAAAACAATAAATGGCAGGATTCCTGATGGCAAAGGAGGCTAGTCATGTCAAAGGTGTCTTGTTTTATTTAATCATGGGTATTTCCAATTGGCAGAAAATAGCTTTATTTCTCACATATAAAGTTAATGATAACATTAAAGAAGTTACTTTCTTGCCTCAAATATCTAAGATTCAGGGAAGCAATGTTTTACAAGACTCAGTGATATTTATACCAGGGGAGTTAAAGGACATTCTTGGGCTGTCATTATTTGAGGAAAGAAAAGCAAAGAATTCAGAGGAAAGTTCAATACACTGATCTCATCTCTCTTGTCCTTTTTCTTACCTGACCTAAAGAAAAGCTATGCTTTCTCCTCTAGAGTAAATTAGCAGCTTCATTTCTGGCAGAAATTATGTTAGCAACAATAGAGGGTCTAAAAATAAATAGATACAGAGTGAACAATATCAAAGTATCAACAGAATTCTAAGTAAAATGTTATTCACAAGTAAGATAAAGATATATAAATGTTACTATACCTTCCCGCAAACATAGTTTCTGCCTGAGCTGCAATTTCATCTATATCAGGAACAATAGCTGCAAAGAAAAATGGTAAAATCTCTTCTTTATCCTATTTTAATTAGGAGCCATAATAGTCATATTAATATCAATTGATGTGAAAATATTTTTGTCTTAATTTCTTTATTCTACCAAAAGTCAATTAACACTAATAAACTGATTTTAAAATGGGCAAAAGATCTGAATAGACATTTCTTAAAAGAAAACACACAAATGGCAAACAGCTTTATGAAAAGGTGCTCAACATCACTGATCATCAGAGAAATGCAAATCAAAACTACAATGAGATATCATCTCACCCCAGTTAAAATGGCTTTTATCCAACAAAAAGGCAATAATAAATGCTGGTGAGAACTTGGAGACAAGGGAACCCTCCTACACTGTTGGTGGAAATGTAAATTAGTACAACTGCTATGGAGAACAGTTTCGAGGTTTCTCAAAAAAAAAAAAACACTAAAAATTGAGCTACCATATGATCCAGTAATTCTACTTCAGGGTGTATATGAAAAAGAAAGGAAGTTTGTATGAAAAAGAAAGGAAGTTTGTATGTCAAAGAGATATCTGCATTCCCATGTTTATTGAGGCACTATTTACAATAGCTAAGATTTGGAATCAACCTAAGTGTCCATCGACAGACAAATGGATAAAGAAGTGTGGTACACAGACACAATGGAGTACTATTCAGCCATTAAAAAAAAGAATGAGATCCTGTCACCTGCAACAACATGGATGGAACTGGAGGTCATTATGTTAAATGAAATTAGCCAGGCACAGAAAGACAAACTTTTCATGTTCTCACTCATTTGTGGAAGCTAAAAATTAAAACAATTGAACTCATGGCGATAGACAGTAGAATAATAGTTACCAGAGGCTGGGAAAGGTAGTGGGCTGGGCGGAGTGGGGGTGATTAATGGTTACAAAAATATAGTACGACAGAATGAGTAAGATCTAGTATACAGAGTGACTATAGTCAATAATAATTTGTTGTACATTTTTTAATAACTAAATGACTACAATTGGACTATTTGTAACACAAAAGATAAATGCTTGAGGTGATGAATACCTCATTTATCCTGATATGATTATTACACATTGTATACCTGCATCAAAATACTCCATATACCCCACAAATATATACATCAACTATGTACCCACAAAAATTAAAAATTAAAAAAATTTAAGTCAATTAATAGTTTGAAAAAAATCACAATATAGTTCCACTAAGACATCAATGTAATTTTTTACCATAAACTATGTTTTAAACTAGTGTATTGCTGTAATCAAAAATATGTCTAAAAGATCAGAAAGCACCAGTTACAAAGGTGCCTCTTATCTAGAGAAGTGTGTGTGTATATATAGATCATATATACATACATATGCACATACTTACATATAATTTAAATGAGTGATAAATGGGAGGATAATTCTTTAAAGAATCAAAATATACATACAATTAGCCTTGTTATTATATGGTTATTTCCAAACACCAAGGTCTTTTTACCTAAGCTTACTATTACTAAAATTCCATCCCTTTTTCTTGTGGGAAAGGGCATTTTTTTTTTCTATGTGAACCAATCATGATTCCTTACTGTCCCACACCACTAACATTTTGAAGATAACTTTACTAAGATAACATGGGGTTTTTTGTGTGTTTGTCTGTTATTGAAACAGGGTCTCGTTCTGTTGCCCAGGCTGGGGTGCAGTGGCGCAACTTCAACTCACTGCAGCCTCGACCTTCCAGGCTCAAGCAATCCTCCTGCCTCAGCCTCCTGAGTAGCTGGAACCAAAGGCATGCGCCTCCACTACTGGCTAGTTTTTTTGTATTTTTTTGTAGAGACGGGGTTTCACCATGTTGCCCAGTCTGGTCTCAAACTCCTGGGTTCAACCAATCTGCCCCCCTCGGCCTCCCAAAGTGTTGGGATTACAGGTGTGAGCCACCATACCTGGCCAAGGTAACATGTTTAAATGATAAAATACACCACTTATTTCTCATCTCCAAAGCATAAAAAGAAACACAATAAGATATAAAAATGGAAAAATAATTCTCCCCAGAAAGGTATCCCTTACTGGTACAAAAAAAGGAAACAGATCAGGTAGAGAGAAAGGGTTTTCTGGGGTGCCCCTAGACTTTCCCTCTGGTACTTTACTGACACTTAAAGCTCATGTTTCCAGAAGCCAGGCCTCTGGGAGTCAATAATTTTTATGCTACTGTCAATGCAACCGCCAGCAAGACTTTCTGGTTCTGCCATATCATTCCTGGAAATAGCCCTTTGGGGTTCTACACTTCTGAGAAGCAGAAAAACAACACCATTGCAAACGTGCCAGAAGAGAAGTCTTGCTTAGGCAAGCGCAAGTCCTTCTGCAGAGGCATGCTGCCTTTTGATGGGACTAATGATTCAGACAGCAGGACAGTTGGTCTAGTATCCATTTAACTACATGCTTGTAAGCACTGAATCATTCCTAACTGATTGATGGACGAAGAAGAGGGGAGAGTTCCTAATGTCACAGTGGTGGCTGTTAGAAGGAAGATTCACATCTGTGTACAAATCCTATTCTCAGGAAAAGAATTCCATTAGCTGGCTAAATCTTCAATAAGACACACTTTTCAGCCTATAATGACTTGGCCTGACCTGTCCAAACAAAATGGTAATTTAATATTTCTTAGTTTTTCTAAAGTTCTTTCAATAGTCACAAAATTTTTACAATCATAGTTGTGCTATTTTGTTATGCTCCAATGCTCAGAGATAAATTAGCTTCATTTTTACACTTTTTAAATATGAAAATTGAAATATAGTTCCAGTTTATAACCATACAAAGTAAATTTAAAAAAAAAAAATCCACACACACACACCAACAACCACATTCAGGTCTTTGGGGAATGCCATGTCTTTATTCTTGGATCGGGCAATGGCTTCTCTTCAAAACACCTATCCTTCTGATAACTACATTTCACACTGCTCTTTGATCCAGGCAGAGAAACTTCTCTTGTATTTTCACCAAAACATCATGACGCTGAAAAGATTTGGACTCTGGAGCTGGAGAGACTCCAGAGAGAATCCTTGTGCCACTACTTTCAGGACCTTTGGCAAGTAACTTAACCTTTCTGACCTTGGTTTTCTCCTCTGTAAAATGGCACAATAAACAGTATGTCCAAGTCCTGAAGATTACAAAGGAAAAGGCATTCATAGGAGTTAGCAACAAACGACAGCAAACACCCTCCACACCATTCTAGGAGAGTTATTTAACAATCTGTCTCAGTTCTTTGATGTCGTTAGTGGAGATTATATCTACATTTTTGTCTCGTAAAAATATGAGGAAGCTGGAAACCATCATTCTCAGCAAACTAACACAGGAACAGAAAACCAAACACTCCATGTTCTCATTCATAAGTGGGAGTTCAACAATAAGAACACATGGACACAGGGAGGGGAACATCACACACCAGGGCCTGTCAGTGGGTGGGGGGCTAGGGAGAGTGACAGCATTAGGAGAAATACCAAATGTAGATGACGGGTTGATGGGTGCAGCAAACTAACGTGGCACGTCTATACCTATGTAACAAACCTGCACGTTCTGCACATGTATCCCAGAACTTAAAGTATAATAAAAAAAATAAAAAATAAAAGCACAAAAAATATAATTATGTTTTAAAATATGATAGGCACTTTCAAGTTCTCAGAAAAACAAAATACAAAGAATAAATATTGTCACAAAAAGATACCTGATGGTAGTAAAGTGTCTGGAGATCCATTGGCAGATGTCTCTGCATTGTCATTGTCCTCTCCAAACTCCTTCTTATATATTGACAGCATATATGAGATCCTATAATCTAGTCTGACACTCAGGATAAACTATAAGAAACATTAAGAACAACATAAATTTCTTTCATTAGCACAGTATTTAAAAATGCAATTCACTACACACCAATAACAGTGGAAATACCAACCTTTCAAAGGAACTAGTTAGAAATTTTTAACACCAGTTGCCTCATGTTTGTCAGCAATGACTAAGCAAGGGAATTCATTTCTACTAGCTAATGTCAGTAAAATCCCAAAGCAATTTTTGGAAAGAAATTTGACTCCCTATGATTGCTCTCTGAATATTCCAGCTAGAGGCATCGTGGGGGTCTGGATGAAGAGGTATTGATGGCGTCATTTTACTGAACATTTTGCAGAGTGCCATTGTCTCTGGGAGGAGACTGTTGGAGGTGTGACCCTCATTCTTACACAGTAGGGCAATAATTCAGCTACAATAGTATGACTGTGACTATACCATGATCAGTCCTAAAGCCAGGTTCTAAAAGGACAGTTTAAGTAACAGCATCTATACACCATGGATTTTCCTCACTGGTGTTTGTGCTTCCTTGAGTTTGGGTTGCTGTCATTGTTCTCATTCATGGATGCATGGACAGAAACTAAGTACCTAGCAAGGCTCCAGACTGTGCTAGGTACCACAGGGAATGCAAACACGTGAAGCCTACTGCCCTCAAAAAGCCAATAGTCGAGTTGGGAAAAAAAACATAGCACTGTTAGCATAATTAGGAAACTATTGAGAGCTAAATCATGTGGTCTAAATACAACAGAAATCAAAGAAGAAAAAGCTGGGATGTGCTGCAGATCAAAGGAGAGGTTTTTACATAGGTACCATCTGTCCCTGTCTGCCTGAGATAGGCCCTGTTTAACCTTTTGTTTCAGCATAATTATTAATGGTGCCCCTACATTCTCAAAAGTGTCGTATTTGGACAGTAAACAATGTGGTCACCCAAGCTTTAGGAAGATTGGCATTTCATGGTATCATCTAACTTTATCTCTATCTATACCACCTGTGTCCCACCCCTCCCTCCTCCTACGCCCCCTCCTCTCATCCTCTCTCCCATTCTAACAGCACTGGAGTGCCTGCACTTCCGCTCTTGCCTCCGCACAGGTGCTCACAGTGTCCACTTGACTTTGAATATTCTCCTCCACTTCATAATAATTACATTTTCAGATATCCTCTGTCAGGGGCAGCGGCTCATGGCTGTAATCCCAGCACTTTGGGAGGCTGAGACAGGGGGATCACTTGACCCCAGGAGTTTTCAAGACCAGCCTGGGCAACATGGCAAAGCCCCATCTCTACAAAAACACAACAAATTAGCCAGGCATGGTGGTGTGCACCTGTAATCCCAGCTACCATGGATGCTGAGGTGGGAGAACATTTGAACCCACAAGGTCAAGGCTTCAGTGAGCCAAGACTGTGCCACTGCATTCCTGCCTGGGTGACACAGCAAGACCCTGTCTCAAAAAAAAAAAAAAATCCTCCAAGGTCCAGTTTAAATTCTTTTTTAATGCAGCTTTCACTGGTTCCCCAGTCACAATCTGAATCAGTCTCCCTCCTTTCCTCCCTCCCTCCCTTTCTCTATCCTCTGTCTGTCTCAGTCTCTCTCTTTCTCTTTCTCTCTCTCTCTCTCTCCCCTCCCCCCACCCACCCAGCCTTTGCTAGACTTTTATGCTTTTTATGGAAACATCCTCCATGTCAGCTGTACTCAGCTGGTTAATTCACCAGACATGGTTAATTCACCAGAAGGCACCAAGGGCATAAAAAGGTGCCAAGGATCTCAATCCTGCCTTTGAAGAACTTACAGTCTAGAGGGGAAAACAAACACCAGAGACTCTTAAGAACGTGTGGTGAGGGCTGGAACACATATTGGTTGAACTGATTCTTGGTAGCAAAGTGATTTGCAGAGCAGGAGACAGCCCACGGGAAATGAGGACTGAGAAAGGGCATGGGATTTGGTAGCCATGAGCAGAAGGCAGGGGGCAGAGCTGGACTGCAGATGCTTCACATGGAAGGGTGTTTAAAATCCTACTTTTTAAAGTAAAGGATAAATCATAAACAAATGAAACACTAACTTTCAGTTGACGATGTTTACACGCAGCATTGTATTCCATAAATACAATCAAAATTAAAACTTTCATTCTCTAATATGCCTAATCAGGAAAAACAAGTGGAAAGTAGAAAGAAAGGAGGAAAGGGAAGGATAAAAACAAAGGCAGAGAAAAAGAATTAAGAGACGGCCAGGAAGAGAGAGAAAGAGAGAATGAGAGAGAAATGAAGAGAGAGACTGAGAGAGATACACAAAGTGATGGGAAGAAAAAAAAAAAAAAAAAGAAGACCCAGGGGGAGGAGAGGAGCTGGCACAAGGCACAGGACCTTGAAGTCCTTGTAGCACCAAGGAGTGGGGCTACAAAGAAATTCTTGAAGAGCCATTCCAAGAAAGACATATTCAGAAACAGTACTCAGATACATAGGCACAGTGAAGCCGGCCCAGACACAGGGATAGAAAATCAGAGTGAACAGCGGTTCAAGGAGACGCTGCAGAAATGAATCAGCCCCGGACTGCTGAGCCATAGAAGCTCCATCTCATCATTTTTTAGCTGTTGGAGACTGTTTTTCTAATGCTTTTTTTCTGTAAATGTGGGCTAAAATGAGGTCACATATTTTAGAGTTTGTCCATGAGTCGGGTGATGGTAAGCTGGGGCTCAGTAGGTCCATGGGTCAGGTGATCACTACCTTTCTCAGTTTAAGAACAGGAAAACTTTAAATGATTTTTCAGGGTCATGAACACAGCATTGGGAGGTCTGCCAATATTTCTCAGGATTCAGCCTTTGGAATTCCTAGAGGAACTGTGAAACCTTTTATGATTATAAATCTAATTACTTTAAATGAACAATGTACAGACCCTTCCAGGACTACTAACCCACTTAAGGTAGCTCAGTCTATATTAAATTATGATGAAAGACACAGTAAACTGTACCTAGATTCCTAATAGGTACTTGAAAACTTCAAACTCCATTCTCTAAATCTGGAATAAATGCTATAATTAAGGTATCATAAAAGTTATTTTCAAACTTAAAAACCGCTAAGAATTTATAGCTATAGTAATGGGAAGTCTATTCACTAAACCAATGGGCATGAAATAATAATTTATCTCCTTTAAATTCTTAAAATTAGGCATTAGACTAGGTTATTTTTTCTAGTTATTCCTTTGTCCTTTAGAAACAAAAACAGAGAGGGATTGTCACATATAAAATACCAAAACCAATGATTATTAATTCTTGTTATTAAGAAATAAAATTTTATTTGTCTTTCTTGCTAAAACAATAAATCTAGATATATGGGATCATATGTTCAATTCAAATAAAAATAGGAAAAGAGCTGGAAACTAATCAATAACTTTGCTTGCTCTGAAATCCTTCTCAAATGAAGGTAAAGTTCCATCAGGGACAATACTAATTTTTTTTATACACGTGAAAGCAGTTTATCAACCTCAAAGCACCCCACAATTGTTAGATATTATAATTAGTATATTTAATGGGAATGGACAAATGTGATTCATATGTTAAATAGTGTCTGTGTGATATTTTTTACCAGGTTTGTCATTAACTTAAAAAAATAAAATTATATTGATAGCATTTCAGAATATTTACACAGTGATTTGGAACAAAAAGGGTAAGAAGTTAAACCAATAAGCAAAATTACATCTTTGTCACCTAGCTTCTGTTAGGCAACACACCTGCAAAATCTCAATGATCTTCAGCTTGGTGTCCATCACAGTCACATCCTCATGCTCGGTGGGGCTCCCTTGCTTGCTCGGGTGGATGCTGGGTGGCACATCTGGCACGCTCATGGGGAAGATGGAGCCTCTACTGAGTACCATCTGGGTCATCATCTCTCCCACACCATGAATGGTTCTCATCACATTGTTTCCTGGCATGAGAAAATGCTGTAAGTCAACACACACAACCCCTGGAGATCATGTAACTATAAAACTCAGTTGGTCACAACCACACTGAAAAGCAGCCAGGAAAAGGATTCAGGATAAGACAGAATAGCATCAGCATTGTTTGGGCTCTTTCTTTACAGATAAAATTAAGATATTGCAGACATGTTTCAAAATGACAACTTTTAAAAATGGAAATTTTCCTTTTTCAGAAAATGCTTTCAAATCATGTACCAAAGGTGAGCTGGTTGCTCTAACATCCAAATCAGGTCCTTCTGTAACACAATATGTCCTACTAACTGTCATACCAATAGGCCCTTGCTTTTACAATAACGCAAAAGAAGATTACTAATCGCCAAGATAAAGTGAGTTGCAAGTGGGGATACAAAGACTGCCTAAAAACATTTAGATATTGAATTCTACCATCATAATCCGATCCTCAAACCAGGGATTTTTTAGCTTTCCTTTCATAAGACTTATAAAAAGAGCTTGTGAGGACGACTGTTACCTTTATTTTAAGAAAAAACAGTCTCATCTGGGGAAGACATACGCATTAGCCAATACACTTCCCATTCCTTCATCCAATATGAATAGAAAACCATTACTCAAAATCCACAGAAAGCAATAATGTTTGAAGTGATTATGGAAACAAGCTAGTGACAAACATCATCATTTTCAATTAGGAATCACGCTCTTTCTGTCTCTTCCTGAATTTGGCTTCTCCTTTATTTGCTGATAAAATGTCATCATTCATATCATGCACATGTTCCTTACACTGACCACAAATAGCTGTATCCAAGGATCCTCCTTGACACTATGACAATTTATGTTCTCCAGCCAGAATGCTGCTTCTCACTTCTAAGTTCCCACAAGAAGCAATAAGGATGCAAAAGAATGGCTGTCTCCATTCCTTTCCAAACAGTGGTCTTTGCTTCGTGGGTGTTCATGGAGCTCTGCCTTAAGCAAAGGCCTAGGAATCTGGCTAAGAATTTTCCTTTCCCTCAGTGTCTCAGGGCATAAACCAAGAGAAAGGGAAATGGAAATAAGATGGGATGAGATTTTTATTAAAAAAAAAAAACAAAACCTCTCAGCTCTAAGAGAAGAATGTAAACCATGGTAATACCTACAGGATCGAAAGGCAAACAAATAAAAAGAAAATATGTAAAAGATGACAAGAGAATCTGAATGGTCCAGACCACAATTACCATTAAGCCACTGGTAATGACTATTATCTGTACATTGTGAAAAGGTAAAATGCCTTTGAAAATTCATTATCTTATCTATATATGGAATCAATTTAAGTGTAAGAGGGTAGTGCTTCAATAATACATCTTAGAGTAGGCAAAGAAGTTAAATTTTTCCTAAAGTGGCATAGTCCAGGCAGAAGTTTTCATTTTGAAGGTCTGAGACCTTTTATTACACTGCTACTTGCATAAGCCAAAAAATACGACAAAATGTATATATAAGGGTAATTTCCAAGTTCGGACAAAATTGAGGCAAAAGGATTTGAGCCAGCCCCTCTTTTCTATCAGAATAGCCTTGAGGCAGAATGCTTCATTGTCTGTGGTTCTCAAACAATCATAGCAATTGAGTATTTCAACATCCCTCCCCCTGCTTGCTACATGGACTGCAGGGAGGCACATCTGGTTGTTGGCAATGATTTTGAGCCATCGATGTACAACCACTACCTTTATCTGAGACTTGATTCAAGTATGTATACGTGTTTGCCTCCAAGAGATGCTTCCTCACCACTAATACAGAACAGGCTCCTTTGTTATTCTTACCCCTGATTCACACACAAATCCTTGGCACCCACAGTGTCTGCATCTTATTTAGATTTGCATGGAAAATAATCATTTAATCCAAATGATTACTACACAGAAAGTTAGCCCAGACAATTCTTTCCCCCAAATATAGATCCTGTCACCAAGGAATTAAAATCCAGAGGCCAGATCCATAGTAATTTGTAACACATGTCGTCAATGAAATGGGAGGGTTCACTCAGTCATACCACATTCTCAGATGCCTGTGGCACGTGGTCGCCACAAACCTCACTTGACATTTCCATGTATGGCCAGCTCAGAGGCCTCAAATTAAAAATGCTATATTTTCTGGATTTGCTTGGTGGTGATGAGAAGTGCTAAAATTGTGAACTATTACAGCTTGAAAAACATGAAGTCAGACACTACATAAATCCAGCCATGCAAAGATTCTAATATCCATTCCTCCACAGAAAAACTTCTAATTCTAAACTGTTGAGATAAATCAGAGGTGATTAATCCTCAACATTGCAAAAAAAGAAATTGTACTACTTTTCAACCATAATTAGTTAATATTGGCTGGAAAGTTTTCAGTGAAAAAGCCTACTATAACATAAATTCTCTGAACAACCTAATGCTTACAAATTCAGCTTTTCTGTGTCTTCTGTATAAGCCCAGCAGCCAGAACTGGCATTTGTGTACAAAGTGTATTGAGATAATTTGAAAATATGGAAGTCATCTTTGCTAAGTACAAAGTAAGAAGAAAGGAAACGCTGGGCACGGTGGCTCATACTTGTAATCCCAGCACTTTGGAAGGCCAAGGTGGGTGGATCACTTGAGGCAAGGAGATGGAGACCAGGCTGACCAACATGGTGAAATCCTGTCTCTGTTAAAAATACAAAAATTAGCCGGGCGTGGTGGTGGGCACTGGTAATTTCAGCTACTCGGGAGGCTGAGGCAGGAGTATTGCTTGAAGCTGGAAGGCAGAGGTACTAGTGAGTTGAGATTGCACCACCGCACTCCAGCCCAGGCAACAGAGCAAGACTTCATCTCAAAAAAAAAAAAAAAAGGAAGGGACTGCTTAGAAAGAATGACTGGTCAACTTTTCAGGTTCTTTCATTATATGATTACATAGATATTTTTACTAACCTTAATTCCCTCAAGAAAAAAAATCTAAAAGACAGGTATAGCAAATGCATACTGAGAGTGGTAACTGGCAATGCTTGGGGAATACATTGCTTTGTTCTTTGATTGTTCCAGTGAGCCAAGTTTCTACCGCCCATTTCAGGAAAGTAAAAAGCTATAAGGAATTAACCAACCTAACACTACAGCTGTGCTGACCATAATTTAATTTTGCCCTATTCAGAAATAATTTTACTGTGGTGATCACACTATTGGGTTCAACAACCACTAGCAGTTACATGAATTTATAGCAGGTGTAAGAGATTTAACAGAATATTGATTGAAATTTACTTAAGTCTGTTGGTATTTATTTTACTTAAAGTTATATTTATTCTCTCTTTTTATTAGAAATGCTTTTCTCTTATGAACACATAAGAAAATGATAATTTGAATTTTCTTGTTTAGATATCAGACATTTCTGAAACATTCTCAGCATTTATAAGAGATAACAGACACGTTTGATTCAAAGAGTTTTGTGAATAATTGTTCACAGCCATTTAATTGTTCTATGACTACTAAAATCAGCTCAATGTTTTATCATAATAGAGGCCAAAAATGGATAATCCAAAAACTATTATTTTCCCTGAAACATATTTTTAATAGTTGGATTTGAATAAATGCATCTGCTGTTATAATAACTCATCTGAAACCGAATGATGTTCAACCATGAAGACATGATTCTGGAAGTCTTCCTATTTCCCATCCCAGCTTAGCAGCTCCTTATAAACCTGCCCTTGCTGGAAAATGTCTTTACTTTCTAGAACTAGAGTAGTTTTCTATTTCAAACATTCCCTGGAGCAGTGCTTCCTCCCAGTGGCTGAGGGTCTGGGTTATAAAAGGACTTTTCTGTATGCAAAGAAAACAAAAACATTAGCATAAGATCAAAGCCTTAATTAAGCTAGTAACCACAGAGCAGTAGGTAATATGGTAGCAACCTGGGTTAAGGGGAAGATCAAGATTAAACAGCCGGAGAAAGCAATTTTATCTAACCAGCACTCCCAATTCCAAGTAAGATCACAGTATTTTGGAAAGCTGGATAGCTAGTTCTACGTAGTACATACATGCATGGTTTTTATTCCATGTGCCGAACCTACAGGGAACTTGCTATAACTTTGCCTTGTGTTCTTGTGTCCAGACGGTCACACAACTTTCTCCCTCACTCCTTTCTGATTTGTGGTGCAATGTCACCTCCATAGGTAGACCTCTTCTGGCCACCCTCTCTGAAGAGCTTCCATCACTCTCAATCCATGCACACCCTTTAAATTTAAATCTCGGTCATTGCATTAATACTCTTTCACATCATATCATATATTTGTCTGTGTGTTTACTGCAGTCCCCCTCTCCAACAACATAAAAGAACACGAGTTCCATGAAGACAGGGAGTCTACCTTTTTCTAACATCTGGAATAGTGTCTGATGCCCAACTCTCATTTAATAAATGTTTGTCAAAGTAACGCATGAATAACGAAGATTGGATAATAAAATGAACTATTAAAAATGAGAATGACTTATTGTAATAAGGTTTATATAAAAAGTTGGGTCTCATTACATTAAAGGTACTTCATCTTTCATCAAGTTGAGTTTTTGCTTACTTTCCTTTATACTTCTCCCTTTTTTCAAAAAGCATACATAATTTCATATTACTTAAAAATTTATTAAAAGGAAAAAATTAATAAAATAGATACCAATGAGATAAGGGAAAATAATGAAACCTGTCTTTATCAGGGGCTTATCATATTGTATGTACCTTGCTAGACCACAGGCCACATATACCCTTCACCTCATTGGATCCTCACAGCACGGTGGGGGTTGGGAGATGAACTCCAGTTTACATAGCTAGGAAGTGGCAGAGTCTCAAGTACACGTCAACTGATCTCAGCATGAATCATGTTTTCCCACACCAGGTTGGTTCACTAACAGACTTTACAAAGTTCCAAAATTTTTATGCTAGAATTCAGAAAGCCCTAATGCAATTACAGAAAGAAAAGATTCCAATTAAAACTGTGTACTGAAAACGTAGAATTTCCATTAATCATATAATAAATTTGCTCACATTATTCTCAAGTGATCTTACCCAACCAGCTTTTATTACATATCATGTGCCCACATACTACTAGTGGTATTTTGCTTATATTATACAATTTAATTTTAGAGGCAGCCCTTGTTCAGAAAGTATTCATAAAGTACCTAATGTTCATCTGGCTCTATACCAGGGACATCTCAGGTGGGAAGATACAAGAAAAGAAGAAGAATTCACAATATGGTCAGGAAAACATAAAATGTGTCCATAAAAAAATTAAGAACAAGTACAAGATAGATAAGATGGTAATATAGCATGGACAGCATACAAAATTGCTTAGGAATTTTTTTTAACTGGGAAATTATCTTAGAGTGAGGGCAGTGAAGGACAGTTTCACAAAGGATATACAATTTTTAACGAAGTTTTGAATGAAGTGAAAGATTTAGATTACAGAAGTGTGATGTTTGTCAAATCATGTCATCATCCTATGTTCAAAATCTTAATCCTATAAAATAGGTTGGGCCTTCTTGTAAGAATAAAATTATATAATATGTGCAAAAAAAGCCATGAACAATAAAAAGTACCATATAATTGTAACGTATTATTTCAAAAATGAAAAGTAGAGGACATCTGCATGCTTTTACTACACCTCTGAAAAACAACTCTTCTCCATTTAATTATGTTCCATTATAGTGGTCACCACCTTACTAATGAATATGTGGTTTTATCATATAATTATAGTTCATAATGTCTTATAATACAGCATGATTGAAACACAATATTGACTCTACATGGAGATGTCCTTCAGAAGAGTGTTCAATAAAGAATATTTATTGGAAGAAGCAGATAATATGATACCTAATTTTCTTCATTCTAAATAAAACACCACTGAATACAGTGTATTAATAGACGGCTTACAGATTCCAACTTTACAAGGGCTTAGAAATAGAACAAAACAAAAACCAACCAAAAGCATGTAACCAAAGTGTAGTAATGTTATTATCCATCTTTTATTGAATATCAGTAGACTACTTAGAAGAAAACTGTTTTACATCCCACTCACTAAAGAAGTGTTATTCAAAGGATGAACTGAAAAAGCAATTCATATAAAATAGTGGCTGTGTTCTGCATCTTATTTTGGATTTCATCACCGTCAAATATTGACAAAGTCATTTCAATATTCCAAACCTCAAGATTTCAATTTGCAAAACTGATCTTCAATGATTAATAGTTGGTAATGGAAGTAATAAATGAATGTACATGCTGTTTTCATAAGTGAGATGTAATTTACTTACAGTGAAATGCATAGATCATAAATGAAAGGTTTGAGCAGTTCTCATAAAGGCATATACCATATGAACCACATGCAAACCAGTTGCTGAAAATTTCCATCACCCTAGAAAGCTCTCTCGTGCCCTTTCACAGTCAATTCCCCCCAAAATTTCTCCCCAGCCCCACCACCAAAGGCAACGATGCTCTTGATTTCTCACACCACAGACACATGTATTAGCTAATGTAGAGTTTCATAGCTAAGAGTTTGGTTAAGTGATTATGCCAAAGAATACTGAATAACTGATCAATGTTAAAGCACAGAAGGGCCTTTAGTTCTTTGCTGCTTTGTTCTTGCCTTGACTAGATCAGTATTTTTGTCATTGACTTGGGTGAAGTCAGAGATAGCATGTTTCTCAAATGCAAAGATAACATGAAACAAGGGAGGATGGCTAATACAGTGAATGACCCTACCAAATTCCAAAACTACATAAATAGGAAGAAAATAACAGGTTAAATCCAACATGGTAAATACAAAATATAAAAGGTGCTATATGCTTAGGGCTAAATAAAACCAACTCAAGTACATGATGTGGGAAAATGTGATGTAAAAGAAAACAAATTAGAATTTTAGTTGAGTTCAAGTTTAGTAGGAATCAATACTATGTCATTGTTAACAAAACACTCATTTTCACCTAGGCTACATTATAAAAGGGTTCAGAATGAGGTGAATGTAGCCATCTTTGCCTCTGTGCTAGTCAAATCAGTGATAAATTAGATTGAGTCATAACAGGAACCGCTACAGGAATTGCATAGGACTATACAGAGAGGAGGGGGGACGCAGGTGATGTGCTAGCCATTTTCAAGCACAGAAAGACCTGACATGTGGAAGGGATGTTGGATTTCTGTGCAGTTCAACAAGCAACAGAGGTAAGGCTGCTTGCTGGAAGTGAGAGGGAAGTCTACATATAGGATAACCAAACAAAAAAGACCTAATAATTAGAGCTATGAAAAATAAGAAAGGCCTACCCTTTGTAGAAGTAAAATCTTGGTCACTCCAGGTGTTCAAGGAGATCCTATGTAACCATTTGTAATGGGTGTTGCATGAATATATGAAGCTCATATATTGTATAGATAATTTATATGGTTCCTTTCTATGCCAGCATTCTTTTTTTTTTAATTATACTTTAAGTTTTAGGGTACATGTGCACAACGTGCCGGTTAGTTACATATGTATACATGTGCCATGTTGGTGTGCTGCACCCAGTAACTCGTCATTTAACATTAGGTATATCTCCTAATGCTATCCCTTCCCCCTCCCCCCACCCCACAACAGTCCCCGGTGTGTGATGTTCCCCTTCCTGTGTCCATGTGTTCTCATTGTTCAATTCCCACCTATGAGTGACAACATGCAGTGTTTGGTTTTTTGTCCTTGCGATAGTTTGCTGAGAATGATGGTTTCCAGCTTCATCCATGTCCCTACAAAGGACATGAACTCATCATTTTTTATGGCTGCATAGTATTCCATGGTGTATATGTGCCACATTTTCTTAATCCAGTCTATCGTTGTTGGACATTTGGGTTGGTTCCAAGTCTTTGCTACTGTGAGTAGTGCTGCAATAAACATACGTGTGCATGTGTCTTTAAAGCAGCATGATTTATAATTCTTTGGGTATATACCCAGTAATGGGATTGCTGGGTCAAATGGGTCTATGCCAGCATTCTGTAAGTTTGTGTTGGGTTCTAACAATAAGCCTTATTGTAGGTCACCAGAGATTGTGAGAACTGGGGAGTCTATGCAAGTGTATTAACACTTGAAGACATCAGATGCTGAGGCTCAAGCAATATTTATAATACAGAAAAATAACTGTAGTAGAGAGCTTAGAACAACATGACCCTCTTCAGTCATTCTCATGATTTGTAAAGTCATTCTTAGGGATTGATCCTTCCCTATTAACTCAGTTAGGCAATGTGAGTAGAAAAACAATCAGCAAACCACCATGGCACATGTTTACCTATGTAACAAACTGGTATGTCCTAAACATGTATCCCAGAACTTAAAAAAAATTTAATTAAAAAAATAATAATCATATACTTAGAATGTTACAATCTAGTAATATTGTTTTGATTCAAACATATTTGTATAAAGCACATAATTTACATATATTAAATTCATTTCACTCAATAAATATTTTGAAAACCAATTAGGTATATAGTAATATATTAGACATGTAGGTACAAGTCCCCCATAGAACCAGAAATAGAATCTATTTTTATAATTTTCCCCCCAGTATGATACTCTCAGTCAATAAATCTGAATCTCTGTTATTGAATCATCTATGTAGTAACTCTAAGAACCGTAGAGTCTTCTATAAGTCTATTGGAAAAGACAACCTTATGAAAAATAATCATAAAATTAAGAAAAGAAAGATACAAGTATATATTTGAAATATTATGGTCTCTAAATATTTTTGTGCTTCAAATGCATAAATGCTTCATAAGGCATGTCACACACGTTCATCCTAACGATAGTGAGATATGAAAGTATATCTGAGATACTCATATGAATAGCTCACAGAAAGGTGTCTAAGGAGATACAATTGCTTAGTATTACTGGGGAAACAGCAGGAGACAGAGCTGGAGATGTCTAACTCAGATTATGAAGACCCTTGGGCACCAATTTAAAGAACTGAGTTATTATTCTCTGGAGATGATGAGAGCTAAATAAAGAAGTAGAGTATGTGATTTAGAAAGATCCTTATGTTGGAATGTGGAGAAAGAGCCAAAACACAGAGTCAGAGAGAACAATCAGAAATTTATTTCAGGAAAGGAAGAGGAATATCTAGCTTCAAGAGATCTTTAGCTGGTAAAACTTTTAAGACTTGCAATTGAAACTTTTCTGAGACAAGCCAAACAACCATTCACAAAGGAGTGATTCTTTGTTTAAGAAAAAAAAAATCTCTCTTTAATATGACCAGAAAAATAACTTCCAGCCAGATCAAAACTCTTTCGTAGATATGTACTATGTTGTGCTGAACTTTCTTGGGAAACTTGGAAAAAGTAGAAAAGAGTCTTTGCACATGAGGAAGTCATCTGTGTATAAAGAAAGCAATAAAATAATAATAGAAAGAACATCAACTGTAAAGCTGTAGTTTTTTTTTTAAAGAAGAGAGAAAAAGAAAAAATACCTGAATTCAAAATTTCCAGCAAGCTACATATAAGCTGTATGATCTTAGGCAAAGTATATAAGCTGTCAAAAAGCTTATTTCCTGGACATAATCAGGACCATAATATCTGACATGCTGGACTGTGATAAGGATTAACAATAAAAATATACAAAAGACCCAGAGGTGTGCTAGGTATTCTATATAAATAATAGATACCTTTACACAGTATTCCCTTGCCTGATGTGTAGCCTGGCATCCGTTACATAGTTATTCTCCCCCTATTTTACTATGTGCATTTGATTTTTAAAAGGAACATGATCTAGTGTAGAGCATGTGTTTGACATCCTCTTGACACAGAGAGAAGCTGGGAGGTGGAATGAGGAGAGTCCTTTTAGGCACCATTGATAACTAAAAGAAAGTCCAATAGTCATACAGATACTTTTTCTAAAACTTATAAAAGCTTAGAAGGAAAAAAAAAAACCAAACAAACAGAAAAGTAAAAGACATTACACATTAAGCCAGAAAGGACTTAGAGGCACAGCTAGCATAGCACAAAGCTGGTGAGAGAACCAGCCTCAGGACTTCAGAATGGCACAGACATCTTTCTCAGCTCCTGAGGAACAGCATCCTGCAAAAGGCTTGCTGCCTAGAGCAGGTTTCTGATGCCAGTGATTCTGGGGCACCTGGAAATAGGAAGCTTCTAGCCATTGTTTTCATGTCTAGAATTTTGTTACATGTTTAAGTGTTTTAATTTATTTTTATTTTTCTCCATAATCTCTATTTCCTATGACATCTGCTATGGCTTGAATGTGTCCCCCAAAGCTCACGTGTTGGAAACTGGATCCCCAATGTTGTGAAGTTGGGAGGTGGGACCTTTAAAGGGTATTTAAGTCATGAGAGCACCACCCTTATGAATGGATTAATGGCATTAACCCAGGAGTGGGTTTTTTGTGAAAGATTAAGTTCAATGCTGTCTTGCTCTCTCACACTCTTGCCTTCTCTTTGCCCTCCCACTAAGAGATGACACAGTAAGAAGATCTTTTCCAGATGCTGGCCTCTCAACCCTTGGCTTCCCAACCTCCAGAACTGTCAGCAATAAATTTCTGTTCCTTATACATTACCCAGTCTCAGGCATTCTGCAAAAGATATTACTCATTAATCCAGAAAGGACTTAGAGGTGCAGCCAGCATAGCACAAAGCTGACAAAAGAACCAGACTCAGAACATGACAATGGCACAGAAATGTTCCTCAGCATCTGAAAAACAGCATTCCACAAAAGGCCTGCTGTGCAAAATGGACCAAGACAAGATCTTAGTCTTGACCCGAAATGTTTCCAATCAGGAAATTTTCTAGGAAGATAATTGTAGTGGATGCTGTGCTGGTCCTGCCCAGATTCCCTTTCAGAAGTGAAGGACTACTCCCCAAGCTGCTAGAGTGCTACTCAGAAGACAGCCCTCAACTGCCAGCCCCTGTGTTTGTGTCCCCCCAAAATTCATGCATTGAGATACTCTCTCCCAAGGTGATGGTGTTAGAAGTAGAACCTTTGGGAGGTGATTAGGTCATGGAGGAGGAGTCCTCGTGAATGGGACTAGCGCTCTTTGGAAAGATGCCCAAGAGAGATTCCCCTTGCCCCTTTCCCCAAGTCAGGACACAGTAAGAAGCTGCCATCTGTGATCCAAAAAGCAGACCCCCACTGGACACCAACTCTGCAGGCACCATAATCCTGGACTTCCCAGTCTCCAGAACTATGAGAAATAAATGTTTGTTGTTTTGAAGCTACCTAATTGATGGTATTTTTGTTGTTGTTGTTATAGCAGTCCAAATAGTCTAAGACAGAAAAGTGTCTTACCAAGAAGTGGGATGCTGCTATAACAAATATCCAAGATGTAGAAGTGCTTTGAAACTGGGTAGTGGGTAGAGGCTGGAAGAGTTTTCAGGTGCATCCAAGAAAAAGCCAACATTGCCATAAACAGATCCTTAAGGATGATTCTGTGAAGTCTCAGAGGAGAGGAGGAGAGCTACAGAGAAAGCATGTAGCTCTAATACTTTTCGAATTCTCTAAGCGTATTCTTAAAGACTTCATAGAAGGTCACAAACAGAACACTGGTAGAAATATGGATGGTAAAGGTCATGCAGAGGAGGTCTCAGATAGAAATGAGGAACATCTTACTGGAAACTACAGAAGAGGCCATCACTGTATAAAGTAGCAACAAATTTGGCTGAATTGTATTCATGCCCTACTGATTTATGGAAGGTAGAACTTGCCAGAGATGAAATTGAATATTTGGGTGAAAAATATGTAAGCAAAGTGTTGACAGAACGTCTGGTTCCTCTTGACTGCTTACAGTAAAATATGAGAAAAGAGAAATGGCTTAAAGATGGAATTGCTAATTAAAAAGGAAACGGAACTTGAATTTTTGGAAAATCCTCAGCCTATCCATATTGAAAAACATGAAAAAGTCTGTTTGGAAGTGTGGCCAAGTGACCATTCAATAAAGAGTTTACTATGGATCAAGCATCTCAAGGGAAGCCAGATGCTATTTATCATGACAATGGGGAGATGAATTAGCCACCTAAAAAGAAGCCAGGACCTACTGTCCAAAACAATGGAAGAATGACCCCAGCAGATTTAGGAGATTATCAGGGATGCCCCTCCCATCACAGGCCCAGAATATAAGGAGCTAGGGGCCAAAAAGATTTCAAAGGAGAGGGTGCCACCTCACATGATGAGCTTCACTTCCCCATACCCTGTGATTGGGCTCCTAGGCTGCCCCAGGTATGGCTCCAGTGGGCCCCATTACAGCATGCACTGTGTCCAGCAAAGCTGAGTGGGGAAGAGTTGCTGCCTCCACCTGGATTTCAAAGGATGCCCTGGTGAGCTGTGGGGCCCAGGCAATAGAAAGCACCATCTATCAACCAGCAGCAGGCTCTCACCAGACACTGAATCTGCTGGCACCATTATATTAGTCTATTCTCACACTGCTAATAAAGACACACCCGATACTCGGTAATTTAAAAAGGAAAGACGTTTAATTGACTCACAATTCCACATGGCTGGGGAGGCCTCACAATCATGGCTGAAGGCAAAGGAGGGGCAAAGTCATATCTTACATGGCAGCAGGCAAAGAGCATGTCAAGGGAACTCCCCTTTATAAAACCATTAGATCTCATGAGACTCACTATCACAAGAATAGCACGGGAAGAACCTGCCCCCATGATTCAATTCCCTCCCACCAGGCCCCTCCCATGACACATGGGAATTATGGGAGTTACAATTCAAGATGAGATTTGGGTGAGGACACAGCCAAACCATATCAACCATGATCTTGGACCTCCTAGCCTCCTGAACTGTGAGAAATAATTGCTTGTTGTTTACAAGCCACCCAGTCTATGGTATTTTTGTTACAGCAGTCCAGGCCGACTAAGACAACTAGTCTGAAGACAGGTACTTCAAGCATGGTCACTCACCCATTCCAGAGCAGTCTACGGGGACATAAAGGCTCAGCCCCCTCACCCTAATGGAGACAGCCCTGAAGGACATCCCAACTTCAACCTCCCAGAAGCCTCCACTAAACTGCATCACAACCCAACTTCTCCCTTTCTCAATCTTGCTTTCCCTCCCATTCTACCGGTGTTGATCCTAAGAGCTCTCCCTAATAAGTCTGCTTCATGCTAATCCTCTCCCAGAGTCTGCTTCCTGAGGAACACAACTGGCAATACGTAATTCTAGAGTTGCAGAGAATTGTGGTCATTGCTGCTGTTATTTAAAAATCAGTGCAAGAATTTCAAGATGTTATGAGAAGTACGTGCTCATCTGATACAATACACACAGACACAAAGGGACAAGAAGGAAACCTACCACTGTGGATGGGATTATACCCATGTTCCTGCCTTTTCTTAGAGTCTAAAGCTTCCCTTGATTTAAGTGTGTGATTTGGATGTCAAGAAGGTGTAGAGAGAAAGGAACCGCATATGGAAGATGGGTAAGTGTGGGGAACATGGTACATAATGGAGAAAAGATAGTTCTTTCAGAAACAAAGGGACTTCACTGAAAGCAGAGCACGGACAGAGGGAGGACAGACAAAATCGAGCCATCTCAAGAAGAATAAGCTTGAATGCCCAGAGGCAGCATGGTGCTGGGAAGTGCTAAGTCCAGAAATCGAGTTTTTCAAGTGATGAACGGTAATTGGTGGTGCCTTCCCTTTGCATGTAAACTTTGCCAACACTTCTTAGCACTGTGAACTCTACTGCAAACTTAACTCCTTTGCAGAGACCTGAAAAGAGCTCAGTCAGGTGAAAAATTCAAAAGAGATGAACACTGGCAAGAGTCTTTAATAGGACTCTAGCTTGTACGTATGTGTTCTTTGGTTTTGATCCTTATACTAAACTCTTTTCTATTCTTTCTGATCCCCCATTTCCACATACACACTTTTTTATGGTCTCACCTCACAGTCAGTTAAGTCTTTTTCTCCCTTTCTCCCTTTCTTTCTTTCCTTTTTTTTTTTTTTTTTTTTTGGTAAGATACTCTGAGTATATCCAGTGGACTAGGGCTTCTGGTTTCAGGACATTCAAGCTGGTGTCTTACAAAGAACAATCATAGCTATTAATCAGAAGATAAGCTTCACAGATATTTTCTAAAAAGGTTGTTTTGCAACACACATAAAAAAAGAATGTCATTCAATGAATGAAGGAAGATTACATACTAATCTTCAAATACTCAGTTTTGAACTAAAAGAGATTGCAAAGATCATATTTAGACTAACCTTGTAGTTTTATAAAAGAAGAAATTATTTCCTGGCAGATTTTTTTTTTTTGTCTGCAAATATTTTCTTCCTTTCTCACCCATAAAGCAATATTTAAAAATGTTTCTGCCCCACCCCTCTCATCTCAATTTCCCTTCTCCTTTTTAACAGTAACTATGCTGCCAGAAAAAGCATTTCAAGGTAGATAATGTGCAGTCCCTGTAAAGGCAAACAAACAAACAAAAAATTAGATTGCAGAAGCAAGTGGCTCTTTGCCAGGAGATGGAGAGTTGACATCCTCTTACTTTGTTCCCCAAATCTCCTAGGGCAAGGGGTACTCCTGGACATAGATATATTCAAAGCACATCTCGCTATCCTGCCTCCTATCTCCACCCTACCCTGGGTTGGGTCCACAGGGCTGTAAGCCACTCGGGATAGCAGAATTATTTTAGGAAAGGAAGATAATTCCAGGCTGTTGTGGTTGCCTGTATCTTATTCCCTAAGGCCAAAGGCACTTCATTTCCAACCCTGAATCCTCAAAGAAAAAGAAACCCCACAAATAAATGGAATTCTCCATTGAATTTTTTTTAAGTGACTCCTCATTTTCTACATCATAACATATATACCAACAAAAAGGATTATCTGGTTACTGACTGGGAACAGGCCCACATTTCAGTGCTTAGCTATGGAAACTCCCAAGAATTTGAAATTGAGCAAAAGCAAAATGAGAGAAGCTATGAAGAAACTATTTAGCTCTTGGTTGGTCTTTTGGTAGTTTTCTATGATCTACTGCCTTTCCAAATTATCGTGAGTTCAAGGACGGGAAGGAAGACAACAGTGAAAAGAAATTGTAGTGGTGTCCTAGACACACTAATTATGCCCAAAGTTCACTGAACGATGTAGACTTTATTGTTCCATGTTGGAGATTCAAAGTTGAACCCCAGTCCCGTTCAAACAGCAAGCACAGATAGGTAGAAGGATATTAACAGGATAACTAAATAACAAACCAGACCCAAACCATTTCCAGACTGTGTCAACTTCTCTATTCTAACCACATGCATATTCACATGGAGATGATACTCAAATGATTCAGAGATATACACATATCATGCTGTTCCATAGAAGATGTGTAAGTGGGATTCACATTTGTCCTCAACTATTTAAGTGACTCTCCAGTAGAACAAAATAAACCCATGCTGTTGTAAAAGAAAAAAGGGCTCTTAATTATTAGTAGAAATAGAAAGCTTTGGATTGTATATCCTTTGGCAAGTATAAAACAGATGTATACTTCTAAAAGTGAAATGTTTGCAAAGAATATGGAAAATATCCAGTTCATCAGCTTGTATGTGCATTTGCTTTTAACTTCTATAAGTGACAAAGAAGAACACGGCTTGCCATAATCCTTCTACTCAAAAGATCAATTACACTGAATGGTGCCTGTGCATTTAAAACCACTGAGAGCAAATCATAAGTATTAGGCAAAGCAAATTGACTCAACAACACAGCCTCCTGGGAGCAAGTACATTTGTTTGAAAACAATATTTCTTAGGTAAATGTATAGCCAATGAAAGGTATTGGATTGATAGTTCTGAAGATCTGAATCTTCTATTTCACTACAGTGAAGGCCAGAGCAGTGCCAGCTCCCTGTGTCTCCATATGAGCAAGCCTCAATCATTCTCTGAACGGACCACCTTTAGGGTACAAAGATGAAAAGCTGCTTCTGAGCCTAGCAATTTCTGCCGAGCATGCCAACTATAAGCCATTGTGACAGGGAGCAGCCACAGCCTGGAAGCTAGACGCAGACCCCCAACCAGATCTAAGATGAGGACAATTTACAGTGACACTGAGGTGGGCTGCTGTGTGACCAAGGATGCAGAAGAAGAAAACTTCTGTAATTGCCACTTTCCACGCCAGCCATCTCTACAACCTCAAACACTCATCACTGGCATCTAAAGCTACAGGATTTCCCAGAAAAAACAAATGAATGCTGTGCGTGCACATCCTATTTAAGCCTGGCGCCACTGAGGCTGGCACAAAATGGAACTCCAGGAACTGTAAAGCCTTTTCCTTCTAGATATGCCTCCTCTTCCGCTCCCCTGTGTCTGACCTGCCAAACACATTTTTCTGCATGTCCAACCCCAACTGTGCTGGAGAAAAATTAGTAAGTGGGAAGTAAGAAGGATAAAAAAGATGTAATTCTAGTACATAAAATTTTCCAGACATGATATGAGCATACAGAACTGTATCATTTACTTAAAGGAACTGGTCTATCTAGCAACAATGTTTATAAAACCACTTTCTTTTTTTTTTTTTTAAACTGTACTTTGCAAATGACTTCCCATTGAAGATAAAGTTTCATTAAAAGAGAAAAATACTTATAGTATGAGAGGAGTCCATATGACATAAAAGAAGAAAATACAATCCAAATCATTTAGATATCAAAGAGCCAAGATGATGATACAGAGTATTGTAATGTGGTAACATTGCTATGACTCCTAACAGTTGATCTTTAAAATAATAGTTCTTTTTTTTTTCTCTAGGTACTTTCCACAATCTGGGATTTCCTCTCTGGCATCGACCTTTGTCTCACCCTGCACTACAGGAATTTTTCCCATGCTTGACAATCCTATCTCCATATTTGGAGATTCCAGAAAAGTGTTTTTTCTTGCTTCTTCTGTTAAGAATTTATACAGTCTAACAGAACTTTTGTTAGGAATTTATAGTCTAATAGAGAACCCAGCTATAATATTAATAACACATCTCCTAGTAGAGTTGTAAGATCATTCTAAGTTTGAATTGTCACCTTGCATAACATAAATCCTTTTCCTACCAGATTAATTATTTAAGTTCTTAACTTTTTTGTTTTAAAAAACTTTCAAATTTATAGGAAGAGTTGCAAGAATAGTACAAAGAACTCCCACATAGACTTTGCCCAGATTGATTAGATTCACAAATGCTGCCACATTTGCATCTCTGTCTCCACCCACACCCACACATACACACACACACTCACACACACACACATCTTTCCTGCTCTATTTGAAAGTTAGTTCCAGACATCATGCCCTTTCAACTTTCAATTCTTCAGCATGTATTTGCTAAAAACAAGTATATTAGCTTAGCTAAGCACAGTGCAATTACAAAAGTCAAGAAATCTAACTGACATAATCAATATTCAAATATAACCTGCAATCCATATTTCTACAATCCATTTTCAAATTTTATCACTTGTGCCTATAATATCTTCTATAGATAATATTTCTCCTAATCCAGGATCCAGTACTGAATTGCATATTGCATTTAGTTGTCATGTCTCTTTAATCTCCTTTAATCTGAAAGTTTCTCAGCCTTCAACATTTTTGCCCACATAGGTATTCTCTATTCTCCATTCAGCAGCCAACATGATCAGATTATATCAATCCCTTCTCAAATCCCTCCAGAGATTGCCCATCAAACTTAAAACAAAATTCTACCCTCCCTCACTCCATCAGTCTCCATATCATTGACTTACTTTATTTTTCTTCACAGCATTATCAGATGTTACAGGATAGATAGATAGGTTAGATAGATAGATAGATAGATAGATAGACAGACAGATAGATAATCTGGCTGTTTCTCCTATTATAGATAGATAGACAGATAGATAATCTGACTACTTCTCCCAATAGGTGAAAGGAGAAATTTTGCCCATTTATTTATTGTCTTCCCTGTGGTGAACAACTTTGTTTATCTTGTTCATTACTTATTACCAGTGACTAGAACTGTGTTTGGCATGTAGTAATTCTTCAATACATTCTTGTTAAATAAATTAATAAATTATTATCAGATTGCTGAAAGAATAATTAAGGTATCTAGAAGTCAGTGGAATTCACTAAAAAATACGAGAATTATGAAAATTAAATTTGTGTCTTTGAGGGCAGATATAAACACGATGGTGGAGAGAGCAAACAAGGTAACAACTTTTCCAAGAAAAAAAATACTTTCCTTAGGCAAAACTATGGAGCGAGAAAAAGATCAGCAGTTGCCAGGGGGTGGTGAGGAGGTGGGAGAAGGGTTGAATATGCAGAGCACAGAGAATTTTTAGGGCAGTGAAAAGATGCTGTACAATACTATAATGTTAGATACGTGTCATTATACATTTGTCCAAATACATAGAATGTGCAACACCAAGAGTGAACCCCAGTGTCAACGATGAACTTTGGGAATAATGATGTCAATGTTGGTTCATCAGTTGTAATAAATGTACCCCTCTAGTGGAGGACGTTGATATGGGGAGGCTATGCATGTTGAGGGGCAGGTGATAAATAAAAAATCTCTGTATCTTCCTCTTAATGTTGCCGTGAACCTAAAACCGCTCTTAAAAAAAATAAGTCTTTAATAAAATACTCTTCATGGTGAAACACTAAAGGCAGATTGTAAGCAGTGAGATCAAAAGTCAGGATCAACTTCTAGCTTTCTAAGTATAATTTAGTTTAGACTGAAGATTGTAAAAGCATAACAAGAAGCTTTAATATGGACACTTCAAGTGTTATGTACCCTCTGAGAGTGGTAAAATGAGTCTCACTAGTGAGATTCAGGCAGCAGAATTAATATAGACCACTGCAGGTCCCTGCTGTTTGATTAACAACTACGGTTCTTGGTCTTTGCTTTTTCTCATTCATATGTTGTTCATAGATTTTTATAAAATGTTCAATTTACATTAAAGATGCAATAATAGTAAAGAATATTCATATAAGCTTTCCTTTTTTCTCCATTTGCTTTTGTGGTTCCTCCCTCAAACCCTTATTATTCTCTTTCTGAATGTATACTATATATAATCATTTTATTATGCTCTTAGAAATTACCATTCTGGATAATTACACCATGTAGATTCAGGTTGTCTTTTATTTCCAAATGTTCTCTTGGATTGCAATTTTAAATGCTCATTCTGTTCCATTTTCTTGTTTTTCTTCTTCAGGGACTCCAGTTATTCATATGGTGGCTCTTCTTTGCCTTTCTTCCATTTCAGCCTCTTTCCCTCTCACCCTCATCACTTGTTTCTTTGGATCATTGTCATTCTCTTCACTGTTCTGCCTTTCTTCAATGTCACCTGTTTGATTTTCCTTCAAATCTATTCTCTCTTTGACACCTTATAATTTAATCTGTATTGGTAAAAAATAAATGAATAAATAAAGCCAACAATTTTATTCTATTTCTTTCCTAAGTTCAATCAATTTTCATTTCATTTCTTCTTGGGTTTTGGTCCATTTCTGATCTTAGTTTTGAATTTATGAATCAAAGTGTTTTCCATAGCCCACTGTGCTTGAAGCTACTTAATTCCATTTAGGGTACCATGTTACAATATTCTTCTGCTTCACAGTTGCTCTTCAGAGAGGAATTTCCATCCACTGAGGTGTTTAGATTTTTCCATTCTGTTTTGGTCTTACAGCGGTTTCACATAGTGATACTGATGACATTTACACATTCAGCAGAAAGGATCGACAACCAGCGGGTTTATAGGATCTCTGGTTCAAGAGCGCCCCCTCCTGTCAGAGTCATGAATTGCAGTTTCTTTAAAATTTGGCTTTTGGTGGAGGTCGGTGGAAGAGTGATATGTCCATCGATGTTTCAGGTTTCTTTTGTCTTGTGGTATTCTAGATCTCCCCATCTTGCCTCTTTTTCTTTCACCAAAAGACTCGAAGGGGTGCCCTTCCCTTACCTGCAACCTTGTTCATCCCCTAGAAGCACTGCTTTTCCACAGCTGCTCCCTGTGCTATTTCAAGTCCCTTCCTTTTAAGTTGGTGCTCTTATCTACCTGTATACTTTTTCCATATTTTCACACCTAGATAGACTTTCTCTTTCTGAGGGTGATTTTCATACAATTTCATTTCATTCCCTTTGCACACGATCCCTTTTCTCTTCCCCAGTTTCTCCAAAAACCACTCACCATCCTCAAAGCTTGCAATGGGAGCTCACCAGGCAGCTGTACTAAAAATGAATGTTTATTTTTCTACTTACAGTAACTAGCATTTGCACTGTCCCCTCGCTTCTAGTTATGCTGAAGGTGAGGAATTTATGTGGTTCAATTGGCTTCTTATTGATTTGTACAGTTTTTTGAAAGCTATAAAAGGAATTGAGATTTGGGCAGCAGCAATTAATTACTTCAGCTTACTGTAAGTTGCTCATTTATAATTCTTAACTAGGTATTTCTTCTTTATGTCTGAAATTAGGTTTCTGGTTTTGCCCTTTTAATCCTGTAGTGGACGTTGTAGTGGATACTATTGTGCTCCACCCATGTCTCCTTTTCAGGGCTGAGGCTCTTATTGCCCCAGCTGCTGGGCATCCTTGTTGCTAACTATTTACAGCTGTACCTCTCACTAGGCCGGACTCTTACCCAATGTTTCACAGCCCCCTCCAGGATGAAGCCATGTAGCTAATAGCTGGCTGATACAAAGACACAAAGGGTGGCCCCCTTAGCCTTAATTTGTGACAATTCTAAAGAGCATCCCAGCTCCAGAACTCCCTACAGGATGAGCTGAGGTCTCAGTCATAACTGCATTGCAGATGAGCTTCTCTGCCTGCCCAGTCCTACCTTCCTCACTTCCTTACAGGTATATATCCAAGTGCACTCTTCAATATACCTTCTGCAAACAAGCCTCTATATCAGGGTATTTTTAGGGTATCCAACCCAAGACAATCATCATAAAAACTTTGTATTGACTTATGAGACAGGCACTGTTGAAAGTCCATTGAATATATTGTATACATTCCCTTAATTCTTGCAAGGAAACTGTGAGAAGGATATTATTATTATCATCTTCATATCTCAGATGAGAAAAGAAAAGTCATAGAGAAGACAAGTACCTTATAAATGGTCAAGGCAGGATTTGAATACAGGCACTCTAACTTGAAAGCCCATTCTCTTATCCACTTCACTCCACAGGTTCCCACACTGGCGTGGCATTCACTCCTTCTCTGGCATGATACTTTGGCAGCCCTTTCCTTGAATCTGTCTTTTTCTTTTTCCTTTTTTTTTTTTTTTTTGAGATGGAGTCTCACTCTGTCATCAGGCTGGAGCGCAGTGGCACGATGTCAGCTCACTGCAAAGTCCGACTCCCTGGTTCAAGCAATTCTCCTACCTCAGCCTCCCGAGTAGCTGGGATTACAGGCACACGCCACCACGCCCAGCTAATTTTTGCATTTTTAGCAGAGATGGGTTTTCACCATGTTGGCCAGGATGGTCTCGATCTCCTGACCTCGTGATCCGCCCACCTTGGCCTCCCAAAGTGCTGGGATTACAGGTGTGAGCTACCGTGCCTGGCCTTCCTTGCATCCATCTAAGCTCTGCTGTGGAGGACAGCCTTCAAATCTATTCTCTCTTTGACACCTTATAATTTAATCTGTATTTGTAAAAATAAAAGAGGCTGAGGCAGGAGAATTGCTTGAACCAGATGACCAGAAATATCAAGATGTTTTCATTTTTTAACACACAATATTTTCACAAGTGGCTTGGCTATAATGTTGGTTGCTAAAGATGGAACCTTATGAATTCATCTTTCAAAGCTTTAGCGTTATAAACAGAGATGCATGTTTGTAAATCCACCTTATTATCACTCAGCCCTGTCACAGGAATTGTGTTCATATGCACACATATATTAGCAGGTACACAACAGCAACCCCTTCTCTGTAGTTTTGTTTTTTATCTTACTTCCAAGTAATAACAATGATATTATCACATTTCCCAAAATTCTTACCTCCATCTTGAAATTTGCTTAATCTTTCAAAGTATGATGACATGGGGGCCTGTACAATGTCTAAAATAGCCAGAAGTGTTCTTGTTAGCCTTAATAACTCACTGAAACTATAAAATCCAAAGTATATAAGATTCCGAGCCAAGTGGACCACCTTAATAAAAAAAAAAGCGGGGAGGGGGAGGGTGAAAGAGTGGAAAAAAAATTGGGTACTGAAATAAACATTGGCTTTTTTATTATCTAAATTAGCACAGCAATTTCTAAACTTCCTAATTCTTTAACACCTAGGAATTAAAATACTTGCAAAAGCAACCACTTGAACTTTGATTTATTCAAGTCTAGAACTAAATCCAAGCAAGACTCAGAGTGCTTTAAGGTACTTAACAAAATTTACACTAGAATTATTTACGTCCTAATTAAACATTAAGTAATTTAAGTCAGCAGGATGCCACTTAATAAATGGTTGCATCAATTAATTACTTTAATAAATGGCTATTATCCAAGAAATTTGCCCAGAAATCTATGTTCCCTATGCTGCTTTGTGGTCTTGTGGATTGCACAGGACATTCCGAGTCTACCTCCAAGATGTGTCCCCCAGTGCACAGTCACCCCCTGCCACACTGTATCAGAGTTGGTCCAAGTAACCAACAGAAGTGATGACATGTCACTTCCAAGATTAGATTACAGAAGACTGCAACTTCCATCTTGTACTCTCTCTCTCTCTCTCTCTCTCTCTCAGATGGCTTGCTCAGAGGAAGCCAGGTACCATGTCATGAGGACACCCAGGCAGCCTACAGAACGGCCCACATGGCAGGAAGCTGAGGTGCCAACAGCCAGCAAGGAGGTGTGGCCACCAACAACCCCTCCAGTGACCTTAGAAACAGACTGTCCAGCCCCAGATGGCTGCAATCCCAGTCAACAGCTTGCTGGCTACCCCATCACAGACCCTGAGCCAGAACCACCCAGCTAAGCTATTCCCAGGTTCCTGACCCATAGAAGCTATGATAACATTTGTTGCTTCAGGCTGCAAAGTTTTGGAGTAATTTGTTATATACCAGTAGGTAGCTAATACACCAGTTACCAAGTAACAGCATCCTTTCTCTAGTTTTGTCACTACATCCCCAAACTGAAAGTATTTCAATTCAGTTTGATGAGAATAAAAACATCTCCATAGAGATAAAAAAAAGTATCCAAACATTTTACAAAACATGCAAAACTGCCTTTCTTTATTACATGCAAAAAATCTTACACAAATGAAACAAAAAATCAAGGGAAATAGTCATTAATAGACAATTATAAATAAAATGTTTTGTACTGGACATCAAAGCACCAAATCTATCTTTTAAAAATGGCAGAGAAGGCCAGGGGCAGTGGCTCACGCCTGTAATCCCAGCACTTTGGGAGGCCGAGGCGGGTGGATCACGAGGTCAGGAGATCGAGACCATCCTAGCTAACACGGTGAAACCCTGTCTCTACTAAAAATACAAAAAATTAGCCGGGCATGGTGGCGGGCGCCTGTAATCCCAGCTACTCGGGAGGCTGAGGCAGGAGAATGGTGTGAACCCGGGCAGCGGAGCTTGCAGTGAGCCAAGATCGCACCACTGCACTCCAGCCTGGGCGCCCGAGTGAGACTCTGTCTCAAAAAAAAAGGCAGAGAAAATAATACCTTCATGAACTAAACTACCCAATTACCAAAACATCCTAAATATTAGAGGGAAAAAGTACCTCAAATGTCAGTTTATTTTTTTCTTTATCCCCAAAAGGAAAGGGCTGGTTTACAACTTCTTTCAAATATTCTTCAACAAATTCCATTGTCAAGGCAAATTTCCTCTTCATATCATTTCTGGAAGAGTCTGTTATAGAATCATATCTGGAAATACAGAAAGAAGATAATGCAAGTTAAACTGATTGCAATCATTTAAAAATAGGAAAACACACGTAGTTTCCTGGGTGCATAATCTTGGATAAATTAGTTAGCCTTCCTAGGGGCTGGGTCTTCATCTGTAAAATGGGGCTGTTGTGAAATGAGTTAGCACGTGTAAAGCAGTTATATCAGTCTACCACAATATTAAGTACTTAAAATTCTTGCTCATTACATCAATATTATTTATTGTTTTCTAGAAAGTGCCTTTATTACCACTGAGAGTTATCATTTCACCCTTCAAAACGAGTATCTTATTTGCATTTAGAAGATTAACAACCCAAGATAGGATACACAAATGCCTTTCCACATGTTTCATTTCAAAACTGTAGACATTTGATGTGGAATTCATCTGATGAATTCCAAAGCCTCAAGACCTTTTTCCAAACATACTCATGAATTGTGATCTTTGTGGGGATTTCTGTCCAGAGCCTGGCATAGCGAACAGGCACCACGGACTCCTGGGGATCCCGGTCAACGTGCATGTGGAGCATGAGGCGACAGAAGGACGCTCGGAGGTCGAACGGCAGGCTCTCATCCGACACACACCGCAGGATCAGGTCTACAGAGAGCTGTGTAGAAATCTGGTTTATGGCCAGATACTGGCGATCCAAGCACATCCTTGCAAAGAGGTTTAGCTGGTACCTTAAAAACGGTAAACATATTACATTATTGTCTTAGCTCAAGGAAATCTTTAAACATCATAGTACCAATCAGTATCTATGTTTAAGACACCTGTATTTCCAAGCATTCATGATATTGGAGTCAAATTCTTGATTGTAGTATGTTAACCATTAAGATCAAATGACAAGACATATATGAAACTGTCTCTATGTCCCTTCAGTTACAATACCTCTTACTTGTTTCAGCAAAATGTGTCTGCTGGAGAGTGTCACTAGGCACTCCATTCTGGGTTTCCTAGGATTACAAATACTGCACTCAGGCTGAAGGCTGTGGGTAACAGCTCACATGAAACCATCTCTCTCCACCTTCACCAGCCTCACTCAGCTTCCGGCTCTAGTGTCTACACTCCAGGTTTTGCCCCACTCAGTTCCCAAACCAAAAGTGATCAGTCCAAATGGCATGAGTCACCTGGCTTATCAGCCCAGTTTTGAGATTAAGAATTAGCCTTTGATTTGGTTGCTATAGCTGTAGAAACCAGGTAACACAAAGCGTCATCTGTCTTTGTCTGATTCTTGCCATTTGGGCCCAACTTGGCCCCAAGGCTTCTGCCTTGGGTTTCTATCCCTGCAACCCAAAGATGCCAGCTAGGTTCTTGCTCCCAATATATTGACCACCAGGAACTGCCTTCAGTACTTCCACTGTCATATTCCAGGGCTGAACTTTCATAACTACAGGCACCAGTTTCTCTTAGGCCCTAGGTCACCACATATTCATAATCCACTCTATACTAAACTACTGGCTTACTTGCTCTGAGCTACCCTTGTAGCCAGATCAATTTCCTTAGCTCCATGTCTATATCCCTCTCAACTCCATCACCTAGGTCCTAACATGTCTCTCACCTGCCTCCACTCTACCCAACATGAGGACAAAGCCTTTGGCTGCACAATAATTCCAAACTAGTGAGAAACCAGGATATTACAAGTGGTGTATGTAGAAAATATAAATGTTAACTTTTATTTTGAATATTTTAAATAATACTAAATATTTCAGCTACCCTAGTTCTGACATGACTTTTAAAATTGTCTCTTCATAGATACCTAACTAGTGGCTACAGAGAACCAGTTCTCAAGTAATATGTGAGACTGAGAATTATTGTAAGATTGTCTACAATACTTAACCTGTAATAGGTAAGAACTTCTAAGTCAGCTTTGGTGCCTTCTTTTGCCTCTTGAGCAAGGTGCCTGATAGCTTTGCCATGTGGTTCCTTGTTGCTGTCAATCCAATAGAGCCAAACTTCTTCATCATCAATGTCATCCGAAAGGATGGAGCTCTCCATGGGGTTGTCTGCTTGCATTGAGACCACCCTTCAAATAAATAGCACATACAAAAATCTACTAAAAAGTGCACTTGTAAATATGACAAAGAACTACAGTGCTTACAAATAATCAACAGGAAAATGATGCATCCATTATCTGGGCTTACTTAGTTTGAATGAGAATGTCTGCATTGCCTGGACTCAACATAAATTTACAGATGAGTTCTTGAGTTACAGGGATAGCAGTGGTATTAGACACACACAGATCTGACAAATAATCCAAAAACCTGGCAAAAGAAAAAAATTAAATGGAATATGAAGACAAAGCATTTTATAAAAGCATCACAATAAAGACATAATTTGGAATATAATAAAATAAACTTATATGTTTTAATATTATTTCCACACATTTGTCTAATGTGTTTTTATCTACTGCATCATTAGAAACAAATTAAACATACAATTCTTTTTATTTAATACAAGTCTTGTTTCAAAAAGGATGTGTTTGCTTCTATTTATTTTATGATATTCCTCCCACAGCACCGTGACTTATGTTTAGAAAATCATTCATCTCCCCTAAAGTGAGTCTCCCCAGAGCTGAATATCAAAACAAAGGCAGATCAAAGCTAATGCTGTACTGAATAAAATAGAAATAGAGCACACACCTAATGAAAATTACTATGACCTGGTCAAGTCAGAGGCCCATTTCTACCTTCTAGCATTTATTTGCTGTGCTAATTAGCTAAGGAAACATTGCCAATTGGCTTGACTTGTCTGCACTCATTTCTTCAAGATAAGGCAGCATGGTACAACAGAAAAAGAGCTTGATGTGGAGTCAGAAACCCTTGATTTACCTCATATTTTATTCCTATTAGGGTATGCTTGGGCAAGTTGCTCACTAGGCTTCTATTTTCTCATCTCTGAAATGGGGATAATAATATACAACCAGTGTATCTCATACAAGTGTGCAAGGATCTAAATGAGATAATGTATATGAATGTATTTTGAGAAACCATAAAGTTCTATAAAATCATGAAGATTCAGAGTGAAAATCAATCACACTTAAGTATGTCTATAAAGGGCTTTGATCTCTTCTGAGGTAATAACTCTTTATTATATACAATTATTATAGCAATAAGCCCAACATAGTTCAACCATAAAAGTTAGTGATGTGAAAGAACTCTAACTTTTAAAAGTTCTAAAAATAAAACATAAAGCCGCAATCTCCACTAGAAAAGAATACCGCATGAATCATTTCAAACCTTGGCTCCCGATTTCTCCTGAGTAAACTGACAAATGTTTCTATTTCTTTTGCTGTGATATGTTTCTCTAGTAGTTTTCTGTTGTTGTGCAACAAAGCTGTGATAGTATCTTCTGCCAAAATATCATAGCCAATCTGGGACTGCATGACACAGAAATTCTTAGCAATATATTCCTGCAAAGAAGAAAGGCTGTCAGAATACACTGCCAAACAGCTTACAAATAACAGGTTCTATTAGGGTCAACAACATTGATTAATTTATTCATAACAGAAAGTTCACTAAAAATTTTCTCAAAAGAAAAGCAAGTAAATTTTTCAATAAAAAGAGCTTTTTGAGGAAAGACATGAAAACATACTGGCATATACATTATTGAGCTTCTACCAAAAAATTATACACCTAGAAATAATTATCAATATAGGTATTTTGGAAATACCTATTTCCAAAGTGGAAAAAATAAATCTAATTAAAATGAGTTTTTATGACACAATAACTTTGGATTTCATCAGTCTAACAGAGGCTAAGTGGAAAAAATAAATCTAATTAAAATAAGTTTTTATGACACAATAACTTTGGATTTCATCAGTCTAACAGAGGCTTTTCTTCTATCTCTTACTTAAAGTCATAGCCAATGATTTGGGCATAATTATAGAAAAGAAAATGACTGCCTGATACTTCATTCATGAGACATGAGATCTGGGTTGTTACCTGAAGATCCTAGATGGACTTGGATTGATTCCTTTTTTGTGAACAGCCTAGAATGATCTATAATATCTTTTCTTTAAAATAATGGTAAAATGTCATATACTTTTTATCTTTAAAAAGCTACCAAACAGGGCAATGGGATTAATTACTTTATTGATTAGATCCATTCACCCAATAAATGTTTCTTGAAGGCCTATGCTGAAGAAGTGACATTTGAGCTAGGATGGGAATGAAGAGAACGAGGCAGCCATTGGAAGACCTAAAGGGAAGCCATCTAGGCAGTGGAAATAGCCAGTGCAAAGGCCCTGTGGTAGTAGAACCAAGCTTGTGTTCTATCAACAGAAGGTGGCCATTGTAGCTAGGCAGTGGTAAGGGGCAGAAAGCAAAGTTGAAGTTTGAGAGGTAGGTCAAAAGAATCCTTGTGAGCCATGGTAAAGGGCAAAGAGGTTATGCCAAAAGTAAGAGAAAGCCACTGGGGAGGTTCAATCATGTTATTGTTTGATCTACTCCTTATTCATCACACTAATTTTCCTATATCCCAAACCACTATTGTTCATCTCCCACGTTCTATCTACAAGCAGCACATCTCACACTGCCATGGGACTGGTGAGCTTCTCCCCCTTCCACCATGAAAGGTTCTTACTTTGATTCCTTGGGATTCTCCCTGGAAATGCGTCTTTGTTTCTCTGACGAGAGAACTGATTGATTAGAAAGTGGTTTTGCCTTAGGTAAAATTTACTGGAATGTACCTATTCCTTGAAAATGATATTGGTTGCACAAATCTAATTATATGCTAAGCAGCATTTTTGTGGCCCTTCAGAATGATGGCTTTGTGTATTGGGTAGCCAGTTAAGTAAAGTAAATGTCTTCTGTTACTATATCATTTTAAGGATACATATTGATTTATACACTTTCATGACTACTGTAGTCATACTCTGGTATAAGGCAAACATCCAAAGATGTCAATAAATAACTAAATGAAATTAGAGGTGGTATCAAATTTTATAAATCGTAATAAATAGATCTTCAATATTAAATATATGGGTTAGTGTTAAGTCACAAATGAACTTCCTATTAGGACTATAACATATAGGTGACGATAAAGAAAAACAAAGTAATTATAGCCATAATACTATATAATATATACTACATAATAATAATAATATAGAACATTTTAAAATGTTCTAAAAAAATCAGAAAGCTGCTTTATGCTTACTACCAAGCATTCTTAACTCAATAAAAATGAGAAAAACATTTCTCAGCTATCACTGAGATTCAATTAGAACACACAATAGGGAAGAAAAATAAAATATAACCCTTAACAAATGCTAGGGATTCTTTATTCCTTTATCATCTATGCTCTAACTCTACGCTCCAAAGAAACCCAGAAAGCAGGTCCCTAAAGTGCATAAACATGTACCTGAAAGGAGTGATATGACTAGGTAGGGGTGTGTGGGGGGGTTGGGGGAATACGCACGCGCGCGCGTGCACGCGCGTGTGTGTGTGTGTGTGTGTACGCACACACTGATCCCTGGCCAAGACTGAGAGGGGAGTGAGAAAGAACCATGATCCCTGGCCAAGACTGAGAGGGGAGTGAGAAAGAACCATGTGTGCCAGACCTTGAGAGACAGAACTGACACCAGGTAAGACATGTCGCCCAGGGGACCTACTAGTGACTAGCAGAATAACCAAATCCAAAGTGATCTGGCTCCCTGCCATCCCGAAGCACAGGGCTATAGAAAAGGGAAGGGGCCCCAAGCACCCTTCCAAAGGCTGACAGCCATCAAGGAGGGTGCACATCATGGGACCTGATGGGCCTGAGGGCCCTGAGTAGCCTCTATAGACCTGTTAGGTTTTTTTCTGTTAATGTCAATCTCTATAATACAGCACTGCTCGTATGGGTGAAGTGGTGACCAGTCTCGCAAGTGTATTTCTCCAAACGCAAAAAGAAAAATGAGAGCAAGGAGAAAACATTGAGCAGCCTCTCATTTCCCTTCCCCACTCCAGACCTCCACTAAGAACTCAGGGTCTGATACTGGGAGCATCCCCTAACACTGCCTCTGAGTGCTTGAAGGAAGGCCATTTAATGTCCTGGTACTTAATTCTTCTTCCAAAAAAAGATCAACAACACTATCTACTTCATCTTGCCATCTTAAAGGAACCCAATGAAGTCCGGAAAAATAATTCTAGTGACAGCATTTGGATCAGCAAGAAGGGTGTTTATAACTAGGATTATATCAGACAATATTTAAGGATTTGTTTATATCGCCCCTTGCTCTTAACTCCTATTCCTTGCCGTATTATTTATCTTCTAGCTAATGTTTTTATATACTCTTTTCAGACCTTTCTTACTCTTCAAACAGAATTATGAAGCCAAAATATTTTAACACAGTCTTCCTAAAGCAAATCTTTTTTTCTTCTCCAAAAATGTTCAAACTACCAAGACGCAATAGTGTGATGATTCAGAGCCTGGGTTTGCATACTGGTTCCATTCTTAAACTATCACCTTGGACAAATTACTTAACCTCTCTGTGCCTCTATCCTTCATCTTAATTCAGTGTTAACTGAATTAATTCATGACAAGTATTTAGAACTGAGCCTGGTACAAAGTAAGCACACAATAAATACTACTAATTCTTCCCAAATAACCTCCACCTTCTAGGATTGACATCCTAGGCCCTAGTGGCTTAGCCCACCCTGCCCTTCCAGCCCTCTCCTGCACCATCCTTCTTCATGGACCAAACTCGTCAATGAAACTTACAGTGATGCACTCTGCCCTCAAATGGATTAAGAGAAACCCTAATTTATCAAACAAGAATTAATTTTATACAATTTTATGTTAGACATTTACATTATTGAACACATTGCAAAATATTAAGCTTGTCATGTTTCGTTTTGTTTTGTTTTGTTTTTTATGAGGCAGGGTCTCATTCTGTTGCTCAGGCTGGAGTGTCCTAGTGTGATCATAACTCACTACAGCCTCGAACTCCTAGGCTGAAGCGATCCTCCAGCCTTAGCCTCCTTAGTAGCTGGGACTACAGGCACACATCACCATACCCAGGTATTTTTCGTTTTTGTAGAGGTGGGGGCCTCGCTATATTGCCTAGGCTGGTCTAGAACTCCTGGCCTTGAGTAATCCCCCCACCTTGGCCTCCTAAAGTGTTGGGATTACAGGTTGAGCCACACCACCTGGCTTGTATTTTTAAGATAAAAATGAGACTTAAGAGAAATTTCACTTGGAACTGGCAACTGTTAGCTGTACCCCTAGATCCATCTGGGTTCCCTAACCTCAGCAGTTGCAAGTGTCTTAGGGGAAACATGCCCTTTCTAGCATCTATCATTTTCTTTTTTTTTTTTTTTATATTATTTTTTTTTCTTTTATTATTATTATTATTATTATTATACTTTAGGTTTTATGGTACATGTGCGCAATGTGCAGGTAAGTTACATATGTATACATGTGCCATGCTGGTGCGCTGCACCCACCAACTTGTCATCTAGCATTAGGTATATCTCCCAATGCTACCCCTCCCCCCTCCCCCCACCCCACAACAGTCCCCGAAGTGTGATGTTCCCCTTCCTGTGTCCATGTGTTCTCATTGTTCAATTCCCACCTATGAGTGAGAATATGCGGTGTTTGGTTTTTTGTTCTTGCGATAGTTTACTGAGAATGATGATTTCCAATTTCATCCATGTCCCTACAAAGGACGTGAACTCATCATTTTTTATGGCTGCATAGTATTCCATGGTGTATATGTGCCACATTTTCTTAATCCAGTCTATCATTTTCACTTCATAGATCTCTCTTCACAAATACCTCTTCCCGTTCAGTTTATGAAAATGATTCTCATCCTGCCCAAAGGCTTCCTTCTCCAAGTATCCTTCCTTGGTTCCCAAAGCCACCACTGGGCTCTCCCTCTTGTGAATTCCCATAACTCTATCTTTTCTCTCTGTGTCTTTTTTTTGTCTGCCATCATATCTTTTCCACTAAACTATAACCTCTTTGGTCCATACACGGTGATGCTGTACCTCACATGTTCCTCAAGCCAAAAATGTTCCATTCCTCCTTACATAATAGATCCAGGATGTCCTGGCCACCACGAGCCAATAACAGGCACATATTAGTACTCAGGACATCCTCCCCTAGTGACTCTAATTTCACATGGAAGAATAAAGCCATGTTCAATACAACTCAAAAATACTTACAAATCATTTTTATGTATTGCCCAACACAAAATATTTCATTTCAAAATGAAATTTCCCATTCCTACTTTCTATGCTGTAGAATTATATATAACCAAAGAACCTTGCCCATACTTTAAATATGAAACAGTTTAAAATGGGGGCTACCCTCTGACCTGATTTTTCCGGTAATCCTGCTGCGAGTGTCTCAGGACGCGGTAACAGAGCCGCAGCATGTACTTGTAGGGTGCATATCTTTGATCCCCCAGATCTTCAAGTCTTAGCATTGAGCCTTCTCCTGCTTTCTCCTTAAAGGGTGCTTTAAGAATTCCAAATACCTATCAGGAATAAAAACAGCCACATATTCTGGTGAATAAAATGTTTTGCAACCTTTTTTTTTTTTTTAACAAATAAGAACACTGATTCAAAAAACACATATAAATTTGAGTATTATTAGAGTAAAGGGGAAAAACAAAAGGATTTACATTACAGGACCAACATATCAAGGATCAGAAAAGCACTGCCAAAAGGGTCCCCTACATTGAGTGACAAAAACATTCTTTAAATAAAATGCTTAATTTTGTTTAGAAATCATATTTTATAAAATAAGAAATATGAAGATGTTCAATTTCACCAAGTTACATGAACATATTCAGATGAACTAAAATGTAGCTTGATTTCTAAGGGCTTTATAATAAGTTTCTTCTATTATTTTCTATAACCTTTCAAAATCAAAATAATATAAAGAAAACATTTATTTTTCATTAAAACTGACATCAGAAAATGACTTCCAAACATTGCTTCTAAACTGCTTTATAAAAGAGTTAATTTACTGTTGTTTGTACACAAAGACGTGGCCAAATCGATGAACGTATCAGCATTCAAATGTGACAAATTAGGAGCCACATGGGCAGCTGGTGGCACCCAGTAAGCCAGATTCTTGTAAGAAGGTTAGCAGTTAGGAAGCATTTAAAAAGCATTGAGGAATATAACTCTTTTCGGCAGCAAGACAGCAGGAGGGATCACCTGGAGATGAGCTGCTAGAATGAGGAAATTGTCTATGAAAGAGCAGTCAAGGGCATGAACATTAATACATGAAAGCAAAATAGAAAGGAATTATTCTTTGGAATTCATGAAATATGATATGAACTAAAGTTTCTTTAATAATTTTGTATTCACTAAGCCTTTAATTTTATATTTATCATACAAAAATAAAATATTTGACATATGTTGGTTAAAATATTATTAATAAATCATCCAAGGTCCTAAAAGTCTTTGAAATCAAATGTTTTTATATAATAATTACTCGAAAAAAGTCCTATTAGATTTGCAACCTTTATTTTATTTGAGAAAAAGTTGATTTTGTATTTTCAGACAATCAGCTACATATAATAACTAACATTATGTCTACTATTTTCCTTTCCCAAATCAATAAGAATATGTGTATCAAGAACATGATTTTTATGTTTTAAGTACCTTCCTTGAATCTATACTTCATTAATGAAGAAACTCATTAATTTAAATAGCAATTAATAGAATAAAAATAATACACAAACGTAGGCATGTCCATATGTGCATATCATTAGGAAGTGAATCAATTTACTGACGTGTTATGAACAATTTCAAGAAGATGTAATACAGGAGCAGTTCTGTACTTTCAGGGAAGAAAACCAGAATATTGTACAGAGCACTCGTGAGCTGATGAACAGACTGCCCTACTTTCCTAGGGAAGAGAAGGAAAGAAGTAGGAAGCAGATGGAGATGGCACTTTCCAAGTTCACCTGGAAATTCTACCTAGGAATTTTTCCAACATATTTTCTGGAGAAAGTCTGACTATGCAGGGTTTTTGGAGGTCCATGGTAGGCTGTCTCTAAAATGATCTCTGATATTCATAGCCTCATAGAATTCTCTCTCCTTAACTACAGGTTAGATTTACTAACTCATTTCTAACTAATAGAACACAGTAGAACTGATGTTACTTCTAAGATTAGGTTATACAAAGATGGTAGCTTCCACCTGAGCGTCCTCTCTAGTTCTCTCTTGGATCCCTTAGTCGTAAAGAAAGCAAGCTGCCTTGTCTTGAGGCACTCCTGAGAGATGCCTATGTGAGAGTGCTGGAAGGAGAGTCCTCTCTCATTTGAACCTTGAGATGCCTGCAGCCCCAGCAAACACCTTGACTGCAGCCTGGTGAGAGACCCTGAGTGAGATCTGCCCATGTAAGCCATGCATAGATCGCTACTCCACAGAAACTGTGAGACAAGAAGTATCTTGTTTTCAGCCACTAAGTTTTGGGATCATTTGCTTCATAGTAATAGATAACTAATACAAGGACTTTCCTGATACTGTAATTCAGAAAATAAAATATACAAATTTAGTACATGAAAAAATTCACCTGTGCCAGTATGTTTTGTTCCCTCATCAATTTTTGACGCTCTCGGTTTGGCTTAGTGATAACCACATCCAGAACTTCTTGTCCATTATTAGGCACATCAGCAACAAAGAAGATGAGGTCTTCCAATAATTTGGTTACAAATCTATTACAAAATGAAAAGGAAATTTTACTTTACAGTGTGCTTAATTTTGGAAAATGTATAGATAGATGATAGATAGGTAGGTAGGTATAGATAGATAGATAGATAGATAGATAGATAGATAGATAGATAGATAGATAGATGGACAGACAGACAGATTTTTTTTTTACTTTTTCTTCAGGAGTGCAACTCAAATCCATGGAAATTTCTTTTTATTAAATAATAAGAACTGAAACACTTGAAAACAAGGTATTTTATAACAAAAAAGTATGTAATTGACAAAAGATAATCTCTAAGGCAGTTACTGTTTACCTAAACCTTTACAAAGAAAATTCCTTCTCCAGCATCTCCAACCTCTACTTGCGCCTCCAGTTCTCATCAAGTGTTTGCAGACTATTATCAAATAAAGCCATGTGTGTCGCAACTATACACGAGTTGGTAGGATGACACCACCAGATGCCTTTCCACAACTGACTAGCAAAGCAGCATATTTCTGCTTAAGGGAAAACAGCTATAATAAATTCCTAAATTCCAATCATTTTTCTTTCTTTTTTTACTGTTAAACTACATTTCCTAATCCTTGCCACACTTCAACTTACCCAATGTACAGAACAGGAAAAACTTAAATGACCTATGAATAGAGACAGAGTAAGCAATCTGACACTCAAAATACTGGAAGTATTAAATGACCTATCAAAATCATGAAATTCTAAAACCATACACCAATGTTCACTTTTAAATCTATATTTTGGTTATTATTACAACTATTACTTGAACTTCAGTGGCATTTAGTACAGGAAGTGTCTTGAAAGCCCTTCCTCTCTTCACTTTTTTCCTCCTCCTTCCTCTGCCTGCTCTTTGTCATTTTCCATTTGTGTTAGTCGATGGAGGGAGGGGGCAGGGGTTCAAGCTCTTGCAAAAATGGGTAAACAGATGAGGAATCTGTATTGGAAGGGTCAAGGCATTTTTTTTATTGTAATAATGGTAAAGTACAACTTAATTATTCAATAAACACATACTTTTATTGGAATAAGACAAAAGCTGACCAATAAATAGTTAAATTAGCTTTATCCATATAGTGTTAGCATCTTTATTCGCTGTTATTAGCATGTGAATACAATGATGCTATTCATGAATACATTCATAAGAAAACTACATTTTAAGAGCTTCAACAATTCCAGTAAAGTATAGAATGTATTCAGTTGGAAAACATCTCTTTTCTTCTCTTTCAATACCTTTGGTAAGAAAACATCTTGATCCTATCTCCCGATTTATGTCTTGAAAGAGAATGCACTTCCTGCAGCCAAGTGGACACACCTAGAATCCGTAATTTAGTCACCCAGAGAAATTTCAGTATACTTCCAGGGATCATAAACTCCACTCCAAAATTCCTGGGATTCTCTGTTTTCTTGGTAGGCCTATTTTAAATTTTAGCCCGGTCTGTTTCTTTTGGAAAATTGTGTCTAACTGACAGAATTTACTGACATAGTTAAGTTTAATCTCTGAAGGCAGCCACAGAAACGTAAAACGCGTTTCATGTGCATCAAAATGTGGTGTGAACTTCTTTTGAAATTGTGATTTAATGTCCTCCCAATCATTCTGTTGCTCTTAAAACAAAACAAAACAAATTTGGAGCTGAGGTTACTTCAGCAAAATGAAAAAAAGTTGAACTTCAGTTTCTATATGCCCAATGCAAGTCCAATTTGAGCATAAATATTTGTATTTTATTTTTTAAATTATTAAGATTCCTTTTCTCTTGCTGTTTCAATAACTATAATCAAGTATTTAGATATCTAAGAAAGTAAGATTTTGTGAGCAACTACAGATCGCTCTGTTTCAAAGTCATTCAAATGCCCTGAAAATTGGTGATGGTTAATGGAACGATGACGATGAACATTAAGTCCTGATTGCAAATCACGATACAACAACCCTACATGTAAAGCCCACCTCTTCATGACAAGGCCATGGAAGCCAGGAAGAGCAACCTTCTCTTTTGACCTCTGAAACTGCTGAAACCTTTTTTTTGACCTTGCACCTCAAGCATCCCCGTTGTGGCAAAACGAAAAGCTGGTTTGTTTTCAGTTTAGATCAAACTCTGATTCTATACTGGGCAGTGGTTAGCTCCTACTAGCTCACGCATTTGCTTTTTAAGCTTTATGGAAAATGAACAAAATAAGAAAAACACAGTGAGGAACAGGGATGATGTTCAACTCTTGCAAGGTAAGAGGGACCAAAAACACATGATAGGGAAATCAACTAAACATATGAAGCAGAGACGAACATATGGCTTCTCTAACCTCTTAAAGAAAACTTAAAGCTCAGTGGCCCTTATTCGGGCTTTGGCTGTGCAGTGGTAGGAGGAAACAATGGATGCACATGGATAGGGCTGGACCCAGCCACCAGCAATCTCCATGACTAAAGTCTCAAATTACCAAAGAACATGGACTCTCAGCTCTTGATATCAGATCTGGCTCTGGCCTAGTTGAGGGAAGCCAGGTAGAAGCAAGCATAAAACTGATAGAGAAGACAAGTGAATGTAGAGAAAGGAAAAACAAAAATCTCCCACCTAAGAAAATCATGCATAGTAAAAGTCCAAAGCACATAAGGAAAGCTGACATTGAGGAAGATAGCCACCATACAGTATCAGGAGGCTACTCCACCACCAACAAAATCCGAGCAACGAAACAGTTTCAAAATAAGTTTTAAATGAGTGTGTATTCAGTCTTCAAAGAGATAAAGAAAGCAATATACTAAAAAGACAACGTATTTTAAAAAGGCTAATATAAATGAAAAATAGGTGGATATACAAAAAAAAAGTCTGAGAGATAAAAATTATAGGCTGAGCACAGTGGCTCATGCCTGTAATCCCAACATTTTAGGAGGTTGAGGCAGGGGGATTGCTTGAGCCTGAGTTCAAAATCAGCCAGGGCAACAGAGTGAAACCCGTTTGCACAAAACAATTAAAAAATTAGTTGGTGAGGTGGCATGTGCCTATGGTCCCAGCTACTCAGGCAGCTGAGGCAAGAGGATTGCTTAAACCTGGGAGGTCAAGGCTGCAGTGAGCTGTGTGATTGCACCACTGCATTCCAGCTTGTGTGACAGGGCAAGATCCTGTCTCAAAAAAATAATAATTACTATTATAATTATTTAAATAAAAATTTAACTGAAGAAGGAAAATTATTCTATATACATTCTAAAAATATTATTAATCTATAAGGCAGTATCAAAAATTGATCCAGATAATAGCACAGAGAAATATTAAAAGGCAAATAATAAAAAGGAAGTTAAGAGAGAAAGAAGAGGCTTAAGAGGATCCAACATACATCTCATAAAAGTTCCAAAATACATAAAGGAGGAAAAAGACAAAGAAGCAATATTTGCAGGAAAATGGCTGAAAATTTCCAAGAATTGAAGAAAGAAATAAGTATTCAGATTAAAAGTATACCTTAAGTGTCAAATGAGAAAAAACAAAAATAAAACTCCTTTGTAAACACATCATGGTGAAACTTAAGACATCAAAAGCAAAGAAAAATAATCTATAAAATTACCAAGTCAAGAAAAATTACCAATAAAGAATAACAAGTCTATTGACAGCAGACTTCTTAACAGCAACAAGAGAGGCTAGAAAATAATTAAATTATAGCTTTAAAATACAGATAGAAAGTAATTATCAATCTAACATCTCTATAAAGTATCACTTAAGAGTAAAGGCAAGAGTGCAGCGGTTCACACCTGTAATCCCAGCACTTTGGGAGGCCAAGGCGGGCAGATCACCCGAGGTCAGGAGTTCAAGACCAGCCTGGCCAACATGGTGAAACCCCATCTCTACCAAAAATACAAAAATTAGCTAGGTGTGGTGGCACACACCTGTAATCCCAGCTACTCAGGAGGCTGAGGCAGGAGAATTGCTTGAACCCAGGAGGCAGAGATTGCAGTGAGCCAAGATTGTACCACTACACTCCAGCCTGGGCGACAGAGCAAGACTCTATCTCAAAAAAATAAAAAAGAAATATGTTAAGAGAGTAAATTCTGGCTGGGCATGGTGGCTTATACCTGTAATCCCAGCACTTTGGGAGGCTAAGGCGGGCAGATTACCTGAGGTCAGGAGTTCGAGACCATCCTGGCTAACATGGTGAAACCCTGTATCTACTAAAAATACAAAAATTAGCCAGGTGTGTTGGCAGGTGCCTATAATCCCAACTACTCGGGAGGCTGAGGCAGAAGAATCACTTGAGCCTGGGAGGCGGAGGTTGCAGTGAGCCAAGATCACACCACTGCATTCCAGCCTGGGAGACAGAGTGAGACTCTGTCTTTAAAAAAAAAAAAAAAGAGTAAAGGCAAAATAAAGATATTTTCATATACGTAAAACCTAAAAAGATTATAACCCATAGGCCTCTCCACTGAATGGACTAAAGAATAAATTTCAGCAAGATGAAAAGAGAACGAATAAGTGAGATACAAGTAATAAAGGCAGGAGGAAGACGTAAAGAAAGGGGCAAAAAGAGGTAAAATTGTTTTAAAAATATAATTAATCACTAAAAAAATTTAGAAACTAAATTTCTCTCCTCAAAAACTACTGAAATAAGATTAAAAAATAAAATAAATGTTTTAAGTAAAAAAAAAAAAAAGATGTTTCGTTGTCTTAAAAAAAGGAACAAAATTTATCAGTAAAAACAAAAGGTGTTGCATCATGATTTATATTGATACATTTATTCTTTTGTATTTATCAAATTAAAATTTTACAAATGAAGAGAATAAACACAGAACTATGGTTCTAAACAACTACTACAAGAAAGATGGGAGGGAGAACGTCAGGGCAAAACCAAAGCATGTTGCGGCACTTTTCTTTCATGGGAGGGGGAAAAAATTAGTAACTTCAAGTTTATCAGGAAGAATATATGGTCAAAATGTATGATAAGAATTCAAGGGTAATTGCTAATGAATGAAAATATGACCTAAAGCTTCTAAATCAGTAGAGAAAACAGTAAATTGGGTGGGAGGGGAATATAAACTTTATTAATCTAGCAGAAAGCAAGAAAGAAGCAAAAGGAAATGAAAACAAGCTACACTAAAGAAAGAAAAACAAAAATAAAAATGCATTCAAATAAATTTGTCAAATACAAAGTCATTAAACTTGCAAATGAAAACAGACTATCAGCCAGGCATGGTGGCTCATGCCTGTAATCTCAGCACTTTGGGAGGCCAAGAAAGGTAGATTGCTTAAGCTCAGGAGTTTGAGATTAGCCTGGGCAACATGGTGAAACCCTGTCTCTAGAAAAATCCAAAAAATTAGCTGGGTGTGGTGGCACATGCCTGTGTTCCCAGCTACTCGGGAGTCTGAGGTGGGAGGATCACCTGAGCCCAGGAGGTTGAGGCTGCAGTTAGCCATGATCGTACCACTGCACTCCAGCCTGGGCAACAGGGCAAGACCCTCTCTCAAAAAAAAAAATAAATAAAATAGACTATCAGATTGGATTGTTACAATCAATCTTAAAAATAAATAAAATAGACTATCAGATTAGATTGTTTCAAATCAACCTTCTGCTGCTCATAAGAGACACAACTAAAACAAAATGACCAGGAAATCTGAAATAAAAAGATATGGAAAAAGAGACATCAGACATTTCAAATATTAAACAAAAGATTGCTGGTGTCAGGATAGTCATACCTGGCAAATAAAATTTAAGAGAAAATGATGTTGCTCAGAGAAGCAACATGAGAATGACATCTGATCTGGTGGATCACATGGCGGATGACCCCTATTCTAGATCCTGAGCTCCTATCATGGGGAATGAGAACCATCCCTCGAGAGGGTAAGTTTCACAGAGACATGGGATAGTCTGTGGCCTTCACCACCACATTAGCAGCACATATACCCATGCTGCGTGGCCAAGTGCCTGGCACGTACCAGGAGTTCAGTAATACTGAATCATTCATATCTCTGAACTCTCACTGCTTGAGAGAAACCCCAGTATTTTGTGTACCCTCAGAGGTAAACATAGTGCAGAAATGCTGGTCAAGGACTGCCTGTGTCACTTCCTCAAGTTCTGGATGGCAGTTAACACCCCTCCATCTTCCTTCCTCCATCCCTGACAATATGTTCCCAGTCCTCTCTATTTTGTGGGTGCAATTATGTAAAATAAAATTAGAAAATTCCATTGAAAAATATCTAAGGTTGAGGGTCTTGAAGCATAACACAGGAGCTGTACTTCCAGGGTTCATGTTCATTCCTGGGATAAGTAAAAAGGGAAGACAGAGAGAGAGAGAGAGAGAGAGAGAGAAATTCAAACACAGGCTTTTTGAGACAGATAATAATCACTTCATTTTCCATAGGGGGAAAAAAGTCAGAGTTGTCAGTTATTTTCAGAAATAATTTTATATTCAATTCCAAAACTGAGAAAATAATATAAATGTATTCAACTCTGCCAATAAGCTCTACCTTACTGACAGGCAGCTTTGAATGAATTTTGATGGGAGGTGGCTTTTCTGAAATTACTAAATTAAGATCAATAATTGTACCTTCATATTTCTTAGGCAAAGCCTTCTCTTTGCATTAATACGATGTTTTTCACTCCAAAACAGCAGGGAAAGAAGCAAAGGAAATAAAAATGCATGCTCTCTAGTCAGTCCTAGTCCACCACCTTCCTTAGAATCATCTTGAGAGGTTAAGATAATCTCCAGCTATGACTGAAGAAGAGTGACTCACACAGGATTCCAGCCAGCGATGGTGGAGAAACCATAATCTGAATTTTTATCTGTCCTTTTCTTCAAGGAATACCTTAATGCTTAGCAAGGGAGACTTTTTAAGTGAAGCCAAGTAAATTGCTGTGCATATGTAAGAGTGTTAGAAACAAAGAAACAGATTCACAAAAGGAAAAGTTAGATCAATAACAGGCAAATAAAAATTCCTATCTGCACATCAGAATCCATTTCCTGCCATAATTTAGCTCTGATATTTAATTGTCTATAGCCCATAAAAGTGGTCCAGTTGTTTCTGCTTCTGGCCTTTATTCATTTCCCCTAACAGGGTTGGAGGTGTGACTGAATATACAATAGTTGTTTTGAAATGTAAGTTTGCCAGGGAAAAAAATAGAGGTAAGAAGAGAGGAAGCTGAGAAACAGCTATTCCATTTGTTTGTATATTTAGGATTTTTTTCTAATTGACAGGGATGGAGGGAAGCAAACTTGGATTTTTTGTTCTTTTGTATTGTAAGATGTATATCTAAAAGGTTCTGAAACATATAGCTAAGGACTACTGAAAAGTGAATCCCATGAAGCCACCACCAAGAGCAGGAAATGGAATCCTGCAGGAGCCTTTCAAACCTTCAGGGAGTATAATTCCTCCCTCCCCTCTAAGAAGAAACACCATCCTGTTTTTTGTCACAATGACTTCCTTGCATTTCTTTATGGTTCTTCTAATTGCTTAAACGCCCCCAAAGAAATGGAGTTTGTTTTTGCTTGTTTTTGAATGTCACACATAGTATTACAGTGAATGTCTTTGTTGTGTCTAGTTTTCTTATTTTTTTTTGTATTTCAAAATAAAAACTGTATTTTTGCTTTTCTTTTTTTTTTTTAATTTTTGTTTTTGTACAAGATTCAATAGTTATCACATATTAACTTATACACACAACGGGATCAACCTCCTCCTCCATGTCGCTTCAAGTCCACATGTTCAGGCTATAGTCCCCAACATTATTTTCTGAGAAATATATTACCACAGTTTGATTTAAATATAGATACAGTATATAATACTTGTCTCTGGGAAAAATCAAATTTTAATATGCAAACGTTTATATAATACAGAAATGGAAAAAACTACAGTAGGCACACAACCTAACTATGACTTGTGGATGATGATTTCTATATACTCTCCTACTGTAAATGAATAGTTAAAAGTCTTAAGAAGATTTTATTTATATGTGCACTTGTGTTCACCTTATCCCATATACTGTACATGTCTATTGACAATCTGGGAATTTAAAGGTGCAGCCCTCAAGAGATTGTTAAATCACTAAAAAAAGGAAACAATTAGGCTCTATTGGACAAGAAAAACACTCACAAAATTTCCAATTTTAAATTTCATATCAGTAGGAAAGTACTAAAAATAATTTTCTGTATATACATATGGGTATATGTATATATTGAATTACACATATGTCCCACATTATCAATACAATTCAAATGGAGACATTTTGGTGAGTTTTTTCATTAAATGATCACTATGTCAAAATTTAAAAATATTTTATTACATCATTAAAATAATTCATTTGCCATTTCAACAGCTTACACTGTTTTTCAAAATTTTTTAACTCTTCATAACTAAACTCCCTGATCCCCAGTGTTAAATCCCGTTTAAATTAAAACTTGGCGCTCTTTGTTACTCAGAAACTGATGGATAAAATCACATTTACTTCAAAATTCCATCAATCAAATACATTTTGTTACCTGATTTATCAGACAATGTTGTGTCTAGTTTTCACCCAATCCGTTTGTTAAATTTAGCCACGCCATTGCACATAGATGTAGTTCATTTATTTTCATCACAAAACTGTATTCTATTGTATGAAAATAACACAATTTTCATCCTCTATTCAACTGGTGATGGACATTTGGATGGTTTTCCATTTGGGGTTATTTCAAACAAAGCTGAACATTCTTGAACGTGTGTCCTGGTACACATGTGGAGGAGAGTCTTTTGGACAGATGTTCAAGAATGTTCAGCCTGGGAGTGGAATTGGTGAGTCACGGGGTGTTTGCCTCTTTAATTTTGCTAGTTACTGCCAAACTATTTTCCAAGGTGCATACATCAATTATCATCTCACCAGCTGTGTATGAGAGCTCCAATGTCTGAATACCTGGGAAATTGGCAAATAGCTTTTTCTTGTTTAAATTAAAAGGCATGTTGTAGATCATGAAGAGAGGAAATACAGAAGATGCTTGTGCTTAGGCATACTGCAAAGCATATGGACTTTAAACCACACATGATTGAATCCCCCCTTAGTATTAACTATGCAGCTTTACCTTGTTTGCTTACCTTCCTCAGTTTTCCTTTATGTAAAACAGGAATACCTATTTCAAGGCTATTTGAAGGATTAGATAAAATACATTTACAGTGCCCTACCTAGTAACTGACACAAAGCAGGCATGCAATAATCGTTAGCTGTCAATATCATTCTCTTTCTTACTTATTTCCAAAACCAGAGCTGAAGAATCAAGGTTCCAGTTTCTCTGAACAAGCTATGAGGGCAGAGAACTACACCCTGCAGATTTTTTTTCTGGTTTTACATATCTGTTTATTTTGTGGTACCAGAGCTGAGAAATGCATCTTGAATAAATAAGATCAGAGAAACACAAACCTTCCTTTAGGTCCTTTAGAACTCTAAATCCAAATATCAAATCATGCACAGCAAAAGGTATTGCAAATCTCTCACAAAGGATTTAAAAAAGAATGACCAGAAAGTAACTTAAAACAACTATTTTCAAGCAAAGCTAAAATGGGACAAGTAAATATTCCAACAGATTTAAATTTGACAAATTTCATTCACTCACTATGATCAAGAGGAATAAGTTCCCTCCTCATTCAGAAGCAAGTGTGCTACCGAGATTGTTCCAAATATTCCCTTAGAGTCATTCATTCACATCAGGCTTACTATAACAATTGACAACTGACTCTTGATTATTTAAGACCCATTTAAAGAGTTACTCACCTCCTTTCATTCTGAGTTATTGTGCCATTTTCTAGCTTTTTAACTGTGGTCGCTAGTACTTTATTGGCATCATTGGCAAAGTCTAAGTCTCGAACTTCAGACAGTGGAACAGACACAATTGCGAACGCTTCTTTATCTTCTTTGGTTTGGCAGGTTCCAATCTGAAATGTGTTTTTCCATTAAGGTTAGTTTTATAAACAACTATACAATATTCTTTGAAGACTAACACATTTAGTACTGTTTAAGAAATATAAGACAAGAACAGATCATCCGAACACAGTAACTCCCACATGCATCATCCACTACGAAAGGCTGCAGGGACACAGAGATTTCCTGTGCCCACTTCCTGCCCTGTTCCCAAAGCCCCACCAGAAACTTCTCCCTTTCACACTTGCCCTCTGCTTCAGTTTCGACAGAGTAGAGAAAAGGCACTCCCGGATTCTACTCCTCCATCCATATGCTGCTATCATTCTTTTTGGTGTCTCTGTAGCATCCTCCTGAATCACAGCTTTGCTGCCTCCAACCCATTTAGATCGGCTACCTAAGCAACTGGCAGACATGCATGCTTGATGAAATTAATTGCAATGATCTCTAATGGAGTATAAGGAACATGTCACACAGCATTCCTATCCTAATCCTATTCTCATGGCATTTGGCTGAAAATTAAACTATCTTCAGTGACATTTACCTTTAACATAACAGGCCTCTCTTCATCTGTGTCTATGGGGATACTAGTACTGGTTACCCATGTGTTGGTGCATAAATGCCTTAACCGAACATATGAGTTCCTAAAAGCAAAACAATATAAAAAAACAAATTATAAAAAATTAGCACACTTACATATTGACATCTTTAACAGTTTTATATATTATATGAACATAAATATATATTAACTAGTAATTGACTCAAGATCCCTCTGCTTTAAGGGGAAATTCTGAATTATAGACTATTTCAAAGCATGCAGCATTTTTACCTAGGTAGTAGTTCTCAAAGTGTGGTCCCTAGACCAGTGGCATCAGCATTGCCTGGGAGCTTGTTAGAAATACAAATTCTGAAACTTCATCCCCATCGACTGAATCAGAAACTTTGGGGGTGTGGCCCAACAATGAGTGGTTTAATAGGTTCTCCAGCCAGTTCTGATGCATGCTAAACTAAGAATATTGATCAAATAGCCAACTCAGCTAACACTGCTGGCAGACAGTAGTGTACTCTATGTAGTTTAATTATCTGCATGTGAAAGTATTAATGTACAATCAATCCTCATTATTTATGGCTTCTGTACTTGTGAATTCTCCTGTTCACCAAAATTTATTTGTAGCCCCCAAATCAATATTCAAGGAGCTTTTGTGGTCATTCCAGGACATATATAGAGTGGCAAAAATTTAAGTGGCCCAGTAGGCACATTTCCAAGCTGAAATGGAACAAGGTGATGCTCTGCCTTCTTGTCTCAGCTCTCATGCTATAAACAAGTGTCCTTTTTGTGGTCTATTTAGTGCCATGTTTTTCACATTTCACAATAAGATGGCCCCCACGTGAGGTGTAGAAGTGCCGTCTAGTGTTCCTAAAGCACAAGAAGGCTGTGATGTGCCTTACAAAGAAAATACTTGTGCTAGATGAGCTTCGTTCATGCATGAGTTATAATGCTGTTGACCACAAGTTCAATGTTAATGAATCAGCAACGTATATTAAATAAGGTGTATTTAAACAGAAGCACACATAGAATAAGGCTATGTATTTGTCAACAAAAATGTTGTGACCAGAAGCTTACAGGAACCTAACTCTATATTTCCCCTAGGAACAATGGTTCAGTATTTGCTAATTCCATGTACCACGAATTTTAAAAGTTGACTAGATATGAACTGTGAGGGAGTGCCTAAGAAAGGACACCTAGAACTTCATCCTACTCAAGTATTACCATTTTTAGTAAATCTTTTATAATCTTTTGTTATTTCTTTAACAAACGTGTATAGTGTCTAATAAAAGAGAAGCACAGTAAGTACTCTGCCTTCAAGTTGCTTACAGATCAGTGTAAAGATAAGGCATAAATACATCTTAAAACATAAGGTAAAAAGCATTAGGGCCAAGAAAAGAAAACCAAATAAAATGCCAAGGGCCTCAGGCAAAGAGATTCATTCAACAACCTGGTTCTGCTCCTTTATAAAAGTAGATAAAATACAAACTGAGCTTCACATATCTAAAATAGCAGTTCTCCAATCTTTGTTCAAATAACTAGAAATTCTGAAATGCCTCTGTTTTATCACTTGGCATCTTCTGCATTGAATTACACAGCAGATGTAATTTGTATTCAGTTGTCATCAGGTTCCCAGGTGATTTAGTACAGAATAAAGTTTAAGCAGCATTGGACTATAAAGTCTGAGAAACACTGTACTCCACAGTGGAATACAGTGGAATCACTTGGGTAATAAATGCTTTAAAAAGAGTAAAGCCTGCTCCCCACCTGTAAGACTCTGATTTCATTGGTCTCAGTGTGGCCAGGGCATGGTGAGGTGTCAACACTACCCAGGTGATTCTAATTTACAGTCAACTTGAGAACCACTGTTCTAACTCAGTCTCTAGTTCCTGATCTGTAAGGGTTACTGCCAGTATTCAATAAGACAATATTTATTAAGAACTTGACACAGGACTTAGTACATAAAAAGTGCTCAAGAGTTATATTATAATAGTAGTTACTAAGCATTAATTAATGTTGGCTTGAATACAATTAATGACAGATGAATCGATGTTAATACAAAATTCTGCACTACACTGAATAGGGCTTCCCCAGTTCTGAAAAGTAATAGATTAATGATTCCATATAAAGGGAGGCTCGGTGGCTCTCATCGTGGTTCTATACACTTTCTAGTAAGAACCTTTTATCATTTCCTTAAGCAAGTTCTCTTGGTTAGAGTTCAAGAAGGACTCCCTTTTTGCTGACTTAAATCTAAAATAAGTAAAGTCATAGTAAGGACTGATTAAGGTCCCAGTCCTGGGAGGAGAAAGCCAGAGACCTGGGTCAGGTAAAACCAGAGAGGATCTCTTTACAGGCTTATATTGATGGAAAAAAAAAGAGTGAGAGATGGACTCATATAAGGTATGAAATTCAGCAACATTTCTCATGAATGAGAATAGCCATAAAACACCCTGGGAAGCTCTACCAGCAATGTTTCTCAATAGTGTTATTATAGTAACTTTTTACCCTCCCTGGAGGAAACCCACACAATGTCTGCCTTTTTGCATAGGTGCCTTCAGCTTCACCACTGCCATCTGCCTAAGCCAAGCACAATACTGCTCTATCAAGGCCAATTTAGAGCCGTCCCACTAACCCTAATAATATGGGCAAGACTCCTCGATGCATCTAGAGAGTGCATCATAGCCTTATGGTTGAAAGATGGACAGTTGTAGACAAAAAAGCTTGACTAAACTAGTCAAATTCAGCCTGGGCATGGTGGCTCATGCCTGTAATCTCAGCATTTTGAGAAGCTGAGGTGGGTGGATCCCTCGAGCCCAGGAGTTCAAGACCAGCCTGTGCAATATGGCAAAATATCATCTCTACAAAAATATACAAAAATTAGCAGAGCATGGTGGTGCATGCCTATAAGTCCCAGCTACTCAGGAGACTGAGGTGGGAGGATCACCTGAGTACCAGAGGTAGAGGATGCAGTGAGCCATGATTGTGCCTCTGCACTACACCCTGGACAACAGAGTGAGATCCTGTCTCAAAAAAGACAAATAAATGAAAAGTAAAATAAAATGGTCAAATTCAAGCAAAAGAATGTAAGATATTGTCTTACCTTAAATTCTGGCAATCTCATTTCCAATCCCACAACCCCTCCCTCATTTATGTCTAATTACTCTGGCCTTCTCACTGGTCCTTAAAAACACCCAGTAAATTTCAACATTTTTCATTTCGTGTTCCTGCTGCTTGAAATGTTCCTCCCAGGAAGAGAGGACTTGATTCCTTAATTCATTCAGATCGTTATTCAAACGTACTAACTCAGAGAGGCCACAGTTGAACACTCCTACCTAATAGAATTCTCCATACCCTCCGTTTTTTCTTCAAAGCACTTTTATTACCTGACCTTATATTAATATTTTATGTCTATTGTTTTGTTTACTGCCTGTCTCCCCCACTTGAATGTGAGAATATAACCAGTTTGTTCACTGTTGTCTTCCCAATGCCAAGGGCAATGCCTGGAATGTAATAGATGTTCAATAGATATTTGTTGACTGAATGACTACATAAACGAACAAATGGATGAATGAAATGGGAAATCTGACATAATAAAAATAAATGATAAATATATAAATAGAAATGCTTTTATATTATTTTTCACTTTAGTAACCAAAGGCCGTACAAGTAATAAGAATAAATGATTCTTATAAATTTTTCAGAGTTTCTTTGGTCCTGCACATTTTAATTATTAATAAGAATAAAACAAACTATGTTAACCTCCTCACAGAAGAGGTACAATGTTTTACACATTTTTTCTTCATTTATGTTTGCTCCCTTGATATCATAAAATATATTAATAGTATTATTTTCATTCCTCACCTACTGGTATAATTATTCAAAGAAACATCTTTTAACCATAATTTTTTTTTACCTTGGAACCAGGCAGTCAGCTCTCTGAAGAGTTGTGGCATCTAGTTCAAAAAGGGATGCAATGTCATTGCCATGCGGGACTGAAACCAAAGTATACATGATCTTCTCTCCTGCCTGGCGCTTTTTCCGTGAAGTTGGAGGGTCTCCATCTCTCTGTTGAGGAAGTACAAGGTTATTTACTTTTATCACGTTTCTTGCTAAACTCTCCAATTAATCAGGTGATAAGGTTTAAATGTGCATGTTATTTCTTCCTTGGATTGGAGAGGTGTCTATTTCACATCATCCAAAAACACTAGCTCTAGCCCAACAGCCATTGAGGTAATTACTGTCAACAGTGATGAGTCCCACACTCCTGGGGTGGGGTGGCTTGATCTGCCCACATCATTAAGGCACTAACGGTACCAATAGTTATGGACCCTTCCCTCGTTCTCTTAAACCTATTTACAAAGTAGTAATTTTGACCATTCCACAGTTAAAACAAACACAGAGAAGAGCCTGTGTGTTGACTCATCTAGATGTCTGAAGTTAAAGTAAGCATGGCAGTGTGCAGGAGTTCATACCTAACCCCCTAGGCATAATAATACTTGGAGAGGAGCAGAATCAACAGCAATATTCCCATTCACTACCTGCTTACTCCCCTAGGTTCAAGAACATACTGTAATTGCATAAGAAATAAAATAAAAGGAGATCTCCACACACAGAAGCCTTCATAGTGATGTGAAACTTGGTCAATGCTTCCAGCACACCCTACCATTTTAAGCAGAAACCAACACAAGATTAATGAGTATGTGTTTTTACTTGAACTTCCCCAAGTCCCAGTACCCCATGGAAGAACTGGTTGCACTAGAAACCAAAAGAAGGGATGCAATATAAGCTTGGTAGTTAGTAGATAAAAATAGTGACTTACACATATTTATTAAAACAGGTGAAATTTGAAAATGAGAGTGGAAGAGAGAAAGACAGAAACACTGTCACTGCACTTTCACAGGAAGGTGAATGAAACTGAGGGAAGGAAGGGATGCTCAAAAGGCAAATGCAAGCAGCCTATATCCATGGACAAGCGTTTCTTTAATGGCTGCTGTAACAACAAGATATTACCCCTGATCATCCCAGAACATTCACTTGGAGTCCCTACTCCCTCCCAGAGATTGTTAATATCATTTTACTTAGATCAAAAAGCCTTGCAGTTTCGTTTCTGGCCTCTTCTATAAATGGAGCACAAATTGGGAGCACCGTTGAAATGGGAATGGGCAGAGGGAACTGCCAGGGTTCCTAAACAGGAGCAGGATTGTTATCTACTAAAGCCCTCACAGCCTCGCAGCACCAGGTAGCTCCTGTCATCTTTGACTTCTGTGTCTTCCACAGAGACCAAAATTCAGAGTTAAATGAAAGCAGGGGTTCAGCAAACTCCACAAAGGGTGACCTCATAACAGTAGTTTCTTATTTGTAAATATAAACTCTGTTTATTGACTAGAAAAGGGCATACTTAGCATACTATACATCATAAGGGAGTATGGGCATGTAGGAAGGAAGAAAATGCAGAAACAGTGAGCAAATAACACTTCTGAATTTTTTTCTAAGACAAGGTCTCACTCTGTTGCCCAGGCTGGAGTGTAGTGGCACAATCAAGGCTCACTATTGTCTCGCTCTCCAGGGCTCAAGAGATCCTCCCACCTCAGCCTTCTGGGTAGCTGGGACTACAGACATGTGCCACCACACTGGCTACTTTTTTTAATTGTTGTACTAACTGGACCTCACTATGTTGCTGAGGCTGGTCTTGAACTCTTGAGCTCAAGCGATCCTCCCTGCTTGGACTCCCAAAGGCTGAGATTACAGACATGGGTCACTGCACCTAGCTGATATTTCTGAATTTATACAAAGCTTCTCACAATACCAAAGCCATTCCTTTGGTTGTTCTCATTAATCCCACAACAAAAAATTTAAGAGAGAGAAAGGTAAGCATTATAATTTCCATTGAGCAAAGAGATGAGTGCAGTTACCCAAAAAAGATGAAAGATGAGGGAAGGGGAAAAAGAAAGAGGTGGAAGAAGGAGAAGCAGAGGAAGAAGAAGGAGAAGGAAAAGAGGGAAAGAAGGAAGGAGAGGAGGTAGGGAGAAAGAATGGAGAACAAGAGAGGAGCAGTGGGTGGTGGTAATGAATGCTCAGCCCCAAATTCAACTGATGAGGGCGTGAATCCAAGCAAACCCAAGCCAGAGGTCAGGTCTGAGGCCTTTAAATACGAGTCACTCCTCTAAGAGTAAATAAAAACTCATGGCTAAGACCCTCCCCCAAGTCTTCTCAAAAAGTTATCTTGGGTCTTGGGACCCACTTTCACGGTGATTTGCATGAAGGATGAGGAAGACTAAGAATTGGAGACAAAACATATGAGGGGGAAAACCACCCTCTCATCCCTCAAGAAGAAAGTCTAAACGTCTTTAAATAACCCAATAATGAGAGTAGTCTGTCCAGACAAATGAGTTCGAAGAGATGCCTGGAACAATGGCCTTAATAGCTTAGGATCATGGAATCTCTTCTCAAATAATCTCTAGTAGTAGTTAGCAGCTAACCTCTAGTGGTAGTTGGCAGCTACTCAAGTGAAATTCTATTGAAATTTACTCCCTGGGTTTTAATTAGTCTCTTTAAAACTTTAGACGCACTTTTACAGTTTTATCCTGCATTGCGATTCCCACAATGGGTTGTGAGCATGAGCCTTAAAAAAAAAGGAGAGCGAGCTAGTTCGAAAGGAAAGGTAGGAACAGGGGAAAAAGAAGAAAAGGGAAGTGAGTGTGGTACACTAGAAGAAAAACAGGGAGAGAGCCAAGATGGCCGAATAGGAACAGCTCCGGTCTACAGCTCCCATCATGAGCGACGCAGAAGATGGGTGATTTCTGCATTTTGATCTGAGGTACTGGGTTCATCTCACTAGGGAGTGCCAGACAGTGGGCACAGGACAGTAGGTGCAGCGCACCGTGTGCGAGCCGAAGCAGGGCGAGGCATTGCCTCACTCGGGAAGCGTGAGGGGTCAGGGAGTTCCCTTTCCTAGTCAAAGAAAGGGGTGACAGACAGCACCTGGAAAATCGGGTCACTCCCACCCTAATACTGTGCTTTTCCGACGGGCTTAAAAAACGGCGCACCAGGAGATTATATCCCACACCTGGCTCAGAGGGTCCTATGCCCACGGAGTCTCGCTGATTGCTAGCACAGAAGTCTGAGATCAAACTGCAGGGCGGCAGCGAGGATGGGGGCGGGGGGCGCCCGCCATTGCCCAGGCTTGCTTAGGTAAACAAAGCAGGTGGGAAGCTCGAACTGGGTGGAGCCCACCACAGCTCAAGGAGGCCTGCCTGCCTCTGTAGGCTCCACCTCTGGGGACAGGACACAGACAAACAAAAAGACAGCAGTAACCTCTGCAGACTTAAATGTCCCTGTCTGACAGCTTTGAGGAGAGCGGTGGTTCTCCCAGCACGCAGTTGGAGATCTGAGAACAGGCAGACTGCCTCCTCAAGTGGGTCCCTGACCCCTGATCCCCAAGCAGCCTGACTGGGAGGCACCCCCCAGTAGCGGCAGACTGACACCTCACACGGCCGGGTACTCCTCTGAAACAAAACTTCCAGAGGAACGATCAGACAGCAGCATTCACGGCTCACGAAAATCCGCTGTTCTGCAGCCACTGCCGCTGATAGCCAGGCAAACAGGGTCTGGAGTGGACCTCTAGCAAACTCCAACAGACCTGCAGCTGAGGGTCCTGTCTGTTAGAAAGAAAACTAACAAACAGAAAGGACATCCACACCAAAAACACATCTGTACAACACCATCATCAAAGACCAAAAGTAGATAAAACCAAAAGATGGGGAAAAAACAGAGCAGAAAAACTGGAAACTCTAAAAAGCAGAGCGCCTCTCCTCCTCCAAAGGAACGCAGTTCCTCACCAGCAGCGGAACAAAGCTGGATGGAGAATGATTTTGACGAGTTAAGAGAAGAAGGCTTCAGACGATCAAACTACTACGAGCTACAGGAGGAAATTCAAACCAAAGGCAAAGAAGTTAAAAACTTTGAAAAAACTTTAGACGAATGTATAACTAGAATAACCAATACAGAGAAGTGCTTAAAGGAGCTGATGGAGCTGAAAACCAAGGCTCGAGAACTACGTGAAGAATGCAGAAGCCTCAGGAGTCGATGCAATCAACTGGAAGAAAGAGTATCAGTGATGGAAGATGAAATGAATGAAATGAAGTGAGAAAGGAAGTTTAGAGAAAAAAGAATAAAAAGAAATGAACAAAGCCTCCAAGAAATATGGGACTATGTGAAAAGACCAAATCTACATCTGATTGCTGTACCTTAAAGTGACGGGGAGAATGGAACCAAGCTGGAAAACATTCTGCAGGATATTATCCGGGAGAACTTCCCCAATCTAGCAAAGCAGGCCAACATTCAGATTCAGGAAATACAGAGAACACCACAAAGATACTCCTCGAGAAGAGCAACTCCAAGACACATAATTGTTAGATTCACCAAAGTTGAAATGAAGGAAAAAATGTTAAGGTCAGCCAGAGAGAAAGTTCGGGTTACCCACAAAGGGAAGCCCATCGGACTAACAGCGGATCTCTCGGCAGAAACTCTACAAGCCAGAAGAGAGTGGGGGCCAATATTCAACATTCTTAAAGAAAAGAATTTTCAACCCAGAATTTCATATCCAGCCAAACTAAGCTTCATAAGTGAAGGAGAAATAAAATACTTTACAGACAAGCAAACGCTGAGAAATTTTGTCACCACCAGGCCTGCCCTAAGAGAGCTCCTGAAGGAAGCCCTAAACATAGAAAGGAACAACTGGTACCAGATACTGCAAAATCATGCCAAATTGTAAAGACCATCGAGGCTAGGAAGAAACTGCATCAACTAACGAGCAAAATAACCAGCTAACATCATAATGACAGGATCAAATTCACACATAACAATATTAACTTTAAATGTAAATGGACTCAATGCTCCAATTAAAAGACACAGACTGGCAAATTGGATAAAGAGTCAAGACCCATCAGTGTGCTGTATTCAGGAAACCCATCTCACGTGCAGAAACACATATAGGCTCAAAATAAAAGGATGGAGGAAGATCTACCAATCAAATGGAAAACAAAAAAAGGCAGGGGTTGCAATCCTAGTCTCTGATAAAACAGACTTTAAACCAACAAAGATCAAAAGAGACAAAGAAGGCCATTACATAATGGTAAAGGGATCAATACAACAAGAAGAGCTACCTATCCTAAATATATATGCACCCAATACAGGAGCATCCAGATTCATAAAGCAAGTCCTGAGTGACCTACAAAGAGACTTAGACTCCCACACAATAATAATGGGAGACTTTAACACCCCACTGTCAACATTAGACAGATCAACGAGACAGAAAGTTAACAAGGATATCCAGGAATTGAACTCAGCTCTGCACCAAGCAGACCTAATAGACATCTACAGAACTCTCCACACCAAATCAACAGAATATACATTTTTTTCAGCACCACACCACACCTATTCCAAAATTGACCACATAGTTGGAAGTAAAGCTCTCTTCAGCAGATGTAAAAGAACAGAAATTATAACAAACTGTCTCTCAGACCACAGTGCAATCAAACTAGAACTCAGGATTAAGAAACTCACTCAAAACCGCTCAACTACATGGAAACTGAACAACCTGCTCCTGAATGACTACTGGCTACATAACGAAATGAAGGCAGAAATAAAGATGTTCTTTGAAACCAACGAGAACAAAGACACAACATACCAGAATCTCTGGGACGCATTCAAAGCAGTGTGTAGAGGGAAATTTATAGCACTAAATGCCCACAAGAGAAAGCAGGAAAGATCCAAAATTGACACCCTAACATCACAATTAAAAGAACTAGAAAAGCAAGAGCAAACACATTCAAAAGCTAGCAGAAGGCAAGAAATAACTAAAATCAGAGCAGAACTGAAGGAAATAGAGACACAAAAAACCCTTCAAAAAATCAATGAATCCAGGAGCTGGTTTTTTGAAAGGATCAACAAAATTAATAGACCGCTAGCAAGACTAATAAAGAAGAAAAGAGAGAAGAATCAAATAGACGCAATAAAAGATGATACAGGGGATATCACCACCAATCCCACAGAAATACAAACTACCATCAGAGAATACTACAAACACCTCTACACAAATAAACTAGAAAATCTAGAAGAAATGGATAAATTCCTCGACACATACACTCTCCCAAGACTAAACAAGGAAGAAGTTGAATCTCTGAATAGACCAATAACAGGATCTGAAATTGTGGCAATAATCAATAGCTTACCAACCAAAAAGAGACCAGGACCAGATGGATTCACAGCCTAATTCTACCAGAGGTACAAGGAGGAACTGGTACCATTCCTTCTGAAACTATTCCAATCAACAGAAAAAGAGGGAATCCGCCCTAACTCATTTTATGAGGCCAGCATCATCCTGATACCAAAGCCTGGCGGAGACACAACTAAAAAAGAGAATTTTAGACGAATATCCCTGATGAACATTGATGCAAAAATCCTCAATAAAATACTGGCAAACAGAATCCAGCAGCACATCAAAAAGCTTATTCACCATGATCAAGTGGGCTCCACCCCTGGGAGGCAAGGCTGGTTCAATATAGGCAAATCAATAAATGTAATCCAGCATATAAACAGAACCAAAGACAAAAACCACATGATTATCTCAATAGATGCAGAAAAGGCCTTTGACAAAATTCAACAACCTTCATGCTAAAAACTCTCAATAAATTAGGTATTGATGGGACATATCTCAAAATAATAAGAGCTTTCTGTGACAAACCCACAGCCAATATCATACTGAATGGGCAAAAACTGGAAGCATTCCCTTTGAAAACTGGCACAAGACAGGGATGCCCTCTCTCACCACTCCTACTCAACATAGTGTTGGAAGTTCTGGCCAGGGCAATTAGGCAGGAGAAGGAAATAAAGGGTATTCAGTTAGGAAAAGAGGAATTCAAATTGTCCCTGTTTGCAGATGACATGATTGTATATCTAGAAAACCCCATTGTCTCATCCCAAAATCTCTTTAAGCTGATAAGCAACTTCAGCAAAGTCTCAGGATACAAAATCAATGTACAAAAATCACAAGCATTCTTATACACCAATAACAGACAAACAGAGAGCCAAATCATGAGTGAACTCCCATTCACAACTGCTTCAAAGAGAATAAAATACTTAGGAATCCAACTTACAAGGGACGTGAAGGACCTCTTCAAGGGGAACTACAAACCACTGCTCAGTGAAATAAAAGAGGATACAAACAAATGGAAGAACATTCCATGCTCATGGATAGGAAGAATCAATATCGTGAAAATGGCCATACTGCCCAAGGTAATTTATAGATTCAATGCCACCCATCAAGCTACCAATGACTTTCTTCACAGAATTGGAAAAAACTACTTTAAAGTTCATATGGAACTAAAAAAGAGCCCGCATCGCCAAGTCAATCCTAAGCCAAAAGAACAAAGCTGGAGGCATCACGCTACCTGACTTCAAACTATACTACAAGGCTACAGTAATCAAAACAGCCTGGTACTGGTACCAAAACAAAGATCTAGATCAATGGAACAGAACAGAGCCCTCAGAAATAACGCCGCATATCTACAACTATCTGATCTTTGACAAACCTGAGAAAAACAAGCAATGGGGAAAGGATACACTATTTAATAAATGGTGCTGGGAAAACTGGCTAGCCATATGTAGAAATCTGAAACTGGATCCCTTCCTCACACCTTACACAAAAATTCATTCAAGATGGATTAAAGACTTAAACGTTAGACCTGAAACCATAAAAACCCTAGAAGAAAACCTAGACATTACCATTCAGGACACAGGCATGGGCAAGGACTTCATGTCGAAAACACCAAAAGCAATGGCAACAAAAGCCAAAATTGACAAATGGGATCTAATTCAACTAAAGAGCTTCTGCACAGCAAAAGAAACTACCATCAGAGTGAACAGGCAACCTACAGAATGGGAGAAAATTTTTGCAACCTACTCATCTCACAAAGGGCTAATATCCAGAATCTACAATGAACTCAAACAAATTTACAAGAAAAAAACAAACAACCCCATCAAAAAGTGGGCAAAGGACATGAGCAGACACTTCTCAAAAGAAGACATTTATGCAGCCAAAAAACACATGAAAATATGGTCACCATCACTGGCCATTAGATAAATGCAAATCAAAACCACAATGAGATACCATCTCACACCAGTTAGAATGGCAATCATTAAAAAGTCAGGAAACAACAGGTGCTGGAGAGGATGTGGAGAAATAGGAACACTTTTACACTGTTGGTGGGACTGTAAACTAGTTCAGCCATTGTGGAAGTTAGTGTGGCGATTCCTCAGGGATGTAGAACTAGAAAAACCATTTGACTCAGCCATCCCATTACTGGGTATATACCCAAAGGACTATAAATCATGCTGCTATAAAGACACATGCACACGTATGTTTATTGCGGCATTATTCACAATAGCAAAGACTTGGAACCAACCCAAATGTCCAACAATGATAGACTGGATTAAGAAAATGTGGCACATATACACCATGGAATACTATGCAGCCATAAAAAATGTCCCCTTTGTAGGGACATGGATGAAATTGGAAATCATCATTCTCAGTAAACTATCGCAAGGACAAAAAAACCAAACACCGCATGTTCTCACTCATAGGTGGGAAATGAACAATGAGAACACATGGACACAGGAAGGGGAACATCACACTCTGGGGACTGTTGTGGGGTGGGGGGAGCGGGGAGGGATAGCATTAGGAGATATACCTAATGCTAAATGACGAGTTAATGGGTACAGCACACCAGCATGGCACATGTATACATATGTAACTAACCTGCACATTGTGCACATGTACCCTAAAACTTAAAGTATAATAATAATAAAATAAAAAATAAATAAATAAATAAAAAGAAGAAAAACAGGAGTGTGCAAGAAAAATGGCCTGTGGTCCAGTGTTACTGCAGATTCTTTTTATTGGCAGGGAAAGAAATGATGTCTAAAAATATGTGTAGCTTACTAAGGACTGAGTGCTATAAGTTAATACTATTAACCTATTTTTTAGATGAGAACACTGAGGCTTTAGGGGCCAAGTTTGCATAATTCTCATGTGGTGGAGCTGAATAGCAAATCCAGCTCTAGCTGACTCCACAGTCCTAACCTGTTAACTATTATGCTACAAGAGAGACCTTGATAACAGAAAACCATCAACTAAAAACCTGGAGAAGATAAACATAACAGACTCTACATGTTTGCCTTTTCTGCTCTACCTCTGTGACTGCCTGTTGCTGGGTTTGTTTATTTGTTTGTTTGTTTATTTATTTATTTATTTATTCATTTTCAGATGGAGTCTCACTCTGTTGCCCAGGCTGGAGTGCAGTGGCGTGATCTTGGCTCACTGCAAGCTCCACCTCCCGGGTTCACGCCATTGTCCTGCCTCAGCCTCCCGAGTAGCTGGGACTACAGGTGCCCGCCACCACGCTCAGCTAATTTTTTGTATTTTTAGTAGAGACAGGGTTTCACCATGTTAGCCAAGATGGTCTCAATCTCCTGACCTTGTGATCCACCCGCCTCGGCCTCCCAAAGTGCTGGGATTACAGGTGTGAACCACTGCGTCCAGCCTTGCTGGGTTTATTTTTTTAAAAACAAAAGAAAACAAGATGCCGACAAAAGCCCAGGACCAGATGGCTTCACAGCTGAATTCTACCAAACATTTAAAGAACTAACATCAATCCTTCTTTAACTCTTCCAAAAAAAAAAAAAAAATGGAAATAGAGAAGATACTACCAAACTCACTTTATGAGGCCATCATTACCCTAATACCAAAGCCAAACAAAGATATCACAAGAAAAAATCTATAGGCCAATATCTCTGATTAATATAGATGCAAAAATTTTCACCAAAATACCAGCAAACCAAATTCAACAACAGGTCAAAAAGTGTATACACCATGACAAAGTGGAATTTATTCCTAGGATGCAAGGTTGGCTTAAACATATGCAAAACTATCAATGTGATATATCACATTAACAGAATAAAACATAAAAACCACATAATCATCTCAATCAATGCCAGGAAAGCACTTGACAAAGTTCAACATCTTTTCATGATAAAAAAAAAAAACTCTCAACAAAATAGGTGTAGAAGGAAATTTCAACATGATAAAGGCCATTTATTAAAAGCCCATAGCTGATATCATAGTCAATGGGGAAAACCTGAATGCTCTTCTTCCAAGACTTAGTACAAGGCAAGACTGCCCACTCTCACCATTTCTATTTAACACAGTACTGGAATTACTAGCAAGAGCACATAGACAAGAAAAAGAAATAAAAATTGGGAAAGAAGGAGTAAAATTATCCCTGTTTCAAGTGACATGATCTTATATGTAGAAATCCTAAAGACTTCACTAAAAACTATTAGAACTGATCAATAAATTTAGTAAAGTTGCAGGACACAGAATGCACATACAAAAACCCGTCACGTTTCTTTTCACCAATAAGAATCTATCTGAAAAGATATCAAGAAAACAATTCCATTTATAATAGCATCAAAGAGAATAAAATATTTAGGAATAAATTTAACCAAAGAAGTGAGAGATCTGTACTCTGAAAACTATAAAACACAGAGGAAAGAAATTGAAGAAGATACAAATCAATGGAAAGGTATCTCATGTTCATAGATTGAAAGAATTAATATTATTAAAATGTCCATACTGAGCGACGCAGAAGACAGGTGATTTCTGCATTTCCATCTGAGGTACTGGGTTCATCTCAATAGGGAGTGCCAGACAGTGGGCACAGGACAGTGGGTGCAGCACACCGTGCGCCAGCTGAAGCAGGGAGAGGCACTGCCTCACTCGGGAAGCGCGAGGGGTCAGGGAATTCCCTTTCCTGGTCAAGGAAAGGGGTGACAGACGGCACTTGGAAAATCGGGCCACTCCTACCCCAATACTGCGCTTTTCCGACAGGCTTAGGAAACGGTGCACCAGGAGATTGTAGCCGCACCTGGCTCAGAGGGTCCTACGCCCACGGAGTCTCGCTGATTGCTAGCACAGAAGTCTGAGATCAAACTGCAAGGCGGCAGCGAGGCTGGGGAAGGGGCGCCCGCCATTGCCCAGGCTTGCGTAGGTAAACAAAGCAGCCAGGAAGCTCGAACTGGGTGGAGCCTACCACAGCTCAAGGAGGCCTGCCTGCCTCTGTAGGCTCCACCTCTGGGGGCAGGGCACAGACAAACAAAAAGACAGCAGTAACCTCTGCAGACTTAAATGTCCCTGTCTGACAGCTTTGAGGAGAGCGGTGGTTCTCCCAGCACGCAGCTGGAGATCTGAGAACGGGCAGACTCCCTCCTCAAGTGGGTCCTTGACCCCTGATCCCCGAGCAGCCTAACTGGGAGGCACCCCCCAGTAGGAGCAAACTGACACCTCACACGGCCCGGTACTCCTCTAAGACAAAACTTCCAGAGGAACGATCAGACAACAGCATTCGCAGATCACAAAAACCCGCAGTTCTGCAGACACCGCTGCTGCTACCCAGGCAAACAGGGTCTGGAGTGGACCTCTAGCAAACTCCTACAGACCTGCAGCTGAGGTTCTGTCTGTTAGAAGGAAAACTAACAAACAGAAAGGACATCCACACCAAAAACCCATCTGTACAACACCATCATCAAAGACCAAAAGTAGTTAAAACCACAAAGATGGGGAAAAAACAGAGCAGAAAAACTGGAAACTCTAAAAAGCAGAGCGCCTCCCCTCCTCCAAAGGAACGCAGTTCCTCACCACCAACGGGAACAAAGCTGGACGGAGAATGACTTTGACGGGTTGAGAGAAAAGGCTGCAGACGATCAAACCACTCCGAGCTACAGGAGGAAATTCAAACCAAAGGCAAAGAAGTTGAAAACTCTGAAAAAACTTTAGACGAATGTATAACTAGAATTACCAATACAGAGAAGCGCTTAAAGGAGCTGATGGAGCTGAAAGCCAAGGCTCGAGAACTACATGAAGAATGCAGAAGCCTTAGGAGCCGATGCGACCAACTGGAAGAAAGGGTATCAGCGATGGAAGATGAAATGAATGAAATGAAGCGAGAAAGGAAGTTTAGAGAAAAAGGAATAAAAAGAAACGAACAAAGCCTCCAAGAAATATGGGACTATGTGAAAAGACCAAATCTGCATCTGATTGGTGTACCTGAAAATGACGGGGAGAATGGAACCAAGTTGGAAAACACTCTGCAAGATATTATCCAGGAGAACTTCCCCAATCTAGCAAGGCAGGCCAACATTCAGATTCAGGAAATACAGAGAACACCACAAAGATACTCCTCGAGAAGAGCAACTCCAAGACACATAATTGTTAGATTCACCAAAGTTGAAATGAAGGAAAAAATGTTAAGGGCAGCAAGAGAGAAAGGTCGGGTTACCCACAAAGGGAAGCCCATCAGACTAACAGCAGATCTCTCGGCAGAAACTCTACAAGCCAGAAGAGAGTGGGGGCCAATATTCAACATTCTTAAAGAAAAGAATTTTCAACCCAGAATTTCATATCCAGCCAAACTAAGCTTCATAAGTGAAGGAGAAATAAAATACTTTACAGACAAGCAAACGCTGAGAAATTTTGTCACCACCAGGCCTGCCCTAAAAGAGCTCCTGAAGGAAGCACTAAACATGGAAAGGCACAACCAGTACCAGCCACTGCAAAATCATGCCAAAATGTAAAGACCATTGAGACTAGGAAGAAACTGCATCAACTAACGAGCAAAATAACCAGCTAACATCATAATGACAGGATCAAATTCACACATAACAATATTAACCTTAAATGTAAATGGGCTAAATGCTCCAATTAAAAGACACAGACTGGTAAATTGGATAACGAGTCAAGACCCATCAGTGTGCTGTATTCAGGAAACCCATCTCACGTGCAGAGACACACATAGGCTCAAAATAAAAGGATGGAGGAAGATCTACTAAGCAAATGGAAAACAAAAAAAGGCAGGGGTTGCAATCCTAGTCTCTGATAAAACAGACTTTAAACCAACAAAGATCAAAAGAGACAAAGAAGGCCATTACATAATGGTAAAGGGATCAATTCAACAAGAAGAGCTACCTATCCTAAATATATATGCACCCAATACAGGAGCACCCAGATTCATAAAGCAAGTCCCTAGAGACCTACAAGGAAACTTAGACTCCCACACAATAATATTGGGAGACTTTAACACCCCACTGTCAACATTAGACAGATCAACGAGACAGAAAGTCAACAAGGATACCCAGGAATTGAACTCAGCTCTGCACCAAGCGGACCTAATAGACATCTACAGAACTCTTCACCCCAAATCAACAGAATATACATTTTTTTCAGCAGCACACCATACCTATTCCAAAATTGACCACATACTTGGAAGCAAAGCTCTCCTCAGCAGATGTAAAAGAACAGAAATTATAACAAACTGTCTCTCAGACCACAGTGCAATCAAACTAGAACTCAGGATTAAGAAACTCACTCAAAACCACTCAACTACATGGAAACTGAACAACCTGCTCCTGAATGACTACTGGCTACATAACGAAATGAAGGCAGAAATAAAGATGTTCTTTGAAACCAACGAGAACAAAGACACAACATACCAGAATCTCTGGGATGCATTCAAAGCAGTGTGTAGAGGGAAATTTATAGCACTAAATGCCCACAAGAGAAAGCAGGAAAGATCCAAAATTGACACCCTAACATCACAATTAAAAGAACTAGAAAAGCAAGAGCAAACACATTCAAAAGCTAGCAGAAGGCAAGAAATAACTAAAATCAGAGCAGAACTGAAGGAAATAGAGACACAAAAAACCCTTCAAAAAATTAATGAATCCAGGAGCTGGTTTTTTTAAAGCATCAACAAAATTAATAGACTGCTAGCAAGACTAATAAAGAAAAAAAGAGAGAAGAATCAAATAAATGCAATAAAAAATGATAAAGGGGATATCACCACCAATCCCACAGAAATACAAACTACCATCAGAGAATACTACAAACACCTCTACCCAAATAAACTAGAAAATCTGGAAGAAATGGATAAATTCCTCGACACATACACTCTCCCAAGACTAAACAAGGAAGAAGTTGAATCTCTGAATAGACCAATAACAGGATCTGAAATTGTGGCAATAATCAATAGCTTACCAACCAAAAAGAGACCAGGACCAGATGGATTCACAGCCTAATTCTACCAGAGGTACAAGGAGGAACTGGTACCATTCCTTCTGAAACTATTCCAATCAATAGAAAAAGAGGGAATCCTCCCTAACTCATTTTATGAGGCCAGCATCATCCTGATACCAAAGCCGGGCAGAGACACAACCAAAAAAGAGAATTTTAGACCAATATCCTTGATGAACATTGATGCAAAAATCCTCAACAAAATACTGGCAAACCGAATCCAGCAGCACATCAAAAAGCTTATCCACCATGATCAAGTGGGCTTCATCCCTGGGATGCAAGGCTGGTTCAATATAGGCAAATCAATAAATGTAATCCAGCATATAAACAGAATCAAAGACAAAAACCACATGATTATCTCAATAGATGCAGAAAAGGCCTTTGACAAAATTCAACATTTCATGCTAAAAACTCTCAATAAATTAGGTATTGATGGGACATATCTCAAAATAATAAGAGCTATCTATGACAAACCCACAGCCAATATCATACTGAATGGGCAAAAACTGGAAGCATTCCCTTTGAAAACTGGCACAAGACAGGGATGCCCTCTCTCACCACTCCTATTCAACATAGTGTTGGAAGTTCTGGCCAGGGCAATTAGGCAGGAGAAGGAAATAAAGGGTATTCAATTAGGAAAAGAGGAAATCAAATTGTCCCTGTTTGCAGATGAAATGATTGTATATCTAGAAAACCCCATTGTCTCAGCCCCAAATCTCCTTAAGCTGATAAGCAACTTCAACAAAGTCTCAGGATACAAAATCAATGTACAAAAATCACAAGCATTCTTATATATCAACAACAGACAAACAGAGAGCCAAATCATGAGTGAACTCCCATTCACAATTGCTTCAAAGAGAATAAAATACTTAGGAATCCAACTTACAAGGGAAGTGAAGGACCTCTTCAAGGAGAACTATAAATCACTGCTCAGTGAAATAAAAGAGGATACAAACAAATGGAAGAACATTCCATGCTCATGGGTAGGAAGAATCAATATCCTGAAAATGGCCATACTGCCCAAGGTAATTTACAGATTCAATGCCATCCCCATCAAGCTACCAATGACTTTCTTCACAGAATTGGAAAAAACTACTTTAAAGTTCATATGGAACCAAAAAAGAGCCCACATCGCCAAGTCAATCCTAAGCCAAAAGAACAAAGCTGGAGGCATCACGCTACCTGACTTCAAACTATACTACAAGGCTACAGTAACCAAAACAGCATGGTACTGGTACCAAAACAGAGATCTAGATCAATGGAACAGAACAGAGCCCTCAGAAATAATGCCGCATATCTACAACTATCTCATCTTTGACAGACCTGAGAAAAACAAGCAATGGGGAAAGGATTCCCTATTTAATAAATGGTGCTGGGAAAACTGGCTAGCCATATGTAGAAAGCTGAAACTGGATCCCTTCCTTACACCTTATACAAAAATTAATTCAAGATGGATTAAAGACTTAAACGTTAGACCTAAAACCATAAAAACCCTAGAAGAAAACCTAGGCATTACCATTCAGGACATAGGCATGGGCAAGGACTTCATGTCTAAAACACCAAAAGCAATGGCAACAAAAGCCAAAATTGACAAATGGGATCTAATTAAACTAAAGAGCTTCTGCACAGCAAAAGAAACTACCATCAGAGTGAACAGGCAACCTACAGAATGGGAGAAAATTTTCACAACCTACTCATCTGACAAGGGGCTAATATCCAGAATCTACAATGAACTCAAACAAATTTACAAGAAAAAGACAAACAGCCCCATCAAAAAGTGGGCAAAGGATATGAATAGACACTTCTCAAAAGAAGACATTTATGCAGCCAAAAGACACATGAAAAAATGCTCATCATCACTGGCCATCAGAGAAATGCAAATCAAAACCACAATGAGATACCATCTCACACCAGTTAGAATGGCAATCATTCAAAAGTCAGGAAACAACAGGTGCTGGAGAGGATGTGGAGAAATAGGAACACTTTTACACTGTTGGTGGGACTGTAAACTAGTTCAGCCATTGTGGAAGTCAGTGTGGCAATTCCTCAGGGATCTAGAACTAGAAATACCATTTGACCCAGCCATCCTATTACTGGGTATATACCCAAAGGACTATAAATCATGCTGCTATAAAGACACATGCACATGTATGTTTATTGCGGCATTATTCACAATAGCAAAGACTTGGAACCAACCCAAATGTCCAACAATGATAGACTGGATTAAGAAAATGTGGCACATATACACCATGGAATACTATGCAGCCATAAAAAATGATGAGTTCATGTCCTTTGTAGGGACATGGATGAAATTGGAAATCATCATTCTCAGTAAACTATCGCAAGGACAAAAAACCAAACACCGCATGTTCTCACTCATAGATGGGAACTGAACAATGAGAACACATGGACACAGGAAGGGGAACATCACACTCTGGGGACTGTTGTGGGGTGGGGGGAGTGGGGAGGGATAGCATTAGGAGATATACCTAATGCTAAATGATGAGTTAATGGGTGTAGCACACCAGCATGGCACATGTATACATATGTAACTAACCTGCACATTGTGCACATGTACCCTAAAACTTAAAGTATAGTAATAAAAAAAAAAGAAAAAAAAAATGTCCATACTACCTAAAGCAATATACAGATTCAGTGCAATCCCTATCAAAATTCCAATGGCATTTTCGATTGGAAATAGAAATAACAACCCTAAAATTTGTATGGAACCACCAAAGACCCAGAGTCATCAAAATAAACTTGAAAAAGAAAAGCAAAGTTGGAGGCATCATACTTCCTGATTTCAAATTATATTACAAAACAACATTAATCAAAACAGTATGTACTGGCATAAAAACAGATACATAGACCAATGGAATAGAATAGAAAGCCCAAAAATAAACCCAAGCAGATACAGTCAACTAATTTTTGACAAGGCCATCAAGAAGACACAATGGGAAAGAACAGTCTCTTCAATAAATTGTGCTGGGAAAATGAGATATCCACATGGAAAAAAATGAAACTGGACCCTTACCGTACACCATACACAAAAATCAACTCAAAAGATCTGAACATAAGATCCGAAACCAAAAAACTCCTAGAAGAAAACACAGAAGCAAAGCTTCTTCATATTGATGTTGAGAAGGACTTTTTGGCTATCTCACCAAAAGCACAGGCAACAAAAGCAAAAATAAACAAAGTGTGACTACACCAGACTAAAAAGCTTCTACACAGCAAAGGAAACAATCACCAAAATGAAAAGGCAGGCAACGAGTTAAAAAAAATACCTTTGCAAAAGCCAGATAAAAGTTTAATATACAAAATATATAAGGAATTCACAAAACTCAGCCAAGAAACAAATAACTCAATTAAAAAATGAGCAAAGGACCTGAACAGACATTTCTCAAAAGGAGACGTGCAAATAGCTAGCTAACAAGTGTATGAAAAGGTGCCCAACAGCGCTAATCATCAAAGAAATGCAATCAAAAGCACAATGAGATGTCACCTCACACCTGTTACAATGGCTATTTTCAAAAAGACAAGAGATAACAAGTGCTGGGGAAGGTGTGAAGAAAAGGAAACCCTTGTGCATTGTTGGTGGGACCGTAGATTGGCACAGCCGTTGTGGAAAACAATATGGAAGTTCTAAAGAAATTAAAAATGCCACTACTATAAGCCCTAGCAGTACCTCTTCTGGGCATATTCCCAAAGGAAATGAAATATCACCTCATAAAGAAACATGCACCCTCACACTCATTGCAGCATTATTCACAATAGCCAAGACATGGAAACAACCTAAGTATCCATCAACAGATGAATAAAGAAATTTGTGATATATATAATATACATTTATATACAAAATATGATTCATCCTTGTAAAAGGAGATCCTGCCATTTATGACAATATGAATGAGATTAGACAACATTATGCTAAGTAAAATAAGCCATACACAGAAAGGAAAAAAAGTACATGCTCTCACTTATATGTGGAATATAAACAATAACAAAACAGAAAAAATAAAACAAAACACAATACATAGAAATAAAGAGAACAGAATAGAATGATGATTACCAGGAGCAGGGGGAATGGAGAAATAGAGGTCACAGTGCACAAAGTCACATATCTGTAGGATGAATAAGGCTAGAGATCTAATGCACGGCATGTGGAGTATAGTTAATAATCGTGTATTCTATACTGGAAATTTGCTAAGAGAGTCAATTTTAGGTATTTTTATCACAAAAATAAAAGGCAACTATGTGACATGATGGATATGTTAATTTGCTTGACTAGAGTAACATTTTACTATACATATGTGTATCAAAACATCATGTTATATATCTTAACTATATACGGTTTTAAAATGAAAAAGAGGCCAGGCACAGTGGCTCATGCCTATAATCCTAGCACTTTGGGAGGCCGAGGCAGGTGGATCACCTGAGCTTAGGAGTTCAAGACCCGCCTGGGCAACATGGCAAAACCCCATCTCTACAAAAAATACAAAAATTAGTTAGGCATGATGGCACACGCCTATGGTCTCAGCTACTCAGGAGCCTGTAGTGGGAGGATCACCTGAGCCCGGGAGATCGAGGCCGCAGTAAGCCAAGATTGCATCACTGCACTCCAGCCTGGGTGACAGAGCAAAACTCTGTCTCAAAAAGATAAAAAGGAGAAAAGAAAAAAGAAAAAAAGAGAGGGAGGGAGGCATGTGGGAAGGAAGGGAGGGAGGGAAGGATGGAGGGAGGGGCTTTGTTGGTTCCTTGATCTATATCATGTAGCTCAACATGAAAATCTAGGTGTTATAATAAGATATGGATGGCAAAGACGCAGTTTTCCCTGAAGGCTCTGAAATCCGATGGTGACACTAAAGCCACACTGCTGTCCAACTGCAAACAGCTGACACAAGAAGGCCTGAACAAGGTCTATGCAATCCTCTTTTACAGGGCCCAGTAGAAGACCACGTGCAAGCAGGAATTCCTTCTCAAAGTTAAAAACTGTAGTGACATCTGATACTGAAGAGGACAATGATTATGAAGAACATGGCATACAAAAGGAAGGAAGGAGGAGGTTTAGAAGAGGAAGTGATAATTCTAAAAGAAAATGAAGGATGTTTGTTTTTAATGATATCCCCAGTAACATGAAAACTTGGGGAGAAATAGACCACGAGAATTACAGTCACAAAGAAATATGGGAAAAGAGCTTTTTTTCCTGGATTTTGGAATCCTATTGTAGCCAAAAGAAAGAGCCACAAGCACACTGAGTGTTATAAATACATGTGAGAGAAGACTGCCTCGGAATATAAGGACACAGAAGTTATGAACAAGATCAGTCAGTTATACAAATAACCTAAAGGATTTTTGTGACTATTATGGCAATGGGATTTGGGCACAAGTGGCTTAAGGGGAATATTGGGAAGGCACAAATAAAACATAATATTAACTAAGGAAGATAAAATGTTATCAGTCATATTGAACCATGTTTGAATAAAGGCTTATTAACAGAAGATCAGCATGTAACCCAAATAAATGGAGAATCAAACAGTTTCTCTCACCATTGCCTAGTGTAGAAGCAATAAATGGCTTGCCAGTCTTCTTGGAAAAATAGCATATCCTTAAAAGGAGTATGTGTCATCTAATTTCCTGAGTCTCCTGCACCCCAATATTCTAATTTAGCCTTTGATACATATTCTCCTTTAAGGAAAATGCACCAACTGACCCAAATATTTAGATCTATTTGGCAGTTGAAAGTTGGCATTGTGGTTTATTCATCAGTCTTTTGTGAGTTTATTTAGAAGGAGTTAATCCTCCTGCATTTATTCCTCTTTTAAAATGCTAATGAAATAAATTTTCTAGACTCATAAAAAAAGATCAGACCCAGGTTCCTACAGAATGCCCTCCTACCCTACTCTCCTTGGTAATGTCTCCCTGCAAAGGCCCAACAAGAGTAGTCAGGGACCTCTCTATTTTGACATTCTCACACTACAACAATTAGACTCTCTTCCAAACACAGAAAAAACTCACCAGTTAGGGTTAATTAAAAGAGGTCACTCTGAATTACTCATACTGTTTAAGACCTGTGGTTTTATTTTAATTACATAGGATAAGTGGAATGCACTATTTCACCCTTAAATAGTTCACTTAGGTTCTTGGAAAATAGCTTTAATGAAAAGAAAATCTCCATTTATAAATAGCATATAACAATTGTTTACGTGTGAATAAGAGCTTCAAACATGTTTGGAAGTTTTTTAAAACAGTGCTGTAGCCTTAAGCATTCTGCTTTCATTCTCTTGTACTCTGTTAATTTGCTTAATAAACTCTCTTGGTAGACAGTCTGACCGTAAACTTCAAGCCCACTCCTTGGAATGTGCCCCTCAAGCCAGCCTCTAATGACATCTGAATAACGTGTGATAAGTATACAATTCTTAATGTATGACTCAAGCCTCAATATAGAAAAAAGTCAATAATATATCTTTATAACATGAAGACAATTCAGTTTAAAATTGTGTCCTTGTGGCTTTTGTTTATAAACTCACATTGATTTTTTTAAGAAAAAAGACACAGAAACACTAGTCCCCCACACAGAATTACCGAGGCGCAATGCCCTCTCTCTTACATCATGAAAATATATTAAGGTATGACAGAACTTAAACAGGTATTAAATTTAACCTCAGCTAGCTCTCCAAAACACTCTCAATTTAGGGTAACGCAGGGCCTTGGAATGTTAACCTGGTCGACTGAGCTCTTAATCAAACGAGCATTTTTCACTCAGAAAGAAAGCCACATAGCCTCTCAGGTTGTACATGGAGAAAATGCCCCTATGAAAAGCCAGCTGAGTCAACTCAACTACTGGCTCTCCTTGCTTCCCGTGCCGTCCTGGGGCCTGCAGGCATCCGCACAGCAGTCAGCCCCTAGAACACTTTCTCTGTTGACTCATTTGTGAGTCATCGAATTTTTAGCACAGACATCACGTTGCAATTCTGTTGTTGGGAGCCAGAGACATTCTGTAAGAAACGTCTGCATTTGCAGAGTTGGTTCAGACCTGTGAGCGGCCACAGCAGCATAACGATGTGCAGGCACGTTGTGTTTTTGTTCACATCCTCCGGGGCTCTCACTACTGACTTTATGTAACCGCACACAACACTGCCATTTACAGCTGCAAATACTTCTCTTGCCGAGGTTCCTTAACAAACTGCTACTCTCCAATTAATTTCTGATAGAACCTTTGTTTCTGTGTTTTCCTTATCACCTTGTCACTGATGAATATATAGTAAAACAAGGAAATTCGGGGGTCGGAATCTGGTACTCAGGAAAATTTGAGAGTCTGTCAGAATCTGGTACACCCCTCCCTCCAAATTCTATGGAACAGGATTTTCAGTTATATTTTCACAACGTTCCTGGTTCCTGGAACATTTCTATTGATGTATATAAATGCACATAGACCGGTGGTTCTCAACGGGGAATGATATTTGCCCCCCAGGGGGCATTTGGCAATTTCTGGGCACACTGTTAGTTGCCACAATCAGGGGCCTGCTATTGGCACCTGGTGAGTAGAGGCTGTGGATGCTGCTAAACATCCTACAGGCAAAAACCATCCCACCACAACAAAGAATTATCTGGCCCAATGTGGCCAGAAACCCCAATATCTGAAACAGCTATTCCCAGGAAAAATCAGATCACATTCCACATAAATATGGTAATGTTAAGATGGGTAGCGTTAATTCCAAAAAATTCCCCTTCAAAGATTCATTTGAAAAGATGCAGCCTTTCAAGGAGAAGAAACTAATGACTGTCAGGTTCCCAGCTGGGCTTGACACGGTTCCAATGTTTACAGGGTCCCTGTGGATGCTGTACATTTGTAAGATTGGAAATAATAGACTCCTTTGTAGAATAAATACAGCAATTTGTGTCTTAATGGGAGCTCTGACACACACCGCCTCATTTCAGCAGCACCATGCATGAACCTTTGAAACTTCAAATACGGAAGGCAACATTTTGATAAATGTTTCTAAATTACCAAAAAAAAAAAATATTAACTGGGCATTACATAGACAACATCAGGAAAACGAGGAAAGAAAAAATTAGCATGGTCATAATAAAGTCAGTGTTACTGGAACCCAGATCTGAGGTGAAACAGTATTCTGTTTTGGGAAACTGATTGCATATTTCACAGGCTGGAGATAAACTCTAACAGCTCCTTTGTTTTCTTCTTTAGACAGAAAAATAATTATTGCTCTGTGGCAAATGGTCTATAAAATAGGAAGCCATATTGTTAGCTTTATGGCTCCACATTCTCAATTTTCTTTGCTCTCAAGCTAGGTATTCTGGAGAGGAAAAAAAATTAAATCAACTGTCTGCAGTTGGATGTCTCCCTGAGATGACAGATGAGACTCAGTCACAAACATCTACAGCAAAAGCAGACACATCTGTGTTGAATGCAATTAAAGTACTGCCAGTAACAACAGCTTAAACAGAAGAGCACTCTTTCTCACCTTTAGAGGTCAATGAAGAAGTTGTTTTTTGGAATAAAAAGAAGAAAAACTATCAAGTCTAACTAAAAGCTTGATTAACAGAAAGAGTGAACTTCACCATGGATATATGATCATTTACATAGGTTGTGCTGTTCCATAGAACCTCCATACCCTATGTAGTCAACCCTCGGTATCTGCAGAGGATCGGTTCCAGGAGCCCCTGCAAATACAAAAATCTGCTCAAGTTTCTTACATAAAATTGCATAGTATTTGCACATAACCTATACATATCCTCCTATATACTTTAAATCACCTGTAGATTAGTCATAATATCTAATACAATGTAAGTGCCAGGTAAATACCTGTTATACTGTATTGTTTTTTAATTTGTATTATTATATTTTGGTGTTTTTGATCTGTGGATGTTTGAATACACAGATGCAAAATGACTGGATAGGGAGGAAGACTGTATTCTCCCACTCTGCTCAGGCCAAAATCATCAGCTGTGTCACCGAATATTACGTAGTAGAAAGGAGATGTGCACAGAGATTTAATTCAGTTGTACAATTTGAAATTTTGATATGATGTTCTTTTAATAGAAACAACTTACAAATTCAAAGAGCTTCCATCTGTCTGATCTTATTTTATCCTCATGGCATGGAGGTGAAGTACATAAGACGAACATCTTCATCCCATTACACAGGTGGGGAAACTGAGTCTCAAGAAAGCTATCTCACTTGTCCAAGGCCACACAAGTTAATGGTGGTGCTAGAACAAGACTCTCTTGGCCCTACACGATGCTGAAGAAGTCACACAGAATATTACAAAAATAAACCTTGTGAAAGAGAAAAGCAGCAGCCCCTGACATCCAATAGGTGGTCTGGTCCTCTTAGCAAGGCCATGCTGTTCTCTGTTGAACAGTTTCACAGAATGTCATCAGACAAGGCCACTCTGTGACTGTGATGGATCAAGACAAAACAAGACCATTCCCTAATCATGTCTAAACACAGACAAAATACAAGTACTGTCCAAGCCACAAAAATGACTAAATATCCCTCTCCCCCAACTAATACGAGTGACTGTTGCTTCCTTAGAAGCCTGTCCTCCCTATAGATAAAATTTATTAAGATACCAATTATAGAATTCCTCTTCCTGACAACATTCTCATCCACAGCAAAGCCTCACTTCCTTAAATCCTCCCCAAATCACCTTACACAAACACAAATCCTCTAGTAAGTTCTTTCTAACATGCTCTGAGATGCCCCACAGCTCCCTATGGCATGTTCCTTTCTCACTGCCTAAGTAATAAACCCAACTTGTTCAACTACCCATGTGTTCTTGATGGTCTTTGGGTGGAGGCCATTGACAAGCTTATAGTAAGAACCAAAGAAGCCACGATTCACACTTTGCTTTTTAAACCTGATTACTGACAGCATTTTCCTAAATCATATGAAAGTAAGAACCCAACAATCCTGGGGCAGCCATGTGAAAACCAACGAGAAGAGCCCACCCAGTGCGCTAAAATTGAATTATAAATAGGAGATCCAATTGATCGAATAAACCTACCTCTATGTTTAGAGACATTTTGATATGTTAAAGGTTTCATTGGGCCAATTACCTGATACTTCACGGCTTTATTTCTATCGTAAGCCTGGCAGTCAGACAGAGAAGGGGGTCAAACAGGGTTGAATGAGGTACAGAAATTCTGATTGGTTTCACCTCCCCCATGTCAATATCCTCATAAAAACTAAAGCTATGTACCAATGCAAAAATACTGGCCATGTTAATTAAACATTCCAATTCTTTCTGTCAAAGGGTAGAATTTTGAATGATGCAGTAATAATACCTACCAATTTCCAAAGGAATTGCTAAACTCCTAAGAAAATTGAATTACAGACTGTATCTAGATTACATCAAAATATCTAGTTAAATTGCTTTTTAAAACTTTTTTAAAATCTAGCCCATCATCCAGAGATTTCGTCTGCATCACATCAAATTGTCCTGAATTTCTGAATTTTTGATTGAATAAAGAAGCCATGTTGTCACCATGAAGCTTTCTTCTTTACAGATGGTTAAAAAAGCAGGGTCAATAATAATAAAGATTGTCACGAAAACTGGTGTTAAAATAAGATTGAGATGTTTTTAGAGTAGGACATGTTTGAATATCAGAAAAATCAGTCAGCTAGATGCTTCAAGTTCTCCAAAAATAAAACCCAAATTATTCTGAATCCAAAAGGAATGTCCTATTGCCTTATTTTAACATCACACCATAATTCCATCTCTCCTTCTTAATTTCTGTGCATTTCCAGAAACTAAACCTAGACCCACCATATCTCTCAGATGCCAGCTGCCTTTAGCAGTCCACCAACAATGGCCTCCAAGTTGTAGAAATCTTCCCAGGCACCCATAATTGAACATCTTCTTATAATCTAAACCATATCATCTTTTACCTGTGACCCATAGGCTCTACTCAGAAAATCTCTCTGAGCCCCTAGTCTTCAAATTTGCTATTAAAATTCCAATCTGTCCATATAAAATAATAACTATGTTGAGATTTGTTGGAGAAAAGCCAATTCTACTCACCACAGTTTTTCCTTCATTTTGGGCATCTCGATAATCAGGATTAAGCTAGAAAAACAAAGGAAAATTTAGTTTTTCATTGCTATGAAAAACACATTAACAAGACCATTGATCTTCAATTCAATTAATTACTCTATCCTCAAGTAAGTTTAATATAAAAAGATGCTAAGAAAGAAACTATTAGTAAATATGACAATTTAAAATACTACCATCAAACCCTAGTTGTAGGAGACAAAAGCTAAAATGCCAAGTTCATTGCCTTGGTTTATATCAGAACTGTTGACATCTTTGAAGAAGTAAGAATTGACAATATCACCTCCTCTGGAAAAATATTCAATAGAGTTCACCGTTTTACCCTCTACAAAAACTGCCATTTACCAATAACTCAGATACAAATTAAAAAAAAAAAAACCAGTGGGACATTGATGATTTGAGATCATGTTTTACATGTTATGTACAAGGAAAAGGAAAACAAAACAGAGCAAAAAAGGAGCTACGTATCAGATATGTGAGCAAATACATGAGGACTACTGAAACAAACAAACACATGTCTTTGGGCTTGGATAGTGGCATTTTGGGGCCAATCTGATGACAAAGATGAGTTCTGGATGTGCTGAGTACAGACCCTTGCATCATCCGGCTGGTTGAAATCCATGACTCCTCACTCCCACTTGTCCTTACAGTCTCAAAGTGATTCTTAGTTGTTCTGAAATAGTTGATCACTCGTAAAGCAATAAATGTATAAGGTGTGTTTCTTGAAACATCAAGTTGTCCGGTTGAATTTAATCATTTTAATGTGAATCAACTGGTATACACAATGCACAATCCCAGTAAAGTTATCATTTAAAATGTAAGGTTAGGAGTCTTTCTCATAATACCATTTATCTAGCAGCTCTGAGAATTGCCCCTTCCAACTTATCACTAAATACCAATGAGGGTTCTGAAAAAAACAAAAGCAAAGCAAAATGAAAGGAAAAAAACTCCCAATCTCATTAAGAACTAAGGCTGAAAAAACAACCTAAATTCCAAATCTTCAACGAACTGATGCTAATTATAAAGTAGATAGTTCTTGAGGACAGGCAGATAATGACCCAGTTTTTACCATGTGGCAAACTTCAACGTCTCTTTAAGCTAGTGGCCACGTAAACAAAAATAAGAAGATACTGATTCAGTTTGAACGCTGATGTAGAAACCCAGAGAATTTACCGACCAAAAACCTATAGAGAAGGGTTTCTCTATCACTGGCAAGCTGCCATGAAATTACGCAGAAAACTGCTTCCCTAGTCTGCTACCTGCCTCTGTCTTTACATGACCAAAGAGATGCTCAGAAAACAAGTGGGCAGAAAGTGGAGGGAAAAGATGATGGCTAAGGCCTTTCTGAGAAGCATAGTGTGAAGAGAGAAAAGGAATGCTGTATGCTGGAACGACATTGCATGATGATGCAGAAATAGCAAAGGGGCAGGACACAGAAGCAACTGCCGTTGAGCCCAGGTGCGTAGAGTCCGTAGAATCCATAGAGTCGATATCTGCTCAATCTGGGAACTGCGCTGCAAATGTACCTATCAGCCAGCCCTGCAGCCGAACATTTAGAAAGAGGATTGAATTTTCATACTAGAGAATTTAAAAATGGAACAAAAGGACAATCCACTCTACCCTCTGGTTCTGCGCAGAGCTCACTCATCTGAGGATAACAAGGAAAGAAGAAAGGAAGGAAAAAACAAAATAGGACTGACGGAACGCTAAGTTAGAACAAGGGAGATTCCTTCTCAGAGTCTTTCTCAACATTTCCTATGATATTATGCAAAATGAATTTTCAGGAAATAGTTTGGCATTCTCAGGAAAGTACAAGTAAACATGACCTCTACATAAAGGCAACGAAATAACATAAAGAGCTAAAATGATAGTATAGAAACAATATGTGGCCAGGTGTCGTGGCTCATGCCTTTAATCCCAGCACTTTGGGAGGCCAAGGTGGGTGGATCACCTAAGATCAGGAGTTCCAGATCATCCTGGCCAACATGGTAAAACCCCGTCTCTACTAAAAATACAAAAATTAGCTGGGCATGGTGGTGTGCACCTGTAATTCCAGCTACTTGGGAGGCTGAGGCATGAGAATTGCTTGAACCCAGGAGGCAGAGGTTGCAGTGAGCTGAGATTGCGGCACTGCACTCCAGCCTGGATGACGAAGTGAGGCTCTGTCTCGAAATAATTATAATAACATATAAATAATAAAATAATAATATAAATAATACAATATAAGAGAAGTTAAGGAAGATTTCAATATACATGAAAACATAAATACAAAATTAAAGTCCACATTAGCACTAATAGAAAGCATAGTTACAGAAAATCAGCAATGCAGAGGATGAGCAGCTTAGCAGCTACCCCTCCATACAGAAGGAAGGTATCCAGAAATGATCATTAGGAAAAAGAAAATGGTCACAGACAACCAGAGAAAAGACAACCAACTAATGAGGGACCAGAGCTCTCAAATGGAAGACAGAATAAGTGGAACACAAGCAATAATCAAAGATAATAGAAGATAAAATTTTCCTCAGCTGAAGAAAGAATTGTGTATGCAGAGGTTACTCTATCCATTGAAATCAACCACAAAAGATTGACACATTCATTTGAAGATGATAAGGGGAAAAGGCAGAGAAAACAGTGGTAGGGATATAAAACAGAGCCAGAAATTAGGCTAAGATTTTAAAAGCATGTCATGTAAGAGAAGAATGATAAACTAAATGTGGTATATTCAAACAATGGAGTACTACTCGGCAATGAACATGACGAGCTTCTCATGCAAGCGACAACCAAGAATGAATATCAAAAACATTAAGTGGATGAAGGCACACACAAAAAACAATGTACTGCATGATTCCATTTAAATGAAATAAACGAACAAACAAAACTACACTATGGTGAAACAAATCAGAAAATGAGTAGGAGTGTGAGGGAAGAAAGTATGGATGGAAAGCAGTACCCAGCCCAAGAGTTTCATGACAGCAGTCTTTCAGTTTTCAGAACTGACACACAAAGAGGGTAAGAAGATACAGGTCACCTGTTAATGCTGGGACAGCCATTGAGGGGACTTGAGGCTGGCCTTTGTCTACAGAGACCCAGACTTTCCCTCAGATTCCTTAAGTTCCTTTGAATTATGAGTAACAGAATTAGTTCCAAAACGGGATTTAATCCTGCTTTTAGAATCCAAGAGTGAAAGGTAGAGGGCAAAGAGTGAGTTAACTGGCCTCCTTTCTTCTGATTAAAGAAACACATTTTCACTTGTTAGTAAAGAAAATTCTAGCACGGTGTCCAGAAGAAATTTATTCACCTATTTTAGTCGAGTTTCGCCATAGCTTTTTAAAAAATTTATTTGTTTTCTGCTTGAAAAATTTCAACTTTTCTTTTAAATTAAAAAAAAATCCATATTAAAATTTTAGCTAAATTATATCCAAGTGATATGCAACATGTTCGACCAAGGATGTACCTTATGGCCCAAGTTTTCACTCAATACACATTAGAATGGTTATTACAGATACTTTAAATTCAATGCTGGAAACCATGACATATCCCTCACTAAAATATGCACAAAAACACGAATTAATGTACCTAAGTCAAACACAAAATAAAATAATTTATGCCCTCTGAAACTTAGATCATATATTCTACCCTAAAGACAATGTTACCTTCTAAAATCAGTCTTTACATATTTCCCCCGCTTAGGATTACCCGTCCCTGACTGGCTGTCTGGGGAAGTGGATTCCAGTCTCTGCTCTATAAGGAAACACCAGCGTCTTTAGGAAAGGTGGCCTAATGCCCATGGAACTCAGTGTCCTCATCTGCAAAATGAGAAAAAGACTATGACTAAACCATGACTCTATGTCAATAAATTTTACATATTCATATCTTTGGCAGCAAAACTACAGATGGTGCCAATCAGTTAGATTTTGCCTCATCTGTGTCTCTCAGGCTGCAATATGATTTTTTAAATAATTAACATAGAGAGATTACCTCAGTAAACTCAATAAAGTATAATAATAACAATAATGATGAGGAAGAAAAGGAAGAAGAGAAGGGAAAGAAGGAGAAAAAGCCACCCAAATAAATCCAGGGCCATATAAATTTACCAACATTAACTATTAAAGGCCAAATAAATATATGCTTTAAATTATACTGCTGTTTCCCATCTCTAAATAGGATAATAGCAGTAATTCTTAAAGTAAGAGACTAAAACTGAATAGAAAAAAATTATTTTTTAAAGAAGGAGGAAAAAGACATGGTCATATGGAGGTCTTTTAGGACTTAAAGTCTTTACGTTAAAAAAATAAATTATAAATCTGGCATTGGAGACCTAATATGCCGTTCAATCATTTATTCAATAAATATTAATAGAGCATCTATAATGGGCAAAGCGTTGCGGCATCTGGTATTTTAGCAAAGACAAAGAGAATATGGTCCCTGACCATAAGACATTACAACCTAGGAGGGAAAATAAGACATAAATACAGTCAGCTGAAATACAAAATAAAATGTGACAAGGGACATAAGACAGGAATGAATAATTTATAAATAATATAGGTCAGAGGAAGGAGGGATCTGTGGTGGGCAAATTTATTCACAAATTATTCATGGAGAAGGTAGCACTTGAGACAAGCCTTGAAGGATGGGTAAAATTTTAACTGGCAGAGAGGGAACCAGGGAGCGAAAAAGGCAGCAAGGCTGGAGGGGCCACTGCCATACAGGTGAGAAAAACGAGACTTCTTTAGAGAAGACCCATCAGTGTCACTTACGAGACACTTTTTTATATGCTTTTAAAGGTTAATTCATTTAACCTTACAATTATACTATAGGACAAGATTCTTAACACAGTTTACAGACAAGGCACTTGAGCACATCAACTGAAGTGCTTTATGCAAAGTCACACCGCTGGGGAGTGGCAGGGTGGGCAAGCACAGGTCTGAGGGCTCCAAAGCCACGTCTTTCAGTTCCTGTAGCACGCTGCTTCCCTCCTGCCTCCATAAAGCAGAGTGGTGTGATGCAAGCTGGCAAGGAGGGTCAGCCCAGACCATCTAGGCCTTTAAACCACAGGCTAGAGAGTTTGCATCCATATTCAGATGATGCAAGGGGACAGAGGATGAAAAAGGGGAAGTAACTAAGGGCAGTGGTCCAAGGAAGAGGTGGGTGGACCCAAATGAAGATAATAATGCCAGAATAAAAAGGACAAAGTGGATGTGAAAGATTTTGCAGAGACAGAATCAGTAGAATCTGAAAGTGTAAACTGAGAGAGAAAACTGTTTATCATGACTCTCACGTCTTTAACTATGAACTAAGAAAAATCACTATTTTGCAAGGAAAAAATTAAATTTTAGATAAATGTATTGATTTGTATGGCAATGGCATATCCAAGATCAAAGGCAGGGTCCACTGCAGCCATGGCAGTGAGTAACAGAGAGGGAATATAGAGACCCATTACTAATCTTTGAAGACAGTCTTCAATTAAATGGCCAAAGAAGAATATAAAGAAGTCAGGTGTGGTGCAAAATGACAGAGAGAGAGAAACATCATAAATACCTAGGCAGTGACAGTCATGATTGTACCACAATCAATTAAAAAACAATTGCACCCCTCCATCTAATACAATAGCAAGAAGCAGACCGGAAGTTTTTAAGTCCATAATACCTATTTATTTTCTTAAAAGAGAAGCTTTACTTTTTTTTTTTAGAATGAAATGTGTTTTGATCAACTTTTATTATATATAACACTTAAATCATAAACTTATCATGTGTGTATTTTTAAATAATTATATTTATATGTTCCTCTTTCCAATGACTGGCATTTCAGGACAAATCTATTATTCTGATTCATAAGCCTAGAAAAGAAAGGAGAGAAAATAACCTTTATTGGGTGTATATGTGTGTCAGGTACAATTTCTATATTTTGATATGTAACATTTTATTCGTATATATACGGTCTGGTCTGTATGTTCGTCTACTGTATTTATGTATACATATACATGCATACAAACCAGGCCCTTTTCACATACTATGGCTGATACATTTGAGAGAGAACTAAACATAGAGACATTTAAAACTGCAGCCCCAATAGTCATAAAATCCTATGCTATTATAGAGTTTCTGGAGTACTGAGTTTTAGCTAATGAATTAAATCCACAGGCTATTGAATAGTCAGGAAATAAGTGTTTACTGCCATCTGGTGGAACTTTTGCCTATCTACAAACAAATAAGCTAGTGATCTTTAAAAGGGCTTTTATTCCAATCTTGAATAATGACATTATTATGAAGTACTTGATCTATATTGCTTTGGAAAGATCATCAAAAGTTTTTGCTTTAGTAAGATCCAAAGAAAGAAAATGTAGAAAGCATCAGATCAGAAATTGTGAAGGTTGATTTATAATTCTTCCCACAACTGTGGAAGAACCATTTACTGAGGTCCCCATATTTTCCTATGCAAAATATGGTAAAATTACTTTCTCCCTCACAGACATACTTGTGAACTTACCTGAACCACTACAATAATAATACAAGTAAAATATCTACGACAAAGTGTCTATGAGTGTGTGGACAGCTGTGTCAAAAATATGTGTATATTTACCTTCCCCTCATGCCACCTAACTACATATATGCCCCACAGAAGCTGACATTGCAAGAGAAAGGGTCTAATAATATGCTCTGTATTACTTCATGAAATCAAAAATCTTTATCTTGTTCATAATTAGATACTTCGTTCCACATTTTATCCACAGGTTTCTAGCACTGAGGTTTTTGGTTTGGTTTGGTTTTTGGGGGTTTTTTTTGGTGTTTTTTTTTTCTTTTTTTTTTTTTTTTTTTCCTTTTATTTTGAGATGGACTCTCACTCTGTCACCCAGGCTGTAGTGCAGTGGTGCGATCTCGGCTCACTGCAACCTCCACCTCCTGGGTTCAAGCGATTCTCCTGCCTCAGCCTCCTGAGTAGCTGGGGCTACAGGCGTGTGCCACCATGCCCGGTTAATTTTTGTATTTTTAGTAGAGAAGGGGATTTCACCATATTGGCCAGGCTGGTCTTGAACTCCTGACCTCAAGTGATCTGCCCACCTTGGCCTCCCAAAGTGCTGGGATTACAGTCTAGCACTGAGTATTTCTTTAAAATTAATCCAAATCCCTAAACTATCCTGTTGGATATCTTTACATTAAATAAGGGACCATTTCTAACCCTTGGTTCACTTTATTATCTTGCAGAATAAAACTTAAACCGTGTTAAGTCTTGTATCATTATCCTAGTTCCTAGGTGTTTTCCGCAATTCACCAAAAAAAAAGATGCTATTCTTAAATAGCTTGCAACATATGTGTTTTCTCTATATAATTCAACTACGGAATTTCCAGCATATCAAATGGTCTGATTTCCTTTGGATAGTGCCCCCTTCACTTCCACATAAATAATTAGGCTTATTACATTTTTCTGAATAACTAAACCATGCAGTTAAGTGCTGGTTAAAATAGAGTATCATACTTGGGCACTGTATCTATAAGTAAATTTTAGATCTTTTTATCTAATTTGTGTTTAGATTTAAGGCTGCAGTCCTTTAAACTTACTGTGAGACTTAGCATGGTCACCTACAGATGTTAACAATTAGACATTACATAGAACCATTTATCTCAGATGTGCATGTATAGTAGAAACAATGGCAAAAGAGATCTCAATGTCCCAGAGATTGAGTTAATCTAAATTGCAAATTCTTAGAGGACAAGGACCATGTGTTAATCATCTCTGTTTTCTTCACAATGTCAAAGTAGTACTTCTACCTAGTAGGCATTCAATAAATGTATACTTTCAGTATAATACAGATCAGAGTTTCTCAACCTTTAGCATTACTGGTATCTTGAACCCGATAATTCTTTGTTGTGAGGGGCTGTCCTGTGTATAGTAGGATGTTTAGCTACATCCCATTCCCTAACTGTGACAATAAATAGCAGCTCCCATTCCCCAACTGTGAAAATAAAAATGTCTCCAGACATTGCCATCATTACCCTCAGTTGAGAGCATTCATTCCTAATACTTTCATTGTATCGGTTTTTTGATTTTAACAAAATAAATCACCTCTGTGAGCCTGGATTTCTTTTTCTGTAAGGTAAAATTATTGGATTTATAACAACAGTCATAGTCCCTATGATTCATTCATTCAATCATCCAACAGTTACTGAAGGCAAATTAAGTGTCAGGCACTCTTCTAGGCACAAGGTGTCCAGCAATGAGCAAAACAGACACAGGCCTTTCATTGCAGGGAACAAAATAGCCATTGAATAGATATACACAATACACACAACAGGTAACAAACAAATGCATAGCTAACTGTGAACTGTGATAAGCCCAAAGAAATGCTATAAACATTTCCTCTCTAAGTGGGGGATTTCTGAAATATCTCAACAGGTTTATGGAGAATAACTGTGGCATTATCCAGAATCAAAGGCTTTTAAAATTCTAAAATGCTCAATGAATTCTAACTGAGCTATATTATTTAAAAGACCACAGTTTAAGTTGTTACACAATAGCGTGAGTTAAACTCAAATGTATAGACCATAAAAAAATTATTTCAAGTTATTCAAAAGAAACTTCATTTCTGCTTTAGAAAAATTTATCTAAAGAACTTAGAGAAATAAAAGCAATATATGTTAAAATATTCTAATAATCCAAGTCATGGATAGTCTTTTCAGCTGTTCTCCAAGATAAGCACTCAGCATACTTTGCCCAGTTGATTAAGAGTAATGTCACCCAAAGTGTCTATTTCTAAATCATGGAAGTGACTGGCTGGCTGTGTGTTATACCTGACATAGGAACTGTAAAACAGATCATGAGATATTATTGGAAGGATTTTCAATGGCTCCATGAGGCAGAGTGTTTCCTATGTCAAAGCACTGTAGTAATCTTTTCCAGATAAACATATTAAATAACTAAACTTTGACCCTATATACTTACCCTCCTTAACTTATCTAAGACATGCTAGTTATTAATAATGATAATAATAATACACTACTCTGCATTTTCTCTCTGCTTCCTCTCCAAGAAAGCAGACTTCATATTTATTGCATACCTCTCATGTACAAGGTGCTGTACATCCCCTATCTTCTTACTTCCAGAATAATACTATATAATATACATTCTTAACTTTTTTACACACAAAGGAACTCAGGTCCAGCGGGGTTAAATATTTGCTTAAAGTCAGACAGATTGTAAACAGTGTGCATGGGATTTTTTTCCCACTCTGCTAGGCTCTGTCACACTGGCCAATATAAACACCATAAACTCAAAGGCAATTCAAGAATTACATAACCCAATTTACCAGGAATGCCTACAGCACATGAAAGTAATATTTTAAATTATAAATATGTCCGTTAAAGTTGGAAAGGTCATGGGAAAAAAGGTTAATACTCTGCAATATCTAGCCGCACTGCTAGGTACTTCCCTTTAATGCAAAAACAGCAGCATCCTCAACCACCTCATTTTTAAAAATACATTTTATAAAAATCATCTAATAGGACTCTTATTTTTCCCTGGCTTACTACTCTGCTTCCCCTTTTCACAGCTGTGCTATGAAAACTCAGTCTGCACCCACTTCTGCTTCCTGGCTTCCTGGTCATTCCTCCACTCCTGCATTCTGGTTTCCACTAAAAATGTTCCCCATAAAGTAACAAATGATTGCATTCTTGCCAGCTGATGTAAACAGATTTGTTTCTGGCCTGTTTCGTAGCATTCCCTCCTTTGTGAAGTTTTCCCCTCCCTCGCTTGGCATTTGTAATTCAGCCCATTTGATTTTCCAGGTGCTTCTGGCTTCTGGGGTTGCCAGTCTCTCCCTCATCCTTCAAAGATAATTTCGTTATGATTTTACCTTCAAACACCCTCCCACTCTCTTTCTACTCCCTAATGATCTTACCTGCACTCTGAAAACCCAAATCTAACACTGGTCAATCCCCAAACTTCCAGACGTTTTGAAATCTTCCCTAGTGGACAACTTCACCCAGACATTTTATAAGCATAATCAAATTTGAATGGATTATTTCCCTCATCAGTTTGGCACCTCTTCTCATTTTCCCTAATTTGGTGAATGATATCACTAGTTCTCCAAAGCCAGAATCCTATTCCTTAACCCCTAACACCTGACAGCTTACCACTGCATCAGTTCTGTCTCCCAAGAATGCCTTCAACCCTTCCCTTCCTCACCTTTACCAAAGCCTCTCCCTTGGTTCAAGTGCTCAAAATTACTAAAGCAAAAACTGTTGATGACCTTTCCAAAGCAATATAGGTCAAGTAATGCAAAATAATTTTCTTTGTTAAAGATTGTAATATAGCCCTTTTAAAGACAACTACCTTATTTGTTTGTAGATAGGCAAAACTTCCACCAGATGGCAAAGAAAGAAAATGTAGAAAGCAGCAGATCATTCAGACTCTTATCTGGCCTCACTGCCTCTAGATTTTATTTAATTTTGATAATATTAATTTTAATTTAATAGCCAACATGTGGCAAGAAACTACTATATTAGATAGTACAACTCTGGAGTGGTCTTCTTTAATCACAAATTTATTTATTATACTCCTCTGTACTTTAAAGTTAAACCCATTCTCAACATATATGGCCTGAACTGATCAGCTGCACTACATTTCTGGCCCCATCGCTTCCCTCTCACCTTCTAGCATTACTTCCAAACTCACAAGTCCTACATATGAAACTAGTTTGTATGGCACCACACACCTCCTTTCTTGTGTACAAGCTGCCCTCGCTGTCTGAACGCCCTTTCTCCCTCTTCCCCATGTGCCTTACTCATTCATCAAGCAGCAACGCCTCTGACCTCCTGACCATTTCTTGCACATCCCTGAGACCCCCTGAGAAAAGTGTGGGCCACTATTCATAAGCACGCCACTATTCATATTGCTATCATAAATTTATCACACTGTGCTGGGATTTTTTTAATGACATCACTGATCTCTACCAAAGGCCTGCTAGTAGCTGATCAGTCCCAGCCTCAAGGTAGCTACCAAGATAAACTTCCTCAAACTTCATTCCTATTACAAACTAGGTAAAAGTCAAACCCTTCATTCAAAATCTTAAAGCAAGGAGACCTGTCAGTCATTCCTTTCACAACACAAAACTGGGCTGGGCCTCAGTTTTAATATTGTCTATGTATGATTTGGACATTCCATATCTCTGATGTGCCTCCTTAGCAACTTACACAGGACTGTCCTTTTATTTCTCTAACAGTCCATGTCTATTATTTTCTTTGAGAACCAGTTTGCCCCAAGCAAGAATCTCCAACTAACCTCACTCCAGATTCTCTCATTGGAATATGACCCAATTCTACCTGCACATATAATTAGCCCTCCCTGATTGTGCCGCGCTGTCTTCTGAACTAGAAGCTCCATTCTTTGAAGGCAAAGACTGAGTCCTCAGCTTCCTTTGCTGTACCTGCAGCATTCCACCATGCTGCGCATTTACCAAGCACTGAAGAAACATATATTGAAGGTTGCATGAAATCTTAAAGACTATGTTTGCAATTTTATGAATTCCAAAAATAATCATTCCCAATTCTTGCATTCCCCACATCCCAATATGTGTCCTTTTTAAAATAATATCTAGATATTAAAGAGAAAACTGAACAAGTAAAATAAATCTGTGCCATGGAGCCTTTATCACCTAAGAATAAGGGTACAGTGTAATAAAAAAAATAATTCTAGGAGGTTGTCACTCAAAATATAGAGAACCCCCGTCCTACTTGAACGACATGACTAACGCTTTGAAATTAAAAATCTGGGCTATTTTATTTTATTTTATTTTTTGAGACAGAGTCTTGTTCTTTCGCCCAGGCTGAAGTGCAACAGCACGACCTTGGCTCACTGCAACCTCCACCTCCCAGGTTCAAGCAATTCTCCCACCTCGGCCTCCCAAGTAGCTGGGATTACAGGCACCTGCCATCACGCCTGGCTAATTTTTGTATTTTTGTAGAGACAGGGTTTCACCATGTTGGCCAGGCTAGTCTTGAACTCCTGACCTCAGGTGATCCACCCGCCTCAGCCTCCTAAAGTGCTGGGAATACAGATGTGAGCCACCGCGCCTGGCCAACCTGGGCATTTTTTGACAAGAAATTAATAACCAGAATATATAAGGGGCTAAAACAACTCAATAGACAAAAAAAAAACTAATAATCTGATTTAAAAATGAGTAAAAGATCTGAATAGAAATTTCTCAAAAGAAGACATACAAATGGCAAACAAGTATATAAAAAAATGCTTAACATCATTAATCATCAGAGAAATGCCAACCAAAACTACAATAAGATATCATCTCACCCCAGTTAAAATGACTGTTATCCAAAAGAAAGGCAATAACAAATGCTGATGAAGATGTGGAGAAAGGGGAACCCTCACATAGTTGGTAGGAATGTAAATTAGTGCAGCCACTACAGAGAACAGTACGGCGGTTCCTCAAAAAAACTAAAAATAGAGCTACCATATGATCCGGCAATCCTACTGCTAGGTATACACCCAAAAGGAAGGAAATCAGTATATGGAAGAGGTACCTGCATTCCCATGTTTATTACAGCACTACGCACAATAGCCAAGATTTGGAATCAACCTAAGTATACAACAACAGATGAAAGGATAAAGAAAATGTAGTACCTGTTCACAGTGGAATATTATTCAGCCATAAAAAAAGAATGAGATCCTGTCATTTGCAACAATATGGATAAAACTGGAGGACATTATGTTAAGTGAAATAAGCCAGGCACAGAATGACAAATTTCACATGTTCTCACTCATATATGGGAGCTAAAAATTAAAACAATTGAACTTATGAAGCTAGGGAGTAGAAGGATAGTTACCAGAGGCTAGGAAGGGTGACAGGGAAGGAGAGAAAAGGTGGAGGTGATTAATGGGTACAAAAATATAGTTTGATAGAAGGAGTAAGATCTAGAATTTGATAGCCCAATAGGGTAACTACACAGTTAACAACAATTTATTGTATATTTTAAAATAACTAAAAGAGTAGAATTGGAATGTTCCTAATACAAAGAAATGATAAATGCTTGAGGTGACCAATATCCCAAATACCCTATGTGATTATTACACATTGTATGTCTGTATCAAGATATCACATGTGCCCCATAAGTATATACATATACTATGTGCCCATAAAAATTAAAAAGTTTAAGAAAGAAATAAAGACCTGGGCATTTTTAGAAAGCAAAATGATAAAAGTGTAATCATTGCTTCTCAACTGCTGTCAGAGGCTAGTTACCAGCTGTTCCTGGACTAGAAATCATTGTGATTTGCCCACACCTCTAGACACTTTCACACCAGTAAGGACAAGCATCCTGAGACATGAGCACACCAGGATTTTGTCCCAACTGACATAGAAGATACAAAACACCAATGTATGGATGCCAGGATTTTGAGGCTATGATTGCTATTTTGATATTAGAACACTACACAGAGCACCCATTCTGTTACACTAGTTAAAATCAGTAGAAAATAAATTCCTAGGTTTCAGTTTTCAGATATGTACTTAATAATTTTCCTCCTCCCACTAGCCCATAAAAAAGATGTTATCTAAAGTATTAAAGGTCAAAGAAAAGGTCTTCTAAATACACCAGACTCTTTAATGGATGAGACGGCACCTGGCATTTAAAGCTGCATTCTCTAGAGACAGGATGAAAGAGAGTCTTTCAAATCTTTTCAAGTTATGATTTGCTTTCTACTTCTCCATTTTTAATTAATTCGTGTATATATTGAAGTCTTGGATCCTCACTAAGGTTAATGAACAATTTAATTCTTAAAAATCTAATCATTTGAATGCATCAAATGATACATGTTTTAATTATATAAATTAACAAAGAAAACTAGTAGTACACATGTACATCATGCCAGTTTTCTACAGCACATCAGTAGATTTGCTTGAAAAGTGAATTGGAGAAAAGAGCCACTAACATAAAAGAATTTTAATCCTAATTTCTTATCTTTTATAGGATATCTAGTTAGGCTTTTGTAATTTTTATTTTAGACAAGATTCTCTACCTTACTAATGATTTTTGCTTCGACGAGTTGTTTTTCAAAAGGGTTACTTTAAAACATTTATACTATAAACAGACTGTAAATTGCAAAGCTGTATTTCATCTAGTTGAGCACTAAATAATGTGTTAGACACTTTAAAAAGTACAAATAATCCCTGCTTATCACATAAAATTAGGCTGGGCACAGTGGCTCATGCCTATAATCCCAGGATTTTGGGAGGCCGAGGCAGGCGCTTGAGTCCAGGAGTCTGAGACCAGCCTGGCCAACATGGCAAAACCCCTTCTCTACTAAAAATATAAAACATAGCCAGGCATGGTGGCGTGAACCTGTAGTCCCAGCTACTCAGAAGGCTTAAGCAAGAGGATTGCTTGAACCTGGGAGGCACAGGTTGAGTGCATCACGGCACTCCAGCCTGGGCAACAGGGCAAGACTCTGTCTCAAAAACAAAAATTAGTCATGCCAGCATCACTTACCCTGTGCTTACCATAAACCACAACTTCTGCAAGCACTTTGCCTCATTTAATTCTAATAAATTAAGAGAATTAGAAATATATTTGATTATCCCCATTTTCCAGAAGAAGAAATTGGAGTGTAGTGTAATTAATTTGCTCAATATGTCTCCAAATGCCTCTCACACACAAATCCTGAAATCTCCTTCTTCCCGTCCTCTATCCATTCACAAAATAGTCATCAAATGCTTTCTAAGTGCCCAGCACAGTTCCATCAATGGAAATTTTCATACATCTGGAAAAGACTAGCTTCAAAATTATTTTTAAATTAGATAACCAAACGTTAATTAAAACATTTGTAAAACTTCCATGATGTTATTTCTACCTATCCTTCATATCTTCTGATATCCTTCATATCTGTCTGTCAACATACTTTTAGTGGATAAAAAAAGAGCTTTTGTATGTTTTTACCATTTTTATTGACAGTTTTAGGAAGAAAACATTTTCCTTCCCAATGATTTGAACAATAAAAGCCACTCACAGTGAAAAAGGCCACTGCAGATGAACCCAAAGCTAGCTAGGCTATATGACACGAGCAATGAACTGATCATATCTATGATGCGGACATTCTGAAAGGGTGAAGCTAAATAGAAAATTTTAGGCCACATCACACACATATGCAAATCAGATGCCCCATTCCAGTTGGCCTTCCAGTAAACCAACTGCAGAGTTTTTGTTGTTATTATCGTTGTTGTCTTAATTTGTAATATTTTGACTAACATTTACATTTTAAAAATAATTTATATGCCAATCCAGAATACTAGAAGCAACAATCAAATTTGTATAATGACTGTTCCTGCAAATACAATGTCTTGTGGCGAACCCGATTGCCTCTTTCACTAATTCAGAGTCAGAAACTTAATACCACTTTATCCATTAGTCTTACCTCTGCAGCTAAATAGTTTCCAGTTGCAAGATGCTTAAATCTGAACAAGCTGTTCCACTGTCCTGCACCCCCACGGCATGGGTCATGATGAACCACCTACAAAGAGAGCAACGATACTAATGGCAAAACAATATTTATGTTCCTGGCAAGCAAATGCCAACAGTTTACATGCCTGCCCTCCTGTTAATGCTGATCTGTCAAACCTAATATATGTTTCCATGAGAGTATAATGTGGCAGAAAAACAAAATTCCCCATAAATGAGCAAGAGACATGTTATAACAGTTGTTAACTCGTGCATGCATGACACTCGTGCCTTACATCTGCAAACACAGCTTTACTCAGAAAGACATGTTTCCGAGACCAAAGTGGAAATACTGAGATTTTCTTCCCTTTGTTTTTCAAACATTTACTTGGCAGATTGCATTAAGAGCCCACTATGTGCCAAGTACCTTCAAGAGAAGAGAAACACAGCAGTGGATAAAGCTAGAGCTTCTATTCTAATGGAAAAGAGAGAGCCAGCAAACAAAGAAATAAGTAAGATTTGACAAGTGCCAGAAACAACACAGGGGAAGTACATGATTGAGTAACTAGGGAAGTCAACTTTAGATATGACCATCATGAGTATGGGCCACTTGGAGATGTCATGTGAGCTGAAACCTGGAGGATGAGAAAGACAGCCACGCAGACTGGAAGAGAGAATCACAAACGTCAAGGCCTAAGGTCTAAACTACTTAATTCTTAGCCCTTTCCATGCATGCTTTTTATTGACAGCATGTCTTTTGATACCTGTCTTTGAATTGGCCTTGCCCAGATGCTGAGCCCCTAGGCTCGCTGGGAATGAACGCAGTAGAAGCTCTGACACACCTGGTTATGACAGGCGGGATGGGGCAGCAGAAAAGCTTGGGTTTTACACTCAAACTCAGGCATGTGAGTCTCAGGTCCACCAATTACTGGAGTATGACCACAGAAAGGAAAACATCTTTGAGCCTTATTTCTTTGTGTACAAAATGGGTTGATTCACAGGATTGTTGTGAAGATGAAATATCATAAGGCATATCAGAGTGCTAGGATAACTTTCATGACTCTCCCTCAGCACATTACGTTCTTTTTGCTAGTACTGACCACCCTTTGGCTCCTGCTGCAACCGCAAATTCTGTGTGTTAACATACTTCACTTGCTAATGCCTTTTGCTAGACTCCAGCAACTGTCTTCCCATACTCTCATAACTCAGATAAAATAATAATTATGAAAATACTTATAAAGTCCTTGAGGTCTTACAAAACACTCCCTCTGTGGCCAAAAGCCCACCTATCCTTCAAATTCTCACATCACATTTCTTCCACAAATCCTTTGCTAATCACACTGGGCACTGTGATCTTGTCAGTGTTTGAACTCTTAAACCCTTAAGGGAGGCAGAGATATCTGCGAGAATCTGATAAAATCTAATGTTTATCTCAAATACACACACACACACACACACACACACACTTTGTGGTTTGTATATAATTGCTAAGGTTAACAAATAATCTGAAGATCCCAGACTAAGAACTACTCTCCTATACATCAGTGGGTCTGGCAAGGGCAGTACGGCTCCCTAGCGGGGATATTCTAGATATTTGGAAGGGAGGGTGTTTTTGTTTATCACAATGATTTTGGAGGGATGCTACTGGCATTTAATATGCAGTGACCAAGATATTATCTATGCTGCAATTTACAGGGAATTCCAGAATGTGATCAACACTGTGTGTGGCCCTCAGGACCAGCCCCACCCTGCTAAGTGCTCCCCTGCATCACAGGGGTTGAAAGCCTCACCCAGCGGGGCTCTGAGGACATTCCCGTTACAATGGAAAGCAGAGGACCGCAGAAGAGAGACTCCTCTTTGGACTGCAGTAACAGTGGGAGCAGCCGACTAGTGCCTGCTCCTACAAGGTGCGTGGGTAAGGACCCCTCAGCATGTAAGCAGAGGCCTGCAGGCTCAGAGGAGAAGCAGTCATTGCATTGCTTACCTGCATTCAGATAAGCCCATGTCCCCCACTCCACGTTTCCTCCCCAGCCCTTCCAATCATGTTGAACGTAATTTCCCTCTTGCTTGAAACACCTGATGCCCATGCTGGGTAAGCACAGTCCTCAGGCTTCCTCACTAAAGCCCAACTGTGTGACAGCACACGATAGAGAAATGTCCTGAAGCCTGCATCCTTCAAATCTCAAACAGAAATAAGCCTACCACCGATATAAACTGGCAATACTTTAGTACATCAGCAGATAAAAACATTTTACATCAAGTTACATGAAATTCATTATGGTGAGGGATGTTTAAATGAAGTAAAGACATCTCAAAATTATTAAACAATTTATTCGCTCCCTATTCTGTTCAATGTGTCACAGCATTTCCAACTATGCATTTTGATGGAAAGGGTTCACTGCAGTAGTACAGCATTTCCAACTATGCATTTTGATGGAAAGGGTTCACTGCAGTAGTACAGCATTTCCAACTATGCATTTTGATGGAAAGGGTTCACTGCAGTAGTACAGTAGTACAGTAGTACAATAGTAGTACAGTAGTACAGTTTATAGCAAAAGCTATAAAACTAAAAGCAAAAATATGAGAGAATTTTCAAAACTCCTTTGTGGTTAACAGAATCAGAACCAATATTAAATAAGCAGAGACATATCAAATGCAGGTAACTCACTGTATTTCATTAACAGAGTTTTAAATAATATCTCATCTCATCTTATTGCTACCTCTATATTTTTTAATTTTTAAAAAGAGCAAAATAGTAAGAACTTTACGGTGTGAAAATGCATGCTTTAATTATGTATGTATTTTAGGATTGCCTGTTATTTTTCAGTTTTACCCTTATGAATGAGGTAGACTTCTGGCAGGGGTTTCATGCAGCCTCGTGTGTTATTAGCTTTAGTCATAGCTGTTTTCCCCAGAGCTTCTCAGTTCCATCACCTGTTGATGGTTGTGGTCTCCAAAGTCCATCTGCATGCTAGCGACTGAAATTATTCCTCAATATGTTGTGGAGTTTCAAGATAGAAGATAAGTTCTTTTGTACTATTTCATCTCGATTCTAAACCATGTCATAAACTTAGTTCTTTTTTAGTGTCATATTTATAAATAAGGCTCAGCTCATTTGCAGAGCATTTTACTGCCTCATTTTCTGCATCTCTTTGGTAATTTGCCTCAAGTATTATCCCTACTTTGATTATGGTTATCTCTCTGTTTTTCAGTTTGTTCTGTTATTACGTCTCCTAACACTCGTTATCATTCAAGGGCCCACATTTACCTTTGCTTTTTCATTTTCCTGTACTTGTATGGGCTGTCTTCTGATCCTCTTCTTTAACCACTTCTCTCAAATCCAAACATATCCATCCAAGATGGGCATAAATATTCTATCTTTTAGATAGTCATTCTCATTTTGAAATACATATTATTTTATTATAAAGCATTTTCCTTTTATTTATTCTTTATGTTAGAATTTGAGCATTATACTAATTCTACCTATTAGTATATAAATAATATTACCTATAAATTTCATTTCAGAATATTAAAGGGAGTGTCACAAAATATATGTTTTAAAATTGGGGGCAGGTGAAGAATTTGAAATGGTTGAGAACCACAGCTAGTGGCTTAGATGTTTAGTACATCTCTTGTTCATAGGCAATTCTGTAGATCTTATCTCCTCCACATACAAAAAGATCCTTTAAGGAAAAATCCATAGATTACATTTCCTTAATTACTCTACCATGTTCCACATTTAAGTGATACTTTTAAAAACATGAATGGATTCTTAACTATGGGTCTCCTGATTCCAATAGAAATGGCATCTACAGAAGAAATAAACACTGTTCTCCTCAGGGACTGAGTAGTTCTGGCCTCAACCTTCCTCAAAGTGAGGCATCCTACTCCATCTTGACTCTAGTGCCATTTGAGGCACACGGTCTTCAGTCTAACTAGTCTTGACATTTCACAATTGATTTGTTAAAAGTAAGATCGTAATGTACCTTTTTTAAATGTGTGTGTGTGTGTGTGTGTGTGTGTGTGTGTGTGTGTGTGTGCTTGACAGAGAAGGAGAGAGAGAAAATGAGAGCTACCACAGAGAAGACAGGCTTAGGAAACAGTTTCCTTTCAAATTGGTCACAGCAATGAATAGGCACAAGTTGGTTCACAAAAATTCTTCTTTTTTATGATTCTATCATAAATGATGCCTATAACAATAAAACAACCAGCCCAGTGAACCTTGTCTTTTTGATCTAAATATTTATTAAGTGCCAAAAAACATTTACATACCTCTATTTCCCAGAGTGCTTTAGAACTAGTAGCAGAAGTAGCTGATTGGCGCAAGGTCGTACGAAGGAAAATGTGCTGTTTTTTCTCATATTCATCACAAGTCAAAAACTTCTCTTGTTCCGCATGAAACAATCTAACAACATCCCCCTAGAAAAAAGGTCAAGAGACATCTGAACAAACAGATGTGAGAAGCAGGTGTCTCTTTCTGGTTTTGATACTCTGGGCCCTTCTGCTAGCTATTTGACTTTTAATGCTTATTTAAATTTATTTAGTGCTTATTTAAATATTTTAAAATGGGGGGGAAATTCAGTAAACACTTAGAGTAAGTATTAACATGTGTAGTCACATTCTAAATTATGAACACCAGTGAATACATAGGTTTTGCATCTAGAATTTCAGTAAGACTACCTTCATTTCTCCCAGCAAATGTCCTATGTAGCACATACTTACTCCTTTTAATACATCCTCTCGATAGGAACTATATTTCATGAATAAAGTGATTTTCCAGCTGGTGTTGCAATTAACAGCATTCACCTATTAATGAAGAAATGTTCAAAGTTATAAGACTACAGATTCCATTCTCTACCAGAAATTATTAGTTCAACTAGTAAAAGGAAATTAAAGACAATTGGATAATGAAGTATATAGTTCAATACTAGTATCTTTGAGAGACCATCCAAAAATAGCAATAACTAATCACAGCTATATGTACCTTAGGGATATTAATTAGAATAACTGGGATTATGCTCATGAAAACAATGAAAGAAACTATATTACTTTTTTCTCCCTCTGTCTCATGAGAAAAATCAACACATTCATTCCTTTTCCACTTGAACTTACCTCTTTACACCCTGGGTTATCAAGAAGCTCTATGTTGCTGGCATGTAGTGGCTGCCCTGCATTCACAGGCATCAAAACAACTTTATCTCCTACAACAATCTAGGAAGCAGAAATAAATCACAATTGAGACACTGCATGGATCTTTGGTGCTATATTTGAAGCTAGAAATAACTGCACAGGAGTCCGCATTATTGATCTGACATCTGGTCCTTTTATCCTTCACACAAATTTTCATACAATTCTTTATCTCTTTGAGGTAAAATATCTTCCAATAAATGAGCATATAACCATGTCCCATAGTGCCTATCAGTCTGGATTCATAAAGCTAGTGCGGATCTTTTTCATATTCATCTCCTATTTCAGTTAGAGCTTCCTTAAAGTCAATACATAGGCCATTATCCCTCCCCACGAGGTCTTATGCCACAAGCACAACAGAAAGAGTAAATGCATCTGCCACCAAAAAAAAAGTAATCTATCCAAATATTAGAACCACTGCAAAAGCAAGCAGAAAATGTTATACACTTGTATTATCTTTGCAATAAGAGATAAGTAAATTTGATCTTCCCATAGTCTCAGAAGTGTATTAAAAATTCTAATGTCAGCTTGATTCAGGAAATGCAGGATTAGGTATGACCTTGTGGAAATATGTTTTGTGTTTGAGCCTTGGGCATCTGATTCACTCATATCTTAAATATATTAAACTAATATTGCTCCTTAAACCTGATGTTCATTTTTAAATAAAAACTAAAATTGATTATGGGAAAAGTACTCTAAAGAAGTAACTGTAATTGATTTTTTAATGTATGCTGTTGTAGCAATATCCACCTTATCTTTAAGTATTTTTATTCATAACTCAAATTGTGGGGAATCAAAGTTATCCTTTCTTCATGATAACAATGAACAGTTTAATTTTCATTACTAAAGTTACTTACATTGCTGAATTTATTTAGAAGACATATTATTATAGTAAATAAAATCTCACTTAAAGAATTGATCACTATCTCAAAAATGAAAACCAAAACCCTCCCTTTGTATATTTTATACCAAGTACATATTAGAATAAATTAGTTTGAGAGATAAATGATAAAACAAATCAGGATTCAGTCGATATGAATAAACAGAACTTCTCCATGTAGTGTATCTTAATCTAAGCCCAAACTTTAAAAAACATAATTTCATATTTTCAATATCAGATATCCTCATATGGATGATACAGAGGAGTCCACACTCACATATGGTACTGTTATCACAAACTATATCTGGCAATTGAAATATAATAGAGAAGCTTCAAGCTCACCAACCAAACAAAGAAAGGTTGTGCTTTGGTTTGTGGAAATAGCTCCTGCTATTTACAGGACTGGTCTCTACTCATCACGTCCATAAGAAGTCAGATGCTGTAACTCACAAAGATTCATCATAGAAGCTCTATATATACAGTTAAGAAAAGATCATTAAGGAGCAGTATTAAGTGAAAAGATGAATAGGCAGAGCAAGGCATGTAGCATGCTATCATTTGTGTACAAATGTGAGGGAAGGAATAGGAGTATCTGCATAAAGAAATCTCTCCAATGCGTACCTGAGGAAGAAGAAGAGTAGAAATTGGACAGATGGAATAAAAAGAGTAGAAGAGAGATTTTTCACAATATATCTTTATATTGTTTTCTATCTTTGAACCATGAATTGGTATTCCTTTTAAAAATTAAATTATGAGCAAAAACAAATGAAAGTCAACATGACGTAAGCACATTCCCAATCCCCATTCTCCCTAGGAAAACACGTGCTGTTGCACATGACACCAAGGCAGCTCCAAGTCACAGAGCCATGTAAAGGCCTGAGTCATCATCCATACTCTAAAGTACTGGGAGCTTGATACCACATTTTGCCAGTGCTGCATCTGTTCTTCCAATTACATTTTTTTCTTTATTTCTTCTAAAAAACAAAAACAAAAAACAAAACAGAATACATGTGCAGAACGTGCAGGTTTGTTACATAGGTATACATGTGCCCTGATGGCTTACTGCACCTATTGACCCGTCCTCTAAGTTCCCTCCCCTCACCCCCCGACAGGCCCTGGCGTGTGTTGTTCCCCTCTCTGTGTCCACGTGTTCTCAGCTTCTAATTTCTTAAAGAACAATTGGATTTGGTTTACTATTTGATTCTCATCTGTGCCATATAAATCCTAGCCAATAAGTTACTAAATATAATGACATATTTCAACTATGTCCTTCCAATTCAAGAATACTTTTGGTTGCACCTACATTCGCTGCTCTAAGTCTTGCTATTTTACTATAGTTGTCTGTAAGCTTTGGGTCGATCCGTATATTTACTTCAAAACACCACCCATAAAACTGTATATATATATGGTTTTAAATATATATATATTTAAATATATAATATATACAAATGTGTGTACATATATATAGTATATATATGTGTGTGTGTGTGTGTATATATATATATAGTTTTTTCTGTTTTTTGAGATGGGGTCTCGCTCTGTCACACAGGCTGGAGTACAGTGGCATAATCTCAACTCACTGCAACCTCTGCTTCCCAGGTTCAAGCGATTCTCTTGCCTCAGCCTCCCGAGTAGCTGGGATTACAGGCATGCACCATCACACCCAGATAATTTATGTATTTTTAGTAGATACGGGGTTTTACTATGTTGGTCAGGCTGGTTTCGAACTCCTGACCTCAGGTGATTCACCTGCCTCAGCCTCCCAAAGGATTACATAGGCATGAGCCACTGTGCCCAGCCTAACATTGTATATATTAAAAGACCAATCATATAGCCAAAATGTTCCTTGGTATTTGTGAAACAGCTTCCAGTGGTTCATAAAAAATGGTATTCATAAGTAGAATCTAACATTAATTCAGTAATTTTCAGGTCCTCATTCTTATTCTTGACAATGATTACCTTGCCTAACCAAGCCGAATAAAACTTGCAAGTGAAATGGACAAAATACCAATCATGTGAAATAAAAAGAATATTAAGAAGTTCCAGGGAGAAAACAAAAAGGTCTCAGAAATAGTCCCTATTCTCATGGAATTCATACCTAATTAGATAACTTAGCAAATATGGAATATGGTAATATTTTCAGAATAGTGAAGCTCAGGACATGATTCACAGATGGGGTCAGGTGCTTTCTGAGAAGCTATGTATTTAATATAGAACTTGAGGGTGAAGTCATTTTCTGCCACATCTTAGGATCAGACATCACATTCACTCTAGTACACAAACATGTTTTTTATAAATTGCAATTCCAAAAGCACTTCTGTTGATTCTGTGTAAGAGCTATGTAAGATTCAAGCTGAGATTTTGCTGAAAATAAAGAGGGATATAACATCACTAGCAGCTACCCTTCTTTTGAAGTGGCACCTGGTATGGTGAAAAGAACATCACAATAGGAACCTAAACGCCAGGGTTCTAGTTCCACCGTGGCTAGAAATTCAACACTTTTTTTTTTATTATACTTTAAGTTTTAGGGTACATGTGCATAATGTGCAGGTTTGTTACATACGTATAATGTGCCATGTTGGTGTGCCACACCCATAACTCGTCATTTAGCATTAGGTATATCTCCTAAAGCTATCCCTCCCCGCTCCCCTCACCCCACAACAGTCCCTGGTGGGCACACACTTTTTCTAAAATGGCAAAGTCTACTTGCTATTTGAAGAGTTTCTTTTTTCAAGAGTTAAAATTTTCTCTTCATTTAAAAAAATATCTGACCTTTACTCCCTTTTAAAGTCTATCATAAAAGTAAAGAACCCAAGTTTTCTTAGATCAAAATTGAAAATGAAAAATTAACTACTCGACCATGGGAAGATACGTAAAAATAAAAAAAAAAAGAAAGAAAAATGAAATATTTATGTTCTCTGCTCATAGCTGTCTCTAGTGACTTTGCAGTTCAACTGCAACCAAGGGCTTTGTATACAGCTGAAAGTAGAGGGATCCATGAGTCTATTTTTCCCCAAAACCATCCATCCCACAATTCCATAAGCTATATCATAAAGTTGCCCTTAAGTAGTAGGAACTATTACCTTTTGAAGATAGGGTTTCCTTTCTCCCAGACTATCATTAGCCTATTTATTGCATTTCATTTGGGTCACAGAACATCTTGTTGGATGTTAAAACCTCATCTTAAAATATCATCTTAAAACCTCATCTATTGTTAAATAGTAAAATATCATTTTAAAAGTCCTCTAAACATTACAATTTCCTTTTTCTAATTTAATGTGTTTTTAAAGAAAATCAGTAGTAGTTGAACCACTGATTATAAAGTGACCGTATTTCCAATTGCCTTCCACATAGTCGGTTTATATTTTAGAAATATGCTACCTATTTTAGGGAAAAAAATGAGTATTACAGTACAATTATTTATGTGACCAGTATAGGGTTGTGGGTGTGCTTATGCTTTCAGCAACCTTAATTACACACAAAAGCTACACAGTGGCAAACAAAAACAGTGAGCTGTTTCAGCAAAAAGCAGTGTGGAAGGTTGTTTCAGCCATGCTTTCTGAAGCACATCCAGATAAGGAGAACTCCTGTATTGTACTTAACAATTACATTGTCCATTTTCACCAAGATTGAGTGTTTGGGTGGTAGGTTTTGTTTCGTTTTGGTTTTCCAGTACAACTAATTATTTGAAATAGTTCATTACATTCAACTCTCTGTTGACTGTATAAAAGCAGCAAGGAAAAGAATAGATGAAATGAATAAATAAGCAGATAGGATGAATTAATATAATCCACGGCAAATTTAAAAACCCCAATTCATTCAATTATTTCATCACATTCCTTACGAGCTTGAGCTCAGGTTTTGTTTGTTTTCATATTTAATTTTCATGGACCTCCTGTAGACAGGGACACTATTCAGTGGAGGGCTGGGGATGGGAACAAGCATTGCAAGAAAGGGCCTCAAAGGCACAGGTTGTTCATAAACTACATAATCAGTCCCTGAACAATTGAGAGTTGATTGTAATGAACTATTTAATGAAACTAAAATGTGTATCATGCTCACAGCACACATCACCTGATGTCAAAAGAAAAAAAAGTAGGGTTTATTTTTTTAAGAAATCCAACCAACACAAGACTTAAAGTGCACCACATTCCTGCATGCCATGCTTCTACCAAACCTTACCAAAAGAAGATATCACCAGATAATTTATTAACCAAATTAAATCCAGAAGCTTGCATCCTGTGGAATTGAATTTGTACTTCAAAATTCACTGGAAAAATGAGATTCACTATAAAGACATTCCTAAGACAAGAAATATCCAAAACACATTTAAAATGTAATCAAAGTTTCAACTGAAAAAACTCCATCAGAATAATTATACTTTTATATTGCTTCGAATTCATGTTAATTTTTTTAAATCTTAACTATTGATCCTCCGATGCAATATTTGCAGGTATTTATGAAACTTATTCAGCGCTCAGTGTCTAGCAGCATTTCCTGAGCATCGTCCATGTGCTAAGGACTATCACCCAGTATTTTATTTATTACACGCAAAAATATCACACTCTAGATCCTATTGACTATTTCTCATAATTTATTCTCTATTTTATAAAGTAGCAGGAAATATTTTAGCAACTACTAAAATTTACATGCAATACACACATATTCCACAACATTAAAAAAAATTTTTTTTTAGAAACAAGGCCTTGCTATGTTGCCCAGGCTGGTCTTGAACCGGTGGGCTCAAGTGATTCTCCTGCCTCAGTGCCCCAACTAGTCCACAACATATTGTAAACATAGTTGTCATCAGTGAGCAGATGCCAACCTTCAGCTTCTCTACCCATCTCTATTAAGACTTATAGACTGTCAGCAGCTGGCCATAGGGCCAGTATATGGAATCCTGTCATGATTCATGGTGTCACTCCATTAATTCAAAGGGCACACACTATTTCCTAAACACAGCTCTTTTTCCTCATGACCAAGCTCCCTCCTGATTAGGCAAAAAAGTAAATTCTCCTTCTCTTTTAAAAGTCTCAGCCAATATTAAGGTTGCTTAAGTTCTTTCATACAAATTCTAGCTGGAAGATTTTAAATTAATCTGAACTTTGTCTTATGATTTCTGAGCATGATTTGTACTATAAATAAACGTTTAACCTAGTAGATACTAACATAAAAATCAGGTATTGAGTAAAAACTATATTTTCTTTTTTGTACTTTCTGGATTATCTTACTTATTAGGAATTATTTTCTTTATGAACCCACTATTTCCCTCCTCATTGTATATTACATACATTGTCACCCTCGCTTCTCAGCTTCCAGAAGGGATGAATATAAAACCAAGACCCTTCATTTCCTGCAGCATCCAAGGACACACGCATGGCATTCTTCTCCAGTAAAGCAGGTAATCTCTTGTTGACAGTAAGGTATTTGTTGCTTTTTATATGCAGTAGCTATAGGGAAAAGACATAGATTACCACCTTTATTCTTTGTTCTTCTCTGTTAATTACATTCATATGTTTTATACATATATCATATATTCATCTAACATGGCTTGAGATGAAAATTAAACAAAGGAGTATTTTCAGCCTCCACACTCACCATCTTTCCTACTTGACTTTCTTTGGGTTCTTCCTCCCCTTCACCCCAATTCTGCTTCATAATGAAGTAGGCATAATAGGGAGAAAAAAAACAGGGGACCCCTCCGAATGATTTTCATCCACTGATAAATAATGGCTAAAACTAGGTTTTCCAAAGGAGACCTTGAGTTTCCCCAAAACCACATCCTTTCTCAATGCCTGCACAGCCACAAAAACAGAATATACTAAAGAAAGGCCAAGAAACTCAAATAATGCACCAACCCACTTACTATTATTAACCAGCCCTGCCCACAGTCAGGCCTGATTCTTCCTCTGTAAGGAGGCAGCTGCTCATCCTAAATAGGCTTCTACACCTTCTGCCAGGGGATGCTGACCCTACCCCCTCCCAGATGAGTGTAAAAGCATCACTTCTCAGATTTTTTTGGACTTTGTGAACAAAATCTCACCAAAACATGATTCTACTGAGTAGCAAAACCAAAATAAAATAACCTTTCCATCTATTATTACAATCATTTCAAAAAACAATGGTCATTTTAGTACTCACAATATAAGAAAGAAATTATCTCAAAATAAAGTACAGTTCTTTAATTGAAAAAAAAATCAGCATTTTAAAATGCTCATTATCATACTCTTGGGTCCTTATGTTACCACAAAGCAATGGAAACCCTCATGGGCTGACCTTTGGGATCCACCATGTTCAAGAACATGGCTCAACCCCTCACTGACCAAGCTAACATCTGCACTTCAGGTACTTGACAAGGAACGTAAGTTCCACTTGCTGACATTTAATCAAAACTTGGTTAAGATAAACTCTATTTATGAAGGGTTGCCCCAGGGACATCCAGCCCACTCAGATTGCAGGTTTCACATTATCTATCATTCGATTAAGTCATACATTCAGGGAGCTGCCGACCCAGCTTCTCTCATCTTATCCCAACAGTGCACTGCTTTGACTGCCCTGTGTTCTGGCATTTTGCCATTGGCCAATAACAAAATATCAGGGATATTATTTTAAAAAACAGCTCTATGAAATGCCTCATTGTAGCATTTACTGTAAGGAAGTTGTCAAGGCTATTGTTTAGTATATTACACAATGTCCTCTTTATGAGCACACATAGGAGAAACACTTCCCTGGTCCTATTCCTGGGAACAGCTGTGCTTCTAGACCTCTGATTTGGCTCTGTGCTGCGGATCTCCTAGCCAATGACGTAATAGACTATGCTTCCCTATGGCTAAGAGGGCAAGAAAAAGCCTTCAAGTCAAAATTTACCAGACTTTACAACATGGTTTTTATAAATACGCCTTACCCCTGATTTCAGTTTATTCATCCAACTATGATTTTCCCTGTGACCAATTGCTTTATTTATTTCTATTTTATCTCACTATGTGCTCTGTATTTTGGAAAGTGCCTTACATTCTTTTTTGAAAAAGGTGGGGCATATATTAACAAATAACCAAGTAAGAAGCTAAAAAGATCTAAGTGAAACACAGGAAAGGAATGCAGCTGAGATAAAACAGAGTGTGCATACTAATAGAAATAGAAGACCTTCTAATAACAATTCAAGGATGACTTCCAACTGAAAGTGAAAACTTTTCTCTCTTCACAAAATGAAAAGCTAAGCTCCGTATGTTAAACATGGTCCCATTAATCTAAAGGACTATTTCAGAACAGGCCTTTAGAAATTGTTTCCTGACCCTCTTCTTTTTGATGTAATAACTTGTGCATACATCCAGATAAGATCACTTCTTTATGTGTAAATATCAGATTTATTCTTAAACATACAGAATAGTGCAGCACATATCAACGGAATACATCACAATACGTCACAACATCGATAATTCCCATCAAAGAACAAACTTCCTGTATCTCAAAATTTTAACGCAGTCTGGCTTTCCTGCCAACTTATTGACAAACTCCACATAAAATACTCACCTCGTTTAAGAGAAAATACTTACTTGTATAACATTACTGTATTTCACAATTTCTCCCAACAGTTTCTTATTCTCTGATTCATTTTGTTTTTGTTCCAGTTCTGCAGCGTGCTATAAGATGATTATCAAATATTCAGTGTGGAAATATAGTAAACAGAGTGTAATAACTGACAAAGAAATATTTTTTTAGGAACAAGACTATAGTCAGGAATAAAATAGGCTAGTAGTAGAGTCAGGACTGTAATCTTGGTTTAGGTGTTTCGTTTTGCTTTATGTTTCCATCATATCATATTGTCTTTCAGATTTTCACATCATATTTACCAAGGTATTTGGAAACTTGGGGAGTGGATGACTCCCCAAAGGGAGCAGTAATTAAATAAATGATTATAATATAGTGAGATGATTTGTCAATGTATGTTGAAATGCCCTCCAACATGTCTTGGGCCACTTTTATGTTGGACATTTCAGAAAAGTACTAGGCTCTTTGTTCTTATAAAATTACTTCAAGAACGTATATTGCTAGAAAAACCAACCAGGATAATAGTAGAATTTCCAAAGTCTCAAGAATTACAGTTCTTAATTCTGAAAGTACCAGGAATTTTAATGAGGCAAAATTAAGTTCTATCGAATTTACACTCAAACAAACCATAAACAATGGTCTTTCAATTATTTTTCTCCATAGTTTCTTTCAGGAAAAATATCAAAGATTATGTCAAGTAAAATATAACTGGATTTAATATTCTTACAGAGATTCTGAATTGGTTTTCATTTTGATCGGAAGCTTTGAATTCGTCTGGCACACCCTAAAAAACAGCAGCAGTAATGTGCTACCTATATGCCAGGAAATAAATGGTCACACCCTATTACTTGAAAAGCCCTTCTACTTTCAATGTGTTGCTATATGTATTCTAAATCTCTGTGTATTGGGTGAAAGGACAAAGCTAGAAAGCTCTAAATATGTCTTTTGTTATTGCTGTACTTGGTTAACCTAAGCCAGACAATTGGAATCCTGGTCCTTACCTGTAGTTTCTTCAGCAAGGCTGCCTCAGTGTGGTTCCCTTGTTTGGCTTGCTTTGCTTTCCAATATTGCTTCTGGGCAGAATATCTGTTCATAGGGCACACCTTGAAAAGGCAGTCTGTGACAAACCAACAAACGAAAACACTGTAACTAAGGCTACCAGCATTTCTTAGATTTCCCTTATAGCTCAGTTTTCGAATCTTGGAATCCCTGATTATACAGAACAGTTAAAAGTCATATAGTCCGTCCTCCAGCCAGCTCTCCATTCACTCTATAACATCCTTTTCGAATAATTATCTAGACTCAGTTAAAATATCCCCTTCTTCATTAATTTAAGTTTTTTAAAGACTACAATTGCCAGTGTATAAAGAAATCAAACCCATGTAATTGTGATATTATAAGGCATGGATTAATTATAATGGGGCACCTGGTCTTAGAAAGCAAATAGAATGAGATTAGTGACTTTCACTGCCTTATCTGACTTTGCACAATTAATACGCATTGGTGCTGTGTATATTTGACAGTCAAAGTGATCCAGGAAGTAGATCCCAGCTGACCATTAGAGTCATCCACTCCCCAAGTTTCCAAATACCTGGGTGAATATGATGTGAAAATCTGAAAGACAATATGATATGATGGAAACATAAAGCAAAACAAAACACCTAAACCAAGATTACAGTCCTGACTCTATTACTAAACATCAAGACAGAAAATCATAGAGGAATATTATAGTTGTGATATCTCTAAGTCAAGAAGCAAAATATACGTTTTATTTTCAATGAGGAGAATGGAAGAACTCAACAGTTTCACTACATGCTAATGATTTTGTATGCTTGTGGAATAGATTACAATCTAGAATGAAGGTTAATTCTCAGTATTCTATCACAAAAGAGTAGTAATACAGAAAATTCAAACCTTATTTTCATTTTTCTCATAAAAAACTGAGTTCAACATAACAAATTTACTTTATTTTGACTGATGTGTTGATATTTAGAGTCATTCTCATTTGACAAATAACTATCACAAAAATAAAATTCAGTCAACTCAAATATCCACTTTAGCCACATTATTGACTATATTATATAATATGCTTGTTCCACTATTTTACTTAAAATTAATTGTATTGAAAAAGATGATAACTTTTCAAATATCACTTTTTCATGGTTCTAATGGCATAAATGATCAAGAAATATGGCTGTAAAATTTGTAAGGAATGTAGGAAAAACAAGACAATGATGATTTTTTTCTATACAAACACATATTCCCCATGTGATTGCCCCACCCCCCATACACAGACAAGGTAATGGCAAACTAATCTTAATTTCTAGTTTAAAGGGTACTGATATGGATGATTACTCATCCATCTCATAGGTAGTAGAAAACAGATACCTTCAAACTGCTAAAAGTAGGCTTAGAGGCCACCAAAATTACAGTATGATACAGGAATCAACACCCAGCATGTGTGTGACCAAAGACGGACAGCCTGGAAAATGTTTTCCTTGGCAGTGTATCATACAAGCCCTAAAAGTTATTTCCTGTATCTTAGCAACTACAAAGAGAATTTTACAAATTTCTCGAAGCACAAATACACAGGTTGTTTACAAATATTTCCATAAGAGTGCTCCCAATTAAATATAGCAGACTCTTTTGACTATCCTGTATTAGGCAAGTGGCAAAACTCTACACTGTCTGCACTCAGCAAAAGCACAAATTCATGATCAAGGGGAACTGAACTCCATAATCTGGAGTTTATGCTTCTGACTTTCTTCATGTATAAAAAGGAAAGAGAAAAAAATTGTGTTTCTCTTCATTATTACAGATTCCTAATTAAGGTCAATTGGAAATGATCCTTTAACAGAAAAAATATTTTTGTAAATCCCAGACCACCTCAATAGCACTCCTAATTAGCGATATCTTTGGGGAGTCAGCAAACTGGCTGTCAGGCCAAATGCTCCTGAGTGGTGGCTGAGGTCACTGTGAAGTGAAGCCAAACATTCAGCCAAACTGTGTTTACTGTAATCCCCCTACAGGTGGTCATGCCCTGCACGAACAGGGGTTAAGCCTCAGACCCTGTCCTCAGAAAGCTCATGGTCTACTTGAAGCTTCACAAGGGAGCTCTGGAGAAGATGCTAAGAGCCACAACGATGCATGTGGCCAATTTCACAGGCAACGGAGGTCAGAAAAGACTTCCCAGTGGAGAAGAAAGGAGAAAACACAGCCAAATTTTAAATAACCAATACTCATTCAGCACAGAGGCAAGAGGGCTCCCATGCTAAGGGGAGGGGCATTCCAAACAGAGCCAGTGGCTGGTATGAAGGCAGCGAAGAAAGCTAAGGGACCCCTAACCATTCAGGAAAACCACCACTGAGGCAGCAAAATAAACATGGAATGGTAGGCTGAGGTCAAGATCTACAGTGTTATGTTCTAGGCTAAGGAGGATGGACTATATCCCATGGAAAATGCTGAACTCTTACAGACTTTTAAGCTCTTAGGGCATGTGAAAGATGGCATGAGCAAGGGGCAGGAAGGCCATCCCTGAAGCCCGCTGCTGTTGTGAAAAGACAGTAGGGATGGAACTGGGGCCCTACGGTAGTTTTGGGTAGCCGTAGATGTAAAATAAAGCAGCCGAACCAGAGGCTTAATAATCGACTAGATGTGGGGGTGGGAAAAGGTCAAGGAGGGGTAAGTGAAAATAGCCAAATGAACAAGCTTCCACCCACTCTATCTGAAGTACAAAGTCTTGGGTTTCAAAAGCCCTTTCCATTTCAGGGCCTTAGTTTTACAGTCCCTCTCAGCAGCCTCCCACAGGGGACATCTCATTTTATATTACAGTAAATAAATGATCTGTTTCTGCATGGGAACTAATCTTGCAGGACTGTTCTGGATAATAGGAGAGAAGGTGGGGCACACACAAACTTCTGTTAAAAAGCTTTCATTGGTGGCAGTAGGGTGTGTGCGTGCTTAATTCTCTCTCTGCCTCCTTTAGAACACTTTTTTAAAAATCTACTGTTCTTGGGCTGGTCACACATTTTGTCGGATTCTAAATTTACTGCATAATAATAGTGCTAATACCAGCCACACCTAATTCACAGGGTTGCTGAGATGAGCAAAAAGAAAATCTGTGTGAAAGTTCTTTGTGAACTTTAAAGTCCTATTATAAATGTAAGGCATTATTATTGATATTGCTTCATTCTTTCAGCAATAGCCTCACTAAGATGAAGACATGACTAAATCCTTACAGAGCTCTCAGCAAAGAGTAATGAAAAGTAGTTTAAGTTCCTTATAGATGCTGGATATTAGACCTTTGTTGGATGCATAGTTTGCAAAAATTTTCTCCCATTCTGTAGGTTGTCTGTTTACTTTGTTGACAGCTTCTTTTGCTGTGCAGAAGCTCTTTAGTTTAATTAGATCCCAGTTGTCAGTTTTTGCTTTTGTTGCAATTGCTTTTGGAACTTAAACAAATTTACAAGTAAAAAACAAACAACCCCATTAAAAAGTGGGCAAAGGACATGAACAGACACTTTTCAAAAGAAAACATACATGCGGCCAACAATCATATGAAAAAAAAGCTCAGTATCACTGATCATTAGAGAAATGCAAATCAAAACCACAATGAGATACTATCTCACATCAGTCAGAATGGCTACTACTAAAGAGTCAAAAATAACAGATGCTAGTGAGGTTATGAAGAAAAATTAACACTTCTACACTGTTGGTGGGAGTGTAAAATAGCCCAGCCATTGTGGAAGACAATTTATCAAAGGCCAAAAGACAGAAATACCATCGGACCCAGCAATTTCATTACTGGGTATATGCCCAAAGGAATATAAATCATTCTGTTATGAAGACACATGCACACATACATTCATTGCAGCACTATTCACAATAGCAAAGACATGGAATCAACCTAAATGCCCATCAATCATAGACTGGATAAAGAAAACATGGTACATATATACTATGGAATACTATGCAGTCATAAAAAAAAGAATGAGATCATGTCTTTTGCAAGGACATGAATGAAGCTGGAGGCCATTATCCCTAGCAAGCTAGTGCAGGAAAAGAAAATCAAAGCTAGTGCAGGAAAAGAAAATCAAATAAGTTATATTTAGCTCCCACTCATAAGTGGGAGCTAAAGGATGAGAACACATGGACACATAGAGGGGAACAACACACACTGGAGCCTTCTGGAGGGTGGAGGATGAGAGGAGGGAGAAGATCAAGAAAAAGAACTAATGAGTACAAGGCTTAAACTTGGGTGATAAAATAATCTGTACAACAAACCCCCATGACACAAGTTTACCAATGGAACAAAACTGCACTTGTAACCCTGAAGTTAAAATCAAAGTTTTTTAAAAAGAGGAGAGAGAGAAGTTAGGCATGCAACTGGGAAGCTGAAATAAACCAAAAAAAGAAAAAAAAGAAAAAGAAAAGAAAAGTTCTCAGATGAAACCTGAACACACACCAAGAGTGCCCAGTTAATGACAAGGTGTCCACCCCTTTGGTTTAAGATGCCACGGTGTGTCTTTGTATACACTTCTCAAATTCCTTGGAACAAAATGACAGTAAGAAAAGGATTAGATCTTCATTACCATGTAATATCTTTTTAGAAATGCAGATGCCATCACTAACATCAGTAAGGGCAGAGCCTTTGACAAGCCTACTTTTTTTCAGTGTGCAGGATTACAGCTATTTCAGAGCAACCCGGTCTCACCTGCCCTCCTCATCCTGCTTCTAAACTCTCTAGTATTCCTTGATCTGTAGAGGTGTGATACTGTTAAGAAAAATGTTTTATGGAGTTCAATGAGAAATTGACTCAGTGGCATTTTTTAATTCTAACAACAATCTCTTTAGCATTTCAAGACTCAAGGAATTAAAAAAGGAAAGGTTTATCTCAACAGCACAAATAAAAGGAAGTTATTTTTGTTTAATTTTTTTAAAAGCTTAACCTTAAGACCTGAGGCCAACAATTTTGCAGAATTACAGACGTTCAGGAAATGTTAGTAATCCAACCAGACATATGTTCAGTCAGACAATATTATAAGAACAATGGCTTAGAATTATAACTTTTATTTATTTATTTTTTGAACAGTTATGGAAGGAAATTAAGCCACTCAGAAGTGTTCATTTTAAACTGATAGCATTGGTGGCATTTCAGCCTGCTTACTTACAAATGCTAGCAGAGGGAAGAAATACGAAAGCCATTCAAATGGTATGGAGCACATAACCCATAGCACGTTAACACCGTAAGTCAAAGAGCCAACCTTCGCACATGATTCCATGGAAATCTGGCAGGAAATCAGTCTAAACCTCCAGTACAATACCTGTATAAATAGTTTTGAAATGTTTTGCTTTGAACCTGTGGAGGTACTTTCTACAATATTTGTATCTGAGGCCACTTCTGAACCCCCAGAAACTGACTTTAGGACTCTATTCAGGGCTATCATATGTAAAGTTCAAGCTATGTCTTGGCCAGCAGTATCCTTTGGCAATGGTGGAAAGAAAATTTGGTTTTTCATTTCTCCTTCCTCCTAAAGATGTCTTAAGATTTAAATGAGGCAAGTGCCTGTCACAAGGCAGGCATTCAACAAATGGCTCTTTCATGGTAGCCTGTAAAAAACACCTCATAACCATAGGGAACATGGTTACCAAGGGCTTTATTCTCCCCACGTGGAGAAAGGTGGGGAGGGAAAGCCTCGGGGACTTTTGTTTCTCTCTTTATGACGTAAAATGGATCCAGCAGAGTTCAATGAAGACAATGGTCTCTGAAACAGAAGAGCAAGCTAGAACCTTCCCAATGATAAAATGGAAAGTGGTTAAAAAAGAAACTCTCCTTAGGATAAAGGGCAGGCAGACAAGGGGCCATTAGCCACTAGAAATTAGAATTCAGGTCAGGCACAGTGGCTCACGCCTATAATCCCAGCACTCTGGGAGGCTGATACGGGGGGATTGCTTGAAGCCAAGAGTTCAAGACCAGCCTGGGCAACAAATCAAGACCCTGTCTCTGTGAAAAAATTTTTTTCTAAAAATCAGCTGGGGGCAATGGTGCGTGCCTGTAGTCCCAGCTACTCGGGAGGCTGAGACAGAGGATCACTTGAGCCTAGGAGTTCAAGGCTGCAATGAACTATGATCACACCACCACACTCCAGCCTGGAGGACAAAGCGAGACCTTGTCTCTTACAAAATACAAATTTTTAAAAATTAAAAATAATAGAATTCAGAGTTGATGCAGGGAGAGGAATGCATTCATTAGCTGAAAATACAACTCTAGGTTGTTTTTGTTTTTCAGTTTCCCTAAGAAATGCATCCTGAAATACAGTGTTTGTATAAAATTCTTTATTTTTAGAAGTTTTAAAAAGGAATGTGTTTTAAGAACACAAATTTCAAACCAAACATCTATCCCCCCACCTGCCTTGCCTAAGGCATCTATAAAGAGAGGATCTAAGAGGGAAAGTGTCCTCTAGAATGCTATGAAGGCTCAGAGAAATGTATTGCATGTGTTAGCAAACATGAAAATTAATCACAACACATGGGTTAGCAACAATGAAGATCGCAATGTAACTTCCTCTAGCTGAAAGTCAATTATTATACTATGAAAGAGGAAGAGAAATGGCATTTTGTCATTACAGGCTTGTAGAGTGATAAAATGTTAGCACTCAAAGAAGCCTCAGATAAAATCCAATCTTTCCCTTCCTTGAAGCAAAGAAGCAAAAACTCAAAAAGTGAGTTCCCTAGATCCTTCAGGATAGTATTTCTAGATTAGAATATTATAAATATGAAGAAGTTCAACCACACATAGGATGCTTGAATGCCCTGACAAGTGACTGCCTGACCTCTTAGTGGTAGGGACACCAATGCCACACTTGGTTTGTTCAATACAGTTTACTACCATGGAGCGCTTTGTAAACTATAAACAGTACTACACATTGATAATAAAGATCACTGGATCTTCACAAGACTCTCAAAAGTTAGCCAGGGTTATTTTCTCCATGTTACAGAGAAGGAAACTGAGACTTTTCTTCATGAGGAATTGAGATGAAATATGAACCAAGATCCTCTGAACCCAATGTAGTGTACTGTAGCCATGCAGAGATGCCACTAACAGCCCTAAATATCCTCAGACAGCATCCTTCTGACTTCTCTACCCCAACTTTGATTTGATCATCGTGGCAAGATCTCCTCAAAAAGTTATCATTTTTATTACCAAATACTAAGTGCCTCTCTCCCATAATAGATGTGATTTTAGTCAACTAAAGACTGAATTGTTAAAGCATCTATTAATGTATTTAGCAAATACAGATGGTAAGAAAACCACTGGCCAGGCCAGGCACGGTGGCTCATACCTGTAATCCCAGCACTTTGGGAGGCTGGGGTCAGGAGTTCAAGACCAGCCTGGCCAACATGGCAAAACCCCATCTCTACTAAAAATACAAAAATTAGCCAGGCGCAGTGGCGTGTGTCTGTAATCCCAGCCACCCAGGAGGCTGAGGGAGGAGAATCGTTTGAAACCAGGAGGCAGAGGTTGCAGTGAGCCAAGATCGTGCACTGCACTCCAGCCTAGGTGACAGAGCAAGACTCCATCTCAAAAAAAAAAAAAAAGAAAAGAAAAGAGAAAAGAAAACCACTGGCCAGAAAGTGAAATATGCATATGCCTCAGTTCTCATCCCTACCACAGTCTTGCAACACAACACAACCTCTAGAAAAATATTATCAAGATACATATACATATGTGCCACAGTTATAATACTCAAAAAGAAACTAATGAATGGTTTTCAATGGGAAATATACTACGTGTATATATAATTAAATGCTAAAACATAAATAAAAATATTATGAAATCTTAGTCTCAAAGAGATTAATTGACTGATTCATACACTAATAGGTAAACACTCAAGAACAAATGACGCTTTATCCTTTGCCTCATTTGGAGTGGGGAGGAAAAGTAAAATTCAAATGCATTCATGCTAATTTATATTCTTGTCAAGGTCTGAATTTCAGCATTGATTGAGCAAGCCACTACACTAGATGTAAGTGAAATCTGCTACCAGAAAAATCATAATGTATAATTTTTCAATCATTTTTCCCATTCTCAATGTGCCATGTTAACACTGATCATCAAAAAAATGTAATAAGCTGACTGATTCAGAAATCAAAATGCAAGCCTCTAAATTTCATTACATAAGTGTCAGATCTGAAAGAAAAGGAAGTGATTTTTTACATACATTTATGTTTCTACACACATACATGCAGATAAGATATATACATATATAATATGTATAGATGCATAACATATTTTATGTATATTTACATATGAGTATGTGCTTCCACAGACTCTCCTTTTACACCAGGTCTTGTCACATACATTATCTCATTTAATTCTTTCACAAACGCTTTGAAGTATTAGTTCTACAAACGAGGAAAGAGAAACTCAGAATGTTTTAGAGCTCTAACCTAAAATTTCAAAAATTGTTAAATTTAGTCCAGATCAACCTGCCTCCAAAGCCCATCTTCATAATTCAATAGAAGATGCCCTATATTCATCAAATTAAAACTTTAACAAATACATTGAGGTACATTCACTGAAATTAAAACACATAATGTGACAGTCCACATTCTCTGGTTTCAAATTCCCAGATTCCTTGCTGAAATTCTCCTACAAGGGCCCAAAAATGTGTTAAAAGAGACAATCCGAACACCTGTAACTATGAATACGGCAGAAGAGCACAGTAGCAAGCCAGAGAAGTTCATGACTTCAAGCCCTCCACTCAGAAAGCAATAATTTTCTAATAGGTGAACAATTAAACTATTAATACAGGTAAATTAACTTTACAGCAGTAAGCTTGCCTTTTTAAACCAATTTGAGCATGACTGTAACAACTCCTGTCCTAAATTTAAGAAAAAAAAAGTCTAACACAGGGTATTTTATGCCAAGTCACAGTTATGTAATAGCAATATTTAGAGTAAAGAACTGCTTGCTGTTCATTGTCCTGGTACTGAATTAATTGCTGTTCTCATATGGGTGACCTAAAACAAAATCAGTTTGTTATGCTAGTTCCTCCGTGAGCAGAGATTTATTCATAATAACAAAAAGATCATGGAGTCTTATTCATCATTATTATTACATATTTATGCACCAATAAGACTAGCTTTCTTTTGATTATTATTACTACCAAAGAGCATCTACAGAAAATTTAGGAGTCAATGGACAACTCCAGAGCAAAGTTTAACAAACTGCAATTGTGTAATTGTGCAAGCCAGGCTTTTTTTTTTTTTTTTTTTTTTTTTTTTTTGAGATGGAGTTTCGCTCTTGTTGACCAAGCCAGAGTGCAATGGCACGATCTCAGCTCACCACAACCTCCGCCTCCTGGGTTCAAACGATTCTCCTGTCTCAGCCTCCTGAGAAGCTGGGATTACAGGCATGCATCACCACACGTAGCTAATTTTTTGTATTTTTAGTAGAAACGGGGTTTCACCATGTTAGCCAGGCTGGTCTCGAACTCCTGACCTCAGGTTATCTGCCTGCCTTGGCCTCCCAAAGTGCTGGGATTACAGATGTGAGCCACTGCGCCCGGCCTAGCCAGGCTTGAAATCAAATTATTTGGTCTCAACCAGCCTTCTGAATGGAATGAAACTGAATTGAATAGAACAGGAAGAGAAAGGGAAAGGGAAAGGGAAAGGGAAGGGAAGGACAAGGGAAACAAAATGGGAAGGAAAAGAGTAAGGGAAGGGGAAGGGTAGGGAAGAGGACAGGGAAGGAGAAGAGAGGAGAGGGAGGGGGGAAGGGAGGAGAAGAGGAGGAAAGAAGAGGACATTGCAAAGTAGCAAGTATTCTTTCAAGAAACTTTTGTTTCTGGTCGTGTGTGGGTTTGTGCATGTGCACACACACATATGTACATGTGGGATTACAATGTATAATGTATTTCTTACTGAGAGGTGCAACTAAAAGTATTCAAAAGCCACACTTCTAGAGGTCTGCACATGTGTACAGGTTAGGGTTAAATGAACTTCAAATTTATATAAACATATCCTGTGGTCAAGAGGAAAGGAAACTGAGACCAGGAAACTTTCCTTTGCTCTATGAATGACTTCTGAAATACACAAAAACTATATTTTTAAATTAACTGCCCCGTCAAATTTGTATATAGACCATTACAATGGAATGGGAAGACGCCCTTTTAAAAATGTCTTCCTCTTTTTAGCCCCACACTGGTTGGCCTCTACCTTTACTATAGCACCCATCTATCAGATAGTGCTTCCTATTAGATAACATGTTTACATGTAACTCTATATTCAGCACCTATTAGCTACTATAAGGAAGATGCTCAAAATCTGTTTGCAAAAGAAAGTTCCTGCCAAGTTACCTGAGAAACAATCATTAGATATCTATTATTTCTGCTCTGAAGGGTTTTACCATCTTTTTTGCGGGGTGGGGGGAGGTCTCCTATTAAAATACAAACACCTGAGAAGGGAATACCCTAAGATCTTGGTTCTCAGTTGACTCCTGCTGCCTGAGAGCTCCATGAGGGTGAAGTGATTGGTACTGAGCTTCTGGGAAAGGCACCTTTTAGCTTACCAATGACTGGGAAAAATACACAGGAAAGTTGTTGACCAAATTTGCAGATGATGCAGAGTGAAGAGGAGTAGCTAATTAGGCAGATTAAAATCTAAATTTTTTTTTAAATCCAAACATCAATGCAATTAATTTTATACAAACATAAATATAAGGTCAGAAAAAAGTCAACCACTTTGGTACATGATAGAGAGGAGCACCAAGGCTATTGGCAATTAGTATTTTAAAAATTGAAAATAGCCTAGACCTTAGGCTTGAGTTCAACTTAACGCAATTAGAACGCCCTATAGCCCTGTGTGCCCAGGACAATTCTGGTTTATGCCTGTTGCCTGAGCTTAATTATTAGCCATATCCCCCTTTCACTCTCAAGAATGTCCTGGTTTGGGTGATAAGTATATTATCACTCCAAATATAAATAAGTGAATATTGTGCTGAACCAGCGGAAAAGCTGATGCCGCCATTTTAGGCTGATGCATATTAGACTGATTCCTCAAATAGAGGAAGAAGGAACACATCCATATTGGGTCCAGTTCTATAGGTGCCACATTTTAAGCAGCATCCTAACAAATTAGCCAGTATCCAAAGTTCAGCAAGGGGGAAAGCAAGCAAAATACACAAGTCTTGTTATTTGAGCAACGATAGTTCAAACTGGGAAATGTTGCCTAACAGAGAGAAAACAAAGAGTTGGCATAATCCCACTTTGTGTAGCTAAACTTCTACATGTAAACGAGGGAGGAAAGTTTTTCCCTATATTGATCCAGGATCAAAGAAAATTTCAGTTCCATGCAAGGGGAAACTTGCCAGCAATTGGAAAAAATCCAAAAAATACAAATTACTCAGAGGCAAGTAAACTTGTACTCATCATGTTGAGGCAGAGGCAGATGCAGTGCAGCAGGAATCTTGCCTTGGGGAGGTCTTTCCCAAATACTACCTTCTATTTTTCTTTTTTTTCCTTTTCTTTTCTTTCTTTTTTTTTTTTTTTTTTTTTTTTTAATACGGAGCCTCACTCTGTCGCCTAGGCTGGAGGACGGTGCTATCTCAGCTCACTGCAACCTCCACCTTCCAGGTTCAAGCAATTCTCCTGTCTCAGCCTCCTGAGTAGCTGGGATTACAGGCACGCCCTATGACGCCCAGCTAATTTTTGTATTTTTAGTAGAGATGGGTTTCACCATGTTGGACAGGCTGGTCTCAAACTCCTGACCTCGTGATCTGCCCACCTCAGCCTCCTAAAGTGCTCGGATTACAGGCATAAGCCACCGCGCCTGGCCTACCTTCTATTTTTCAGTGGGAACTGTGGTAGAGGTGACTGGCAAAAAGGAAAGGAGTTCATGTTCTGCATTTACATAAAAAGCTCAGACACCTCACCTGCTTCAGCTGTATTTATCAAACTGTGGTTGGTTTGGCATCTCGGTATTACAGAAACCAGGAAATTTCAGCCCCCGGACCCCATAAGTCTTCTACTACTAAATATCTGTCAGTGCTACATCAAAATGCTCAAAGTTAAAGCACTATGTAAATATGTATTATTATTACTTCCAACTTTACATTCCACATGAACAAATACAGTTGTGTTTATATTTTGCAGTATCGGAAGCATAATGCTCGCTGTGGTATTTTGTCACTTAAGTTTTTAGTTTGGTAAGATACTCCCAGATTAAAAGAAGATTAACAGAGAGTCAAAGGTGGAAGGAATAATAACAAACACACTTTCCCCACAACACACACACACGCACACACACACACACACTACACAAATAGCAGCTATAATACTTAATGACTGAGCACTCTATGCCAAGCACAATGATAAAAGCTTTACACAGATTCTTTAATCTCTGTAGAAAACTTTGAGACCAGTATTACTATTGTTCCCATGTTACAGATCATGAAACTGGAAATTTTAAAGGTTAGGTTCTGCCCAGGGTCACAGAAGTAGGATTCAAACCCAAACAACTAACTTCAGAGTCTGTTCTTTTACACACTAAAGATAGAAAGGACATAACCCAGCTATTTTGCATGTTTGGAAAGTAGAACAGTAAAATATTAAAGAATTGGGATGTGGGAGGAAAGGTAAGACTTCCAGAAAGTGGACATGAGAAGTGGGGAACAGAGAGATGAGGTAACAGAGTAGAGATGAGATAACAGAGTAGAGAGAAAACATGGTGGACAGGCCATGGGAAATGAAAGCAATGGTGGTGGTGTGTTCTTCTCTTGGCATTTTTTTGTCTCCTCCTTTCCTACCTATTCTTTTATTCTCCATAACTGTAAATTTGTTTGTTGTTCTCTTCCTCTATTTTTTAGCTTCTCTCTCTCATTACATCTATTTTTGTCAGTTTTTGAGAAGGGGGTTGTTTTTGTTTTTTCTTTTTACCATCAAGAATGAGCTTGGGTCTCTTTGTAGTTTTATCTCCTTCTCTTTCCCTAATTATTTTCTTCCTTTTACATTCTCTTATTTCACTCTCTCTCCAATATTTCCTTTATCACTTCTCCAAACTTTTTCTTTTCTTTCTCTTCCTTACATGATTATAAAATTATTCTTTAAAAATGTATCATGTCCTTTGGATAAGATTAGGTCTTTTCTATTTCAAATAAAAATTTAGACGAGTTGAACATTTTCTTATCAAAACTCAACCTGAAAGTAAGTTGCAAAAGCAAGCACATTTCTAACAGAGGACTTGGATCCAGAATACAGAAAGTGCTTTTACAACTCAATAAAAGAAGACATACAATCCAATAAGATTTAAACAGATGTTTCACAAAAAAGGGAAAGCTAACAAGTACATAAAAATACACTCAATACCACTGGTCATTAGAGAAATGCAAACTATGACCATAATTAGATACCACTACAAAACCACTAGAATGGCTACAATTAAAAAGAATGACAATGTCATGTGTTATGAGGATGTGGAGCAACTGGAATTCTCATACATTGATGGTATGAACACAAAATGGTTTCCTACTTTGGAGAACATTTTGGTAGTTTCTTGAAAAGTTAAAAGATACTTATTATATGATCCAGTAATCCCATTCCAAGGTATCTACCCAAGAGAATTAGAACATATGTCCACACAAAGCACTGTATGCAAATGTCCACCTACATTATTCACAGTTTCCCAAAAATGGGGTAAAACAAACCAAATGTCCAACTCCAAATGTAGTGGTATATCGATACAATAGAATACTACTACCAAAAACAAAAGAACAAATATCGACACATGCAGTGATCCTGAACATGGATGAATCTCAAACACATCTTACTAAGTGAAAGAAGCCAGACACAAAAGACTACACACCACATGAGGCCATTTATATGAATTCTAGAAAAGGCAAAACTATAGCATCCAAAAGAAGGTCAAGGATTACCTGGAAGTGGGGTGGAAGAAAGGATTGACTGCAAAAGGACAAAAAATAACTTTTTGAGATGATGTAAGTGATTTAAGTATTGGCTGCACAACTGTATATACTTAACAAAACTCATTAAGCTGAATATTTAAAAGGAGTAAATTTTATGGTATATAAGTTACTATTCAATCAAGTTGAAAATAAAATTACTACAGTTGCATATGGTCCTCAATTGTTCACTTTTCTGTGGATCAATTGTTTCTCATAAATATTTTTAAGAAAAAAGATAAACTTTAAAGACATAATAAGGATTTGTTTTATTAATAGTTATTGTGGTTTGGTTTGCTTGGCATTTGGGAAGAGGAACACTGGGTTGACTTGTTTGCTAAATCACAGGATCTAGCTTGACTTCCCCGCACATGGCAGCTCTCAAAATCATTTAGTGATTGACTGATAAGACACACCCAGGGGTTCAGCAGGTACATCTAATTAAATCTAGTGAGATAAATTTTTCGTAACACAGCACACAATAAAATTAAGATTTAATCCACAATTTAATTTCAATTTGAAGAAAAGAATAGCCTGGAATATCTTGTCATATCTGAAAGTGAGGAAGAGACTATTGAGTCATGCCAAAAATACTTGAGGGTCCCAACGAACAAAATTGAGACTACTGAGCATTGAGATGAATGGCCACATTGGATTGAAACACACCAAATATGTTAAAATCCATGAGCTCATAATTATTTTTGAAAACACATATTAGTCATCTTTGGAGGTCAGAGTACCAACTCATTATTCTAAAAACCGGAAGATAAAGGGAAATACACTACAAAAGCAAGAAAAGAGGAAGGTAGATCAACATAAACACTGAAGGACATCTGCGATACGTCACACAGTAGAAAGAGTAAGCTTCACTCCACCGTATAAGGTGATCCCAATGTTATAAAATTCAACAAATCTACACAATGCTTTTATAGACTTCAATAAAAACTCAAGGAAGATAAACTATTTACTGTGGTTACCCCTGAGATATGGAAATGGATGTTGTGGAGGAGGAGAAAAGATTTTCACTTTGTATGTTTTATTACTTCGGTAAAAATTTTAAAGCAACAAATTTCTAGACAAAACTTTTTTGTTTTCCCAGGGGAAAAAAATCTAATTTATTATGGACTATATGTTAAAGCCTTGTAATGATGCTGCACTGTCTACTGGATGAAGCCCAAATTTGTTCTTAGAGTGAAAAGTATAAAATAAAAGTTTCAAAAGATGTAAATAAGAAAAGCTTACTCTAATGTTGCTGTTTCTCTTTCTGTCTTTGGAGAAATGGACCAGAGAATGAGAATGGGTCATCATGATTCCACTTCTGCTACCACTGTCATCAAATTATTTTAAAAATCAACATTTAGAAAAGGTCTATTTAATTTTCTACTTTATTTAGTCCACACCTGCTCTTTTCCAAGGAACTCTGCAATGTAGTGGCACCCAATTATTCATCCATTAAACATGTGAGACAGGAAACTCAGGCTGAGGAGGGGAGGCTCCCATTGAGGGGGAGAGCTTGGGGTGAGCACATCCCACTCTGATGCCAGCTGTCCCTGCGGCGGAGGTGGCGCCTTCTAGGCCTGGGAGGGCCCAGCTCAATGGCAGTGCGTTCATTTTAATCTCTAGTTAAGAAGTTTAACAGGAGTAGCAAAGGATATAATTAGAAACGTTCTCAACTGCTAGCAGAACTGAAAAGAATGAGGATTCCATAACAATTAAAATTACTTTTCTAAGTGCTGATAATTCTTACCTCCTTTGCCAGCTGGGTACAAGTCAGGACCTCTGTTTTAGCCAGTTTTATACACATGTTTTATAAACAGATGTTTTATACACATCTCTGGAAATATAGTCCTTCCATTTTACCATGTCAGCTGACACAGGGGAAGTTTTATTTGAAAAACAAAGTCAAGGCATTACAAAGTAGAAAAGAAGGATTCTTAATGTGGGAACCATGAGCCTACAGTGGATGGGATTCATGGAGGTCGACAAATCCCCTGAACGTGTAAGAAAACCTGCATGTGTGTGTGTGTGCGTGTGTGTGTGCATTCACAGATCCATTTCTCTATGGGAGGACACATAGCTGTTATGAGATTCTGAGAGGGCTCTAGGCCCCTCAGAAACCCATAGTAATCACTCCTGAAAGGGAGTGTACCATTATAAATCATCTTAGGCTCTCAAGCCAGTAACTATACGAACACAGTCAGTTGCAAGCAGGCATGAGCTAAACTCTGCTTTTTTAAACAATGGAAGAGGAAATACATTAGGAAGGAGAGGGTTCCTAAAGGATGCTTTAGAAAAGTAGAAAGAAGATAAGTCAGTCCTAAATGTGGGCCCAGGCAGGGAAGGGAGATTCCTAGACTAGGTCTACAGGAAGCACATTTCCTCTGCAAGGGAGTGCCCACACCAACATGAACAAGCATGACAGAACGCTCTGAGAGGACAGATAAAGAAAAAGATGAATGAGCCAGCAATTCCATGGCCAAGTATTCACCAAAGAGAAATGAGTGCTTTTGCCCACCAAAAGACACACAAAGCGTGTCACAGGATTCATCAAAGCCCATTGATTGGGTAAGCGATAAATAAATAGTGGTATGGTCACAGAACGGAATTGTAAAAAGTAACAAGAAAGAATGAACTGCTACATGCAATAACATTAATGAATTACATAGATGTCATGTTGAACAAAGAAACAGCCACAACGGAGTATGACGGAAAACCTGTCCATGTCCACACAAAACCTAATGTTAGGAGCAGCATTATTCATAATAGTCAAAAAAGAGAAAAACCTAAATGTCCATTAACTGATACATGGATGGACAAACAAAATATGATATATCCACATCTTGGAATATTATCCAGCCTTAAAAAGGAATGATGTGGCCAGGTGCAGTGGCTCATACCTGTAACCCCAGCACTTTGGGAGGCTGAGGCGGGTGGATCGCCTGAGGTCAGGAGTTTGAGACCAGCCTGGCCAACATGGTGAAACCCCATCTTACTAAAAATACAAAAATTAGCCGGGAGTGGTGGCGGGTGCCTGTAATCCCAGCTACTCAGGAGGCTGAGTCAGGAGAATCCCTTGAACCCAGAAGCAGAGGTTGCAGTGAGCCGAGATCACACCACTGCACTCCAACCTGGGTGACAGAGCAAGACTATGTCTTGGGAAAAAAAAAAAAAGGAATGATGTACTGATTCATGCTAAAACATGGACAAACTTTGAAAACATTATCTAAATGAAAGAAGCCAGTCACAAAAGGCCACATAAGGTATGGTTCCATTTACATGAAATGTTCAGAATAGGCAAATGTATATAGATGGAAAGGAGCTTCGCCAGGGCTGGGAGAAGGGGGAAATTGGGAGTGACTGCTAATGGCTATATCTTTTGGGGGTGATGAAAAGGTTCTAGAATAGAAAGTGACAATGGTTGCACAAACTTGTGAATACACTAAAAACTACTGGATTGTACACTTTGAAAGATGAATTTTATGATGTATAAATTATGTGAATAAAAACCAATTAACGAAATAATAGGTATAGTATGGTTTCATTTATATGAAGTTTGAAAACAGACAAAAACAATCTATGCTGTGAGGGTAAAAACAGTGGTTACCTTTGGCAGAGGAACCTCTGCAGGGCTGTAAATGTTTTATATCATGATCTAGGTGATGCTTACATAAATATTTATATTTACATTTATTTATATATGTTTACATATACATACACACATATAAAAATTTATCAAGCTTACATTTAATACATTTGAGCTTGCACCTAAGATTTATGTGTTTTGTTGAATGTAAGCATTTCAGCAGATATTTTAGAAAAAAATATTTTTTCCATAGCATTGTGATAAGGATCAATGCATTATTAGATGTAAATCCCTAGAACCACGTTTAGAACATATAATATGCTCAGTGAAGCAATTTTACCCTGCCAGTTGCCTACATTAAAAACCTCATGTCCAGGCCAGGTGCAGTGACTGATGCCTGTAATCCCAGCACTTTGGGAGGCCGAGGCGGGGGGATCACCTGAGGTCAGGAGTTCAAAACCAGACTGACCAACATGGAGAAACCCCGTCTCTACTAAAAATACAAAATTAGCTGGGCATGGTGGCACATGCCTGTAGTCCCAGCTACTCGGGAGGCTGAGGCAGGAGAATCACTTGAACCCAGGGGGCGGAGGTTGAGGTGAGCCGAGATTGTGCCATTGCACTCCAGCCTGGGCAACAAGAGCAAAACTCTATCTCAAAAAAACAAAACAAAACGAAACAAAACCTCATGTCCAAAACAATGAAACCTCTATGGGTTCTACCTTTAAAACAGATCTAGCAACTGATTTCTTACCAACTCATCATCCTAATCTAAATCACCATAATTTCTCTCCTGGCTGCAGCAACAGCCTACTAACAAGTCTCTGCTTCTGCCCATGCCCGACTGTGGATTCTTCATGCAGCAAGCACTATAAGCCTGTTAAACAGAAGTCAGGGCCCATCAGCCTCTGCTCAAAACCCTTCAATGCCTCCATCTTACTCAAAGCAAAAGCCAAAGGCCTCCCTGTGGCCCACAGGGCCCTATATGAGCTGCTCTCTGGTTCTGCCACTCCTAAAGACCAGCCTGACCTCCCCACGACTACCTGGCCACTCACGGGCTCCACCCCAGCCACACCATCCTACTTGCCATTACTGGAACTTATCTAGGACACTTCCACTTCAGGGACTTAGCCCTGGATGCTCTCTCCACCTCTGCCTGTTCCCCACGATTTCTGCACAGGTAACTCTGCCCCTCCTCAGGCCTCCGCTCAAGTATCAGTGAGGCCTGCCCCGGCACTGCAAACACAGCAACCCTTCCCAAGCTAGCACTCTTGGTCACCTTGCTTTATTTCTCTACATAGCATGCCACTATCTGATAAATGCCTAGCACTTAGTAGGTGCTCAATGAATGTTTCCTGAATCAATGAACACAGACCTGAATATACGAATAAAAAAAATTAGTTATATTAATTCCTGAATATGGAATGAAATCCTATAACCTTTGGTCCAATTTGAATTTTTATCACAAATGTGGATTATTTTGGATCGCAAACAGGAAGTAGAGAATACAGTCATAGCAGCCTGTAATTTCACTGGATTCTATTCATGTTCTGCCTATAAAGAACAACAAAAACCCAAAAAGCAAAAGGAAATATACTCTTTTCTTGTTTGCCTCATCAAATACATAGCCTTATAAAGAAAGAGGCTACTATGAGATTTTAAAAGGAAAATGTGAGTATGGAGGACAACAATTTTGCAGGCAAACTGTTATGCACGTACAGATTGTCAGAAGTTTTCTGTTAAAAGTTAGGCAAATGATGGTAGGTGCAACCTTTTTCAGATAAAATGTTTTGCAAAAATTAGAAATATTTCCCAGGTAGCAGCATTATAAGCGTTCTCAGGGTCATCCTGCCCACAGATTAGCAACGGCTTTGCCAGAACAGGCTTTGATGTTATCCAGGAATGACGAACAACAGACCTCCTGTGCTCCTTGCCCGCTAGATGAAAACATAAGAACATAAAGAAGCCCTGGTGCTTCTTTCCTTTTATCCTTGAACAAACACAGACATATGGCAGATGTGACCTCACTAAATATGAGTTGGTTCAACTGATGCTCAGTTTCGATTGCACTTCTAATGATTGCACATGGTGATGTTCTCACTCTGTGGGACTGAATCCAGGCAAAAGACAAAAGCAACCCTTTGCACCACAGACATAAAAGTTTATTTGAGGCATAAGTTCTGAATATTCTAACAATCCGATTACAGGATTATTTTTCTATAGCCCAAACTGCAAAGTTGAACTATCTGCTTGTGAGGACAATTGCTACCAAGACAGCTGACTTTCATTGTTTGAAGAAGGACACTTGAACTCGTTCCTCAGAATCACAGCCTCAAGAAAGGAGAAGAAATTCCCTAACAAATTCCTCACTTACCAAAGCATATAAGTCTATAGGGGAATTACAATTTAACCAAGCAAAAATTAGAAAATACTTGGTTTCAGAGAGACAGAGAGACAGAAAGGTAGTTATAATGTGTTTTTTTGTGGAACACAGTTATCAAAAAGCATTTACGTGGCTCCACCTAATACAAAGAGGATTACACCAGAATGGTTTCTCACTCGTAACTCAAATTTTAGTCCCATGATTGAGCACACTGGCATAATAGATATTCAATAAATGCCAATTTAATTGAAATTTAATGAGATTTAAAACTGAAACCTCATTTTTCCAAGTAGTCTTCCCTGATTATATCAGCTCACAAGAAACCCACTTCTCAGACTCCTATAATACTTACTATCCAACAATGATTATAAACTGTTCTTGTTGTTCTTTAATTATTTTTTGTATAGATCGTCATCTCCCCACCTAGACTGTGAATCCCTCAAATTCAAAGACCACACATTAAATTTCTTCTAAATTACCCAGAAGAATAGGGGTTGGAGGGCACAGAGTAGGATAAATACGAAACATATCACCCCATTCATCCCAAGTGAGCACAAATAGCTGTGTATTCCTACAACACACACACACACACACACACACAAATGTTCCTGTATGCCTCTTCGTGAGCTGCTTCTTTGAAGACCTAATAAAATATGCATGCAAATGGAGGGAACCTGGAGAATGAGCCCATTCTGTTTTGCCCCATGTCCCACATTCACTGAGCTTAGAGAAGACAGAGCTAGTGTTTGCTGCGGTACTCAGGAAGCCCTGGACGTGAGTTTGAATAGAAAATGAGCAGAAACAACCTGACAATTTGCCACTCTAAAACATGTAAACTTTCTTTAGCTGCAGCTTGGTCCTACCTGAGTGTGTCCTGCCTCTTAGCGATCTGATCTCATGACTCATGTCTTTCTCAAAGGAATCTGTGGGAGATTTCATCCGTAGATTCACACCACCCCTGGTTTGTTGAGAGCATCACAAACTTAGTGTAGCAGTGCTGTTATCTTCTTTATTACTGATGCACACATGTGCCATTTGTGACTAATTTATGCTCACCAATCATATCTGCATGAAGCAGTGGAGAGAATTTTCAAGGTAATGCAGCCAAATTGGGTATCTTAAAACAATGTGTTGTTGCATGTACCTACCTTTCTTTCCAAAGAGCACAAGTGTTCTCTTATCAGGAGTGCATGCGTGTGTGTGTGTGTGTGTATGTGTGTGTGTAAGCATGTTAGGGAGTGTTATTTTGTTTACTTTCTTGACTAACTTGGGTCTGATCCTTAGTGGCTACCTAAAAGTGACTAGAAAAGTAAGCAAAAACATGCTTCCTTTTCAAATTCACAAAAATACTTTTTCTCTTGCTAAATATTCAAGTAACTCCAAATTGAGCAATTGACCAGATCAAGGCCAAACTTTCTGATGAAGTAATCAATCTCCCAAAATTTCTCTACACTGGTTAAACGCCACTTAGTCAAAGCCTGTATTGTTTTATCTGAGACTTTCTGTTGTACATAAAAACATACATGTTTAAAATTTCAAAGAAAAAGTATTCATGAAATTTGCTTGCTTGCTTTCTCCTTTCCTTCCTTCTTTCCCTTTGTTCTCAATACCACAATTCACTATGCTACCAGCTAAGAGCTCTGAAAATGCCTGTAATCACTTAAGGCTTTTGTCCTCACTTAACTGGTAGTACTGCTATCTTTGCAATTCTTGGTTCTTCACTGATGCCATTATCCATTTTGAAGAGCAGTCATCTCCAACCCAAGCCAGGTGTCTATTACAAGGAACCATTTAAAACTACCACTTTTGTAGGTTTAAAAAGTCAAATACTGGTAACTTCATATAGGTCAACCCTAATGTAGGTTTATCAACATCTTCGACGCCTCTTCATGCTACTCATGCAAATGTTATAAAGCTTTATCTAATCAAATCCATAAGGTCTTTCCTATATGTCTCTTGTTCTGTTTTTACTGCTATACTTCTCCACTTCCTAAACATCACTGAAGCTCATGGCTCATCACCTCTCAGCAGAACAACTGAGAATATGTCCTTGCTTGACTCTCCCCTTCCAATACAATCTTGAGACCAATGGTTCAGGTTCTTCCAACAATGCTTCTATTTCCCTGTTCAAGAATTCTTTCATATCAAATGCAAATGTATCTCTTCTTGAGCATCCTACAGCATGTCACCAGTCTCATGTCATTATTTCATTAACCTTTTTTCATTATTCTCCAACAGATTTCTATTTTAGACAAAATTCGCTGTCCCAAACTCAATAGCTTGTTCTTCCTTCCTAAGGGACTTCTGTGTGCTACTCCAGTGTCTGAATAATTCAGTCTATTAACTTCCACCAATGCAAGACCCTTCTAACTTCAAAACCCTGAAGAAATCATTTTTCCAGGAAGGCTTTCCTAAGAGTTTTTTTGTTTGTTTTGTTTTGTTTTGTTTTGTTTTTGAGATGGAGTCTCACTCTGTCACCCAGGCTGGAGTGCAATGACATGATCTCGGCTCACTGCCACCTCTGCCTCCTGGGTTCAAGTGATTCTCCTGCCTCAGCCTCCCAAGTAACTGGGATTACAGGAATCTGCCACCACACTCGGCTAACTTTTATATGTTTAGTAGAGACCGGGTTTCATCGTGTTGGCCAGGCTGGTCTCGAACTCCTGACCTCAGATGATCCACCCACCTCAGCCTCCCAAAGTGCTGAGGTTACAGGTGTGAGCCACAGCACCCGGCCAAGGCTTTCCTAATTAATTTTATTACACTCAATCCTATGCTATTACAAAGAAATCATTCTTTCTAATATTAGGTTGGTGCAAATGTAATTGCAATTTTTGCCGTTAAAAGTAATAGTAAAAACCACAATTCTGTTTGCATCAACCTAACAGTTTTGACAATTGCTCCTATCTGAATTTCAGATATGTTTCTTTAAACCACCTTCTCACAAGAGCTTCACTACAATGACTTCTAAATTGTCTGCAGAACATATCCACTGGGTGTCTCATTTTTCATGAGAGACAGACTTGCATTTTAGTCTTAGTGAGAATTATGATGGTTATCCTTGATACTTGCTTAAGTTATTTTTTAAACTGTGAAACAGTAGGTGGGATTCTAAAATACCATTTCCTTCAGGAAACCCATGGGTGATGAGTCCCTGGAGAGACTGGGAGAGTTAGAAGGAACTAAAAATGTAAATTTTTCAGTCCATCAGTACAAAGATGTCTAGCAGGGTTAAAACATGAAGCCAGAATTGAAAAACCCACAAGACAAGTAGCAACAAGTTTTTAGTAATTTAACCCACAGAAATAGATAACATTTAAAAATGAAAGTATAAAGAGCGTGAAGGAAATGGGCAAAACCTGGGGAAATCATACCTTTTATGTATGTGTTAAATGACTAAAAGAAGCGAGATTCATTACTCAGATTTGAATATGTGATATCAGGTATACTCAAATACCTGCAGTCTTTCTTCAAAGGTATTAGCTTGATTCCCTATTAATCATTTATGGGTTATTATCTCTACTCTGCAGTTTGAAAGTTCAAGATGGAAACTAGAGGAAGAAATTGAACTCATGGTTATGATTAGTTAGGACTGACTTTTAAATGTCCAAGCCAGGTAGTTAAAAATGCACTCTGATCCAAAGCAACAACCACTCGGACATATGACTCACACATTTCTGGCAGAAAAGTTACTGCTGATTCTATAATGTAAAATGTCAAGCATTAGTGGAAAAGTCTGAGCTGCAGCTATCTTTTAAGTCATAACTGATTTTTTTAACTCTAGTAATCATAAGGTTTCAATCACTATTTTTTTTCTCCTGAAGAAACAATGAAATATTGATGTGGTCCAATACATTCACCACCAGCTCCTGATTCTAAGAGAGGAAAGAAATAACATTGTTTTCAAGTATTGTGTCAGGGTTGTAAAATTTCAGGTTGATGATCACAGGATTATGTTCGCTTTAAAAATCCAAGCCTACAGACCTCAGGAAATATAAAAGTTAACTTATCCGTTAGTTTCTTATGTTACCATTTCCAATAAAGGTCGTAAAATGGGATTAAAAACCAAAACACCTTCATATTCCATTTTCTTCATAGTGGCATGTGTCCCCTATCTATGACTTCCTAAGTAAAGTAGTAATTTTAAATACTATGCCTCAAGAACACAGTTACAGAAATTACTTGAAAGTGAAGAAAATGTACATTATTCAGTAATCATGTGTGGGTTTTTTGCTGTTTTTTTTCTTTTTTTTTGCTGACACTGTTAGAATAAACTTCACAATTGCTAATTCATATTTGCTGAGTGTCTAGTAGGGTTAAAACATGAAGCCAGAATTGAAAAACCCACAAGACAAGTAGCAACAAGTTTTTAGTAAACATTAGGAGAACAGGAAACTATTCTGCTCTTTCTAGAGCACCTGGTGCAGAACAAGAAGACCTATTTCTAACTCTTGCTATGAGTGTGAGTGTAACCTTACATAAGAGTAGCACATTTTATTCCAAATCAAAAGAACATTTTCTCAACTTAGAAAATATTCATCATGATGCTGAGCCTCAGATTGCACGTTCGCATTTCCAAGTTCAATACTCAATAAATTCTGGATTTTCATTTTTGCAATCTGGGTAGACAGCCACCATGGTTATAGACTCCAACTGTCCAGCCGTCTCCTAAAGTCATCTATTGTTCTGTGGATTAATAGTGACCTCTTGTACTAGACATCTCTCTAAGGTCATGTCACACTCACCATGCCACCCCATCATGTCCTTACAGATGGGACCCTCCTCTTCTGGTTAACACATCATCTGAAGATAGCCAGAGAGTCATCTCTAAGCTGTGCAATGACAAGGAGGCATCCTTCATACAGGACATCTGCCCCCCAAACAGGTCATCTATACTTGATGGTGACTTATTAAGAAGTTCATCCTGTGCTTTATTTCCAACTCAGGACACCTGGAAAAGGTAAAAGAACCACCATAGTTGTACTGGGACAACAGGTGGAAACCAGGATTGCTCCAGGCAAAATGGGTCATATGGCTACAACCAATTAGGCCAAACAGATCCCCTCTCTGTACATGAGACTTAGAAAGGAAACCAGAAGAAACACACAGACAGAAGGCTCTAAGCAAAGTCCTGACGCAGAAGAAAAGGAAGTAGGTATATGAATGAACAGAAGTCGTGAGATAGAGGAAAATAAAGAGAAACTCATCAAAGGGAAAAAACAGTTAATGTTTCATACACTGTGCTAAAAACTTTAGCAATCAGGTGGCATTTAATCTCCAAAGCAATCCAATGAGATACGTACAATTACCGTCATTTTACAAATCAGTTAAATAAAGATATCTGCTCAAGGTCACGCAGCTAGTTAACACTGCCCAAGCAACAAAAACGGCTGAGTCACCACACTGGCAAAAGACCAGGGCAGGGGGTTCAAAAAGGGTCTGCACATTTCAGGGGAGTACCCAAACAATTTACTAGGATGTGGAGGAAAATTCCAGAAATCAGATTTACTTTTATTTATCCCCTATTTTAAAACTTTCTTCTGCTTATGTTCAATAATGTGGGCAACTCAGTACTATAGTAATATATATATGTAAAGTGTGTATCGATTATGCTTACTTTTTTTCTGATGGGACATATGATCCAAAAAGTTGAAAGATCATGTCACAGGGAGTTTACCTGTATAACAAACCTACACATGTACCCCCAAACCTAAAATAAATGTTAAAAAAAAAGTTGAAAAGTCATTGTCCCAGAGTTCGGAACTGCTTTTACAGTTACTGTGGCATAAACAGGACTAATCTCAAACTATTAGAACCAGTGTTGTAGCCTTGAGGCCCAGGTCAGGGGGAACGAGATCAATTCATGTTCTTTTTATTACTCTATATATTCTGACAATGAACTCCCATCAACTCAAATCATCTGAGCTTGAAATAGCAAAAACATCATCTTATATAAAAAGTTTTACAGGCCAGGTGCAGTGGCTCACGCCTGTAATCCCAGCACTTTGGGAGCCTGAGGCGGGCGGATCACAAGGTCAGAAGTTTGAGACCAGCCTAGCAATATGGTGAAACCCCGTCTCAACTAAAAATACAAAAATTAGCCAGGCATGGTGGCAGGCGCCTATAGTCCCAGCTACTTGGGAGGCTGAGGCAGGAGAATCGCTTGAACCTAGGAGACAGAGGTTGCAGTGAGCCAAGATGTGCCACTGCACTCCAGCCTGGGCGACAGAGCAAGACTCTATCTAAAAAAAAAAAAAAAACAGTTTTACAGGCCCTAAAACCAACACTCTAAAACCACATCATTTTAAACCCAGACATAAAATTATTTTTACCACATGCATAATCCCAGAATTATAGAGATATGTCTATCGTCTTGAGTGGGTCAATGCATATACAAAATTAACAATTTTCATGAGTAAACAGTCTCCTTTTCCAAAAATTTGTTAAATTTTCACATTAGACATCTAAAAACCCACCTTAATTTTAACAGCCCTCTTTGTTAGTAATTAAGTTCTATTGTCTACGCTAAGTTCCTCAGAATACTTGAGTTTGTTTCTCCTATTGCATTCTCAGTTCAGATAATGACTATACACACAGTCCCTGACTTACAATGGTTTTGTCAGAGGCATTTAAACCAGAGCAACTCCATCTTGAAAAGGAGCTGGGTAAAATGAGGCTGCGACCTACTGGGCTGCATTCCCAGATGGTTAAGGCATTCTAAGTCACAGGATGAGATAGATCAGCAGAAGATACAGGTCATAAAGGCCTTGCTGATAAAACAAATTGCAGTAAAGAAGCTGGCTAAAACCCACCAAAACCAAGATAGCTGCAAGAGCGACCTCTGGTCATCCTCACTGCTATACTTCCACCAGTGCCATGATAGTTTACAAATGCCATGGCAACATCAGGAATTACCCTATATGGTCTAAAAAGGGGAGGCATGAAGAATCCACTCCTTGTTTAGCATATTATCAAGAAATAACCATAAAAAAGGGCAAGCAGCTGCCCTTGGGGCTGCTCTGTCTATGGGGTAGCCATTGTTTTATTTCTTTACTTTCTTAATAAACTTGTCTTCACTTTACTCTATGGACTCGCCCCGAATTCTTTCATGCACAAGATCCAAGAACCCTCTTTTGGGGTCTGGATCAGGACTCCTTTCCTGTAATATCATTCTGGCGACCACCAAGGGACTAGAGGGAGGAAACCCTGACCAAAGGCTAACTTCTGGGTAAGTGGTGGTGTCCTATAACATCTTTCTGGTGACCATGGAAGCAACTATAGTGTGGAAACCCCCAACCCAAAGGCTAACTTTGGGTAAGTGGTGGGGTCCAGTAACATCTTTCTGATGAATGACAGAATGGATGATACTGAGGTGACCCCCCCACCCAAAGGAAATAGACTGCAGCACTGATTCAATGACTATGGGTAAGTGGTGGGGTAGCTGGGTAAAGAATGGGATTGGGTTAGAGGCTCAACTTAGGGAATTAGAGTCTCTCCTAAGACAGAGTGGATTAGAGGCCCCACTTGATAAAAGGCAAGGACACTTGACTGACCTTGGGTTAAAGGCCCAACTTAGGAGGGTTAGAGTCCCTTCTAAGACTTAGGGGGTTAAAGGCCTCTCTCAGTAAAGTCCCTCTTGGTAAAGTCCCTTTTGCCTAAGAACGGATTTGACACTATGGGATGTTAACTGCTATTCTGTTTGGAATAATCTGCCTTGTACTCTTTGCTGACCACTATGGGTGACAGAATTAGGCATGTACAGGATCGTGGGACATGGGAAACTTTTTTCGCCCTGAAAGGGGAAACTTGAGAGCTGATGGGACTACTGGAAAAGATCCCTTCATTACCAACAAGCAGCCACCTGAACTTTTCAGTGTCGCTGCAATGGGTGGATCTTTCCCTGGCCTCTCTAAGTGACTCGCCTTCCCCACCCTGCTTCAGGAAATGCTTCCCTCTCTCTCGCTCTCTCTGTGCAAACTGGTTGAATGAATGGTAAAAATCACGGTTTATCTTCTGTAAAGATTTGGTTCATGGGAAAAAGGATTTGTGAGGCTAGTCTTAAGCTGTAACGAATCCAGTGTGCTTTGTATGTCTTTCTGTATTGTTCTGTCATCAAGAGGGGTACCTCAGGATAAAACACAGGCTTTGGACACCTATAAGCCTGCTGTTCAAGATGACCCAGCAAACCGGTGAGTTACAAACTTTGCCGCAGGTCCCTGAAAACAATGGATGAGGTTTCCTTCTTGTCTTGTATGTCCTTGGGAGCTTGACCTTGTAACCGTGTGGCCACGCTTTCTCTTGTCACAACGGCAGCCTAGGTTCAGGGTTCGATTCCAAGCTTAGGGGATAAGTCCTTTGTCTTCTTCTGTCTGTGTATTTATATGTATTGTGTGCGTGATGTTTATATATGAAAGAGCTTTGATTAATTGGTTTAATAATAAGGTTAAATCAAATATTTTGTGAGAAAAGTAAAAGGTTTAATGCCTTTTATTTAGTTCACGTGATTTAAGTAATCTTTGGGAAATAAAGGTAATTGTAAAAGATTATTGGTAAAATAAAATATCTTCAGAAATGTAAACATTTAGTCTAAATTATGCTGGTCAGATATTAAGTTTGCTCAATGCTTTAGGGTAATAAACTGCTTCTTTGACTTTTAAAAACTGTTCAGTTGATTTTGGAGCATTAGATTCTAGATACGGCTGGGGACATGTGGAGTTAGCCACACCCCCTAGCTATGCTGGAAAAAGTCAGCTCTTATCTGCACTTCTGTCTGCTGTCCTAGGCTCCACGCCTGGTACATAATTAAAATCCCAAACTTACCAAGGTTTTCATCAAAAGTAAAAGTTGCTAAGAGTTAACACTGTTACATGTAATTGAGACTACTGAAGGAACAGTTTTACATGTGAGCTGTAAAGAAAGTGAAATGTGTTTTTGGTAAAAGATTATAAGAAGCCATGGGAACGCGGATTATTTTTGCCTAAGTTTAGAGAGCTAAAGGATTGTTTTAAGTAAGATAGGAAAAGCTGAAGTTTTAAGCAAGTTGTGGAAAGTTTGTGAAAAATTAATCTTGTAAAACAAATTATGTTTGTGAACATATTGGCTAAAGTTAAAGGGGTATTATTCAGTTTTTCTGTAAATTAAACATTGGAATAAAAGCACAAAAGGTTTTTCTTAGAGCAAAAACCTGCTTATGATCTGCTCTTTAACAAAAATTGTAAAGGGTTATAAAAGGTTTATTAAAATTTTACCTTATGATCAAACTGATTAAGATTGAATACATTTGTCTATAAGGTTTCATTAAAAATTGGGTTTAACATCAGTAGTGCACTAATGCAACAGTGACATCTGGCTTACTTGATATCAAAATCCTACAAGAAGCATTGTCAAATATAAAATGGTGTTTGGTTTCCTTTGGGCTGTATTTGCATAAATGTGTTTTTGGTATATGTTCCAAAATTATGGGAAACTCCTATAATTCTAAAATGACTTAGTGTATGCTTTTAATAATTGTTACATAAAATCATTGTATACCACAAAGCTAATCAAATTTCTTTAACAATTGTGTTTTTTGACTGTGGTTGTCCCAAGATATTTTGTCATCCACAAACAATTGTTATCTTGTTTTGGTCCTCTTTAGAAGTTGATTTATAATTAACTATAAAATTCTAGCAGGTGTTCTTGAATGCAGGTTTCTGATAACTTTGGAGATTGTGACATCAGAAAAAAAGGGAAAAACTTTCAGGACTCATGGAGAGCTGAAATGATCATGAATATCAAGCAAAACAGGAGTTAACTGAATTGACTGAACCAATAGAAGTCTAAAGTAATCTTTTTAACTTTGCTTAAAATGTTGCTGATCCTTTGTTTTTCAGAATCAAGAAAACTTTTCTTTTGAGCTATTTAAGGCTTGTAACAATTGAACAAACTCCTGTGAACAAAATTTGGAGCATATTTGTTTCTCTCTACCTGATTTCTCCAGAATTTGGAAAGTAGTTGTAAGTATTCTTAATTTATGGCAATATAGTTACTTGCATAAGTGCAATAAGAATCTGTTTTCTTTTGCAATACTAAGACACAATTGAAGAAACTGGTTATTTTACCAAGGCTTTGACTGGAATGGGGTGCTTTCCTTTAAGGACTCAAACTTGACTTGTAAAGCCAATAAAAGCTGCTTGAGGAACTGGCCTTAGACCTTGTCTACAACAGTCCCTATACAGAGTTTCTGACCTGTTGTAAGTACAGAATGTCACTTTCTAACAAGTCCAGGAACCCCAAGTTATCTTGGGACCTCAAAAGGAAAGGAATTTACCCAACTTATAGGTATTAGAGAGTACAAACCCACGGCAGGGCTCAGCTCTAAAAAAGTCTTATCTAAGATTCCTTCTATGGAACAGAGTTCCATCAACGCCAATTTGAAAGAGCTTATGTGAAAAATAATTATTCTTGCTGAACTTATACAAATAAACAGGCCAAGTATAATAAAGCAAATCAGTCTTACCATGATTTGTCTTTAGTAAAAATGGGAAACTGGAGAGAGAAAAATTATATTTCAAGAACTATGGTACACTTGTTATTAGATTCTAGTCTCTTCAGTTGTTTTTAAGTTTGTTTCTGTAACTTAGGCTAATGCTGCTTATTCCTGTGAACCAACCAGTGATCTCTGACTGCTGCTCAGAAAAAAAACAAAATGGATGGGTAATGTAAAAATCTGGATCAGTATTCTAATTCTGTGCATATATTGGAATTGGCTAGCAAACCCATATCAGCTTGGTTCCAACAGTTTCCCAGTGCATGGAAAGCCTTCTTACTTGGTTTTCTTGAGATATTTTTACTTACGTTGCTTTACTGTTGTGTAATGTATTGCTGTTGTAGTCTTTGTGTAGAAATGCAGGACAAGCTTTCTGAATGTTTTCTTAAACTGAACACTTATTAACCTTCCAGATATTGCCTCTTGTCGGAACTCAAGAGTCATGGATAGCCCTCACCATACTGATGCTTTCTGACTGAGCTCCTCCCTACCCTGAACACAAGAGACACTAATAGGCAGAAATACCATCACCCCTATTCAGCCTGAAGAAGTTACAGAAGACGGATCTTTATCCCTCTGCAACCCTTAGGATTAAAGGTTCTCTTATAAAAGGGAGGAGGGAAATGTCAGAGGTGTTTAAACCAGAGCAACTCCATCTTGAATAGGAGCTGGGTTAAATGAGGCTGAGACCTATTGGGCTGCATTCCCAGATGCTTAAGGCATTCTAAGTCACAGGATGAGATAGGAGGTCAGCAGAAGATACAGGTCATAAAGATCTTGCTGATAAAACAAGCTGTAATTAAGAAGCCTTTACCAAGATAGCCACAAGAGTGACCTCTGGTTATCCTCACTGCTACACTTCCACCAGCGCCATGACAGTTTACAAATGCCACGGCAATGTCAGGAATTACCCTATATGATCTAAAAAGGGGAGGCATGAATAATCCACCCCTTGTTTAGCATATTATCAAGAAATAACCATAAAAATAGGCAAACAACAGCCCACAGGGCTGCTCTGTCTATGGGTTAGCCATTCTTTTATTCCTTTACTTTCTTTTTTTTTGAGATGGAGTCTTACTCTGTCACCTAGGCTAGAGTGCAATGGTGCAATCTCAGCTCACTGCAACCTCTGCCTCCTGGGTTTAAGTGATTCTCCTGCCTCAGCCTCCCGAGTAGCTGGGATTATAGGTGCCCACCACCATGCCTGGCTAATTTTTGTATTTTTAGGACAGACAGGGTTTTGCCATGTTGCTCAGGCTGGTCTCGAACTCCCAACCTCAGGTGATCCACCCTCCTTGGCCTCCCAAAGTGCTGGGATTACAGGCGTGAGCCACCACACCCGGTCTTATTCCTTTACTTTCTTAATAAATTTGCTTTCATTTTACTCTATGGGCTCGCCCTGAATTATTTCGTGCTTGAAGTCCAAGAACCCTCTCTTGAGGTCTGGATTGGGACCCCTTTCCTGTAACAGCTTGACTTACAATATTTTCTATTTGTGATGGGTTTATCAGGACATGTCCCCATTGTAATTCAAGGGACAACTGTGGTTGGTTCTCACACTTTGCATGACTTTTCAAATACATGAAAATACCTAATTCAACTGTTATTCTTTCTCTATCTGATCCAAGTCCATCTCTGTTTAATTTTATTGGACTCTCAGGAAATATCCCATACTGTGATATTGCTTTAGGCAGAGTCCTTAGCAAAATATCCTCTTGGGGATGTGGAAGATGGGAAAGTAAGGGTGGAGAGGGCTGCTGTGACTCTCCTGTTTGATGATTTCTAGAGCATTAAGAAGTAACTGCTTAAGCATTAATTTGAATTCTAAGGAATAGTAGTAGTCACTAAAATTTGATTCTGAAGTAACTCCCAAATTACTAATCGAGGTGAGAATATCTCCACCCGCTTCCTTTTCCCTCCATGTAGCTTCTCCTGTCTCTATCTCTTAATCTCACCTGAGTCAGTGTCATCCCCATCCCCTTTTCTCTCGCCTTTCTCACTCTCCATCCCCCCATTTCTAACCTTCTTACTTCCTTAGAGATAGTATACATAAAAGCATATTTTAAGTATTCATTTAATATACATTGATGTCTCCTTTTCTAAGTTATAAAAGATTAGTTGAATATGAAAATTTAGAAATAACAAAATACTACCTAGTACATAATAGATGTGTGTTAATGTTCACTCATTTCCCCATTTAGTTTATTTGTTGTATATTTTTGCCTTACAATTGGCCCTTGATTAATTTTGTCAGGATCAATGGCTCTTAATGGGGAGAAAACAGGATTCCCCATCTTAACGCTAGCCTTTCTCCATTGCACGGTCTTTCTAGCCATAATGGTCCCCAAAAATTCCAACTTTATAATGTTACTGTTAAAAGTTGTATGTCTGGTATATAAGGCCTATTATTAGAACACAGGATATTCAAGTCTTCACAGATTAGGCACTGGAATGAGAAGCTCCAGGTAGGACAGGGCATCTGACCCAGCAGCCAGATTGTCTTAATAAGTGTCCATTTCCAGCAAGGCTGTTTTACTTGCTGCAACTTACATACTCTTCCCTCATTGGTCTGTGGCTGCCTACATAGAACGAGGTACATGGATGGCAGAAGAATTTCCTACATTCTACTTAACTCAAATGAAATCCACCAGCACTTTCTTTTAAATGTTCTTAATTGCCAAAGGAAATATAAATGGACATATATAAAAAACTTATAGTTTTTCAAACAACAGGTTATTGATCCTCTATGGATCACATCCTCCTGCATACAGTCTCTTCCATGACTGAGATCAAGAGACCAAACATAAACCTTCTGGACATCATGGACCATTTGCACCAGGAAAGCACAAACAGTACCCATATTGCCTACAATTATATCTCCAGTGTCTATCAAAGTACCTAACACATAAAAAGTGTTCAGTAAATACTTTAGAAATAAATGAATAATACATGCACATAAATTCTCACCCTTTCAAAAAAGAAACATCCCCTCCCCAGATGTAGGTGAACTGGGCCATTATCCATTACATGAACTAGCAAACAGGAAGAATTTCTTTCTTTTAGTAACAAGAGAGTTGTTCTTTCAAAATTATCTTACAGGAATCTAAATTATGTTAACATTTCAAAACAAATTCAAATGAGTAGGTTTTTTTTCCTTTGTCCATGTAAATCAAACAACATATGTCCAAGAATGTCCTAAAACGCTTTGTTCATTTCCTCACAGCACCATAGCACAGCTCTTTTTCAAAGGAAGAGAAAGAGTAATTTGTAACTGTTTGCCTCCCCTCAACAGCTGCTATTTAAATTATGAGGTGTCATCCTGTTGTAAATTATATCTTACCTAAGGAAATTGCACTAATTTGGCAAATACCAAGCAAATCTAGCCAAATTAAATACAGAGTTATTTATACTAAGAGCTGGAACACACAATCTTACTAAGGCAAAGTGACAAGAATTACTTCAAAGACTAAAGAGCAATTAGAGGTAGCAGAGCACAACTAAAGCAGGGTGCAATAATGACACTGAAATAGCAGCTTTTGACAAGCCTGACAACAAGGGCTCCTTATGACCTCCACATCATCTTTTCTAGAGCTTCTAGTGATTAGTGACAACTCTTCCGCTAAGCCCAAGCAAGGTCTGAACTAAAAAAACTAATAACAATATGGAAGCCAGAACCAAATATGATTTCACTGGAGTAACAAAGATAAAATTAAAAACAACTCTCAGCATTTCAAGGAAGAAAGAAAGAGATGGAAAATGTAATTAGTCATCCCTAGGTATCTGCTGGGGAATGGATGCCAGGACCCTCTGCAGATACCAAATCTACAGAAGCTCAAGTCCCTGATATAAAATGCTATAGTATTTGCATATAGCCTATGCACATTCTTCTGTACACTTTAAACCATCTCTAGATTACTTATAACACCTAATACTCCCTATCCATCACTTTATTCGTGTAGATTCAATGTAGTACTCAGGGTGCAGCAAATTCAAGTTTTGCTTTTTGGAACCTGGCAGAATTTTTTTTAAATATTTTCAATCTGCAGTTGGTTGATTTCATAGATGTAGAACCTATGGATACAAAGGGCCAACTGTATATATTAACATACACATCTCTGATTTCTCAGAGAGAATGGGAGTACCATTCTATTTTGTGCCAATAAATGTGCTAGTTACTTTACGAAAATTATTTTATTTAATTTCTAAATAACCCCAAGATGTCTATATCACCATCATTTTACAGTGTGTACACTGAAAATGAAATAGGTTTAAATAACCACTCAAAGTCATACTCCCAGTAAGTGGCAGTGCCACGGTCTAAGTACAAATCAGTTTGACTCTATTATACCCCAAGGCAGGAAAGAGAAGTTTCATAGCACCAACAAAGAACTTAATGCCAAAACTGTGTGTGGTTCCAGGAGAGAAGTAAGCCCTAATGCCCTAACAAATCCCTTGTTTATAACAAATGAACTTCTCTCCTACCCATCTAAAATGAAAAGGATGGTTATATATCATCCTTGGAGAACTAAGAAAACAGTTATGCACATTATTATCTGTGTTCTGTGGTAGATGAGGAATCCTGGTGAGAAAGACTAGAATGGAGAGTATGATGGTTTCCTATTAATAGTGTGAAAACACATTCCCTGAGCTGATCCAGCAAAGCTACTCCAAGGAAAATACTCTATTAGGAATGTGCCATGGTAGTCTGGTAAAGCTCATGGAACCTTTCCCAGAACAACAATTTATTATCTACATTAATAACTGAAGGCAATGAAGCTAGCCTCCATGGTCTCAGGCACCAGGCTGGCATCCACAGATCCAGCCTTCAGGAACACCCCTGTGGACCCAGGTTCTAACCTGGCTCCCATAGGTTCAGGCTTAAGGCCCATCCCAGTACCTGGCCAAGTACTGTAGAGCCAGGCTTCAGGCCAGGCCCCATGGTTACAGGTTTCAAGTCCACCCCCATGGACCTAAGTGCCAAGCAAGCCCAGTGGACCAAGGCTCCAGGCCCAACCCCATAGATTCAAGCACCAGACTCATATACCTACTGACCCAGGCACCAGGCCAGCCTGCTCAAGGACTCTATCAGCAATCCTGCCTGAGAAATCCACCAGACAGCCCACCAAGAATCTCTGGACGGGCTGATTGGTGAAGGACTTTCCTTGCTGAAGTTAGTTAAGACTAGACTAGATGCCAAATTCTCAAAACGTGCAGACACCAACACAAGGTCACAAAAATCACAAATAATCAGGGAAACACAAAACCACCAAGGAACAAAACAAAGCAACAGTGACCAACCCTAAAGAAATGGAGATCTATACATTTTCCGATAAAGAGGTCAAAATAATAATCTTTAAAAAGTTCGGTGAGGCTGGGCATGGTGCCTTGTGCCTGTAATTCTCAACACTTTGGAAGTGGAGGTGAGAGAATCGCTTGAGGCCACAAGTTTGAGACCAGCCTGGGCAACACAGTAAGAACACATTTCTACAAAAAACTTTTTAAAAATTAGCCAGGCATAGTGGCACATGCCTGTGGTTCCAGCTACTCAGGAGACTGAGACAGGAGGATCACTTTAGTCTGGGGATTCAAGGCTGTACTGAACTATGATCATGCCAACACACTTCAGCTTGGGCAACAGAGCAAGATCCTGTCTCTAAAAAAGAAGTTCAGTAAACTACAAGACATCTCAGATTGACAACCAAACAAAAACCAGGAAAACAATTACACAAAATTAGAAGTTCAACAAAGAGACAGAAACCATAAAAAGAACTAAATAGAAATTCTGGAGCTAAAGAATACAATGTCTTAACTGAAAAATTCCATAAAGGGCTTTAACAGCAGATTTGTTCAAACTATAGAAGGTGAGCTCAAAGGCAGGGCATTTGAAACTACCCAGTCAAAGAAACATGAGAAAAAAAGAATTTAAAAAGACTGAAAAAAGCCTACATGAGTATAGGATATCATCAAGAGAACTGATATAGGAATTACGGGGTCCCAGAAGGAATAAAGAAAGAAAAGGGGGCATAACAGTTATTTAAAGAAATAATAACAGAATACTTCCCTAATTTGGACAGGAAATGAACATCCAGATTCATGAATTCCAAATAATGCTAAATAGATTAACTATAAAGAGATCTTCACTGAAACACATTAAATCATTCTCAAAAGTCAAAGTGAATTTTGAAAGCAGCAACAGAGAAGCAACTCATCACAAACAAGAAAACTTACATAAGACTCTCAGCAGATTTCTCAGCAGAAACCTTGCAGGCCAGGAGACAGTGGGATGATATATTCAAAGTGGTGAAAGAAAGGACTGCCAACCAAGACTACTACGCTCAGCAAGACTCTCTTTCAGAAATAAGGGAACGATAAGGACTTTCCCAGAAAAATAAAAGCTGGGGGAGTTTATCACCATGAGACCTGCCTAACAAGAACTGCTGAAGGCATTTCCTAAAGTTGAATTGAAAGGACACTAATTAACAACATGAAAACATGTAGAAGTATAAAATTCACTTTAAAGGTAAGATTATAGTCAAATTCAGAATCATCTACTGTAATGGTGATGGATAAATGGCTTTTAATTCTAGTATAAAAGTTAAAAGACAAAAGCATTAAAAATAAGTGTAGCTATAATAACTTGTTAATGGATATACAATATATAAATATATATAAATTGTGGCATCAATAACATAAAATTATCATAAAAACAATTATACAAAATTAGAAGTTCAACAAAATTAGAAGCAGTGTAAATAAAACTCTACACTTTAACTTCTCCTGGGAGGAGAAGTTAGTGTAGAGTTTTTGTATGCAGTTGAAGTTACGTTGCTATCAGCTTAAAATAAACTGTTATAACTACAAGACATTTTAGGTTACAGAGCACAAAGTTTCAGTCAGGATGAATAAATTCTAGAGATCTATTGTACATTATGACTATAATTAATGAAATGTATTTTATACTTTAAAATATCTAAGAGAGTATATCTTACATGTTCTCACCACAATAAATACATTTGTGTGGTGATGGATGCGCGTTCTGGGGCATATATGCTTCATTTAATCAATTCATAATGTATATATATATTAACTCTTCATGTTATACACCATAAATATATACATTTTTTCTTTGCCAATTATAGTTTAATAAAGCTGGAGGAAAAAATTAAAAGTACCAGTTCAAAAAATGAATAAATAAATAAATGTAATCAAAGGCAATGAAATAGTGAAAATAATGAAAATTGTGAAAACAGGCTACTGAAAATAAAGGTATGACTTTTTTCCCATCGAAGTTTATGAATCCAAAAAACAATGAGATTTATATTTAATTTAGGGATACATATACATGTGGTAAATGATAAAACTAAAGAAAATAAAGGGGATGGTTAACACAAAACTCAGGATAGTAGTTACCTTTGTGGTGAAACGGAGGCTTCTAAGTTACTTGCAAGTGCTCTTTCTTAAGCTAGCTGAGAGGCACTTGTGTAATTTTTATTTCTTTTAGAAGTTCTATTAGTGGGGAATTTCTTCCCCACTTCCATTGTTTCCTTCTGGTAACGGGAATCTGAAGAGTGAAACTGTGGCATTTCTCCATTCTTTTACTTACACAGCCCTAAAGAAGTGAAGGGACTTATATGATTACCTGAATGCTAAGACTGGGTAAAATTACAGGTTCAGAATTGGCACACCCACTTGGCCAAAATGCCTAAAGCCAGATCTTTACATCTAGCCTCTATTACATAAAAGGTGGAAATTTGATATCCATCTTCCCTACCCTCCTCCTCAATCTTTCTTTAGTGAAAGGAACAGGTCTACTTAACTTCAAAACCTGCTATAAAGCTACAGTAATCAAGACAGTGTCATGTTTGTGAAAGAACAGACAAACAGATCAAAGGAACAGAACTGATAGCCCAGAAATAGACTTACATAAAAATATCAACAGACCTTTGACTAAGGAACAAAGGCAATAAAATTAAGTAAAGGTAGTCTTTGAACAAATTATGCTAGAACAACTGGACATCCACATGCAAGAAACTAAATCTAGACAAAGCCTTTTCACCCTTCACAAAAAATAACTAAAAATGGATCATAGACCTAAATGTGAAGTGCAAAACCATAAAACTCCTAGAAGATAACATAGGAAAAAAGTCTAGATGACCTCGAGTGTGGCAATGACTTTTTAGATACAATACCAAAGGCACAATCCATGAAAGAATAAATTGTTAAGCTGGACTTCATGAAATTTAAAAACTTCTGTTCTGCAAAAGACAATGTCAAGAGAATGAAAAGATAAGGCACCAACTGGTAAAAAATACATGCAAAAGACATATCTGATAAAGGCTATGTCTTTGTATATTATTATCCAAAATATACAAAGAACCTTTAACACTCAACAATAAGAAAATAAACAACCTAAATAAAAACTGTGCAACATATATACTTATGTAAAAAACCTGAATGTTCTGCACATGTATCCCAGAACTTAAAGTATAATAAATAAATAAATAAATAAATAAACCACAAAGAAAAGGAATTATTGGGTTAATATCCCAACTGTCAGAATCACTAATGTGGATTTCTAAATAAAGCCCATAAACAATAACAAAAAAAAACTGTACAAAAGACCTGAACAGACACCTTACCAGAGAAATTATATAGATGACAAATAAACCAATAAAACAAATAAACAAATAAAAAGAAATTCAGAATGTATACTGGAAAAGCCCACATTTCTTTTTAATGACACTTATATTTCATATTTTACTTAACCATTCCTAAATTGTTGAATATTGTTATTGTTTTCTCTTCTTTAGCTAAGGAACACAGCTAATGAAAAACAATATTTCTGCAAATTTTTTACCCACATTTGGGCTACCCTAAAACTCAACTGGAATGAAGACATTGACTGATAAGATTATCAGGCCCTTCCACCTAAATCTGTTGTCAGACAACAAGGAAGCTCTAAATGGCATAACCTACAACACATTTTGTATAAGTAGAAGTTGAACAATACCCACAGAATTTTGTATGAAAAGTCAACAAAATAGCCCATATTTTCTATGGGACAAGCATCAAAACAACTAATGATACCTTTATTTGCCTTGAATTTTGCCCATCCCATGTTGACTCAACAACCTATGTTAATTACAAATTTTACAAGCAAGAAAGTGTATCATTGAATGTGTGTACTCATGAGTAAATGGAGATACAATTTCGTTATTTACTGTTTAAGATCAGAATTCTTTGCTTGCTGGTTAGTTTATATTTTCCTTTCTGAGCCAAGGCTTTATAAAATATGTCTGGTTCATCTGACAGCTCTCTAGAAAGTGTACCAATGTATACTTTTTCCTTCAATGTGACAGTGCCTATTTCCCTCACCTTCTCTTAAAGATTGTAATTTTTACATATTTCTGCTGATTGGATGGATGTAATGACATACAACAGTTGTTTAAACTTGTAATTTATTATTTGTGAGTTTTAACATTTTATCTATGTTGGCTACATACCTTTTGGTTTTTTAACAGCTTTATTAATATATAAGTTACACACCATTAAGCTCACTTATTTAAAGTGTGTAAATATTCACAGTTGAGTTGTGCAAACATCTCAACTAATTTTAGAACATTTTTATCAATTCAAAAGGAAATCTTGTACTTACTGCCTCTCTTTACCTCCTCTTCCACCAGCCCTCAGCAATCATTAATCTAATTTCTGTCTCTACAGATTTGCCTATTCTTGACATTTCATATAAATGGAATCATGGAATATGTAGCATTTTATAAATGGATTATTTCACTTAGCATAATATTTCCAAGGCTGATCTATGTTGTAGAATGTGTCAGTAGTTCATTACATCTTATAGCTAAATAATGCTCCACTGTAGGGATATATCGCATTGTGTTTGTCCATTCACCAGCTGCTAAGCATTTGGGTTGTTTCCACTTCAAGCTATTATGAACAATGCTGCTATGAACATTTGGGTACAAATTTTTGTGTGGACATACATTTTCAACTAGGGGTAAAATTGCTGGACCAAATGGTAATTTTATTATAGCTTTCTGAGGAACTTCCAGATTGTTTTTCAAAGTCCTACACCATTTTACACTCCCACCAGCAGTTTATGGGGGTCTCAATATCTCTACATCCTGGATAATACTTTTTATTATCTCATTTTTTATAACTATAATTCCAGATTTCAAGTGATATCTCATTGTGGTTTTTATTTGCATTTTTCCTGATGTTTAATGACAACATCTTTCCATGCGTTTACTGACCATTTTTACGTATTTTTTTGAGAAATATCTATTCAGATCCTCTGCCCATTTTTCAATTGGGTTGTCTTTTTATTATCAATTTATAAGAGTTCTTTATATATTCTAGATTCAAGTCCCTTACCAGATAAATTATTTGCAAATATCTTCTCCCTTTCTTTGGACTGCATTTTCACTTTCTTGATGGTGTCCTTTGAAGCACAAGAGTTTTTAATTTTTATGAAGTCCAGTTTATCCATTTTTTTCTTTTGTCTCCTACGGTTTGGTGTTGTATCTAAGAAATCACTGCCTAACCCAAGGTCATGCAGATTTACTTCTGTGTTTGCTTCTAATTGTCATATAGTTTTAGTTCTTACACTGAGGTCTATGATCCACTTTGTGTTAATTTTTTTGTAGGGTCCTTTCACTTTTAAATGTCACAGATTTCCTGTATATTCTAAAGAGAGAAGAAAAAAAGGTAAAATTGAGGCAATATAGGACCGTTTGTGTTCTACAGCACTAGAAAATGGAAACCACTGAAAACATTAGCTAGTACTATGTATATATGCCTGTGCATATGTGCATATATATATAATACATCATACATACTTTTAATTATTATTTTTTCCTCCTATAATAAGCCTAGGTTTTTTTCCTCCCAAATGGCAAAGGGAAAACAAGGCTGCCAGTCCCCCAGTCATTCCTTCTTTCCTTTGTTGTTCTCACTGCTGCAAGCTTTCCTGTGCTTTCCTTGATGGCCCTGCAGCAGGCCAGCCTCCGAGCCTGGAGTTTGTTAAAGTTCTTCACATGGAGCATCAAGTATTGCAGCTCAAATTAAAGCAACTTCTTGTACTTGTGTCTTTCCTCTAGTGTAGGCAATATCTGGCTGCCATTGCCCATCTCTGCCTGGAACTCTCACCTGCCTCTGCTCCCTCCAGAGGTTCAGAGCAGTTTCACACAGGCGGCAAATAAATAAAGTTCTGCGCCTAGGGCAGGAAACTCTTTCAATACGAAACTTGACCTGAACCTTTCTCTAGTGGCTTAGAAAAAGCATGTATGTATGTGTGAAAAACTTGAACTTTTTTCTAACTGTAAAATTGATGTATCACCACTGAAAACATTTTGGAAAATCAAAAGACTATAAAGAAAATATCACACCTCTTTTCATGTCCCAGAGTTAAACATGATTATCATTTTGTTATGTATCTTTAGAGAGACAGACAAATTTGCCAAAGTGTACACTTATACATGCATATATATTTCAGATAACCAGAAATGTATTATATACACAGTTTCACATGAAGTCTCTTTTCCATTTCACCTTTTGTAATGTCATTAAATATTACCTGAAAACATTAATTCCCTCCTAGAATAAATTACGATGTATTAAATCTTTTTCTTCTTTTTATATATTTGTTTGTTCCATTATAAATAATCCTGCGATAAACATCTCATCTCATGTTTCTCAACATATGTTTGATTCAACATTATTTATACTTATCAATTCAGTCATTGACAAACATCCTGCTTTTATAAGCTCAGTGGTAGGGATACAATGTGAGCCCTCAGAAAGCTCACAGAAAATAGGCTTTCTCTTGCTCCCTTATTTCATGCTGCCTCCTTGGTATACCTGCTGATTTCCTGATTTCTAATTACTTTCCCTGACCAAACAGGGACAATTTGACTTCCTCTTTTCCTAATTGAATACCCTTTATTTCCTTCTCCTGCCTAATTGCCCTGGCCAGAACTTCCAACACTATGTTGAATAGGAGTGGTGAGAGAGGGCATCCCTGTCTTGTGCCAGTTTTCAAAGGGAATGCTTCCAGTTTTTGCCCATTCAGTATGATATTGGCTGTGGGTTTGTCATAGATAGCTCTTATTATTTTGAGATACGTCCCTGACCATGGTTCTTACCTAATCCTTGCCTATCTACTGCTTCTAACATGTGCTTTTTCCCTATAGCTGAACTAAGCTTATGGATACCTAATGTAGATGACAGGTTGATGTGTGCAGCAAACCACCATGGCACATGTATACCTATGTAACAAACCTGCACATTATGTACATGTATCCCAGAACTTAAAGTATTAAAAAAAAAAAAAAAAAAAAAAACCTAAACCTGTTTCCTGACTGTTCCTCTAGCAAGCATTTCTCAAACTTTTTGGTCACAGGACCCCTTCACACTCTTAAAAATTATTAAGGACCCACATCTGGGTATTTAATTATGCAGATATAATCAGAGTTCAAGTTGCATAACTGTGAGGCTTCCTACAACAATTTGTAACTGCACTTGTGTTTCATGCAGCCTGTCTAAATAGAACCAGAAGGACAAATGTCCACAGCCCTATTTCTAAACAGAGCTGAAGCTTCTGCCCTTTCAAAAATGCTAGTAAAAGCCATTTTTAGGGTACTTCCAAGATAGGACACTCTCTAGATAAGCGTGTTATCCTCCAGTTCTTCATGGCCCTTCAGAGTCTCTGTAAGTTTGACCACCTCCAAGTCATCCAGCAGAACACACACACACACACACACACACACACACACACACACACACACACACACACACACACACACACACCCCAATCTCAGCCATATAGTAAAACATTACAGAAGCACCAGGACTCAGTGGGTTCCTGGGGAGGCATCACTTTCATTTGCAGGCCATAAGTCTCTCTTTGCAGTAGTTGCAGCGAAAGGGCAAGCAAGGTTCCAGGAGAACAAGGGTGAGTCAATGGTGCCTTGCCAACTGAGACTGGATCTCTATTCATGTGGGCTGCTCTATTGCGTTATTATCCACCTTTTTCTTTAAAAGACAATTTCTAAACCACTTCCAAGCATTTGTAAAACAAACATTGCCACCCACCAGCAATGTTTGCTTTATTCTGAAATTGCTGTATTTACCTTGAAAACCACAAACTGTAAACAAGGGCACCTGTTCAGAGAAGATCTTCAAACTGCTCACTCACTAAATCAACACCTGGGAAGGAAAAGCAGTTGACTTCGGCTTGAATACACAGTGTAAAAATCAATCTTTTATCTAAAACTCTTGGTGGTAGCTTGAATAAGTTAATGATTATTAAGCTTATGGAGCAACACAGAGACTTCCATAAACAAAATATAACTTTTGTTAATCTGTTTAATACTCAGAAGAGAGAAAAACAAGTAAGGCCCACCTACCATAAACCATGGAAACACAATATTAATACACACATATTTCCACGTAAAATAATAAATATGTATATAATACCCTCCTTCTCAGTGGAGACACTTTATACTAGAGAATAGGTAAAAAGGGAACTGATTTGATATTTTAATATGCCTAATACATGACACAAGAGAAGAGCGGATGGGGGAGTGGTTTACTTACAAACAGCTATATTTAATTCATGAAAAGTATTTTGACTGAGCCAAAGTTTCATTTCCACAAACAGTCCATGTTTCTCACCACATCACGTTCCTAGAAATACATTATCAAAAGAATGCATTTTCCAAGGGAAATTCTATTAGTGTAACATGATTGGGAATAACTTCCTAAAGAATACAAACTTAATAATGAATATAGCATAGATAGAAATACTCTAACCCTATGACCTCCACATCATTTAGGAGAGCAACATCCTATAAAAATGATTAAAATGTACTCTGTTGTACTGTTATAAGATCATCCTTTTCTCCAAAAGTAGATCTGTATCATATAAATATCTGAAGACTTCACCAAGGACCTTTCTATATGGGTTGAGAGAGGCAAAGGATTGAATAAATAAGGTCTTTCTCCATCTTCCCACACAGGCAGCCTTAGAGGTGAAAAAAGTCACAGAACTGTAGACTGGGGAGGCTTATTCTTTTTTCAGTGAAGTCAAGAGGGTATTTCTGGGTCAACTGAGCTTCTAACTACCCCACAAACTGGTCATGCTATTTCATACCTCTGTGCCTCAGCCAGCCAGAAATGCCTCTTTCTCCATCATCCCCTCCTCTCTGCCTGGTTAACAACTGGCCATTCTTCCTCTGCATTCCAAAGCCAATCACAATTCTCTTCTCTGTGCTTCTACAATCTCTTGGGTTTAAAGGCAGTATAGTTGGTAGCTAACGGTCTAGATTTCAATCACAGCTTTACTTGCCTCCTCCTAGATGTATGACAAGGAGCAAGTTACTTAACTTTTCTGCGCTTCAACTTCCTCATCTATAAAATGAGATATGATAATGTTACTCCTCCCCCATCCCATATCCATTCTTTTCTTCCTTTAGGTAGTTTTAGGTTGGCACATGGCCAGCCCACTAACCACCATGTTCCTCAGGCTCCTTACAGCAACATGGAATCAAGTTTATTAGTTTCCTGTGACTGCCACAACAAATCAACACAAAATTGGTGGCTTAAAACAACAGCAATTTACACTCTCATAGTTCTGGAGGCCAAAAGTCCAAAGTCAAGGTGTGGGCAGAGCCATGTTCCCTCTGAAAGCTCTAGGAGAAAATCTTCTTTTGCGTCTTCCAGCTTCTGGTGGCTCAAAGTCCTCCTCGGCTTATGGCAGCAAAAGTCCATTTTCTGACTGTGTCTTTATGTGGTCTTCTGTGTGTGCCTTCTATTTGTATGTCTTGTACAAGGATAAATAAGATTTAGGACCCACCTGGGTAATCCAAGGCGATCTCATCTCAAGATCCTTAATTTAATTTGCATAGACCGTTTTTCCTAATAACATCACACTTATAGTGCCCAGATATTATATAAAAAGACATACATAAAGACTTGGACATGTAGCTTGCAGGGCCACCATTTGATTCAATAAGCTATATGACTATGAGATATGAGTGAGAGTAATTATAAAATTCCAGGAGCCCCCCTGAAGGAAGAATCTACTTTCCTTGTATTCCCTTTACCCCTTTTCTACCAACTAGGAAATGCTGACTACTGGAACAACCGTGGAAGCCATGTGCTGAGAATGACACAGTTGCCAAGATGGTCCTGGACCACTCACCTAGGAGTATTAGGTGAAAGAGAAATACATGTCTACTATATATAGAAGTCATTGTGGGTTGTTTGTTTTTTGTTGTTGTTGTTATTGTTTTGTTTTGTTTTTTTGAGACGGAGTCTCGCTCTGTCGCCCAGGCTGGAGTGCAGCAGTGCGATCTCGGCTCACTGCAAGCTCTGCCTCCCGGGTTCACGCCATTCTCCTGCCTCAGCCTCCTGAGCAGCTGGGACTACAGGTGCCCACCACCACGCCTGGCTAATTTTTTGTATTTTTTGTAGAGACAGGGTTTCACTGTGTTAGCCAGGATGGTCTTGATCTCCTGGTCTCGTGATCCGCCCATCTCGGCCTCCCAAAGTGCTGGGATTACAGGCATAAGCCACCATGCCCAGCCTGTTTGTTTGTTTTTTGGGCTTTGGGGGGATTTATGTCACAGCACTTTATCTAATATATGGGGACAATAATATTCAATAATAATATATACCTCATATTGCTGTAAAAGATTAAATGCATTAATAGAATATAAAGCAGTTGGCACATTACCTGACATATAGTAAGAACTAAATAAATATTAGTTATTTACAGCAGTGGTACCTTGTCACATTTAGTTGTCATTGATTTACTGTGTAACAGCTGCAGAAGACCGAAAGGACTGGGGCAAAGGTTTGGCACTTTCATCTCAGTATTATACTCGAAAGAATACTAAACATTCCATTACTGTTTAAAGAAGAAATGCAACTGAACTTGGCACACCAAACATTACCCTAGGAACTAATTTATCATAAAGGTGCATATTGGGCCCGACAAGTCTACATGTCCTTCCCTACAGGCACAAATCTTTCAGGCCAAATGCCATCTCAATTAAGAAGCTTTCCTCATCACTCAAAACAGGAAATTAAAATCTTCATCCTCCCACAACATGTCACCATATCTTTTGATTTAGCCCTTATCACTTTCTACCTTGTGTTATATTTTATATATATATATATATATACATATATATATGTATGTATGTATGTATCTTATCTTGCTCATTAGATTATAAATTCCTTGAGAGCAGCATTCATTTCTGACTGGTCTGAACTGTAGCAACTACTTCATACACTGCATTGCACATGGTGTATGTGTACATGGTGTATATTCGATAAATCTGCTAAATGTATCCAATATCTTTTTTTTCTTTTTTTTTTTTTTTTTACTTTAAGTTCTGGGATACACGTGCAGAACATGCAGGTTTGTTATATAGGTGTACACGTGCCATGGTGGTTTGCTGCGCCTATTGACCCGTCATCTACATTTTAAGCCCCGCATGCATTAGGTATTTGTCCTAATAGTCTTCTTTCCCTTGTCCTCCACCCACCGAGAGGCCCCGGTGTGTGATTCTTCCCTCCCTGTATCCATGTGTTCTCATTGTTCAACTCCCACTTATGAGTGAGAACATGCAGTGTTTGGTTTTCTGTTCCTGCATTAGTTTGCTTAGAATGATGGCTTCCAGCTTCAGCCATGTCCCTGCAAAGGACATGAACTCATTCTTTTTTTATGGCTGCCCAAGATCTTACAATGTTGAAAAACAAGCCTGCCTTCCCACCTACTTGAGCCTGCTGCTTCTCTAAAGTGTGGTTTCCACATTTGTAAAACAAGGCTATTCAGGATTAAGTAGGCTAACATGGAGAAAGGCCGTTATAAGTACTCTAAGTTAAGAATTTTAATATTTAGGACTTTCTATTCTTAAATAGTCTTGGCTGTTAAAATACAGAAAAAATATATATTTATTCAGCACTTACTAAGAATTTAGACACAAAACTCACTTCATATACACCATGGGAAAGAAGATTTTTACACATGAGCCTGCAGCTCATGAAAATTAACCCCAGAACACAGGATGGGTAAGTGAGGGAGCTGGAGAGCTGTTCTTACCCCTCTACACCACATGCACCACGATTGTTCCTTTTCTGCCCATCGGTTCCTATTCTGAAGGGAGAGAACTGAATCTCACAACTAAAGCCACAAATCACTCAAAATTCACACACTGTTCATAACTCAGAGACACAATTAATTGTGTGAGTGCTGCTTTAAACAGTGGTTCATGAGACTTCCAAAACAGTCCTACTTTATCACTCAGAACCACAGCAACTTCCCTCTTCCCAATACAGAGGCTAAAGTATTTTAAAGTATAAGCACTTTTACAGTCCTGACTAGCTTTGACAGGAGAAGCAAAGAGGCAAAGCAATGTGTTCTCATTTCATCCTTTGGCCCTTCTCTGAAACCTCATGGAGGAGAGTAAACTTATTATCCAATTTCCACTGCCACTTAAGAGTTTAATAATATGGCATTAGCAGTAAGGGTTATAAACAGGATGACTCACCACAAACACACAGGATAAACATAGCAACAACATTCAACTGGAGAATTTTTTTTTTTTAGTATAAAGCATGTAACTACTGACTTGGAAATCCACTGCAATTTTCTGAACTTCTTTGAGCAGCAGCAAATTACAAACTACTAAAAACGTCTTCACTTAATACATGGAGAAGTTTTTGTCTTCTGTTATTTACACTAAAGATTTGTTAGAATCCATACTGACACCTGTGAACTTAAATTTAAAGGTGTAGAATTTAAGACTATAACAAACTAATAGGTCTACACGTTGCTTTAACATAAAACAACTAATCAAACAACTATGTTACATGCTCAGTAGTGGTAAGACACTGAAAAAGCATCTGGAGACAGAACTGAAACTATATTGCCTTTAAAAATTATAGTTCTTAGCCTGGGTGTGGTGGCTCATGCCTCTAATTCCAGCACTTTAGAAGGCTGAGGTGAGAGGATCATTTGAGGCCAGGAGTTCGAAACCAGCCTGGTCAACATAGTGAAACCTTGTTTTTATAGAATAATTAATTAATTAATTAATTCTTTTCTAGAACTTTATTCATTAATTCAACAAAAATTAAGTCAGCACCAACAACATGCTAAACACTGTGCTTGATCTTGGTGACTGAGCAGAGCACAAGGCTAACACAGTCCTGACCCTCATACAGTTTATAGTCTAATCACAGGTCTTTCAATTAAAGAAACAGATAAAATTCTGACGATCCACAAGAATATGAACATGTGTCCTCAGGCCCAAGTTCACCAACAAGTGTACTAGACAATTTCCAACATGCAAACAGCTTCCCACCTCAACTTCCTGCATCTCTCTTTTTCTCTGCATGAGAGTTCTCCCTGCCACATGGAGAAACAGCAGGAACAGTGCAGAAGTGTATTGTGGAACGAAATGACAACACCCTCTGGTGCAAACCAAAACCCTTGGTGGATAAAAGTTGGCCCCAGCCTTCCTGTCCTTGGGTAGGAGGTTCCAAGGCATGTTCTGCATGGTTTCCCAGAGGCCCCGGCAGGACTGAGCTTCAGTTGCTTCCACCAGGATTGAGCTTCACTAATGCACACTGTCTTGCCTTTTCTTCCTTTCACCCCATTTTCCCCCAAGTCCTCATCTGTGCTTCCTGGGATCACCTCCCAAATAGATTACCTCTACCAAGTCTTCCAGGGTCTGATCCACAGGTACCCCAACTTATACTATCCTAATCTATTTCTCCTCAAATATATTCAATAACACCAGAATAACATGAAATGAGATTATCACAATACATACCTTTTATTAACTTTACAAATTTGAAGATGTCATGAGGTTGGAAATTACAATAAATAATTTGAATGAGAGTTAAGATTTAAAAAAAAAAAAAAGAATAAAACACAAGTTTATTAGGCTAAAACAAACCTAGAACAATAAGCCAATGCAACAAGGTAAAAACTAACAGGTTCTCCACTTGATTCCAAAGAACCAGTTACACAGCACAGGAAGAACGAAATAGAATCCAGAGATGCAAATGAAAAAGCATCAGGAGTTTCCATTGACTAAAAGCACAAGGAGAGTCAGGGACTCTGGCCCAAGATTCTTGGGCTGTGTGATGGTTAATATTAAGTGTCAACTTGATTGGATTGAAGTATTGATCTTGGGTGTATCTGTGAGGGTGCTGCCAAAGGGGATTAACATTTGAGTCAGTGGGCTGAGAAAAGCAGATCCACCCTTAATCTGGGCGGGCACCATCTACTCAGCTGCCAGCACGGCTAGAATATAAAGCAGGTAGAAAAACTTGAAAAGGCTAGACTGGATTAGCCTTCCAGCTTACATCTTTCTCCTGTGCTGGATGCTTCCTGCCATTGAACATTGGACTCTAAGTTCTTCAGCTTTGGGACTCGGACTGGCTTCCTTGCTCCTCAGTGTGCTGATGGCCTATTGCACAACCTTGTGATCATGTGAGTCAATACCACTTAATAAACTTCCCTTTACATATATATATATATATATATATATATATATATATATATATATGTATATCCCATTAGTTCTGTCTCTCTAAAGAACCCTGACTAATACAGATTTTGGTACCAGGAGTGGTTCTAGAGGAACAGAATATTAAGGATGGAGTTCTTTCTTTGGTTTTGGGGTTTCTGGAGCTAGCTGCTTAATACGATTAGACCCAAAAATGCTAAGGACTCTACTTCTAACAGTATGGAGAACACTGATAGTCCTTAGCATGAACTGTTTAAAGAGTTATGCAAAATAAATGCATTTGACACTCCTGACTCACCACTCGTGAGAGGCAAGGAATTTAGTGACTCTATACATAATACCTTTGATCATAAGTGGAGAACCAAGGAACCTAATGAAGTTGGTTGGTTGCTCCTAAGTTCACCGGACAAAGTCATGAAAGAAAATGAGGAACTCAGGGATTCTAACTCCTGGCTTCAGAAGCAGCTACTGAGCCTCAAATCTGCTAAGATTGCCCTGAGTGACAGTCTTATCTCCTGTAGAGAAAGAGCTGAAATTATAGAAAAATAGACACAAGCTCTTATGCGAGTGGCTGACCTGCAACAAAAAGTGCATGCACAGCCTTGCCAGGTGTCTACTGTTAAAGTGAAGGCATTGATTGGAAAAGAATGGGACCCTGCAACTAGGAATGGGGATGTATGGGAGGACCCTGATGAAGCTGGGGACACTGAGCTTTTAAATCCTGATGAACCATTTTTGCCAGAAGAAACATCTTCCCCATCCCCAGTAGTAGCAACATCCCTTCCCCAGCTCATGTTGCCATCAACCTTTCCACCTTTGTCTGAGTAGATAAACCCTGCACTGCCTGAAGCAACAGGGAAGGCCCCCCTGAGGCAGTTTCCAGGCAAGATAATGTTGATTCTCCTCAGGAGCCATCCTCAACACTCCTGTCTGCTTCTAGACCTATAACTAGACTAAAGTCCTAGCAGGCCCCAGAGGTGAGGTTCAGAGTGTGACCCATGAGGAGGTGCACCACACTAAAAAAGAATTGCTTGGGTTTTCTAATTTATATTAGCAGAAATCTGGAGAACAGACATGGGAATAGATATTAAGGGTATGGAATAATGGTGGAAGGAACATAGAGTTGGATCAGGCTGAATTTATTGATTTGGGCCCACTAAATAGGGACTCTGCATTTAATGTTGCAGCTCAGAGAGTTAAAAAAAAGGTTCAAATAGTTTATTTGCTTGGTTAGTTGAAATATAAGTTAAAAGATGGCCCACTGTGAGCAAGCTGGAAATGCCTGATCTCCCTTGGTTTAATGTGGAGGAAGGGATTCAAAGGCTTAGGGAGATTGGGATCCTAGAGTGGATTAGTCACTTTACTCATCCCAGCTGGGAGGGTCCAGAAGATATACCCTTGACCAATGCTTTGCAAAACAGATTTGTGAGGGCAGCACCTGCATCTTTGAAGAGGTCTATAATTGCTCTTCTCAGTATGTCAGAGCTAATAGTAGGAACAACAGTCACTCAACTACAAAATTTAAATACAATGGGAATAATTGGATCCCAAGGTGGCAGGGGCCAAGTGGTAGCACTCAACTGTCAGAGGTATGGTGGGCGTAACTACCATAATGGAAAGCAGAGGCAAAGCAGCAGTCAGAATAGTCTGACTCGTGTAGAGCTCTGGCATTGGTTAATTAATCATGGTATTCCTAGAAGTAAAATTGATAAATGCATTCCTACTTAATTTGTAGAAGCAGAAAACCTCCAGGTCAAATAGACAAAAGACTAATTTGAATTATAAAACAGATAATCATGACCCTTCAATCAATTTTCAGACTTGAGCCAGTTTACAGACCTAGAACCACTTGAATGAAGGGGAGGCCAGGTCCCCTTGACGAAGGACCCCACTACACTACTGACAATTTATGCTGTTAATCTTTGTCCCATCCTTCCCCAAGGAGACCTTTGGCCTTTTACCTGGGTAACTGTGCATTGGAGAAAGGGAAATGATCAGACATTTTAAGGACTGCTGAACACTGGCTCTGAGCTGACATTGATTACAGGGGACCCAAAATGTCAGGCAGTCCTCCAGTCAAAGTAAGGGCTTATGGAGGTCAGGCAATTAGTGGAGTTTTAGCTCAGGTTCAACTTACAGTGGGTCCAGTGGATCCAGTGGGTCTCAGGAGTCATCCTGTGGTCATTTTCCCACTGCTAGAATGCATAATTGCCATAGACATACTTAGCAGCTGGCAGAACCCCCACATTGGCTCCCTGACTAGTAGAGTGAGGACTACTATGTGGGAAAGGCCAAATGGAAGCCATTGAGCTACTTCTAGCTAGAAAAATAGTAAATCAAAAACAATATTGCACCCCTGGAGGGATTGTGGAGATTAGTGCCACCATCAAGGACTTGAAAGACACAGGGGTGATGATTCACATCACATCCCCGTTCAACTCCCCTATCTGGCCTGTGCAGAAGACAGATGGATCTTAGAGAATGACGGTGGATTACTGTAAGCTTAACGAAGTTGTGACTCCAATTGCAGCTGCTATACCAGATGTGGTTTCACTTCTTGAGCAAATTAACACATCTCCTGGTACCTAGTATACAGCCATTGACTTGGCAAATGCCTTTTTCTCCATTCCTGTCTGTAAGGCCCACCAGAAGCAATTTGCCTTTGGCTAGCAAGGCCAGCAATATACCTTCACTGTCCTACCACAGGGGTATATCAACTCTCCACTTTGTGCCATAATCTTATTTAGAAAGACCTTGATTGCTTTTTGCTTCCACAAGATATCACACTGGTCCATTACATTGATGACATTATGTTGACTGGATCCAGTGAACAAGAAGTAGCAAACGGGGGGAGGAGCCAAGATGGCCGAATAGGAACAGCTCCGGTCTACAGCTCCCAGCGCGAGCGACGCAGAAGACGGGTGATTTCTGCATTTCCATCTGAGGTACCGTGTTCATCTCACTAGGGAGTGCCAGACAGTGGGCGCAGGTCAGTCGGTGAGCGCACCGTGCGCCAGCCGAAGCAGGGGCGAGGCATTGCCTCACTCGGGAAGCGCAAGGGGTCAGGGAGTTCCCCTTCCAGGGGTGACAGACGGCACCTGGAAAATCGGGCCACTCCCACCCGAATACTGTGCTTTTCCGACGGGCTTAGGAAACGGTGCCCCAGGAGAGTATAGCCCGCACCTGGCTCAGAGGGTCCTACGCCCACGGAGTCTCGCTGATTGCTAGCACAGCAGTCTGAGATCAAACAGCAAGTCGGCAGCGAGGCTGGGGGAGGGGCGCCCGCCATTGCCCAGGCTCGCTTAGGTAAACAAAGCAGCCTGGAAGCTTGAACTGGGTGGAGCCCACCACAGCTCAAGGAGGCCTGCCTGCCTCTGTAGGCTCCACCTCTGGGGGCAGGACACAGACAAACAAAAAGACAGCAGGAACCTCTGCAGACTTAAATGTCCCTGTCTGACAGCTGTGAGGAGAGCAGTGGTTCTCCCAGCACGCAGCTGGAGATCTGAGAACGGGCTGACTGCCTCCTCAAGTGGGTCCCTGACCCCTGACCCCCGAGCAGCCTAACTGGGAGGCACCCCCCAGCAGGGGCAGACTGACACCTCACACGGCCGGCCAGGTACTCCAACAGACCTGCAGCTGAGGGTTCTGTCTGTTAGAAGGAAAACTAACAGAAAGGACATCCACACCAAAAACCCATCTGTACATCACCATCATCAAAGACCAAAAGTAGATAAAACCACAAAGATGGGGAAAAAACAGAGCAGAAAAACTGGAAACTCTAAAAACCAGAGTACCTCTCCTCCTCCAAAGGAACGCAGTTCCTCACCAGCAACGGAACAAAGCTGGACGGAGAATGACTTTGACGAGCTGAGAGAAGAAGGCTTCAGACGATCAAATTACTCCGAGCTACGGGAGGATATTCAAACCAAAGGCAAAGAAGTTGAAAACTTTGAAAAAAATTTAGAAGAATGTATAACTAGAATAACCAATACAGAGAAGTGCTTAAAGGAGCTGATGGAGCTGAAAACCAAGGCTCGAGAACTACGTGAAGAATGCAGAAGCCTCAGGAGCCGATGTGATCAAATGGAAGAAAGGGTATCAGCCCTGGAAGATGAAATGAATGAAATGAAGCGAGAAGGGAAGTTTAGAGAAAAAAGAATAAAAAGAAACGAGCAAAGCCTCCAAGAAATGTGGGACTATGTGAAAAGACCAAATCTACGTCTGATTGGTGTACCTGAAAGTGACGGGGAGAATGGAAACAAGTTGGAAAACACTCTGCAGGATATTATCCAGGAGAACTTCCCCAATCTAGCAAGGCAGGCCAACATTCAGATTCAGGAAATACAGAGAACGCCACAAAGATACTCCTCGAGAAGAGCAACTCCAAGACACATAATTGTCAGATTCACCAAAGTTGAAATGAAGGAAAAAATGTTAAGGGCAGCCAGAGAGAAAGGTCGGGTTACCATCAAAGGGAAGCCCATCAGACTAACAGCGGATCTCTCGGCAGAAACCCTACAAGCCAGAAGAGAGTGGGGGCCAATATTCAACATTCTTAAAGAAAAGAATTTTCAACCCAGAATTTCATATCCTGCCAAACTAAGCTTCATAAGTGAAGGAGAAATAAAATACTTTACAGACAAGCAAATGCTGAGAGATTTTGTCACCACCAGGCCTGCCCTAAAAGAGCTCCTGAAGGAAGCGCTAAACATGGAAAGGCACAACCGGTACCAGCCACTGCAAAATCATACCGAAATGTAAAGAACATCGAGACTAGGAAGAGACTGCATCAACTAACGAGCAAAATATCCAGCTAACATCATAATGACAGGATCAAATTCACACATAACAATATTAACTTTAAATGTAAATGGACTAAATGCTCCAATTAAAAGACACAGACTGGCAAACTGGATAAAGACTCAAGACCCATCAGTGTGCTGTATTCAGGAAACCCATCTCACGTGCAGAGACACACATAGGCTCAAAATAAAAGGATGGAGGAAGATCTACCAAGCAAATGGAAAACAAAAAAAGGCAGGGGTTGCAATCCTAGTCTCTGATAAAACAGACTTTAAACCAACAAAGATCAAAAGAGACAAAGAAGGCCATTACATAATGGTAAAGGGATTAATTCAACAAGAAGAGCTAACTATCCTAAATATATATGCACCCAATACAGGAGCACCCAGATTCATAAAGCAAGTCCTGAGTGACCTACAAAGAGACTTAGACTCCCACACATTAATAATGGGAGACTTTAACACCCCACTATCAACATTAGACAGATCAACGAGACAGAAAGTCAACAAGGATACCCAGGAATTGAACTCAGCTCTGCACCAAGCGGACCTAATAGACATCTACAGAACTCTCCACCCCAAATCAACAGAATATACATTTTTTTCAGCACCACACCACACCTATTCCAAAATTGACCATATACTTGGAAGTAAAGCTCTCCTCAATAAATGTAAAAGAACAGAAATTGTAACAAACTGTCTCTCAGATCACAGTGCAATCAAGCTAGAACTCAGGATTAAGAATCTCACTCAAAACCGCTCAACTACGTGGAAACTGAACAACCTGCTCCTGAATGACTACTGGGTACATAACGAAATGAAGGCAGAAATAAAGATGTTCTTTGAAACCAACGAGAACCAAGACACAACATACCAGAATCTCTGGGATGCATTCAAAGCAGTGTGTAGAGGGAAATTTATAGCACTAAATGCCCACAAGAGAAAGCAGGAAAGATCCAAAATTGACACCCTAACATCACAATTAAAAGAACTAGAAAAGCAAGAGCAAACACATTCAAAAGCTAGCAGAAGGCAAGAAATAACTAAAATCAGAGCAGAACTGAAGGAAATAGAGACACAAAAAACCCTTCAAAAAATAAATGAATCCAGGAGCTGGTTTTTTGAAAGGATCAACAAAATTGATAGACTGCTAGCAAGATTAATAAAGAAAAAAAGAGAGAAGAATCAAATAGATGCAATAAAAAATGATAAAGGGGATATCACCACCGATCCCACAGAAATACAAACTACCGTCAGAGAATATTACAAACACCTCTATGCAAATAAACTAGAAAATCTAGAAGAAATGGATAAATTCCTCGACACATACACCCTCCCAAGACTAAACCAGGAAGAAGTTGAATCTCTGAATAGACCAATAACAGGAGCTGAAATTGTGGCAATAATCAATAGCTTACCAACCAAAAAAAGTCCAGGTCCAGATGGATTCACAGCCGAATTCTACCAGAGGTACAAGGAGGAGCTGGTACCATTCCTTCTGAAACTATTCCAATCAATAGAAAAAGAGGGAATCCTCCCTAACTCATTTTATGAGGCCAGCATCATCCTGATACCAAAGCCTGGCAGAGACACAACAAAAAAAGAGAATTTTAGACCAATATCCTTGATGAACATTGATGCAAAAATCCTCAATAAAATACTGGCAAACAGAATCCAGCAGCACATCAAAAAGCTTATCCACCATGATCAAGTGGGCTTCATCCCTGGGATGCAAGGCTGGTTCAATATACGCAAATCAATAAATGTAATCCAGCATATAAACAGAACGAAAGACAAAAACCACATGATTATCTCAATAGATGCAGAAAAGGCCTTTGACAAAATTCAACAACCCTTCATGCTAAAAACTCTCAATAAATTAGGAATTGATGGGACGTATCTCAAAATAATAAGAGCTATTTATGACAAACCCACAGCCAATATCATACTGAATGGGCAAAAACTGGAAGCATTCCCTTTGAAAACTGGCACAAGACAGGGATGCCCTCTCTCACCACTTCTATTCAACATAGTGTTGGAAGTTCTGGCCAGGGCAATTAGGCAGGAGAAGGAAATCAAGGGTATTCAATTAGGAAAAGAGGAAGTCAAATTGTCCCTGTTTGCAGATGACATGATAGTATATCTAGAAAACCCCATTGTCTCAGCCCAAAATCTCCTTAAGCTGATAAGCAACTTCAGCAAAGTCTCAGGATACAAAATCAATGTGCAAAAATCACAAGCATTCTTATACATCAATAACAGACAGACAGAGAGCCAAATCATGAGTGAACTCCCATTCACAATTGCTTCAAAGAGAATAAAATACCTAGGAATCCAACTTACAAGGGATGTGAAAGACCTCTTCAAGGAGAACTACAAACCACTGCTCAAGGAAATAAAAGAGGATACAAACAAATGGAAGAACATTCCATGCTCATGGGTAGGAAGAATCAATATCATGAAAATGGCCATCCTTCCCAAGGTAATTTACAGATTCAATGCCATCCCCATCAAGCTACCAATGACTTTCTTCACAGAATTGGAAAAAACTACTCTAAAGTTCATATGGAACCAAAAAAGAGCCCGCATCGCCAAGTCAATCCTAAGCCAAAAGAACAAAGCTGGAGGCATCACACTACCTGACTTCAAACTATACTACAAGGCTACAGTAACCAAAACAGCATGGTACTGGTACCAAAACAGAGATATAGATCAATGGAACAGAACAGAGCCGTCAGAAATAATGCCACATATCTACAAGTATCTGATCTTTGACAAACCTGACAAAAACAAGAAATGGGGAAAGGATTCCCTATTTAATAAATGGTGCTGGGAAAACTGGCTAGCCATATGTAGAAAGCTGAAACTGGATCCCTTCCTTACACCTTATACAAAGATCAATTCAAGATGGATTAAAGACTTAAATGTTAGACCTAAAACCATAAAAACCCTAGAAGAAAACCTAGGCATTACCATTCAGGACATAGGCATGGGCAAGGACTTCATGTCTAAAACACCAAAAGCAATGGCAACAAAAGCCAAAATTGACAAATGGGATCTAATTAAACTCAAGAGCTTCTGCACAGCAAAAGAAACTACCATCAGAGTGAACAGGCAACCTACAAAATGGGAGAAAATTTTCGCAACCTACTCATCTGACAAAGGGCTAATATCCAGAATCTACAATGAACTCCAACAAATTTACAAGAAAAAAACAAACAACCCCATCAAAAAGTGGGCGAAGGACATGAACAGACACTTCTCAAAAGAAGACATTTATGCAGCCAAAAAACACATGAAAAAATGCTCACCGTCACTGGCCATCAGAGAAATGCAAATCAAAACCACAATGAGATACCATCTCAAACCAGTTAGAATGGCAATCATTAAAAAGTCAGGAAACAACAGGTGCTGGAGAGGATGTGGAGAAATAGGAACACTTTTACACTGTTGGTGGGACTGTAAACTAGTTCAACCCTTGTGGAAGTCAGTGTGGCGATTCCTCAGGGATCTAGAAGTAGAAATTCCATTCGACCCAGCCATTCCATTACTGGGTATATACCCAAAGGACTATAAATCATGCTGCTATAAAGACACATGCACACGTATGTTTATTGCCGCATTATTCACAATAGCAAAGACTTGGAACCAACCCAAATGTCCAACAATGATAGACTGGATTAAGAAAATGTGGCACATATACACCATGGAATACTATGCAGCCATAAAAAATGATGAGTTCACGTCCTTTGTAGGGACATGGATGAAATTGGAAATCATCATTCTCAGTAAACTATCACAAGAACAAAAAACCAAACACCGCATATTCTCACTCATAGGTGGGAATTGAACAATGAGAACACATGGACACAGGAAGGGGAACATCACACTCTGGGGACTGTTGTGGGGTGGGGGGAGGGGGGAGGGATAGCATTGGGAGATATACCTAATGCTAGATGACAGGTTGGTGGGTGCAGCGCACCAGCATGGCACATGTATACATATGTAACTTACCTGCACATTGCGCACATGTACCATAAAACCTAAAGTATAATAATAATAATAATAATAATAATAATAATAATAAAAGAAAAAAAAAAAAAGAAAAAAAAAAAAAAAGACAATTTCTTGTGGAGTCCACATGCTATTGTCTTTTCCTAAAAAGTTCATAATCTACATCTACACTGTTCACTAAGGTAGTCACTAACTAATGAGCACTTGAAATGTGACTAAGTCCAAATTCAGATGTCTTGTAAGCATAAAATATACACTGATTTCAAAGATTTAGTATTAAAATAAGAATTTTAAATATCGAAAAAAAAAAAAAAAAAAAAAAAAAAAGAAGTAGCAAACACACTGGACTTATTTGTGAGACATTTGTATGCCAGAGAATGAGAAATACATACAACTACAGTTCAGGGACCTTCTACCTCAGTAAAATTTCTAGGGGTCCAGTGGTGTGGGGCCTGTCAAGATACTCCTTCTAAGGTGAAGGATAAATTGCTGCATTTGGCCCCTCCTACAACCCAGAAAGAGGCACATCTAGTGGGCCTGTTTGGATTTTGGAGGCAACATATTCGTCATTTGGGTGTGTTACTCCGACTCATTTATTGAGTGACCCAAAAAGCTGCCTGTTTTGAGGGGGTCCAGAACAGGAGAAGGCTCTGCAGCAGGTCCAGGCTGCTGTGCAAGCTGCTCTGCCACTTGGGCCATGTGACCCAACAGATCCAATGGTGCCTGGGGTGTCAGTGACAGATAAGGATGCTGTTAGGAGCCTTTGGCAGGCTTCCATAGGTGAATCACAGTGGAGGCCTCTAGGATTTTGGAGCAAGGCCCTGCCATCTTCTGCAGATAACTACTCTCCTTTGGAGAGACAGCTCTTGGCCTGGTACTGGGCTTTGGTGGAAACTGAACATTTAACTATGGGTCATCAAGTCACCATGTGACCTGAACTCCCTATCATGAACTGGGTGCTTTCTGACCCATCTAGCCATAAAGTGGGTCATGCACAGCAACATTCCATCATTGAATGGAAGTGGTATAAATGTAACTGGGCTCTAGCAGGTCCTGAAGGCACAAGTCAGTTACATGAGAAAGTGGCTCAAATGCCCATAGTCTCTACTCCTGCCACCAGGCCTTCTCTCTCCCAGCCTGCACCGATGGCCTCATGAGGAGTTCCCTATGATCAGTTGACAGAGGAAGAGAAGACTAGGGCCTGGTTTGAAGATGGTTATGCACAATATGCAGGCATCACCCAAAAGTGGACAGCTGCAGCACTATAGCCCCTTTCTAGGACATCCATGAAGGACAGCAGTGAAGGGAAATCTTCCCAGTGGGCAGAACTTCAAGCAGTGCACTTGGTTGTGCACTTTGCATGGAAGGAGAAATGGCCAGACGTGCGATTATACACTGATTCATGGGCTGTAGCCAATGGTTTGGCTGGATGGTCAGGGACTTGGAAGAAGCATGATTGGAAAATTGGTGACAAAGAAATTTGGGGAAGAGGTATGTAGATGGACCTCTCTGAGTGGTCAAAAACTGTGAAGATGTTTGTATCCCATGTGAGTGCTCACCAACGGGTGACCTCAGCAGAGGAGGATTTTAATAATCAAGTGGATAGGACGACCCCTTCTGTGGACACCACTTTCCCCAGCCACCCCTGTCATCGCCAATGGGCCCATGAACAAAGTGGCTATGGTGGCAGGGATGGAGGTTACTCATGGGCTCAGCAATATGGACTTCCACTCACCTAGGCTGACCTGGCTACAGCCACTACTGAGTGCCCAACTTGCCAGCAGCAGAGACCAACACTGAGCCCTCGATATGGCATCATTCCTTGGGGTGATCGGCCAGTTCCCTGGTGGCAGGTTGATTATACTGGAACTCTTTCATCATAGAAAGGGCAGAGGTTTTTGTCCTCACTGAAATACTCACTCCAGATATGGGTTTGCCTATCCTGCACACAATGCTTCTGCCAAGACTACCATCTGTGGACTCACGGAAGGCCTTATCTACCATCATGGTATTCCACACAACATTGCCACTGACCAAGGCACTCACTTTATAGCTAAAGAAGTGCAGCAGTGGGCTCATGCTCATGGAATTTACTGGTCTTACCATGTTCCCCATCATCCTGAAGCAGCTGGATTGACAGAACAGTGGAATGGCCTTTTGAAGTCACAATTACAATGCCAACTAGATGACAATACTTTGCAGGGTTGGGGCAAAGTTCTCCAGAAAGCTGTGTATGTTCTGAATCAGCATCCAATATATGGCACTGTTTCTCCCATAGCCAGGATTCACGGGTCCAGGAATCAAGGGGTGGAAATGGAAGTGGCACCACTCACCATCACCCCTAGTGATCCACTAACAAAATTTTTGCTTTCTGTTCATTTGAACTTTATGTTCTGCTGGCCTAGAGGTCTTAGTTCCAGAGGAAGGAATGCTGCCACCAGGAGACACAACAATTCCATTAAACTGGAAGTTAAGATTCCCACCTGGACACTTTGGGTTCCTCCTACCTTTAAGTCAACAGGCTAAGAAGGGAGTTACAGTGTTGGCTGGGGTGACTGACCCAGGCTATCAAGATGAAATCAGTCTACAACTCCACAATGGAAGTAAGGAAGAGTATGCATGAAATACAGGAGATTCTTGGGGGCATCTCTTAGTATTACCATGCCTTGTGATTAAGGTCAACGAGAAACTAAAATAGCCCAATCCCGGCAGGACTACAAATGGCCCAGACCCTTCAGGAATGAAGGTTTGGGTCACTCCACCAGGGAAAACACCATGACATGCTGAGGTGTTTGCTGAAGGCAGAAGGAATACAGAATGGGTAGTAGAAGAAGGTAGTCATTAGTACCAGCTATGACCACATGATCAGTTGCAAAAACGAAGACTGTAATTGTCATGATTATTTCCTCCTTCTTTTGCTAAAAACATATTTTAGCCTGTACATATATGTATAAACTTGTACTAAGAAAACATTTTCATTTTATTCTCTTTTTCCTTTATTATGTGACATAAGATTTATTGACCTCATATCAGCATTTAAGTATCGTTAACTTTGTGTAATAGTATTTGGGCTGGGGATTGGCGCATTTCCAGTTGTACAAAGGATAGTTGTATCATGTTAGGCATAATTATGACCTTATTATTGTCTTTATTTGAAGATTATGTATGATCTCAGGAGATGTTTATGGGTTCAAGTTGACAAGGGGTGGACTTGTGATGGTTAATACTGAGTGTCAACTTGATTGGATTAAAGTGATCAACTTGATTACAAAGTATTGATCCTGGGTGTGTCTGTGAGGGTGCTGCCAAAGGAGATTAACATCTGAGTCAGTGGGCTGGGAAAGGCTGACCCACCCTTAATCTGGGTGGGCACCATCTAATCAGCTGCCAGCACGGCCAGCATATAAAGCAGCAGAAAAATGTGAAAAGGCTGGACTGGATTAGCCTCCCAGCCTACATCTTTCTTCTGTGCTGGATGCTTCCTGCCCTCAAAGTTCTTCAGCTTTGGGACTCAGATGGCCTATTGTGGGACCTTGTGATCATGTGAGTTAATACTACTTAATAAACTCCCCTGTATGTGTGTGTGTGTGTGTGTGTGTGTGTGTGTATATATATATTATATAATATATATATAATATATATAATATATATATTATATATATATTATATAATATATATATAATATATATATTATATATATATTATATATATATTATATAATATATATATATGGAGAGAGAGAGAGATCCTATTAGTTCTTAATAAACTCATGTATATAACATAAACTCTCCTTTATATCCTATTATCCTATTATAGAGAACTATATCCTATTAGTTCTGTCCCTATTAGAGAACGCTGACTAACAGAGGTTGCAAGTGTGGCATCCAAAAATGAGAGGAGTTCTCATTAGACAAAACTCAAATGCACTATGTTCAGTTCTTTCTACACAGCTCAGAATTAAATTGACAAACAGGAGCCTAACCATAAAACAAACAAAGTAGTATAAAGAAGACAGAAAAATCCCTAAAGAATTTGTACCTGGCAACAGTTAAAAGAACTAAAAAAAAAAGTAAGACTAGAAGAAAAGATCCACAGGAATATGGTCATTCTAAACAAATACTTAAAGGGCTATTGTGTAGAAAAAGGATTAGATTCAATCAATGTGGCTTTATAGGACTAACAGGTAGAATTTATAGGTGGGACTAATTCAATAGATAGTATGGCACAGTGGTTAAAAACAAACAGCTCTAGAGTCATAGAACTTGGTTTAAGTCCCAGTCTTACCACTAAGGAGCTCAGCAACGTTAAGATGGTTGCATAACTTCTTTATACTTACTTTCTCCACTGCAAAATTAGGATAGCAATAATTTCTACTTCATGTGATGACTAAATAATAATGCACAGGAAGCCTCAAGTACAGTGTAGCATGTATTACATGTTCAATAAATCTTAGTTGATTTCAAATCTGAAATAGTTTCAGTCTTCAACAACAACAACTGAAAGTATTCTAACACCAAACCTGAAGAAATTCAATATAGCAATTGTTAAGCGGGTGGAGCAAGTATTCATCATGGGCTGAGAGTGCGGAATCACTGTTAGACAAGCTTGACATGTTCGACTCCATAAAAAGTCAAAGAAACTGCCTAGCAAGAACACACTTTCGTTTATACACATGAGTGTGTAACCTCCATGAGCAGAGGCAAAAGGTTAGGCCCAGCTTTCAAAAGGACTTTCCTGATTACTTGAAGAAAAGGAACTGAGTTAAAGAAGAGATTTTCTCCATTTTCCCCCAAGTCCCTAATTTTTACTACCTGCTTTAGTGTTCATTGCACAGCAATGAAATTCTCTACATTAGTTCCAATTCCTGAAGCATTCTGACTTATTACTTCAAAACGACTGATTGTTGCTTGCCAGAAGTGGCCTCGTGGTAGGCGTGGTACATTATGAAATAGTCAAGTGACAAATGTTCAGAGAATCTCAGAATTGGAACCTTCAAGACCAAATGGCCCAACACTCGGAAATACCTAATCAATTAAAAGAAGGGGCTGTCTTCTCTTCCCTCCATCCTCCAGGAAATGGTCCCTGGGTTCTCCATTACTTCCATGTTTTATCACCCTGATGGTAAGAGAAGGACATAAACCTCTCTTTAAGTTGATTTAAGTTGACTTCTCCTAATAGAAATGGCACATATATCAATAAGCAGACTTGTAGAAACATAATACTAAGAAGAGTTTTCTAGAGAAGGGGGAGAAGGGTGGAAAGGAACAGGAAAAAGCAAAAGAATATAAAATCAATTAAAATAACTGCCTTTATTAAAGGGAAGAGGATTAAACTGTACATCAAAAAATAAGACCCGTGATGAACTCTGTTGGTATTATATGCCCTCATATAATACCAACTACCACAGAGCACATATCCTATGTGGTAGTCTCAAAATTTTAACTCCAGTCCAACCACGACAAAAGCATCAGACAGACACACAAGGCACATTCTATAAAATACCTAGCTAGTACTCTTCAAAAGTATCAAGATCATGAAAAGCCAGGGAAGACTAAGACCGGGTCACAGAATAGAGCAAACTAAGGAGACACAATGACTAAATGCAACACAGGATCATGGATGGGTTCAGGAACAGGAAAAGGACTTTAGTGGAAAAGCTGGTGAAACATGACTGAAGTCTGGAATGCAGTCAGTAGTAACGTACAAATGGTAAATTCTTAGTTTAGACTAATGTCCCCAGTGAGATGCAAATAACAGGGGAAACAGAGTGGAAGAGAATTCTATGTACGTTTTCACAACTCTTCAGTACAGCTATATTTATTCCAATGTTTACAGTTTCTCTTTTAAAAATGGAGAATATTTGATCATTAAAGAAATTTTACTCACATAAGAAAAAGCTACTACGTTTCTGTTAATATCAATCTATTGTATGGTTTCTATCGAAAAATGGCTGTCCACCAGGTTTGAAATAACCCTTTGGAAATTGTTTATTTGGTAAAACTTAGTTTCCTCTGTTCAAAAGTGAGGTAATGCAACACAGTCAAAAGAACATTTCACTGTGGAACTTGGTTGCCACAGTCAAAAACATTGGAGGAGTTGTACTAGATTTACTTTTAATTGCCTACCCGCTCTAAAATGTTATGATTCACTTGAACAAATCATAGCATGAGTATGAAAAACAAAAATCTTTTAAAATTAATTTGAGAATATCATTTGTCTGGCTGAGGCAAGAGGAACTGAGGTGCAGCTGAACTGTTGATATGCTATTGTTTCTTCACCTTATCTAAAAAGTAACAATAAGGGAGGGTGCTCTGGAAACTTGGCAGGGGAGTCTGGAAATGCTGGGATGGTGATTCTGGGAGGCAAATCTATGAAACAGCAATGGCTTTTAAAGCCAAAAAAATGGGGGAAATATATTCATGCAGAGAATGGCCTAAGGCAAGAGCCCTAAAGACAAGCTATGCAAAAGGATGAGGCATTTGGTCAGGCACTGTCTGCTCCTGGCTGTTAAGAAGGCCAGGGCAGAGGCAAGCCCAGCTCAGGGAATTCTCTGGGACTCTGGCTGCATAAACAATGCATCATGGGAGAAAGGCTGGAGCTTTAAGATAAGACAGAACCCTGAGTTCCCAATAGGAAAGAACCCTCCTTTTCCAGTGATGATTTTAGTAAGATAAATGATTTAGTCTAAAATTGGAGGGAGAAAATGAGAGTAAACCAGCAAGGATAATGACCTCAATGACTGGATTACAGGAAAAGCCAGCCTTTCACCAGAAGGATGGAGTGTCTGAAAAAGTGATTCATGCTCTGAACCAGTGCCCAGTGAATAATATGAGACCAAGTATCAGCATATAATTACCTAGTGGGTACAGAGCTGTTACCCCAGGTTCCCTTAGATACTCTAAAATAATCTTTGCAAATTTAAAACAATTTACTTCACTGTGGATTGAAAGCGGGAAAGAGGAAAGGCACCCATGAAGCGTAAATGTTTATCTTTGAAAGATTAACTCTTCCTGACCAACAGAGGAGTAAGGCTGCCCAGGCTCATGCCTGTGAAATGTGGGCACCCCTGGAAACCAAGTTCTATCACATGATCCCAGAAAAAGTTTGAGTGTCTCATCCAAAAGCACCTAATGGCTATTTTGGGGGATACAGACTATGAGACTATGGGCAGAACACTATGCCTGGAAAACACAAAAAGAAGAAAATAAAATCCTGCTCTTGAAGAGGCAATACTGTAAGGGTTGAGTCAAATATGTTTAATAGAAATGCATTATGCCTTTCTATCATAAGGTAACTATCTTTTTTTTTTTTTTTTTTTTTTTTTTTGAGATGGAGTTTCACTTTTGTTGCCCAGGCTGGAGTGCAATGGCACAATCTTGGCTCACTGCAAACTCTACCTCCCGGGTTCAAGTGATTCTCCTGCCTCAGCCTCCTGAGTGGCTGGGATTACAGGCATGAGCCACCATGCCCGGCTAATTTTGCATTTTTAGTAGAGACAGGGTTTCTCCATGTTGGTCAGACTGGTCTCAAACTCCCGACCTCAGGTGATCCACCCGCCTCGGCCTCCCAAAGTGCTGGGATTACAGGCGTGAGCCACCGTGCCTGGCCCATTTGTTTAATGACTTAAAATGCTTTTACATTTATTCTCTGGAAATATTTCAGGGCTCACAAAACCTCATGTGGTAGTCATTGTTCTTGTTACTAGCCACTTCTACTCCCATTAGCCAATGACAAGATGTCCTCTGAGGCTCAAAGCAGGTAGGTGACCTACTTAAGATGACACAGGCAGCAAGCAGTACAGTCAAAACCTGAACCTCATGCTTTTTCCTGCTACAAATACAGATTTGTTGTCCCAGTTTGCTTTTAGAATTTTTCTCTTTGTCTTTAATACCCTATAGTTCACCAAAGAGTGTCTAGCGGTGGATGTGGTTGTATTTACCATCACTACTCTGAACTCAGTGTGCCTTTTCCACTGGGGGAAGAGTGTTTTTCCTCAGTTTAGCAAGTTCTCACCCACATTCCTCCACATATGGCCTCTATCCCAGTCTCCCTAGCCTTTCCTTCTAGAATTCAGTTAGACACTGCGGGACCTTCTTAGCCTGTCCTCCAAGCTTTTCATGACTCATCCAAATTCTTCTTCTTTGTATCTCTCTGTGCTACATTCTGGGTGGTTTCCTCAGATCTCTCCTCCAGAGCCCTAATTCTCTCCTCATCTTTACACAATGTGCTAGCTCATTCTTTTTGGAATCTACCTTTATTCACACTATCTGTCCTTCCATTAGGGTTTCTCTACCCTCTTATCTTTTGGGTCATTTCACACACACTTCCTGTATTGTCTCTAGCAGGTTGTTCCTGAATGCTAGTAGCCTACGTGTCCCCTCAAGGTAGCTTCATTCTAAGTCCATCCTCCTGGAAACTATTTACTGAAAGAAGACCTCACTTGCCCGGGGTTAGGAGGGTATCCCTACTGAGTGATTTTGCAGGTGCTTCCAATGGGTAGTTTGTCTTCCACATTCTGTCTTACGCAAATTTCTCTACTTGGGGAGAAATCTGGATCTCTTATAAAGTGACCAATTTAACTCAAAGGACTTTTTTTGTGCATGTCAGTTTCTCTGCAAGGATCTCAGCCTAGAGAAAATGAAATAAATAAAATATTCCCTTAAGAGGTATTGTAAATAAAATGCCTATCCCAGAGAGTAAAACATGGTAAACATTAACCCAATGCTAACTGTCTCCCTTTTCCATTGCAGCAAGCAGCAATCTTCACTTGGGCTGGTGGCTCTGAGAATCCCTCCGTCTCTCTCCAGCTTTTAATCCTTTATTAAGGCCATTTTTCACCATTATGAGAATGAATGGTTATACATTGTTCAAAATAAATGCCATTTTAAAATTATTTTTATTATTATAATTATGTACCAATTAGGAAATTGATTTGGGCAAGCTTTTAATGACTAGTTTTAGCTTTCTGTGATTCTCTACAGATTCCATTAATCCTTCTTTTGCAAGAGTTGAGTTATAATCAATCTCTTACTAGGATCAATTTCTCATTTGAGGAAATTATCAAACTATTTCTAAAATTATACTTAGGAGTTCTAAGACAATTGTCAGTTATTACACACCATCAAATTGCTATTTGAAAAAGTAAGCTAACACATCATTGCCACACTCCTGGAGAGTTTACAGAGATAAATTAAAAATCTAACAATGCAACACTATAACATTTATAACTGTCAGAGAAGTATATAAATAAATACTGTTCAGCTGCATTTACTGGCTTGACAAGTAGCCTTTCACAGTTAATTACCAAGATTTCCTTTTAACAGATAGACCATTGTCTGACAAAACAAAAATTAAAACTATTCTTTCATTGTAAATCTCTCAATATGTAAAAGAAAAACAATGGAAAAATTGTTGAAAGAATTTTCAGTGAACATATTTATATCTGAAAGTTTCACATTGAATAAAGTTTTAACATTACTTGCTTTGAGACATAAAAATAATCCTCCCTCTTAGCTCACACAATTAAAAAAATATATGTATTTCTTACCTCTAAACTTCTTGGGAGGGTTGGCAAGGTCCCCGGCCTCTGGGTGCACCACACATCTGTCATCCACTAACCTAGAAGGAAAAGCATGTTTACATTGTTAACATCCTTGTTATATTCATAAACCACAGACTGCACATGGATATTGCATAAATATTTACCAAAAGTTTTAATACCTTTCTTCACTAAGTAACTTTTTAACAATCATGGGTCTGTAAAAAGATTTGGTTGTAGAAATATTAATTAAAGCCTGGTTTATGAAATTGAAACACTGGAAACATTGTTAAGAGGTAGGAAACTAGTTAGATAACTCATGACATGGAACACTGCAGAGCTGTTTAAAACTAAATTAAACAAAATGCACTGGCCTGCAAAATGTTTACAGTACGCTGTGAATGTAGTGGTAACCAATCAATAAGATACATACACGCTTACACACACACACACACTTCTACACATACATATATAAGGAATGGAACACAGCAAAATATTAAAAGTGGTCAGATTACCCATAGTTTTTATTTTCCTGTCTCTTTTTTTTTCCTATATGTATGTATATTTTACAGGGAATGTGTCAGCTTATGAGATCAGGCTTCTGGAGTGCCCATAGAATAGGTGGTTATACCTTCCTGGCCTGCATTCAATCTCTGGCTTGGCCACTTTCTAGCTAGGTGACTTCAGGCCTCCTTCTTTATACCTAAACAATAAGGATAAAAATATCTACCTCACTGTATTGTTAGAAAGATTAAATGACTTAGTATTTTTAAAGTACCTAGTACAACTTCTGGCAGTTTCCATTTAATGGAAAAATAAAATCAAGAACCTTGTCTTCACATATTCTCTGCTTCTAGAAGAGTGCCTGACACACTACAAGTGCTCAACAAATATAAGTCAAATGATTAAACTGCCTTTGTAGCTACAACAACATGTTTAATCTCTATTAAAATATTTATGAGAAGATAATTTGTAGGACAATTTCAAAACAGAGAAGCTGAATCTCTGAACCGAGAGCCAGGAGACATGAATCTCTTGTTCGAATAGAAAGATCTCTTAATACCAGACTCACTAATATTCATTTCTCCATTGGTTATGTGGTGGGAATACCCAGGTTTTTTTCCAGAATATTGTGAGAATGCATGTTAATTAATTACATGTATATGAATTCATTTAAAGGGAGATGCCCAAATTGCAACCTTGTGGTTTAAAAATAAAAAGAAGAAGAAGAAGAAGTATTAACCAGACTCACTAGCATGCATCAACTCCAGCACAGAAGTTGAACTAGGATGACTGACTTAATCAAAATGAAACTTTTGGTTCCTAGTTTATCTAGTTACTGGAAGCAGACACTTCCTAAATCAACAGATTTTTCTGCGGAATCCAATTTCCACAAAACAAAATGCTGATTTGGTTGAGAAATACAGTTCTTTGATTTTTTTAATATATCCTTCATTCACACTGGTTTACTAAAATGTGGTTTTACAAGAGCTGCCAGGCATGCAAGAAATTCCTTTTAAGAGTCTCTAAAAACTGATTTATTAGAAACAGGAAGTCACATTGGTCAAGAGAAAGCAAACCCAAACTTCCACAATGTCCAACTTGAGCCTGTAACATTGAATCTGAAAGGCTCCAATAGCTCTGATAATATTACAAAGTAAGATGTAAATAAAAGTGCTGTGAGGGAAAGGTCAGCTTTTCTAATCGGTTAAGACATGTTAAGAATTCGAATACAATGGTCAAAAAATCAGTCTTATTTAGAGCACATAAAAATTACATAATGTAAAAATTACAAATGACACTGACGTTCTATTCATTCCTTGTACCTGTGCATTCCCACAAAAATACAGACTTCTATGAATGTCACTGAGTCCCCGCCTGTGTGGACCAGCCATCAAGAGGAATGGGAACTGAAGCTATAAATCAGATGACAGTGTATTTATGTGAACACTAATATCTATCCTCAATTATCTGATAGCCCAGATAAAAACATAATAATTAAGTGACTTCAGTTCTAAAAATTGTCCTATTCCTTACACAAAAATATCTGTGAAAATCACAAAGGCAGTCATTTCATCCTGAAGACTTAAAGAATTGGAACTGAATTTGAAGAGAATGGAAGGAACGAAAGGACAAGAAGAAGCAAGGAGTCTGAATCTGTTACAAGACATATATGATCACTGGCATTAAAAGTTAAATAGGATTTTAATGGTAATTGGAATCCTGTTTGACTTTTAATGCCAAAATCGTGGAACAACTTCTACAATATCCCCAACAGCCTCTTCTTGAATACTTCCAAGGCCAATGTATTTACCATTTACCATCATTCTGACAGCCCTGATATTAGAAATGTGTTTTATATGGAGATGAAATAGTACCTTATCTTTCCCAGTACTTATTACATTTTCTTCTATCTACTTGCCTAATTGTCTTGAGTCTTCCAATAAATTTTAAGCTCCATGAAGTCAGAGATTGAATCCATCTTGTTTACCATTATATCCTTGGCATCTACTAGAATGAGGTGCAATAGATACTAAATAAATATTTGTTAAATAAATAAATGAGTCAGTGAATAAATGATGTTGGCTTCCCAATTAACTCTCCCTCTTTGTTCCCAGTTCTTTCTTCTGGGACTATATAGACTAAGTTTTCGTTTTCTGAGATGAGCAAGCTGATATCTCTCTAGTGCTTCTGCATGTGGATACTTACCAGGAGTTCAACATCCTTCATACACCCCAAGTGCCAGCATCCCCACACCTGTGATCCTAGAGACTATACACACGAGTCTAGATGCACCCCAACGAGGGCAGAGTACAGAGGACTATTACTTCCTTCTTTCTGACACTAAACTTACAGAAATGCATCCTACAATTTTAGTAGCTCCCGTGGTAGTTAAGGTTCCCCTCTGACTTTCATTGGGTTTATAGTAAACAATAATTCCAGGTCCTTTTCATGTGTACCACTGATAAGCCAGGTTCTCCCACCCACCAGTAGGGCAGTTAACTTTTATAACCTAAGGACCAGAATTTACAACCAAATAGGAATAAATATAAAGATTGACCTTTGGTCTATGAGAAGAAAATCATCTGAAAAACATTGATCTATTCCATCCCTAGTTAACTCATTTAGACCATGTCATGATTTTGCCCATTTTAACCACTCATGATCAGTGTTCCCCAAATTTGGCTGAATCATTTGGAGAGTTAAAAATAATAAGGATAACAAAAAAAAAATCTTTCCTTTGTCCAGACGTATTAGAATAAAACTTTCTGGGGATGAGGACTGTGTGTTTTAAAAAGCTTTCTAACCCTCTTTAAATTGAGTAGGAGGATCTGCTCTGCACTCCCACAATACTCTAGGCTATCCTCTACAAATAGACTGTACCACAGCCCAGTATAATTTTATAATTTCATGTATATATATATATATGCAACATCATTATAAGCTCCAAGAGAGTCAGTCTATTTCTGTCTTACTCACCATTATAGGGCCATCTTTAAGCACTATGCTTAAAATATAGATGGTGCAAAACAATTAATTGATGAATGATTAAAGTGACATTTAAAATCAGTGATGCATTTTTGGTAGTTAACGTAAACAATAAAATAACTAGAAGCAATAAACAGTTGACTAATAGGAGACAGAAGAGAGATTTGGAAATATTCCCTATGTAGGTATGTCCCAGAAAATTATCAAAAATGTCATATCCTGAAAAAGGCCAAGACAGCCTGCTCTAAAAAACAATATCTCAGGTAGCACCTTTCAATCCAATCCATCAGTGCACATCTTAATGGGCTACATTTATTTTTCTTAGAACTAACTAGTGAGTAAGCCACACAGGCAATTATAGCAATAGCCTAAAATTCTCAATTTTTTACTAAAACTCATCTAACATAAAACCTGTTGTTTTTCCTACCTATCTTCTCTTCATAAGGTCATAACTGTAAATTATTTGTTCAAATTTACTTACAAGAAAAAAATCACTCAACAATTAGATCTTCGAAAGTATAAGGAAAATTTAATAGCTACTTTGATTTTATACATAAGTATGAATTTTGTAAATGTGAATGGAATTTTAACTGGACATAACAAGAGTCTTAAAAATTCTGTGAGAAGTATAATATCTACATGAAAAAGTTATGTTTATGCATTAAATTCAAGTCCACTGATACTTTGTCAAAAATATACTATTAATTATTTTCACAAATGCCAACAGTCAAGAGAAAATGCATCGTTTTCTTATCTATTTTCTAGGTTTTTGTTGTTTAAGACACTCTACTGCTGTCCATGTCCAGAAACATAAATGAAATCCATCGATCCAACCTGGCTTCAGTCTACAGAAATTAACTGAAATCCATCCTTTGAACACATCTTCAAGTTTCATTTCTTCACTGAAGCTATATTCCCCGTGATGAGATATTCTTCTCTGAATTCCCATTGCAATTTTAGAGTATCTTCTAGTTTACAAGATATAAGTATGACATACACATTAGTCTTATCTTCCCAAGCAAATAACAACTATAATCTATCAATCACTGATTGCATGCCAAGTACTGCTCTATATGTTTATAAACATAATTACTAATTTCCAAACAATTTTGCAAAATATTTTTCTCTTGCAGATTAGAGAGATCAAATGATATGGTGGAGATGACAGCTCAAGAGCAAAGCCAAGATTTGGACCCAGATCTACAAGACCAAAGACTTGGCTCCCTCCTTCTGTTCTACCAGGCTGAACTTGTATTCTCTTATATATCCACATACTCTGCTTTCCAAGTATACATGCATGGTAAAATAATGGAGATGTAGTGGACACTCCAATATTTTTTACTGAAATGCTAACTGACTTTCATCGATGTCTATTTCAGCTTTAGCATCTCATAATTCTATAATTCCATTTTTATAGTATCTAAAATTAGAAAGCACAATTGTATACTGAAGTACTTTATAAACATCATTAATTTGCATAATGCCTTCCTGATTTGTGCCATATCTAGAAACTCAACACCAAAACACATTAAGGTAAGGAAAGGATGAACTATTAAATGATGTTAGGATAATCAGTTGTCTATTTGGGGAAAAATGACATAATCCCTTCTTCACATAAAAAGTTAATACCACATGAATTAAAGCCTCAAATGTGATAAGTAAAACTATAAAACGTGTAGAATACATGGATGATGATATTTATGAATAGGAGAGTAGAAAAAAATTATTTAAGCCAGAATAAACAGAAAGACAAAACATAAAAGACCGATAAGTTTGTCTACATTAAAAGTAAGACTTCCATCCACCTAAGGACAATATAGACAATATAACGGACAAAACGTAAAAGACCAATAAGTTTGCCTACATTAAAAGTAAGACTTCCATCCACCCAAGGACAATATAAAGAGACAGAAGAGTCACAAGGCCATTGCTATGCTTGTGCATTTGTACAAGCATATTATAAAAAGGGTGGTAGCATCCAGGCATGGTGGTTCAGACCTGTAATCCCAGCACTTTGGGAGGCTGAGGTGGGCAGATCACCTGAGGTCAGGAGTTCAAGACCAGCATGGTCAATATGGCGAAACCCTATCACTACAAAAAAATACAAAAATTAGCAAGGCGTGGTGGCACGCACCTGTAATCCCAGCTACTCTGGAGACTGAGGCGGGAGAATCGCTTAAACCCAGGAGGCAGAGGTTGCAGTGAGCCCAGATCACACCACTGCACTCAAGCTTGGGCAACAGAGCGAGACTCTGTTTCCAAAAAAAAAAAAAAAAGGTGGCAGCACATAAAATCAGTTCTGAAATGTGGTCTATGTTCCACCGTTGAAGCCATATACAGTGGCACAAGCTGCATCTGCCCAGAAGTAATGGTATGTTTGCACAAGAGAACAGCCTGTGCAGCCAACAGAGGCCTTTTTTCTCATTCATACAAAGAAGCCATAAATACTAACGGCATCCCTTAACACACAAGTTACAAACTAGAATATATTTGCTACAAAGGCTTAGTATCAGAAATTTATAAGGAATGTCTAAGAATCAATAAGAAAAAGACAACCTAACAGAAAAATGCAAAATAACCCAGGAATAAGCCTGAGGAAACACTAGTATGTTTTAGAAGTCCGATAAAATGTTCAACTTCATTTGTAATCAGAAAAAAATTTAAGTCAAATTAAAGTCTTACTACATATCCAACAAATTGGTAAAAAGTAAGGTAAGAAAAAAACTGAAATGTTAGTAAGGTTTTGAATGAACGCAAATTTTCATTCTCTGCTATAGGGAGTAGAAATTAGAACAAGCAATTTGCAAAAAAGGTGACATTTAAAAGTTGAACACGGGCACCATTTCTATTTCTAGACACATATATGCTCTACAGAAATCTTACAGACTTGCATCTGAAAACATGTACAAACAAGAGTGTTCGAGGCAAAACTGTTTATGATAGCAACAACTGAAAAAAACAAAATTTTCATCAATAGTAACATGTATAAAGAAGTTATGACTAGGCCTGGCATGGTAGCTCACACCTGTAATCCCAGCACTTTGGGAGGCTGAGGCGGGTGGATTGCCTGAGATCAGGAGTTCGAGACCAGTCTGGCCAACATGGTGAAACCCCGTCTCTACTAAAAATACAAAAAAAATTAGCTGGGCATGGTGGCACGCACCTGTAATCCCAGCTACTCGGGAGGCTGAGGAACGGGAATTGCTTGAACCAGGGAGATGGAGGTTGCAGTGAACTGAGATCGCGCCACTGCCCTCCAGCCTCGGCGACAGAACAAGACTCCGTCTCAAAAAAAAATCAAAAGGTATGACTAAATGAATAATTTCATACAATAGAAAACTACCAAAAAAATGAATAAATTGTACTGCATGCAACGACACTAAAAATCTCAAAAACATAAAGTTGAGCTTTAAAAAAAGCGAGTCCAAAAATAACAAATGTTATATAATTCCATTATATAGATGCATATATAGGCTATACAAACAGCATGTATTTTAGGAATACACATGTGGTATAAAAAATTAATGTATAAAATATGTGGCTATCAGATTTTTAAAAAGATTTCTAAAAGAAAGCAAATAATTCCTTTGTCTCCAGTCCCTCATTATTCCAACAACCACAAAGAAAATGCCACATAACTGATAAAATATTAGTTGTATCTTTTCTGTGATGAAGCCATAAATGCTATTTCCATCTGGAATATATTACAAAATCATATTATTATTTTCCTGATGTTTGTTTACCACATATATCTGATTCATTTACCACTAAGTGATATAGTTCATTTCTAACAAAATGGCTCTGAAATGCATTTAAATAAAATGAATTTGGGGAAAGAGAGAAGGTGGGGCATCCACAATTGACATTACTAAAAGCTTTTACTAGAGAGGGGGTTAAGATGGTGGATAGGTTCATAAGCATCATGGAATTGTCTTTTTTTTTTTGGATGGAGTTTTGCTCTTGTTGCCCAGGCTGGAGTGCAATGGTGCAATCTCGGCTCACTGCAACCTCTGCCTCCCAGATTCACGTGACTCTCCTGTCTCAGCCTCCCGAGTAGCTGGGATTACAGGTGCACGCCACCACACCCGGCTAATTTTTGTATTTTTAGTAGAGATTGGGTTTCATCACGTTGGTCAGGCTGGTCTCGAACTCCTGACCTCTGGTGATCCGCCCACCTCGGCCTCCGAAAGTGCTGGGATTACAGGCGTGAGCCACTGTGCCCAGCAGAATTGTCTTTAAAAGAACTTTCAGAACTTTATCACAAATAACTTGATCCCCCAACGCTGGGATTTTCACTCTGCTTGACTACATGAATTTCTCCCACAGCTGCAATCTTCTGGCTTCTCACCTAAACTGTCCCTCCACCCCACCAATCTACCACAGGCCCACACAACCCTGGCACATCATTCAACTCCCTTCTTCACCCGCATTTAGAAGCGGCAGTAGAAGAGAAGAAAAAAACCTGACTTCTCATCCTTGACCAGCTGTGTTTGTGCTAGTTACTGAACCGCACTGTGCCGCATTTTTTAAATGGGGCAGCTGTGTTCCCACACGTTCCTCGTATTTCTGTGGTTTCTTGTTTCTCTGCTCCTGTTTTGTGACTACAGTTGGCTTATCATCCTTCACTAGTGCCCTCTGACATGTATCATAATTTATACACTGTTTGAAAGTTTAAGTGTTTAGCATCTATTTTTTAGAAGCTTACAAATTATTTTATCATTACAATCTAAATACCAGGACTAAGTGGTTTTGTTCCAGTCATTCACCGTAGTCTTAGAACACATTATTTTTAAAATGTAATATCTTGCCATTTAGTAATATGTACATTTTTTAACTTAGCCAACACTCAAGTTGCCCAAATAAGAAGTCGATCCCAAGGATGTTAATTCATGTTTGTATGGTAATTAATTTTTCTCATAATCCAGAATAACTTAACCAGCAATAGAAGTTTCTACAAATGTCCAGTTTTCTACCTTATATCTGACAGGTCCTACGGACACTCCTGTACAAGGCCATAAATAATTCAAATCATTCAAAGAAGGAAGTAATTTCATTGCAAAACTTTCTTCCAAAATGTTTTCTGACTTATAAATGCAAAACAGATGCAACATGCCACATTCACTCATGGCTACATTCATATTTTACCTGTCATGGAGTTAAGTGCACGTTTGTTTGCCATTTGAAATGTGTAGTTTTATTGGTTTTTAAATTTAAACAAATAAATTTAGCATTATCTCCTCTTTTTAGACATGTCTAATTTCAATAATGTTCTTGACAGACACATATTTTGGTTTAAATATTAAAAGTATGTTTAATTCCATATATAAGTTTTCAGTCAAGCATAGGTTTGTTGCTGCCAGTATTTCTAAAACTGGTTTCACTCAGAGTTAGAATTGTGCTTGCTCTTAGGTATTCAAAATATTCCCACTTATTTTTCCATGAAAGACATAATTAACCTATACCCACACATAAATTACAGTATAAACACTAAACTTTGAAGTACTACTAAAAATACTGGATGAATCCATATATTTAAAATGTTTTGATGAATCCTATCACCCTGACCAAATGATTTAATTTAACTATTAACTACCTTTTTAAAATACGGGTATCACATGACTACAAGGAGAATGCTGTTTCTAACATATTAATCTTTTTCTAAAGCACTGCAAGAAGCCATCATCTTGTGAAGCGATTATCTTCGGAGTATCAGTACTGGTGAAACTAGGGGGAAAAACAACTAAAAGAGTTACACATAGCCTTTCAAAGACAAACACATCTATCTGACAATGATTTCACAGAGGATTTTCCTGTATATTTTGAAAGCTTACAGTCCTAATCCAGCCAAAGAAAAATCATCGTGACTTTTTCTTCTGGGCTTCTCTTTCTCCATCTAAAATAACTTCCTTTTCTTGATCCTCTTGACCCTGCCTCCTCAACCTCTTTGAACCCAGTGTTATTGCAAGTCAGTTTGTGAAGCATTTTGTCCTAGCTTGTCCATTACAGTTCTCATGAAAGTCAAAGCATCTGCAAAATACTTTTCTCAGAATATGAACAGGCATCTCTACCAGTTGAGGTCAATTATTTAGTGGTGGCTGAGCTGACCTTACCTACTACCAGTTCTCAATCACTTGCAAAGAGCCAGAAAATCACTGGTGCTAGTAAAAGTGACTCAGTAGACAAGTTCAGGTCCAGATCTTTACCACCACTACACTGTCATTCCTATCTGAGTTTTCACCACCTGGTTGACACCAATTTGCAGGTGCTCTCAGGAAAAAAGGCCACACAAATCAGAAACCCACCTAGTCTCACTCTCTAGTTCCAAGTACAGACACCTCCCCCACCCCAGGTTTCTGTCTGCTTTTGGTCACTCTCCAGTGCCTACACATAGTTGTTTTTTATATTTTGTCCAGAATTTACAGTTGTGATCAAGAAAAAACTTTCCATTCAAAAAAAAAAGACCAAAAAAAAGTTTTATACTTGATATACTACAGATTAAATTCAAAGAAATATGAACTCAAATATTTTAAAAATTACTAATAACACAAGGAAACAGGTTACTATGCATGAGTCACCAAAAACAACAACAAATATTTTAATTATCAACGAAAAAATATAAAATAACCATTATGAAATGTTTAAAGAAATGGAAGATAAATTTTATAAACAGGGCAAGGAGGAAGAACACATCAAAAATGGTCAGATAGCTTGGCATGGTGGTACATCCCTGTAGTCCCAGCTACTTGGGAGGCTGAGGCAGGGGGGTTGCTTGAGCCCAGGAGTTTGAGTTGAGCCTGGGCAACATAGCAAGATCCTATCACTTTAAAAAATATGGCCAGATAGATTTAGCAAAGAATTCCTAGGAATGAAAAATAATTATTGAATAAGTAGGTGGATCGAAGACAGTAAATCAGACACAGCTAATTAATAACTTAGAAGAAAGGTTTTAATAATTTCTTGGAATGAAGCAGAGGACAACAAGGATAGAGAAGATATCAAAGAAGGTTAAGATATATAAAGGGTTGGATGAGAAGGTTACCATGCATATATAGTTAGCATCCATAGCCATTGTGGCTATGGATGGGTTCGCCTTGGGTGGAGGCCTGGAGCTTGCCCTGGCCTGTGACCTCCAAGTGGCAGCTTCTTCGAAAGTCATGGGACTGATTGAGAGACCACTCGAGGGCTCCTCCCAGGGACAGGAGGCACTCAGAGGCTGCCACGCTGCCTGGGGGTGGCCCTGGTGAAGGAGCTCATCTCCACAGGCCGACGACTGAGTGGGCACTGGGGCTGGTGAATCATGCTGTGGCCTAAAACGAGGAGGGTGATGTCGACTACCACTGGGCACAAGCACCGGCCCAGGAGGCCCTGCCCCAGGCCCCCATTGCCATGCAGCTGGGCAAAGTAGCCACTGACCAAGGCATGGATGTGGACATTGCATCAGGGATGGCCACTGAAGAGATATTTTATGCCCAGAACATTCCAACCTGGGACTGGCTGGAAACATGGCAGAGAGAACCAACCCCCAAAATTTGTTGGCAAATGACCCCATTTAACCTTCAGCATGGGAGATGCATACCTTGAAACAACAGGATCCAGAAGGAAAATTTGCATCAGGACTGCCCTCATCATTTCACCTCTCTGGGCTTTGGTTCCTCCATAAGGATGATGATAGATATGATATGATTGGCATTATGCCTGGAACCAAGATGCTGACCATACCACCTACTGCTACCTTCCTTGATGTCACCCTAGGGTTGGGTTTGCTTTGGAGGATGCCTGTCTCTCTCTACTCAAATGAAGAAGAATTAAAATAGATCCCTCTGGGTCTTTGTATCATTGGTTCTCAGGCCCTGACGTCTCTCTCAGTCATCAGACACTAACTAGAGATGTCAAGAGATTTTAAGATACCCCTGGTTTTTTCTTCTGGACAACAGAGATAATAAACTCTGTTATTGGTTGTACATGTGCCAAAAGTCAGACTGCAGATCCCAGCTCTTTGCCAGTTACTCACTGTATAACTTTGGACAAATTGTTTAAACTCTGGGCCTCAGCTTTCTCATCTGCAAAATGAAACTGTTGTAAGGATTTAACAAAGTAAAAAGACTTCATGTTAAAAAAAAAAAAAGCTAGATTTTATAGTTGGATGAAAAAATCCAGCCATAGGCTATTTACAAGAGTCACACCTAGAATATAAGGACAGAACAAAACAAAGCAGGAAAATACTAGTCAAAGGAAGGTATGGGCCAGGGGTGGTAGCTTATGCCTGTAATCCCAGTGCTTTGGGAAGGTGAGGTGAGAGGATCACTTGAGGCAAGGAGTTCAAGATCAGCCTGGGCAACATAGCAAGACCCTGTCTCTACAAAAAATTTAAAAATTAGCCTGGCATATTGCATGCACCTGTGGTCCCAGCTACTCAAAGGCTGAGGAGGGAGGATCAGTTGAGCCTGGGAAGTGGAGGCTATAATCAGCTATGATCATGTCACTGCACTCCAGCCTGGGCAACAAAGCAAGACCGTGTCTGTAAAAAAAAAATAAAAATAATTTTTAAAAAAGGAAAGTATAGTAGCAGTGATAATATCAGACAAATAGGCCAGGCATGGTGGCTCATGCCTGTAATGCTAGCACTTTGCAAGGCCGAGGCAGGAGGAGCATTTGAGCTCAGGAGTTCAAGACCAGCCTGGGCCACATAGTGAGACTCTGTCTCTTTAAATTAATATACATATCCGACTATTTCCTCCTAGGAATGTTTCTCAACAAACTGCAGAGGAGATATATATATATCTAGATATAGATATAGATATAGATATAGATATATAGATATAGATATAGATATATAGATATAGATATAGATATACAGATATAGCTATCTATATATACATATCAGAAAAACCAAAACAAAAAAAGAGAAAAAAGCTTTATTCAGAATAAAGAGAGCCATTACATCATGAGAAGTGTTTCACTGCTTTAAGAAGATACACAAATTCTAAATGTATATGTAACAGCCTCAAAATAAACATAATTTACAAAACTACAGGGAGAAATTAACAATACACTATGTTAGTGGGAGATTTCAACATACTTCTTAATTACTGATAGGACAAACTGACAAAATTTGTAAGGATATAAGCTTTGAAACCTATAATTAACAAGCCTGATCTAATGGACACACATAAAATAGAAAATATATTCTTTTTGAGCATATATGGAATATTAACATACCAGTTTCCTCAACTGTTTTCAGATCATATGGTTTTCATATCCCCATTCTATTTCTAAAATATAGCCTAAATTTACAGGTTTGGCTTTTAAAAAACTATTATTTTCTTGGCTTACACTGAACTTATGTTTAACTAAAAACCCCACACTCACCCATCCTCCAGAGGCTTAGGGTCTCCTGTGATCCCACCATATTTGACATGCTGTTATTGTATTGTATTATACTTCAAACTGTTATCTTATTGTATGATACCTCTAACTACATGTCTCCAATAAACAATGAGCTCCTTGGGGACAGTACAGTATATTTTTAATCTTTATCTCCTCAATACCCAGCACAGTGACTGGCATATAGTAAGTGCAAAAAAAAATGTTAAATGAATCCATTGATATTTTAAAGGTAAAGAAAACAAACTGCAGAAGACAAAATGAGGTAAGTGATGATACAGCAGAAAGAAAGATTATAGGAAGGAATGATGGAGCAAGTATGTAATAATGATATAGCTGTTTGTCCTTGGCTCATACCCTCAGCAAACCATAAAGTAACATTTAATTACATATTCTAGAAGTGTATGGCTAGAGGAGACCTCCGAAAATAATCCAGTTAGTAAGAGCTCCTAGACAGAACAGAACATCAGTTAGCCAAAATATGTTTTTCCTTTGAAATCTTCACACTACAATGCAGTCAGTGATTCGTTCTGTAGCCTAAGGACCTGCCTCTTCCCTGTTCCTTTATGCCTCCTTCTTCAAAAAGAGATGAATATGAGAACCAACTACCACTTCCTGACTGATCAGACATAAAAGAGAAACATTCCTAGGAGGAAATAGTTGGCAAGAGAACTTCCCTGGCCAGAAAAACCTCGGGCAACTGTGGACCAATTCCCACAATCATTACAGCATGAGAAACTAGACTCATACTACCAGAAACTTGGAGGGTGTAAATCTGATCATTACACATTATATACAGGTAACAAAATATCACATGTACTCCCAAAATATGTGCAACTATTATATATAAATAAAAAATAAAGAAATAATTTTAAGTTCCCTTGTGAAAGTTACAAGCAGATGACTGTTGTTTCTGAGTCAACCAGCAAATAGAATCTTCCTGAGAACTACCAGAAAAGGGAAAAGCTAAAAAACAGAACAACTTCCCATTCCCAGGTAATTCCTTCAGACAGAGCTTCCAACGTTTAACATTGGCTAAATGTGAATAAACATGGGTTTTAGAAAAAAAATACAGTTGTCATTCCAAATTCACACTTTTAATTGGTATGGATGGAATCAACGGGCATACAATCCCTCTTTTAAGACATTTCTGTGCACAAAGTAAATATTCTCAGATTTATTTAGGTTACTGGCAAGGGACTAATTGTGGCTAGAATGACAGATATACCTTCTTCTGGAGCATTTTAATTAAAGTGCAGAGACCTCTCTTTCTGGGAGGGAGTGAGTAAGTCCTTACCTGAAAATAATGAAGCAACCCACATGACCTCTGAAAGCTGAGCCAACCAAGGGTAAAATCAAAAGGAAATAAAAACAAGCAGAAAAGTCTGATGGCTGAAAAGAGCTACATCTGTATGCATTAAATTAAATCATTTCCCTCGCTTATAGGCTGGATATTTTTTCCAACCCCTGGAGGCAGAAATAGTAGTACTCTTAAAGTAGAATTTATAATTAATAATAGATAATGAATTTATCTCTAAATAAAACAGACTCCTAATTTATTTTATTAATTAATTTATTTATTTATTTATTTATTTATTTATTTATTTTGAGACAAGGTCTCTCTCTGTCACCCAGGCTGGAGTGCAGTGCTGCAATCTCGGCTCACTACAACCTTCACCTCCCTGTTCAAGCAATCATCCCACTTCAGCCTCCCTATTAGTTGAGACTACAGGCGTGCACCACCACACCTGGCTAATTTTTGTATTTTTAGTAGAGACGGGGTTTTGCCATGTTGCCTAGGATGGTCTTGAACTCCTGGGCTCAAGAGATCCACTCACCTCAGCCTCCCAAAGTGCCGGGAATGCAGGCGTGAACCACCGCACCAGGCCAGAGACCCCTAATTCTAATCCCTAATCTTTCAGACAGTGATCAAGACCACAAATAAAAATTCCTAAAGAGACATACTGGTTTCTAACCTAATAGGACTAAAACAGGAAAATATAAATTTAACAATATATTTTTCTATTTAAGAGTCTAATATCACAATTGTATCTGTTCCATACTAAATCTGTGATGTTGGGAAAGTCGTTTCTCTGGCCTAACTACAAAATTGAGATAATAATAGTACTAATCTCATAGGTTTTATTTTAAAATTAACTGATTTAATAAAGCAAAATGTTCAGTACAAAGTTATATGCAATAAACGTTAGCCATCATTATCATCATTATTAATGTTATTTACTCAACACCTGACACCAAGTACATACTCAATAATGATTAGCTATCGCCATTTTCATCATCATTATTTATTACCGCTTAATTGTTGAAAGAAGTTCACCAGTAAGACAGTCACTTCAGAAAAAAATGACTTTAAATATCTTCACAAAGAAATGTATTCATTCCACAAATATTTACTGACCAGCTACTTTGTGCCAGGCATTGATCTAAGAGCAAACAAAACTAATACTCTTCCAGGAGGGAGTGGGGAGAAGACAAATCACAAGCAATAAGCATAGTAAATCCATAAATTACATAGCATGCTAAGGGATAAACACTATAGAAAAAAGGAAACATAAAACATGGTAAAACTGGCCGGGCACCATGGCTCACACCTGTAATCCCAGCACTTTGGAAGGCCAAGGCGGGTGGATCACAAGGTCAGGAGTTCAAGACCAGCGTGGCCAACATGGTGAAACACTGTCTCTACTAAAAATACAAAAAAAAAAAATAGTCAGGCATGGTGGCAGGCACCTGTAATCCCAGCTACTCAGGAGGCTGAGGCAAGAGAATCGCTTGAACTCAGGAGGTGGAAGTTGTGGTGACCTGAGATCACGCCATTGCACTCCAGCCAGGGCAACAAGAACGAAACTCCGTCTCAAAAAAAAAAAAAAACCAGGGTAAAAAGACTTACAGAAAATGAGGGAGACATGTAGGAGAACTTCATTCCAGGCAGAGGGAATAGCCAGGGCAATGACTCTACAGTGGGACCGTGTTCAGCACGTTCCAAGACCGGCAAGGAAGCTAATATGACTGGCAGGAGGCAGGAAGGAGGTAAGTGATTGGCAAGGACATCTGAACCATCAAGGAATGGAAGGCCAGACCTGCAGGGCCTCCCAAGTCACAGGAAACACTCTGGTTTTCATTCTGAGTGAGACAGCAGCATTGGGAGCGCAGGTAGGTCAACGTGATTTGGTTTACTTCTAAAAAGATCCCTCTGGCTGCTGAGTTGAGAATAGATAGACTGGTGGGGAAGAGAGAGACAGAAGTGGGAAGACCACTTTGGAAACTAGCACGGCAATCCAGGTGAGAAAAGTGAGGGTCCATAAATACGTTTCTCAAAAGCTATCAATCTCCCAACTAGGGAGCACAGCAGGAAATTTCAGAGGGGATACAAACAGTTGCTCTTTTTTGAGAGCTGTTATATTGATTTTGGAGTGGAATTATATATGGCAATATAGTAATGACCATAAATATAGTGCAGTTAAGTACTTCAGAGTCCAACAACTAGACCCTGCCTGGCACGGAGTAAACACTGAATATTCACTTACTGAGTTCAGTAAATATGAATGTACTCAACTTCTTGGTGGAAAATGTTATCCAAACATGATTTTTAATAGGAAAAAATAAGACATAGAAAAAGCCTTGGAAAAAAAAAAACGAGACTGTGGTTACCCTCTACTCTTACAGTACACTGTTTGTTCCACATTAATTTACATTCACTCATCCTTTTTTAAACAAATATAACTGACCACCCACTGTGTGTCAAGTACCACATTACCTTCTAGCTGAATCCCTTCACTACGTCTTAAGGGGAAAGAAAAGAATAAATGTGTGGGAATATTCTGGGTAAGTTCACATTTTGTTACTAAACATGAAAAGAATTTCAGGATAAGGATCTGGAACTACTGAGTGATAGTAGCTGGGACTACAGGCACTTGCCACCATGCCTGGGTAATTTTTGTCTTTTCGTAGAGACAGGGTTTCGCCACGTTTCCAACTCTGGTCTCAAGCACGTTTGCTCAAGCAATCCTCTTGCCTTGGGCTCCCAAAGTGCTGGGATTACAGGTATGAGCCACCATGCCCAGCCCATTGCAACCATCTTAATTTATCAAAATACATGTGAAAGATTTAAATGCATTTGAATCACCCTAAGGGTGTTATTCTCAAACTTTCACAAAAATTATACAAAGAAAATATCCCTCTTCTCTTTAAGAAATATATATATATGCACTATTAGACCACCCTGGCCAACACGGTGAAACCTCATCTCTACTAAAAATACAAAAATTAGCCAGGCATGGTGGTGCACACCTGTAATCTCAGCTACTCAGGAGGCTAAGGCCTGAGAATCACTTGAACCTGGGAGGTGGAGGTTGCAGTGAGCCGAGATTGCACCACTGCACTCCGGCCTGGGTAACAGAGCAAGACTCTGTCTCAAAAAAACAAAAAAGAAGATAGATAGATAGATAGATAGATAGATAGATAGATATATTCATTATTCAAAAATCCATGTTAAATGAAATATATGTCAAAAAATAATAATTGAAATTGTAGTCATTTGAAATCTTAGTCATTGATACTATGTTCCACTGTAATAAAACAAAACACATAGGAAAGGATTTCAACAATACCCATACATTGCAAAGTATTTCCTTCCCAACCCAGAATCAATCTGCAATGATTCTACTTATGAACCCAGCCAAGCACAATGTGTTCAGTCCATGCCAATGTCCTGCTGTAGGCATCAGAAGGTAGGTGGGAAGTCAAAGCTGGAACACAATGTCACACGTGGGGAATCCAAATCACTGCCTCTGTAGTCTGAAGACAGCAGCTCTCGGTGATTTACAACAGGTTTCACAAGATTCCTATAATACTCTCCTAGTTTTTTTTTTCTTTTGTACAAATGTTGTTATTTATTCTCCTAATTATTAAAAATTCTGCAAGAAAGATAGTCTTTACTTTCAGAATGTAAGTGCCTTTGGTGATACCATCCAGAAAACCAGCTGCTTGGTAAGGGACATTCAATGGACCTGCTGACATCTTAAGACCATAATATCAACCCCAAATTAAACTATTCACGAAAGGTGCCATGGATATCAGTTACAGTTCAGTCTTTTTCTTTCCCTTTTAGAGATTTCTCTTTCCTAAGTACAACTCTTAAACATGGCATGAAGAACCAACGGAAGTCCTCCACCACCCAAGGAAAGGTATGAGACCTAAGCTGGCTTCTTTCTCTCCCATTACCCCCAGACACAGTTCTTGATCCAAAGGAACAAGTACTTAACCCAAGCAGGGCCAAAGTGCTTTTACAGAAACACATATGCCACACAGGTTCTACTTCCTTCTAAGATCAAGCATCATGAGGAAAAGCGTAGGCCTAGAAACCAGTCTTCACCACCATGGCTGGGAAAAAAATCTGCCAGAGAACAAAGCCTACAAGAAGGAGAGAAGCCAAGAAAGAGAGGCAAAATCCTGCTGTCATCAATGGAGCCCTTGGTTCCAGTTGTACCTAAAGCCAGATCCCTCTCTTGAACTTCCCAGCAATGCAAACCATCCAGCTTCTATTTTGCTTATTTGGGTTTCTGTTCCTTTCAGTAGAAGTAAATGTCGCCATGAAGGTCACACAGCTAGTGAAGAACTGATAAGGTCTAAGTAACTAAAAAAATCCATACTTGCCACATACTAAAAAACAAAATGTTCATTTTGTCATCGATTTATTCATTCAACAAATATTTATTGATTGTTGATTATGAACCAGGAACTGTTCTAGGCACTGGGGATAAAGCAGTGTACATGACAGACCATGTCTACAGCTTAAATTGTAATGTTAGAGCCATTATTGCATGTTAGCACAAGTACTCCCCAGCTTGGGTCCAAGGGGTAGGTAGCCTTCAGGGAATCTTGAAGACCCTCAAATATATGTAAAATCTTGTGGTTAGGCATAGTAATGGAAAGCTGCACAAAAAATTTTCTCAGACTCTTAAAGGCACCTATTACCCCAGAAAACACCAAGAAAAACTCTTAGAACATAAACATACCTTGGCATCAATATGTCTCAAAATGATTATGGAAATTCTGATCTCTTAACTCTAACACAGAGGTGTGTTCAAAGAGGACACACTCTATTCAACAGGCATTTCACAGAAATACTACACGCCTTTACAATACATTATGAGGTTAACTCCTTTAATAATCCTTTTTCCTATGAAAACAAAACTAACAGCTAACAACTGGAGTCTTAACCACTTGTATTCTGCCCTTCATTTGAGTGGGTGGTGAACATCTCAGTCTCTACTTTCTGATTCCTTTTGAAGCATATGTTTCATACCTGCACTTCCTGGACCCAAAAGGAAAGGCATCTCCTCTCATCTGCAAAATAGTTTTCTTCTAAACTGATACTGATCAGATTCCTCTCTGGTTAAAAGGAAAAACAGGAACCAGGGCAGCTGCTTTTCCTTATTCAAAAAATGCCTTCCAGAGATGTCTAAACAGCAGCTAATTTCATTATAATTATTTTGTCCCTAAACTTCCCCTAAGAATGTGACTCAGTGGCTTATAGTCTGGCTGTTCCTACTTATAGACTCCCAAAAGTAGATTCCTTTTCAATGCAAAACAACTTATTTCTCAACCTTCAGCTATTCTGTGGAATGAAACTGAAGGCTATGTAATCAAATGTACACAATGAATTTTTTTAACCTGCCCAAATAATTCACTGATTCATATTCTCCAGGTACCCACTACCTCACTCTTCCCTATGAAATATCTCCCTAGGAACAGGCAATCTCATTTGACATCTTGGTAAGATTTTACCAATTCTCCCCAAGTGGGTATGACCTTCTATCCATATCTGCCTTTCTCACTCTCTTTTATAATGTCAGGCTTTAAAGATATTTTGAGCAAAACTTACCCAAAATATTTTCAACTGGTTTTCAGGGTCTTGGCGGGGGTTGGGGGAGCAGTTTAGCAGCTGTTCTTACAGCTTGATGGCCTTGCCAATCTGATGATTTCCAACCAAACCTAACCATGAGAGAGACAAACCTCCATAGTTACCTTATCTTGTTGGGCATGCTATAAATAACAAGCGTAGATTTAATAATAGACTCCCTCTTTCCCACACTCCAATACAGATTTCAGCTTTTCTTTTTTCAGTTTTCTTAGCTTTGCACATTAAGTCATAATGCCATTCATAATTATAAATTACATGGAAAAATACATCCATTAGAAGACAAACAATTCTTCAACTGTGTGTTGTTTCTGGATTGTACACTAAGGGCTTTGTCACTGAAAGGCCACATCCATGCAAGATGATGGCATCTCCTGCCAGGGGAAGTAAGACTTATCCTAAATCATAAAAGAATAAAATAACTTTCGCAATCTCACTTTGCCCTTGCTTTTGTCTAGTCTGAAGAAGGTCTGTGATGGGCACATGACTGAAAGGTTCACTCTGGAAGGAGATTTAGTATTGCCAGTAGAACTACCCCATTCCTTCTTTAGTTTTCTTATGAAGTAATTTTGTGGATAGTTCCTACAGTGAATGGTTGCCCCAAATCCTTATAGCTTTTTTTCATAGTGTCCTGTATTTCAGTGTTAAATCAGTGAAATGACATCTCATCAGTTACCTGCTTTATTCAATGTCTGAAATGTAAAAAAAGCCATAAAGTGGGGACTCACTATTGTCGCTGTTCCCATCCTTTTTCCTGCTTCCCTTCTGCTCAGCACAGCCCCGCTCGGATATTCAGCTTCCCTTCCTTTCACACGCCAATCAAAAGCCTCTTCCCTGACTGTCTCGATTCCAAGAACTTGGCAGTCCAGGGCTGTCGCTGGGCCAGTCTCTGCATGAGCATTCCAAGCGTTGCCTAAAGACTTGCTAAGCAGCAGAAGTTTTCTTTAAAGGACTTGGGATTTAAAAACAGGAACAAAAAGGATGTGATAGGAACTGTTTCATTTTCTCTCCCTTAATGTTACATTCCTTTCATGTATGGACATCTTGACTTAGACACATAATTGTGTTTAGTATTTCACCCTTTAACTTCCCTGAATGCTGCTGGAGTTTGAAGAAACAGCTAGACCAGTTTCATTTTTTGTTTGGTTTCATTCATTTATTTATTTTTATGGACAGGATCTCACTATGCTTCCCAGGCTGGTCTCAAACTCCTGGGCACAAGCAATCCTCTTGCCTCAGCCTCCCAAAATGCTGGGATTACAGGCATGAGCCACCACACCTGGTCTGTTCTGTTTTTTTAAACAAACAATGAAGTTTAAATCCATGTCTCATCTCCTCTCTTGTGTTTTAAGTTAAAAAAAAGGATACTCTAATGACACTCCAAATATCATGACAGACCTGCTGAATTGTAGTCAGATATTTAGAGTGTAGTTTTAAAATGACTGCCTAAAACAAGATGTTTAATTTTGTATAGAACTTAAATTATTTCTATTTTCCAAATATGTTTCTTCATCAATAAACACAAAATAAAATCAAGAAAATACCCGAATATGAAACTAATTCAACATTTTCTTCCTATTTGCATCACTGCTGAAGAGGAAACGTTGTTCTGCTTTTCAAAGTATAGAAACCTAGGGCCGGGCGGCCAGGCGCGGTGGCTCACGCCTATAATCCCAGCACTTTGGGAGGCCGAGGCGGGCAGATCACGAGGTCAGGAGATCGAGACCACCCTGGCTAACACGGTGAAACCCCGTCTCTACTAAAAATACAAAAAATTAGCCGGGCGAGGTGGCGGGCGCCTGTAGTCCCAGTTACTCGGGAGGCTGAGGCAGGAGAATGGCATGAACCCGGGGGGGCAAAGCCTGCAGTGAGCCGAGATGGCGCCACTGCACTCCAGCCTGGGCGACAGCAAGACTCTGTCTCAAAAAAAAAAAAAAAAAAAAAAAAATTAGCCAGGCGTGGTGGCGGGCACCTGTAGTCCCAGCTGCTCAGGAGGCTGAGGCAGGAGAACGGTGCGAACCCCGGAGGCGGAGCTTGCAGTGAGCCGAGATCGCACCACTGCACTCCAGCCTGGGTGACAGAGCAAGACTCTGTCTCAAAAAAAAAAAAAAATCTAGGGCCGGGCGTGGTGGCTCATGCCTGTAATCCCAGCACTTTGGGAGGCCAAGGGGCGGATCACTTGAGGCCAGGAGTTCAAGACAAGCCTGGCCAACATGGCGAATCCCCGTCTCTACTAAAAATACAAAAAATTAGCTGGGCATGGTGGCACACACCTGTAGTCCCTGCTACTCGGGAGGCTGAGGCAGGAGAATCACTTCATCCCGGGAGGCGGAGGTTGCAGTGAGCCGAGCTCATCCCACTGTACTCCAGCCTGGGCAACAGAGCAAGACTCCATCTCAAAAAAAAAAAAAAGGACAGAAATATAGAAAAATAATCCATTGGCACTAAAATGTGTCATATGATTCAATTCCTGCTAATAAATAGCTTTAGGTAACCTTATGATTTTACCATTTAAAAAAAACCTAATACGGCCCGGATGCGGTGGCTCACGCCTGTAATCCCAAACACTTTGGGAGGCCGAGGTGGGCAGATCATGGGGACAAGAGATTGAGACCATCCTGGCTAACACACTGAAACCTCGTCTCTACTAAAAATACAAACAAATTAGCCGGGCGTGGTGACGGGCGCCTGTAGTCCCAGCTACTCGGGAGGCTGAGGCAGGAGAATGGCGTGAACCTGGGAGGCGGAGCTTGCAGTGGGCTGAGATTGCACCACTGCACTCCAGCCTGGGCGACAGAGTGAGACTCCGTCTCAAAACAAAAAAAGAAAAACAAAAAACCAATACTAATTTTTAAATATCTAGCTGTACCAGTACAGCTTACAGCTTACAGCTTTCCAGATACTCAAACAGGTATAATGTCATTTCTTAACTCCAAAGGACCACTGAGGAACACAAGAGAAGTGTTATCAGTACTCCCAATATAAAGACGAAGAATTTAATTCAGACGTTAAATGATGTGTTCAATTTCTCAGAATTTCTTCAGGACAGAACAGAATTCAGACCCAAGGGCTTGATCAGCTCTCTCTGCAAACAACACTGCCTTTAAAAAGCCACTATCAAACATCTATTTATTCAATGATTTGACTTTAACTTTGAAATTAAATTTGATTTTCTAGATAGTCATGTCATAACCAACCAATGTCTTCAATAGTACAACATGGACCTGAGTTTTAAATACTTAAAACAGAAGAAACAAAAATGAGTTGAAGATACTGACTTTTAAGAATGCAAAAAGTTTACTTTGACTTTTCAAAAAAGTTACACAAAGATCACATTTCAAATATTATCTTAATTATTAATCATAATTCATATTTAGTTGTAGCATCAAATAAATTATATTTGTTTTACTGGGGAATTTTTAATAAAAAGCATTTTAGCAGTAAGATTTTCTAATTTCTGAGATCTAAATTAACAATTCCTTACTTTTAAATTTTAAATTTTGAAAATTTTAAACCCTGCTTATATTACACCTTGCTTTGTGTTCATCTCCATCACAATAATTAATTCATGCTTGTTGTGTACACATAAAGAGCCACAATTATTCATAGACATAAGATAAGCTACTTACATCTAAGCTAAAAGTGGGAATATTCACAAATTTCCTGTGAGAAATATTCGTAAACATATGCTTTCATGAATGAGATTCATTTACCAAAGTTCTGTGATTCTGAATAATGTGCTTATTTGGGAAGTTTGTTTCAGAAACTCCCCTCCCTTTTTAAATCTCATAGCAGCATTACTGAGGTATAATTTAGCCACACCAAACTGCTGCCTTTACTCTTTGACCCCTCACCATTACCCCCATCCTTGATTTCCTTAGAATCCTTTTTTTCATTAGTTGATGTCAAGGTGAAGTTTAGACCAGACCAGAGCATTGAGGCTTTGTGGCATGCAAAAGGACTCAGATAATTCTCCTTTCCATCAGGAAGTGTATGCCACCTGAAAGAGTCCTAAAATAAAGCCCCAGAACAATGAACTGGAAATAAGAATAGTATAAATACCAAAATCATTAAAGGCTTCCAATTTTTATATCCTGCTTGTAAGGACTTAGGAAATGTGGCTTCGTGAAGGTAAAGGGGTGATTTTATTTGGCCACAGTGTACATGTGTTGTCTCCACCTACCCATCATCCACTGTCCTTCCTCTGGCAACAGAGCCCTACCTGAAGAATGGAGAACTGCTCTTCTCCCACTCGTGATGAAGTCACCTCTGCCATCAGAGCAGCTGGACCATCATCGAGCCAGCCATTGCAACAGTAATAACCATAGTGTTTTTTTCTGGAGTTTAGGAGAATGAGGCACTCTTGTCAGCTCTGGTGTAAGAGACAGAGGTAAGGCTGGAGCGGCTAGCAGCCATGCCATAAACAAAAGACCTGCGCAAGGGCAGGACTAATGCTGATGATGCTGCAGAATGAAGGAACCCAGGAGATCATGCCAAGATTTCTCAGTTACCTTAATCACAAGGTTCTCTTTTGGGGTAAAAATTGCTTGGGTTGGGTTTTCTCACTTTTGCAACCAAAAAGCACCCTAACTAATAAAACTAAGTGTAATAAACTTAGAAATAAAACTAGTGTCTTCAGATACACCAGTTCTGTTGAAGGAATGAATTTCAAAATTAAAAATAAAAATAAATTAAAAATTACAAAATAGATACACCAGTTCTTTGCCACATCCAGGAGCGTGGCACTTTGCAAGCTCTTCTCCACCACCAGGTACTCCAGAATCCCTAGAAATAGCAAACTAGCTCAGACTTCCCCATCAAGAATTTATGTTAGCTAAAAAGAAATATTTTCTCACAGAGAAATTTTCAAATAAGACTTTATAAAGTGGTTTATTCTTCAAAGTGTTTTTTAATGCTTTAATTTTTTAAAAGCATTAAAATTCAATAATTTGTATACATGTATATACTAAGTTTCCAATAAACAGTAAAATCTCCTTTTATGGCACAACTAAAAGAAGGCTAGGGCCTGAATAATTTTATTCATTAGGTAAATCTAAGAAGCAGAAATAAAATACACTCTTTATACCTTTTCAATCCCAATGACTTGTGTAAAAATCATTAATACTTACAAGAGAAGTAAGCATGATAATTTGATTAGTTACTATTTAAAATTTGACAAGATTTTCCTAAACAAATTTGTTTATCTGTAAAATGGTTAATTATCCAAACTAGATAAGTGTTTTTGCCAATTCCTCTAACAGTCACAGAAGTTTAATCAGAATTCTTAGCCAATAGAATGGGACTCAAAGCACAGTAGCTCATTCCTGTAATCCCAGCACTCTGGGAGGTGGAGACGGGTGAATCACTTGAGGTCAGGAGTTTGAGACCATCCTGGCCAACATGGTGAAACCTCGTCTCCACCAAAAATTAGCCAGGCATGGTGGTGCACGCCTCTAGTCCCCAGCTACTCAGGAGGCTGAGGCAGGAGAATCACTTGAACCTGGGAGGCAGAAGTTTCAGTAAGCCAAGATTGTGTCACTGCACTCTACCCTGGGTGACACGGTAAGACTCAGTCTCAAAAAAAAAAGTAAATCTCAAAGAAGGGATAGTAGCACCAGCTGTCCAATGAAAACATGCAAAAGCTATTCTAATGGTTCCAAAACAAACACTTGTTTTTAATCTCAAAAAATAAAACTAAATTGTTTCTTTCTATTCCTATGTTCTAATCGGGATGAAATATTAGCAACTAAAATAACATGTTGGTTTTAAAACATTTAAAAAGTTGAAAATTCTAGTCAAGGAAGATATTGTATATATATGCTAAGCAATTCTAAGGTTATTATTATGTTGATATAGTTCAGGTGTTTGCATTACATCAAAAGGATAGTATGCATCAAACCAGTAACAAAAGATAAATATAAGTACCTGCAATTGAGTAGCGTGCATTATCAAAGTAAGGGAGAAAAAAAAAGGCCAAAACCAAAATAAATAATAGATAAGGCAATATGCCTTTGAACAGCCTACTAAACAAATATCAGCTTAAAAACAGGTGTACTGCACCCGGCGCGGTGGCTCACGCCTGTAATCCCAGCACTTTGGGAGGCTGAGGCAGGTGGATCACGAAGTCAGGAGATCGAGACCATCCTGGCTAACACAGTGAAACCCCATCTCCACTAAAAATACAAAAAATTAGCCAGGTATGGTGGCACACGCCTGTAGTCCCAGCTACTCGGGAGGCTGAGGCAGGAGAATGGTGTGAACCCAGGAGGCGGAGCTTACAGCAAGCTGAGATCGTGCCATTGCACTCCAGCCTGGGTGACAGAGCCAGACTCCATCTCAAAAAAAAAATCAGGCGTACTGCAAAATGATATAAAGATAATACAGCAGAACTTTTTAACATCAATGTAATATTAACTTAGCCAAGCTTCCAAAAAGAGACTCATGCTGATTTTTCAGATATACTATTAATAATATAAATAATAATAGCTTCCATGTATTTAATACTTTAGGTATCTGATGCTATGAGCCCAACACTTACTAAGTGTTTTACATATGTTAGTTGCCATTAACGTCATGGTGATACTACAAACTGGACAATAATCCTGCTTTACAGATAAGGAAACTGAGGTGTTCAGTATTAAATAACTTCTGAAGATCACACTATGAGAGAGTGGAGTCATCATATAAAACCAGGTTTGTCAGAGCCAAAAGCCCACTATATGCTAAAGCGTTTTTCATTCCCTCAACATACTTCTTGAGTATCTACTATGTGACAGATACCGTGAAAGACCTAAGGACACGATTATTATCAAATCCAGACATAGTCACAGCCCTTACAGAGTTTAAAGTCTAGTGGGTGAAACAAACATAATCCAATATTCACAAAAATAGAAGCAAAATTAAAACTATAATTGCGATAAGTTTTGTGAAGGAAAAGAACATGGTGCTATCTGAGTATATAGTAAAGGGGCCTCACATAGTCTGGGAGATCAGGAACAGTTCACTACAGATGAGTCAGAAAGCTGGAAATCCACATAATAAACAGGTGAGAGGTGTGCAGGTAAGATGGGAAATTGACCAGACAGAGGGAAAAGCACGTAAAAAGGCTCGGTGGTGAAAGGGAACTCAGAATGTCTGCGTAACTATAAAGGTAAAAAAGGTCACTTTGGGAGGCCGAGGCGGGCAGATCATGAGGTCAGGAGATCAAGACCATCCTGGCTAACACGGTGAAACCCCATCTCTACTAAAAAATACAAAAATTAGCCGGCATGGTGGCATGCACCTGTAGTCCCAGCTACTGGGGAGGCTGAGGCAGGAGAATCACTTGAACCCAGGAGGCGGAGGTTGCAGTGAACCAAGATCACGCCACTGCACTCCAGCCTGGGCGACAGAGCGAGAGTCCCTTTCAAAAAAAAAAAGGCAGTACACACAAAGCAGAGAGCTAGAGTAAGGAGAAACAACACAAGATGACGTTTGTATCTCAGAAACCTGAAAAGCCCGCAGTAATGCTGGGTGTAATGACATGTTATTCAAATGTGAGCAAACAAAAGAGAAACTTCCAATCTGTATGCTCAGTTTTCAAAAGTAATAAAGCCTCAATAGCAGTGGTGACTATCTTAATTCATACATCTTTTCTAGGCCTAAACTGAAACACTAAACAAAGATACTGTCCCTTCAGTGCTTCTGCTGACAAGCTGCTTTTCAGCCCCACTACAGCTGTTTGGTGCAGGCTGCTGTGTATCAATTCCTCTTCTGCCTGCCATTTTCAGCCTTTCTCTATTCCTCCTTTTTACCACTGACTGATTTTTCTAGAACAAAGTCTGACTATTTCATTCTCCTGCTTCAAAATCCTTCAATAGCTTCCCATCACCTAATAGGGAATACATAATCTGGCTTTTGTCTACCCACCTACTTTCATCTTTTTAGACCATATATAGTAGAGCCAGCATTTGAGGACATCTGGAGAACTGGTTCATTTCTTGATGCTCTATTATCCCTAGTGATTGACCTCATCTGTACGGTCCAAGGTGCCATTTTCCCATGTCCATATTTCAAACAGTTGAATGGGGTAGGGCAGAGGGAGGGTGGGGGAGGCAGTAAATCCTTCCTTAAAAGACCTGACTGCAAAGTATAGCCTGTGGCCACACCTGGCTACAAAGGAGGCTAGAAAATGTGGTCTTTATTCTGGGTACCCACAAACTCAATTACTTCTATTAATGTGGAAGAAGGGAAAAATGAATTTGGAGAAATCACCAGCAGTCTATGATACAAAAACTGAAATTAGCATGCATTTTGTTAAATTAAATATGTTTAAAACTAAATTATGTGGTTATTGTTTAGAATTTATTGGATTAATTATGACTTCCATTTTGAAAAAATGTGTAATACAAATATTGATCTAATCTTTAGAAAATGTTTATAGAATCACTTTATGGGTATCCATTGCCAAAGAAATGACTGCCTCCCAGAACTCCTATGTGACAACTTACCCAAACAGTTCTTCATTCAGATTCTCCAATTCTTAACAAAGTTTTACATTTGCAATGTGATAATACTTTAAAAGACCTTCTGAGAGATTCTTTAGCCACTGAGACTTCTTGAAAGGATCCATTTGGTTTCTCCCCTAACAGATAACAATGACTTCGTTGTACTGACAGGAAAGGAGGCTCATTCTTCGCATGGGTTTTAAATTGGAACTCAGCTATTAAATCATGATCTGTCAGGTAAATAAAGGAAGAAAGGTAAATAAAAGTCCTTTTCTCATTTATTAATATTCCTGCTCATGGATTAGTGTAGTCAAGTTTTTAATAACATTTTCACTGACAGTGAATCTTGACTTGACTTAAAAGGTCACTTAATATTTATCATTCCTAGCCACAAGTATAGGACTCTGAGTACAACACAATTCCTTTTTTTTACCTTCCCTACTACTGTAAAGAACCAGAACTGAAATCATCGTCTTTGAAAATATGGTTGAAGTCAAAGATCTACCCGAAATGCAAATGTTTAAGTAGTTATGTCCCTGATATTAGCAATGACCTTGAACACTTTAGCCAAACACAGTAACTGTTCCTTAAATCATTAACTTACTTTGGATTCCTAATGTAACTGTGTTTGGTGATTTGGGTAATAGAATTTTGTTTTAAGTCACTATCTTTATTGGTATGATATACTTAAACTGGATTACTTTGGATGTTATAGAAATGAAACAAAACTCTGATAATATTTGGTATCTTCACCTCAAAACTGCTTTTCTAAAGTTATTACATTTTTAAATATCTAGCAAAGAGCATTATAGGATGTTAGAACCAGAAGAAATCAAAATATGTTGTTTTATTTTTCAAGTTATTTTGTAATTTGTACATATCTATATTTCTCACTTTATTTCTCTGTCCTATATGCAAATAACTCTCAAACAAGTCCTCATTTGTAACACTGCTACCAATGAAGATTCCTAGCATGAGTCAATAATAACACTGGAGAATTTCAAATTCTTGAAGAAATTGGCTGGATATTGTATCTTTTGGAATTGGCTTAAGGCAAAGCTCATTACAACAGACTTAGTCAATAGATATAAATTAACGAGGAACAAAATTCTGCCCATTTGCTCTCCTTAATCTGTTTAAATGCTTATCATTTTCCAAACACTTACTCTTGAATTTTAAAAAGAAAATTACAAGGTGTCATATGCCCTATTCTATTTTTCTAAAGTACTATACATTCCCCAACTACTCGCTGCATTTTTATCAGCAAATTCTTTTTAAATAAACTTTTCTGTCAATAGCAGTTAAAGTATAAAATGTCTCCCTGGATGTATAATGTACTACCCACTAAGAGAAAAGGCCCATCTCAATTAAGAAATGGCTTCACAAAATGCTTACAAATTCACTCTTTGAACACATAAAAACAAAACTGAATTTACAGAAACATTAACCTTTCTTTAATGTGGCTATAGCGTGCAAATCATTTAAAAAAAAAATGGCCATGTAGGTCAGGTGTGGTAGCTCACGCCTGTAATCCCAGCACTTTGAGAGACCGAGGCAGGTGGATCACTTGAGGCCAGTAGTTTGAGACCTGCCTGGACAACATGGCAAAACCCCATCTCTACTAAAAATACCGAAAAAAATTAGCTGGGCGTGGTGGCACGAGCCTGTAGTCGCAGCTACTCCAGAGGCTGAGGCAGGAGAATTGCTTGAACCCAGGAGGCAGAGGTTGCAGTGAGTCAAGATCCTGCCACTGCACTCCAGCCTGGGTGACAGCAGAGTGAGACTCAGCCTCAAAAAAAAGAAAAGGGCATGTACATCACTTTTTCAGAGCGTAAGCTTTACCACATATTGATCTGAGTGTGTAGAGAGATATGACACAAGAGATTATTAAAAGACTGATGATGGCAAGATTTAATGACACCATAAACCCAGTGACAACTCTCATCCATTTTAAAAGAATTGCCCATGGATCTCAAGGTATTTAAGAAATACGAGACATTACATTGACTTTTTTCCAGAGAGGAACTGATGTTAACAGCTACTTAGAGATTTTAAAATAAAATATGTATATGGTAATGCAACAAATATTTATTAATATTTATGGAGCCAAGCACTTGAGATATTCAGTGGCGAAACAAAAAGATCCCTGCCTTCAAAGAACTTACAGTCTATCGGGGTAAACAGATGATACACAATGGATACAATAAATAATCAATTATATTGTATGTAATAAGATTATATGGAGGAAGGAAAGGTAACATAGGGTAAAGCAAATAGGAAAGACCAAGGTGAAATGCTAAACATAGCATTACCATATGACCCAGAAATTCCATTGCTAAGTATATACCTAAAAGAGTTTTTAAAATATATATCTATACAAAATCTTGTACATAAATATTCACAGCTGCATTATTCATAATAGCCAAAAAGTGGAAACAATCCAAATGCCCATCAACTGATGAATGGATAAACACAATGGGTCATATGTCTACAATGGAATAGTATTCTCAATAAACAGGAATGAAGTACTAACATGTGCTGCAACATGGACGAACCTTGAAAACATTAAGTAAAACAAGCCAGACACACAAAAGGACAGATGAATATTGCATGTTTTCAATTATACGTGGTACCTAGAATAGGCAAATTCATAGAGACAGAAGGTAGACTAGAGGTTACCAGGGGCGGGGATAAGGAGAGAATGGGAATTTATTTTCTAAAGGATACAGAGTTTCTGTTTGGGATAGTAAAAAAAAGTTCTGGAAATGCAGAGCAGTGATGGTTGCTCAACATTGTGAATGTCCTTAATATCATTGAATTATATCTTTTTAAACGGTTAAAATGATAAATTTTACGTATATTTTATTGCAATTTACTTTAAAAGGCACTAAAATCTGACTATTAAGATGCTTACTAAGCAGTGAAATCCAGCTCACACCCAGCATCTTTGTTCTCTTTCCCCCATACCACACTGCCCCAGCAGCAAGCAGAAATCGGAGCCCTGCTCACAGTCATTTCCCTGGTAGCCAGATCTGGGCATTGCCACTTGCCATCATGGATATAAATGATTAATCCTGATCCAAGGGGGCCAAATTCTATCACTTCATAATCTGAAGTTTAACAAGAGGGACACTGAATACAGAAATTGCTCGATTCAAGTCATGTAAATGATGGGACCCAGAGAGTAGGTCCTGCTATTGAGATTCCCAAAGCAACCCTAGGTTCCTGCCTCTCCTGATGCTCAGTTGTTGAGCTCATCATTTTATTTCTTGGAGCTCCTCCAGTATTCTCACAGCAAATTTCCTTCTTTCCGTAAGCTAGTCAGAGATGGTTTCTGTTCCTCACCAACAAAGAACGTTACTTCTAACACAGTTTTTCAATCTTAAACTTCATCCACGTGGGCAAAGTGATATCCAAGTATCCCCTGCTTTCCAAATCTTTAGAGCTTTTGAGATCAAATAGTAAGAATGAGGATAGCAAGGGATGCCTATAAATTACTTTCAAGAGTTCCAGGGCAATTCACTACAAGGTTTGCAAATAATTTAATTAAATGTGAGCTGCAACTTGAGTTGGTGAGTACTCTATTCTCTGAAATTTTTACAAATAATACACTTTGATTTGCCATTAGAAAATTAACAGCTTTTAAACCAGTTTTGTTTTGGGTTTTTGTCGGGTTTTGTTTGCTTATCTGGTCATTTGAGCTCTTATCTTTAGTTCTGATGATCCATATAAGTTCCCTACATAATGTGAAGAATCCTCCTTTCCTTAGTGATTATTTCATAATTAGTCATTACAGGATCTCAGAGAGCTAGAGAACTAGAAATTACTTCACTAAAAATCTAAGTTTTCTCTAGGACTCTGTCGAGGAAATCTCTGGGATAATCAATATATAATAAAAGTCCAGCATTTTATAATCTGCACAAAGAAATTTTTATGATATTTGTACAGTGACTCAAACATCTCAGTAATAGATAGAGCCTCATTAACACATAGCTGAATTCTAAGAATTCAGATTATGCTTTGTTCACTTCCTTTAGTCTTCCCTGCATTCATGGGAATCTATCTATGGCTTTTTTAACATGTTAAAAGCACCAAAAGGAAAAGAGAGCATGATGGACTCCATATATACCAGAAGGGTATTCTATACCAAGTGGGAGACTCGTGTATGTGTGTGCTATACTAAGAACTATTAGTTCTTAATAGTTCACTAAAATAGTTCTTAATAGTTCTTAATATTCGATGAAAAGTTGTCCATATTGCCAATGTTTCCAGGCATTTATAAAATTCTAATTAAGTTCATGATTCATGAAGAAAAACTACTATGAAATACGAGGGATAGAAACAAATACAGGGAAAGGAGGTAAAAATATAATAGCCAAAGGCACTGGGTACATCGCATAAATTTCTCCCAAGCACCTGCCAGGTTTCTTCCTGACTGGGCTTTATAGTCCTAGCCTCATTATCTCAGGTCTCAGTAAATTCACCGTATGTGACAAGAATGGAATGACGTCTTATTCTCAGAGGATCTAAACCAAGCTTAAATCTCTCGCATTTGGAAAATAAACATAAAATAGGTTCTCAGATTATTTCTTCTGTCTTTGCATATCTCAACAATATTGAATTATTTGCTTTAGTTTTTCAGAGCTATTAAAATGGACAGTAAAATTTTACTAATTTTTTTAAATGAAAGAAAAAAGTACCAAGAATACATAATCAATCATGGGCATAGATCTGAGACAAACATCCATTCTAATGATCCTTCCAAGTTCAGCGAAAATTCCACCTCCTCCTTGAAGCTCCCGCCAGGTCATCCCAATCAGGAGAGAAGGAATCTGACTTTTCTGACTTTCTGTGGTACTGTTTTAATCATCTTTTGGGCATTTGGAAAAAAAAAAATTGCCTGACATTGCAGTTACTCAATACCAGTGTTATCTCCATTGCTAAATAATTACTACGATAATTGCACAAATATTTATTAAACACCTACTATATACCAGCAATTTTGTCAGGTGCTGAGCATACAGGATTAAGAAGACAGTATCCATTCTTGACCTTGCAACATTTGCAACACTGAGAGCAAAAAAACTGTCAAATGCCTTGATGTCTCCCACAGATCCTAGCCAAGAGTCATACTACAAATTCGCAAAGGAAGATTAAGTTTTTCAGATAACAATTAAAATAACAAATTAATTAATCCGTTGAGATAATAATTAAAAGCAGCTTAATATCTGGCATCTCTTTACACATATTCCCCGGCATATAGAAAGGGCTCAAGAAATATCTACTGAATGAATTAATGAGTCATTCTGAAGCATGCTTCAGCATAAACCACATCTCCAGGATAGTCACATGTGTCTTAATATGGACACGTTTTCAATTGTACGATTAAAGTTTTGTCTAAATAACCTGATATTTTAACTTAGTCTTAATTCAAGGTTGGAAATCTTTGGATAGGTTGGTATAAACTATATAATAGCTACTGTTAACCCATTATTGATTTGAATTTTGAGAGAGCTAATCCATCTATTTCAAAGATAGTCAATAAAAACAGTTAATTAAACTTCGATTACACACACACACACACACACAAATCTCCTCAAAAACTAATACCATAGAAGTTGACTCAAGCAATAAAAGTTTCATAGTGAGTACTAAGATTACTAAAATGAACAAGTCAGCCATGCTAAAATGCATACTTCTTAACATGTGTCAATAGACTTCTAAAATAAAGACTACTAATACTCTTCAACTTACAATGGGGTAACATCCCAATAAACACATTGTAAGTTGAAAATATTCTTAGTCAAAAATTCATTTAATACACCTAACCTACCAAACAACATAGCTTAGCCTAACCTTCTTTACGTGTTCTCAGAACACTTACATTAGCCTACACTGGGCAAATACAAAGCCTATTTTGTAATAAAAGTGTTGAATATCTCATGTAATTTATTGAATACTACACTGAAAGTTGAAAACAGAATGGTTATTTGAGCACTCTAATATGGTTTCTACCGAATGAGTATCACTTTTGCACCACCATAAAATTGAAAAATTGTAAATCAAACCATCAAACCATTGTAAATTGGTTATCATCTGTATACATTTACTACATGAGTTAAATCAACCAACTTAATTGCTCAGCATTACTGGTCAGACAAACATTTTTTCCACAATACACTTTAAAATACCAATAATAACCAGGAAAAAAAATTTCACGGTAAATATATGACTGTCTATTTCAGTAACAACAGTTTCTCAGTTTGTGGTTTTCCTCCACTGACCATAACTAGGAAAATAATTTATTTATGCTTTTTAGTGTAAATATTGTTGATTAACAGTAACGAGAAATGGAAGAGTCCTTAAAAACCATTTTAGTTAACTTTCCTGGCTATAAAAGTAATAGATGTTTAATTTAAAACCATACATAAAACTGGGAAATACAGAAGAAATAAAAATTGAAATTAAAATCATCTACATACTCACCAGAAAGGGTCAACCACTGTTAATATGCTGTTCTATTTTCCATATATATTGTTTTGAACATTTTTTATTAAAATTGTGGTTTTCTAAAGCTATATATTTTTAAACATTCCCATCTAAGTCATCATGGGAGTAGAACATGACACCAAAAAATGCCATCAATACATTCAAAAGGCACAGTTTTATTCATTAAATAAGTGAATGAGCTGGGCGCAGTGGCTCACACTTGTAATCCCAACACTTTGGGAAGCCAAGGCAGGTAGGTCACCTGAGGTTAGGAGTTTGAGACCAGCCTGGCCAACATGGCAACACCCTATCTCTACTAAAAATACAATAAATTAGCCGAACGTGGCGGCGCACACCTGTAGTCCCAGCTACTCCAAAAAATGAGGCACAGGAATCACTTGAACCTAGGAGGCAGAGGTTGCAGTGAGCCAAGATCACGCCACTGCACTCCACCCTGGACAACAGAGCAAGACCCTGTCTCTGAAGAAAATTAAAATAAAAATAAGTGAATGAACAAATGAATGATCATTAAAATTTCACATCTGATTATAACACAGTGATCTATTACCAAGTTCTGATATTTAAAAAACCATACAATTCACTATTATTATAGCATAAATCGGTCATAAAAGTCCACTGTTACTTCTTTTGTATTTATATATGAAGACCCTCTGCCTGGAATTTAAGTTTTAAAGTTTGAGTCTATAGTATTCTGTCTATATTCTCTAAGTTATCTATACACTATCTGCATGAGAACAGTTACAAAAAAAAAGTGTCATTGTGAAAAGCGCTACCTGTGCAAAAAGAAGATGGCTCTGTTCCACCTAGAATTAAGCCAAGCAGTTACCTCAGAATTCTCTTCTATCAAAGCCAAGCCATCAGGGCTCTTGAGGAGGGGTGGTTGTTTACTTGACTGAGCTCTCATTGCCAGAGGGGGCTGAAAAGCTGCAATGGTATTTATAGAATGACTTTTAGTTTTAAGAAATAGTCACCCTTTCAGCTTAAAATATACTTTATGTTCACCACTTCAGAAACTCTCTTTGTACTTAATTTCAAGTTCCACAACATCACACTTCTAACACTTAAGACTTTCCAAAACAACTCAGTATTCAAGCTTCTGTCATCTTCTTCCTCCACAGTGAACACACATGCAAATGTCCAATGGACTTTTAGATATATTTATCACATTATCATATGCCTTAGCCAAAACAAAGCTAAGCTTATATGCCTGGTTATGGCAGGAAACAACAGCCATCATTTGGAAGAGTTCTGTTTGGAAGATACTAAACATCTTATACAAAAATAAAAGTTAACTATAACCATTCCAAGCTTCATGTACAACTCCCCACTGATCAAAAAGTCCTACTGAGGCCGGGTGTCATGGCTCACACCTGTAATCCTAGAACTTTGGGAGGCTGAGGTGGAGGGATCACTTGAGCCCAGGAGTTCAGGGTTACAGTGAGCTGTGGTCACGCCTCAAAAAAAAAAAAAAAAGTCCTATTAAGGAAAATATTTTTAAAACTATAATAAGAACAGCATAATTAAATAAGATAATAAATCAAATCTACAACTATTTAACATCAAAATGTTTAGCAGGAAAAAAGATGAGGAAGAGAAATTTGACGGACTATAATTGGGAATAGTAAAATGTAAACAGTTACACAGTCTCACTCATCTAAGGAATTAAGTCAGAATTATAAACTGTGGGACCCTCCTCCCCATCACCCTACCGACATCCATCCCTGAACATGGAAACAAAGGAATGGAAAAGTTAATTGCATTGGCCAAAATCAAGCAGCAAGTAAAAATAAGGGCTCCAATCCTCTGTCACTCTAAGAGACTATGATGATGATGCTTATGATGCTTTGAAGTCAGCGCATCAATTGGTAGTCACCTGATAGTTACTGAGACCTTAACTACTAGGTGTTGGTCCTGAGGCGATCCTGAGAAGAAACCGCAAGGCAAAGGTAGCTATCACTTAAACATACATATACAGACGTACACACACACACATATACACACTTTTCATTTACTAACCCCTCAACCATGCTGAGAACAGCCAAGGAAGGACCGATGCACCTTACACTGATTCTACTATCCCACTATCCCAAGAATTCTGCTATGTTCAGTCCCTACTCTGTGGTACCTGATCATTGGTCAAGTTGACGTACACAGAAATGTGAATATCTGTTGTCATCAGATGTGGCAGCAACAAGAAAGACAAATCCTAGTATAGAAAAAATGGAAGGAGGAGAAAGGGACAATCAACACTACATTTGAAAGTGGACAGCACATCCCAAGACTCCCTCCTTCACCTTTAAAAGAGACACAAAAACTATAACCTTAAGACATGCCAGTAGAAAATAAAAATAGTTTATTTAAAATATATTCACCATCTTCGTCCAATAGGATTTAAAGCAATTGTCCATAAGTCAATACAAGTATTTCTTAAATTGATTCTTTAGATGAAAATTTAAATTAGGAAATACAAAACAGGCCCCTTTGCACTTACACAGAGAAAAGAACAATAACTGTAACTTGGCTTGCAACAATTCAAGATTCAGAAACATCTAGTAAATACAGGTAAAGGATAATGGGGAAAAAAAGGAGAAATGCCAATCTTTGCAACTAGGGCATTCAAATTTTGCACAAACAGACTGATAAATCAACCTGAGAAGCTGGGTCACTAAGCCTAAGAAAACAAGAGGGACCTGGTAAACTCAAATATAGTGAAAACTCCATGACTTTTCCAGCTGAAAAATTCATTACCTTATGGCAAAAATTCCCAGCAACTACACAATAACAATGTATATCATCCAAAACTTATTTACATGCTAAACATTAAAATCAAACAAGATTTATTTGCAAATAAATGTCTATTCATTATCTTGAAATACTGTGTAAACTCAGTTCTCATTAAACACCTTGCTAAGCTGACTTTGAAAAAACATCATGCTACTAGCCATCATGCATGGATGAAGAGCTAAAATGGAAATCAAAAACTTTTAGTCTAATTTTTAGTTCCCCCGTTGTGTTTTTAATATGACAGTGGAATAAATTGTCGCTAAATATATACAGTGTCAATGTCTCCAATCTGATTCACTTTAACAATTCATACGCCTTTGAAGAAAATGAGCAATTTGACATGCAAAAATATAAGCATAATGTAGATTTTCCTAGCAATTTTCTAAAAAAGAAATCTTTTCTTTCTGTCTCTATCACTTGCTTTTATAATACCCCCAGGGGGATGGGCAACAGCATCTTCTCTCCTTCTTAGTTTTCAGGAAGACATACTGACATGAAAAAAGAATAAACGATAGGAACAAGGCCACATGGCTAATTAGCAGCAGACCTGGAACAACAGACCTCCAACTAACAGAAGAGAAAGAAAATTCAACTAGAGAGATGCACTCTGTCTTTGAAGCAGAAAGTGTACAAATAATGACCCCACAAGAAGACAATGAGAAATCACAACTACCGCTCTGCTTTGGTTTCATAGCCCTAAAACCAACTTGCAAAATAAAACATCTACCAATTGTACTCGAGGTAAAAAATAGGGAGTGCTACCCCTACATGTACCTAGATAAGATTTCACGTGGCACAGACATATGTTCCCATGAGTTTTATAACTCCTAAAAATCTGAGCCCAATGTGATTCCACAGCCTTAAGAAAGTGCTAAAACCAAGCATGACCGACCATTAAAAAACTGCAATGTCACAGACAGAAAGCAGAGGGAACAAAATCACCAATCAGTCTGACTTCTCAGGATAAAAGCATCAGATGTTATATTCCATGGCCTTAATTAAGCCATTATGAAATTAAATGGGATTATTTCTCAATAGCTGAAACTTTTTCACCCCGAATTTTAGGAAATTATTTTATTTATGGAATCCCCAACTTTGAAAACCACCCACATGTTAATAAAAATCGATGAGATGACTGCAAAATACGTCAGTTTAAATTAGGATAAAGTATCTTGGTTTACTTATCAAAGCCAAAAGTCAGTTTTAGCATCTTATCTAACAACTGCCACAGAAATACATACTCTGATGGCTGGAGGTACACAGTAAAGGACCGCAAGGAGCCGTGGGCAAACCTAAATCCCTGGACACAAGAGCCACATAGTTTGGTTGAGATGGAAGACTTATGGTCAGGAAAATAAATTCACTTCTTTCTTCCTAAGTTTCCTCTTTTCTCTTATACGAATTTTAAATTTAATATTTAGAAGAATAGCAAATGAACAGCATGGTTTCTTTAGAAATTAAATGAGCCTTTTTCAATGACGTGCCAGATGCTTTCTGAAAGCAACTTTCAAGTGTTTGCAACATTATTTGCATATCCCACATACAACAGAATTTGGAAATGTTCATTAATAAGACAATGATTTCAGGTTTAATTTTTTGATATTCCCAATTTTTTATTATAAAAAAATTAACACTTTCTGCACTGCCCTGTTTTCAAAGTAGAAAACTGTTATATTTTTATGCATCATAAAAATTTGATGCACATTTGTCAAATGCGATTTCATAGCACCTTTTTTTTTAGACAAGGGCTCTCTCTGTCACCCAGGCTGGAGTGCAATGGTGTGATTGTTGCTCCCTGCAGCCTTGACCTCCCAAGCTCAAGTGATCATCCCACCTCAGCCTCCCAAGTGGCTGGGACCAGCTGGGACCACAGGCGTGCACCACCACACCTGGCTAATTTTTTATATTTTTTGTACAGACAGGGTCTCCGTATGTTGCCCAGGCTGGATCACGGCATTCTTAATTTTACAGTTTGTCTTAATTATTCTATAAAGAGATTCACTCCACCCAGGACCCATTTAAGTCCTAGGCTCGCCATGCTTCCCTTGAGCATCCTTTGGACACTATTCCAGTGAAGGCCAGGAAACTGCATCAGGGCACATCAGCAATGACTTTTACTACAACTGTCCTTTGAAAAGATGTTCAGAAGCAAGTACCAGGAGGGAGGCATGGTCATATCCAACCTCTGACTTCTAAAGTACTACAAAGTTATCTGAAACTCTGAGCAGTCTATCTCAGAAAAAGAATATCCAATCAAAGCACCAGGTTTCACCAATAGCAGCATTTCTTTTTGTTTTGTTTTGTTTTTTTGAGGCAGAGTCTCGCTCTGTCCCCCAGGCTGGAGTGCAGTGGCGCAATCTCAGCTCACTGCAACCTCCGCCTCCCAGGTTCAAGTGATTCTCCTACCTCAGCCTCCCGAGTAGCTGGGACTATAGGTGTCCGCCACCACGCCTGGCTAATTTTTGTATTTTTAATAGAGATGGGGTTTCCCCACGTTGGTCAGGCTGGTCTCAAACTCCTGACCTCAACTGATCTGCCCACCTCGGCCTCCCAAAGTGCTGGGATTACAGGCATGAGCCACTGCACCCAGCCCAATGGCAGCATTTCTAAAGACCCTTCTTCCCCTTAGAATCTAGCAGCACGAAGGCTTTGTCATATTAACTTCAACAAGACTCAGTTCATTAACAGAAAAATAATATATTGCACAAATACATACTAAGGAAGCTCAACCTTCAAAACACCAACAAAAAAGTTGAATACAAATCAGAAATATTTACACAAATGTATATTGTACATTAAAGGTTATTCTAGCTTATTTTTCTCAAGGTTTAAAGATTATTATGTATAACCAAAGAAAAGCACTCTTAGCTGGGAATCTGGAGACAGGGTTAGAGTTCCAGCTTTTGGCATTAATGCCCTCTGTTTCTTGGGTTAGTCACTTCATTTCTCTTAACCACAATTCCTAATCTCTAAAATGATCAGGGTCGACTCTACAACTGTCAAACTTGTAGCTTCCTGATATGCCATCTATATAGTCCTTCTGGTATTTGTTTTATGAGTTATCCATAAGCATACCTTTGCTGAATTAGACACTAAAAAAAAGTTCTTTTCTTTGTCTAGGTTTTATACTCTATTCCTAGTCCTTGTTATTATTTTGTCCACAAATATAACTATGGTTCACCGTCACCAAGGCAATGATAATTACTACAATAGCTAACACATCAGTGCTTATCAGGTGCCAGGTACCATGCTACGCACTTTACATATATTAATCCTCTCTTCCTCACCACTACTCTATGAGGTAGAAACCATGCTTATTCCCATTTGTAGAATTGAGGAGACTGGGGCACAGAAAGATTATATAACTTTCCCAAGGTCATAAGGTTTACAAGTGGAAGCGCCAGAATTCAAACCCCAAGTATTCTGTCCATGGAACCCCCTCTGCTTAACTACTACATCACACACACACACACCTGGAGAGTCTACGGAGGGTGAAGAGCAGCAGAGTCCACCTGCAAAATGTCGCTGGGGGCCCAGAAACTGAACTTGTATCATGAATGATCTCAAAAACACTGGTAGCTCATGATTCACAAACCCAGCAGAAGCGCTTGGCACTAACGTGTTTTTCCTTCCACGCTTTAGTTGCATAAGAAAGTAACACTGATGGAAAAGGGATTGAATTAAATCTGCCTCCCTTCTTTCACTCATTAGGGGGAATGCACAAGTAACAGGAACTGTGGAAGTACTGGTGACTTCCACGTCCCAGTGTTTAGTAGGCAGCACTCCGTTATAACACAGCTCGAAGTCACTGTCCCTGGTCGTTGCAGGTTAAGTCATCTGCCCCAAAGCCTAACAGCTGAAAACAGTAGCCAGACAGGAGTGGAAACACCAGTTCCACAGCCTGAAATGTAGGGCGGGGGGACCTAAGTGCTGAAACAACGAGGTAACAAAAAATTTCCTGTGCATCAAAATATACTGCAGCGTGCAATTAAACTGCACACTGCTATTCCCAGTCAGAACAGAGAAAACAAGGAAGTCCTATTTAACCATTTGGCACACTGTTTTATATATATATATTATATATAGAATATATGTATCATATAAATAAAATATATATTAATATATATTTCCCTCATTCATAAACATAAATATATACATATATATGTGTATATATATATATATATATTTTTTTTTTTTTTTTCCCCCACCCAACTCGAATCTCAAGAACTCTTCACTTGGCTAAATTCCAAGAAAGGCTCAGCATTTCAGTGGGCCAAGGCCTGGGAAGGGGAGATAGCAGGTCTGAGTTCTAGAACCCAGGAAGCCCTCAGAGACGTCCAAGGCCACACCGTTGGGGATGCCCCTAGGGCTGCCCAGGCCAGTGGGGAGAGTCCTCGTTCGGCAAGGCCAAAAGGAAACTCCTCCAGCGAAGAGGGGACGGTGAGCTCCTCCCGCAGGACAACGCCACACTTTGGCTCACCACATCGCTTGAGTTTCATGTCCAAGGCCACGGACTTTTATCGACTGCTCTTTCAAACCCGGCAATGAGAGACCAGGGGCTGAGAACGGTAGCGAGAAACGGTGGAAAAGGGGGGTGTTTTGTTTTACCTTCCAGGGAAAACAAGCACACATTTTAATCAAAACAACCCAGGGAGAAGCCAGCGAAGACCTCTTCGCCGGGCCCGTCTCCGGGCTTCTGAATCACTTCCTCCTTTCTGATGTGTCTCTGAGCTTGAGATTACGAAGTTGCTGAGAAAGTCTTGCCTCTCAGGGCAGCTTCCTGCGAGCGGGCTGAGCGCACGGCGCTGTCCGGGGGCGCCGACCCTGCCCGGCCGGGCCACCGCGCGCGGCAGCGGGAGGACCGGGCGGCGGAGGAGGGACAGGGACAGGTTCCCAGGACCCGGAGCGCGAGCGCCGCCCAGCCCGCGTCTCCCGCTTACCCCAAGGTGCTGATGAAGCCGTTGACCGAGCCCTCCGCGTACAGGGACACGATGTCCCCTATGTAGAGGAAGCTGGACATTTTATCAGTCATGCTGCTTCATGTTCCACAGTGGACGTCCCTCCTCTTCCCTGCGCCCTCGCCGCCCTCTCTCCAGGGAGCCGCCGCGGCAGGAGCGGATCGCACCGCGGGACTACAGCGGCCAAGAGCCGCGGCGGAGGGCACGGCCCGAGCCACTGAGCGTCGCAGCTCAGCCGTGCGTACGCGCCGGGGAAGCCAGACGCGGGCCAAGCCGCAGCTGCGGACACCCCGCGAAGAGCGCAGCCCAGGCGCCCAGAGAAGCCGCAGCCGCCGCCGCCTCCCCAGCAGGTTTCCTGTTCCTTTCTGAAGTTTTCTCTTCAACACCTTTGCTCCTCCTCCTCCTCCTTCCCTCTCCGCTCCCCACTCCGTGTCCACTCCCCTCTCTGCGACCCGCCGCGGCCGTCACAGCTGCCCGGCGGGAGCTGGAAGTGGCAGAGCCCCCTCGGTCCCCTCGGGGGAATTTTTGGACCAGGTGCCGGTGCCCATTGGGCGAGGGGGAGGAGAGGAGCCCTGGAGAGGTGGGGGGGCGGCCAATCAGGGAGCAGCGGCCGGGGGCGGAGCTGGGCCGGGGCGGGGCGCCCCTCGGGAGGCCGGGCCACCCGGGAAGCCTCCGCTGCTGCCGCACCGGCCCGCGCGGGGACGCGACGCTGGGCGGCGCTGGAGGGGCGGCGGGGTACCCCGGCGGGGGAGCGGGCGAGTGCGGCCGCCCTGGAGAGGCCGGACCTGGGGCGCGACAGTCGCTGCCTGGGAACGCGAAGAAGCTTGATGGGGGCAGGGAGGGTGAGAGTTGGCGGCCGGGCGAGCGCACTGTAGTACCCGGGCACAAAGGAGAGAGCCCCCGAGCTGCTGTAGATGAAAAGGTGGAGCCCGAGCGGGGTGGGTAATTTTCTGGCCAAGGAAGAGGTAGGCGTTGAAGTAAAGGAAAAAAATACAAATAAAAAATAAATGCATGATAAAGAAAGTAGAAGAGAGGAAGGAAGAGAGTGAGGGAAGGAGGATGATCTCGATTTCGTTATGTAGTTTGGGTGGTCTTTTTCCTCTTCTTTTCTCAAGTACGCGGGGTTAATGAATCTCGACCCGTCTGCTGATGTCCAGGTGGACGCGAGCCTCCAAGGAGGTAAACGTCACTTGGCCAAGCCAGTTTTTGTAGCCAACCTTCGGCGGTGAGGGCTCAGTGGAGCTGAGCTTTAAGCCTCCGAGGCCGCGCCTCCTGCGCTTCCTTAACTCCAAGCCGAGGTTAACCTTCCACCCCCATCAGCCCAAGGTCCCGGCTCAAGACAGCCCTGGCTTGTTTACGTTTAAAGCTGCTGACTCTTAAAGCTCCAGCCATTATAAGCAAAACGCAGCTAGACACTTTTCCATGCCTTCTCTGTTGCTTCTATAGCCCTCTTAACATGATTTTAAAAGCCTTTTGCCCTTCCCTTCTAGAAGACAAGGTGGAGGCAAACTGTATGGCGGTTTTGATACCAGCCACCTAATTTAAAAGTGCTACATAAGTAATCCCCACAGAGCAAAGTTTGTAGAAAGGCAGAGGAACTCGGGGTGTGCAGAAGCATGTTGTGTCAAATTGTGCAACTGACCAAAATGTAACTTACAGTCAGATGTCTTACATGTCTTACAGTTAAAAGATGGTTTAGATTGAGACTTATAATCACATAGTAGAAAATGAAAGAATTAGCCCAGAATTCAAAAGGCCAGGCGTGGTGACTCATGCCTGTAATCCCAGCACTTTGAGAGGCTGAGGCGGGAGGATCACTTGGGGTCAGGAGTTCAAGACCAGCCTGGCCAACATGGCGAAACTCCGTCTCTACTAAAAATACAAAAATTAGCCAGACGTGGTGGCACAGGCCTATAATCCCAGCTACTCCGGAGGCTGAGGCAGGAGAATTGCTTGAAGCTGGAAGGCAAAGGTTGCAGTGAGCAGAGATGGCGCCACTGCACTCCAACCTGGGCGACAGAGTGAGACTCCGTCTCAAAAAAAAAAAAAGTTTGTGTTTAAAAAGCCTGCTAGATAGAAGGGAATAGACACTGAATCCAGGAAACACCAGTGCAAAGCCTGTGTGTGTTGAGATAAACTGGACCCAGTCATTGTAATAGCATGCAGCTGACAGATCTCCTTTTATGTGTCCTCCTTTGTAAAAAGTTACTTGACAACTTAGAAATGCCTGTTACATAATCCAGCCCTTCTCTGTCTACACACATTATACCACTGTTGGGGGCCACCAAGACATTGGGCATAGGAGTTATTAAAAAGCTTGAGACAGAACAACATAATGACCCTGGAAATGGAAGTTTCTGTTTATCCAAGAGATCTGTGCATTACATTGTATCGTTCCCCATATTGCACGGCACTACTGTGCTATACATCCAGTGGATACTCAATTATTGATCAAAATCATGAATGATCTTTGCTTTAAGTCACAAACTATCTGTGGCCAACACATACAAAATGAGTAGTGGTTGGCCAGGCACGGTGGCTCACGCCTGTAATCCAAGCACTTTGGGAGGTGGAGGTGGGGGGATCACCTGAGGTCAGGAGTTTGAGACCAGCCTGGCCAACATGTTGAAACCCCGTCTCTACTAAAAATACAAAAACATTAGCTGGGTGTGGTGGTGAGTGCCTGTAATCCCAGCTCCTTGGGAGGCTGAGGCAGGAGAATCACTTGATTCTGGGAGGTGGAAGTTGCAGTGAGCCGAGATTGCGCCATTGCATTCCAGCCTGGGCAACAAGAGCGAAACTCCATCTCAAAAAACAAAACAAAATGAGTAGTGGTTGTTTATGCTAATGAACAGGTGCAAACTTCAAACCATGTACCCAAATTATTGATCAAAATCGTGAATGATCTTTGTTTCAAGTCACAAACTATCTGCGGACAACACACACAAAATGAGTAGTGGTTGTTTATGCTAATGAACAGGTGCAAACTTCAAACCATGTACCCAAATCCAATGTCTTCCTTCCTCTTCACTCTGTCCCCACCACCTACCACTCAACACCCACAGAGGTATCCAATATAGTCTGGGGACTGGAGCTGGTCACTCTTCTGTGTTGGCATGGCAAAGATGGTTAGCTGGCCACAGAGAGGTGGCCTAAGGGGTGGCCAAGGGATTCATACAAAGTCTTGGGATCACTTTTTATTTCTTTCTCTACCTAGTTCTTCCTTTCTATTATCTCAAATATGTCTCTTTTCACTTTCCCCTATATCATTGCTCTCTTCTACACAGTTGCCTGTTTCCACCCTTCCAGTCTCTCCCACATGCTATCCCATAGCAAGCCAGAGCTTTATACTTACAAAGTTGATCTCATCAAAACTGCTCAAACCTCCAATGACAGCTTATTGTCTACAGTAAGGCCTACCTGCTGATGTGAGTGTTAGATGTGAACGTCAGTCACTCTAAATAGACTCTCCTGTACTAAGAATATGAGACAGTTTGCCAAACCCTCATTCACCATGTCCTGTATTCCACACCATCCATGATCTGATCTCCTTCTCCTTTTACAACCTGAGTTTCTGCCCTTCCATTCCTGGTATCCAGGAAAGCCAGACTTTCCACATGTAACCTGGCACTTTTAGTCTCCATGTCTTTGAGTGTGATGTTCCCTCTGCCAGAAGTTCCTCTTCTCCCTTCTCCCACCTCTGCATGCCCAAGCTCTACTTCCCCAGTGGAACTTCCTATATACTGCCAAGGCAAAGTTCTACCTCCTCCTCAATTCCCATAGCCAGGCCAACTTGCCCCCTAACATTCATGGGTTTCCATGCCAAGAGTATCAGAGGCCCTTATCACATAGTCTAAATATTAAAGGTTGCTAATTAACTAATAAACTGTAAAAGGTGGTGTAGTGTAGAGAGAGTTGGCCCACGTTTCCAGCTTCTGTCTCTGTACTTGGGAAAATGAATTTATGTATGAAATTCTGGGATCTTGGACACTCAGGACACAGTTTAGAAGGAGGAGGAAGTTCAGGCTTCTGGTGAGCGTGTCCCCTTAATCCAGAAGATCCTGTAAAACTCAGAGCCCAGGTCAGGGACTCAGTTGCCTGGTCTAAGGGCACATCCTTTTTAAGGTACCTCTCAACACTTTCCACCCTGCCTTCTTGTTATATCTGTACATGTTGAGTCTTACCAAACTAGAAACATCCTGAAAATGAGAACAGTGTCTAATTCATGTTTTACCCCTCATGGGGACTAGCAGTTCCCATTTATGACTTCAATAAATATTTGATAGATAAATGAAATAATAAATAATGTAGAATTTTTGAATGCTTAAATATTTTTATTACTTTGGATGATGGGAATAGTCCACCAAATGATATTCAGAAAGTCTCCTGTGCTGAGACTATGAGTCACTTCAGCAAAAGCCAAAGTTATCATGCCCTAAAAAACCCATAGGGAGAGATAATATATAGAGCAGGGTGTAATATTTGAAATGTTTACTGCCAAAGGATTGCCTATATTAAAAATAAGGTTTCAGTATATTAAAAATAAGTTCTTCTAGCAGAGATGTTTTCAGGGTAATTTACATTCAGTGTTCACTTGGATATCCTCAGATCAATACTAGAAGTGAAAGAGTTTGCAATCTATTATCTGTCAACTGAGTGTTTTGTGAATCCCTTTTCTTACTCCCTGCCTTGTAATAAATATAATCTTTTTTTTGAGATGGAGTTTCATTCTTTGTTGCTGAGGCTGGAGTGCAATGGCACGATCTCGGCTCACTGCAACCTCCACCTCCTGGGTTCAAGCAATTCTCCTACCTCACCTCCTGAGTAGCTGGGATTACAGGCACCTGCCACCATGCCTGGCTAATTTTTGTATTTTTAGTAGAGACGGGGTTTCATCATGTTGGCCAGGCTGGTCTCGAACTCCCGACCTCAGGTGATTTGCCCACCTCCGCCTCCCAAAGTGCTGGGATTACAGACGTGAGCCACTGCACCTGGCCTAAATATAATTTTTAATATTAACTGGTTTATTGAGCAGTCTGCTTCATGAGGTGCAAATAAAATATGGGGTTTTAAATCATTCCCTTTCAACAAAGGGAAATGTTCTATCAAATCTACATGTTCTGTCTTTTAATAATATTCCAAGGAGTGCTCTTAGATTTAGAGTCATTGTCATTTTCGGTTATTAAAAATACACACACGGCCAGGTGCGGTGACTCACGCCTGTAATCCCAGCACTTTAGGAGGCCAAGGTGGGCAGATTACCTGAGGTAGGGAGTTCGAGACCAGCCTGGCCAACATGGTGAAACCCCGTCTCTTCTAAAAGTACAAAAATTAGCGGGGCGTGGTGGTGCATGTCTGTAATCCCAGCTGCTCTGGAGGCTGAGGCACGAGAATCGCTTTAACCCACGAGGTGGAGGTCGCAGTGAGCCTAGATCACAACACTGCACTCCAGCCTGAGTGACAGAGTGAGACTCTGTCTCAAAACACACACACACACACACACACACACACACACACACACACACACACACACACACACACACACACATATTCCAGACTTCCTTAGATCAATAGGCCAGCATCAGGGAGGGATGTGGTCTGCTCTTTTACTCCTTCCCATACATCACATTTTAGCTTCTTGGGTGTTGGGAAGGGAACGCAGGATCAGGATGAAATGAGCAAACATATCATTCTGATCTGGGTTTGCGATTTCAGTCCTCACGACTCCACTGCTCATCTAGTAAACTCTGGTTGCAGAGGCCTTCTTGTTAGGTGGTTGTCAAATAGCAGTTCTATGCTGGGCATGTGGGTGAAGATTTTAAAAGCTCTGAAAGACCTCGCAGTGCACAGTTCTTCGAAGTGGGAGAGCTTGCCCCAGGCTGACTTCTTCCCAACCCCTTCAGCTCCACCCCTGACACTATTATCCACAGGCCAACCAACCTCTTGGGTGGGTTCTAGCAAGTCTGGCCTCCTTTTGACCATAAGAGATTTAGGCAGGATTTGCTTCATGGTGTTGCAACCTGTGCAATAGCACAGGGCCCTGTGATTGGTTTGATGTTTTGTTGGTGCTATCCTGAAATTCTTGATTATTTTTTAACAAGAGGCCCCACAATTTTATTTTGCACTGAGCCATGAAAATTTATGTAGGTAGTTCTGGATACAGGCATCCTTACCATGCCAAAGACGGGGCATGTAAACGGCTCCACTGATCCCCCTCATTCCATCAATCTATCAATCTCCAATTCCTTTTTCCCTACTCAGACAGATCAACAAATCTGACATACCAAATCACTTCCAATTAGAACATCCAAGGCCAGGCTCTTGTAGGTGAGAGGTGACAGTGTGCTGGCAGCCCTAGCTCGCTCTCAGCGCCCACTCTGGCCGCGCTTGAAGAGCCCTTCAGCCAGCCGCTGCACTGTGGAAGCCCCTCTCTGGGCTGGCACTCTGCTTGCGATGGGGTGTGGAGGGAGAGGCGCGGGTGGGAACCGGGGCTGCGCGCTGCGCTTGCGGACCAGTGGGAGTTCCGGGTGGGCGTGGGCTGGGCAGCCCCGCACCCGGGACGGCCGGCCTGCGCCGGCCCCAGGCAATGAGGGGCTTACCAGCTGGGCCAGCAGCTGTGGAAGGTGCGCCGGGTCCCCCAGCAGTGCCAGCCCGCCAGCGCTGTGCTCGAATTCTCACCAGGCCTCAGCTGCCTCCCCGCGGGGCAGGGCTTGGGATTTGGCAGCCCGCCATGCCCGAGGAAAAATCTCTGCTACTCCTCACTAGGCCAAAAATGAACGACTCTGCTATTTCACGGTAGTCAATTTGTATTCAGTGTGGAGAGTTTTGTGAATTTGCTCTCTAATAAATATACATTAGTCACGTATACCTCCTGTTGTGAAATGTTGGACTAAAAACGTGTCCTTAAGGCCTCTGGGTCAAAGCTAAAAGGAAAAAGGTGCGCGGGATAGGGGAGAATGTAATCATCTCAGCCACTATCATCTTAACACTCCTGTGAGGCAGATCCTGTGGCCATTTCACCTATACCCAGCCACCTTTCCCCCATAGTGTAACAGCCCAATGGGGTTAACCCCACCCCCAACTCCAAGCATGGTTCTTAACTAGGCTAAACCAGTATTTCTCAAGCTTTAGTACACATAAGAACCGTCTGGAGAACTTGTTAAAACACAAATCCTTGGGCCTTAGCTCCTGAGATTCTGATTTAGCTGGTCTTGGCGGGGACTTACTAACATTCCTGAAGGGGGTGATTGTATGTCGGTAGGGGTTGGGGAGAGGAGGTTGAAACAAACCTTGGCTAGTGGCTCAGCAAATGATTTGTTTTTAATTTTTATTTTGAAATAACTTCAAACTTACAGAAATAATCTCCAATTTACAGAAAAGTTATAAGAATACCTGTGACCTAAATTCAGTAATTTTTATGATTTGCCACATTTGTTTTATCACTGCCTTTACACACGTACACATGCAATTTATTTTCAGAACCATTTGAGTGTAGGTTGCATACATCATGCCCTATTGCCTTTTAATACTTCATGTATACCTAAGAACAAAGATATAGCCAAAGAACAACCATCGAGTTCAGGAAATTTAACTCTGATATACCACTGTCTCAATAGTGTCTTTTACATCATTTTTTTCTTCCAGGACAGAATCCTATTTAGAATTACATATAGCATTCAGTTTTCATGGTTTTTTTTTTGTCTCTTTTAATCTATAACAATTCCTTAGCCACACTTTGAATTCAGTGACATTGACATTTTTTAATAATACAAGCCATTTGGCTAGGCACAGTGACTCACGCCTGTAATCCCAGCACTTTGGGAAGTCGAGGCGGGCAGATCACTGGAGGTCAGGAGTTTGAGATCATCCTGGCCAACATGGTGAATCTCCGTCTCTACTAAAAATACAAAAATTAGCCGGGTGTGTTGGCGGGCACCTGTAGTCCCAGCTACTGAAGAGACTGAGGCAGGAGAATTGCTTGAACCTGGGAGGTGGAGGTTACAGTGAGCCGAGATCACTCCAGCCTGGATGACAGTGCAAGACTCTGTCTCAAAAAAAAAAAAGAAAAAAGAATACAAGTCATTTACTTATAGGCTGTTCCATAATAGGATTTGTCTTGCATTTCACAATTAGATTTGGTTAAGCATTTCTAGCCAGAATACTACAAAAGTAATTATGTGTTCTTCCCAGGGCACCCTAACCTTAGGCACACGATGTATATCTGTATCTGCTCTTTGTTGACGGTGTTAGTTTTGATCACTCTCAGAGTGTTGTCTAGTGGACAGGAATTTAAGAATAATCCCAAACCAGATCTCTTTTGAAGATGTGGCCCAGAAGAAACAATCTTAGCCTGGGAAAACTCTGGAAATGCAGGCCAATCTCCAGGCAACAAAAAGTCTGACATTCATCTCAAAAATATTGTCTAACACATCTTTTGACCCTTGACCTCTCTGTTTCCAAAGCCAGAGTTTGACATCAATCTACTGTGTTTCCCTACCTGCAGGAGACAAATATCAGCTTTCCATGTGGTGCCTTTGAAGTTCTTCTCACTAGATTAGTGAGAAGTCAAAGACTTCCCTCCCATGACTGACACACACACACACGCACACACACATGCATGCACACGTTCTTCTCACCTGCACTGGGTATGTACGGCGTGAGATGCAACAGAGCAGTAGCTCATTCCAAAACACTCACATCTCCAACAGCCCAACTGTTTTATATCCTTGGTCTGGGAGAAAGATTTTTAAGCATTGTATCCCCTGTGGTCAAATATTTCCTTTCAAGATTTGCATCTTGGTCTTACTGATGGTATTTCGATGCCTCCATTGAAACTCCCAACTTCACATCCCATTAAAATATTCTTCTGACCTATTTGAGGGTCACAGCTCTTAGAAGTATTTACACTACTTGCTGCTGAATCGCTTATGGCTTGATCTGACCCTAAGGTCATAATTCTATAAGGGCTTGGAAATGAAAAAGAGGAGAGGTGTTGTAATTAGAAGTATTTTATGAAGAACTGATACAACTGATACCATTTGGTTCCAAGAACCATGATCAATTACAGCTGAGAATCATCAAAATATTGAAGAAAAGAGAAAGTGGCCCAGTCTCTATAACAGAAAAGAATGGGGAGTTTTAAGAAAAAAATGAGCCAGGCACTGTGGTTCACACCTGTAATTCCAATTCTTCGGGAGGCCAAAGTAGGTGGATTGCTTGAGCCCAGGAGACCAACCTGGGCTGCATGGCGAAACCCCATCTCCACCAAAAATACAAAAATTAGCTGGGCGTGGTGGTGCACGCCTGTAGTCCCAGCTACTCAGGAGGCTGAGGCGGGAGGATGGCGTGAACCCGGGAGACAGAGATTGCAGTGAGCCAAAATCACGCCTCTGTGCTCCAGACTGGACGGCAGAGTGAGACCTAGTCTCAAAAAAAAAAAAAAAAGTATGCCTATCTAAAATCTTGTCTACTTCAATTTGCAATGATTCTTCCCCAAATACAATTTAATGTTCCCATGTAGATGTCAGAAAGCATTTATCAAGCACTTAAATGAATCCCATACCTGTATGCCACAATAGTTAAGGACGCAAGTATTGCATAGACCTGGGATGAAGTTACTAATTCACAATTTACTCTCTACCAGGCTTTATGCAAATACATAACCTCTGGGGCCTCGTTTTACTTATGTGTAAAATGAGGACAATAATGGTATCTATCTCTTGTGGTCTTTGTGAGGTTTAAATTAGAAGTTACATTTAAGGGGCTTGATGTGGTGCCTGGCATAAAGTGCTCAATAAACTTTTGTGTTTTTTTGTTTTGTTTCGCTGTTTTTTAGAGAGAGGGTCTCACTCTGTCATCCAGGCTGAAGTGCAGTGGTGCAATCATAGCTCACTGCAGCCCAGAATTCCAGAGTCAAGCGATCCTTCGGCTTCAGCCTCTCAAGGAGCTAGGACTATAAGGCATAAACCACCACACCCAACTTCAATAAATATTAGCTATTATTGTGATTATGATTATCTGTGAGAAAAGCAGTTTGAAACGTCATAAGAAAACCAAGCATCAGAGGTGTTGCTGTCTATGCAGTAAGACATACCAATCACTGAGCCCACACCAGAGCTGTCTCCAGAGCCTCTGGGCCACCAGCTCTGTCATTTACAGATCAATCCCTTCCATCAACAGTAGCAAATTCTTTTTTTGTTGTTTTTTGTTTTTGTTTTTTAAGATGAGTCTTGCTCTGTCGCCCAGGCTGGAGGGTAGTGGTACCATCTCGGCTCACTGCAACCTCCACCTCCCAGGTTAAAGTGATTCTCCTGCCTCAGCCTCCGGAATAGCTGGGATTACAGGCCCCCACCACCACCATACCCAGCTATTTTTTGTATTTTTAGTAGAGACCGGGTTTTGCATGTTGGTCAGGCTGGTCTCGCACTCCTGGCCTCAAGTGATCTACCCGCCTCTGCCTCCCAAAGTGCTGGGATTACAAGCATGAGCCACACTGAGCCAGGCCAAAATTCTTGATAATTATTAAATTTTTCTCTTTCAAGGAATTTGAATTTTTTAAAAAATATGTGTAAGAGAAAGAAATCAATTTTTTTAACAGACACATTTCAGACAGCAGGGAAAAGCAAATTTTGAGACAAAAGAAACAAAATGGCTAAATTTCCAGCCTGGCGCTATAAAACCACCCACAATTGTCACATAAGAACTCTGCTTTCCACAAGCTGACAGCTTTTTATCTCTTCAAAGAAGGTAGCAGATAAAACCCACAGAGAAAACTGCCATCTAACACCAGAGAATGCTGTCATGCTTGTGGTTCCTGATTTTTGGGAAGACATAATGCTTTGGTTGGGCAAAACCAGGGAGAATAAATCCAGGGAAAACTTCCTGGAGTCCTTTTTCTCACCCCTGTGATTTCCCCAAGTTTACCTTTGTTTTCTCTCATTTATGAATCTAGTTTGAAATGCAGTAATGTGGGTCTACTTTAGTGCATTATTTCGGATGTATACGTCCTGATTACCCAACTAATTAGCATCAATTTGTTAAAGGCAAGAACTCTGAGTTGTACTTTTTGTTTCAGAGTGAACGCCTAGATGTGAAGGAAGCTGTTTTGTACCTGTTTTTTGTACCTATAGGCACAGTACCACAGTCTACAGTCCTGATTATTTGTAAGAACTCAATATATAAAAAAGAAAGTATAAGAAATCAATGGGAAAGCATAAGATTATGCAAGAAATGATGTTATTTACTTATATGGAGAATACTAGTTTAGCAGTTTTAAGTTATCACATATCTTAAAAATAAATCCAGGGCCAGGTGCAGTGACTCACGCCTGTAATCCCAGCACTTTGGGAGGCAAAGGTGGAAGGATCACTTGAGGTCAGGAGTTTGAGACCAGTCTAGGCAACATAGCCAGACCTCATCTTTCAAAAAAAATAAAATTTAATTTAAAAAATTTAAAAAACTACATCCATAGTCCCAGTTACTCAGAGGCTGAGACAGGAAGATCTCTTTAGCTCAGGAGTTTGAGGCTTCAGTGAAACATGATGGTGCCACTGCACTCCAGCCTGGGTGACACAGTGAGACCTTGTCTCAAAAATAAATTAATTAATTTTATATTTAATGACTTAATATATTCACCTGAATTCAAAATTCACCAAAATAAAGGGAATTGAATATTTACCATCTTAAGAACAGGAGAATACCTATGCTTAGAAATACATATGCATTAATATAAAAACATAAAGCAAATTATCAAGTAAGTTTAATTCTTACAACTTTAAATTTTTATGTAAATATTCTAACACCAGTAAGAGAAGGGGAAGGGGTGAGTGAAGGGAACAAAAAGCGATATAAATGTATTTACTACCACTGAACTGCATACTTAAAATGGTAAAGATAGTAAATTATATATGTATTTTTTTCTTCTATTTTTAAAATGTAACAAAAAACTCAACTGAAAGTAAAACAACAAAGTGGGAATAGTTTGCAACAAATATTATAGGCAAAAGGTTGGTTACAGGCAAAAAAAAGTAATATAATAGTGAGATATCATTTCTCATGCATTAGATTAGCAAAACAAAAGTTTTTAATTATTGTAACCAATGCTGTTAGTCAAACAGCCAATCTCATATTTTGTACAACCATTTTAATGGCAATGTGGACATACAGAATATAACCTAAAGAAATAATCCTATGTATGAAAAGTGCTTTAATCACAATTATGTTTATCATAGTAATAATAATAAGCATGGAGAAAAAATAAATATTGAACAGTAGCAAATTAGTGATTACACTGTAGCAGCTGACAGGGAGTATAGTAAGCAATTCTTACTAAGAATATGTAATAATATGTAAAATGATTTATATGATGACTTTATTTTTATTTATTTATTTTTATTTTTATTTTTTTTGAAATGAAGTTTTGCTCGTCGCCCCGGCTGGAGTGCAGTGACGCGGTCTTGACTCACTGCAACCTCCGCCTCCTGGAGGCCACAATTTCTCCATTCCCAGTTGTCTGGGATATTTTCTCCTAGAGTTGTTCCATAATTGCCTGTGTCTCTGATACTAAGGATTCTTAATATATGTCATATACTCAGCCTCCTGAGTAGCTGGGATTACAGGCACCCACCACTACGCCCAGCTAATTTTTGTATCTTTAGTAGAGACAGACAGGGTTTCACCATGTTAGCCAGGCTGGTCTTGAGCTCCTGAACTCAGGTGATCCACCCACCTCAGCCTCCCAAAGTGCTGGGATTAAAGGTGTGAGCCATCACGCCCAGCCTATACGATGACTTTAAAAGCAAGATAGAATCACTAGGGAAAAAACAATAATCAACAAAAAAGACTATTATAATAAAACTCTGGTAATTTTTTCTCCTTTCCTAATGTTTTAGAGAAGATCTATTTTTTAAAGAAAAATATAAACTGTTCCACAATAAATGGCATTTGCTTTTAAGAAAAAAATTTCCCCCCAAAATTATAAGGAAGGCTTTTTCCAGCAAAATCTGATAATGGCACAGTAGAGTGAGGGCAGAGCAGTAAAAGATGGAATCATCAGTTTCCGCTGTGCAGAAGACATGATGGGAAATTCCCTCTCAGTGTTTTAATTGATCTTTTCCTATTGGTGCATATTCTAAGAAAATGATTATCATGTTCTTTGTAGTGAAATCATAAGGACAGCACATACATCTTCGTGGCGTTTTAGTAATTCATTTTTCCTGGGCCAGTATCTCCTGGCATCTTTCAGAATATCTCAGAGGAAAAAAAGTACATGTGGAAATTCAAGAAGCCAGTAGAATTTGAATCCACCCTTCCTGGCAGAAATAGATTTCTGAAGATTGGAATGTAGTTCTCCATGACAACCTTATCAGTGTCTGGTGTCTGCTTATTTCTGAGTACCATGTTCCAGGAAAGTGTTGCAACTAAACTTGTTACCATTTTTGCCGTAGCTATGAGCTCCCGGCTAAGCACAGATCTGGCCTCGCTCACCATTACAATCTCTGCTTATCAAACTGCAGCAGGCTTTGCATTGAATAAAGTTTGCAATAAATGATACACAGACACTGACAGAGAGGTAAGATGCTAAACTCTTTTCAGTAGGAGCTTTTTAGAGATAGTCAAATATATGGACCTAAACTTAGCTCCCCAAGCTCTTCCAAATCAGCTTGCATCTACTCTGAAGAACGTTCTAAGACAGGTGTGAATCTAATCCAGTATTTTTCCATTGAAATAGGTTTACAACTAGAGAAAACTCGAAATTTTTTTCAAATAGTACGAATATACCCATCACAGCTGCTTCACACGGACTTTCATTTCCCTGAAATGATAGACACCTGCTCCATACGTCACTTCCTACCCATATTTGTATGTAAACTGAGTTAACAGGACACCAGGTTTTGAATATGTGCTCACTTCCTTGAGACTGTTTAAGCATCTGTATTGTGGAATTTCTGAAAGAATGTGTAAATGATAATGTGTGGAACTAAAGGGTAGGCAGGTAGATTAAGCAGTAGATTAAGCCAGCAGTAACTGTTCTGTTTGCTTCCGAAAAGCATGCTATTTTACCCACAGGCCACAATTTCTCCATTCCCAGTTGTCCAGGATATTTTCTCCTAGAGTTGTTCCATAATTGCCTGTGTCTCTGATACTAAGAATTCTTAATATATGTCATTCCTCCAACACACAGGCGTACACACATCCATATAAAGTTCTATTATATTGGTTTTTCAGCAACTATATTAAAAATCTACAGTAACTTTACTTTCACTCTTAAAGTTTAAAATTATCATCTGGTTGTTACTCATTAGTATTTTCTTCTAACTTGATGTTTATCTAACTTTTTTTTTCCTTACAGATTTTCTTCTTGTAAGCCTATTCTTTGACCAAAGATGAGTATTTTGGGAGAGAGATCTCTTTCTCTCTACTCTCACCCTGCTAAGACACATCCCATCAATCCAAACAGCATCAGTCATTGAGAGGTGACAGCGTGCTGGCAGTCCTCACAGCCCTCGCTCGCTCTCGGCGCCTCCTCTGCCTGGGCTACCATTTTGGTGGCACTTGAGGAGCCCTTCAGCCCACCGCTGCACTGTGGGAGCCCCTTTCGGGGCTGGCCAAGGCCAGAGCCCACTCCTTCAGCTTGCAGGGAGGTGTGGAGGGAGAGGCGCGAGCAGGAACCGGGGTTGCGTGCGGCGCTTGCGGGCCAGCTGGAGTTCCGGGTGGGCGTGAGCCTGGCGGGCCCGGCACTCGGAGCAGCCGGCCGGCCCTGCCGGCCCCGGGCAATGAGGGACTTAGCACCCGGGCCAGCAGCTGCGGAGGGTGTACTGGATCCCCCAGCAGTGCCAGCCCACCGGTGCTGCGCTCGATTTCTCGCTGGGCCTTAGCTGCCTTCCCGCGGGGCAGGCCTCGGGACTGCAGCCCGCCATGCCTGAGCCTTCCCCCACCTCCATGGGTTCCTGTGCAGCCCGAGCCTCCCTGACGAGCACCACCCCCTGCTCCACGGCACCCAGTCCCATCGACCACCCAAGGGCTGAGGAGTGCGAGCGCATGGCGCGGGACTGGCAGGCAGCTCCACCTGCAGCCCTGGTGCGGGATTCACTAGGTAAAGCCAGCTGGGCTCCTGAGTCTGGTGAGGACCTGGAGAGTCTTTATATCTAGCTCAGGGATTGTAAACACACCAATCGGCACTCTGTATTTAGCTCAAGGTTTGTGAGTGCACCAATCGACACTCTGTATCTAGCTGCTCTGGTGGGGCCTTGGAGAACCCTTATGTCTAGCTCAGGGTTTGTAAACACACCAATCAGCACCTTGTGTTTAGCTCAAGGTTTATGAGTGCACCAATTGACACTCTAGCTAGCTGCTCTGGTGGGGCCTTGGAGAACCTTTATGTCTAGCTCAGGGATTGTAAATACACCAATCGACACTCTGTATCTAGCTCAAGGTTTGTAAACACACCAATCAGCACCCTGTGTTTAGCTCAAGGTTTGTGAGTGCACCAATCCATACTCTGTATCTAGCTGCTCTGGTGGGGCCTTGGAGAACCTGTGTGTCCAAACTCTGTATCTAACTAATCTGATGGGGACATGGAGAACCTTTGTATCTAGCTCAGGGATTGTAAACGCACCAATCAGCGCCCTGTCAAAACAGGCCACTTGGCTCTACCAATCAGCAGGATGTAGGTGGGGCCAGATAAGAGAATAAAAGCAGGCTGCCGGAGCCCGCATTGGCAACCCGCTGGGGTCCCCTTCCACACTGTGGAAGCTTTGTTCTGTTGCTCTTTGCAATAAATCTTGCTACTGCTCACTCTTTGGGTCCACGCTGCTTTTATGCGCTGTAACACTCACCGCGAAGATCTGCAGCTTCACTCCTGAACCCAGGGAGACCACGAGCCCGCCAAGAGGAACGAACAACTCCAGATGCGCTGCCTTAAGAGCTGTAACACTCACCGCGAAGGTCTGCAGCTTCACTCCTGAGCCAGCGAGACTACGAACCCACCAGAAGGAAGAAACTCTGAACACATCCGAACATCAGAAGGAACAAACTCCAGACGCACCACCTTAAGAGCTGTAACACTCACCGCGAGGGTCCACGGCTTCATTCTTGAAGTCAGTGAGACCAAGAACCCACCAATTCCGGACACATCATCAGGCACCATTTGTGGTTTGGGTTTGTTTTTTGTTTTTAAAGACAAGGACTCACTCTGTTGCCCAGGCTGGAATGCAGTGGCCCAATCACAGTTCACAGCAGCTTTGAATTCCTGCTCGCTCAAGCGATCCTCTGCCTCAGCCTCCTGAGTAGCTGGGACTACAGGTGCACACCACTATTCCCAGCCATCATGGCTGTTTCTATTGGGTTGGTGCAAAAGTTACTTTTAATAGCAAAACTGCAATAACTTTTGCACTAACCTAATAATATAGCTTTTGTCTAAGTCAGTTTTGCATTAGATGCTTTCACCTTACTCCACTTTTTTTTTTTTTTTTTTGAGACAAGTTCTCCCTCTGTTGCCCAGGCTGGTGTGATCAAGACTCACTGCAATCTCAACCTTCTAGGCTCAAGCAATTCTCCTACCTCAGCTTCCTGAATAGCTGGGAACACAAGCATAACGCCACCACCCCCGACTAACTTTTTTTATTTTTTGTAGAGACAGGGTCTCGCCATGTTGCCCAGTCTGATCTCGAGCTCCTGGGCTTGAGCAATCCTCCCACCTCAGCCTCCCAAAGTGCTGGTACTATAGGTGTAAGCCACCACGTCCAGCCTTCACTTGTTAATATTTACCCGTTTCTTCCCCCACAATAATAAAAATATCAGCTTTCATTTTTCTCTAAACTGGTGTGCACCATGACTGGGTCAACTTGTAGCCAATCAGGTACAGGATTTGGGGGGGGAAAAAGCTATGTTGTCATCTGACAATGTTCTATTCATAAAAGCAAGCAGATATGAACATTTTAATGCTTTAAAATGTAACTGGTCTGTGGTGGCTTACATCTGTAATCCCAAGCCTTGAGCAACATAGTGAGACCTTGTCTTTATAAAAAATAAACAAAATTAGCTTGGCATGGTGTTGTGCAGCTATAGTCGCAGCTGTTGAGGAGATTGCACCACTGCACTCCAGCCTGAGGGATACAGCAAAACCCTGTCTCAAAAATAAATTAAATAAATAGTAACTGTTTATTGAAAGTTAATGGGATATACTGGCAGTCATTTTACTCATGCAGCAAATATTTATTGAGCACCTACTATGTGGCAAGCATTATATTAAGTGGTAGTTATAGACGATCCTGCAAGGAGTTGGACTTAACTGTCCCTTATAAAACATCAGACCATTTTTGTAAGCCACGTAAAATGGTCTAAGGGGAAAAGGAAAAATTAATATTAATTCTTTATGAATTACACAGTCCTGTTACATCTTGTTTGAAGATTGACATCTAAAATCAGAATTAAAGTAAAAACTGAATTAACTAAAGAACAAAACTTTTTTTTTTTTTTTGAGAGAGAGAGTCTCACTTTTCATACAGGCTAGCATGCAGTGGTGCCATCACGGCCCACTGCAGCCTCAACATCCCTGGCTCAAGTGATCTTCCCACCACAGCCTCCCGAGTAGCTGGGACCACAGGTGTGCACCACTATGCCTGGCTATTTTTTAATATATTTTGTAAAGATGGAGTCTCATTATGTTGCCCAGGCTGAAAAAAATTACCTTTTAAGCATTAGAATCTCATCAAGAACTGTCAGATACTCACACTCCCAAAGGCATGGTGCCTACTGAGACAAAATAGCAAATGAACAACTCCCTTCTCATGTTCTTTCCAGGAACTAACCCTAGTGAGAAGCAGGCGAAATCTCCTCCACTACTAAAATGGTTATTTTCCTCTTTATTTTCTAAACAAAATGTTAAGCCAAATTAAACTGGACTGTGCTTCAACTTCACAATAAAAATTAAGCCCCTGAATTTCTTGAGCTGCCACATTCCAGTAACAGGGAGATATGGTCATATATGTTGTTAAAAAGCACGTGGTGGGGTGGGGGAAATAAGAGTTTAGAAAACCAATACTCTGAGGGGGAAAAAAAGGAATCAAACCATACATGGTCATTTATAAACAATAAGTATAATGACACATGTCCTCCAAGTCATACATGCCAAAAAAAACCCTCAAAACATAATATTTTAAGATAATTATTAATTGTAGAGACTATTAATTACAAAAAAGGTAGGTGAGTTATTTGTATTACAATAGAAGAATGTTAAATATTTTCAATCACAAAATATATTAACAGCCTGGGCAACATAGCAAGACCCTGTCTCTACAAAAAATTTTCTTTAAATTAGACAGGCATGGTGGCATGTGCCTGTAGTCCCAGCTACTCAGGGGGCAGGGGCAGAAGGATTGCTTGAGTCCAGGTGTTTGAGGCTGCAGTGAACTATGATGGGACCAGGCACCACTGCACTCCAGACTGGGTGCTGACAGAGCAAGATCCTGTCTCCAAAATATATATATGTATATATATATTAGCTCAACAAAATAGCTAAGCAATAAGGTTCAGCATTTCTGTGAACAGTATTTTCTACTTATAAAAGCCAATTTTTTTATTATCTGTTTTCATTATCCCAAATTGAAATAGATGCACAGTGTTTGCTTTGTGTGTGTGAATGTCTTATAATCGAATATTATTTTGGAAGTGTATTTTTAATATAAGTATAATGACACTTGCAAATGTGTTTTATGACTTCTAAAGAAGGCAAAATTATGAATTTCTAAAAAGTTTTACAGACTTAAAATTTGCATATTAATTTTAATCAAATATATGGTATATTTCGGGTTCATGTCATATTTGCAAAAATTGCCGTGAGGGTACACAGTTGGTCTTATGCATTTTTAAAGTTAGTCTGTAGTAATGTGGATAATAAAGAAATGTTTGCAAAGCCAAAACAAAGCAGAAAATTGTAGTAATTATCAAATCAGCGTATATCACTTATCATCAACTACCTGTTGTTCATTGGCAATGTTCAACTCACCTGCACTCATTGAAGCCCAGCAAGGAAAAAAACCTCCGTATCACAATTCCTTCTCAATAACATGGTCTATGTATAAAGACACAGACTTGTGTAAATATTAATATTAAATATAAATTCTAATAAAATTATCTTAGCCTAACCTAATAAGGACTGCTTAGAACAACTTTGCCACTTATCACATATTTTAATAATTTTTAGAATTTTCAGAATTACTTTCATACTCAGTTGAACTGTACTCAAATAGGTACAGTGAAGAAAGGGGGGAAATGCTGTCATTATAGTTCTGAAAATAAGAAGGATAAGAGTAAATGCAAGCAAGACTGTGAGGTATATAATTAAATTACTAGAATTTGTTTCTTTGGTGACATTTCTGGGCAAAGAAAATAAATAGTATTTTCTCAATTATTATCAATTTCCTAATTTTTAATGAAAAACACCCTAAGAGCTTCCAGCTATGTACTTAGCTTGTCCACCATTGGATTTTTTATCTTCATTCTGAGTTAACAGAGGAATTTCTCAAATTGGACTTTATTAGCAAAAAATGTAACTGTTCTCTATGTGGGACAATGCCAAAGTTTATATTGTTAAATTCCATGTAATCTGGAGGAAATTACCATGTAAATTTGCAACAAATTATGTTTAAAGATCAAATCTATATTCCTGGAAGACATTCTATAATGTCGCCATTAACTTTAAAATGAAAATTCTTTTATCTCACTATAACACTTGACTATTCCAGACGAACAGGAAATTCCTTATTCATCAGTTTGTTCAACATACTGTATACTCCAAGATGTATTATAGGAGTAGAGGGTGTGCCTGAGAGAAGTGAAAGGAATCAATGATCATGAACTTTGTATTACTCAATCCTAGTATGAGAAATGACTGAATCAACAAAATTAATGATCTTTAATGTCCCTAAAATAGCAATAATAAGATGACTATTTCTATAGATAACCTTCAGTTAATATTTTTAAATTACTTAAGATTTTGTAGGTAAGTGAAAACACTTAGTTTTGTGGATGTTTCTATTAGTGCTTACTAACAATGCAAAACAAGGTGGAGAACTGAAGCAGCTCTCTGGATGATTCATGCCCTGTGAAATAGCCAACTTCTTGAGTTTAAGCTTAGGTATGTGCTTTTCCTTCTATTTTGTTGTTTTGTTTGAACTCAATTTTCCTATTGATTTTGCAAACAGGACACTCCCAGGCTTGGTAACATCTCCACACCTAGATGATTATCATCTTTTTCCCAATGTGGAAATGAAAAAACTAAGGACCAAATAAATTGGGTGACTCATCCATAAATCAGAAATTAAATCATAACTTTCTTTTTCAAATCTATCTTTTCATTGTTAATCCTAATTGTAGTAACTATGCCTAATTTTTAAATAATGTACAAATAAATCATGCTTTAGTAGAAAAATAGAAAATAAAGATTAATTAGAGGGAAAAAACTCCCATTTATCCTTCCAGAGATAAGTGCTCTAATCATCATGGTGTACTCTTTTAGCATTTATTATTATTATTATTATTATTATTATTTGAGACGGAGTCTCGCTCTGTTGCCCAGGCCGGAGTGCAGTGGTGTGATCTTGGCTCACTACAACCTCCATCTCCCGGGTTCAAATGATTCTCCCACATCAGCCTCCTGAGTAGCTGGGACAACAGGTGTGTGCCACCACACTTGGCTAACTTTTGTATTTTTAGTAGAGACGGGGTTTCACTATGTTGGCCAGGCTGGTCTTGAACTCCTGACCTCAAGTGGTCCACCTGCCTCGTCTTTTCAAAGTGCTGGATTTACAGGCATGAGCCACTGCACCTGGCCCCTTTTAGCATTTGTTATTTATGTATATTTATACAGATAATATATTTTTTTATAAAAATGGGACAATCCTAGATAATATCTATTCCTTAGTGAGAAAAGCTGGTTTCCAAATGGAATTTGGAATATCTAAGCAATAGATATTTCCATTATGAATACATTTTATGTGCTTTGTTTTTCAAATGCTTACTTCAATTATAAAGAATTTAAAGATAGTTCAATCTATATTAATACTTTCCAATTAATTTTAGAAATTTAGTTATTATTAGCAATTAAAATTCACTGAGATGACCACATATTTGAAACTTGCCATCACTATCAGCAAATACCTTTATGAAAGTATTTTTTGCTCTGATTTTTAAATGTGTAACAGGTAGCGTATTCATTTTGCAAGAATTAAATGGAGCCATTTTATACCTCCCAACCCCTTAAATCAGGTTTCTACCTCAGATATCAAGCCCTGCAGGCTTATTGTACTATGGCTAGAATGGACTTTTGGGGGCTTCTTGATCAAGACAATAAGCTAGAAATCCAGGCTGGTGGCAAAAGAATTTACTAAATTCTTTGTCTCCCACTTAACAAAGACCATCTGCTACAGGGTAGGGAAGGTGCCTTTGGTGCCATTAATGCACTCAGCTCTGCGGCTAAAGTGAAAGGTAGGAAAATGTGATACAGGAGAAATGGAGACATGCTGCATTTGATAGAGTCTAAGACAGCATTGATTACAAGGTGCACCACCATACCACCAAGAAAGAAAAACATTCTGCTAATTAAACTAGGACGTGACAGGAATCCTAAGACCCCATTTCAAAGATGTGAAAATATGGAGGGGGTTGGAGAGTGCATCTTAGAATGCATGAAACAGAGTAAAAGAAAGGACAAGAGGAAGCAAGGAGGCCAGGTGTGATGCTCTGATCTGCTCACTCTGGGGCTTTAAAGCTCAGCTGAGGCCCATGCTGGGGACAGGGGCCTTGCCCTGCTTCCAGTAGGGTTTGGAGGGGAGGCTGCCTCTTGGACACTCCTCACACTAATGCGGACAAGTGGGGTGCCATGTCAGAGAAAAAGCAGTGACTCGGTGTAATGGGGCAGAAAGGGAAGTTAAAGCCAGGTCCCCAAGTTTACCTCTACTCCTGTATGGTTCAGATAGGAGCCAAAGTGCTGGTCCCGAGAGTGAGAATGTGAAGGCACATGAACTGAGACCCAGTGGGGTTGCCGCAGGGCCACTGCAGCAAATCTCTCGCAGTTCTGTGGCAAAGGGCAAGATGATCCCATCATCCACTGGGCCAGGGGCCAGATAGAGAACAGGGCAGAAACTCAGAAGGGACCACAATGAGCAATGTACTGCCAAGTCAGTCAAGGAAGACCACTGGGCTCTATCAAACTGAGAAAGTGACCCAGACATAAGTTAAACCTCTGGTGGACCTCAGCCAGGAGTGCCAACAGAACGGGCAGCAACCTGACAAGAGACATTGCCCCAGAGAGGCCTGAGCACAGAACGAGGACATCACATGGACCTCGGAACCCCCGTCCCCCACAGCCACAAGGTCACAAAACCACATACCACCAGGTGAAATCTGAAAGATCATACGTTTTCTTCAAAAGAGAGTAGACATTTACCTCAAGAGATTGTTTACATTTTTTGTCACTGGATCAAATTTTAAAGAAGTGACTGAAGTGGCCGTTTCCTGGCCATCCAGCAGGTGGAGCCGTGCGTTGATCAGATCAGCAGCAGACAATGAGGTTTTAGACAAATGAAGGAACTACATTTCCTCTATGCTTCTGACTTGCAGAGCCAGGAAATATGTAACCCAACATAAAAGTACAACTTTTCTTCTAATTAGTCAAGGTATGGTATTTGATTATGTCAAGCCACTGTTTCTAACCACATGCAGAGAAATAAATAAAAAGTATTCTCCAGGAACTTTCATTGATATCTCCAACCAGAAGCAACCCCTTCCCCTTCTGAATGTTCCTAGCACATAGGTTCTCAAAGTGTGGTTCCTGGACCATCATCATAGTGTCACCTGGGAATATGTTAGAAATGCAAATTATCAGATCCCATCCCAGAACTACTGTAGCAGAAACTCTGAGGGGTGAGGCCCAGCAATCCATATTTTAACAAACCATTTAACAAGTATTCTGAGAGCACTTTGTGCTAGTCTATGAGATCTATTACATTCTAGCATTATTTTTTTTTTAGTTTTATTGCCCTGTGGCTCCCAGGTTTGAATATTTGATGTCATCAGACTATAAATATACATTGTTCATCCTTGCCACAGTTACCTATCGACCCCTGAATCATCCTCAATTCCTTGCAGATTTAGCTCCTAGCTAACTGTTACTCTTGCCAACACTTTTCTTGTCACAACTCATAATACTTTCAATATCTATATAAATGACCTATCTTCTATCCTGGTCTTTCACTTAATCCCAATTCCTCCTCTCTGCTTTAGCCCATCACTCTATAAGCATGAGGTTGATCCATCATTACCAATTATCAATAGTTACAACCCGTAGTATATATTTCTCCCTCTCTTCTTTCTTTCTCTCTTTCTTTGTTTTCTTTTCTTTCTCTTTCTTTTTTCTTTTCTTTCTTTCTTTCCTTTTCCTTCCTTCCTTCCCTCCCTCCCTCCCTTCCTTCCTTCCTTTTTGTGAGACAGGGGCTCACTCTCTCATCCAGGCTGGAGTACAGTGGCACTATCACAGCTCAGTGCAGCCTCCTCTTTCTGAGTTCAGGTGAGCCTCCCACCTCAGACTCCCAAGTAGCTGGGACCACAGGTGCACTCCACCATGCCTGGCTAAAATTTTCTAATTTTTTGTAGAGACGAGGTGTACATTTATTGCCCAGGTGGTCTCGAGTTCCCAGGTTCAAGCCATCCACCCACCTCAGCTTCCCAAAGTGCCAGAATTACAGGCATGAGCCATCGCACCTGGCCCAATATCATTTTCAAGCAGCTTACTCCCTTACTAGCATCTACATCCTCTTTCTACTTGCACCCCCTAAATACCCTAACTCCAGCAGCCTTCAACCCCATAATCCCATTGATTCACCACTATTACGTGGTAACCAGCCTCTCATATGCCCTATTTTCCCTTCTAACTCAGTTGGATTACAGTTGATTATTATAATCATTCCCATGTACTACCTTCAACTCTCTTTGTCCTTTCCCTCTTTGTATTCTTCACCTGATAAACTCCAACCCTGGTTAAATCCAATGTTCAGCCTACTCTATTCCTGTACCCCCGACTCATATGACTAGAGAAAAATGTGAAACCACACTGGCCAGTCTCATTCTGAATTCATAACTACTGAACCTCAAGTGACTATGGGAGTCATAATACATTCTCTTAATCCATTCTTTCTGTTAGATGACTACTTCATATCTTCTCCCTCCCCTCCTCAAATGCCAACACCTTCTCCCCAATCCTTACTCTCAACCTGCTGATAGTCTTGCTTCCTGTTTCAAGGAAAAAATAGAAGCAATCAAAATGGAATTTCCACAAGCACCTGCCAATGCATCTGTGCCATTTTCTATGCCTCTCATCCTGCTGTTATGAACTCACGCCAACCCCAGCTAATCCCCTTACAGAAAATCTCTCACAAAGAACTGTGTATATTTACTGTCTCTAGTGTCCCCTCCCATTTTCTTTTAAACACTGTGGTTCTGCCCCACGAATCCACTGAAGCTGCTCTTGTCAAGGTCACCTGTGACTTTCATGATGCTAAAGGAATGATCAGTTATTTATGTGTCTTCATCTTACTTGACCTACTGGCAGCATTTTGTACAGCTGATGGCTCCCTCCTCTTTGATACATGTTCTTGGCTTCCACGGACACCACACTTACTGGTTTTCCTTGTACTGCACTACTTCTCAGTCTCTTTTGCTAGTTCTTTTTTTATATTTTCAACATTTAAACAATAGAGTGCCCCAGGGCTCAGACATTGGACCTCTCTCTTCTCAGTCTACCTTCACTCACAAATTTTCCACTCCAACTTGAACCCCAAAGTCTATATCCAACTGCCTAGACATCTGTACTTGTTTGTCTAATGGACACCTTGCAGGCCTACTGCTCAGCAACATACGACACAAGATTGCTTTGTCTGCTATGTGAAGAAGGGACCCCAAAAGAACAAGAAGTAATGTAGGTGTGCAAGTGAGAAGGCTAATGTAGTAGTCTAGGCAAGAAATAACATTGGTATGAATGCCCGTGGTGGTGGTAGAAAAATAAAGAAGTTGACTTGCTTAAAATTAGGTGGAATCAAAAGATTTAATGATGGATTGTTTGGAGGTGGGAAGGAAGAGAAAGAATCAAAGATGGCTTCCAGCATATGGGTTGGACAATGGGGAAAATGATAGGGCTACTAAATGAGGTGTGGAAAACAGGAGGGAAATAGGTTTGGCTCTTCTTGGAAGAGTCAGAAGACAAAAGTCCAGTTTTGAATGACTGAAGTTCCAGATGCTTGACACATCCAATTGGTAATGTTTGCAAATTAACTGAGATATATAAAACTGAAACTCACTAGACAGGATGAGATTAAAAATATAAAACAGTATCAAATGCTACTGAGCAATAAATTAAGATAAGAACTGAAAAGTGTCCTTTGAATTAGGCAATTTGGAGGTCACTAATGAGCTTGCCAAGAACAGTTTTGGTGAAGTCCTTGAAAATGGAAGAGGATCCATAGAGCAAATGATGGGACTGACCCTTCAAGAAGGAGGGACACTTCTTTCATTGAAATAGAAGGAGCAGGAAGATGATAGGTGCAGAAGTGGGAATGTTCACAAGATTGCTGTGGGAAATATGTGAGTGCTCAGTCTAATGCCTTTTGTTCTTAATGAACTAGGACAAAGCAAAGGGAACAGTAAGAGAAAGTGGTAGGGTTAAGAGAGAGAGGGACATGTGCAAATTAACCAAAAAGGGTGAGAGGAAAATTCTTATTTGTAAAATAGAAAGTGAATAGATTGACAACTTCCTCGGAAAGTAACACTTGCTATGAGAAGGTGTTAAGATGTTTTTGGAGTAATAACGTTCATATTTCTGTATTCAAAATAAAAGAATTCACATAAAGTTTAGGCATGAAGGAAATCACAGACTGTGTAAATAAAATTAATGTGAACTTTTATCTTGAAATCATAAGACTTTAGATTTAGTGCCCTGAAACAAATAGCTACCTATTGCCTGTGATAAAAACAATAAGGAAAAAAATTAATCAGCAGGAATTCTGTTAGATTGTCATTTAAGCAAAACCACTTCCTTTCTTTGAAATCCATCTGGAAATGTTCACAGGGCAAGGAGTTTGCTGCAAACTCAAGGTACAAACACTCATTATAGGACAAACAGAGGAAGTTATTCCATTGTAAAACTGTCAGTCATCAAAACATACCATTCAGCCCATTACAAAGGCCTTATCTGCTGCCTGGCTCTGCTGCTCTGGTTGTTTCTCTTGCCTTCCCTGAAGCAGGAACATTTAGTCATTCGAATCACAAAACCTGAAATGTGGGAGGGGTGTTGACATTGATCTGGCTCAGTACTTTCCAAGTGTTTTTACTTTTTAAAAATAAATCACAAGGAGTCTGTGCAGAGTCTCCAGTGACAGAGAACTCAATAGCTGTCAAGGGAATCCATTGCAGGTTGGACGTCTCTTTCTTCCATTCCGCTGAAATCATCTACCTGCTGTTTCCAGCAATTCCGGATTTACCCCCATCAAAACTGGTCACAACAACGTTAATGTTTATTCCATATGCTCACCCTTCAAAGAAAGAAAGTAGCTATCATACACTTACCCAACTTTTTTCTCCAGTACACATCTCAACTTCTTTTCTTTTCACCTTCTTATGTCCTTTTATAATATTTCTCTGATTGTATCTCAGTATGATTATAATTTAAAGTGTAGTGCCCAGAGCTGAAGATAATTATCTCAGTATTCTCTGATAAGGAAGGGTAGAGTGAAAATATAATCTCTTATTTGAGTATTATATTTATATATAGATATAATTTGAGTACTGTATTTATATATGTAATATTTATTACATATAATATATGTTATAAAAATATTGTTATATAAATATGTTATATTTATTATAAATATATGTTATATAAATATATTATATTTATTATAAATATATTTATTATAAATATATGTTATATAAATATATTACATTTATTATAAATATATTTATTATAAATATATGTTATATAAATACATTTATTGTTTGCTATATTATTTATTACATATTATCAAAATAATATTTCATTGAAAATATCAATGCATTCAATGATTCCATAACTTTCATGGCAATGACATCACACTATTGACTCACTATAGTAGGCTGAATAATGATTCCCCAAAGGACCATTAGTAAGGTCCACATCTTAATGCCTAGAGCCTGTGAATATGTTAACTTACATGGCAAAAGAAGCCCTCGCAGGTGTGGTTAAATCAAGGATTTTGAGAAGGGGAAATTATCCTGGATTATCTATGTGGGTCAATATAATCACAAGGATTCTTACAAGGAGGCAAGAAGGTCAGAGTCAGAGAAGGACATGTGACAACCCAAGTGGTCACTGAAGTGATGCAAGACCATGGGCCAAGGAATGTGAGCAGTCTCTAGAATTTGGAAAAGGCGAGGAAACCAATTCTCCCCAGAGCCTCCAGACGGAACACAGCCCTGCTGGCCCATTTAGCCTCTGACCTCCAGGACTGTCAGAGAATAAATTTATGTTCCTTTAAGCCACTAAGGGTGTGGTTGTTTGTTACAGCAGAAATAAGAAGCTAATACACTCATATTTAGCTAAAGTTGTAAAGTCTTACTTACATGTATTGTAGTTAAACTACATATTACATGTATATAGTTGATTTTCTGGACATAAGAACAAAATCTTAATGATTATTCCCATTAATTTTATTTTGCTTGCTTCATCTCACCCTTCAGTTATGAAGAATTAATTTCAAACTGCTTCTGATATCCAACTGTGCACAGTCCTTTAGTCTTCATGGAATCTTCTGATATTTTTATAAGTGTGTCTTCCTGTGTAATTAATTAAATCATCAAATTGTTGAATAGGGGAGGACAAAGGGAAAAACCAAGAAAAATGTATCTCCCTCTCGGTTTGGGGAACCATCATTTATTCATGACCTTATATTTCATTTAGTCTATAATTTTGCAATTTTTTTTTTTTTTTGAGCCAGAGTCTGGCTCTGTTGCCCAGGCTGGAGTGCAGTGGTGTGGTCTCGGCTCACTGAAACCTCCGCCTCCCAGGCTCAAGCGATTTTCCTACCTCAGCCTCCTGAGTAGCTGGGACTACAGGCACGTGCCACCACGTCTGGCTAATTTTTGTGTTTTTAGTAGAGATGAGGTTTCACCATGTTGGCCAGGCTAGTCTCGAACTCCTGACCTCAGGTGATCCTCTCACCTTGCCCTCCCAAAGTGCTGGGATTACAGGCGTGAGCCACCGTGCCAGCCTATATTTTTCAATTATATCCAAAGGAATATCATAAGACTTTCACAAAATGCCTTGAACTAGTCCACACTTTCCAGGTAGTAACCCCGTCAAAGAAGGAAATGAAGTTAATACAATGAACTTGCTCTTTGTTAATCTGTGCTGGTTTCTGATAATCACAGCTTTCTTTTCTAGTCATTCATAAACCATTACTTTACTAATCTGATCTAGAAACTTGTGCAGGACCAATAATGGATTCATAGGATTCAGTTCGACAAATATAAATAATTTTTTTCTTTTCAAAAACAGAATGATTGCATAATATTCAGGAGGTATCAGAATATGTGTATATTGTTTATCCTTTTTAAAAATTATGTTAAGGCAGGGCATGGTGGCTCATGCCTGTAATCTCAGAACTTAGGATAGCTGAGGCAGGTGGATCACTTGAGCCCAGGAGTTCAAGACCAGCCTGGGCTACACGGCAAAACCCATCTCTACAAAGAATGCAAAAATTAGCCAGGTGTGGTGGCAAGTGCCTGTGGCCCCAGTTACTCAGGAGGCTGAGGTTGGATGATTGCCTAAACCTGGGAGGCAGAGGTTGCAGGGAGCCAAGATTGTGCCGCTGCATTCTAGCTTGGGTGACAGAGCAAGATTTCATCTCAAAAATTACTTAATGAATTAATTAAAATTATAATAAAACTAATTTTAATCTACCTTCTCTTCTCTTGAAGATTTTCTAGAATACTAAGATACTAATAATGATCTTAGAAAACAACAATTCTCAACATAGTATCCAAGTACTTTCTTAATCAACTTTTCCTTTTCCTGAGACTGGAAGGAAATCAAGTAAAGAATTTCTATAATAGTGGAAAAACAGTGATGTTCTATGTCATATTTGACTTATGTTCTAGAATAAGAATCAGAGACAGACTTTTATTAAATCTGTCAAATAATTAATGTTTAAACCTCCAATTTATATCAACAGTTGAAGGTAATAAAACAATAACGGCTAACACGTATCAGTACCTACTATATGTATGTAGTAACTATTTAGTCACTCAATCCTTACAAAAGCCATAAGAGGTAGATACTATTGCTATCCCCATTTGACAGACTCAGAAACTGAGGCCTTAGATGGTTTACTAACTTGCTAGTATAACTAGTTATGTGCAGAGGCAGAACTTAAACCTAAATAATAAAAAAATCAGAAGCTGTCTGATGTGTCATGCTGTGCTGTAAACTACTATTCTGACTAAACTTTTTAAATTAACTTTTCATTTTGAAAAATTTCAAACATACAGAAGAGGCAGGAGTACAATGAATATTCTTTTACCCATTTTCTATATTTTAAAATTGTTAACATTTAGCAATTTTGACTCATCTTTTAAAACTTTGATTTTTCAATCAACATACAATAAAACTCATATTTTTGGTATACAGTTCCATGAATTTTAATACATGTATAGATTCATATAACCACCATCACAATCAGGATACAATAGTTCCGTTGCCCCCAAAAAATTTTCTCACAGAATCCCTGTGTAACCACACTCTCCTCGCACCTGTAACTCCTGGAAACCACTGAATTGGTCTCTGTCACTATACGTTTGTCTTTTTGAGAATATGCTATAAATGCAATCATATAATATGTAGCCTATTAAGACTGGCGTCTTTTTTATTCTTTTTTTTTATTTTTATTTTTTTGAGATGGAGTCTTGCTGTGTCATCCAGGCTGTAGTGCAGTGGCGCAATCTCGGCTCACTACAACCTCTGCCTCCCGAGTTCAGGTGATTCTCTCGCCTCAGCCTCCCGAGTAGCTGGGATTTCAGGCACCCACCATCATGCCCGGCTAATTTTTGTATTTTTGTAGAGACGAGCTTTCACCATGTTGGTCAGGCTGGTCTTGAACTCCTGACCTCAGGTGATCCGCCCGCCTCAGCCTCCCAAAGTGCTGGGATTACAGGTGTGAGCCACTGTGCCCAGCCAAGACTGGCATCTTTTACACAGAGTAATGCCTTTGAGATCTCTTCAAGGTATCGCAGAACTAGTATTCCAAAATACAAATGCCACAGTTTATCCATTCACCCACTGAAAGATAGTTGGCCTGTTTCCAGTTTGGGGCAATTATAAATGGAACAGATATAAACGTTCATGTGTAAGTTTTTATGTGAACATAGTTGTATTCTTCTAGGGTATATACCCATATACCCATTAGCAGTATTTCTGTGTCATATGGTAACTGTTTAACTTCATAAGAAACTGAAAACCCAGAGTGGGGATACTATGTTACATTCTCACTAGCAATGTTTGAGAGTTTTAATTGCCCCACATCTTTGCTAGCACTTGGTATTATTACTATTTTTTTTTAATTTCAGCCATTCTTATGTGTGTATAGTCATCCCTCATCGTGGTTCTAATTTGCATTTCCCTAAGGGCTAAAGATGAACATTTTTCATGTGCTTATTTGTCTTCTGCATATCCTCTTAAGTAGATCTGTTCAAGTCTTTTGCTCATGGTTTGTTGTTGTTGTTGTTATTAGAGTCTCTCTCCGTCACCCAGGCTGGAGTGCAGTGGCACGATCTAGGCTCACTGCAGCGTCTGCGTGCTGGGTTCAAGCGATTCTCCTGCCTCAGCCTCTTAAATAGCTGGGATTACACGCACATACCACCATATCTGGCTAATTTTTGTATTTTTAGTAGAGACGGGGTTTCGCCATGTTGGCCAGGCTGGTCTTGAACTCCATACCTGAAGTGATCTGCCCACCTCAGCCTCCTGAAGTGCTGGGATTACAGGTGTGAGCCACTGCGCCCGGCCTTGCTCATGTTTTTTAATTGGGTTTTTTTTTTTTTACAATTTTCTGAATATAAAGCCTTTGTTGAATGTGATTTATAAAATTTTTCACTGTTTGAACTTTGTCTTTCCATTCTCTTAGTAATGTCTTTACAGAGCAAAAGTTTTAAGTGTAATGGAGTCTAATTGACAAATGTTTTCTTTTACAGATTGTGCCTTTGTCTAACCTGTTTCCTGCTCATCAAGCTTGAACTAGAGGCTTCTCGTGGAGCTCTCTCTTTCTCTGGCCACACTGATGTTCAATTCCAGATTGCAGGTGGCCTTGAATCTAGGCTGGGCAATATTAAAGTTTTTTTTTTTAAAAAAAAAGGTAAACTCATCCAAGTGCCGTAGCTCACAACTGTAATCCCAGCACTTTGGGAGGCTGAGGTGGGCGGATCACTTGAGGCCGGGAGTTCGAGACCAGCCTGGCCAACATAACAAAACCTTGTCTCTACTGAAAATACAACAACAACAACAATTAGCTGGGCATGGTGGTGCACACCTGTAATCTCAGCTGCTTGGGAGGCTGAGACATGAGAATTACTTGAACCTGGGAGGCAGAGGTTGCAATCAGCTGAGATGGTGCCATTGCACCCCAGCCTGGGCAACAGAGTAAGACTCTGTCTCAAAAAAAAAAAAAAAAAAGTAAACTCACTGCCAGTCTCAGGTTACTTTGAATTCTAGTCTTTGTTCCCAACCTGCCTGATTGTATTTACTTTTCAGAGTCCTCAGAGAGCTAGTTCCAGTGTTCTTTTCAGATTTTATAGCTGCACACCATAAGAGAGACAGGGAGCAGTGCGCTTACTCCATCTATCCTGGAACCAGAACTGTGACACCAGCTTTTTGGACATCTAACTCTCAGTGAGTCAGTGGAAGTTTCTCCCCTCCCCTGTCTTACCAATCCCCAGAAACTGGAGCTTTAGTTGAGTGGACTGGTGAAGCAGGAGAGGGATGAGGTGGCATCTGCAGCAGCCACCACTTGCTGAGCTATTGTGCTGCTTCTCTACCTGTCTGTCCTCATCTTTAAGTTAAATTACAGACATCATTAAATATCACCCATAACCACAACACTATTATAATACCTAACCCAATTAACACCAGTTCTCCAAAACCCAGACCATATGCAAATTGTTCCTATTGACCCCAAGATGTAAGGAACCAAATCTTCATGTTTTAAAGGAATATAGTAGCACCGTAGGGGTAACCTTATCTGGCATGTAAGGAAAGGCCATAATCACGTGTTCACATAAGAACACAACCTCAGCCTTTATGTCTAATCTTAATTAACATCTTTCCCACGTGCTGCTCCCCCTGACGGCCATGCTGATCTCTAGTAAGTACATGGAACAGAGGAAAGCACTAATCATTTGAAAAAGCTTTTCAAATGAAATAAATGAATTCATATTTTGCGCTAAATCTATTATTCATGAAAAACCATCATATGTTGAGTTAGAAATAATTATTTATGGTAGTGTTTTTTGGGGTGTTTTTTTTTCTTTGGTTTGTTTGTTTGAGACAGAGTCTCACTCTGTTGCCTAGGCTGGAGTGCAGTGGCACAGTCTTGGCTCACTGCAACCCTCCCCACCCAGGTTCAAGTGATTCTCCTGCCTCAGCCTCCCGAGTAGCTGGGATTACAGGCGTGTGCCACCACACCTGGCTAATTTTTGTATTTTTTGTAGAGATGGGTTTTCAGCATGTTGGCCAGGCTGGTCTCAAACTCCTGACCTCAGGTGATCCTCCTGCCTTGGCCTCCCAAAGTACTGGGATTACAGGCATGAACCACCTCACCTGGCCTATGATGATGTTTTTAAGCTGCCAATCATGACCCATTAGTGAATTGTGAAGTCAATTTACTGGATTTCGACCAGTATTTTTTTTAAAGAAAGAATAGAACAGAATAGAAACTTTCAGAGCACATTCTACATAGTAAGTAAGTGTTGTTTTATGACATGTTATTTTCAATTCTCTGTATGTAAATATACGTGTCGTAAGCTGCAATAGAAATCTATTTCTTACGGTGGTGGTCAAGAATTTTGAGGGCCACAGCTTCATAAGAAATCCAAAGTTGCCTCTTCTTAGAAGGCTAGTCCCTTTTCCAATATCTACAGGGAATAATCAGATCCAGCAGACCCAGTCTTCCCATTTTCCTCTATCTCTGGTTGACATGAGATTTCCTAAAGATTCAGATATCTAGACAGGGAGGATGATTAGCAGTGCATCCACCAACCAGCTGAGAAGCAAGTTTCCCTGGACATAGTGCTCAGAGTATATGGCATCAGATGAGAGGACCTTAAGGGGAACATAAGGAACACAGACAACAGGAAATTAGGACACAGGGCAGGAGTGAAGAGGACATGTGTATGAAGCCTTAGGTCGTCAGCCATGTTTATAAGCAGCATGAATCAGAACAAAGATGAGAAGTAGGCTGACCATTTCTGCAGTGTAACTCATCAAAAATCTTCAGAGACAGTTGAAGTTAGTGGTTGAGTGTTTGGATCCAGCGGCCCAACCCTCTGGGATCTAATCCCTGTTCACTTCTTACTAGTTTGTCTATTCTTGGGAATGTTAACCTCTCTGAGCCTTATTTCCATCATCTCTCTCTATATATATTTATATATAAGATATAACTATACCACACACACATATATATATATATATATATGTATTTTTTTTTTTGACAGAGTCTTACTCTGTTACCTAGGCTGGAGTGCAGCAGTACAATCATGGCTCACTGCAGCCTCAAACTCCTGGGTTCCAATGACCCTCCCACCTCAGCCTCCTGGGTAGCTGGGACTATAGGTGTGCACCACCACTTCTGGCTAATTTTTAAAACATTTTTTTTGTAGAGACAGGGTCTCACTAATTTGCCCAGGCTGGTCTCGAACTCCTGAGCTCAAGTGATCCTCCCACCTCGGACTCTCAAAGTGCTGGGATTACAGGTGTGAGCCACCACACCCAGCCTCTATCATCCATAAATTGGAAAGAAAAGGGTTATTATCTCATAGGATTTTATGATTATTTAATGAGTCAATACATGTGAAGAAGTTACATTGCTTCTGGCATATAGTAATGATTCAATAAAAGAACTTGTTTTTTTTTGAGAGATTTTGGAGATGAGAGGGAGAGTAAGAGCAATAAGATTATGAAATGAGATAAAATACAATGACTCTCACAATATAATTACAATATTTTTATTAAGAAGATATGATTCAGTATATGACAGCCCTGAAACTACTTTCAACGTTTTCTTTTCTGGTAAAGACATCAGTTTCTCATCACACTGGCTTGGTTGAAGTTACCTTCATGCATTTCATGATTTGCAGAGATGAAGGAGAAATTAATATTAAATCAAAAAATTCAAATATTAATTTAAAAAAATACTTATTTTTAAAAATCTAATCTAAACCTCCCTTGCTTTAAAATTGTCTGCCTAGGTGTGTTTCTTACATTTGGAAACACTCATCCTCAATAGTGTTATCGTCTCTTAAGAGACACCAGTTATCTAGGGCAGGGAGGTTCCAGGCAATTAGATCAAGAAAAGTACAGGAAAGAGTGTGGGCTGCAGGGGTGGGAGGGTAGCTATCTGTTGAGGATGAATTGATGCCAGGAGACATGTAGTTCCCAAAGGTGGGCCCCAGATTCCAGAGAAGGGCAGTTGGGTGAATACCTCAGGGAAGCCCTACTTTTCTGGCAGGCACATGAGTCTACAGGGGAGAACTGTTGTAAAATTACAGACTGCAATTTAGAAGTAATCCCCCCATTAAGGATAACTTTGCCTTTCCACCAGAACTCAGGGAAAACTAAAATGTAAATGGTGATAATGTATTGTCAGATCCCAACAGACGTATTTTTTTCCCTTACCTCCCAAGGTAAGAGAGTAGAGACAATGCACACTTTTAATTTCTTTTTTCTATCTCCTCTATCCTACTCTCCTTCTCAACTTCACCCTTTTTCTTTTTATGTTTTTAAAGACAAGGTCTCACTCCGTTGCCCAGGCTGGAGTGCAGTGGCACTACTATAGCTCACTGCAACCTCGAATTCCTGGACTCCAGCAACCCTCCCACTTCAGCCTCCCCAGTAGCTGGGGTTACAGGCATGAGCCACCACATGCAGCTCTCTCACCCTTTTTCTTCGTAGAAACTGTTGTCTGCCTAACAATAAAGGTGTACTTTAGCTGGGTGTGGTGGCTGATATCTGTAATCCCAACACTTTGGTAGGCTGAGGTGGTAGGACTGCTTGAGCCCAGGAGTTTGAAACCAGCCTGGGCAACTTAGTGAGGCTCCTATCTCTATATATTAAAAAAAAAAAAAATTTAAATTAGCCAGGTGGGGTGGCACACGCCTATGGTCCCAGCTACTCAGGAGGCTGGAGTGGGAGGATTGCTTGAGCCTGGGAGGTTGAGGCTGCAGTGAGCTATGTTCATACCATTGCACTCCAGCTTGGGAAACTGAGCAAGACCCTGTCTCAAAAAGGAGGAAAAAAAGTGTACTTTAGTAAGCTTGCTAAGCATTAATTTCTAATTAAGATTTTACTTAGAAATAAAGCTTTATTAGAATAAACCTTAATTAGAAATAAAATAATAAACCATAAAAGACTATCTTAAGACTTTACTTCTTTAATATAAGAACAGCTTATTCTAATGGTTTTATTTATCTTGATTGAAGTTTGTATCTTTTTCACAAAAGAGTGTTTTTTAGTATCTCCTTTCCCCACAATGCTTGTATTTTTTATCAGTTGGCTTGCCTCAATTGGATTCAACCCAGGAGGGTAACTTTTTTTTTTTTTTTGCAGAAGTTGCCCAAACTGAGTACTGACTCCTCTCACACGGAAACCACAAGTGTCAGTTTTTCTTAACTTGAAACAAAATTATTCTCCCCGTCTTACCAGCAGTTTTCTGACACTTGCTAGTTTGTGATCTTTCTGTTTCATAAACTTGACCATCTTAGTTATCAACTGACTGAACTGGCCAAGGCCTACCAATGTCACCTGTGTCTATCATGAGTAATTTCTGTTTAGGGCCTACTATTTACAGGAACCTTTTAAACAGATGAATAAAGACTTTTTCTCTATCACTAGGATCTCTGTCACCGGTGGGAACAATTTTAAGACACACATGTGTTTTGTTAACTTAAAAAAATCATGTAATTTATAATTTAGAAAGGAGACTACTTCTTATACGGAATTACAGCCTGCTAATATCCGGAATCTACAAAGAACTTAAACAAATTTACAAGAAAAAAACAAACAACCCCATCAAAAAGTGGGTGAAGGATGTGAACAGACACTTTTCAAAAGAAGATAATTTATGCAGCCAACAAACATATGAAAAAAACCTCATCATCACTGGTCATTAGAGAAATGCAAATCAAAACCACAATGAGATACCATCTCACGCCAGTTAGAATGGCAATCATTAAAAGTCAGGAAACAACAGATGCTGGAGAGGATGTGGAGAAATAGGAATGCTTTTACACTGTTGGTGGGAGTGTAAATTAGTTCAACTTGTGGAAGACAGTGTGGCAATTCCTCAAGGATCTAGAACCAGAAATACCATTTGACCCAGCCATTCCATTACTGGGTATATACCCACAGGATTACAAATCATTCTACTATAAAGACACATGCACACGTATGTTCATTGCAGCACTGTTCACAATAGCAAAGACTTGGAACCAACCCAAATGCCCATCAATGATAGACTGGATAAAGAAAATGTGGCAAATATACACCATGTAATACTATGCAGCCATAAAAAAGGATGAGTTCATGTCCTTTGCAGGGACATGGATGAAGCCGGAAACCATCATTCTCAGCAAACTAACACAAGAACAGAAAACCAAACACTGTATGTTCTCACTCGTAAGTGGGAGCTGAACAATGAGAACACATGGACACAGGGAGGGGAACATCACACACTGGGGCCTGTTGGGGGGTGGGGGACTAGGAGAGGGATAGCATTAGGAGAAATACCTAATGTAGACGACGGGTTGATGGGTGCAGCAAACCACCATGGCACATGTATACCTATGTAACAAACCTGCACGTTCCACACATGTACCCCAGAACTTAAAGTATAATTTAAAAAAAAAGAAAAGAAAAGAAAAGAAATAATTACAGCCTGCAAGGTGGCTGGCCATCCCACAGGCTGGGAAACATGCCTCAGGCCAAGACCAGAGACAGGCGCTTCAAAGAAGGAGGGGTTGGAGTAGGAGCTTTATGCTGAACCATTGACTAAACATATATATTCAACAGGTCACACGAGGAGCTATGAATATTCATGAAGTTGGTCCTGAGGTATGCCTATTGAACAAACACACATATAACATTCAACTCATGTTCACTTCGGGTGGAGACTTAACATTTAAACGTATTATCATCAGGTTCTACATGTCAAAATGTTTCTTCAGGACATGAAGGTACGCAAGTGCACAGTCCCTGTAAACCAGCCAGGACCAAGTTCATGGTCAGTGGTCTTCTTATCAGGAGATCACTGACTGAAATCAATCTCTTGTCCAGTCAGAGCTGCAGTGATGGCTGGTGGAACAGTGACCAGGGGTTAGTTAATTAGCATCTGGTGGAGCTACTGATTGTTTTAATCATGCTTATCTGGAGGCTAGTGCTTGTATAGCTGCTAGAGGAAAAGAAAAAAGCTCTGTGGCAGTTAGAACATAGTCTATTCTTTATCTGACTTCACCTTTGCCTGGCATGGCCTAAGGTCTTGTTTGTAATTTAATATCTTCTTGCCACAGTCTGTTCTGTCAGTCTTACGATCTCTATTTTAACATTAAAGCTGGTCAGTTGTTTTGTTTAACCTCCAAAAAAGAGGGGACATAACAAGGCGTGTCTGACCGCCTGTCCCATCATGGCTGGCAACTTTATTGGTTTGTTTGTTTGTTTGTTGAGATGGGGTCCGGCTCTGTTGCCCAGTGGAGCGCAGCGGCATGATTTCAGCTCACTGCAACCTCTGCCTCTCAGGCTCAGGCTGTCCTCCCACCTCAGCCTCTGGAGTAGCTAGGACCACAGGCATGTGCTAACACGCGCAGCTAATTTTTGTATTTTTTGTAGAGACCGGGTCTCACTTTGTTGCCTAGGCTGATCTTGAACTCCTGAGCTCAAGCAATTCGCCTGCCGCAGCCTCCTAAAGTGCTGGGATTATAGATGTGAGCCACTGAGCCTGGCCTGGCAACTCAGTTTTTAAGGTTTTTCTGGGGTCCCCTTGGCCAAAACAGTTCCACTCAGTTGATGAGGGACTTATGATATTATTTTTAATTTACAACTTACATAGATTGGACTACATTCATCCCAGTAGTTCTACCTAATAGTGACACCAAAAGTCTGATCCTAGATTCAGACTAGAATCAATTCGATGGGAATAATATGATTGGGGCACCTTCCAAAGTACTTTTCTCAGGTCTTTTGGCACCAATATCTCTCTGAAAACTGTAAGACACTATGTAAGTGTGAAAGAAAATGCTAGAGCCAGTGTGGTGGAGTGGTTAAGAGCAGATTTATCAGCCTCAGTTCAGATCCTGGTTCTGCCACTTCCCAGCTCCTTGAATGTGGGTCCATGGCTCAGCCTCTCTGTGCCTCAGTTCCTTCATGGGCTGATTATTCTCGGTGTGCCTTTAGGCCCTGTACTGAGCCCTCTGGGGACTGACACATCAAGCCTGTATCACCTGGACTGACCCCTTGACCTCAGGATTTTGGTTGTTCCAGCCAATGGGAAATGGGAAGGAAACAGGAAAGAGAGAGCAGTCAGTGTTTCCCTCACTCCTCACCTGCCGACACACCACTGGGGCTCTGGCCACATCCCTCTGGACGCAGACAGCTCCACAGAGCTGCCCTTCCTACAGCAGCTCCTCATCAGGCTCCGGTTACATGAGGTCCTTGGCTTGCCTCTTCTGCCCAGGGCTGGGAACAGCTGCCCACTGCTGCTAGTTTCCTGGATGCCTCCCCATCCCTCATGGATCCACTTAAATCTACCTACTCATCTGTAAATAGTCGCTTCCTTCAATTCTATTCAGAATTCCACCTGTGTGACCCCTGTCTCTTGCCGGGGCTTTGACAAACACACTGCCTGGAACTGTAGTGAGGATTAAATAAACTAATACGTATTATAAAGCACTCAGAACAGCACAGCGCACAGATTCAATGCTATCTGCAGATGATATTATCAGTAAGGTTGCCCTGCCTGCCTTTCCTATCAGTACTGGAAGACACACCTCTGAGATTGCCAAAAATAGATAAAGGCCCTATTTCTAGAGAGCTTCGGATGTCTGGAGAGCCTCTACCAGCCTCCCTCCCTAAGGGTATCAGCACAGGCTTGGACAGGAAAGCTAGAGTGAAACTGGCTTCGATATAAATGGGAAAATCCACCACAGGCTGGGGCAAGGGAGGGGCAAAAGCAGGGCTCTCAACAAGTCCACAGTTGAAGGACTCAGTCCCTCTGGCAAGATTTGGGCTCCAGGAATTGAAAGGTGAGCAGTCTTCGGTTGATAGGATCATTAGAGGGTATGGCAGCGTGCAGAGGAGGATAAAATGTCCCAGACACACTTCCTCTACTTCACAACTTGGCCCAGGGCCAGCCTGGCTATTTCCCACGTTCTAAAGCCCAGGTGGACCTAAGTGTTTGGAACTAAAAGGATCTTATCTAAAAAAGAGCCAGCTGGCAGAATTCACACGCACACATTTAATTCTGATGAAAGCTGTTTCAGGCAGGAACCAAGACCATTCTTGATCAACAGGGCTGAGGGCATACACAGAGGATCAAGAGGATGTAGTGGTTGAAAGTAAAGGTTCTCTGGGTAGACTGCCAAGATTCAAAATCAGCTCCACTACTTTCTAGCTGTGCAGCTTTCGCAAGTCACTCAGACTCTCTAAGCCTCACATTTTTAGCCTGTAAAAATGGGCTGGGCGCAGTGACTCACACCTGTAATCCCAGCACTTTGGGAGGCTGAGGTGGGAGGAATGCTTGAGCCCTGGAGTGCAAGATCAGCCTGGGCAACATTGCGAGACCCCATCTCTACAAAACTAAAAAATTAGCTGGGCATGGTAGGTTCCAGCTACTCAGGAGGCTAAGGTGGGAGAATCACTTGAGTCCAGGAGGTCAAGTTTGCAGTGAGCCATGATTGTGCCACTGCACTCCAGCCTGGGTGACAGAGCAAGACCCTCTCTCAAAAAAAAAACAAATAAAAAGATGTTAGTAACAGACACTACCATTATAGTGATTACGAGAACTAAATAAGGAAATTTAGGTGCAGTGTTTCGCACAGCACCTGACCCATAGTAAGTATTAAAAAACGGTTGCTCTCAAAAAAGTCATCATTATTATGATCATTATTATTATTACCAGTTCTTAACAGTCAACTAGTAAAAATCTTGCTGGCACAATTTAATGAAAGGGGAACAAGTCTCATAAGTATATTCAATGAAATGAGATTATACTGTGAGTATATATATATATATATATATATATATATATATATATATATATATAAAACGACTTTTACTTTTTTTCCTTTCTCACAAAATCCAGACCTGGGAAAATTGCACTCATTATCTAAACCTTGGGGTGCCTCTGCTCCTTAGCACAGTAGCATAGTGGTTTCAAAACCAAGCTCTGGAATCAGACCAATCTGGGTTCAAATCCCAGCTCTGCTATTGAAGAGCTCGTTGACCCATGAGCAACTTTATCTCATTAAGCTTCAGTTTTCTTATCTGTAAAATGAAGAAATAATAGTTCCTACCTCATAGGATAGTTATGAATATTAAGTACGATGATGCATGAAATCTCCTCTTAGCGAGTGTTGGCTCTCATTATTAGCCTACTTCCAACAGAAGGCAGTTGTGAGTTTCAATGTTAAATAAAATAGAAAGCACCCCTAAGAACATGTGGGAGCTGTCATACTGAAAAATGCTGCCATGCTGTGGGGGAGGGTTGACCGGAAAGGAGCATAAGGAAATGTCTGGGGTGATGAAAATGTTAAATTTTTGTTTTGGATAGCAGTTACATGGCTGTATGGAATTGTCAAAATTCACTAAATTGAACACTTAAGACCTGTGCACTTTATTGTGTGAAAATTGTACCTGAATTTTAAAAAGAAAAATAGCAGTTATGAATTCCACTCTAGATCTAAGATTTTATCTCCTCCAATGCTGTATGTGAAGCCTAGAAAATGTCACTGATAATGTTCACTTAGAGAGATGGGGAGGCAGGTGCTGTGCATGCTTAAAGGCTGTCATTAAAGATAATGTTTCTGCTCAGAATGAGTTTTGAGTAGTGGGTAAGATGGAGCCACACCCACCCAACCGCCTAGTATACATATTACACAAGGTTCATTAACAGTGGCTGTGGTCTTGCTATGGAGAAGTAAGGTGTGCATATCTGATGAGAAAAGATAAACATGTGAATGGATGAAAGAGCAAAAGGACAAACAAGCATTTGCTAAATGGCTATCATGCATCTCCTTGATGATTTAATTGAATTTAATTCTCACAAAAATCTTGTGAAGTCAGGGTTATTATCACCACTTAACAAATGAGAAAGCCAGTGCTTAGAAGGAGAAGCAATGAGCCTCAGGTTCTACAGCCAAATCACAGTAGAGAGGGACCTGCATATAATCTGCACATATCCTAAATAATTTCTATTTGTTACAAATAATATTTTTTCTTAAGATTTCCTATGTGTTATATTACAGCTTCTATATGCCATTTAGCACATATCAAAAGGTTTTGTCTTTGTTCCAAATGCCATCCCAGCCACTTCTCTTAGGGAATTAATCAATAATTATGAGGTAGGAAATACTTTTGAAGCATTAGTCACTGTTTTCCTGTAATATTTTCTCTGATCTCATTCTTACCATCTTTCAAGTCTCTCAGATAGACTATTCTGAGTTCCACTACCCCCAGGCAGTGTAGATTAACAGAAAGTAGAGACAAATGAGCTTCTTTTAACTTCTGAGTCTCCAAAACTCAAGTCCCTATGGGGAACGGGAAAGATACAGGCACACATAAGATTTAGAAGCCTATTTGTTAAGTGAGAGAAAGAAATCTCATGCAAGATTACACAGAGATTTCCCAGCTGTGGGGGAAGGAAGGGGTTAGAAGTCAGGAGCACAGGGATGTGAAGGTGACCACTGAGATGGGCCCTTCCCTTCCTCCCTCACCCATTCAAGTGTCAGATGACAAGGGGGGATTACTCAAACTTCAGACAGGTCTGTGGATTCCCAGATCAAAGAGATAAAGCAAGAATATCCTGGAAGAGAAATGATTTTGAGGTGCATCCAGAGATTAATATTGAGGGGGTGGGCCCCGTGGGAGCTGGAGTGGTGGGGGATTTTTTTGTGACCCTAGTGTTGGCCGTCACAGTGAATGCCCTAGACCGGAGAATGACCAGAGACCAGACTCAAGCCCTATACCCCCATGTGCCACTTTTTATGGCACCTACTTCCCAGAAGTTAGGTGCAACCCTGGGAAGGGTGGGGGATCTCCCTAAATTGACAGAGATGGATTTCTGCTACATTGAAGGGATGGAGGCTCAAACAAAAATTAGATTGCGTTATAGGAAAATAAACATAGATTTCTTATACAGTTACATATGCGGCCTGGTATTCATATCACTACAGTTGTACCTGCAGTAGATAGTCCTACTTCAGATAGAATAGTCCAAGGAGGGAACAGTATGTGAGGCTTACAAATGGAAATCCAGAGGAGAACAGAAACTCATTACGGACAAAATGTCCCTTTCGGCTTGTCCCCTGCTTTTAAAGCCATCATATTCACTGAGGTCATCCTATTTGTAGAACCCCAAGTTTATCTTTGATTGAAAATGCCTGCACCTTATTCCTGGTGAGTTAATGGGACTTCCCTGCTTATACTCTTCAGAGTCTCTGATCATAAACTTTCACCCTGGGATTTGTTTAGTTTGAAGCAGAAGTTTTTTCAATGAGCGTCATTTATTGGTTGAATCCTTTGCAAGAGTCCTGCTGTCCAACACAAGCTATAGTATATGTATGTCTCTTCTCTGTGCAGCACACTCCACAGCAGCTCCTTCAGTCTTACTTAATGGTTTCCAGTTCCCCATATATCACCTGTGCAGGAATGACCCGGAGATGACCCTCCCCAAATGGACAAAAACAAATAGACCACACAGCCAATTTCTTTGAGGAAATGTTGTCACTTGAACCACTAGATACTCAGCAGCCTAACAACAGCTGTTGTTCCACCTCTTTGACTTATGTTGTCAGGCAAAAGGAGAAAGGGTCCAAGGACAAGTTTTGCTGACTCAAGCAGGGAAAACCAGTCTCAGAAATGGGGAGTGGATTGGGAGGGGAGAGTGAATACCACCAATTCCTAGAAGAATAATTTCCTATACTATAAGTGAGTATAAGTGGAAGACAATTGCACATAGGACAGACCAGGCTCCACTCCATCTACAACTGGCCAAGGACAGCCATCGCTGCAAAAAATATTATCACCATGCCATAACATGTTCAGAGAAGTTGGGAACACCAAGGCCTAAAATTCCTCATGCAAACTCAAAGTTATTTTGGCATGTTAAAGGATCTAAGAAGGTCTGCAACAAATAAACTGACATAACTTGGTTTAAACCAGAGTTTCCAAGCTTTGAATACAAAACACTTCCCTGCCTGCTTACTACTGCCCAGCAAAACAAATTTCACTGCACACCCATTTGGGAACTGCAGATACATACTTTTCCTCTTTCATTCTTCTTTTCTTAAATTTAGTAACTTTCTGATGTTTGGTTTTATTTTTTCATTTTTACCCTCATGTGTTCACTTCAATATAGTTCCTAAAGATGACAAATATTTTTCTAAAGTCAAGAGTTTTTTGGGGGTGTCTGAAAAGGGAATGAAGAGTTGTGAAGAGAAGCTGAAGAGCTGAATTCAGTTCAGCAGAAGGCCCAAAACAAAATAAGCCCAGGTGGAAGAATAGAAGACAGCTGATATGATCCCTGGGCCCAAAGGAGGGAAAGATAGTGGTGTGTGACTTGGGGAAAGGAGAGTCTTAGATGATTTTCTTTTTTTATTTTTTGGAGATGGAGTCTTGCTTCGTCCCCCAGGCTGGAGTGCAGTGGTGCAGTCTCAGCTCACTGCAACCTCCGCCTCCTAGGTTCAAGCAATTCTTGTGCCTCAGCTTCCCAAGTAGCTGGGACTGCTGGTACCTGCCACCACACCCAGCTAGTTTTGTATTTTTGGTAGAGATGGGGTTTCGCCTTGTTGGCCAGGCTGGTCTTGAACTCCTGACCTCAGGTGATCTGCCCGCCTCGGCCTCCCAAAGTGCTGGGATTACAGGCATGAGCCACTGCACTGGCCACGTTAGATGATTTTCTAACTTAGGTTAAGGCAGTCAGGAGCAAATACATTGTACAGGTGTACATAGTTCTATTGTCACCTCTCTTTATTACACTTCACAGATACTGTGTTTTAAAAAAAAAAATTGAAAGTTTATGGCAACCTCAATCAAGCAAATCTATCTGCACCATTTTTCTGACAGCATGTGCTCACTTTCTATCTCTGTTTGACATTTTAGTAAGTCTCATAATATTTCAAACTAAAAAAAAAATATTTTTAGGGCTGTCTCACTACATAGCCCAGTCTGGTTTCGAACTCCTGGGCTCAAGCAGTCCTCTTCCCTCGGCCTCCCAGAGTGCTGGGATGACAGGCATGAGCCACTGAACTGGCCCAAACTTTTAAATTATTGTATCTGTTGTGGTGATGTGTGATCAGTGATCTTTGACGGTTACTGTTGGAATTGCTTTGTGGTGCCATGAACGAGACCCATATACGACAGTGAGCTTAATCAGTGAATGTTGTGTGTATTCTGACTGCTCCATTGATCAGCCATTCTCTCATTTCTCTCCCTTTCCTCTAGCTTCCCTGTTTCCTAAGGCATAGCAATATTGAAATTAGGCCAATTAATAACCCTACAATGGCCTATCAGTGTTCAAAGGAAAGGAAGAGTCTCAAGTCTCTCACTTTAAATCAAAATCTAAAAATGATTAAGCTTAGTGAGGAAGGCATGTGGAAAGCTAAGATAGATTTTAAAATAATAATAATAACCTAGGCCTCTTGTGCTAGACAGTTAGCCAAGGTGTGAATGCAAAGAATAAGTTCTTGATGGAAATTAAATGTTCTACTCCAGTGAACACACCGATGATGAGAAAGCAATACAGCCGCCTCATTGCTGATACGAAGAAAGTTTTAGTGGTCTGGATAGATCAAACCAACCAACACATTTCCTTAAGCCAAAGCCTAATTCAGGTGAAGGTCTTAATTCTTTTCAATTCTATAAAGGCTGAGAGAGGTGAAGAAGCTGCAGAAGAAAAGTCTGAAGCTGGCAGGTGTTGATTTATGAGGTTTATGGAAAGAAGCTGTCTCCATAACGTAAAAGTGCGAGCTGAAGCAGCAAGTGCTGATGGAGAGACTGTAGCAAGTTATCCAGAAGATCCAGTTAAGCCAGGCACGGTGGCTCACGCCTGTAATCCCAGCACTTTGGGAGGCCGAGGCAGGAGGATCATCTGAGGTCAGGAGTTCCAGACCACCCTGGCCAACATGGCGAAACCCCTTCTCTACTAAAAATACAAAAATTAGCTGGGCATGGTGGCTGGCATCTGTAATTCCAGCTACTCAGGAGGCTGAGGCAGGAGAATCGCTTGAACTTGGTTAGCAGAGGTTGCAGTGAGCCAAGATCATGCCACTGCACTCCAGCCTGGGCGACAGAGCAAGACTCTGTCTCAAAAAAAAAAAAAAAATTTAGTTAAGATCATTGTTGGAAGATGGCTACACTAAATAACACATTTTCAGTGTAGATTAAACAGCCTTCTATTGGAAGAAGATGCCATCCCGGGACTTTCAGAGCTAGAGAGGAGAAGTCAATGCCTGGCTTCAAAGTTTCAAAGCTTCAAAGGACAGGCAGATTGTCTTGTTAGACACTAATGCAGCTAGTGACTTTAAATTGAAGCAAATGCTCATGTACCATTTTGAACATGCTAGGGCCCTTAAGAAGTATGCTAAATATATTCTGCCTGTGATTTCTGAATAATGGAACAACAAAGCCTGGATAACAGCACATCTTCTGCAGCATGGTTTACGAAATATTTTAAGCCCACTATTGAGACCTACTGCTCAGAAAAAAATTAGATTACTCTCAAAATATTACTGCTTCTTGACAATGCACCTGGTCACCCAAGAACTGTGTTGGAGGTGTACAAGCAGATTAATGTTATTTTCTTGCCTGCTGATGCAACATCCACTCTGCGGCCCTTGGATCAAGAAGCCATTTTGAATTTCAAGTCTTATTATTTAAGAAATGCATTTTATATGGTGATTGCTGCCACAGATAGTGATTTCTCTGATGGATCTGAGCAAAGTAAATTGAAATCCTGGAAAGGATTCACCATTCCAGATGCCACTAAGAACTTTTTTTTGTTGTTGTTTTGTTTTGTTTTTTTGAGACAGAGTCTCACTCTGCTGCTCAGGCTGAGTGCAGCAGTATGATCTCAGCTCACTGCAACCTTTGCTTCCCAGGTTCAAGCAATTCTCCTGCCTCAGTCTCCCAAGTAGCTAGGATTACTGGCATGCACTACTACACCCAGCTAATTTTTGTATTTTTAGCAGAGACTGGGTTTCACCATGTTAGCCAGGCTGGTCTGGAACTCCTTACTTCAAGTGAAGTGATCCACCTGCCTCAGCCTCCCAAAGTGCTGGGATTACAGGTGTGAGCCACCAAGCACAGCCCAGATGCCACTAAGAACATTCCTGGAAGGAAGTCAAAATATCTACATTAATAGGAGTTTGTAAGAGGCTGATTCCAACCCTCATGGATGACTTTGGAGAGTTCAAGATATCAGTGGAGGAAGTAATTATAGATGTGGAAACAGCAAGAGCTAAAATTAGAAATGGATCCTAAAGATGTGACTGAATTATTGCAATGTCACGATAAAACTTGAACAGATGAGGAATTGTTTCTTATGGTTGACCAAAGAAAGTGGTTTCTTGAGATGGAATCTACTCTTGGTATAGTTGCTGTGAATACTGTTGAAATGACAACAAAGGATTTAGAATCATACATAAACTTAACTTTGAAATTATCATATTACTCAGTCTTACATATTAAAACTATACCTGGCACATGGTAGGAATTGAAAAAATGTTTACTGAATTGATGTATTTAACCTACGCTTCTTCATCTGTAAATATTATATTTGCCAGTGATTATTTTAAGATTTCTTTTCTACAAAAACACCTTCCTGACAGCAAAAAGATCGAGAGCATGGGCTCTGGCATTAGACTAGGTCTGATTCTGGCTCTGCCACTCACTGAGCCATGTGAATCTGGTCAAGTTGGTTAGCCTCTCCGAGCTGCTGTTTCTTCGTCTGTAAAACTGGGCTCATAATAGCTTCTAACTCATAGGACTGTCAGGGATGACACACAGCACAATGCAAGTCAAGTCCTTAATACAATGTCTGATGTTTGCAGTCAGTGGAATCCTGCAAACTAATGCCTAGGAGAGAAGGAAAGAGAAAGAGAAGATGAAAATTTGTGAAGGACTAGGGTGATGAGACGGTTCAAGCTGGAGAAATGGAAACTTTTCTCGGATTAAGCAAGGAAGAGCTGGAGAGGTGCTAGGAGGAACCCATGAGGGGATGTATCTGCCAGATGTAAGTTTGATAGATGCCTTTATTTTATATTTGTATTCAGTGTTTGCTCTGTGCAAGGCACTGTTTAGATGCTGGGGATTAAGAGGGTTTTTTTTAAATATTTTTTTAAATTTCAATAGTTTTTGAGGAACAGGTGGTTTTTATGTTACATGGATGTTATTTAGTGGCAATTTCTGAGACTTTGGTGCACCCACCACCCAAGCAGTGTACACTGTACCCTATGTGTAGTCGTTTATCCCTTACCCCATCACCCCTACCTCCCCCCGAGTCCCCAGTTAGCAAGGCAGAGTTTTTAACAGATAGCCAGGCAGAGGTTTTTTTTCCTAGTAAGGGAGAAAAATGATACATAAGGAAAGAAGTAAAAAGAAGATAAAATTGCTTACATCAATAATAATCTACAAATGGATTAAACAGACCAAGGGATAAAGAGAGATGATGGTGATGCTTTAAATGGGGAAGTCAGAACACAGGCCTGAGTGATGTGAAGAAGCAAAATGTAAAATCTGGGCAAGTAATGCACCAGACAGAGGGCACTGCAAGTGTAAGAGCATCTGTTTCAGACCTAAAGAAGCCCAGCGTGCCTGGAGGGAAAGGGGATGGGAGGTGAAGTCTGGTAGAGAAGCCCGGGCCAAATCCTGGAGGGCTTGGTAAGGCCTAATAAGGCATTTTCTAAATGTGGTGAGACACTGACGGAAGAGTCTTTTCCCCCAACCTGCCTGCCTCCCTCACCTGTCCATTACAGGGCAGGAGAATGTTGTGGTCAGATTTCTATTTTTAAAATATCATTCTGGCTGATGTTTTGAAAATAGACCATTGAGGGGAGAAGAGTAGGGGAAGAAAAGAAACCATTACAGGACTTTGCAGTGGTCCAGGAAACAGATATGGTGCTTTGGACTAAGATAGTAATGTTGAGATGTACTTGGAATAAAAATATACTATGTCCTGAAAGTTAAACCAATAGGATTTGGAGGTAGTGTATGAGATAAAAGGGTCAGATCTGATTCCTGTGCCAGCCACAATTAGCTGGAATCTCACAGGAATGGAAGAAATGTGCCTGAGGGTGGGTTTAAAAACTCCAATTGGGCCAGGTGTGTGGCTCACTCCTGTAATTCCAGCACTTTGTGAGGCTGAGGCAAAGAGATCACTTGAGGTCAGGAGTTCAGGACCAGAAGGCCAACATGGTGAAACCCTGTTTCTACTAAAAATAACAAAAATTAGCCGGGCGTGGTAGCAGGCCCCTGTAATCCCAGCTACTCGGGAGGCTGAGTCAGGAGAATTGCTTGAGCCCAGGAGGCGGAAGTTGCAGTAAGCCGAATCACGCCACTGCACTCCAGCCTGGGTGACAGAGTGAAACTCTGTCTCAAGATACATGCATACATACATACATACATACATACATACATACATACAAACATACTCTAGTCAGATAACTTGGAAACCAACCAACCAGACAAAAAAAAAAAAAAAGGAAACTTGAATTCTTACAATTTTTTTTTGCTTCTTTTCTCAGAAACAAGGTCTCACTATGTTACTCAGGCTGGTCTCAAACTCCTAGGTTCAAGGGATCCTCCTGCCTCAGCCTCCCAATTAGCTGGGACTACAGGTGTGCAGAAACTCGAGTGAATATTTTTTTAAACTTAATAAAAATGGAACCCATCGTGGAATAAACAACCACCACCACCTCAATCTAATCAAGCTTTTTAATCTGCCAATAAGGATCCACATAAAGCATGAAGTTGCATCTGATTTAACAGCTATATGAAAAGCTGAGCTTCCCCAATTCATCCTGAAAACTAGTTGGTTTTCCTTCTCTAGATGTAGAGCACAGAATGCAGGCCGGGCGCGGTGGCTCATGCCTGTAATCCCAGCACTTTAGGAGGCCGAGGCGGGCGGGTCACCTGAGGTCAGGAGTTTGAGATCAGCCTGGCCAACATGGTAAAACCCTGTCTCTACTAAAAATACAAAAATTAACCAGGCACAGTGGCAGGTGCCTGCAATTCCAGCTACTCGGGAGGCTGAGGCAGGAGAATCACTTGAACCCTGGAGGCAGAGGTTGCAGTGAGCCGAGATTGCACCACTGCACTCCAGCTTGAGCGACAGAGCCAGACTCCGTTTCCAAAAAAAAAAAAAAAAATGCAATCACCTGACTATAGTCAGCCAGGTCCCCCTTCTGGTGATTAGGAAAATTACCTCTGGATGAATCTACGCTATGGTGCTGATTATGCCCTAAGCAAAATGAATAAGGTAGAGCAAGTTAACCTTCTTTTCTGTTCTATCCCTCCTCCCTCCGGATGCCTAACTCACTCCCACCAATACTAACAGTCACTGGCATGCAGGGTTCCCACACAGCATCCCACCCACAGACTATGTCCCAGGAGATGGCATTTCATTTTGCTGGAACGCATCAAAACACAGTCTTTTATGTCCCATTCACTAAGACAACTTCTCTTTGTGACCTGACAATGTGAGGCAAAGAGCCCAGTACTGAAAACTTAGCCCTCTAAAATAATGGAATGTTTTTAACTGAATCAAGATGTTTTTCTCAATAAGAGAGAATAAGTATAAACATTCCAGGTAGAACTAGTACTAACAAAGACATACTGTGCATAAGAATATTGTTGAAGACATCAAACAACTGAAATAAAATTTTCTTTTCACACCAAGCTGTCCTGGGAAGCCTTGTGTCTCCCATTATTCCCTACTTAAAATAGGCTTTCCACTCCCACACCCTCCCTCGCAGCTGCCTCTCAGAGGGGAGTGGTTGCCCAGATCTCCTGGTGTGGAGAAAACAATCCCTGGCAAGTGGGCCAGATGGCCAGGGCCCAAGGGGAAGGATGCCAGCTGCAGCTTCTCCAGGCAAGGTGCAGGAGAAGGCTCAGGGCCTGGAGCGGGGCTCCCACTACATACAATAGAGTCAGGTCAAAGCTCATTTCCTGGCCCAGTCACCATGGAGACAGTTGCTAAAATACTTAACTATCAAACTCCACTTTTGTGCCCAGAGCTCAAGCAAAGAAGCACAGAGAAGCACAGGTGCTGACAAGCAGGAACTACCGAACCATGAAGTGTCTGTGGGCCAGGGCGCTGGCGCCGTGTGCCACTGACAGAGTCAAGCTTTATTTAACTCTTATTCCTGAGAAAACACCAACACATTCTGGTGCTCATGCCATTCCTGTTCATTGACAAGCCTGTGTGTTGATGAACTTTTTGGTCCATTAATGTCTGATTCGCTCACATGGCTGCATTAGAAAAGGGATATGCTCCGAGCTCACAATGAAGATGTCAAATATTCTTTACATAAGGATTTTAATTTTAAAAATAAGACTTTCATGGCCATGAAAAAATACTAAAATTTGATTTCTTAGTTCCAAATGAAAAATGTTCTTTATTTCCTTTCCCTGCTCTTTTCTATGTGTTCTGCATGCCAGGAAAATGTACCAATGTGTCATTTATTAAACAACCTCTCTTGACATAATGTGTTTGAAAACCCTCTGAAAGGTTAAAAAAAAAGTCAAATAATTATAATATTTCCAACATCATTTCTTGCCACCCTCCCCCATCCTCCAAATCTCCTCTTTTATGCATGGCAGTTCATTTCCAGCATACCATATTATATGTGCTGTTATGATGTGTATTATACTTGTGACTACAAAGCTCAATGGGCAGCCAGTAATCCTTTCAGTAAAGTAGACTCAGAGATGGTTTAGGTAGCAGCGTCTACCACCTCTATCCTGGCACTTGCCAAACTCTAACAGAATCGCCTCTTTTCTTGTCTACGTCCTCCACTAGAGGATTATGAGCTGTGCAAGTGGGGATGGGATTGATCTCGTCCACTGTTTTATCTCTAGCACTCAACATAAAACCAGACCATAGTAAGCACTCAAGAAATGTTTTTGTTTGTTTGTTTGGTTGGTTGGTTTTGAGATGGAGTCATGCTCTGTGGCGCGGGCTGGAGTTCTATGGCACGATCTCAGCTCACTGCAACATCTGCCTCCCGGATTCGAGCGATTTTCCTGCCTCAGCCTCCTGAGTAGCTAGGATCACAAGCATGCACCACCACACCTGGATAATTTTGTATTTTTAGTAGAGACAGGGTTTCTCCATCTTCATCAGTCTGGTCTCGAGCTCCCGACCTCAGGTGATCCGCCTGCCTCTCAGTCTCCCAAAGTGTTGGGATTACAGGCATGAGCCACCATACCAGGCCAAGAAATGTTTATAAAATTATTGAATAATCTGCTGTTTGTGGGAGCTTTTACTCAGGCATTCTAAACTGCTTACCGGTGTCTTTTTGGCCAGTATCGTGGATTGCCTACTTGAACAAGACTTGTAGGAGAAGCAGATGGTCTTGTCACTGGCCATGAGCTGCTCACTATATATTGAGAAGCCACATTCAGCTAACTGCTTTCTGACCCATCATGGAAGTTTCTATTAGCAGCCTGCAGTACATCAGAGAAATGATAGGTTTTTTTTTTTTTTTTACTTTAAGTTCTAGGATACATGTGCGAACATGCAGGTTTGTTACATAGGTGCCATGGCAGTTTGTTTGTTGTACCTATCAACCCACCATCTAGGTTTTAAGCCCTGCATACATTAGGTAGTTGTCCTAATGCTCTCCCTCCCTTTTCCCCCCACACCCCCCGACAGGTCCTGGAATGTGATGTTCCCTTCCCTGTGTCTATGTGTTCTCATTTTTCAGCTCCCATTTATGAGTGAGAACATGCAGTGCTTGGTTTTCTGTTCCTGTGTTAGTTTGCTGCGGATGATGGTTTCCAGCTTCATCCATGTCCTTGCAAAGGACATGAACTCATTCTTTTTTATGGCTGCATTGTATTCCATGGTATATATGTGCCACATTTTCTTTAAAATGATAGCATTTTTAAGCTGGAAGAAATCTTGGGTCAATGTGGGCTCCAGACAGCAGAAGCAGAGCATGGAGTGTGCCTCATTTTGTTGGTTTGTTCCAGGAACTCTCACTACACCAGGCTTCATTGTCCCTAGAGTGGAAGAAAGAGGAAGATAGTCATTTGCCTTTTTCTAAGAACATGGCATTTATCATCTTGCTATTGGCGTTGAGAGTAGTTCGCTCACATGAATTTAAAAAGTAAACTATTTTTCAGAAATGTTCTCAGAAAACAGTATCTGTTTTGACCTCGAGACAACTGAGCAAGTCAAAAGAAAAAAGGTAAGGCAAGGAGAACTGTTTTCTCTGGGTGTTAGTACAGCACACCTGGCTACATCTATCAGTGGAGTTTACATTATCCTATCTAGTATCAAATACTCACCAACCCCAGAGTGAATCTCTCACTTACCTCCATATAACTTGTTTATAAACAGTAAGTTACTAGGGGTAATTTCATCCAAATCTCTTTCAAAACTCACATTTCACATTTCAGTGTCAATGATACAGATCTTGAGTACTCAATTCTGAAAGCCAGCAAATGTCATGTTCTAGGTGCCCTGGCAGCCACAAAGGCCTAAAGAAAATAGCTAGAACTACAGTCCCTCTACCTTGTAATAGATTCTCCTTTGCTCTCTCTGCTAAACCAAATCCAAATTTGGAGGCTTTCTAGTCACGGGGTTCTTTGTGTCAAAAAAGAAACCCTATTGATAAAAATAAATTGCATTCAAGTTGGAATTTTACCAGACTTTTCCATTTTCAGTAGTAATGCAGATTAGATGCCCTAAATGACTTTCCCAATAGAAACATAAAATGCTGGATAAAAGTATCTTTTTAAACTCTTGAGACAGCAGAAAGCAAGAATACTCAGCTCTCCAAACACAGCAAAGGCAGGCACCTTAAGAGGTAAGCGAGCTTTGCCCTTGAGCATTCCTGAGTGACCTTGAAGACTGCATCCCTACTTAAATGGCTGCATGGCACACGGGGGACAAGAAACAAAGCCTAAGGCCCCCACAAAAGGGAAGAATCTAAACTGGGGTCCCAAAAGGCTATGTCATCAGTGTAAGAATAAAAGATATAATAATTCCGCTGGGCGTGGTGGCACACACCTGTAATCCCAGCTACTCAGGAGGCTGAGGCAGGAGAATCGCTTGAACACAGGGGGCGGAGGTTGCAGTGAGCTGAGATCATGCCACTGTACTCCAGCCTGGGCAACAGAGTCAGAACCTGTTTCAAAAACAAAACAAAACAAACAAAACTTCTGTTGTTAATAAGCCAATTAGTCTATGGTAATTTGTTATAGCAGCCACAATGTACTAAAACAGTTTCCCTCTTGAAAGCCAAGCAAGCAAGGGTAGTTCCTTCTGTTAATTCTCCTGCAATTGCCACCAGGAAGAATGGTTCAATTGACTCATGTTTCTGACACCTATAACGAATACCAGTGATTCTCAACAGGGTGTGGAGAAGAAGGAAGGAACTCTATAGAGAGAAGGACACCCTCTATGGAGACATACCAGAATCACTGGAGAGATTCTTTGAAACTATACATGCTCTCCACACCTAAGTGCTGAGATTCTGGTAAAAAAATCTCCCTTTACTCATTAAGAATCAATGCATATGGAGCCACTGTTACAAAAGAGCATGTGTTGGCTGGGCGTGGTGGCTCACGCCTGTAATCCCAGCACTTTGGGAGGCTGAGGTGGGCAGATCACGAGGTCAGGAGATCGAGACCGTCCTGGCTAACACAGTGAAACCCGGTCTCTACTAAAAATCCAAAAAATTAGCCGGGTGTGGTGGCAGGCGCCTGTAGTCCCAGCTACTCGGGAGGCTGAGGCAGGAGAATAGCGTGAACCCGGGAGGCAAAGCTTGCAGTGAGCCGAGATCGTGCCACTGCACTCCAGCCTGGGCGACAGAGCGAGACTCAGTCTCAAAAAAAAAAAAAAACAAAAAACAAAAAAAACATGTGTTATGTCTCAGATATGTTGCTACTGGAAATAGTTGTGAATCACTGCTGTAAGAAGTGCTTTGGCGTTTTCTACTGAGGATTCATGGATGGATTTAAACTGGGTCTTGGAAAATGCACAGGGTTTGGGTAGACAGAGGGGCTGGACATTACTGCAGGTGGGATAATTGGTAGAAAGGCAGAAAAATAACATTGAGACATTCACTTTCCCCTGGAGCACAAGTTAACTTAGGGAGAGAAGTCTGGAAGATAAGAGTAGGGTTAAATTGTGGAATGTAAACTCCGTAAGAGCAGAGGCTTTGCCTGTCTTGTTCAATTCTTTGTGCTCAGCACCTACAACTGTGTCTTGCCCATGATAGGCCCTTATGTGTGTTGAATGAATAAAGTTTGACCGTAAAGTTAAAAATGTAGGTCATTATCTTCCAGCATGAAGACCACGGAGAATAAGTGATGACAGTAGGAGAGACGGGCGGCAGGGCGGAGTAGAGGGAGAGTTCAAGCAAGAGATTAGGATGAAGCAATAGATTGGGAAAGCCAAGGTACAGAGAGAAGGCCAAAGCCAAGCACCAACCTGCTGGGAATGTTTCGAGAGAGGATGGGATGGAAGAAAATCCAGCAAAGATAAGGAAGTGTTGTTTGGGAATACATACAGCAAACGTAAAATATCACCCTATAATTTACAAACTCTCCCATATATGCAGCATTAGGTAAGACAGGCGTTGTTTCTCCCATTTTGCACGCTTCAGAGATATGATGGTGGTGATGACGACGATGATATAAAGGTAAGACAAACATCAAGCTGGTCACAGAAACTAGGAATCAAGAAATGGTAAGAATGAGGGTTAATCTGTTTGGGTCCAATCAGGAGACAGGAACCACTCAGTAACTTGAACAGAAGAAGTTGAATATAAATTGCTAAACTAAGATAGGGGAGTAACTAAAAAAGATGGAAAGAGAACTGGTGGCTGGGCATAGTGGCTCACACCTATAATCCCAGCATTTTGGGAGGCCGAGGTGGGAGAATCACTTGAGCCCAGGAGTTGGAGACCAGTCTGGGCAACATGGCAAGACTCTGTCTCTACAAAAATTAAAAAATTAGCCAAGTGTGGTGGCTGTGGTCCCAGTTACTCAGGAGGCTGAGGTGGGAGGATCTCTTGGGCCTGGGATCTCCTGGGCCAGCTATTCAGGAGGCTGAGGTGGGAGGATCTCTTGGGCCTTGGAGGTGGAGGCTCCAGTGAGTCATGATCATGGTCACTGCATTCAAACCTGGTGACAGAGTGAGACCCAGTGAAAGACAAGAAAGAAAGAACGAAAGAAAGAAAAGAAAGAAAGAAGGAAGGAAGGAAGGAAAAAGAGAAAAAGGGAAAGGGAGAAAGAAAGAGAGAGAGAAAGAAAGAAAGAGAGAGAGAGAGAGAGAAAGAAAGAAAGGAAAGAAACTGGAAAGCGTGTCTTAGGGGTAATAGAGAGTACCCAAAGAGGCCGTGCGCAGTGGCTCACGCCTGTAATCCCAGCACTTTGGGAGGCCGAGCCGGGCGGATCACGAGGTCAGGACATCAAGACTATCCTGGCTAACATGGTGAAACCCCGTCTCTGCCAAAAATACAAAAAATTAGCCGGGCATGGTGGCGGGCGCCTGTAGTCCCAGCTACTCGGGAGGCTGAGGCAGGAGAATGGCGTAAACCTGGGAAGCGGAGCTTGCAGTGAGCCGAGATCACGCCACTGCACTCTAGCCTGGGCGACAGAGCAAGACTCCGTCTCAAAAAAAAAAAAAAGAAAAAGAAAAAGAGAGAGAGTACGCAAGGAAAGGAAAACCTGGAGGTAAGTCCACCCACACGGGTGAGGTTTAGACTTCATTAGAAAAAGTATGGATGCAGCCCACTTTATGCAGAGAAGTCAGCTGGGCTGCCTGGGCCAGAGCTGGTCCACAGCCACCAGGCAGCAGGAAACAGCCCTCCAGGGCACGGATGAGCCAAGGTCAGTGGGCAGGTGCACAGACAGAGTTGGGGTGCCACTGCCAGCATGAGGTCTGGAACATGCCAGTGTCCTTGTCAGGAGCGTCATGATGAAGTGGTTCACTAGGCCTGGGCTGGGCTGCATACAAATCACCAAGGGAGCAGAGTGGCTGCAGCGGAGTGCCACTGGATATACCGGTTCACACACAACGTGGGCTGAAACCAAGAGCGCCTCTTTCCTCCCGCAGTGTCTCTTTATCGCCCTCTGCTGGCAAGTCTGAAAATTGTGCTCACTACGAGGGACAAATGCTTTTAGTCCATTGATAGAGGATACAGGAGCCAAGAGGAAATAAATTGACAATTGAAACAAGTGGTTATTCGACATTTTCAAGGGTACCTGTGTATCGCTGAGCTTTTTCAGAGCAAGTAACAGAAACCAGCGAAGCTGGACTTGGTGGACTGAGAGAGGGCTAGGATAGAGTGGACAGAGGAAATAGAGATGGGTACTGACAGTAGTGATAGTCATCATTGTAGTAATAGTAGTAGAGATGGTGTAGGTTAACATGGCAACATCAGAGCAACCAGAGAGAAAGTGAGAGATTTTATGCCTCAGCGTCTCCATATAAAATCACAGAAAACAGTAAAAGACTCCGGTGAGCTGAGCCCAGGTCTCCTACTCAAATGAGTCTTTTCCCCTAGCAAGAGATGCTGAGTATTATGATTGAGCGGGCCTGAATCATTTGCTTACTCCTTTGACCAAAGAGATGGGTGACTGATTGGCAACTATCAGCTCATCATGAGGTAGGAGAGGGAAATTTTCCCAAAGGAAGGCTGTTACTACTAAAAAGGGAACATAGATGAAAAGGTTCTAGGCCGGGTGTGGTGGCTCACACCTGGAATCCCAGCACTTTGGGAGGCCAAGGCGGGTGGATCACCTGAGGTCAGGAGGTCCAGACCAGCCTGACCAATATGGTGAAACCCCATCTCTACTAAAATTACAAAAATTAGCTGGGCGTTGTGGCGCGTGCCTGTAGTCCCAGCTACTCCGGAGGCTGAGGCAGGAGAATCGCTTGAACCCGGGAGGTGGAGACTGCAGTGAGCTGAGATCGCGCCACTTACCGCACTCCAGCCTGGAGACAGAGCGAGACTCCGAAAAAAAAAAAAGGAAATATAAAGAGCAAAGCAGAGGGAGAGATAAAGAAAGTTCAAAGGAAGGGAAGTATATGGGATATGGGGAAGGAAAGGACAAAAGGAATAATTAAGGGAAAGACAGAGGAGGAATGTGAGGAAGGATAGGGAAGGCCAGAGGGAGGGGAAGAGAAGGGAAAGAAAGGAACAGTAAAGGCCCAGGGTAGTGAAAGGCTCATCAGTGTGCCAGCTCACTCACAAAGTGTCTTACCTCAATTAAGATTCAGAATATCCCTGCAAGTCAAGTGCTATTCCTCTTTTTTATTTGAAGAAACCGAGACTCAGATCAGTTAAATACCTCAAAATAATGTAGCCAGTCTAACTGACAAATTGGAGTTTAAACTTTTAAACTCCAAAACCCACAGCTTTTCCATTGAAATCCCCTACTTTCTCACCTGAAGTTAGAATACCTGGATTTAGATCAGGTGCTTACTCTACGTCTTTGGGTACTTAGCTACTTTGAACCTTAGCTTCTTCAACTATAAACTAAGAACAATAGTTGCCCTCTCTTCCCTCCTAGTTGTTGGATGTAGCAATGAGATGATGTATGTGAGAATACCATATAAACTCTGAAGGAATACATAAAAATAAGGGATTGCTAATCAAGGAGTAATCCATGCTGTGTTTTTGTTTTAAATCTTCAGCATTAGGGCCAAAGGAGGTTCAAGGGAATTTTCTGTCATTATAGCTGAAATTACTCTTAAAGCAGCCGCTGAAGCTGCTCTTGGTGTCCAAGAGCATCTCTTTTTGGTATACACACTGGCCGACTATTTCCACTTAGATCCTTCTTCAGTGACGATGAGTCCATTCAGAAGCAAGATAAACAAGCATCTGTGGAATCTTCCAGTGATGGCTGAAGATCCTAGGCATGTCATCATTTTACAAGGTGACCTTGTACAATTCCACTGGCCTATGGGATATAAGGTTTCCACAGTACTGCCAGAGCTAATGCAAGTGTTTCAACAGCAAGCTTCCTCTAAGTATCTTGCCCAAGTTTTAGGATATACAATTGAAGGTTGGAGATTACTTCAAAAATCTCAAACAAGAAGACCCAGGCAGTTAAGCTCAATCCCCACTTCAACAATGGGGCCAACTGAACTCACTACAAGCTAAGCAAACCTTTCTCTGTTTTGTTACCCACCTCAGTGACTCACTGCATGCCCAAAGATGAGGCATCGCCAGCTCCCAGCTTATGTGCTGCCTTGAGACAGATCACTCCTATCCCTGATCCCGACTTTATTCCAAATACTGCAAGTAGTTTATTCCAAAAGTGCACAAAAACTGAAAGGCCACAGCATACAGCAGTGTCGCAGAATTCACTACAGGAAGTGTCCTTGACTACAAACCTTGAATATTCAGCTGCTTTTCCTGAAGTCACTCATTCAATGGTACTAACAGCTACTGCATTCACAGATTTTGACTTCCTTCAGGGTAGAACTTCTACAGTGTCAATGTCAGTAGAAAAACTAGACTCTCCAGAGTGGGAACTAAAAGGACACACCCTAATCCACGGGACAGAAATACAAAAGCACACTATTTTACCCGAACTTGTCTCAGAATCAATTAGTCAAGCCCGGTATTCACAAGCTCTCCTTTCATTATCCAAGTACTCTCATTTTCTTAAGCCCTCAGTAATGCAGGATATAGCCACGCCTTCAGAAGTACTGTCTTCAATGACAACATTTCTCAGCAAATGAAGTGGCTCTGTTCCAGTCCACCGGGAAAAATCTGTACATTCACCTGACAGTCTCTTGACACCTGCAGCATCAGCAAGAGAGACACTGGCAGCCTCCCATTTTCCCCTTGAGTTCATTCAAGTACTCCTGTCAAATCAGCTAAGTCAACAGCACCTTCATGAGCATAATCACACATCTGACACTCCTGAAGTTTCTCAACAGATTCATTCATTCATTATTCCTACAGAAATAATTTCAGCTCCTGGCATGAGCATAAATACAAAATTTGTATGGAATAGTACATCTGACTCAAGTCTTTTGCCCATGGAAACTGATTGTTTCACCAGCAACCTCGCAGATGAAGGCTCATTGTGTGACAGTGATGTGATTATGAAAACTCAATCGTATTCTAAGGAGACCCCATCATTTACTCAATTACATGATTTATCTGAACTGTCCCTTTCTGAGGTGTCTAAATTTTCAAATGCATTTGAGTTACCTGAAAATATGGGCTCAAAAACTATGATGCATATTCTTAGTGACTGGTTCTCAGGCACACAACATTTAGCTTTCAGTGGATTCTCAAAAACTAGCCAGATTTTGCCAGGCAATACCGTACTTAACCTGGATTCTACTGACATGGTTATAAGTTACCCACATACCTCCAAAAACGTATTAACAACAAGATACGGGACTATCTCTGACTTTAACAAGGTACAAGGTAAGATTGTGGGAGTTGCTGAGTTTTCTCTTTGCCATATTTTTCAGAGAATATTTATACTAACAAGCAGCAACCAACTAAATAATTAAAACAGAGTTACCTAGTGGTAACCGTGTGATGAAATTACATGTGCTTGATTTTCTTCTCTATATTTGTCTATATTTTCCAACTTTTTCAAGGAATAGAGTTGTTTTTAGGAAGAAAAAACTTTAAGAATATATCATGTAAGAAAAGTCAACAACAGGCCGGGTGCGGTGTTTCATACCTGTAATCCCAGCATTCTGGGAGGCCAAGGCAGGAGGATCACCTGAGGTCAGGAGTTTGAGACTAGCCTGGCCAACATGGTGAAACCCCGTCTCTACTAAAAGTACAAAAAATTAGCCAGGCGTGGTGGCAGGTGCCTATAATCCCAGCTACTCCGGAGGATCAGGCAAGAGATTCACTTGAACCCGGGAGGCAGAGGTTGCAGTGAGCTGAGATCGTGCCATTGCACTCTAACCTGGGCAACAAGTGCGAAACTCCATCTCAAAAATAAAAAAAAAAAGAAAAGTCAATAACAAAATACAATACCCATCTTATGCCTTATACACATTATTTAATGTGTATTGTGTTTACAATAGATTGATCAAAGACTCACAAACCTGGAAGGAACTTCAAGCCATTATTCTGTCCAGTTATTATTATTCCTAAATCATTCATCTGTTGCAGTCTTTATTTTATTTTTGAGATGGAGTTTTGCTCTTGTTGCCCAGGCTGGAGTGCAATGGTGTGATCTTGGCTCGCTGCAACCTCTACCTCCCGGTTCAAGCAATTCTCCTACCTCAGCTTCCCAAGTAGCTGGAATTACAGGCATCCACCACCACGCCTGGCTAACTTTTTTTTGTATTATTAGTAGAGATGGGGTTTCACCATGTTGGCCAGGGTGGTCTCAAACTCCTGACCTCAGGTGATCCGTCTGCCTCGGCCTCCCAGAGTGCTGGGATTACGGCGTGAGCCACCGTGCCCGGCCCTGTTGCAGTCTTACAGACCACCAGAGTTAGAAAAATGTTTGCTAACAGATTCAAACTCTACAACTAAAGTTAAAACCATCCTCTTTCATTTAGTTTATCTATCTCATGATATACTGCAAACAGGCAGCATGATGATTAATAACTCAGTATCTATAGTGAAACGGGTTTGAAATCTAGCTGTATAATTTACTATATGTGTAATATTAGGTATTCACATTAGTATATTACTTCCATCATTTATAAACTGAGGATAATTATTCCAATATATTTGTTGTGAAGATAAAATGAAATATGTACTTAGCACAGTGCCTGGCACATGGTTCATTAAATGCAAGCTATCATCTCTGCTCATCTTCTCTTCTCTGAACTAGCTAACTCACATCAGAGTGATTGCTTTAGAATTTGTTTCAAATCGAAACATACTTGTATGGTAATTTCCATGGAAATTTTCATTGATCTTTAATTTGGGGGAGATTTCCTTGTTTAAATTAAATGTCAAAATTAAGGGCCAGGTGTGGTGGCACACACCTGAATCCTAGCACTTTGGCAGGCTGAGGCAGGAAGACTGCTTGAGCCCATGAAACTGCGACCAGCCTGGGCAACATAGTGAGAGACTGTCTCTACAAAAACAAACAAATAAAAATTTAAAAATTAAAAAAATTAGCCAGGTGTAGCGGCGCATGACTGTAGTCCCAACTACTCAGGAGGCTGAGGTGGGAGGATCACTTGAGCCTGGGAGGTTGAGGCTGCAGTGAGCCATGATTGTGCCACTGCACTCCAGCCTGGGCAACAAAGTGAGACCCTGTCTCAAAAAACAAAAACAAAACAAAACAATAACAACAAAAAAGAGGTTCCTTTGGAATAACTACAAAGTTTACAGAAATATTAGTTAGACAAGGTGCAACCAGTTTGTCTGTCACCAAATATGACCGGCTTCAAGTAACATAGATGCTGACAACATGTGCTCTGCATTCTGAATCTCAGAAACCTGAGACCATGTCACACCCAGGTAAGCAATTCTATCATCATGGAATGGTAAGGCTGATGGAACTTGATGCTGTTTGAAATTCAGTGGAAACAGATCTCCCTGGTAGTTAGGACTTACATTGTTAATCAATCCCATTAAATATGCAACAGTACTTAGATGTCACTTTCAAATAGTCTTTCTGTTTATCAAGTGACTGCACTACTCTATCTTCTTGATTCATTGAGTTTTTTCAGTAGCATGATACTCTTCTTTCCAACTTAATGCTCCCCACAATATCTAAAGCCACCTGCCTTTGTTATATTGCACCATAGCCCCATTTTTGTGATGTTATCTCATCTTCCTCAGAAAACACCAAAATGTATCTATGCAGAGCTTGAAATGTTTTGTAGTTTGAGATTTAAATGTTAATTGAAATTGGAGCACTAGTTTGTTGCTATTATTCTGTTCAATTATGTAACTTACATGTACCATTATCTAACTTATATGTACTGATCTTAAAACTTTTCCTGGGCCGAGTGCGGTGGCTCATGCCTGTAATCCCAGCACTTTGGAAGGCCGAGGTGGGTGGATCACGAGGTCAGGAGATCGAGACCATCCTGGCTAACACAGTGAAACCCCATCTCTACTAAAAATACAAAAAAAAAAAAAAAAAAAATTAGCTGGGCATGGTGGCGGGCACCTGTAGTCCCAACTACTCGGGAGGCTGAGGCAGGAGAATGGCGTGAACTCAGGAGGCAGAACTTGCAGTGACCGAGATCATGACACTGCACTCCAGCCTGGGCGACAGAGCAGGACTCCATCTCAAAGAAAAAAAAAAAACCAACAAACAAACAAATCAGCTTAAGAATTTAGGCTCTTTGCCAAAATATTGTTTTTCTGAAGTCCCCTAAACCAGATTTGATTAGTTGGTAATACTAATATCTTTGTGTGTGTGTGTGTGTGTATCTTTGTGTATATATATATCTTTGTATATATATATTTGTGTGTGTGTGTTTATATATATATAGAGAGAGAGACAGAGAGAGGGAGACAGAGAGATCAATAGAAGTGTTCCTACTTCCCTATGCAAAACTAAGGGAGGAAACAAGTTAACCATCAAGACAACCTTAAGCATTTAAATAAAGAGTAGTATTTGTTGAAATTTATTTCTTGTTTGCTTCTTCTAGGTCAACCCAACACATTTCCAACAGTTGTTAATTCAATCCAATTGATAACAGCAACTGTTGGGCACACATTTCATTTCCCGATCCCTCCTGATCATTTTATGACCAGGAAGACGGCAACTCAACTCACTTGACACTTGAAATAAAATCAGTAAATGAGTATCATTCGGGCCCAAAAAGCTGGCTGCAATTTAACATGACTCATCAAATATTGTATGGGTATCCCCTAGAACTGGATTTCCAATATTCCCCTCAGGAATTTATTCTCTGTGCAACTGATTCTGGGGGTCTGGTTGCTCAGATGCCTTTGACCATTGAACTGAAGCTACCCAGAAGTACTCCCTGCCACACTTACACTCTGTGCACAAAAAACAGTTTCTACTCATTCATTAAAAGGAGAGAGAGGATTGGTTTATTTTTTGCTAAACTCACTGACTAAACTCTAGTAACCTTGAAGAGATTGTATTAATTACCCTGAGACCAGGGTCTACTATCATATCCTGGTATAATAGGGCCTTATGTTTAGTCAACAGCAGTTCTCTGGAATGGTGTCCTAACAAAGAAATCCAGGAAATAATGTTTAAACTAAGGAGGCCTGATGGAAATGTCCATCCAAACTTTGTATATGCTATGCTGCCAGAATACAAAATTGGCACAGTTGAGAACATCACATATAGTGGAATCTGTCTTACTCTGGAGCTAGACAATGGGTTAATTGGAAACAGCATTCTAACCTCATCTAACACAGAAAATAGTCCCTGGATTAGAAATGTTCTTCTGGCCTTGCTGGCAAGTACGTGTCTACTAGTTGTGGTAGCAGCAGCAGCAAGTGTAGCTTACCATTTCTGTAAGAGTTGTCAGACTTTTCTTGTTCCTCAGTTCCTGGTGTTTCAAGAACCCTAACAAGTAACACTGACCAAGAAATGGATGTGCTAAGGCCCCGAAAGCCACTCATCCTGGAGTGGGAAGTTCCACCTTCCCCTCAGTTATGGAGAGGGTTACCACTGTCTTCTCAACATCAAGCTTACAGAGAAAATGTGATCCCTGGCATGGAAACAAGAGCAGATATTTTTCCTACCTCCAAAATATCAACCCCTATTTCATTATGAAATGCATCTCATTAGTCAGAGGAAGAGTAAATAATGTCATCAGAAATCTAAATGCATCAACTACTGTTCAAGAAATAGGACTAATCAATATGGAAATTAGGTAAAATCAACAATCGGATTGTCAAAAGATAAGTGATAATTTGTCCTCTGTGTTAATTGCATTAACATTCTCCCAGTGAATTCTAATCAGTTATTTCCCCTTGAAAGCCTGGATAGTCAATTATAAATTTGTCACCCAGGCCACCACTACCATAAACAATTCATGTAATGATTCATCCATTACGGTCAGCAATTCCACCACTGACAATCCCATCTCCAAATGTGAGAAGTGCTATAAACCACCAATTCAAGGCACTCATTCAACCCTCCACATAAAGGCATGATTAATTTAACAATCATAAATACACGAATAGGTTGATGTTGTACTATGTATGGGCAAAGAATTATGGAATCTTCACCTCTTCGTCGTATTTTACCTTTCACTTACAAACAAGCTCATGCCACTGTTCTAAAAATCCACACATTGGATGATATAAAAAGACTACCAAAAAATAACAAAACTTCTCTCAATTCTCTTCTACCAAGCTACAGGCAAGAGCATTTTTTGTTACCATATTTCTGAAACAGCTGACGACATTCACCATCCTCTACTTTTAACTTCATTCATGTAACATTTTAATTGCTGCGGTTGTTTCTGTTCCCCTCATTCCATGGAAACGGCTTTTTGGAAGTCATTACCAGCATCTTGGTTGGCATATCCAAACGCATTGTTTCAATTCTGCTTCTGAACATCTCTGCAGCTCCCGTGGCACTTTATGCCTACCTCTTTGACCTTTTTTCTCTTCTGTCCCTTTAAACTTGATCCTCAAGGCCTGTTCTTGAACTTGGTAAGTACATAAACTTAAGGTGATTGTCTATTTTAAAATAAGACAATACTTTCTTTTTAATCTTATAAGGAGTTTATTGTTTACTACCCCATTTCTTACTAAGAAATTATAGGGGCACTGAATATCGCCTTTTTTCCTTTGGGTCTTTTCACTTTCAACTGATTCAAAACAGCTGTGGAATTCATTTAAAATGTTACAAATAAGAAAATTTCTAACTAAACACTAAATTAAATTTGTACCTTTCTCTAGGGGGAACTTGTTTCAATACACACCAGCTGCTAAATTTAGTTTCTACTGAATATTCAGACAGGATATAAAGACAAAGATACACATTGTACCATAACAGATTGCCAATATTCAATATACTTTGCATATAAAAATGGTAATTTCATGATTCAATCTAAGATGTTCATTTTAATCACTGAAATAGAAATCTCAATGAAATCAAACTTCTTAAGAATAAATTCAGATCCTGGAATTTCCTAAATTAAGTCTAATGCTTCCCATCTTTATATGGAAATTTTTAGATTTGCTCACATTTAGCAGCACCTCTGTAACAAAATTACCATTTGGATGCTTTTGTTCTCCACATACGTGAAATTACACTAATGATTTTAATTGAAATGTGCCAGAAATAACAAAGCAAATAACTCACTGCTTCATAAAACAATCTGAGAGCAAATTGTTTTGCTCTCAGATAAGAGCACCTTAGTCCACTGTAAAGAATGCCAGTACTGAAGAATTCAAATAATTGATAGTCATCCAAAACCAAGCTGTGTACTGTTCAAGCTGATTCTTAATTCTTACCCAAAGCATTAATGTCAATGTACGTATTAATAATTCTGTGCAAGTTGTAATGATGGCTGCACATGTCCATATGGTGATTTTGAACAATATTCCAATACACTGGAACTTTCTGGAGTAAAATCTCACTGTATTTATGATTGTGTGTAATCGTTTGTGACACATACCATGTGATAATAAGAGTGCTGTAAAAATTTTGCCTTACATTATAAAAGTAACTTTTAGTCAGTAGAATGTTTTAATATAATTGAAAGTACATACATTCTCTGTTAGTGTAACTTTGATTCCCACAATCATTAAGTCTGGACTTAAGATTCCAGTATAGATGAGTGCTATGGTTTCCATGTTCTTATCAAAACTCATGTGGAAACTTCATGGCCACTGTAACAGTACGAAGAGGTGGGATCTTTAAGAGATGATTAGTCAATGAGAGCTCCCATTCACGGATACATTAATGCCATTATCACAGGACTGGGCTAATTGTTGCAGGGGTGGGTTCCTGATAAAAGAATGGAGTTTGGCCCAATTTCCTCTCTGTCTCTCACGCTCACCTGCCCATCTGCCATGTTATGACACAGCACAAGGGCCTTCACCAGGAGTGGCCCCTTGACATTGGACTTCCCAGCCTCTAGAACTGTTAGCTAAATAAAGTTATTTCGTTTATAATTTGCCCAGTCTGTGACATTGTTATAGCAGCAAAAAATGGAATAAAACCATGAGTGATAAATATTTTTTAATTTACATTTTGTCCACGTCTCTTGATTAGTTAAATCCTCAATATGAACCATCTCTGGATGGTGAAGTGGGTGCCCAAAGAACATCTAGTTAAGCCTGTAGAATTGTTAGCTGGAGAGGCCAGGTGTGGTGGCTCACGCCTGTAATCCCAGCACTTTGGGAGGCCGAGGTGGGTGGATCACGAGGTCAGGAGATCGGGACCATCCTGGCTAACACAGTGAAACCCTGTCTCTACTAAAAATACAAAAAATTAGCCGGGCATGGTGGTGAGTGCCTCTAGTCCCAGCTACTCGGGAGGCTGAGGCAAGAGAATGGCGTGAACCTGGGAGGTGGAGCTTGCAGTGAGCTAAGATTGCGCCACTGCAATCCAGCCTGGGCAACAAAGCAAGACTCCATCTCAAAAAAAAAAAAAAAAATTGTTAGCTGGAGAGCCTAACAATCAACAACATGGAGTAACATAGAAAGCTACTGGCACAGTTCAAAATCCAGCCATAGAAATCGTCTCCCAGTTGGTAGAGCAAAGTAACAGGAGTTCATAAATAGTATCTACAAATGGAGGCTGAAAAGTAGATATGACTGTCAACCAGTAGCATGGCCTTAGACCATGGAAAAGGAAGGAACATAAACTCAGAGTAAAACAAGATCCCAGTCTTTTAAGATGGGTTGTGAAGGAAAGAACTCTGGATCAAGAAATAAACCAGGGACCCCAAATGAAAGAAATGGACAGCACAAGATGAAAACTGGATAATAAGAATAAGATATAAAAGGTCAGAGCAAGACGGCAGAATAGGAACAGCTCCGGTCTGCAGCTCCCAGTGAGACCAACGCAGAAGGCGGGTGATTTCTGCATTTCCAACTGAGGTATCTGGTTCATCTAACTGGGACTGGTTAGACAGTGGGTGCAGCCCATGGAAGGCGAGCAGAAGCAAGTTGGGGCACTGCCTCACCTGGGAAGTGCCAGGGGTCGAGGAACTCCCTCCCCTAGCCAAGGGAAGCTGTGAGGGACCCTGCCGTGAGGGATGGCGCTATGTGGCCAAGATACTATGTTTTTCCCATGGTCTTCGCAATCCACAGACAAGGAGATTCCCTCAGATGCCTAAGCCACCAGGGCCCTGGGTTTCAAGCACAAAACTGGGTGGCCGTTTGGGCAGACATTGAGCTAGTTGCAGGAGGTTATTTTCATACCCCAGTGGCGCCTGGAATGCCAGCAAGACAGAACCGTTCACTTCCCTGGAAAAGGGGCTAAAGCCAGGGAGCCAAGTGGTTTAGCTCAGCAAATCCTATCCCTACGGAGCCCAGCAAGCTAAGATCCACTGGCTTGAAATTCTCGCTGCCAACACAGCATTCTGAAGTCGACCTGGGATGCTCAAGCTAGGTGGGGGGAGGGGCATCCGCCATTCCTGAGGCTTGACTGGGTGGTTTTCCCCTCACAATATAAACAAAGCTGCCTGGAAGTTCGAACTGGGCAGAGTCCACGGCAGCTCCGCAAAGCCATTGTAGCCAGACTGCTTCTCTAGATTCCTCCTCTCTGGGCAGGACATCTCTGAAAGAAAGGCAGCAGCCCCAGTCAGGGGCTTATAGATAAAACTCCCATCACCCTGGGACAGAGCACCTGGGAGAAGGGGCGGCTGTGGGTGCAGCTTCAGCAGACTTAAACGTTCCTGCATGCTGGTTCTGAAGAGAGCAGCGGATCTCCCAGCCCAGTGCTCGAGCTCTGCTAAGGGACAGACTGCCTCCTCAAGTTGGTCCCTGACCACCGTGACTCCTGACCAGGAGACACCTCCTACCAGGGGTCAACAGACACCTCATACAGGAGAGCTGCAACTGGCATCTGGTTGGTGGCCCTCTGGGACGAAGCTTCCAGAGGTAGGAGCAGGCAGCAATCTGCTGTTCTGCAGCCTCCACTGGTGATACCCAGGCAAACAGGGTCTGGAGTGGACCCCCAGCAAACTCCAGCAGACCTGCAGCAGAGAGGCCTGACTGTTAGAAGGAAAACTAACAAACAGAAAGCAATAGCACCAACATCAACGAAAAGGACGACCACACAAAAACTCCATCCGAAGGTCACCGACAGCAAAGACCACAAGATAAATCCACGAAGACGAGGAAAAATCAGCACAAAAAGGATGAAAATTTCAAAAAACAGAATGCCTCTTCTCCTCCAAAGTCACAACTCCTCGCCAGCAAGGAACAAAACTGGATGGAGAATGAGTTTGATGAACTGACAGAAGTAGGCTTCAGAAGGTGGGTAATAACAAACTCCTCCAAGCTAAAGGAGCATTTCTAACCCAATGCAAGAAAGCTAAGAACCCTGATAAAAGGTTAGAGGAATTGCCAACTAGAATAACCAGTTTAGAGAAGAACATAAATGACTTGATGGAGCTGAAAAATACAGCAAGAGAACTTTGTGAAGCAAACACGAGTATCAATAGCCAAAACGATCAAGCAGAAGAAAGGATATAAGAGACTGAAGATCAACTTAATGAAATAAAGTGTGAAGACAAGATTAGAGAAAAAAGAATGAAAAGGAACAATCAAAGCCTCCAAGAAATATGAGACCATGTGAAAAGACCAAACCTATGTTTGACTGGTGTACCTGAAAGTGATGGGGAGAATGGAACCAAGTTGGAAAACACACTTCAGGATATTACTCCGGAGAACTTCCCCAACCTAGCAAGACAGGCCAACATTCAAATTCAGGAAATACAAAGAACACCACAAAGATACTCGTTGAGAAGAGCAACCCCAAGACACATAATCATCAGATTCAGCAAGGTTGAAATGAATCATCAGATTCACCAAGGTTGAAATGAAGGAAAAAATGTTAAGGGCAGCCAGAGAGAAAGGTTGGGTTACCCATAAAGGGAAGCCCATCAGACTAACAGTGGATCTCTCTGCAGAAACCCTACAAGCCAGAAAACAGTGGGGGCCAATATTCAACATTTTTAAAGAAAAGAATTTTCAAGCCACAATTTCATATCCAGCCAAACTAAGTTTCATAAGTGAGGGAGAAATAAAATCCTCTACAGACAAGCAAAAGCTGAGGGATTCTGTCACCACCACGCCTGCCTTACAAGAGCTCCTGAAGGAAGCACTAAATATGGAAAGGAAAAACCGGTACCAGCCACTGCAAAAACAAACCAAATTGTAAAGACCATCAACACTATGAAGAAACTGCATCAACTAATGGGCAAAATAACCAGCTAGCATCATAATGACAAGATCAAATTCACAAATAACAATATTAACCTTAAAAGTAGACGGGCTAACTGTCCCAATTAAAAGGCACAGACTGGCAAATTGGATAAAGAGTCAGGACCCAACAGTGTGCTGTATTCAGGAGACCCATCTCACATGCAGAGACACACATAGGCTCAAAATAAAGGGATGGAGGAAGATTTACCAAGCAAATGGAAAGCAAAAAACAGCAGGGGTTGCAATCCTAGTCTCTAATAAAATAGACTTCAAACCAACAAGGATCAAAAAAGAAAAAGAAGGGCACTACACAATGGTGGTAAAGGGATCAATGCAACAAGAAGGGCTAACTATCCTAAATATATATGCACCTAATGCAAGAGCACTCAGATTTATAAAGCAAGTTCTTAGAGACCTGTAAAGAGACTTAGAATCCCACACAATAATAGTTGGAGACTTTAACATCCCACTGTCAATATTAGACAGATCAACAAGACAGAAAATTAACAAGGATATTCAGGACTTGAACTCAGCTCTGGACCAAGTGGACCTAATGGACATCTACAGAACTCTCCACCTCAAATCAACAGAATATACATTATTCTCAGCACCACATCACACTTATTCTAAAACTGACCACATAATTGGAAGTAAAACACTCCTCAGCAAAAGCAAAAGAATAGAAATCATAACAAACAAGTCTCTCAGACCACAGTGCAAGCAAATTAGAACTCAGGATTAAGAAACTCACTCAAAACCACACAGCTACATGGAAACTGAACAACTTGCTCCTGAATGACTACTGGGTACATAACAAAATTAAGGCAGAAATAAATAAGTTATTTGAAACCAATGAGAACGAAGACACAATGTACCAGAATCTCCGGGACACAGCTAAAGCAGTGTTTGGAAGGAAATTTAAAGCACTAAATGCCCACAAGAGAAAGCGGGAAAGATCTAAAATTGACACCCTAACATCACAATTAAAAGAACTACAGAAGCAAGAGCAAACAAATTCAAAAGCTAGCAGAAGACAAGAAGTAACTAAGATCAGAGCAGAACTGAAGGAGATAGAGACACGAAAAACCCTTCAAAAAAATCAATGAATCCAGGAGGTGGTTTCTGGAAAAGATTAACAAAATAGACCACTAGCCAGACTAATAAAGAAGAAAAGAGAGAAGAATCCAATAGACACAATAAAAAATGATAAAGAAGAACCACTGGTCCTACAGAAATACAAACTACCATCAGAGAATACTATAAACACCTCTATCCAAATAAACTAGAAAATCTAGAAAAACTGGAAAAATTCCTAGACACACACACCCTCCCAAGACTAAACCAGGAAGAAGTCGAATCCCTGAATAGACCAATAATAAGTTCTGAAATTAAGGCAGTAATGAATAGCCTACCAATCAAAAAACCCCAGGACCAGATGGATTGACAGCTGAATCCTACCAGAGGTACAGAGAGGAGCTGGTACCATTCCTTCTGAAACTATTCCAAACAACAGAAAAAGAGGGACTCCTCCCTAACTCATTTTATGAGGCCAGCATCATCCTGATTCCAAAACCCAGCAGAGACACAACAAAAAAAGAAAATTTCAGGCCAATATCCCTGATAAGCATCGATGTGAAAATCCTCAATAAAACACTGGCAAACCGAATCCAGCAGCACATTAAAAAGCTTATTCACCATAATCAAGTCGGCTTCATCCCTGGGATGCAAGGCTGGTTCAACATACGCATATCAATAAATGTAATCCATCACATAAACAGAACCAATGACAAAAACCACACGATTGTTTCAATAGATGCAGAGAAGGCCTTTGATAAAATTCAGCACCCCTTCATGCTAAAAACACTCAATAAAGTAGGTATTGATGGAACCTATCTCAAAGTAATAAGAGCTATTTATGACAAACCCACAGCCCATGTCATACTGAATGGACAAAAGCTGGAAGCATTCCCTTTGAAATCCGGCACAAGACAAGGATGCCCTCTCTCACCACTCCTATTCAACAAAGTATTAGAAGTTCTGGCAGGGCAATCAGGAAAGAGAAAGAAATAAAGCGTATTCAAATAGGAAGAGAGAAAGTCAAATTATCTCTGTTTGCAGATGACATGATTGTATATTTAAAAAACCACATCGTCTCAGCCCCAAAACTCCTTCAGCTGATAGGCAACTTCAGCAAACTCTCAGGATACAAAATAAATGTTGCGAAAATCACAAACATTCCTATACACCAATAACAGACAAACAGAAAGCCAAATCATGAGCAAACTCCCATTCACAATTGCTACAAAGAGAATAAATTACCTAGGAATACAACTTACAAGGGACATGAAGGACCTCTTCAAGAAGAACTACAAACTACTGCTCAAGGAAATAAGAGAGGACACAAACAAATGGAAAAACATTACATGCTCATGGATAGGAAGAATCAATATTGTGAAAATGGCCATACTGCCCAAAGTAATTTATAGATTCAATGCTATTCCCATCAAGCTACTATTGATTTTCTTCACAGAATTAGAAAAAAAACTACTTTAAATTTCATATGGAACCAAAAAAGAGCCCGTATAGCCAAGACAATCCTAAGTAAAAAGAACAAAGCTGGAGGCATCATGCTATGTGACTTCAAACTATATTACAAGGCTACAGTAACCAAAACAGCATGGTACTGGCACCAAAACAGATATACAGACCAACGAAATAGAACAGAGGCCTCCAAAATAACACCACACATCTACAACCATCTGATCATTGACAAACCTGACACAAACAAACAATGAAGAAAGGATTCCCTATTTAATAAATGATGTTGGGAAAACTGGCAAGCCATATGCAGAAAACTGAAACTGGACCCCTTCCTTACACCTTATACAAAAATGAACTCAAGATGGATTAAAGATTTAAATGTAAGAACTAAAACCATAAAAACCCAAGAGGAAAACCAAGGCAATACTATTCAGGACATAGGCATGGGCAAAGACTTCATGACTAAAACATCAAAAGCAATGGAAACAAAAGTCAAAATTGACAAATGGAATCTAATTAAACTAAAGAGCTCTGCACAGCAAAAGAAACTATCATCAGAGTGAACAGGCAACCTACAGAATGGGAGAAAGTTTTTGCAATCTATCCATCGAACAAAGGGCTAATATACAGAATCTACAAGGAACTTAAAACAAATTTACAAGAAAAAAACAACCCCATCAAAAAGTGGGCAAAGAATATGAATGAACACTTCACAAAAGAAGACATTTATGTGGCCAACAACCATATGAAAAAAAGCTCATCATCACTGGTCATTAGAGAAATGCAAATCAAAACCACAATGAGATACCATCTCACGCCAGTTAGAATGGCAATCATTAAAAAGTCAGGAAACAACAGATGTTGGAGAGGATGTGAAGAAATAGGAACGCTTTTACACTGTTGGTGGGAGTGTAAATTAGTTCAACCATTGTAGAAGACAGTGTGGCAATTCCTCAAGGATCTAGAACCAGAAATACCATTTGACTCAGCAATCCCATTACTGGGTATATACCCAAAGGATTACAAATCATTCTACCATAAAGACACATGCACACGTATGTTCGTTGCAGCACTGTTCACAATAGCAAAGACTTGGAACCAACCCAAATGCTCATCAATGTTAGACTGGATAAAGAAAATGTGGCATATATACACCATGGAATACTATGCAGCCACAAAAAAGGATGAGTTCATGTCCTTTGCAGGGACATGGATGAAGCTGGAAACCATCATTCTCAGTAAACTAACACAGGAACAGAAAACCAAATACTGCACATTCTCACTCATAAGTAGGAGTTGAACAATGAGAACATATGGGCACAGTGAGGGGAACATCACACACTGGGGCCTGTCGGCAGAGTAGGGTGACAAGGGGAGGGATAAGATAAGGAGAAATACCTAATGTAGATGATGAGTTGATGGGTGCAGCAAACCACCATGGCACACGTATAGCTATGTAACAAACCTGCACGTTCTGTAAGTGTATCCCAGAACTTAAAGTATAATTAAAAAATAAATAAAAGGTCAGAGCCCACTCAAAAGTAAATATGATCTATTAATTAGCTATTGGGTTATGGTTCCTTAAACCCCGAAAGTCTAACACGATAATTAGGCCTGGCCCTGCCTGTGTATGGTTTGTGTCAATGTATATCTAAACACAGTGGAATGGAGTAAAAGTAGCTCTATCTTAGGAAAGAGGGCTGAGAATGAGACAGGAGTTGATAAAGGAGAGCAATGTCAATTTCACCAGGCTGACCTGGAAGGCTGCTGAACCCCCGTGTAAAGACCAGTTGTTTTTTTTTTTTTCAATAGAAAATACTGAGGGCCGGGTGCAGTGGCTCACGCCTGTAATCCCAGCACTCTGGGAGGCCGAGGCAGGCAGATCATGAGGTCAGGAGATTGAGACTATCCTGGCTAACACAGTGAAACCCCGTCTCTACTAAAAATACAAAAAATTAGCCAGGCATGGTGGTGGGCGCCTCTGGTCCCAGCTACTTGGGAGGCTGAGGCAGGAGAATGGTGTGAACCCAGGAGGCAGAAGTTGCAGTGAGCCAAGATCGCGCCACTGCACTCCAGCCTGGGCGACAGAGCGAGACTCTGTCTTAAAAAATAAAAGAAAATACTGAGTCTGTATAAAGAGCTTCCTTTCTCTAATAAACACTCAAGGAAAAAAATGGCAAACTTACAATTAGCATTTAACATTGAAATAACCTACCTTTTGTAACATGTTACAAACTTCTAGATGAAGCAGCAGAGGAAAAAGGCCCAAGAAACATATAACATGTAACCATGATATTTCTGAGAAATGAGACTAAGATTCTATCCAGAGATAAAATCAACCTAGTAACTTTTCTTTCTTCTAAATCTGTGAAGTAATTTCCTTTATGCTTCTCATTCAATAAGAAAAGCAAATGGATGGAAAATATTTCGCAGAAAAATATAAAGAGTAAAACTACCCAATACTAGTAAATATAAAATTACACAACCTACCTGAAAACTCTACTTTTAAATGGGTAAAAACACATATGCAAAATAACTTAAAACAAAATAAAAACAATGTTCTGTTTTAGAAAAGCACAATATATGATGCAGCTTAATAGGCAAGATTTTATATTAAGTATTGCAAATCTTAAACTCTCATCAAATTTTTAAAAATTCCTATGGTTGTTTTCAGTCATTAAGTGACTAAAGTATTTTCTAAAGTAATTCTCCAATGTTTTGCATTTCAAATATTTTAATAGTTTTATTTCGCAAAGAGAAGCCTAAGAATTTTTTAAAAAACATTTCCAGAGAGAACACTTTATACCATAAAATAAACTTGTATAATTTGGGAGGACAAATCATCTCAAATGTATATTTTTGAATTATGTGCCAATTTTATAATTAGTACAAAAACGACAGCTGAAATATTTTAAAAATGTAAAAACCAGTCCAGGCAACATAACTATACAATCTTGCTGTAAAAGTACTTATATCGAATTCCGCACAAAATATTTTTCCAATATACTAAATTTAGTTCTTCAAGTCACTCTTCACTGCCGGCTGGCTTTTCCATTTTCTGTTGTTTCCATCCTGAAATAGGAAGAAAAAAATGAGTTGATAAAATAAATATTCATTAACTTTTTGTCTCCTTAATTATCTACCTTTCACATGAAAATTAAAATAATATGTTCACAGAACAGAACATCAGCATTTTAGGAAAGGACTAACATTAGGGTTCCTCTAGCTAGGCCAACTTCTTCATTTTACAGTGAAAATTGAGGCCTTGAGAGACTAAGTGACTTTCCCAAGGTTACATGTCAAAGGCCACTGTTTTTTGTTTGTTCGTTTGACTATACCACACTCTCCCTTTCCAAGCAAAACTAAGGAATCTCTATGATTTAGTCAAGAATTTATTTCCTTTTCCACTAAAGAAATGTATTTCCACCAACAAATTAAGAGGATTTCTTCTAAAAAAATCAAAATTATCAGATCTGAGATTTATTTTACTATAATCAATATTCTTAATATTGTATTCCTTAATAGGAAAACATTTTCCTCTGTTATTTTACAGAGACTGGCATTATATCCTAAGTGGTATGATTTTTCCCTCTATAATGTTTATTAAGCATTAAAAAGAAATGCTCTAAGGAGTAAATACTTTCAGGGTTACATTCAATATAACTAAGCCTTTTACAAGCAAGAATCAAAGAGGTTAATTTTTTCTCCTTATGGGGAACACATATTAGTTCATAATATTAGTAATAAAAAATTGCTGATTATTATAAATAAGCAATGTTTGTTAAGGTACTATACAGGCAATTGACAAAACCAATTTTGACAATAAATAACACAAACCCATTTTCCTCTTTAAGATGTTGATATAGTTCAGCTCTGTTATTAACAGAGTTCAAACGTCCAGCAAATTCCTGATGTTTTCTGGAATTGGCAGTATTGATTCTATTACTCCACAAGGATAATAAGGACACTGGCCCTGGTGTTATATTTAAAAGGAGAGAAAAAAAAAAAAGATAGAATAATTTATTACTTCCAAATTTCCAAATTTCCAAACTTACTTTTAATTCTGTTGTTCATTTTTACACAATTAAGGCAGTTAATTCCGTAGTTCATTTTACACAAGTAAGGCAATCATTTTCCTCTTACTCTAAAATTTATGTGTTTCAGGGTCCCCAAGAGCAACCACTAGTTCAGTGATTGATGGAAGGACTCAAATGACTAAATGTAAAGTTATACTCCTGGTTAAGAATGATTACAGCAATACAGTAAGGAGACACAGCCAGATCGGTAAGCAGAAGAAACACATGAGGTGGAGACTGGCAGAATCCATTTGCAGGCTTCTCATGCTCGCTCTCTCCAATGAGGTTTATGCAGAGTGCATACTACCTCCACAGGCAAACATGCAGCCACATGTGCGTAGTATTTCTGCCAGGAAAGCCTGTTTGAGTACAGTCCAGGGTTTTTACTGGGGGCTGATCAGGTAGGTATTCTCTGCCTAACCACAACGACCAAAGTTCCAGACTTTCAGAAGGGAAGCAGGTGTTCAGTTCATTATCTAGGCAACACTCAAAAGCCAAGTTCCCAGATGCCAGCCAACAGCCAAACCTGCAAGCAAGCTTTTCTAATTATAATAGTCTCAGGCCTACTATGTTAACTCTTTCCTGCACAATATGATAAGGCAAAAGAATTACAATAGCCAAAACAATTTCGAAAAAGAAGAAAAAAGTTAGAAGATTCTTACTTCCTCATTACAAGACTTAACTTGAAGTGACTGTGACAGTACTGGATTGGTGAAAGGACGGCCACATAAACCAATAGAATATAAAAGAGAATCCAGAAGCAGACTCCCACATACATAGTCAACTAATTTCTGATAAATGTACAATACTTCAATGAAGAAAGGATAGTCTTTTCAATAAATGCTGCTGGAACACTAGGACACTGTATGCAAAAGGATTAATATTGACCCATACTTTGTACCTTATAGAAAATAACTCAAAAATTGATCATGGCCTAAATGTAAACCTAAAATTACAAAACTCCTAAAAGAAAATCAGCCTTTGTGACCTTGGGTTAGATTTCTAACATGTAACACCTAAAGCATAATCATAAAAGCAAAAATGGATATATTTGACTTCATCAAAATAAAAAGCTTCTGTTGTGCAAAAGTCATTGTTTAAGAGAAGAACAAGACACAGACTGGGTGAAAATACTTGCAAATCACCTGTCCAACACAGAACTTGTATCCAGATAAATAAAGAACTCTCAAAATCCACTAATAACAAAACAAACAACCCAATTTTATAATGTACAAAATATTTTAATGGACCTTTCACCCAAAAAGACAGACAACAAATAAGCAAAGGAAAAGAGTTTTACCATCATTAATCATGAGAGAAATGTAAATTAAAACACCAATGAAATAGCACTACATACCTTATAGGATGAAAAACAAAAACAAAACAAACAGTAACCCTGACAACAGCAAGTGGACAAGGATGCAGAACACCCAGAACTCTCACATACTGGTGGTGGGAATGTAAAATGGTGCCACCACTTTGGAAAAATAAGCTGGCAGTTTCTTATAAAATTAGTCATTATAATACTATGTGAAAAAAGCCAATCTCAAAAGGTGGCATGACATTTTCTTTCATTTATAAGACATTCTGAAAAATTATAGGGAGCACAATTATAGGAAGAGAAAACATATCAGTAGTTACCAGGGATTGAGGAGGAGAGTGAAGTACGACTAGAAAGGGTCCATACGAGTAAATCTTTTGGGGTGACAGACTGTTGTGTACGCTGACTGTGATGGTGGTATGCATTGTCTAAACTCACAGAACTGTACATCAAAAAGAGCTAATATTGTCATATATATTTTAAAATTCTTATTTTTCTTATTATAAAACTAATACATGTTCATGAGAACAAATTTAGAAAACAATAAAACACATAAAGGAGGAAATAAAATCATCCTAATGCCACTGCTCTAACAACTAAAAATTTTAGTCTTTTTTTCAGTGCCAATCTATATCAACAAATGGTTATTTTGGTTCTTTTTTTTGTTACTGCATCATAAAAAGAGAGCTGAATAGACGTTTGCCAAATCTAGATGGCACATTTGGAATAGCACAGCCTTAAGTACAGTGTATACAGCAGGCACAAAATTCACTTTGGGGAGGCCTGGGAAGTCATTTTCCAAAGCAGATAAAACTGAGGTATAATAAAAGGCCCAGATCAGTTGCTGATCAGAAGAGACATGCAATTTAGGTTATAAAATAGAATGAAAGAAAAAACAAACACTTTTCAAATATCAGCCTCAAATAGAAAGTTAAAGGAAAGGCAGTAATGTGCAATCAAGTTGCTTCTCATGTGAGCTATTTCATATAATATGTCTAGGGTGAAAAGCATCAGGGATCCATTTAATTTAATGATAGGTGATATTTCATCTAACTGACAGCTAGTATATATGTGTATGAAAACTTAAAATTGAGATCACAGTACATATGTTTATGTAACCTGCTTTAAAAAAACTTATTTACACATTCATTCAATAATTATTCTTGGGCTATATAAATACCACCCTGTGGGGGCTGGGCACAGGGACACATGCCTGTAATCCCAGCACTTTGGGAGGCTGAGGCAGGCGAATCACCTGAGGTCAGGAGTTCGAGACCAGCCTGACCAACATGGTGAAACCCTGTCTCTACTAAAAATATAAAAATTAGCTGGGCGTGGTGGCAGGCACCTATAATCCCAGCTACTCAGGATGCTGAGGCAGGAGAATCACCTGAACCCAGGAGGCAGAGGCTGCAGTGGGCTGAGTTCGTGCCATTGCACTCCACCCTGGGCAACAAGAGCGCACTCCATCTCAATAAATAAATAAATACATACCACCCTATGGACACACCATTATTCAGTCATTTTCCTACTAATATGGCTTTTAGTTGCTTGCAATTTTTGCCGGTATAGATAATACTCTTTTTTTTTTTTTTTTTTTTTTAAGAGACAGAGTCTTACTCTGTCGCCCAGGCTGGAGTGCAGTGCCATCTTGGTTCACTGCAATCTCTGCCTCAGTAATACTCCTTAGAGTTCTATTTGGCAAGCAATGCTGAAATACTGTTTAGAGTAGACCTAAATTTCTCATCCTAATGAAGAGTGGTATATTTTGTCATATGAGAAATAATTTATCAAAAAACATCTATTTAAATCCTATTATTTTCTGGGCCCTCTAGCAAATGCCTGAAAGGCAAATATAATAAGATCACCTCAAGGGTGATCTCTGGCTTCAAAGAAACTAGTGAACTGAAGAATATAACATGTATCACTATATATATACACTATAACAAGCATATAAAAAGCAAACAAGCCTACCTTCTCCCTAGGATGAGCTGCCAATATTCATAAGCTGGTTCTACTGCCTTAGGAGAGGCATAGTGGCAGGACATCAGGTAGTATAATGACAGCATACCATTACACATGTATCCTAAAAAGACTAAATCTAGTTTGCCTTCAAGATAACTAAGGCCTAGAATGATTTCTGGAGCTGCCAATCCCAAATCATATCCTTGGTGCCTAGAATTCCTTCAAGAGGAAACTAAACGTTTTAGCCTATAAGAGATTAAGAGGCTTTACAGTGAAAATATTGTTTATAATAATAACTACACTGAAACTCAAACACATTTTAATATAGCAATAAATGAGTGATATTAAATTATTTCTAGGTTTCGTAAGATTTTAGGGTCAAAAGAGTTTGTATTCAATATCCCAGCTCTTACTATAGTATCAGGAACATAAACAGATTCAAGTTTACATATTTAAAATTTCTTAAAACACAAACTTTATATGCTTATTTTCCAAAGGCTTCATTAATGAAAGTATAACACTACTTGTTTTTGTTTTTAACACTGACAAATATATTTACTGCCTATATTCTCTAAGGCTGTGATACGGTTTGGCTGTGTCCCCACCCAAATTTCCATGCTGTTCTCGTGATAGTGAGTGAGTTCTCACTAGATCTGATGGTTTTATAAGGGGCTTCCTCTCCCTTTGCTCTGCCTTTCCCCTGGCTGCTGCCATGTGAAGAAGGATATGTTTGCTTCTCCTTCTGCCATGCCTGTTAAGTTGCCTGAGGCCTCCCAGCCATGCTGGAACTGTGAGTCAATTAAACCCCTTTCCTTTAAAAATTACCCAGTCTCAGGTATGTCTTTATTAGCAGCATAAGACTGGACTAATACAGGTTGTAAACAGAGAATGTCCTAAACAACACCCACAAATACTTAAGAACTCTTCCTCACATACACAACAATATGAAATAACACTGTACAAAACAGAGCTTCATTGGAAAATTTTTTTTTTTCTGAGACAGAGCCTTGCTCTGTCGCCCAGGCTGAAGTGCAATGGTGCGATCTTGGCTCACTGCAACCTCCGCCTCCCAGGTGCAAGCGATTCTCTAGCCTCAGCCTCCCGAGTAGCTAGGATTACAGGTGTGTGCCACCATGCCCGGCTAATTTTTGTATTTTTATTAGAGGTGGGGTTTCACCATGCTGGCCGGGCTGGTCTTGAATTCCTGACCTGAGGTGATCTGCTTGCCTCAGCCTCCCAAAGTGCTGGGATTACAGGGGTAAGCCACCACACCCAGCTTGGAAAACTTTTTATAAACCTAGTTACCACAGCTGTACCTTACCTTTTGATTTTTCCACTTGTGGAGTTTCATCCATTTCAACAAGGGGTTTTTTGTTTGGAGGTTCTGGGGAATCAGGCGAATCTTTTATAATCTCAGCTTCAGCCAATTCTTCTTTTCCACGCTCTAAGATTCCTTTTAATCTTTTAGAGGGACAAATAATGAAATGTAAAGTTTAAATTTTTAGAAGTTTAATGGTCTAATAATTAAACTAACTTTGCATATCAACCTTTATAAAAGATGACTAATCTCATAAAATAAACCTAGAGACTAATAAAAAATGTCAATCTAAAACCAGGTAACAGAAACTAATGAATTAAATACAAGTTTCCCTTTTCCTTCAAAATAATAATGCAATAATTCAGGAATTAGCTGTAAAATATAAAAAAAAGAAGATAAATTAAAATTTAAAAGGTAGGAAATGATGTGATCTTCAGAAGAAATTGCACAATTTTGATTTTTATGAACAAAATAACACTGAATTTCAAATTACAAATAAGATTAATAAGTTTATTCCCATTTATTCTCTAGTCTATGTATTGTGTAGATGTATTTATGTTCTGCAAATTAGAAACTTAACTCTAAACTTTTAGAGTTTCATCAGAGAACAAAAACACTTGCAAAATATACAAGAGTGTACTTGAAGCTCAGTGGGACCTGAATGATAGTACTTTTTCCCTCTTACGGTGAACCAGTATTGTTTCAGAAGCTCAGCAGCCCTAAGGAAAACATGAGCTTCTAAAGTCAAAGAGAATAAAAGTATTCTATTATTAATGGATAAAATTATAGGATTTCCAGAATTAGTTTCAAAATATTCCTATGGGTGTAGTGGTAAAGGTAGTGGATGAAGATATATATGAAATGAGATCTGCCATGAATTGTTAATCATTGAAGGTAGATGATGAGTAACTATCTGTTCTATTGCTACATATGTTTGAAATTTTCCATCATAAAAAGATGTGTTTTTGGTCAGTCGCAGTGGCTCATGCCTGTAATCCCAAGCACTTTGGGAGACCAAGGTGGGCAGATTGCCTGAGGTCAGGAGATCGAAACCAGCCTGGGCAACATGGTGAAACTCCATCTCTACTACAAATACAAAAAATTGGCTAGGCATGGTAGCACATGCCTATAATCCCAGCTACCTGAGAGGCTAAGGCATGAGAATCACTTGAACCCAGGAGGCAGAGGCTGCAGTGAGTCGAGATCATGCCACTGCATTCCAGCCTGGGTGATAGAGCGAGACTCTGTCTCAAAAAAATAAATAAAAATTAATTAATTTTAAAAAAAGTTACCTGGTGTTGGTCTGATTTCTGGCAAGCGGATAGAGTATATAGCCAGTTGATACGCTATTTCTATTTATAAGCCTTTATTACTTTTACGTTTTTTCAGATTTAACTTTGACATCATAATATAAATCACAAACTAAAGGAAAAGAGTACACTATTAAGGAACATTTTCAGAAAAGACTGTATGCCGTTCTTCTGTGCTTCCGAGGCCATCCTATGCCTATTTTTATAATAGCACCTTCCACACTTTGCTGCAATCACTTTTTTTTTTTTTGAGACAAAATCTTACTCTATTGCCCAGGCTGGAGTGCAGTGGAGGAATCTCGGCTCACAGGAACCTCTGCCTCCCGGGTTCAAGCGATTCTCGTGCCTCAGCCACCTGAGTAGCTGAAATTATAGGCATGCACCCCCGTACCCAGCCAATTTTTGTATTTTTTTAAGTAGAGGCAGGATTTTGCCATGTTGGCCAGGCTGGTCTCAAACTCCTGACCTCAAGTGATCCACCTGCCTCGGCCTCCCAAAGTGTTGGGATTACAGGTGTGAGCCAATGCACCCGGCCTGCAATCACTAATTTAATTGTCTGTCTCTACCATCACACTGTATGTTCTTCAAGGGTAGGGATCTTGTGCCAAATGCCTGGCACATCACAAGCATTCAGTAAATACTTAGTGAACAGAGGAATAAAATTATGTCTGTGAAGTTCACAACACATAAAGCACATACTGATACCAAACATCATGCATTATGATTTTCAGAAGTTAACTAGGAAAAACTAACACTAACTTTGCCCCAACAGTAAAAATTCATATTTTTGCGCCCAAGAAAGATCCTCTAGATTTTAAGAATGATAAAATTACAGTAATGAAAATGAATAAACATGTATTAAATGAACTACTATTAAATCAGGTTTGAATGTATGAAAGTGCTCTATGCAGAATGTGATATAACAAAAGGCACCGTGGTGCTATATCAATGCCAAGAAGTCACCTCTCTGAGTCTTGCCAAGACTTTTCCTGTTCATAATCTTTCACTGCTTTCTCTGACTTGTCCTCTTTGTCTTCCCTCTTTCTTCCTCGTTTCTTTCGTTCTTCCTCTTCTGGGGGTTTGCTCCTGCATGCCATCAGACATTCCAAGACTCTTTGATGTTTCTCTGAGTTGTTGATATGGGCTCTGACAAGGGTTTCCAATTCATTCCACATGATACGGTATTGTTCATCTCTGCAGCAAAGATTTGGAAATACTCTTTAAATAATATTGAAGTGTCACTTTCTAGTGGTAAAGTAAAAAGAAATAATGAAATGTGGACTTCCTTCCTCTTACTTGGTAGTTAATAGTGAAATTCTAGGCTATAATATATCCATTTCTATGATTTTTTATTATTTCATCTCAAATACATATATAAACATGTCCTCAAATAGAATTTACATATGGAATAAGTTATCTTGAGAAACAATATGTATCAAGTAAATGTGATCTATAAAGTAAGAAAGAAAAAAAAAATCTACCTTTTAGGGCCCTTTCCTCTTGTACCAACTGTGGAAATAGGTAGAGGATCATTTTTTCTTTCCATATCAACTAAGTTGTATATTGTTTTTTGACAGTTTAACACATCTTCTTCTGTCAGAGATTCTTTCACAATAACACTGGCTAATGGAACTACCTGTTAGATATTTTTTTAAAGAAAAAAGAAAATCTGTCTTGAAAAATAAATATCAAAACATCTAGGTAGAACTTGATTTTCAAAAAGATTTTAAAGATTATCATGGTGAAGGAATCTATAACTATCACTTCAATTTTTAATTATTAATTCTTTAACTTTAGCAAGCTCATATATTTCATTCTTTGCTTAAGAAATGGTATAAATTACAAATTTTCTAATTTATTTCTATAAAGAATATATAACTAATCTATAAGAAAAGTTGAAGCTACTTAACACTTACCGCTTGCATGTTAAAAATGGTGGTTTGTGAGATGATCATAGGCCAGTAACGGGTGTGTTTTTCTAACTGATCTTTTGCTCGTTCCAAAGGGACCTCAAGACTTCCATCGATTTTATATCTGGGGTCTAGAAAAGGAGTTAATCTGTTTTCCCTCATAAATTCACCAAAATCCTAATGATAACCAAATAAGATAAAATTAGAAACTATGTCTAATGTTTCAGTATGGATTACATGTACTAGTCTGTTTCCCTGATGTCTTCTGTCCTGTGATGTGCAACAAAACATTTTTTCTAACAGTATCCCTCAACTCCACTACTTTTTTATCCTTTCTGAACTTGAAACCTATCTGCCTTTATCTGATGAAAATGAAGAAAGCCTCAAACATAAATGCATTCATGGTATGTTTTCCTCACCTTTTGTAAAAACCAAGAAACACTTTTTTTTCCCTTCTGTAATTTAACTTTTCTATCACACAGAGATAAAAGAGTCAGTTAATCACATTAGATGACCCATTTGCTTATTTAAAAACTACCTTGATGCTGGGCACGGTGGCTCACACCTGTAATCCCAACACTTTAGGAGGCCAAGACAGGTGGATCACCTGAGGTCAGGAGTTCGAGAACAGCCTGGCCAACATGATGAAACCCCATCTTTACTAAAATACAAAAATTAGCTGGGCGTGGTGGCAGGTGCCTATAATCTTAGCTACTCGGGAAGCTGAGGCAGGAGAATTGCTTGAACCCAGGAGGCAGAGGTTGCAGTGAGCCAAGATTGCGCCACTGCACTCTAACCTGGACAATAAGAGCGAAACTCCGTCTCAAAACAAACAAACAAACAAAAAAACTACCTTGACATAACATAAACATGTTAACAATAGTTATCTGTGAATGATGAAATTATAGGTAATTTACAGGTGTGGGTGTTTTTTTAAGATATCTATATTCTCTAAATTTTCTACAATAAATATTGATTAGGCTTCTCCTTATTTAAATATTATGTTTTTTAAAAAAGTCCTAATTAAAAAGTTACTTACAGTATATAACACTTTGTGGTTTACAAAGCATATTCATATATATAAATCACACTTAGTTTTTACAACCACCTCAAGAAGTAAATAGCTATGAAATACCAAACAGGAAAGAGAGGAGGGAGAATGAAAAATCAAGATTAGAACAGAATTTCTACCAAAAATGTACATATATTTCCTTTTATGTTCCTCCCAATAATACCAAAGTTTATGTTATTTCAAAGTAGCAGCAATCCAAATATTCCAGGTTTCTGTTTGCCATTTAAATTACTAGAAATTAAGTTTCACCTAAAATATTAGTTCAAATCAATTTATTTTTTCCTACAATTCCAGCGTGTCATTGCAATTCAGATACATCTCAGTATATACTGAATATAAAATAAGATTAAACAATGATAAATAGAATTTTTGAGCAAATATTGCAGGAAATTCACCTAATTAAAATAATAATTTCTTCCAATCTCTTTTTTTCCATAGACCTTAGCATTTAACAAGCACTCGATAACTACTTGGTGAATGATGACAGATTCAAAACTTAAAAGTTATAGATATTAGAGTCTTACTGTAATCCGGTAGTCTGTAACTCTTCCTCCACATCCTTCACTAATTGAAGGTGGATCTTCTAGAATGGATCGAGAACTGCTAAGGACGTGCAAAAAAATCTCTCCTCCATGGCTACTAAGCATATGACTAATGACTTTAGAACCTGATTTTCGTGGTTGTTCCAATAAAACAGAACGACCTGTCAAAAACAAGATTACACTATCAGTAATGAAACTCAAATGGGCTCTCATTTATTTCCTTGAGATTTACGTCTAGATTTTTTCATTTTATTTATTGAGCCCCGTATTTTAACCAGCATTGCAAATTTAGTGTATCTACTCTTCCATGCCTAAAAATCTGAATTCTAGCCTTAACTTTATCTCAGTTACTCCAAGGTTACACAGTTAATACAGTTTCCCACAACAACTATAGTGGTCTCTGGCATAATACGTTTGGCTATATGGTTCATCCAATTACATGTACATATTGAATTTTTCTCCTGGACCTCAAGAAGAAAAGTGAGACAACTGCTCCATAATCCTCAGGTTATTAATGCTACAGAACATTTGGGGAGAAGGCACAGTCTCAGTTCACTTATACAACAGTTCCTCATCCACACTGTAATCATAACCACTTTCTATTCTACATGTCCAAATGTTAATCTGAATTTCACCTAGTCTGATAATCAAATTATGCTTAACTAACAATGACATAACCTTATGATAAAGACAGACTGACTCTTTAGATCACTAGTTCCAAAACCTGAGATGATCATAAGAACTACCAGAGAAGCTTTTAATTTGGAATCAAATAATTTAGACTTGTAAAAAAATTTCACACAATGAAACCACAGATTCAAGGTCATAGGTAAGAATCATACGGTATAATATTGAAAACATAATATTTATTTATGATAAAGGTATCATGTTCAAATATAAGTAAGTCTACCTTTGATTTGATTTAAAACTCAATGGGCCAAGATAAATGGTCTATATTATTCTAGCTTCTATTTTACTTTTTAAATCTATTTTCTAATTATAGCTTCTTAAACAAATCAATTTAGACTCTGAAGGTCAAATTTTTTAAATAAAAATACTCACAATTTTATTAAATAAAACTTGCTTAGATGTAATAGCCTGAAAGCCAAACCTAAAGTCATCTTTTAAATGTTAGTAAAAACTGTTAAAGGGTATTTCAAATTACGTAAGTTTAAAACAGCTTTGGCAAATAAATGGCAAAGTTACAGTGATGAAAACAGCTTTCCAGAGTTCATATTCTTAATAGTAATTTCACTCAGATAATAATTTAATAATACTATAAATAATTCAAATAATATAAATAATTTCAGCCAAAACCATTAAATAATTAAAGTTACCATTTAGAAGAAAATTAGTAAGGCAGGAGGAAGGTCTACTATTTACATCTACAGGTGAAATCCGATAAGCTCCAGTACAATAGTGTAATTCTGAAATAGAAGAAAACACTGATTTGAAAGAATACAAAGAAATATTCCCATAATTAAAAGAAAAAAAAAAAAAAACTTGTTCACTGAGTTCATTGAGTTCTGAAACAATGAAAAACGAAAATGCAAAACGGAATAAATCGACCCCCACATAATACCTTAAGAACCTTTTGATTTAGTCGTTTTCATTTATTCTTAAATACCTACCAATGTTATTTGTCCTTGGTGTACACCACTTTAACGTTATTGTTTCTTTAAAAGGGCCTTCTCGACTGCCACCACCTAGGTGCGAATCACCTTTAAAAATATGTCAGAGACATTACACATTGTATACATGTAGCAAAACATCACACTGTATCCCATAAATATGTACAATTATGTTTCAATTTAAAAAACAACAAAAGTGGCCGGGCGCAGTGGCTTACGCCTGTAATCCCAGCACTTTGAGAGGCTGAGGCAGGTGGATCACGAGGTCAGGAGTTCCAGACCAGCCTGACCAAGATGGTGAAACCCCGTCCCTACTAAAACTACAAAAATGTGCCAGGCGCAGTGGCAGATGCCTGTAATCCCAGCTATTCGGGAGGCTGAGGCAGAAGAACCGCTTGAACCCGGGCGGCAGAGGTTGCGGTGAGCCGAGATCGCGACACTGCACTCCAGCCTGGGCAACAGAGTGAGACTCTGTATCAAAAAAAAAAAATAAATAAATAAAATAATAATAATAATAAAAGCAAAAAATAATAATAGAGCAAACTGGGTATGGAGTAACGGGAACTCTGTACTGTCTTCACATTTTTCTGTAAATCTGAAACTACTCTAAAATTAAAAGTTCTCTTAAAAACAACAATGAAAAAATGTCAGAGAAACACTAACATTACCAAGTAGATCACAAGCTTCAAATTGTTTACCAAGATTTCCAAACGAGTTTAAACTCTCTAAGAGAAAATATCTCTGAGACAACATCTTTTTATCAGGTCCCCTGGACAAATACCAAAGATATTATCTATGATTAAAATAAATAGTAATTTTCCTCCACATTCGTCATTAATCAATCATTTAGGTCATTGCACTGAAAGTCAATAGCAAAAATTTAAAAAATTTCAAGCATCTACAACTGCTCTTCCCTGCCCACACTATTAAATGATAAAATGACATGGTTAAGAACTCAGAAAAAGCTTAAGGAATCTAAAATGCACAACCATACTGAATTCTAGTAAGTTTAGTTAGAAGAAACACAAACCAAGGGATCTGGAAAGTAAATATGTAAGGAGATATTAATCTAATAATAATGAACAAATGTGCAACCATAAAGCTGACAAGGCTTTGAAGGAAAATCTACAGTGCTATGAGTGCCTATAGAGGGAGATGTGTCCTATTCCAAGACACCAGGAGAAGTTTCCTTGAGAAGTGAAGGTTGGTCTGAGTTATAAGGGTATGAGCAGAAATTAACTAAAGAAATGGACCAGATGCAGTGCCTCACATCTAAAATCTCAGTACTTTGTGAGTCGTAAGTGGGAGGATTGCTAGGGGGTCAGGAAACTAGCCTGGGCAACATAATGAGACCCTGTCTCTATGGAAAAAATACAAAAATCAGCCAGTCTTCATGGTATGCACCTGCAGTCCCAGCTACTCTGGAGGCTGAGGTGGAAGGACTGCTTGTAGCCCAAGAGGTCCATGCTGCAGTGAGCTATGATCACACTACTGTACTCCAGTCTGAGCCACAAAGTGAGACTCTGTCTCAAATTTAAAAAAAAAAAAGAAGAAGAAATAGAGGAAAGACTATTCAGGCAAAAGAACAGTGGATACCAAGATACTGTGGCAGGAGGAAGCATGAAAAATATTAGATCTGTGTGGCTGAAACAGAGAAGATTAGTATGCCTTGAGATGAGAATAAAAAAGGGGAGGGGGCCAGACAATGAAGGGCCTTGTAAGACATTTAAACAGGTCTGTTGTTTCCTAAGGGCAACAGAAAAGCATGGGCATGGGGCCGGTTTAAGGTCATGAGAACATGGTCAGGATTAGCATTCTGAAAGTTACCGTAGCTAGAGGGTAAAGAGTAGATAGGGACAGGCCATTTAGGAGGCTACTGTGAGATACTAGGTAAGAAAATAAAAGGCTGGATTAGGGAAATGTTATTGGTAGCTAAGATGGAGATTTTGATGTACGTGAGAAAAATTAGTAGACGAAATCAAGAAAATGTGATGATGGATTAGATGTCTCAAAAATGATTCTGAGGTTTTCTGCCTTACATAAATGAATAGACAACAGGGCCATTCACTGAAAAAGGAAACAGACTAGTTCAGGTGGCAAAGCTCCCAAGTTGTTTTGGGCATGTTGAGGTGTAGGTGACTGAGACATCTAAGAGATACAATTAGGAAGTAGAATATAAAGATCTGGAATTTAGGGGCCGGGCGCGGTGACTCACACCTGTAATCCCAGCACTTTGGGAGGCTGAGGGGGCGGATCACGAGGTCAGGAGATCAAGACCATCCTGGCTAACACGGTGAAACCCCGTCTCTACTAAAAATACAAAATATTAGCCAGGCGTGGTGGTGGACACCTGTAGTCCCAACTACTCGGGAGGCTGAGGCAGGAAAATGGCGTGAACCCAGGAGGCAGAGCTTGTAGTGAGCCAAGATTGCATCACTGCACTCCAGCCTGGGGGACAGAGCGAGACTCTGTCTCAAAAAAAAAAAAAAAAAGATTTGGAACTTAGGGAAGGTATCTGGGTTAAAGTGTAAGCCTACTCACCAAGACCTAGCTACACTGTTACCACCTCAGTAAAACCTGCCTAACTCTTACTGGCACAACCACAGGCAGCTTCCTCTGAGCTCCCATAGCGCTCTGTTCCTATTGTTACAATAACTTTTGACACATAGTGTCCACATGTAATGCACATAACTACAGGCCAAGTCAACAACTATTTTAAAGAACTATTTTGTGTTACAAAGGATATTTTTGACATTTTTTTTTTTTGAGACAGTTTTTTGTTTTTTTTTTTGACAGAGTCTCGCTCTGTCGCCAGGCTGGAGTGCAGTGGCGTGATCTCAGCTCACTGCAACCTCTGCCTCCCGGGTTCAAGCGATTCCCCTGCCTCAGCGTCCTGAGTAGCTGGGACTACAGGCGCGCGCCACCATGCCCGGCTAATTTTTTGTATTTTCTAGTAGAGACGGGGTTTCACCATGTTGGCCAGGATGATCTCTTGACCTCGTGATCCACCTGCCTTAGCCTCCCAAAGTGCTGGGATTACAGGTGTGAGCCACTGCGCCTGGCCCATTTTTGTAAGTTTTTAAAATAACATTTTAAAAATTGATATCACATCACATGTTCGTAGCAATTTCCATGTAATATATTTTCAAAAACAAGTTCTCTATATTCCTTTGTTAAACGTTTATATATCCCTGCATTATAATAGTTTCTTTCATGTTAGCAGCTTATTAGGTTTATTCTAAGATTCCTCAGACATGTAACGAATGTCACGATTGGCTCATGATTATGCTTCAGAAGATGCATACAACATAATCAAAGTCAACCGTTTCTCTGGCAGCATCAATTTACTAGAAAACATTCTAAAGAATTTAACCAAATGTCAAAGCTTAAAGGCTTTTAAAATGACCTTCAACATCTTAAAATTTTCATTGTATTTTAGAATTGAATGGAATACTACAGCTCATCTAATCCAGCATCTTTAATTCATAAGCACGCAAACATACATCTAGAAACATATGGGACTTGCCAGTTGGTGGCAAAGCTTTAGCTAAAACTTATCTCCTAACTCCAGAGTCTTCTCCCCTAAACCAAGCCAATACAGTTGCAGAAATCAGTTTGGGAGATGAGATCTATGGATTGAAATAATTTTTAGAGGAAAAAAAACTAATTTAAATTTCAAAATTTAATTTCTAGGCCAAGTTGAAAGTCTATCACTCTTTTGAGTTTGCTCCTATTCTTTTCCCTTCCTCAAGGTTGTTTGCCTGCAAATGAAACTGTAATGAGTTTGAGAAAGCCATGGCTATCTTTCTCAGTATTTGTTCTATTAGCCCAGTCTTTTCCGAAGTAAATTCCACAGGACACTAGTTCCATGGCCATTAATAGGTGATACTGACAGATAAGTTTGCACACGGATAAACTAGTCAATCTGGTTTGTACTGAAGAACTTCTCAAGGCTGTTACAGCAGTCCCCCGACTTTGCTGTGTCGCTTTCCGTGGTTTCAGTACCTGTGGTCAACTGCAGCCCCAAGATATGTATGTATTTTTTGAGATGGACTCTCACCCTGCTGCCCAGGTTGGGGTACAGTGGCATGATCTCAGCTCACTGCAACCTCTGCCTCCCAGGTTCAAGAGATTCTCCTGCTTGAGCCTCACAAGTAACCGGGACTACAGGTACGCGCCACCACACCCGGCTAATTTTTTAATTTTTAGTAGAGATGGGCCTTCGCCATGTTGGCCAAGCTTGTCTCGAACTCCTGACCTCAAGTGATCTGCCCACCTTGGCCTCCCAAAGTGCTAGGATTACAGGTGTGAGCCACCACGCCTGGCCTGCAGCCCAAAAATCTTAAATACAAAATTCCAGAAATAAACAATTCATAAGTTTTACACTGCATGCTGTTCTGAGTAGCATGATGAAGTCTCACACTATGCCACTCTGTCCTGCCTGGGACGTGAATCATTCCTTTGTCCAGCATATATATGCTATAAATACTACGAGTCCACTAGTAGCCTTCTTGGTTATCAGATCCACTGTCGAGGTATCATAGTGCTTGTGTTCAAGGTCCATAGTAGCCTAATGCTATGTCACAATACCTGTATCATTCATCTCAGTTTATCTCATCATGTAGGTATTTTATCATCTCACATCATCCCAAAAAGGATGAGTACAGTACAATAAGATATTTTGAGAAAGAGGGAGAGAGACCAAGAGACTACATTCATATAACTTTTATTATAATATATTGTTATAATTGTTCAATTTCATTCTTATTGTTATTGATCTCCTGCTTTGCCTAATTTATAAATTAAACTTTATCATAGGTATCTATGTACAGGAGAAAACAGTGTATACAGGATAGGGTTCGAGACCACCTGAGATTTCAGGCATCCACTGGGGGTCTTGCAATGTCTTCCCTGAGGATGTGGGGGCTACTGTAATATGCTTTCATATGTTAGATCATACAAAATAATACTTTCAAATGTCTCTTACCACTTTTCAGGAAATCTACATGTGCATCTTTGTGATGAAGTAGCTCCACATCATAATTGGCAGATGTGTTAGCATGCTGTTCTTCCTTGAAGTAAAATTTCAAACATTTAAAAAAACTGGGTTTTGCTTTCAAAATAATAAAATTATTAATTATTCATTTTGCTTTTTGTTTAAAATGAGGTCAAATACATTCAATAATAATTGGCTAAAATAATGGGATAATCTATTTAAAGATGCAAGTTTTCCATGCAACATAAACTCCATTAAAAAACAACTGGCAATATACAGGTAATAAAGTATTTAATGATTTTTTTACATTAAGTCAGAATTAACAAAGATGACTAACTCAGAAATTTTGAATTTTTTTTTACTCCAAATGCAGTCTTGCCAATATTTTTAATATACAAATATAATGTAATTGAAATAATTTACATAAATTTAAAGTGAAATCATTGTTAAAAAGAGGAAATAGCATCTTTAAATACCTACAGTGAATTAGCAAATATCAATTATATAAAATACAAACTAATAAACAAGTTTAGTAACTTGTTTTCAGTAATAGGAAATAGGAATTTCAACATTATCTATTTACCAAAAAACAGAAAGATTGAAGAGTCACACCAGTAGCACACAAATATGATCAAAATTAACAGGCAAGCTATCAGAGTATTTTTCTTATAACACATGACATTATATATATTAAAGTGTACCTATTATGTTATTTACTTCTGCATCCAAAAGGTTCTACAGGGTAAGCCTAAAATTTGTAGTGAAAAACCGGCCAATGGCATTAAGAAATTAATAATGAAAAGATTATATTTCTCATGCAATTTATTTTTCATAATATAGTGGCAGAAAATAGAAACTGGAATGTAAGAAAAATTTGAATTTTGATATAGTGGCTACTTTATATTTGTAAACATAATCAATACAATTGAATTCCATTCCACTCAGCAAAAACCCATTTGAAGCTTACTACGGGCCAGGAACTGTGCTAGCCCTAAAACAACTTACTGATAATGTTAATATAATGAAAATGAACAGGTAGCAATAGATTCCTTAAAAAATCCACCAGTAAAATCACAGAGCTCACATCTATGGTCTTTCAGTTAGAGAGTAATAAACTAATTTAAAACTATGAGCTATTTTCCCCTAGTTAGACCTATTAGCTATAAACACCTTTATACTGGGTGGGCAACAACAAAAACATAGAGAATAAAAGATCCACTAGAATACACAAAGTAAGCAAAATCTAATAACACAGCTGTCAGGAAAAGAATCACAGAATAATAATTTAAAATAGAAATTATATTTTGATGAAAACAATGACAGCATTTTTTTTTTTAAGAGAGCTCACATAACATGTTCTTATTAGAAAACAAAAATATAGCATTTTATTCTGTGATCCTTTCTGGTTACTTTTCAGTATTTACTGACCTGGTCAAAGACATTGAATGTGGGCTAGCAAAACAGAAAATACGATATGGGGAGAAAAGGTAAAGGTTCAATTAAAATAAATAATACATGTCCAACAATTATTTATTTATTTATTTATTTTATATTGAGATGGGATCGTACTATGTTGACCAGACTGGTCTCAAACTCCTGGCCTCAAGTGATCCTCCCATCTCAGCCTCCCAAAGTGCTGGGATTACAGGCATGAGCTACCACGCCCGGCCTCTAACAAATATTTAAAAAGCAAAGCAGTGCTTTCAAAATAGCAGGAAAAAGAACTGCCTACCTTCATTGGAATATTTGTAATAGTAGTTGAAGCCAAGTCAAAATGTTGCTGTACTAAAATATTCAATTTGGTAGCAAGATGCCGTCCTGCACGAACACTATGAACTTCACTGGTTAAAACTGGGGACAACTACAGAAAACCATGCAAGAAAAATAATCCACAAAATATTAATTCACTGTAACCTACTGCTAAATATTTTAGTATAAATCCATTAAAATTAACTATTTTTAACTTTTTAGAAGCTGGAAAAAAAGGATCCATAAATTAACCATGACAATTATTTTAGCAATACATTTTCATGCATTCATTCACTCACCACATACGTATTAATCAGTTTGCTAGATACCAGAAACTGTGAGTATACAGAACATAGCAGTGAACAGACATAATCCCTGTCCTCCTGAAATTTAGAGTGAAATATTTAAATATATTTCTTTACAATTTTTACGTCTTTTTATCTATACGCAAAATGGATTTGAAGTACACTGCAGAAAAAATAATTTATTTTGTTGAGAGGACAAAACCCTGCAGATAAAACTAAAAGAAAGAATGTGGAAATCACCACAAAAATTTCGTTCTGTCACCAATAAATAAGGCAGCTAGAAGCAGTGTACAACAAGATAACACAAAATCTTACTCATTCCAGGGCAATAATATTAATTACAAATAAATTTTCATTATCATAAAATAAAACTAACATTGCCACATTATCAAAAGAGGCAGAAAAAAGTTAATAAAAAAGAGGCTTACACTGGAAACCACTTAAAAACACAATGATGGCAATAATGACTAAAAATACCACTTAACTACAAAAATTCATGGACTAAGGTAATACTAGTGATGTTTATATTAAATAATGCAAAATGAAAAACCAGGACATATATCTATATTTCTAAACATAAATTACTGATAGAGAATATTATGATGTGGATCCATCTGACAATCAACAGGATCATCTATTCCTTTAAAATTATTCAACTTTATTTAAAAAGTAAAATCAAGGTTGGAAAATAAGATTTTTCCCTCTGAATGTATAAAATTAATTTTTTATTGGAATATCTTTTTTGTTAAAGAGTGTATTGCTTTTCTAATAAGGAAAAAGACTTTTACAGAACAAAAATAATCACTAAAGTAAATAAAGGTTTAGGAACAATACAAACCATGTATGGTTTGTAACACATTTTGATAAAATAAACAAACATGAAGAGGCAGGCAGAATAGAAAACACTTTAAAATCCACAATTATACCATAAAGAATCAACCTAGATGTCTTGACATAGAGGTTTACTTTGAAAACTCAAAATATTTTCTTGGCAGAAAATATTGGCAATGGATCATTTTAATGATAATCCTTCTCAGTATTTATTATTATTAACCACAATGGTCTTTTCTTTCATTATTTCAACACTCACCTCTTTTTTAGAACGATCAGATACAAGGCTGTCTTCACCAACTGGGTAGGTATGGATCAACACCAACTCACATTTTTGAATCTGCATGAGACTTAAAGAGAAATTTTTGACTTAAAATTTAAGAATTCAAGCAGGCAAACTATTAAAACCCTAACATATTAAAACACCATATTGCTACAATCAGATATTACTGTTAACCCAAAAGCTAAATATTAGAAAGGCAGTATATGTAATTGCTATACCTGTATGAACACTTAATGAGTATACAAATTTAATTTAAATGCAAAAAATAATAATTGTCAGTGTCTGAAGGATAAAGAGAAAACTCTTATAATTAAGTATAATTTTCAATAGATAACTACAACAGCGAAAATGAATATATTGTGTATTAATTTCCCTTATACTAATAATTCTTAAGGATAAAATCAGGCAATACTAACCATTAGCTATAATTGGTTATTTCCAAGTTATAGGATTGGTAATGCTAAAAATTTCCCCCAACTTTTTATTTTGAAATTTCCAGAGCCACAGGAAAATTGAAAGAAAAGTACTATTCAATGAACAACCGTATATCCTTCACCTAGAGTCACTGTTAGCTATATTTGCTTTCTCTATATACTATACCTAAGTAGATGTACACTTTTTAATTAAACCATTTGAGAGTAAGTTGCAGAGGGCTTGACGTGTAGTCCTAAACACTTCAGCCTGCTTCTCCTAGTGAGAACAATCCTACTCATAACAATTATACTATGACCGCACCTAAGAAAACTAATAATCACTCTAAAAAAGTCCACATTGCAATAGTTCTAAACATGTCTTTACTAGCTGTGACACAATCACAAATATATATATTGGTCTCTGCTCATGCTTCCTGGCACAGAGCTCCTAAAATCCTTGTAACTTCCTAAATGACAGGGGTGCTAGGAGCATCTTTTGCTCTAATATTTGGTTTCTGACCCCAGTTCTTGACACACAGCTCTTAAGTTCACTGGAATTTCCTGGATGACAGGAGCATCTTTTCTTCTACTGAGGCAACTTTAGTGGGATCCTGGACAGCTCCCCAATGGGGTCTGGTCACCAGAAAGAACAAGCAATGATTAGAAGCTCAGAAGCATTCAGCCCCACTCTGCTATCCTCCAGAGGGGACAGAAGCTAGATACTGAGTTAATAATCAATCACACCTACATGAAGCCTCCATAAAAATCACTAAAGTATGGGACTCAGAGACCTTCTATGTTGGTAAACACATCCATGTGCTGGGAGGGTGGTACACCCCAACTCCACAGGGACAGAACCTGATGTACTTGGGATCCTTCCAACCTCACCCTCTTCATGTGGCTGTGCATCTGTATCCTTTATAATAAATCAGAAAACTGAAGTGTCTCCCTGAGTTCTATGAGCCCATCAGAACAAAGTATTGAACATGAGGAGGGGGTTGTGGAAACACCTAACTTGTAGCCAAGTCAGAAGAAAGTAAAACCACTAGTCGAGATTTGTGTCTAAATGGGGTACAGTCTTGTGGAACTGAGTCTGCAATAACTAATCTGTGGGGTCTGTATTAACTCAAAGGATTGTCATAATTGAATTGTAGGACACACAGTTGGTATCCACAGAGCTGGAGAATTGGTGTGGAAGAAAAACCCACACATTTGATCAAAAGTACTAGTGTGAGTAAGGAGGAAAAAAAACTGTTTTCCTTTTCAGAAACAGAAAAAGGTTTTTTAAAAAGTCACACAGTGCAACTACTTATGTTTAGATGTGGTACATACTGAATAACGCCACTAACAACTTGCATATTTAACAATTTTTTAAAAATTTAAATTTAAATTAAATTAAATTAAATTTTTTTTGAGACATGGTCTTGCTCTGTCGCCCAGGCTGGAGTGTAGTGGCACAGTCTCGGTTCAATGCAACCTCTGCCTCCCAGGCTCAAGCAATTTTCCTGCCTCAGCTGCCTGAGTAGCTGGGACTACAGGCACATGCCACCAGGCCTGGCTAATTTTTATATTTTTTGTAGAGACGGGGTTTTGCCATGTTGCCCAGGCTGGTCTTGAACTCCTGAGCTCAGGTTATCTCTCCACTTTGGCCCCGCAAAGTGCTGGGATAACAGGCATAAGCCACTACACCCAACACATTTTACAAATTCGAAACACAACTATGAGAAAAAAACATCAAAACAAATACACATTATAAGTTTATGTATTATTTTATCCTTTTGATCACCTTTCTTGTGGGAGAAAAGTAAAGTGAAAGGGAAAATGGAAAAAAAAGTTTCTGATCAAACATACATTTTTCGACTAATTTGTTGAGTCAGTAGAGAATTCAGGGAAATGCTACCGGTCACGTTTAAGTTATTGGAAACAATTATAACATACATCTATCCACATGAACATATTTATTTCATTTATGAATTATACTCACTGATCTGAATTTGCAGCAAGCTTGTTATGTTCATGAATCGTTTCCTGGACACAGTCTTCAAGCATTCGCACATGACTGTCACTATGGCATTAAAAAGATATAGCAAATTTATAGGAATAAACAGTAAGAGAAACAGTTCAAAACACTCTTCCGCTGTATTATAGTGTTATAGACATTTAAAGTTACTTCACTAAGGACTATCTTTAGTGTGCTCAGTCATACCACTAAACAACTAGCTGAAAAACCAGTGAGAAAAAATGTTAAATTTACCTACATGATGGCAATCTAAACAGTTTTCAATGAGATAAGTCTTTATTTTAGAATGGAACACAGCCTCAATATTAAAAGGCAAAAAAAAAGAAAAAAAGAAAAAAATCAGAAAGGCCACTTGTAATATGCTTAAACGTAAACATGTAAACATGCTGTCTCTAGTATTCTGAAAAACTACAACAGGATTTTTAAATTCCCACAGTGAAAGAATTACTATAATCAACACCTCACCTTTTTGCATTAGTAATACAGATTATTCGTCCTCTATTTCCAACACGTTCTGCATTCTCCATGAGTAGAGTACGAGCCTCATGTTGGTATTCGGTAATTTTGCAGAGAGTTTCCACTGCTGCAACAAGACCATGCAAAATACTGCAGCACTCTGGATCTGCCCGAGGATTAGGAGGCCCAACAGCAGCTAATGCTGCCATTAGCTAAGTAAAAGGGAAAACAATTATGTTGACAAGAGTATGTGCAATTCAGATAAAAATATCACAAGAAAGAAAACTACTCACCAATGTATCTTACATATATGGACATGAACATTCTTAAAAAAATAGTAGCAAACCAAATCCAGTAAACACACAAAGAATTACACACCATGAACAAGTGGGATTTATTCTAGGAATGCAAAGTTTATTTAATATGCAAATATCAATTATTACAATACATCATATATCAATAAAATAAAAATCACATGATCATCTCAATAAACAGAAACAGCACTTGACAAGATCCAAAACCTTTTCATAATTAAAAAAATTAGCAACAGAAGGAAACTTCCTCAAGAAGATAAAGGACACCTATGAAAAACCTACTGATAACATCATACTTAATGGTGAAAGATTGGAAGAATTCTCCCTACTTATCAGTAACAAAGATGTTTACTCTCATCACTTCCATTCAACACTGTACTGGAAGTTCTAGCCAAGGCGATAGGAAACAAAAAGAAATAAAAGAAATTCATGCCAAGCCCAGTGGCTCATGCCTGTAATCCCAGTACTTGGGAAGCCAAGGCAGGACAATTGCTTGAGGCCAAGAGTTCAAGACCAGGCTGGGCAACAAAGCAAGACACCGTTTCTATAAAAAGAAAAAAAAAAACAACTAAAAAATCAGCTAGGTGGGGTGGTGTACACCCACAGTCCTAGCTACTTAGAAGGCTGAGGCAGAAGGATCGCTTGAGCCCAGGAGTTCAGCCACTGAACTCTGGCCTAGGTGATAAAGAGAGACAAGAAATACAGAAAAACAGAAAGGAAGAAAGCAAGGAAGGAAAGAAGAAAGGAAGGAAGGAGAGAGAAAGGGAAGAAAGAAAGGAAGAAAGAAAAAGGAAGAAACAAGGAAAAAGGGAAGAAAGGAAGAGAGAGAGAGAGAGGATGGACAGAATCCAGATTGGAAAGAAAGAGTTAAAACTCTTTCTATGTTGCAGATGACATGATTCTGAATTTACGAAATCCCAAGGTATCCACTAAAAAACTATTATAACTAATATACAAGTTCAGCAAACCTGTAGCATACAAGATTAATACACAAAAATCAATTGCATTTCTATATACTTAAAATAATCTGCAGACTAAATTTTTTAAAATCCCACTTAAAACAGCATCAAAAATAAAATACTTAGAAATAAATTTAACAAGAACTATAAAACTTATACTCTGAAAACAACAAAACATTGTTGAAAGAAATTAAAGATCTAAAGCATGAAAAAACATACCATGCTCATGGACTGGAAGAGTTAATATTGTTAAGATGGCCATATTATCCAAACTGACCTACAGCATCAACATAATCCCCAACTTCTTTGTAGTAATTGATAAGGTGATTCTAAATTCATATGGAATTGCAAGGGACCCAGACTGGCCAAAACAATCTTCAAAAAGAACAAGGTAAGAAGAGTCACACTTCCTATTTTTAAAACTTACTACAAAACAATGGTAATCAAGATAGTGTGGTACTGGCACAGGATAGACATAGAGACATAGAAAGGTTTAACATAGGGAAAAGGTGTGACACGGATAACCAAAGCTAAACATTAAATATACACAAGATTATACATAATTTATACAAAATGTACATTCTTTTACATATTCTTGAACACCAGTGATTTGCTATATAGTTGCTTTCACAACTGGAGTTTGCCCCTCCATTCAAAATTTAAAAGCAATGAATGGGATATCACGTACCTTCACCTTGGGAAAGCAAAAGAAGTAATAATTCCTTTATGATTAGCATACCTATCCATCAAATGCACACTTTTTCTGCACTGCAGAGGTGCAGTCAGTAGGTACAAATCTACACAGATTTGTACTTATTTTTATTCATATACTACTAGAAAGCCTTCACACTTCTTTCACAGTACCTCTTGAAAAAGGTAAACACTTCTTTCACAGTACTTAAAAAAGACAGTACGGTGGAAACGTATGGAATTCTTAAATTGTTTTTTCAGGTAATAGTATATTAAGAACATTCTGGAATGATATTAGTGCAAAGCCAAGCCAATCAAAGCCTACTGAGTGAATTACCTCAAAAGAATGAAAGGTTAGCTTAGTTTACATATATTATAATACTAATCACAAACATTTTAAGACCAAACAGTATGATAAAACACATTTTCTTTAAAAGCGTTCTATTTAAAACTAACCTCGGAGAAAAATAAAATTAAATTAAATTAAAAAAAAAGAAAAAGAAGCTGGGCACGGTGGCTCATGCCTGTAATCCCAGCCCTTTGGGAGGCCGAGGCAGGCAGATCACTTGAGGTTAGGAGATCGAGACCATCCTGGCTAACACAGTGAAACCCCATCTCTACGAAAAATACAAAAAATTAGCCGGACATGGTGGCACACACCTGTAGTCCCAGTTACTTGGGAGACTGAGACAGGAGAATCACTTGAACCCAGGAGGCGGAGTTTGCAGTGAGCCAAGATTGCGCCACTGCACTCCAGCCTGGGCAACAGAGCGAGACTCCGTCTCAAAATAAATAAAAGAAAAAGAAAAAGAAAACAAACAAAAAATAATAATAACACCTTGGATGGGATTGTTACCACTGCATAGCATCCGTTAACAAAAAAAATTTTGGCATTAAATAATTCAAATAATGTATTCAATTATTTCACTAAAGCCTTGTTTCTCATGTTGTTCACATTCATCAGGGAAGGACCTCGTAGACTGAAATCTATTCAACTAAATAATGGCAAAGAACATAAGCTACTAGTAACTCAGTATCTTCAGACAAATAATGTTAAAACATAAACCTAACTGGTTGAGCATGAGTTGATTTCTGCTTCCTCCACTAAAATCGAAGTAAAAGATTTTACTTACTAAAAAACATAAACCCAGGCTGTGCGTGGTGGCTCACACCTGTAATCCCAGCACTTTGGGTGGCTGAGGCGGGTGGATCACCTGAGGTCAGGAGTTCAAGACCAGCCTGGCCAACATGGTGAAACCTCATCTGTACTAAAAATACAAAAATTAGCCGGGTGTGGTAGCAGGCGCCTGTAATTCCAGCTACTTGGGAAGCTGAGGCAGGAGAATTGCTTGAACCTGGGAGGCGGAGGTTGCAGTGAGCCAAGATCGCGCCACTGCACTCTAGCCTGGGCAACAAGAGCAAAACTCAGTCTCAAAAAAAAAAACACACATAAACCAAAAAAGAAAGCATAAACCCACAAGCGTGAAGTGAGTGGAAGAAGAGACAACAATGAACAAGATAGACATCAACAAGAATATATAAAAATGGATGAAGGAGTGGTGATGAACTTAATAGGACTGAATATGCAGAAATCTAAGTGCCCGTGGAAAGTAAAAGGCAAAATAATCCAGGAGAAGTTCAGAACTGGAGAATCCAGGAGAAGTTCAAGAACTGGAGGCACCAATTACCAAACACAGCGGGGAAAGGCAAGATACTAAAAATGTCAATAGCTTGAAGTCAGTTTAAGGAACAACCTGACTCCCAGATCTTACTTACACCCTACCCGTGTAAGTGACTACGTCTCCCCTACCCGACAAGATACAGAATCACATTCCTTGGAAGAACTGAAACTGAAAGGTATCAAACATGGATACCAAAAGCACATAAGAGAGTAAAAGTAAGATACTAAATCACTACTGCGCAATAGAACTTACTGTGATGATGGAAATGTTCTCTATCTGTGCTGTCCAATACAGTAGCCACTATCTATGTGAGGCTTACTGTGCATATGAAATATGGCTAATGCTACAGAGGAAATGGTATAACTTACCCTCTCCCGTCTCCCAGAGAGCTGACAACCAAGTTGTCATACAGATAAAAGAGTAGAAGAACAGTCCCAGAGAGACCATCTGTCAACTCCAATATTTGGAGGTTCCCTAGTGCAAACAATCGGCTAAAACTACAATGAAGTATAGTCAGCAATACCTACTCCATAACGTGTAGATTTTCTAATCTGCCATTTAGTGCCTTGCTTTTAAATAAGACTGTCTAGCTAACTATCAGCAGGCATTTAAGAAAAGCCTCAACATAAAAAAAGAACTGTGAGAATACAGAAGGCACAAAAGAAAACATCAAATAAACTAATGTTAATACCTGCAAGTAAAATTACACCCGTAAAACAAGAAAAGGATATGACGAAAACAGACATAGTTAAAGTCAAAGTTCTTGGAAATTAAAAGTACAATCAAATAAAGAGTTCTATACAAGGGTTAAAAGCGTCAAAAAAGCAGAATGACTGACAATGAGATGATCAGTGAGAAAAACAGTAAGGAATTTAATGCAGGAGGTCTAACATCCCAGGAATGGATATTCCTGAAAGACACAGAACACAGAGACAAGAACATTATCAATGAAACAATGCAGGGAAATTTCCCTGTACTGGAAAATATGAAGCCTAGCACAATGGATGAGAACAGATCAACACCCAGGCACACCACTGAGATTCTAACGGCTTTCAGTGCGAAATTATAAAGAAAAATGGTGTTAGGCTTCTCAGCATTGGAGGCTATAAAACATATAATTTTGTGGAGTATACAATGCCCTCAAAATTTTGAGGAAAAAGTTATTTCCAACACAGAATTTCTACACCCAAAGTATCAGCAAAGGGCAAGGTAAACTACAGGCATCCCGGAGGTTATGTTCTACCAAAACAAAAGATTACACAAAGAAAAAGAGAGGAAAACAAATGGGATCTGAAAAATAGGGAGAGAAGGATGATAGGAGTGCAGTGGGCTTAGAAAGCAGCCAGTTCAAACTGGAGCTGAAGACTGTGCTCCAAGAAGTTCCTCAGGGGACAAAATCAAATTGCTGAATTATCTAACACATTTATGATCAAAATATTGGGCAGTTTTGTAGAAGCATGAGGAAAAGCAGCAATGGATATTATGAAAACAAAACACATGAAGGGGAGAAAAAGGAGATAATAAATAATTCTAGGAATAAACAAAAAGCTATATAAGGAACTAACCATATATATTACTTGGCTTAACAGTGAATAATACTTTATGTAGATGTTATAATGCCAACATGAAACTTTGAAATAACCAACAATTCTGACATATTAATATTGAGAACACAAGGGAACGGGGCAGGCATTAGACATATGAAGGTCAGGAGTTCAAGATCAGCCTGGCCAACATGGCTAAACCCTATTTCTACTAAAAAATACAAAAATTAGCCAGGCATGGTGGCACACTCCTGTAGTCTCAGCTACTTGGGAGGCTTAGGCAGGAGAATCTATTGAACCTGGGAGAGGTTGCAGTGAGCCGAGATGGCGCAATGCACCCCAGTCTGGGTGACAGCAAGACTCCGTCTCAAAATAAATAAATAAATAAGTAGATAAATAAACAGAGAACTCAATAAACAGGAATAAAAACATGTTATTTAGAAATCTGGAAGTAAATATGACAACCGCTAAAAAATGGAAGTTTGCTTGGGGGTGCTGGGTGTAGGGAAAGCCTAGAATGGAGATAGCTGTTTTCATATGACTTGGCATTTTAACACTATATGCAAATCCTAGGGTGATTTAAAAAATTAGTCATTTTTTTAAAAAGTATTACCACATTTAGATAATTTACAAATGGCCACAGCTCAAAATCTAACCGTACCTCCTGTAAATTTTGGTCTTCTTGAGTCCAAGAATTTAAAACATGTGCTCCAGAGTCACTCACAATAAAATTCACCTAATAGATTCCAAAGAAACAATTAGTATTCAACTCTAATTTCACTCAATCACCAACATATTTTCAAGTAATATGCAATTTCTAACACTGTTTCACTGATTCATTCATTCTTCATTTTATAGTTACAGAATGTGTAGTACATGCCAGGTGCTATCGCTGGCACTGAGTATATGGGAATAGAGTGATGAATAAAAAAGTTCTGTCACTCACAATGTGGGGAAAGTCAGGGGAGGGGAGTCTACTAGGACAGAAGGCACTGCGGGAAGAATACAAACAAATAAATGAACAAGATCATTTCAGAGAGTGATAAACGCTATGAAAAATAAGTTAATTAGCTACTTTAGATTGGGTGGTTACAGAAGGACTCTCCATAGAAGTGGCAACTGAAGGCAATCCAAAACCAGCCACCGTAAAGTCAGGGATAGACAATCTGGGTACAGCAAATAACAAATGCAAAGGCATCTGAGCATATACCCTGGAAAGGGTGACAGTCAGAGCAGGCAGTGGGAGAGGAGACAAACTCAGAGAAATAGGCAGGAGCTGGATCATATAGGGCACTGAAAGCCAAAATAATGGATATGGTCTTTATGCTAAGTTTTAAAGTAAAATGCAAATTTGAAAATTTAAAATTATCTGCTATTAGGTAAGATAATGACAAAGAACATTTTGGAAAACTTATCAAATGATGATTCTGACCCATGTTCCTTTTTGGCTAGAGGGTTAGATTTCTTTCTTTACTCTGGACAACACAATCTAATCTATGATCTTTTTCCCTATATATCGATGAAATACCAGTTTTCCTTCCTCCCCCAAGAAGTTTGATAATTGGTCTTCTCTTCCAAGGCTTATCGGACAGGGATATATATTTTACAAGCCACTTTACATAGATTTATCTCTTTTAAAGCTTACATCAAGGAAGTAAGTGTTATACTTACATGGGAGGAAACTGAGGCTTGGAGAGATTAGGAAATATAATCGAAGTCACACAGCTAGTAGTTAACCATGCCAAGGTCTGAACTAAAGCCTGTGCTCTGAATCAGTTATATTCCCTCTCATTATATATTTTTATCATACATAGAATGTACACAAATTTTAAGAAGGGCTTATATTTTAATTTGGAATATATGTGAATGTATAATATCAGACTATGTCCACCTTTATCCCACTGCCCTACCTTCCTCAGTCTAAGAATTGGCTAGGTCCCAGCCTAGGCTGCTTCAAGTAAGACAGAAAGCAAGTCTTCCACTTGTGGCTAACCAAATGACTTTCCCAAAATAAGACATTTAAGATACTGAAATCTAAGATTAAACTTTAATACCTGTAATTTCTGTCAATCATCCATTTCTCTTCTTACTGATAAACCATATCCACTCAGCATTCTTAAAAGTATTTCTTTCTAATATGGCCAAACAATACAGCAGTTTAGTGTATATTTGCTAAAATTGCAAGCAGCCAGCCAGCTTAGGTTCAAATTCTGGCTCTGCCTCTAAGTAACTATGTGACTCAGGACAAGTTTCTTCTCTTTACCTCAGTTTCCGGATCCACAACAGGGAAGCAACAAACAAGACTGACAGTCAGCTGCTACATGCCAGCACAGTTTGACAGCAGCTCTCAATGGTCAGTCTGTGTTCTATACTGGTTGTTACATACTTTGAATATTGCTTCAATAATTACAGTTCCTACCTAACATGACTGTTATGAGAATTACGGAAATTATTAAATATGAAGCACTTTGAAATATGTCTGGCACATGTAAAGTGCTCAATAATTGTTAGCTGTTATTATTACTGGCCCCAATTAAATATCCATTATATATTAATCCCAAAGGGCAGCGTTATGTACATTTTTAAGTAATAAACATAGTCATTATCTATAGCAAATTCATATAAAAAATTCATTTATGCAGTTAAATACATCCCCAAAATCATGATTTTGTTTGTACTTTACACTCACCAGCTTTTTGAAAGGAAATATATCATACATTATTCTACAATATTCCATGGAAGATTCTACTGAGCAAGTCCACAATGATTTAGATATGGGGGCCAAAGGAATGATTCCTTGGGTTCTATTCTTCACTAGCATATCAAACTCGACATGCTGCCTGCACGATTCTGCCATATAAGGGCAGTGATCCACAACAAACACTGTTTTATGAGATTCAGAAAAAATCTTCATTTTGTTTTAACCTGTAAGGGGGAAAACATATTAGCCAAATATTTATACATAACATCTTACATTTTTCCTAATTTTCTCAAGAAAATTGTCTTTCCCTCAAGAAGACTTGGTAGGGAACATGAATATGTTCAAAGAAATCTGTCCAACAAAGGACAGTTTAATGAGGTCATGACCAGAAAGCAACGGTATCAATACACCATATTAGGCTGTCACTCTACTAGGCACAGACAAAAATACCAGTGCATGCATTTTTGGTTTTGCTTTTAAAATGAACTTAAAATTGTCAGAGGGAAACATTTTGACATTTAATTGTATTTGATTCCCTTACATATACGAAACATAATAAGTGACAAATACTCTTGAAATACAACTTTATGATCCTTGCTAATTGACATTAGTCACATATAAACCCCAAGCCAGCATTTTTGCACTTCCCTCCAAGAAAAACGTTTGAAGATTTCTGAAAAAGGGGGACTGGCGGGTAGGGGTGCGGAATTAACAGGAAAGAGGAGTGACAGCAAAAGAAAAGGCCAAAACAAAGATAAACATCTCCTAAGATAACCGCACATCAGGTCTTCGCCTTAGGATAAGGACCCTAACTTCACACTCTCCCCTTAGCTTTTGAAACATCACAGTAATTTACCAGGTAGAGCAGAAAAACTTAGTTGTTACCATCACACTGGTGTGTAGAAGGAGATTTAAAACTTTTAAAACTTTTTCTTATTAAAACAGAGCATATGGTACTCCCCTGCTTCGCTAACAAAATCTTACACTGAATAGACAATCCACATTCGAAAAGCACATGGCAGGCAAAGCCAAAGTGTTAAATCAAAACGAACTGATTTCTTACGATCCAGCTATTTTCACCTCTTGCTTTCAAGACGCATCTCCCCTTCATGCAAAACTCTCTTTGAGAAACCTTCTAGACCCACTTTGCTGGAGGGTGGGGGGTGGAAAATACAAGGTGAGCGGATAGGGAAGACCTCAGGATCGAGGTTCGCTTACTTTCGTGTCTGGTCCTGCAGTGAAAACGAACAGAGGCTATGGACCACAGCCTCTCTGGAAAAGGCTGCTGGCTGGGTGGGGAGAGTCAGCGCACAGTCGGGAGTGTCTGGTGCCACAGACAGGGGACTATGCTCTCCCCGATCATCTCCTAGTACACCGGTCCTTCCCAGGCTTCCTAAGAGCAGGAACGCGCGTGCGCGTGCACACTCACACACTCGGGCTCGCGCGTGCGCACAGAGCTCTCCGACAGCCCCGCCAAACCTCCCTACCCGCTCGGAGGGCCAGGCGTCCCAGTCGCCGAACAGGAAGAGGGCGGGGCCAAGGAGGAAAAAAAAAAGCCTCCACCCCTCGAGATTTTCCACCCGCTAATTTTCCAAGTCACCCATTGGGAAGCAGGATCTGGGCGACCTGAAAGCCTCCCCAACAGCGAAGTACCAACACGGCCCCCTAAGCGTAGGGCCCACCCACCCGGTCTCCCCTTCTCGGTCTCTCCACCCAGGCCGGTTTCCCCTGGAAAAACTCGCGAGACTTTGCGAGAGGCCGAGCGAAAGCCTGGGAGGGGAGGAATAGGGAGGGACGTAGAAGGGCCCCGCCCCGCCTTCTCGCGCAAAGCGGAGAGTGGTCGGTTCTGCCCCACCGTAACGCGAGGAAGGAAATCTCGCGAGGCTGGAGTCCTCCGGGAGCGCCGGTCGGCGGCGGTCGGCGGCGGTCGGCGGAGGTGTCTACCCCGCTGGTGATGGGGCTGAACGCCACTGGCTTCCCGGCCTCCCGTCCGCTGCCTCGGTCCGATTCTGCGTCTGCTTGCTGAGGAGACAGATTAGGGGCGCGGAGTCTCTTCCCTTGAGTGCATAGGTACCTGTTGGTAGAGGGTTTGAGACCGCATCGCCACAGCTGACGGCTGCTAGGGACTAAGAGCAGAGTAAGTGGGCTAAATTCGGGGACGGGAGCAGGGGTGGGCGAGTCGGAGGCGTCCTTTGCCGGGGCAGTCTTTCGCCGGGGCCGGTGCCTTGCGCCTCTTGAACCACCGGCGCCCGGCCCTGGCCGCTTCCCGCCGCGGGCTCCCTGCTCCTGGGAGCCGGACTTCCTCTCCTCGCCCCCCGGCTTCGAGCACCTCTTAATGGAGATGCGGTGCAGAAAGTTCAATGAAAAGCCTTGACTCTAACCCTATGGACACACCTTCCGTATCTGCTTTCATCCTGCCTTACCCACCTGCGGGCTTACCACCGGACGGGGGACCCTTTCAGTCACCTGTTTGCAGCGTTTAATGAAGATAACTTGTTTCTTGAAACTGCTCTCCAAGGGGTATTACTCTTTTCTGATTCTCTTTCTGCCTTTCTTCTCTATCTCATCTCTGATAATGGTTCCAGTATCTGTACTGCTATCCGAATTAGAAAACCAGGAATGGAATCATCCTTGGTTCTTCATTTCCACTTACACTGCACTGTATTATTTTTTTTTTCGCCAGGATTAGTGCGGTTGCCCCCTCTGCCCCCCGCCCTCCACTGGTTTCCCTACTATAATCCTTCCATAGAGTTATTGTAAAATACCTATTTATTTCTGTCCTTTCCTTAAACTTTTTAGTAACCGTATTGCTGACAGCATCAAATCCTAATTGTTAAGCACATCATCATTCAGGATCTTTTACAGTCTGCCCCAATCCATTTTACCTTTTAGTCTTGCTTTAATATCCGACCATACCAGACTATACTGGCTGTTTCCCCAATCTTGCCATGTGCTTTGACAGCTCTGTACTTTTGTACGTGCGGATGCCTAGGATGTTTACTGTTCCTCTATTTTACCACCTATCGAAACCCAATTCATAAATCATTGTCTTCTCAGACTCCCCCAGGTGACATTGATACCGCTGTGCTCCCAACGCATTTGAAACTTTTCTTCTGCAGTATTTATTAGGTTGTATTATTTGTTTCTGTATCTGTCTCTCCTGCCAATTTGAACCTGGGTCTGTCTGGAATCATGTCTTACTCATCTCTGAGAAAAAGTCCAGTAGTTGGCACCTAGCAAGCATTATTTATAGATACATATGTATATTTATTGAAATGGAATAGTTCTAAAGAATTCACCATTAGAGTTCTTAATCCTTTAAAAATCATAGAATTTTGGAGCCAGAAGGAACTCTGTACATTAGCTTAAAGGCCCCTGACCTGTTTTGATTATGAGAAACCCTGTACTTCTAATACACATGCAATTGTGCTTTTAGTAATTGTGGGTTGAAATTATGTATAATGACAGAAAACTACTATGCTTTTAAATGATTTTGTATTTTATTTTTATAGTATCTGTTTATATTTGAGAAATGGAGAAGAAATGTTTTAGACTACAGACGGTGCTTGGAGTATGTGCATTCAGGCAACTCTTCCACTGACTCCTTAGCCTGTAGGTTAGAAATAACTGGTTTAGATTAGGTTAGTTCCTTCTTGAACTGTCACAACTCTTTGAACATATGTATATGAAACTTATAGTCAGCCACAATTCTAAGGGAACGTGTAATTTTAAAAAAATCCTCTAGTGTCATTACTTCCAAAATCTTTCTTCCAACTTTAAAAATTAATTTTCTTCAGAAAGTGTCTTTATCAGTTCCAAACATGTATTCATTCCACTATTTTCAAGGACAGTGAAAATTTTCTTTGCTTTCAGATACAGTGATGTGCCTGTATAAATGCTTATTTTTATATGTAATTTACATGCATTCTTTCTTGCATTCTTAAGATTATAAGTTTATATGAAAGCCATAACTATACCTTTTGGTTTTTTTATTTCCATATGGGTCAGTTCATATTGTGTACTAAATAATATTAGAGACACATACCTGAACATGAAAAATTTAAACTAGATTGTTGACATTTAAAGACACATCTGTGTATATCAGTAGTCACAATATTTCTGTGTAGATGTAGTGGTAGGAGTAGTGGATTTGCGGATAAGGGAAACAGAAGTTTCCAATCAGTAAACATTCATTGATCTTACAATTAATGTGATGCCTAATTAAAATGGTTGCTAGGCTTTTATTAATTACCTAGAAAATATTTAAAATTTTTTTTAGTCTTTAATTTTTCTTACATTTCATATATATTCCTATTTATTTTCTGAGGTTGGCTTGAAAAATTTGACTTGAATTTCCTTAGATTTTTCTTAACCAAAATCTAAAAGTAAACAACTGGCAATTGCTGCCTTCGGTGGGTGGTGGTTTCTCTTTTATCAGCAGCAGAATGTTCTAAGCCTTCTGCCAGGAGTCTAACTGCAAAAGTCTTTGGGTGGTAAAGTGGGTGGGAATGTGACTAATGCAGAAAAGAAAAAAATTTTTTAACTTGCTAAAAGAAAAAAAGATTCACCTGTAATTTGGACCTGCCTATAGAAAATAATGTAAGTAAGTGTATTATGACCAGTTAAGATAGGCACTATAAAAATAGGCTGAAAAGTTTAGAATATTCCTTTTTTACTGAAGTCTGTTTTTTAAAATTTGAAACTTGTTAGAGAGTTTGGAAAACAGTCTTCTTCCTCCCACTCCACTTCCTGGCCAAAAAAGAGGGGAAGCACAATGGTCTTCAAAAAAGGTGATAAAGTAAATGCATATTATAAAATATTTTAAACTTTTGTGTGGTTTCACGTACAGGAAATGAACATGCAAATTCTTAGAAACTGTTGTCACTGTGTTTCTGAAATGCTAAAAAAAATTATGCTTTGAGCTATCTGCTGTTTATAATTCCTTTCCCTGAATAGGTAGGTTTTTATAGTTAACAAATTTTAAATGTAGTTGATTTTGGTAGTAGTATTTCATTATGCAATCTGGAGAGGAGAGAGTGTTTTTCATAAAGTGGATGTTAATTACAATTTTAAAAAGCCAATCAGTACATATTCATTGATCTTGTAATTAACTGTGACACCTAATTAAAATGGTTGCTAGGCTGTTATGTCTGGAAAATATTTGAAATTTTTTTATTCTTTAAAATTTGTCTTCATATACATTCCCATTTCTTTTCTATGGCTGGCTTGAAAATTTTAAAAAATATCTTGGATGTTCCATTTGTGGGGTAGGGTCAGAGAATTTACTTTTTTTTGTTTTCCACCTAATGAGATTGAGATGATTTTTATATAGGTAAAAAGCAAACAAGATCCTGGGAATCCAGTGTGGCTTAGGAATAGGACACTTGACTGGGGATCAGAAGTTCTATTTTTGGTACTAGTTTGGCTCTTTCCTTGCTTTGTGGTGCTGTCATTCGGCTTTGTTTGTTTGTTTGTTTTGTGATGGAGTCTTGCTCTGTTGCCCAGGCTGGAGTGCAATGGTGCGATCTTGGCTCACTGCAGCCTTCACCTTCCAGGCTCAAGCAGTTCTCCTGCCTCAGCCTCCAGAGTAGCTGGGATTATAGGCATGCGCCACCACACCTGGCTAATTTTTGCATTTGTAGTACAGACGGGGTTTCACCACGTTGGTCAGGCTGGTCTCGATCTCCTGACCTCGTGATCCACCCACCTTGGCCTCCCAAAGTGCTGGGATTACAGGCGTGAGCCACTCAGCTTTTTAGATTTGGAATTCCTGGGTCTATTTTCTCATTGGTAAAATGGGAATAACACTTGTCCTCTTGCCCAAATGACAGTATAAGGTAGTTATTGCTCAGATTCAGAAAGCTACCAACAGTTTGAATTAATTAAAATTATTACGTAACAGTTTGATTTTCCTCTAGGGTACTCTAGAGATCCATTTGGATAGAATTAGGTTAGAGAGAAGGCAAATAGGTGAAGCAATTTTAAAGAAGAAAACAGTGACTTATACATATTAGATAGGGAGAGTTTATTTTACAGCTGTTACATTTGAGGCAATGTGGTATTGATGCAGAAATAGATAGTCATTTTAAGAGGACAGGTTTCATGATGGTACTAATTGCATTTCTCTAATGGCTAATGATGTTGAACATCTTTTCATGTTTCTTATTTGTCCGTATCTTTTTGGTTCACTAGTAAAGTCTTTTATTCATTTTTATTTGGGTTATTTTCTTATTGTTTTGAGAGATTTTTATGTATTCTAGATACAAGTCCTTTGTTGGATAAGTGATTTGAAATATTTTCTCCCAGCCTGTAGCTTGTCTTTTCAAACTCTCTAAATAGTGTCTTTCCCAGAGCAAAAGTTTGTGATTTTGATGAGGTCCAGTTTATCAAATTTTTCTTTTATGAATCATGCTTTTAGTATCATGTTTACGAAAACCTTTGCCTAACCCCAGGTCACAAAGATTTTCTCTTATTTTTTTCCTGAAAGTGTTATTGTTTTTAATTTTACATTTAGACTTATGGTCCATTTTGAGTTAATTTTTATATTACGTGTAAGAATTATGTTGGGATTAAACTTTTGGCATATAGATGTCCAGTTCTTCTGACACCATTTGTTGAAAAAAGCCAACCTTTCTCCTTTGACTTGCCTTTGCACCTTTTTCAAAAATCCATTGGCCACTTTTATATGGCTCTGTCTCTAAACCTTTTCTGTCTCTATCAGCTCGATGCCACCTTGATTGAAGTAGCTTTATAGTAACTGTTAAACTTTGGTAGTGTGAAAAAAACTGAAAACAAATAGTTTCTTCAACTTTTTTTGTTTTCATAGTTGTTTTGTTGTTACCTAATTTCTTTGCATTTCCATAGAAATTTTAGAATTAGCTTGTCAATTTCTCTAAAAAATCTTGCTGGGACTTTGATTGGAAATTGCATGTTTGTACAACAGTTACAGAAAACTTGACATTTTGGCTGGGCGCGGTGGCTCACGCCTGTAATCCCAGCACTTTGGGAAGTCAAGGTGGGAGGATCACTTGAGGTCAGGAGTTCGAGTCCATCATGGCCAACATGACGAAACCCCGTCTCTACTAAAAATACAAAAATAGCTGGGCGTGGTGGCACACGCCTGTAATCTCAGCTACTCTGGAGGCTGAGGCAAGAGAATTGCTTGAACCCAGGAGGCGGAGGTTCCAGTGAGCCGAGATCGCACCACTGCACTCCAGCAGCCTGGGCGACAGACTAAGACTCTGTCTCAAAAAAAAGAAAAAGAAAACTTCCCTACTGTGTTGATTCTTCCAGTCCATGAACACAGTATGTTTCTCCATTCATTTGGATCCTCTTTAGTTTCTTTCATTAGCATTTTGTAGTTATCAGCAAACAAATTTTGCATATGTTTTAATTTATGCCCAGGAATCTCAGGGTTTGTTTTTTGTGGGTTTTTTTGTTTTGGTTTTTTTTTTTGCTATTGTAAATCTGTGTTTAAAAAAAAAAAAAGTTTTGGTTTCCATTTGTTTGTTGCCAGTATATAGAAAAACAGTTGATTCTTGTGCTTGTATCCTGTGACATTGCTAAAATCATGTAGTAGTTTTAGGAGTTCTTTTTTGGATTCTTTGGGGTTTTCTACATAGACAACAATGTTGGCTGTGAAAAAGGGCCATTTTATTTCTTATTTTCCAACCTGTATGCTTTTTCCCCCCTTCCTAGCCTTATTGCACTTAATGTATTGAACAGGACTAGTGACTGCAGACATCCTTCCCTTGTTCCTAATTTTATTGGGAAAGCAGTCAGTCATTCATTATGAAGTATGATGTTTGCTATAAGTTTTCTGAAAATGCCCTTTCTCAGTTTAAAAAAATCCTCTTCTAGTCCTAGCTTGCAGAAAATTTTTATTATGAAAGTATGCTGAATTTTTTGATAATATGCCAGTTGGTATGCGTGAGTGATTTTCTTCTTCGGTGGATTACATTGGAGACAGCCTTGAATCTGGGATAAACTCCCATTGGTCAGGGTATATTATTCTCATTATGAGTTGCTGAATTTGAGTTACTAATATTTCCTTAAGGATTTTTTATTTATGTTAATGAAGGATATTAGTCTGTGGTTTTCTTGTATTCTCTTTGGTTTTGGTATCAGTAATACTGACATCATTTTATGAGATTAAAATTACAAGTATTTCCTTTTCTTCTTTTTTTAAGAGATTGTATAATAATTGGTGTTATTTCTTCTTTAAATGTGTGATAGAATTTGTCCTTGAAGCCATCCAGGTCTGGAGATTTTTTGCAGAAGATTTCTAATTACAAATTCAGTTTCTTAAAATAGTTATAATAGGACTATTCATAGTCGTCTGTTTCATCTTGTGTGACTTTATGTAGTTTGTGTTTTTTGAGGAATTAGTCCATTTCATTTAAATTATCCAATTCATGTGTATGGAGTTTATTATTGTATTCACTTATCCTTTTTTTTTTTTTTTTTTTTTTTTTTTTTTCTTTTATTGTAATTATTATTATTATTATTATTATTATACTTTAGGTTTTATGGTACATGTGCCCAATGTGCAGTAAGTTACATATGTATACATGTGCCATGCTGGTGCACTGCACCCACCAACTCGTCATCTAGCATTAGGTATATCTCCCAATGTTATCCCTCCCCCCTCCCCCCAACCCACAACAGTCCCCGAAGTGTGATGTTCCCCTTCCTGTGTCCATGTGTTCTCATTGTTCAATTCCCACCTATGAGTGAGAATATGCGGTGTTTGGTTTTTTGTTCTTGTGATAGTTTACTGAGAATGATGATTTCCAATTTCATCCATGTCCCTACAAAGGACATGAACTCATCATTTCTTATGGCTGCATAGTATTCCATGGTGTAGATGTGCCACATTTTCTTAATCCAGTCTATCATTGTTGGACATTTGGGTTGGTTCCAAGTCTTTGCTATTGTGAATAATGCGGCAATAAACATACGTGTGCATGTGTCTTTATAGCAGCATGATTTATAGTCCTTTGGGTATATACCCAGTAATGGGATGGCTGGGTCGAATGGAATTTCTAGTTCTAGATCCCTGAGGAATCGCCACACTGACTTCCACAAGGGTTGAACTAGTTTACAGTCCCACCAACAGTGTAAAAGTGTTCCTATTTCTCCACATCCTCTCCAGCACCTGTTGTTTCCTGACTTTTTAATGATCGCCATTCTAACTGGTGTGAGATGGTATCTCATTGTGGTTTTGATTTGCATTTCTCTGATGGCCAGTGATGGTGAGCATTTTTTCATGTGTCTTTTGGCTGCATAAATGTCTTCTTTTGAGATCACTTATCCTTTTAATGAATTAGAGGTCTGTAGTGATATCTCATCTTTGCTGATATCCCTTCTTTCCATTAGTAATTTATGTCTGCTGACTTTTTTTCTTGGTTAATTTTGCAGGAGGTTTTTCAATTTTTATTTTTTTCAAAGAACTGGCTTTTGATTTCATTGGGTTTTCTCTGTTGCTTTCTTGTTTTCAATTTCATTGATTTCCACTCTTTATTATTTCCTTCTATTTACTTTAGGTTTATTTTGCTCTTCTTCTCCAAGTTCCTAAAGGTTGAGGCTTACATAATTGATATGAGATCTTTCTAATTTTCTAATATAAACATTTAATGCTATAAATTTGCTTCAAAGTAGAGTTTTACATACATGCCAAAATTTTTGATATTTTGTATTTTCATGTTTATTTAGATCAAAGTATCTTCTAATTTCCAGAAACTTCCTTTTTGACTTATTATATAGAAGTACATTGTTTAACTTCCAGATGTTTGGAGATTTTCTTGTTATCTCTTAATTACTTACTTTAGTTTAATTTCATTATAATCAGAGAGCATAATTTGTACTGGCTGGGCGCGGTGGCTCATGCCTGTAATCCCAGCACTTTGGGAGGTCGAGGTGGGCAGATCACCTGAGGTCAGGCGTTCGGGACCAGCCTGGCCAACGTGGTGAAACCACATCTCTACTAAAAATACAAAAATTAGCCGGACATGGTGGCATGAGCCTGTAATCCCAGCTACTCGGGAGGCTGAGGCAGGAGAACCGCTTGAACCCAGGAGGCAGAGGTTGCAGTGAGCCGAGAATGTGCCATTGCACTCCAGCCTGAGCAACAAGAGTGAAACTCCGTCTCAAAAAAAAAAAAAAACATAATTTGTATGATTACAGTTCTTTTAAATTTGTTAAGGTTTGTTTTGTGATCCAGGATGTGATCTATCCTCATGAATGTCTTGAGCACTTGAAAAGAATGTGTACTCTGCTGTTGTTGGTTGTAGCATTTCATAAATATCAATTCAAGCCAGTTAGTGGATGCTGTTCATTTTGTCTATATTCTTGCTGATTTTTGTGTACAAAGTCTGCCAGTTACTGAGAAAGGAATGTTTAATTTTTCAGCAGTAAGGGTGGATATGCCTATATATCCCTTCAGTTTGAGTTAGTGCTTTTGTATTTTGAAGCTCTTTAATTGTAGTTGTATATACATTTAGGATGCTTATGTCTTCTTGGTGAATTGGGGTTTTATCATCATGTAATGTTCCTCCGTCCCTGGTAATTTTCTTTTCTCTGAAGTTTACTTTGTCTGATATTTATTTATTTTTTGAGGCAAGTCTCACTTTGTTGCCCAGGCTAGAGTGTAGTGGCGTGATTGTGGCTCACTGCAGCCTCAACCTCCTGGGCTTAGGTGATCCTCCTACCTCCACCTCCCAGCTAGCTGTGACTGCAGGTGTGTGCCACCACGCCTGATTAATTTTTTGTATTTTTAGTAAAGATGGGGTTTTGCCATGTTTCCCAGGCTGTTCTGGAAACCCTGGCTTCATGATCCGCCAGCCTCGGCCTCCCAAAGTGCTGGGATTATATGGGCGTGGGCCACTGCGCCTGACCTTGTCTGATATTATATAGCCACTCTAGCTCTTTTCTTAAATATGACACCTTTATTGAGATATGTAATTCACATACCATACTATTCACCTATTTAAAGTGTAGACTTCTAGGGTTTTCAGTATATTCAGAGTTGTGTAACCATCACCAAAATTGATTTTAGAAAATTTTTCTCCCGCAAAAAGAAACCATATGTTCATTAACAGTCACTTCCCATTCCTCCTTCCTTTTCCTAATCCCTCAGTCCTAGACATCCACTAATCTACTTTCAGCCTCTGTGGATTTGCCTCTTTTGGACACTATATAAATGGCGTGATACATTGTCTTTGTGACTGACTTCTTTCACTGAGCATAATTTTTTCAGTTTTCATCCATGTTGTAGCCTGTTTCAGGACATTATTGCCCCCTACTTTTTTTTTTTTGCCAGATATTCCAGTGTATGAACACATCATATTTATTCATTTATCAGTTGAATAATATTGCTGTGAACATACATGTACAATTTTTTGCATTGACATACTTTCATTTTCCTGGTATGTACATGTTTAACCTTTTGAGGAACTGTCGGACTTTTCCAGAGTGGCTATACCATTTCACATTCTTTATATCCTAGCCAACACTTACTATCTATTCTATTATAGCCATCCTAGTAGGTATATCTCATTGTGGTTTTGAATTGCATTTCAGTAATGGCTAGTTATGTTGAGCATGTTTTCATGTTCTTATTAGCCCTCTGGTTTTCTTTTGATTAATATTTGTATAGTATGTCCTCTTTTCCATCCTTTTAACTTTTTTTTTTGGAGACAGGGTCACACTCTGTCACCCAGGCAGGAGTGCAGTGGCACAGCCAGGGTTGACTGCACCCTCACCGTTCCGAGTAGCTGGGACTACAGGCATGTGCCACCACACCCAGCTAATTTTTAAATTTTTTGTAGAGACAGGGTTTTGCCATGTTGTCCAGGCTGGTCTTGAATTCCTGGGCTCAAGCAGTCCTCCGATTTCGGCCTCTCAAAGTGCTGGGATTACAGGCGTGAGCCACTATGCCTGGCCTGTCCTTTTACTTTTAACCTACCCATATCATATTTAAAGTGAATTTTATATAAACAAGGCATAGTTGGGTCCTCTTTTAAAATTCTGATCATCTATCTTAATTTTATCTAAATATAAATGTCGAGGACATTTATATTTAGTGAAATTATTAACATGTGTGGATTTAGTTCTGCCATCTTATCATTTGTTTTCTTTTTATTCCTTTGATATTCCTTTGTTTTGCCTTTTCTCTGTCTTTTGGGTTATTGAACACTTTTTAATTCATTTCAATTAATCTATTGTAGTTTTGACTATTATCTCTGTACAGTTATTTTAGGGATTTCTTAGGAATTACAATATATGTAAATTTTTAAGTCTACTTAAAATTGATATTTTTACAACTTCAAGTGAAATGTAGAAATCTGATCACTGTATAGCCCTTTTTAGCCTCCTCCCTTTTTCTTGTAGTTATATATTTGCCTGCATAAATTAAAAATCTCATTAGATAAATATTATAATTCTTGTTTTTAAACATTAGACATTTAAAAGAACTAAGAGGAAAATATTTACCCAGATATTTACAATTTCAGTTGGTCTTCCTTTGTTCCTGATGTTCTAAGTTTCCTTCTGATAATACTTTGCTTCTAACTGAAGAGTATTCTTTATAATAAGTCTACTGGAAATAAGTTCTTCTTTCTCTTCAGCTGAGAATGACTTTTATTTCACCTTCATATATGAAACATATTTTTGCTGGATATAGAATTTTGGGTTGATAGGTCTGTTCTTTCAGCATTTTGAAAGTGTTGTTCTACTTTTTACTGGCCTTCATTTCTGTTGGGAAGCCTACAGTCATTCAAATTGTTCTCTATGAGTAATATGTCATTTTTCTCTGGCTGCTTTCAAGATTTTTTCTTTGTCTTTAGTTTTTGGAAATGTGATTACAATGTGTCTGGAGTTAGATCTTGTTGGAAACTCCTGCCTGGGGTTTCCTGAGGACTGGGAATGATGAAGACAAGGTTTCTTAGAAAGAAGCAAAGTGTTACATCATTGAAATGTGTAAGTTTGAACTATTGCAGTTAAATATGTTTTTATATTATTGGATGACAAGTTAGAATGCCCTTGGGAGAATACACAAAATAAAGTATTTTAGTCATTGTGAATATTGTGTCTTTTCAGTAAGGGACTCTTCTAAGGTATTCATAATGTAAACATACTAGAATATTTAAGAATATTGCCCGGCATGGTGGCATGCACCTATAGTCTCAGCTACTCAGGAGACTGAAGTGGAGGGTCTTTGGAGTCCAGGAGTTTCAGCCTGGGTGATGGCAAGACCTCATCTCTAAAAATAACTAAACTTAAAAAAAAATAATAAATATTTCTAAACCACAGAGAGACGCAACTCCATAAAATCTTCTTAGAGATGTTCAGAAAGTTGTTTAGGAATGGTTTTAGTCCTTGATTCACCATAACAGTTTTTCTTTTTTTATTTTGAGATGGAGTTTCGCTTTTGTTGCCCAGGCTGGAGTGCAATGGCGCGATCTCAGCTCACTGCAACCTTCACCTCCCAGGTACAAGCGATTCTCCTGTCTTGGCCTCCCAAGTAGCTCGGATTACAGGCTTGCACCACCACGCCCTGCTAATTTTTTAAAATTTAGTAGAGATGGGGTTTCATCATGTTAGGCTGGTCGCGAACTCCTGACCTCAGGTGATCCACCCACCTCAGTCTCCCAAAGTGCTGGGATTACAGTGCGCAGTGTACAGTGTACAGTGTACAGGTACAACTGTACCACACCTGGCCTACAGTTTTTCCAGATTAATTTGTTTACAAATGAAGCATGAATTAACCAGTCTCCTGTGCTATCCAGGGTAAGTTTTCCCATTCGTGTTTAATATTGTGGCCATTTTTTTCTACTTAAATGAAATGTTTCATGGAGTAGTATCTGTTTGAGGTTTTGTTTTGTTTGAGATGGAGTTTTGCTCTTGTTGCCCAGGCTGGAGTGCGATGACGTGATCTCAGCTCACTGCAACCTCCGCCTCCTGGGTTCAAGCGATTCTCCTGTCTCAGCTTCCCGAGTAGCTGGGATTACAGGCGCATGCCACCACACCCAGCTAATTTTTGTATTTTTAGTAGAGATGAGGTTTCATCATATTGGTCAGGCTGGTCTCGAACTCCTGACCTCAGGTGATCCATCTGCCCCAGCCTCCCAAAGTACTGGGATTACAGAAGTGAGCCACCATGCCCGGCCCTGTTTGAGGTGTTATGTGGTACTATCAAGTAGCCATTCTGATTGTGTCAGTTTTTATCTTCATGGATCTTACAACTTGATGGTCACAATGGTTCTTTTGAAATTTGACAGGCCAAATTTTGTGTATCTGTCATGGAGTCTTTTAACTTCTTCATGGGTTTATTTTACAGTTTCATATGAGGCCTTTGCATAAGGACATTTAGTCAAAGCATCCCGCTTATAGTAATGAACTTTAAGGTATTTCTGTGGTATCTACAATATTGTTTCTACCTTTATGATAGCAGTTATATTAGGCAGCTACCATCAAGCTATCAAGTACTTAATGTATTCGTTGTTTTTTGTTTTGTTTTTTGTTTTTTGAGACAGAGTCTCATTCTGTCACCCAGGCTGGAGGTGCAGTGGCGCAGTCTCGGCTCACTGCAAACTCCCCCTCCCGGGTTCACGCTGTTCTCCTGCCTCAGCCTCCCACGTAGCTGGGACTACAGGCACATGCCATCACAACCAGCTAATTTCTTTTTTGTATTTTTATTAGAGACAGGGTTTCACTGTGTTAGCCAGGATGGTCTCGATCTCCTGACCTCGTGATCCGCCTGCCTCAGCCTCCCAAAGTGCTGGGATTACAGGCATGAGCCACTGCACCTGGCCTGTATTCGTTGTTTTTTAAAGGATATCTGAGGAACCTCTTTTCTTTGCAGCATTTCAGAGAAGTGGATTATTCTAAAAGCATATCACCTATTCATGTATGTATTTACTTTCAGTAAGTTGCTCCATCTTAGTGGACCACAGTTAAGTCATTTGATCGGTCTGGCTTCTGGTAAGAAATTGAATTTTATCACAGTGACTGATGTACCTGTTGCATATCAAGCCCCATACTGGTGATTTTTGTTTTTAAGATAAAACCCATTAACAAACAGTAAAGTCAGGATTTGGTACTAGAAAATTCAAAAGTTTTGTTTTGGACTTGAATACTTCTTGAGTTATGGAATCACAATCATGAGATTTTCCTTGCAATAGGCAAAGGTTGCTGGATTAATACTGTTACACCGGTGAATGGTAATATGAAAAAGAGAGAGTAGCAATATTTCATAATTACTCAAATGACAGAAATTTTGGATGGTTACCTTTAGCAATAGGGATTTACTATGCATGGTAACATGAGGTTTAAAGACCTAGAATAACCTCTGAAGATGCTTTGATTAATTCAGTTGAGGTTTATAATTGCTCTGAGGCAGGGAAGCTAAACCTTAGCTGCTGAATTAAGGTATACGATTTCTTTTTTTTTCTTTTTTTTTTTGAGATGGAACCTCACTCTGAGGCCCAGGCTGGAGTACAGTGGTACTATGGCTCACTGCAACCTCCACCTACCAGGTTTAAGTGATTCTCCTGCCTCAGCCTCCCAAATAGCCGGGATTACAGGCGCCCCCCCCGCCCCACACCAAGCCTGGCTAATTTTTGTATTTATTTATTTAGTTAGTTATTAAGACAGCCTGTTGCCCAGGCTGTAGTGCAGTGGTGCAATTTTGGCTCACTACAACCTCTGCCTCCCAAGTTCAAGCAATTCTCTTGCCTCAGCCTCCTGAGCAGCTGGGATTACAGGTGTGTGCCACCACGTGGGGCCAGCTAATTTTTGTATTTTTAGTAGAGACGGCGTTTCACCATGTTGGGCAGGCTGGTCTCGAACTCCTGACTTCAAGTGATCTGCCCTCCTCAACCTCCCAAAGTGCTGAGATTACAGGCATGAGCCACTGCGCCCAGCCCAAGGTATACAATATAATAGGCAGTGGGGTTTTGATGTGTTGTTAATACTCCCAGGACACAGGGTAATATTTTTGTACTCAAAAAGATTTATGATTATGTAGGAAGACTGTCTAGACTGAGGGCTGTTTAGCTATCTGATCATATATAGGACCTTACTGCATTTTATTTGGAAACAGATCCTATCTATTGCATTTGTAGATGTTATGTTTTAGTGTATAAAGAAGGGTTCTTCTTATAGTAGTCCCAGCAATATCATTTACAGATTAGAACTGTTAGAGAGTTCTATTACTTGAGTTCTATTAAACCATTTTCTTTCAAATCTTCTACAGTTTGTTGTAGAGTTTCAAATTTGTCTTTTATTACTTTCACCATCTGTTACAAACTATTATTTTTACTATAAAACCAATTTTTTTGGTTATTTCATTTTTCTAAGTACGAGTCAGTGCCCGTCCTTTTTTTTTTTTAATTTTGCTTTACAGACAGCTTTAAAAGTTTACTCAGAAGGATCCGATGTTCTATAGTAATGGGATTAATGGGAGTTATAGTGATGTCCATCTAACCCATTTATGTTAACTTTCTTAATAAATAAGAAAGTTGTCTGTCTACAATTTTAGATAATTCCCTTTGGAAATTTAGAGGAAGTACAGGGTATTGTTGGGCGCTAATGCCTCTCTCAGAACAGCATCTTTGGATAGATTTTGGGTAGTTGTCCTTTTCCAGTATCAGACAATATTGGTTCCTTTAATGGCCCTTTTACTGCTCATATTTTCAAGTATCCTTATCTAAACCTCCTGAATCTTACAAGACAAATCTTGGGGTTGTTTTCTCTAGAGAGCCAGAAGTTATATTAATGTCCAGCTTGTTTACTTCTTAAGGCTCTCCGGAAATGTCTGGTCATATATTGGACATTTTCTAAATTGGCGATTTAAATAACAGGAGAAAGTCTTCTGAAATTGCCTGATGTGTTTTATGAAATATTTTATACTGTTTAGTTATTTAAATCTTCTCTTTGCTACTTGTTGCTTTTTTTTTTTTTTTTGTATTGGAGGGGGATAATCCTTAATTGAACTAGTTGGTACAGATCTGTAGTCCAGGGCAGTGGTATATAACAAAGTCCTGAATTCTGTGGCAAATTGCTGTTTTACTAAAGTTGATGAAAATCTTTGTTTATAACCCTTCACTTGGATCTACACCAAAGTTTTAATTTAACTTCTGTAGACGTGGCTTCTGGCCTGGTAACTTAGTGTGATTTTATTTTTTGAGAAAACCCTGAAGAAAGGATGGCTTATATTGAAAGGTAAAACCTAGTAGAAAGATAAAAGATTTCGGCCAGGCGCGGTGGCTCAAACGTGTAATCCCAGTGCTTTGGGAGGCCAAGGCGGGCCGATCATGAGGTCGGGAGATCGAGACCATCCTGGCTAACACAGTGAAACCCCCGTCTCTACTAAAAATACAAAAAAATTAGCCGGGCGTGGTGGCAGGTGCCTGTAGTCCCAGCTACTCAGGAGGCTGAGGCAGGAAAATGGCGTGAACCTGGGAGGCAGAGCTTGCAGTGAGCCGAGATCACGCCACTGCACTCCAGCCAGCCTGGGCGACAGAGCGAGACTCTGTCTCAAAAAAAAAAAAAAAAAAAAGGAAGATAAAAGATTTCAAGGAGGGTAAGTTTCAGGAGAAACTTGAAGTTTTGGAAAGAGACTGTTTAAAGTTATTAAAATTTTGTTTGAGGTTTCTACATACCAGTTGAAGAAGCTGACAATTGACTGTTTCATGTTTTGTCTCATATTTTTTTCAGCTACTGTTAAACATATATACTTACTGATTTTAGCATATCGGAAGTTTCCTGTAATTACCAGTTTTGTCCTAAGTCAAAACTTTTTTTTGCACTTTAAGGAAGATGCAAGAGTTAGAATTATAATGCAACTTTATGTAAGAAGCAGAAGTTCTTCCAAGAGGAGGTTGAGACTTTGATGTAGCATGACACATTGAGGCCACTTTGGCTGGTCAGCAGTGTTTGTGAACAGTGTATCAAGTCCCCTGACCAAGCAGAGGTTAGGAAGCATTCTTATAGTCAAAGTTTTTAGACAGTCATTGACCCCAGAATACTGACCAGTAAACCAAATGATCTTCCTCAAAAGTGACAAGATAGGGGAATGCCCTCATAAAGAGCAAATTTCTATATAACATTATATTCATTGGACATGTACTTTTTCCCCACTGTATATTTAGAGTGTTTTAAATACGTTCTAGTTTTGTGTGCAAATCTTTTAACTGTGTTCTAATTTTTTCGTAACAGTATAAATTTACTTTCAAGTTTGTAGTATCCTAACAAGCAAAACCACAGTGTTCTTAGGTGTTTTTTCCTCCCTGGACAGTGAACAATACTGTAACAAATGTGGCTTAAGAAGCATATCTCTGTTGACATGAAACTAAAAAGATATGTTGACTTTGAGTCTTGATTTTAATTTTAATTATAGATACATCGTTAGAAATGAGTTGCACAATTGAGAAGGCACTTGCTGATGCTAAAGCTCTTGTTGAAAGATTAAGAGATCATGACGATGCAGCAGAATCTCTGATTGAGCAAACCACAGCTCTCAACAAGCGAGTAGAAGCCATGAAACAGGTTTGATTTTTCTTTCTTGTTCATTCCATTTATCAGAAGCAGTCATTGACATTTGTGTATTGCTGGCTAATTAGTGTCTAATTTTTTTCAACATTCTCTAAAATTTTTAAGTAGCTTGACTTGTGTGTTTCAGGTTTACTTTAATTTTGTCGTGTTCAGGTGATATACCTAGACATATATTTCTAAACCCTAGATTTGATCACTTATTTTGCTGACAGAGTTGCATATTCGAGTTTAGAAAATAAATGAATTTGTTAGGTTTAGAAACATTTGACAAAGACCAGATAATACCTTTTACTAATGTTGGTACACATTTTGTTCTGTCTTGTATAATGTAGAAATGTTCATATTTTTCTTTATAAAAGTACTTAGGTGATGCTGTTTAACAACAAAATAGCTTTTGAAAATGATGCAAGGTAATATGTGATTTATACTCTGTGCAGTTATTGTACCCATACTTGTTACCTTATTTTTCATTCAATAGTACCAATTAAAGAATACATGAGGGCTTTCTTCTTGCTATTTTTACTATTGTATAACAGAATATTCCCATGGGCCACGAGTTTAGACACTATTTTAACCTTCTTCTGATAAAAATTTTCAAGTCGTTTAAGAAAATTATAAAATCTCTGACATTATGATGGAAATCAGAGGGGGAAAATGTATATTCACAGCCAAATCTCATCTATTTTGTAAAAGGAAGCAATTCTGGGATAGTATTTTTAACAAAGCTATTGGAAATAGTGGAGTAAGTTTAGTTATTTGGTTTTACAACTGTGTTGCCCTAAACAGATTTACCTGCATCCCTAACCAACTGTCCAGCTAGACTGAGGCACTTCAGTGAACATGTATCTGGTATTGAGTTGTTAAAAAAGGAGTTTGACATCTGAAGTTAAGAACCAGGAGTGTTATAATGAATATATTACTAAGTGTCTCATGAGAATGCCTTGAAAATAAATGAGTGCAATTTTAAAATAAGATTCTCATTTTCTTAATGGAAAGTCTTTTTGCATTTCTTTTGTACATGTTCTATTAAGATATTCACATACCATAAAATTTACTTTTTTGAAGGATACAGTTCATTGGATTTTAGTACACATTTGCAGGTTGTGCAGTATAACCACTATCTGATTCCAGAACATTTTCATCACCACAAAACCTTACATCCATCAGTGGTCTCTCTCTAGTTTCCCCTTTCCTCAGTCTCTGGCAACCACTAATATTTCTATCTCTTTGAGTTTGCCTATTCTGGACATTTCATATAAATGGAATGATAAAATATGCAGCTTTTTGTGATTGGCTTCTTAACATAATGTTTTTAAGGTTCATCTATGTTATAGCATATATCAGTACTTCATTCCTGTTTATTGCCAAATAATATTGCGTTGTAGGGATACAGCACATTGTGCTTATCCATTCATCAGCTGATAGGCATTTGGATTATTTTACTTTTTTGGCTGGTAAGAATATATGCTGCTATGAATATTTGTGTACAAGTTTCTGTGTGGACATATGTTTTCAGTTTTCTTGGGTATATATGTAGAAGTAGAATGGATGGGTCATATAATAACTCTGTTAAAATTTTTTGAGGATCTGCCACATTGTTTCCCAAAGCAGCTATGCCAAGCTTGTCCGACCTGTGACTTGCTGGCTGCATATGGCCCAGGATGGCTTTGAATGTGGCCCAGCACAAATTCACAAACTTTCTTAAAACATTATGATATTTTTTTTAAAAAAAAAAAAAAGCTCATCAACTATCGTTAGCATTAGTGTATTTTATGTGCGGCCTGACAATTCTTCTTCCTATGTGCCCAGGGAAGCCAAAAGATTGGACACCCCTGAGCTACATCATTTTACATTCCATCAACAATGTATGGAAGGTTGCAGTTTCTTCACATCCTCTCCAACAGTTGTTATTGTCTTTTTCATTATAATCATCCTCGTGGGATATATTGAATTGCATTCTTCTAATGACTAGTTATGTTAATTAAGCATCTTTTCATGTGCTTATTGTCCATTTGTATATCTTCTTTAGATAAATGTTTATTCAAACCCTTTGCCACTTTTAAAAATGGGGTTATTTTCATTTTATTGTTGAGTTGTAAGAGTTCTTTATATATTCTGGATACTAAGCTCTTACCAGATTTTTTTATATGTATATTTCAGATATATTTATATTTATATATCAGATATATATATATATTTGCAGGTATTTTCATCCCACATGTTTTTTTCCCCCATTAGTATCAGGAAGAAATTCAAGAACTTAATGAAGTTGCGAGACATCGGCCACGGTCCACATTAGTTATGGGAATCCAGCAAGAAAACAGACAAATCAGAGAATTGCAACAAGAAAACAAAGGCAAGATACGTTACTTTTTGACATTAATCCCATTTCTAGTCTATATTCCTAAATCATATTTATTGCTCTTTATCCTGTCCCACATATGAACATTTGCCTGCTTGACATCCTCTTAGATTCTCACCCTCAATATCCAGTTAGCACTGCTGTTGTTAGCTATGAAATAACCCAGCTTCATTCTCTGCAGTCCCCACTGCATTGGCCCCCAGATTAGATGCTCAGTCTCTTGCCTGAAATGTCCAAACTGATCTCCCTGATTCCAGTCTCTTCCCCCTTCCAATCTGTCTTCAACATAACCATCAGATTGATATTTCAAAAATCAGTCTGGTCATGTAATTCTTTTGCTGAAGAACTTTCATTATATACTTATTACCTTTTACAGGGACCCTAAAAATCAATTCCCAGCCTTTTTTTTAATCTTCTTCCCACAGCTTTCTTCACCGTGAACTCTTTGCTCTTGCCAACACCAATCACTTCCTAAACACATCTGTTTTCATGCCTGCCTGCTTAGAAGGTCCATTCCTTCACTTTTCAACTGAGGGAACTCACACTGTACTTCTACAAAGCTTCCACCAGTTTCTTCCCACAGACATCTCTTAAATCTATTTAACTAACACTCCACTCTGCACCTACCACATGCTTGTTTTCTCTACTAGACTCTTGAGGTCTGTGGCCCTTTGGTATTAATATAGAGGGAGCCTTGGCTGATATTAATTGCTGTTTAGTACATCTTTGTTGAAATGATTCTCAGAAAACAAGCTTAAAATATTCAAAAAACTAATACAGGACTTCGTTTGGTGTCTCTTATTGTTATATGGCTAGATTTTTGTGCATTGTGTTTTCTTTTTAAAATGTCCTGTTCATAAGTTGCTTAGTGGAAGAGAATATTTTACGTACTTTTAATTCAAGTTGGAATAAAATACAATATTATTCTTGATAGAATTGCGTACATCTCTGGAAGAACATCAGTCAGCCTTGGAACTTATAATGAGCAAGTATCGAGAACAAATGTTTAGATTGCTAATGGCTAGCAAAAAGGATGATCCGGGTATAATAATGAAGTTAAAAGAGCAGCACTCCAAGGTAATCCATTCTATAAATGTGACCTGAAATGGAAAAGAGAGACGATTGATTATCCTGTGTTCAGATTTTTTTTGTAAATGGCATTTTAACATGATGTTGAATGTTTCATCTTTTTAATTGACATTTTCTCCTTTTTCTTATTTTTCCATTTCTTGCTTGTTATATATATCATTTTCTGTTTGATTTATAACTCTCACTGTTTCTTAGAAACTTTAATTTGTACGTTGAAAAATAAATTTTATTTTGGATATAAAGGTAAGTCTGTTCTATTCAACATTATTTTTGTAGGGCTATATGCTTTTAAGAAATATTTCTTAAAAGGCTGGGCATGGTGGCTTACGCCTATAATCCCAGCACTTTGGGAGGCCAAGGCAGGAGGATCGCTTGAGGCCAGAAGTTCAAGACCAGCCTGGGCAACATAGCATGACTCCATCTCTTCAAAAAGTAAAAAAATTAGCCGGGTGTGGTAGCACATGCCTGCAGTCCTAGCTTCTCAGGAGGCTGAGTTGAATAGACCACTTCAGCTCAGGAGTTTGAGGTTACAGTAAGCTACGATCATGCCATTGCACTCCCATCTAGACAACGGAGTGAGACCCTGTCTCTTAAAAAACAGAAATTTTTTTAAGAAATATTTTTTCTAATAAATTTGTGTATTGGCTTCTCTTGCAAAAACAAAAAATAATGGAAACCTTTTTTAAAATCTGAAAGCAGTTTAATGTAGATTTTTCTTAAGACTATTTTCTGAATAAGGCTAATTCATCCAGACTATAGATGATCTTGTTTATTATAATGGAAAAAACATGGGGTTGAGGAGAAGAACCAACATAGTAAAATTTTGCTCCCTTGCCCCAGTATTATATACCAATTGACATCATTTTTTAGAAACAAAGCTGAAGTAGTTAGAAATTAGTGTTTTACCTGCTGTTCATCCCTTTGTCATCTCTGTGTCTAGTCACTTTGGTATGTCCCCATATTTTATGGCATATTTTATGGCAACTGCTATGACGACAAGTAGAATAATCCTTTCTCACTTATATTTATTTTAAACTGAATTTTAGTTGCTGATATGAAATAAAAATATTAAACTAGACTGTGGAAACTAGACTGTTACCTGTATTAGATAATGGTGAGCTGACTATTATTATTACCAATATTATTTAAGAAATAGTGATTATGAGCCTTCTTTTCCCCGTTTGTTACAACAGAAATAGGAAAGGACATATTTTTATATTTCTCTATTATTGAAACACATTTTAGATTCTTTAAAATACTTCTTCCATTTTGGTGCTTGTAGGTGTTTTTAACTTACTAGTAATTAATTCTATTAGAATTAAATACCTGTCAAATAGCTCTTTATATGCCTTTATATATTAGAAAACCTAATGATAGGTACCTCTTGTGTCAACCAGTATAATAATAAATTAAATTAAAAATTTGTGTTTAATGTTTTCTAATTATGCTATTCATCTCCTAATCAAATGGCAATCCATGGATGTTTTAAGTGGTGATCTTTTGAATACAAAATGTAACTATTGTTAATGAGACCATTCTAAAATCATTTAAATTTAAAGGTATAATAATAACTATAGTAACTAAGACTTTTTTAAAGGCACTAAAAGAAGTTGACTTAATATTATTTGTAAGATAAATGTAATCTTGAGAATTTCTAAAAGGTTTGTATGTTTTATAACCTAAAAATAAAATGTTAAAGATTTAAAGGGAAGAATACCATTACAAAAAAAGTGCTTAGAATAAGATAACTACAGCTTGCAGGTCCCATCTGGTAGCAACTACGACAGAAGCAAATGTTTTCTAAAATATATCAGATTTTACTATTCACCAGAGCTGGTTTATTAATTAGTAAGGTTAAACATTTCCTAAGATAGCTGTAAGCCATCCTTTTTTATTATGTAGATTGAATTCTTCATCTGAGTTCAGATGATCCTTGCCTCCCATGAAATGACTATTCAGTTATTTGTTATTAATTCTCACTAATACATATTAATGTTTGTGATTTTGATTTTTCCCAAAAAGGAGACACTTCGACTTAATTAAACAAACATTAATACTGGCACTTGTTTAGTTATGGGTAATAGATGAATGTACAAGCTTGCAGTATAGTGGGAGATACAGACACAAACATAACAATCTACTATAAGGTAGGGCGTGATGAATCCCAAAGTAGAGAGATGAATTGTTACTGGAACGCTAGAGGGAGCAATATTAACTGTCATAAGGAAAATCTGGAAAGGTATCAAGGAAGGGAAGAAAGTCTGTCTCAGTCCAGCCTTGAATTAATTATGGGCAGGTAGGTAAACAAGCAGAAGTGGGTGGGCAGAGAAACTTGTATAATAAAAGCACAAAAAGTATGGTATTCTAGGGTGTGTTTAGGTACTAGTGCTCTGATATGCCTAAACACAAAAGTAATTTTACAACACTTTTAGAGCTAAGAAACAGAGTTACACATAACAGCATTTTGGATTGGAGTAAGGGATCCTTTTGAGACTGTTATAATACAGAACTTTGCCCTTACCTACAAGTTTTTGAGCACATACTTAAAAAATCAGTAGAAAGTTTGAGAGCTCATTTTTACCCAAATACTAATTTTCATGTTATTTTTGAACAGATGCCTTTTTGGAAATCTTAAAAAAGCAAACATTTCAAACAGTTGGCTAACACGCATGAACTAACACTCATTCAGTTTTTAAATTACGGATGATATCCGTATTAACATTATAATGACTCTGTACTACAGATTGACATGGTACATCGTAACAAGTCCGAAGGATTCTTCCTTGATGCATCTCGACACATCCTTGAAGCACCTCAACATGGACTGGAGAGAAGGCACTTGGAAGCAAATCAGAATGTACACTAAATAAACAGTCAACTTTTGGGGTGTGGATGGAAGGGCGGGTCCATTTTAAAAGTTCTTTTACATTGAATTTCCCTCCCAGATTAGATCAGCAAATAAATGAAATTTATTAAAAGAATGTTGTGTCTTTAATAGCCATGCTGTTCAGTGTAGAAACTTTAAATCTCTCATTCATTTTCTGTGTATTGTATCATGTACAGCCCGTTAGATATTTGCAGTTTTATAGATTATTCAGTCCAACGCTTTATTTATTTGCTCTTGTTAGTTGTTGCTGTAAAACAGTCATTTCCTTTCTGGACATCAAAGATATTTTCTTGGCATTAATTTTAACCTGATTTCATAAGGTCAAAGTATTAAATGTTTTAATTCAGATTGTGGATAGTTTGTAGTCCTTTGATTTTGCAAATGAAATTAAAATGCCTTTGTTTAGATGTTAGGATTAAGTATAGTAGTGCTGTCTCCATTGTGTCTTAACTTTTTTTTTAACTCACTTGTGGCAGGTCTTTATTGAATAAAGGAGGAATAAACCTAGACAGGGAGTTAGAAATGAAAGACATTTCAGGACAGTTCAAGGGTTATGTTGGTGACACTTCTTGTCTTCCAGACAGTTTTGAAAGCACAGATCTTGCCTCTTGTGCTTGTTAAAAAATCTGTGATACTTCTCTGAAGATTTTATAGTTAAATAAGTGAACCATTACCCTGGCCTTTTATAAAAGTGCTGTCCTATTTGAAGTATTGGGTTTTTTCTCATGATGAGCTTTGTTAGACTTGGTACTGAAAAAATCAGTAGTTTTTTTCCTTCTATTTTAAAGGCAAAGAAATACTTGCTTCAGCCAGGCGTGGTGGCTCATGCCTATAATTGGGAGGCTGAGGTGGGTGGATCACCTGACGTCAGGAATTGGAGACCAGCCTGGCCAACATGGTGAAACCTCATCTCTACTAAAAATACAAAAAGTTAGCCAGGCGTGATAGCGGGTGCCTGTAATCCCAGCTGCTCGGGAGGCTGAAGCAAGAGAATTGTTTGAACCTGGGAGTGGGAGGTTGCAGTGAGCCGAGGTCATGCCATTGCACTCCAGCCTGGCCAACAAAAGCGAGACTCTGTCTCAAAAGAAATACTTGCTTTCTGTGTAGTTTTTTAACTTAGGTCAGTGCCATAGGACTGACCAAATTATAAATTGAGGATGCTGTTGGTATTCAAAGTTTTTACTCATTACCCTTAGTTTGCTGCTGCAATGATCTGTACTTAACCTGCTTTTACATATTATGCTTCCTTGACAATGGGAGGAATTTTAATGGTTAACTTGCAGAATATGACAGATATTTGTCTTAATATCATTCTTCCTACCATAATCTAATTCAAAACTATCCAGTAGAACTTTCTGAAATGATTGGAATGTTTTTTATCTGTGCTGTCCAGTGTGGAAGCCAGTAGCCACATGTGGCTGTTGAGCACTTGCAGTGTCACTAATGCACTTGAGGGACTGAATTGTTAATTTTTAAAAATGTACTGATTTTAATTAAGTTTAAATAACATTGTTTTGGACAGCACAGATTAGCATTTTAGAGTACCTTCTTGCTGAGTACTAGCAGTGTATATAGGTTTCCCCATTAAAAGGACCTACACATTTGTTGGTTAAGAGGTTATTAAATGTGGTTTGCCAAAGATACTCCTTTGTCATTTCTTCCAGCTTATTAGTTCCGTGGGTTTCTTGGAGTACTGTTAAATCCTTTTTACAAATACATATATACACAACTACTGAAGAGACTGTTTATTTGGGGAGTTATTCACTTTTATATTTAAGTCTTAGGCTTAATATAAAATATCTCTCAATTGCCGTGAATAATGGTCTATAGAAGCTGTTCATTGAGAAAATGATTATTCTCAAGTTTCTGTTGATTTTAAACCTTTTTTTGTCTGTCTCACTAGACTGTAAGCTTCTTCAGATCAGGGAACATGTCTTAACAGTCTTTGTATTCCTGTTTAGCATAGTACTGGCACATCATAGGTGTGCAAAATAAGAAAATGAGATTGGAAGAATTTGTGCTACTTGCTGCGCCTAACAAATGTGGATGTCTGTATTATACTGATACTATATTTTCAATAGTTAGCAAAGAAGGCCATTTAATATTTTAATACTGAAAAGCAGAATTGTGCTCATTTTATTCAATGCTTATCATATACCATACACTAGATAGTAGGTGGATGTAAAGATGCAGTCCAGCTCTCAGAGAGGATTATGACCTAGAAAAGGTTACAGATTGGATTGAGATAACTTTATAGGCCTGAACAATACAGAAAAGATTTCTAAATCATTGAAGACTTCAGAGAGGAAAAGAGATTGAATGCGTCGGCAATTTTTATCATTCCAGTTACTTTGAACAATAGTGTATGTAAGTGCAAAAAAAAGAAAAAGTTGCTGATCATTGCGATGAGAGGAATGTAAAGTATGAGTATTTTTCTTGCTGCTAGGTTTAGTTATATTGTGCTGCTTATTCTTAATTCTAGTCCTAACAAATCTGATTTCAAAAGCACATCTGTGGTCAACCAACTTCATTGTTAATATTTGTTTTATTCATATTAAGTGACAATGTAAGAATATACATGTTAAGTGGTACTGCAGATTTTATAAAAAGGAGAGGATCCAAAAATAAAAAAGTATTTTGCTGATTTCCAACTCCCATCCCTCTTTTTCAGGAACTGCAAGCACATGTTGACCAGATAACTGAAATGGCAGCAGTAATGAGGAAAGCCATTGAAATTGACGAGCAACAGGGTTGCAAGGAACAAGAACGAATATTTCAACTCGAAGTAAGTTTTACATTGCAAATATAGATGAAAACTGTCCATACAAAGATTTATGCCAGAAAATATATCCCATTTTTAAATATATATTTACTTTTCTTGGGTACTGGTAATGTTCTCCTGGATGCTATGTGGGCATATTATAAATAGCAAGACCATTTATGTGGTGATGCAAGAATCTAGGATTATTAGTAACTTACAATATACCAGTAATGTAGAAAATTGATGTTTCATTCTATATTGCTTATCTTATGAAGTGAATGTACTTCTTCAATTGAGTAATTTTTAAAATTTTGTTTATTCTATTAGAGATCATAGTGATACAGGGAAATTTTTTTTAATCCACAAATATTTAGGGGCACTCTTATTTTTCTGGGGATTCTAAAAACCTTTGTCTCATCTGTCCTTTATTTTGTGACAGTGAAAGTACCAGTCTCTGAGTAACTGAAATCAGTACAATAGACTTTTATGCTTTAAGAGCTTCATTTTGAAATCATGGTGGGGAACCTGCTTTAGACTACTAAAATTTAGAAAGTGAGACTGAAGACAAAGTAATAGAGAACAAATTATGAAAGGTTATTGTTAAATGTCTACAAATTTTTTTACCGTAACTAACCAAAAGGAGGCCAGAAAGCAAAGTTATTTACCAGTGCCAGATTTGGTCACTTACTTTCCTTCTTGAAAAATATCATCAGTTACCCCTACCCTGCTGCTCTCAAATGCCAATGAGCTAAACTTGTCCTGCATTCCATGCTATCATGGAAAGTAACAAAAATACTAAAAATTACTAAGAGATTATAGCCTATTCATTGGCTTTATGCGTTTATATAAAAATAAATCTAGATGTTATTTTCTTCATCTCTAATATGATTGTAAAATAAGGCAATTTCTGAGCTTCTATTTACAATTATAGCTGCTTAAGTAAGAAGGCTTTGCAGTGGTGGAAGATGTTGAACACGATTCCTAGCTGCATAAGTGTTCTTTAGATTCAAGTTGCCAACTGGATATATCATTGAGTAGATTAATGCCAATTACAGAACTTGCTTATTTGTTATACCTTCATGTTTAGTTTTTCCTAACATATGTTTGTGCTGTTGTAGCTACCTTGTAGATAGTGACTGCATCTTTGTTTTTGCTTGCCTTTTAGCAAGAAAACAAAGGCTTGAGAGAGATCCTTCAAATAACTCGAGAATCATTTTTGAACCTAAGGAAAGATGATGCGTCGGAAAGTACTTCTTTGTCAGCATTAGTGACCAACAGTGATTTGAGTCTAAGGAAGAACTGAAGAGTTTCTGAGTCTGTGAGCTTCTTACATGGCTCCAAATGGTCAAATAAGTGAATGAATGAATGGACAGAAAATTCAATCCTTTATTTTTTTCTTTGTAAATATGTACAGTGCACGGGCTGTGAGATAGCAACAAAAAAATGCATAGTTAATGGTCATAGACTTTATTCCAAAACATAATTGGAAAATAGAAACTGAGCCATTGCCAAATGGTAAAGAAATGAAAGGTTTTCACAGTGACTACTGAATATACCAAGAGCTTTTGGCAGTACTGCTGGCTTTCTGGGTGATTAATTAGGTAAACTTGAATATTCCCAATAAATGTTTGAGAATTCATAAAATTATACCAATTTAAAAATATAAATTTTTGCCACTGTTTTGTGAATGGAAGATTTGTACGCTAAATTTCATCTTTCCTATTCGGCGTCAAAGTTGATACAAAGTTTATGTACCATGAGACTTCTAGTGATTGCCTACTTTCACATTTATTTAAATTTTTGTGAAAGAAAATACAGTTTCAAAGGCTATAGGAATGTGTTATATGTTAAAGTAAATTAAACAGATAATTTAATTTTAGCAATTTACCATAACTGATACTTAGCTAACAATTGTCCATAACTTGTTTAAGTACAAGAAATACCATTTCAGGAATGAAAAAGAAGGAATACTACTTTCTAAGAAAGAAGATCTTATAATAGACATATTTAGTAGGTTAAACTACTCCTTTGAAAGAATAAGTTTTGGTTCAAAGTCAATAATGAAGATGAGATTTGTTTTTCTCTTCTCTGGCTGATTTTTAAGGATATTATGTAGTTCATTTAGTTAACAGAATTGAAATGTTTGATATAGCAAGATAGGTATGGTAATTTCAAAGTGAATTTGGAATTCCTCTGGCTCATAGAACCCTTTTTTTTTTTTCCTTTAAGTATTCTTGAGATACAAAAAAAATAAATTAATTAAAATTTCAAAAAAAAAATTCTGGATCTGTTTTTAAGCTCCATCTGGTCCTCATAACCTGCAAGATTTTTCTTAAAACCTTTCAGCTGAAAGTGGGGGTAGAGGTGGAGTAATCTGTGGATTTGTTTCTGTTGTCTTTTAAAATGTCAAATATATAATATGTAAATTTTTAAAAAACCACCAGATACAGAAATGTGCTTTAACATCAGTTGAAACCTAAATTTTCTTATGTTGTGGTGATTGTATTAAAAAGGGATAAAAGAAGTGTCAAACATGATTAAATACATTGTACTCATTTATATTGAATACATATTAAAATTAAGACAAATGGAAAATTATACTTTGAGTATATAATTTGTCAAATATTACTTTATATGGTAATTTTATGTATAATTTCATATATTGGTAAAATTCAAAACTACACTTCAGAATTTTTTTATCTTAAGTTTGGGGCGAGTGGGGTGGATGAGACTGAATAGAAAAGGGCTAATGGCCCAAACATTATATAGATTTCTTTTTTTAGTCAGAGGCCTTATTTGATATTTTATAAATAAATGACAGTTTTTATTTTTAAACTTTTTATTGTTTTTGGGAAAGTGTTCCTTAATTTAATGACACATACATTCAGATACTTCTTATCCCTGCTAATAAAGAAAGGAAATCTATTTCAAGCTACACCATTGAGATTAAGTCTGAGGCAGTTCATTGAGGCAGCTCTACTATAAAAGATTACTTGATAAATATTTTTGTAAACAAGTTGGGTTAACTTATTCTTGGTCTTTTTGCTTGGATATGAATTTAAGGTCTTCATGTTTAAAGACATTTACTTTGTTATTTAGTGACACATTTCCATCCTATTTTTTTTTTTTGGTTGTTGTTAAACAGAACCTTAAGTTTATGTTGAGGTACGTACTGCATAGGAACCTATTTTATTATTAAAGATGAGTGATTAAAATTGGTATGGTCTCCAATTTAATTTGAAAAGTGCTTACCCTTATTCTTATATATGGTTTAATTTTAAGGTTTTTTGTCTCTTCTTACTGCAAAACTACCTAGCAGCGACCTCTATCTGTATTCCTTAGGAATTAGCAACTTCTTAGTGTGGATCCTGCAGAATTTCTTACCATTTGTAGTAGGTTGAATCATGTCCCCCAGAAGGTAAGTCTGAGTCCTAACTTGATACACCTGGGAAGGTAACCATATTTGGAAGTAGTCTTTACAGATGTGATTAGGGGATCTCATGATATAATTACCCTGGATTTTGGGTGGGCTCCAAACCCAGTGACTAGTGTCCTTACAATAAGAGAGGAGGAGATGTGAAACAGACATAGCCGCATGAGGACAGAGGCAATGAGTTACACAAGGACTGCTAGCCACCACCAGAAGCTGCAAGAGAGGCATGGAATGGGTTCTTCATGGCCTCCAGAAAGGACCAAGCCTGCTTGATTTCAGACTTCTGGCCTCCAGAACTGTGAGGAAATAAATTTCTGTTGTTTTCATTCACCCAGCCTGTGGTAATTTGTTAGAGTAACCCTAGGAAACTAAGACATCATCTATTATTTATCAGCTGTCAACTATATTTTTATTTTATATAAGAAAGTTCTTAAAAACCAATATATAACCTCACAATTTCTGCTCTAATTTTATATTCTTTAATATCAAGGTGACTTCTAAAATTTTATAGAAATAAATTGCTTCCCTGTAATCCCAGCACTTTGGGAGGCCGAAACGGGTGGATCAGTTGAGGTCAGGAGTTCGAGACCAGCCTAGCCAACATGGTAAACGCTGTCTCTACTAAAAATACAAAAAGTTAGCCAGGGATGGTGGTGGGTGCCTGTAATCTCAGCTACTTGGGAGGCTGAGGCAGGAGAATCGCTTGAACCTGGGAAGCAGAGGCCGAGATCTCGCCATTGCACTCCAGCCTGGGCAATAATAGCAAAACTCCATCTCAAAAAAAACCAAATTGCTTCAATGAAAAATGGACAATTGTAGATCCATAATTTTGGTGGTCACTACCTTTTTTCATTGTCAGAGTGAAATAGAATATTTTTTAGTAAAATACTGATGAAGATAATTTCTAATTGGAATTTGAGGAGACACTTTCCTTTTACCTCACTGGCTGCTCCTCAGTCTCCTTTGTTTCTTCTGACCTCTTGACATTAGAGCGCCACTGGGCTTAGTCCTTATACCTATTCTGTGCAGTATCTCTACTCACTGGTGATCTCACCCAGTCTCATGACTAAATACCACCTCTATGCTTGATGGTTCCTAAATTCACAGCTCCAGCATAGAACTCTGACCCCGGATTCATGCAGCTGTGACTGTCAAAGAGAAATTTTAAGCTTAAGATGTCCAAAGCCAAACTCCGAATCTCCCAGAACTTCTCCATACTCTTTCCCATCCTGCTTGATGACAACTCCATCCTTGCAGTTGCTAACGCCAAAAACCTTGGTGGCAACTTTGACTCCACTTTCTCATATCGTGCATCCTATTCATCAGCAAATCCTGTTGTTGGCTCTTCCTTCCAAACAGATGAGAATCCTTCCATTTCTCTCCTCCACTGCTACCCCTGGTCAAAGCTACATTATGGTAGTGTTAAAGTATACAAATTGGATTCAACCTAAATATCCTACAGTAGGGGAATAGTTAAGTATCAATATTCACTCAATACAGTTGATTACAGTCTATGGCTTGAAGATGCTAGCAACAGGAAGAAAAAAGTACCTAAATTTGCATTAAAAACCTTAACATAAATTACATATAGTTACAAATACGTAAAAATCAGATGCATACACGGAAATGTCCTGAAGCAAATAGCATCAGTATTCTTCCAGCTAATTGTACTGTTTGCATTAGCCAGTCAGTTTCTGATGCCTATAAATCAAGCATTTTGTAGCTACCATTACGGAGTTGTAATTTATTCATCAATTCCCCCAACTGATGGATATTTAGTTTGCAAAGTTTAATACAAATAATGCTGCAGTAAACATCCATATACATAACTTTATTTATTGTAATTTCTAGCGTGCAAACTCCCAGTAGTTTGTTAGGTCATGTTTTGTTATTTTTTTAATGAAAAAATAAATGTACACTGTTAAAAATCTTAGCATACTAAAAAATTTACAATTCAGAGTAAACCTCTTCCTACAACCTCTGTCTTTCCAGAGGTCATTATAAGTTTCTTGTGAATCAGAAAACCTGTTAACCAAAAAAAGTGACTGAGGCAAGTGTCTTAAATCAGTAGAGCCAAAGTTTAAAGACACGCCAGAGGAAAAACGCAAGTCACATGAGCATCTGTGACCTGAGCTTTCTAAAGAGGGTTTTGGAAACTCATTATTTAGGGGAGACAGCGAGGAGGGAAAAGGGAGAGGGGTTAGGCAGTGAGGCAAATGATTACATTCTTGTGAGGCTCTGATTAACACTCAGTAAATCTATGTTTCATATAAGATAAACTGAAAAAAGGGAGTAAAGACTTAATTATTCATCTGTCTCAGGGTAGGCAGAAGAGTGGTTGATTTTGTCTCATTCTTATTCTGTACCTGGGAAGATAAGCTTGTTATCAGCATTGTCAGTGTGAGATTTAACAAAACTTGGTTTTAAGAGTTAAACTTAGGTTGCAGACCCAAGGTTACAATTGGCATGTGTTGGTTTTATAGCTCTCTACAATGAGAAGGGGAGGCCTTGAGGCTTCTGTTAATAATACTCCCCCTCCCACACGGGACGTACTTGGTTTTGGCTACTCCTACTCAACCTCCAAGTTTCAGCTGGAATGTCACTTCCTCAAGGACTCCTTCCTTGGCATCCCACTTTCTAGCCCTATCCCATTATACATTTTCATTGCATATTATACATCTTGTGTAACTATTTTAGTATCTGTCTCACACTCCAGTCCCAGACAGCAAAGACCATGCCTGTGTTTTCCATCTTCCTAGCGCTCAAGGCAATGCCTGGCCAGGAACTCAACAAATATTTAATGAGTGAATGTGAGATCTAAGTCAAAGCCTCACTATCATATATATATAATTTTTATTATTTTTTTGAGAGAGTGTCTTGCTTTGTCGCCTAGGCTGGAGTGCAATAGTGCGATCTCAGTTCACTGCAGCCTCCGCCCCCCAGGTTCAAGTGATTCTTCCACCTCAGCCTCCCACATAGCTGACAGGTATGTGCCATCATGCCCGGCTCATTATTTTTATTATTATTATTTTTTTTTAGTAGAGATGGGGTTTCACCATGTTGGCCAGGCTGGTCTTGAACTCCTGACTTCAAGTGATCTGCCCACCTCGGCCTCTCAAAGTGCTGGGATTACAGGTGTGAGCCACCGCGTCACTCCTGTATAACAATTTTTTTAAAAATCTTAAGCTTGATCCAGACCTGCCAACCTCTCCAGTGTAATGATTACATGGTAGTCCCTAGGTAAGTCCAGAGTTCCCACTAACTTAAGCCCCTCTTTGTGTCAATTTCATAAAGAGTGGTCCTTGCAAATACAATGGCCAAATTGCTAAGAGGCATTTCAATCAACAGTCAGGGTAATGTGTATTCTTTCGACATAACAAAATACCACTGACTGAATGGCTTAAACAGAAAGAGTTTCTCACAGTTCTGGAGGCTGGAAGTCCACGATCAAGGTGCAGCAGGGATGGTTTCCTCTGCTTGCAGATGGCTCCCCTCTTGCTGCTCTTCACATAGTCTTTCCCCTGTGAGCGTATGCACCTGGTGTTTCTGTGTCCTAATCTCCCCTTCTTACAAAGACACTAGTCAGACTGAATTAGGACCCACCCTAATAGTCTCAATTTAATTTGAAACCTCTTTAAAGGCCCTGTCTCCAAATAAGGTCACATTCTGAGGTACTGGGTGTTAGGGCTTCAACATATAAATTTGTTTGGGGGGCACAGTTTAGTCTATCAGCAAACCACAGGTAGCTGCCCTCCCAACAAGGGCTGGGATGCAATGAGGGGCTGTGCCCTAGGGCAAGGCCCTGTTCTCAGAAAATTAGAGCCAAGAACTCTGGGTTTGAATGAATGTTACTAACAGGTATTAAGTACATCACCTAGGAGTGAACTTCAGACCAAGTTTCTACAGATGCTGCTGTGGAGATAGGGATATTGGAAATGTTAATTATGTACCAATCATTTGAAATAAATGGTCAATTACTTCAGAGAATTAACTTGGAAAAACATGCTTTCACTGTGTAAAATTAATAATTTTCAAAAAGAACGATCGTAGCAATATTTATATTAGAAACATCCTATCAATTCGTCAGCAGAAGAAAATAGAAAACACCTGGTTTTACATCTGCATCATGATGAGTGTAAAGCACATTTGGATAGGGAGTCAGGCATCCCAGTTTTGGTCTCAGCACTGTTAGTTGATAACTCTCTGACTTCATATCATTAACTTAAGAATTTCCTCAGGTATTAAAGAGGTCAGTGAACATGATCTCTAAAGTCCTTTGAAGGTTTAATATTCTAGCAATTTCTTTGTTGGAATCAGTTTTCTATTTCACCTGCTACAGAAAACTTAACTGGCCTGTGGTACAATATACCTAGTATGGTTTGGCAACCTGGTAGCTAACCTATAACAGATTAATCAGAACTTTCTGAAAACATTTTAAAGAACAGTTCAATAGAGTTTCCTGTTAACTACTACTTTTCTTTAGTCTGACACACCTGAAGTGCTAATAACACCAAATTAGTCTTTTAACACATTGCCCCAGATTTCATTTCCTGTTATTATCTTTGTGATTTTTTAAAAATGAAGAACTATATTGTTTGCCCATATTAAATAACTTTTATAGCTATGAAACTCCTCATGTCTTGTTGCTATGGTACAAATATAATCTGAAAAATTTTATGAAAATATTTAATGAGGCTTTTTAGCATTTTTTTCAAAATAGGGATTTATTATAAAAACTATACAAACTTTTTATCATTCACAAATGATGAAAAATTTTAAACAATTAGTATCCTCCCTCCAAAATAGTGTGTTCTGTCTTTACAGTCTTCACTGGCAGTGCATTCAGATGGTACAGAAAATAACAAACGTTCCATATAACTTTGTCCCTACAGTAAATAACTTTTTAAAACTTTTCATCAAGTTTCAGTGTTACTGAAGTTAATTATAGACAGTAAGGATTACAGAATAAGCAGTAAATGGTCACCTGCACTGAATTTTTCAAAGCAAAAATTGTTTTATATTTTCTATGTTGTTTTATCCTGCCCCAAACACTTAAAGCAAAAGTTAAAGATTTTTCCAGTTACCTGAAACTTCAAAAATCTATTATACTTTGAAAAAACTTTAAAAAGCAGCATCATTTAAATAGTGATTAACTCACAGATGTGTATGCAACAACATTCCACAACCCTAATACCACTCAGGCCTGCAGAGTCACCAGCTCACAATAATTCAGTGCTCTGAAAGCTGGGGGGAAAGCCCCTGAGTAGTAAGTATGCAACCCAGGGTGTCGGGTGCTTTCTTGTGGTGAAACAAGGGTGTCAAAACTGAGGGGACTCTCCAAGGTTCTAATGAAAAGCAGCTCCTCTAAACACCTGAATCCTTTCTGACTCCATTCTCATCACTTTAAGGATGAAGCCTTTCTGTACAAAGGCTTTGTACAGAAAAGAAATTATTAAAAACTATATTTTACACTAATGCTAACAGCTAATTGAGCAGAAAGAACTATGAAGTACAAATTTTTCCAAGGTTTTCTTATTAACGTCAATATAGACTTTTTTTTTTTTTTGAGACGGAGTCTCGCTCTGTTGCCCAGGCTGGAGTGCAGTGGCGTGATCTTGGCTCACTGCAACCTCTGCCTCCTGGGTTCAAGCGATTCTCCTGCCTCAGCCTCCCGAGTAGCTGGGATTACAGGCACCTGCCACAATACCCGGCTAATTTTTTTCTTTTTAGTAGAGACGGGGTGTAGTAGTATATATTCTACTATACTATAGTAGAGACCACTATGTTGGCCAGGCTGGTCTCGAACTCCTGACCCCAGGTGACCCACCCGCCTCGACCTCCCAAAATGCTGGGATTACAGGTGTGAGCCACCGCACCTGGTCGGCAATATAGATTAAGGTGGGGGTTATTTCCTAAAAACAAACATAATCCATATGTCATCTAATGCAGTTAAAGATCACCTGTTGACACTATTTTAAAAGGCCTTGAAAAAAAAAGGGGGCCATTATTTGGAATATAAATAAATCATCCTTATAAAATTCTATTATCTATATAAATTGGCCTATTTTCAAATAATAATTTAGCTATTTCAATTACCATTTTAAGCAATAAAAGGCAAAAACAAAGGGAACCTACTGAATTGTACACTTAAACATGAATAAGAAGGTAAATTTCATGTGTATTTTATCACAACTTAAAAATTTTTAAAAATACTGAAAAAAAAGGGTAACTTTTGGATAATGTATGATACTAAGAAGGGCATGCAACTAAGTAATCAGACTGCTTTTAGTAAGAAAATAAGTTTTTTTTTTCTTAATTTCTCTTTTTGAGGCAGGGTCTCTGTCACCCAAGCTGGAATGCAGTGACACAATCAAGACTCACTGTAGCCTCAATCTTCAGGGCTCCTGGGATCCTCCCATCTCAGTCTCCTTGGGAGCTGGGAGTAGGCACGTGCCACCAAGCCTGGCTAATTTTTTAATTTTTTTGTAGAGATGGGGTCTTGTCAAGTTGCCCATGTTGGTCTCAAACTCCTGGGCTCAAGCAATCCTCCCACTGGGCTTCCCAGTATTGGGATTACAGGTGTGAGCCACCACGCCTGGCTTGCTTCTCTTTTTGTATTCTAAAATTCAAAGGCCTAAGTATCAAATCCCTAAATCTCCAAATACTGTCACAAATAAAGACTCAATAATAAACTCCCTCCAAAAGTTTAGACAGGCTCAGGTAAGAGACTTGTTTCAAGGGGTTATAAAAAGAAACACCAGGGCTCTGCAGGAGAATCAGTTTTTAATTTTTTTAATGTATCTATTTAATGGAATACGTTGATCATAGATTTGTAAACCAAAAGGTAATTTCTCAAGTATTTGGAAATAAGAAAAAGCCTCCCTACCACCAACCTTTTGGTCATCTTTCTCATTCTCTTAGAATCATCCTAATCCCCTAGTATACCCTTACCATATATCAATAAGGGCACCATAACATTATGCAAAGAACAGATATATATGCCTGATCTCTTATTAGACTTGCACCAGAGACTGTTGAACCACTCCAGGCATGAACTCCAAAGCTGAGGCACACTGACCAAGCCCTTGGGCATCTACAGAAGCAGAGGCGTTCTCTCTCCAGCTGGCTGCTCCTTCTGGAAGAGCCCTTTGATCTGGGTTAATCGGCCATAGAGCCTCTCTCTTAGTGGAGGAATGTGGTAGCTAGGGTCCAGAATGTTCGTCACTCGGCGCTCTCTCTCTTGCTTCCATAACTTGTATGGGTGGGGAGGGAAGAATGGTCGTCCTCTCTCTCTTCGAATCTGTAACGTAATTCCACTTACAGCCAGCATGCCCCATACTGCCAGGATAATAAAGTCTAAAAAACAGTAGAAAAAGTACAGTTTGAACTCTAGTATTTTAAAATCTAACATAATAATACAACCCTTCATGGACTAAACCTGTATATTCCTTTCTAATAGACTTTCTGGTGAGTTAGTCCAACACATATGTAGTTCCTCAGTTACAAACCAAGGAATCAGTAGGGAAGCCACAGTCTTATTTTTGAAACTAGGAATTTTCTATTACAGGTATTTGAAAGTCCAGACAGGTTGTAAAAAAATCAGTTGTTTGGATCCTTGGCCTTCCAACATTATGTAACAAGTACCCACAGTTGTTTGTGCGTTTTTTCAGAGGGGGTTCGGGGAGGAAGGCAGTGATCTAGTTAGACTTCACATATATACATCATGGAACATCAGATTCCACCACGCTCATTTCTTCCCCATTCCACTCTACATGGGGCCCTACTGCACTCACAGTGTAGGTATAGGAACGCATGAAAAGATTCAACCAAACATACTCAGCTTCTAGTAAAAGGCTTGGCAAAACACTGGTACTTAAAACGTGCAAGAGTTTTAAGGTTTTCAAGGATTTCAAGGTCTCTACCATCAACCTCTTATCCAAAGGGAAAGCTCTGGATAGTAAAGGGAAACATTTGCCCTAAAATAAAATCACAACAATCACAATTGTGCTTATGCAATATATCTTCAATTCTAGGACATGCTTTTTCACTCTCCACATTTCAACATTTCTGAAGTCAACATATCTTACAATCTGAACAATTCATGCAGTAGTCATTTTTTTCTTCAAAAAATTTATAGAAAATCTGTAATGGATAGAATCTTACAAGTGAGGGAAACTATATGCTTACTAATTAAAAACTCTTTCAACTAGCAAACTGCATGCTTCATTAAAGGAGGGAAACAAGGGAATAACTTAAAATTAAATCAGGTTGTCATTCTCATCCCTTATTCCATCCCCACCCATAAGTGTCAAACGTCTTTACTGTCAGTATTTTTCTCCCCTCTGAGAATGACCAGGTAAACCTAAATAATCTTGGAAATTTCTTAATGAAATTCATTTAGTAGATTTTTATCTTCATCTTAAAATTTTAAATGCTTTACTCCCATGATCCTGAGTTGTCATAACAGAGGGTTCTCACAGCATTGTATGCTGTGTTCCCTCCTTTTGTCCCAGTTGACTTTCTTTAAATTTAGTTTCCAAGTGCTCTGGTTAGCATAGGTGGGTCAAGACTCCTACTGTGCTGTCACACTGGTTTTTGGATTTAAGAATCTTACCATTCGTTTGAAAAGGCACATTTGTGAAAGCTCTGTGGAAATCCTTGTTGAGCGCTCTCTTGAGTACGTTCAAAGTGATGTAGGAAAGGCTTGTGGACAAGTAACTGTCAATGGCTAAAACCACCGAATAGGAGCCAATGACTCCACAAGTCAGTATGTTCAGCTGTGGAAGAGTGGAAGAGTTTAGGCATCATCCATGGTAGAACAAAAATAGTTTATAACTCTCCACTGGCTTCAATCACAGGCAATCACATCTGCTCCCTCAGGCATGAAAAAGGACCAGACCCACTCAAAGCTGAACAGAAGTTCCCTAGAAAGATAAACTGAAAACAACCTTCAACATCCATATGGGTTCTTAAAACACAGTTCAGCTTATCCAAATACTGTGGAAAATATCTTCCATATGAAGGAACTTCAACAATAAAATCTAATTAGAGGAAGAATCGCTCTTCTGAAGCCAGCTGAAACTAATGACCCATCAGGTTGGAGTACTAGAGTAAGCACTACCTTCTCTGCTCCCACTGTTAAAAGCATACTGACTGTAATGCTCCATTTGATGGAAAAAAAAGAAAAAAAACAAACACCATGTGGTAGTCATAAATAGAACTTCCTTTGCTTTCACAGTAACAAGGCTATTTAGAATCAGTCATCTGATACAGGTAACACAGCCCTCCCCAGTGAATAAAACATGCAAAATGATGAAATAAGTGATCAGCTGAACACACAGGATAACATAATCAATAAATCTAACTTTTGATGAAACACTTACTATTCTTAGGCAGCCCATGAAAACTACTGGAATGAGGATAGCTATGCAAGAGAAAGTGACCCAGAATACACCATCATCATGAAAAATCTTTAGGTTTCCTGAAAAAGCAAAAAGAAACTAAGAGTAAACAACAGCTTTACCAAGTTAGATTTAGTTTCTTGGAACATCTGAACACAGATATACATCAAAGCCTTAAAGTAACAACCAGGGAATATGTTGGCAACTAGAAATGAATTCTAATTTTCTTCATTTAACTGTCAATACAATCTTCTTTGAAGGATGTGTTCTAGAAGGTGGGTGGGAGGAATCAAGCAGGTCAACGCTCTGCACTTATTAACAAAATCATTTAGAAGAGACTGGAATAGTCCAAGCTCTTCCATTCACTAGCTCTGTGAACTTGAGCCTCAGTTTCCTAACCCTCAAAATGACATTGAATTATATCTCCAAGCTCTAAATCACCTGTTAGCTCTACATTTCTGACTTCATGATTTCATACTGCAAAATAAAAAATACAAGTAAAAGGCATTCAAAGTTAAGCCATGAACCCAATGTAAACAGTGAATCCACTTAACAGATTTTTACCGTCAAAGCATGTCCTGTCACGCCACTGCACACTGTGACATGTGATTTCCTCGTGTATCAGGAGAGAGGAACCAACCATCTGCTCTTCCCAAACCCTTCTCCTGCTGCTGGACTCTAAAATGCTGCACAACTTAGGCCAACCCAGAACAAATATATGAGAACTCCTCTTTATAAATTAAGTTTAAAAAGCAAGAATAGGCTGACTGCTGTTTAATACTGACACTGGCACCACCATTCAGTCCATCTGTAAATGGCCCCATACCTCAAGACCTACATATCCAGGTCAGAGGGGAAGACTGGGAGTCCCTAGGCTACAGGACTGGACCTTGAGACTCCATATTCTCTGAAGCCAACAGCAACATGCCATTGATGTGAACTTACAGATTATATTCTCTAGTTTAACTATATTAACCTTCACAAAATACATACGTGGCTTTCTTTTAAAAGGCTTTCAAGAAATCTAGGTATTGAAAATAGTTATGATGCATGCACGTGAAGAACGGACCCTTTCAGAGAATAAGCTCATTGCTTCCCACATAAGGTGAAAACTAGCAATCTAATCAGATTGTAGTGGTCAGCCAAATATTTTTTAAATGCTAATGCTTAAAAATATGGGTAGGCCTCTTGGACGGGCATTGTGGCTCACGCCTGTAATCCCAACACTTTGGGAAGCCGAGGTGAACAGATCACTTGAGGTCAGGAGTTTGAGACCAGCCTGGCCAATAAGGAGAAACCCCCATCCCTACTAAAAATATAAAAATGAGCTGAGCATGGTAGTGTGTGCCTATAATCCCAGCTACTCAGGAGGCTGAGGCAGGAAAATCACTTGAACTCGGGAGGCAGAGGTTGCAGTGAACCGAGACTGCGCAACTGCACTCTAGCCTGGGAGACAGAGTGAGACTCCGTCTCAGGAAAAAAATAATGGGTGTGTGTGTGTGTGTGTATGTGTGTGTGTGTGTGTGTGTGTTTATACATATATAGGTAGGCTAGGTGCAGTGGCTCAAGCCTGTAATCCCAACACTTTGGGAGGCCGAGGTGGGAGGACTGCCTGAGCCCAGTTTAAGACCACCCTAAGCAACAGTGAGACTCTGTCTCTACTAAAAATAAAAACTTAGCAGGCATGGCAGCACACACCTGTAGTCCCAGCTACTTGGGAGGCTGATGTAAGAGGATGGCTTGAGCCTTGGAGTTTGAGGTTGCAGTGAGCAATGATAGTGTCACTGCAGTTCAGCATGGGTGACAGAAAGAGATCCTGTCTCTAAAAAATAAAAATATGGGTTTGCACCCACTAGCATTGAAGAGATGATCACTCTAACTGTCCTTAAGCTATGAGATAGTTCACAAATAAACATATACAAAGGGTATATGCTAAAATTATTTTTACCAATAGGAATAGTATGTCAAAAAGTTTAGAGACAACTGCTCTAGACTACTTTATAAAGATGAAAATTAAGAGACCTCTTTATTTCTGTTTTCTCATTCCTCACATCTATCCTATGAGATAGTTTCACAGATGATGGAACAAAGTTTCAATACATTGTCCAAGGTTATAAGCTAGAAAGGGAATTAGTGACAGAGCCAGAATGCATACAGAGGGTTTTTTCCTGACTTTATAATTTATGCTCATTCTACTCATGAAAAGTACATTAAATTACTAGAAATTATAACCTATCATCCCTCCATCCTCTAAGCATTAACAAAAGAGGAGAAGCCCATTAAGTAGTAGTTGGTTTTCGTGGTCTTTTTGTTTTGTTTTTGAGACAGGGTCTTGTTCAGTCGCCTAGGCTGGAGTGCAATGGCACCATCATAGCTCACTGCAGCCTCAACCTCCTGGGTTCAAGCAATCCTCTAGCCTCAGCCTCCCAGGGTAGCTGAGACCACAGGCATGCACTACGACACCTGGCTAATTTTTTTTTTTTTTTCCAGTAGAGATGGGGAATCACTATGTTGCCCAGGCTGGTCTCAAACTTGAGCTCAAGCAATCCTCCCACTTGGTTTCCCAAAGTGCTGGGATTATAGGCATGAGCCACTATGCTTAGCCATTAGGAAGTATTTTATTTAGCACATCTAGGGTAGAGCCTTGAATCTATATTTTCAAAAACATCCCCATGTGAATCTGTCATTTAGCCAAGCCTACACAACACTGCTTTTCATCAGACTATCCAGTAGTCTTGGAAAAAAAGTCTTCAGAGAGACAAGGGACACATGACTTGTACTCTATTATATCCTGCATTCTCTACAGAGTTGACAGCCTCATGAAATGGCTAGTTTTATATCTAACATCCATCAACTTTATTCTAGTATTTTAAGAACATGTTCACAGAAAGGAAACAGCCAAATAGAATACTTTTGAGTAGATACTGTTTTTGTTTGTTTGTTTTTGACAACAATCAGGAAATGTAAGTTATTAAACAATGGCAAAGAAAGTTAACTTATAAGTTAACCAGATTTTAAAAACTGATAGCAATTGAATTACTTTTTAAAAAACACGAAAAAACCCCAGAACCATCCCTGTGCTACTGCCCCAGGGTGATTAAGTACCTCAGGGACACCTGGGGTTTGGCAGAGGATGGGAGTGGAGGTTGAGGGTACAACAGAAGACCAGAAACAAAGTACCAGGTTCCCCAACTCGGCTGCCATCAGAGCAGTGCCCCTTTACCTCCATTATTTCTAATAAACACACACCCCTTATCACAACAAATAGATACAAAGCTACCTCTAAAGACATTCTATATTTCATCTAATGTGCCTTTCAGGAAGGAGGGACTTTTACTAGTCCTGGTGCTGTCTAAAAGTGTCACACCATCAATGCAGATTTCCAGAACTCCACAGGAGAAGCACTGACATGCAACACCACTCCAGGATGCAAATCCAATTAGGCAGTATTCAAACAGTCACTCAAACACACAAAACATCCGTTACACATCGCCTACCCAGTGGAGTAAAGAAAGTCACAGACGAGATGAGGAACCCCAGCACCAGTCCAACACAGAGCATGCAGATCGAGAGGATTCCAAATCGCCACCACACAGCTACCAAGAACATTCCACCGACGCTTCCAGCGACAGCTGTCAGAATCAGATTCACTGTACAAAGAGAGAGGATGAACTGCTGGATAACCGGCAGTACTTCCAACCGCGTGCCTTAGACATACAATACCGTTACCAGCGCCAGCTTCAGCTTTCTGTAGGTCAGGCACTGAGGGCTCTTCAGTGGTGCCATGAAGCCAGCATAGAGCAACCCTCTCTAGGGAGGGGTCTGGGCTGAGACAAGGAAATTAGCTAGGGAGCTAAACCTCACAGGACCAGTGACAGGTTTGGCTTGTCAATAAATTGGGATTGAGAAGGAAAAGTTGACAAGCATTCTGTTAAATGTAATGGGGTAGGGGGGGTGTCTGTTTTCAGGTAAAGAAAACCTCAACATTTTGCTTGTTGTACATCTCATATCTTCAACGTATCACATAGCCAGAACACAGGTCTATAATCAATATGGCCCCTCCTTTCCCTAAGTACCAAGGAATTCACCATACAGATTAAAAACCCAGAAGGTCTGAATGAGTAGTTCAGAAAAGGTGTTCAGAGACTAGGTGGACCATTATTTTACATAAGTAATAGGCTGTCGCACACAATATAGGCCAAACTGCAGAAGGAAAGGTGAAGTAAAACACAGCACCTGCCTTCTTGAATACCCAGTTAAACTATATAATTTTCACTTACCATCATACTTGATAGGTGTCAGTCTTGTAATCAGTATATAAAAGAAGAATCCCATGATGACAAAGCCTATGAAGAATAATTCTAAGTGGCAAACCACCAGGAAAGGAAAAAAGCAAAACAACAAAAGCTATGGTTAAGCACTCTTTTTACAGTGCAATTTAAATATTTAATCTACAAATACATGCTTAAGCTCCTGGAATTTACATGTTACAGCATTCAGAGGAAAAAAAAAACATCTAAAAGGCAGAAGAAATTCAGCAGCCATGGGAGTAATTATTATTAAATAGATACAATATTAAAGTACCAACTACAGGATACACTTTCTTGTATATAGGTCAGTTTCCATTGTTAAATTGTGATTTGTTCATTTCATAGCACATTTTAATATATTTATGTTTTCTGCTTAAAACAAGAATAGCATTTCGTCACGTGTATCTGTACGAAATTACACACTAAATTTTAATAGTTTTGTAAGCAGAAATAAAACGTAAAAGGTAAAAGAAACCCAAACTGTTCCAAAGCAAAATATAACTTTTATATCTTCTTTTAATTCATCCCATCCTGTTTAGAATGATCAATCATTACCTTCATCCATTAAAACACCTGGTAATGCAAGCACACAGATAACTTTGTTCCCACAAATAAGCCTAATCCTGATCATGGAGGCCATAGCTCTACCTATTTTCTAAATTCTTCACAGCTGTTCTTGGTAATACTTGTACTGTATCTCAATTTCAATAAATATAAAATGATACATATCAACATACCAAAAAAACCCAGAGTGAGGCATGGTGGCTTGTACCTGTAGTCTCAGCTACTTGGGAGGCTGAGGTGGGAGGATCACTTGAGGCTACGAATGTGAGGCTGTAGTGCACTATAATTGCACCTGTGAACAGCCACTACACTGCACTCCAGCCTAGGAGACACAGTGAGACTCCATCTCTTTAAAAAGAAAAAAAAAAAAGCTAGTGATAACTTTGAGACCACAGCTTAGCAACTAAGTTCTTTGTTACAGAATCATTCTACATGTTGAGATATTATATATTCTTTACAATACTCTCTTCCCAATTAATAAAAAAAAGTGTCATAATAGCAGGAAAGGAGTTGCTATTTCAAACAATTTAACAGAAGTTTAAAGAGCCTTATTAGATCAGGATTACATTTGAGCTACCTTGATGCTCAGTTATACACCTTGTTGATTAAATAAGGATTGTTTTAGTAATCGAAAACATCACTTATATAAAAAGCAGCCCAAATAATTCAAACCAATTCAGTGAGCATGATTTACACCCCAGTTCTTCAGTGTGTTTCACTGATGTAGATGCTGGTGTTCCCTTTGGCATCTGAATCTCTCAGGACTGAGCAGACATTTCAAACTCACTGTACACTGCAGACCCATAGCCTGATTCATGAGAAACCAAGTCAATCGCCATCACCAATATCCACACACATTTTTACAAAGACAATCAACTTCTTTTTTTTTTTTTTTTTTTTTTTGAGACAGGATCTTACTCTGTCATCCAGTGGCACAATCTTGGCTCACTGCAACCTCTGTCTCCCGGGCTCAAGCAATCCCCCCACCTCAGCCTCCCCATGTAGCTGGGACTACAGGCACACACCATCGAGCCTGCCTAATTTTTTGTATTTTTTGGAGAAACAGGGTCTCACTGAGTTACCCAGGTTGGTCTCAAACTCCTGAGCTCAAGTAATCTGCCTGCCTCAGCCTCCCAAAGTGCTGGGATCACAGGTGTGAGCCACCACACACAGTCCCAATTTGTCTTTAACTTTTTGGTAGAGAAGGGATCTCACTATGTTGCCTAGACTGGTCTCAAACTCCTGGCCTCACGCAGTCCTCTCACCTCAGCTTCCCAAAGTGCTGGGATTACAGGTATGAGCTACTGAGCCCGGCCCTGACAACCAATGTCTAATCTCGGTTATCTTTAGTCAACTAACAGATCTAGCAGCTGATAAAATTCACTGCATAATTGTATTCCCCTGTTAATAAGAGAAGGTTATACTCCGCTGTAGGGAGAATAGAAAAAAATAAAAACGCATTGCAACTCAGTAGACTCATGACTACAAGACCCCAGCTACAAATCTCTAAAGATAGTAGAGATAAGTAAGTGCTTACTCTCCTCACAGGTCATTCCCCAGCAACACTGAAGAGAAAAGACCACAAAATGGAAATAGCAACTACATTGCACATAATACCTGTTTTCCAGAATCTGTGTCCAAAGAAACAAATGAAGAAACCAAGCAGGGCAAAAAGAGTGAAGAACACTTTGGAAGACACTCTTCCTACAAAATAATGAAAATTTAGTGGATAATACATCCAATTTGATACTTTGTATTAATATTTATAGAACGAAACTTCATCAAAAAAGCTAAGTGAACTGACATAATCTATCCCATACATGTATATTACAAATTTATCTTTAAAATACTCTTGCCACCCCTAATGAATGAACCTATGTAGACAATCAATATCAACAAAAAGAGAAGCCAGACAATATATGCTTGCTGACAGAGGTATGGAACACTTCCTATGACATATTCCTGGGTAGTGTGGAGAGAAACAGAGAGAGAGTGTTCCTAAAACAAATAATCCTGTTTCTTCAACAAATAAACTGCATGGACAAAAGGTGGCAGGGAGTGGGGTGGAGGCGGTGGGGGTGGGTGGAGGGAGAATACAGGTTAAAAGAGATTTAAGAGACACATCAACTCAATACTATGTATAGATCTCATCTGCAACCTGATTCTAACAAACTGCAAAACAATTGAGATGACTCCAGACGCAAACTCTGGCTGTTAATTTGATGCTATTAAAGAAATATTTTCAATATTTTAAAATGAAAATTATGTTAATGACACTGTGATTCTATTTTTTAAGTGCTTATCTTTAAGGTATACATACTGAAATATTTGTGAGTAACATGATGACCAGGGATTTGCTTTAAAATAATCCAGTGATAAAGGAGGGTGATGAGGTGGAGAGGCAGAGAAGCAGGTAGAGCACAGCTGAAACAAGATAATGGCCATAAATCAAAATTGTTAAGGCTGGATAATTGGTATATGGAGGCTCACTGAAGTTTTTCACAATAAAAAATTTAAACCGAAACTCACAATTTAAAAACATGTATTACACTTATAAGTTATTTATTATAATATTTATTACACATACACAAATTACTACCAGTCTTATCAATTATACATATTGCCTTGGAGAAAAATGTTGCATTACAACCAATGATGAAGCATGGTATCATTCAGTTTACTGAAGAGAAAAATATGCTCGCTAAACTCATCACCCACCATCATGACTCCTCAGAGATAAACGCAAGAAAATAATCCCTGAACTAAAACCCAAAACAAGACATCTATACAATCTCATGCTAAAATACAACAAGGCTGCCACAAATCAAAATACATAAAATGCCTAAGAGTGCTCAGAATGGAGAAACCATGAAGACATACAGTAAAATAAGGAACACAGACAGAAGAGCAGAATTCACAGGGGATATAATACCTAAATATCAGCTTTTCTGAGAATAAGGAGCCCATAAGAAAGATTAAACAACGGCCAGGCGCAGTGGCTCACGCCTATAATCCCAGCACTTTGGGAGGCCCGAGGTGGGCGGATCACTTGAGGTCAGGAGTTTGAGATCAGCCTGGCCAACATGGTGAGACCCCCGTCTCTACTAAAAATACAAAAATTAGCCAGGCCTGGTGGCGCATGCCTGTAGTCCCAGCTACTCCAGAGGCTGAGGCAGGAGAATTGCTTGAACCTGGGAAGCAGAGGTTGCAGTGAGCCAAGGATCAGGCCATTGCATTCCAGCCTGGATGTCGCAGCCAGACTCCATCTCAAAAACAAAAAATGAAAAACAAAACAAAAAAAACCCAGAAAGATTAAACGAAAGATAAAAACACCACATTCTGTTTATTTCAGACCTGTGGTTAACTATCGTTCTAGAATTTAATTTTTACACCAAAATCATTAAATTTGCTGGGATGATTTTCTCAAATGAAAATCCCGTGGAACTTTTCAGCAAGTATAATCACCAAGACAGCAAGGTCTTCCAACCCAATAAAAACTAAGACACAGTTAGATACTCTTCTATAACATTAGAGGGGAACTAAATCCCCTATCACAATACCAGGAAGGAGGGAGAGAAACAATTATACAAGTAAAATGAGAGGGTATGGAAGGTTTCATCAAAAGCAGAATCTACGATAAAACAAGACATAAAACAGGCATTCACTCTGGGGGAACGAAAGGAGTGAACAGACTAGGACAGAAGCAAGTCGAAGGTTAAAGTGTCTTTAACTATGACAGTATTGCTAAGGGTTATGAACCACAGGGCAAGGTTTTAGTTAGGAGGCAATATGGATATAGCCTCCCTACTCCAAGCTCAGGAAAAGCACCCTAATACTCATCAATCTTGAAAATGAGAGTAACAATAGAACTAACATCACTAGGAAGGTTCAACTTTGGGTGGGAAGAACAACTGGATCAGAGCTCTCTGTCTCCTAAGCCTAACAGAGAGAGACAGGCCTGGGGGCCTTTCTATTTAGAAGGGGCTTTTGCATGAAGGGTTCAAGGGAAAGAAATGGAGGAACCCAGACATACTTCAGTCCATCGGTTAAAAATATAGGGCCAGGCGCAGTGGCTCACGCCTGTAATCCCAGCACTTTGGGAGGCTGAGGCGGGTGGATCACTTGAGGCCAGGAGTTCAAGACCAGCCTGGCCAACATGGTGAAACCCCATCTCAACTAAAAATACACAAATTAGTCAGGCGAGGTGGTGCACACCTGTAGGACTTTGGGAGGCCGAGGCGGGCAGATCACCTGAGGTCAGGAGTTCAAGACCAACCTGACCAACATGGTTGGTCAGGTCTCTACTAAAAATACAAAAATTAGCAGGGCATGGTGGTGCACGCCTATAATCCCAGATACTCTGGAGGTTGAGGCACGAGAATTACTTGAACCTGGGAGGCAGTGGTTGCAGTGAGCTGAGATCACGCCACTGTACTCCAGCCTGGGTGACAAGAGTGAGACTGTCAAAAATATATATATATATACACATACATACACACAAACTTATATCTGCCAAGGTCTCTTGCATTGTATCCCTCAAGGATCCTGAGTGGAAGATTGTCTTGAGTGGAAGACTGAGTGGTGACAAAGAGCCTTTGCTTGGCCAAATTTCTTTTTTTTTTTTTTTTTTGAGACAGAGTCTCGCTCTGCCGCCCAGGCTGGAGTGCAGTGGCGCGATCTTGGCTCACTGCCAGTTCCACCTCCTGGGTTCACACCATTCTCCTGCCTCAGCCTCCCTATTAGCTGGGACTACAGGCGCCCACCACCATGCCTGGCTAATGTTTTGTATTTTTTTTTTTTTTTTTAGTAGAGACGGGGTTTCACTGTGTTAGCCAGGATGGTCTCGATCACCTGACCTCGTGATCCGCCCGCCTCGGCCTCCCAAAGTGCTGGGATTACAGGCATGAGCCACCGCGCCCGGCCTGCTTGGCCAAATTTCAGTCAGTCTCCTGAACCCCCTCCTAGGCCCATCTGTGCACATCTTTGTAAAATCCAGCTTCAGCAAGAACTCTGATAAGTCAGCTTAGCAAGAATCCCTTATGCTTGATATCAAATCACCCTCGATATCTAATTGGGTTCTTCATCCTCCACCATCCATCCCCCAGGTGATGTCTGACCACCCTGGTCTATCTTCAGTAAGAATCCCCTTAGGTCAGCGCAGACAGAATGCCCCCTTGCCCCTCATGTTTCCTCTTAGAAATTTTCCATCCACTGACTCCCACCCTGCTCCATGGCTACAAATTCCCAGTAGCCCATGTTGTACTCAAGAATTGGGCCCAATCTCTCTTCCCCACTGCAAAATTCCATCACAGTGGTCCCTATGCCTATTGTAATACTACCCCCAACCTTGAATAAAATCTTCCTCACTGTGCTTTAACCAGTGTCACTTATTTTTTTTTCTTTAACAGTGGGATATGGCTCTAGCAGAAGGAGAGAACCATAATCTCTGGCTTGAACACAATAGACTTTCTTCTTTAGAGCAAAGCTCCTTGAAAGAGCTACTTGAACTTTCTCCAGTTTCTGTGCTCCTAGCTCCTATTTGTTCTTGAATATGCTCCAGTCAGGCTCCTACCCCACCTCTCCACTGCAACAACTCTCACTGGTACCAACGGCCTCCACATTGCTAAATCCAAGAGTCATTTTCAGTCTCTTTCTTAGCTGACCTATCAGCAGCATCTGCCAAAGCTGATCACTCTCTCTTCTGTGCAATACTATCTAGCCTTGGCTTCAACAAACATCACTTTCCTTTTACCAATCTGGCTGCAGTTTCTCAGCCCATTGGTAGGATCTTCAATTTCCTAAGCTCTAAACATTGGAGCACCCAGGACTCAGTCCTCAGACCCCTCCCTTTTCTCTAAGTCACACTGAGTGTGCCTGCCTCTCCCACCTCCCCTTCCACCTCTGCCACCCCTTTATAGATAACACCATTTAGCATGCAGCCTTAAATGCCATATATTCAGTCTGAAGATTTCCAAGATGCTCTCCAGCTAAGACTTCCCTGTGAATTCCAGGCTTATATATATAATCAACCATCAGTTAAACATCTGCACATAAATGCTCAATAGGGTTCTCAAACTGAACTTATCCAAAACTGAACTCTTAACGTATCCTCCCAACCTTCTCCTCCAACAGTGCTTCCCACCTCAGCGAATGGTCGCTCTCTCTCTCCAGCTGCTCAGGCCAAAAACTACAAAGTCCTTTACACCTCTTTCTCTCAAACCCCTCATCCAATCCATCAGTACACTGTACTCCAAACATATCCAGCCACTCATGAGCCAAATCTGGAACAATTTGAAACTGAAAATAAATGATAGTAAAGGATTTCATCCAGAGAATAAAATAGGAATCTATGGGTCCAGGTTTAAAATAAATACATGGATAAATAAATGGGAGGGGAGGGAAAACCCTTCCTTAGAGCAGAATGGCAACAAATAAACATAGAAGGAGTGATACATTAGAAAAACACCATTTGGCAACCACCTAGTAATAAATGTTTCAGGCAAAGATCACTGGATGCCAAAACTAGCAAGTGAGAGTTTGAGAATGGGATATTTACTGACACTCGAAGTATCTCCCCTGAAGACACTTAAAAAAAGGAACAGTTACTTCAGTGGAGAAACTTGGCAAGACACCAATAACCAAGTCATCAAGGATGTCACCACCAGTAAAGAGACAAATAAATAAAGAGACAAGTGTCTCCTGAGAAGGACACATCACTTCCTTTGTATTCCTGCCAAAAAAGCGTAATCAAAATTTAATTATGAGGAAATATCAAACTAACACAAATTGAAGACATTCTAAAAAAAATAAATATTCTGTACTTCTCAAAAAAGTCAAGGTCTTAAAAGATTAAAATTAAAAAAAAAAAAAGACTTGTTCCAGATTATAGAACTCTAAAGAGACACATCGGTTAAATGCAATGTGGGATCCTAAACTGAACCCTGGACAGGGGAAAAAAAAAATTTGTTGACGGGGAGACGGGGTCTCGCTCTGTTGCCCAGGCTGGAGTGCAGAAGCACAATCATGGCTCACTGCAGCCTCGACCTTCCTGGGCTCAGGTGATCTTCCCACCTCAGACTCCCAAGTAGCTGGAATGACAGGCATGTGCCACCACAGCCAGCTAATTTTTGTATTTTTTGTAGAGACGGAGTTTCGCCATGTTGCCCAGGCTGGTCTTGAACTCTGGAGCTCAAGCAATCCGCCCACCTTGACCTCCCAATGTGCTGGGATTACAGGCATGAGCCACTGCACCCAGCCAAAAATAATTTTTTTTTATTTATAAAGGACACTATTGGAACAACTAGTAAATGTGCTAACATGTGTGAATTAACTACTGAATCAATGTTAACTTTGTAATTTTGATAATTTTACTATGGTTATGTAAGGAAATAAATACAGAAGTATTTAATGGCAAAAAGGTCTTTATGTCTGCAACTTACTCTCAAATGGTTCAGCGAAGAAAATAGTGTGTGTGTGTGTGTGTGTGCACATATCTATACATACACAGTCGGCCCCTGAACAACACGGGTTTGAACTGCATGGGTCCACTTACATACAGACTTTTTTCCAGTAAAAGTCACACTGAGTGTGCCTGCCTCTCCTACCTCCCCTTCCACCTCTGCCACCCCTGAGACAGCAACAACAACCCCTCCTCTTCCTCCTCTTCTTCCTATTCAATGTGAAGACGATGAAGATGAAGGCCTTTATGATGATCCACTCTCACTTAATGAATAGTAAATATACTTTCTCTTCCTTATGATTTCCTTAATGACATTTACTTTTCTCTAGCTCATTTTATTGTAAGACTATAGTCTATGATAAACATAACATACAAAATATGTGTTAATCAAGTATTTATGTTATCAATAAGGCTTCTCTGGTCAACACTAGGCTAACAGTAGTTAAGTTTTGGGGAAGTCAAAGTTATACACGGGCAGGGTATGGTGGCTTATGCCTGTAATCCCAGCACTTTGGGAGGCCAAGGAGGGTGGATCACTTGAGGCCAGGAGTTTGAGACCAGCCTGGCCAACATGGTGAAACCTCGACTCTACTAAAAATACAAAAATTAGCCAGGCATGGTGGTGTGTGCCTGTTAATCCCAGCTACTCAGGAGGCTGAGGCAGGAGAATCACTTGAACCTGGGAGGCAGAGGTTGCAGTGGGCCGAGATCATGCCACTGCACTCCAGATTGGGCAACAGGAGTGAAACTATGTCTCAGAAAAAAAAAGAGTTATACACAGATTTTCAACTGCACAGGAGTCAGCCCCCGCCCAACCCCTACACTGTTCAAAGGTCAATTGTATATAGAAAGAAAGAGAGAAGAAGAGAGAATGAAAAGCAAATAGCCTAATACATTAAGCTTTGAGGAATCTGGATGAAGATTATACAGAAATTCTTTATACTATTTTTGCATATTTTCTGAGAAACCATTTCAAGATAAACTGCTAAATACACACACATACACACACACACACACACACACCCCTCACAACACCTTCACTGCCCCCATTCTACCCAACCTAGTTATCTCTCCCCTGGATTACTTCAGTGTCCTCCTAACCAATCTGCATTTCTGCTCTTGCCTCCGTCTTTTCTCAAAAAGCAGCCAGTGATCCCATTAAAATATCTTAGATCATAGCACCATTTGCTCAAAACCTTCCAATGCCTTTCCCTTTCATTCAGAATAGAAGCGAAATCCCATACTACGGTCTACAAGGCCACACACAGGCTGCCTGCCCCCACACCTCTCACCTCACCTCTACTCCCTTTGCCCTCCTCGTTCTCCTGCAACCTGTCATCACTGCAGTTCTTCACACCCTCAGGCAGGCTCCCAGGTGCAGGCCCTCATCCTGGCTGCTCCCTCTGCCTGGTACACACCACACCCAGGTACGTGTGTGGTGCATCAAGGACTGCCCTGGCCATGCTATCTATCTCAAATTTTCCTCTTACTGGCATGTGTTATCTCCCTTTCCTACTTTATTTATCTTCTTAGCACCCACCATTTTCTCATGTATTACATATTTTATAAATGTATCTCGTCTGTCTCATCTCCCTCACTATAATATAAGCTCCAGAACAAGTATTTTTGCTGTTTTGTTTACTGCTATGTCCCAGTGCCTAGAACAGAGAGTGGAATAATGTAGGGGCTCAAAAGGTATGTGTTGAATGAATGAGAACTAAACAAAAGCATTATCTGCAAGGCCAAAGGAGAATTTGTAAAAGTTTAAAGCCACATACTCACCTAGGGAAACACAACTACCCTCTCCTGCCTCAAAGCTGCAAGCATATGTGTGAGCAGGAACGTAGGCAGCAGATGTATTTAGAAACGGGTCCCGAACAATGACATTGTATATGACACCTTGTCCCGGGAGGGAAGAGAAGGAAACGCTTGTCTTATCATTAGCTGTTAGGGTAACCACCTGAAGCCAAAAATAACACATGATTAGTGTTTAGGGGATTTTTTTAAGCTATTCTGTGATAATCCCACCTACGTGTAATATTAAATGGTATATTCATAAATTATAATTCTTGCTTAAAATAGACACCAACCCATTTAATATGGTCAAAAGGCCATCTTACATGGTTTGTATGTGCTAATATAAACAAGCTCTTACACAAAATGCTTCCAGAGGTTTTTTTTTAATAGTTTAAGGAAAATGCGATATAAATAATGTATAAATGCTAGTTAGGACAATGAAAAAAGTTTTTTCTCCTCTGCTAGACTATAAACAAGGATGGGAACTGTATTTCTCTTGTGCACTGCTCTTTCCTCAGTGTACAGCCCAATGCCTAACACAGAGGATGTGTCCAATGTTAGCCACAGACTAACGTAGACAGTCTGTTAACATCTCACAGACAGTATCCACTTATTTTTGTCTAACAGTCTCTGAAACAAGAAAATATTACATAAGGTTTTGTTATGTAGTAGTAGTTCTTAACTTCAGAAATTCCATTGTAAACTATAAAATAGAAGAAACAAATGCTTTATAGAACCATAATACGTATGTTCCTACTAATTTGAGAAAAATAAATATTAGGGTTTTAGGAGTAAATTATTATGAGCCCTCCTACATCCGACTACCATTGTTTAAAAATACTGCTTAGCCTTCAATAACTTGCTTCCTGGGCAAAGGTCTGGTCAAGTTCAACAAACTGTTAATATTACTCCCAAGTTATCATGAAAAGTTTAAATCAGACAGAAAAGTTGAATGAATAACATGATAAAGAGACTATATACTGCCTAATATCAACAATTGTTAATATTTTACCATATTTGCTTCTCTATCACTACTTTCTCCCCATCTCTATTTTTTTTCCTGCTGAAAGTAAGTTACAGATATCATGACATTTCACTTCTAAACACTTCACTGTGCATGTCCTACCACAGTGTTTCTCAAATTTAACGTGCTTGTGAATCGCAGGGGGTAGTCTTGTTAAAAGGTAGATCTGATTCTTAGGTCAGCGTGGTACCAGCAATTCTGCTTTTCTAGAAAGCTCTCAGATGATGCCAATGCTATGCAACCACCTACCACACTCTGAGTAACAAGTTACTCAGTACAGATGTAAGTCTAAGTACAGACTTACAAGGGGGTTACATCAGGATAAATCCATCGTAAAGTCAAAATGCATTTAATGTACCTCACCCACCGAACATTATGGCTTTACCCTAGCCAACCTTAAATGTGCTCAGAACACTTACATTAGATTCAGTTGAACAAAATCATCTAACACAAAGGCTATTTTATTTTATTATTATTATTATTATTATTATTATTGAGACGGAATGTCGCTCTGTTGCCCAGGCTGGAGTGCAGTGGCACAATCATCTCGGCTCACTGCAAGCTCTGCCTCCCAGGTTCACGCCATTCTCCTGCCTCAGCCTCCTGAGTAGCTGGGACTACAGGCGCCTGCCACCACCACTACGCCCAGCTAATTTTTTGTATTTTTAGTAGAGACAGGGTTTCACCAGGTTAGCCAGGATGGGCTCCATCTCCTGAACTCGTGATCCTCCCGCCTTGGCCTCCCAAAGTGCTGGGATTACAGGCGTGAGCCACCATGCCCGGCCCACAAAGGCTATTTTATAATAAAGTGTTTAATTGCTCATGTAATTTATTGAATACAGTACACTGTAGAATGTTAGCTATTACCGTGTGGTTAAGCAGGAGCTATGGCTCACTGCCACTGCTCAGCATTGCAAGAGTATCATACTGTATATTGCTAGCCCAGGAAATTATCAAAACTAAAATCAAAAGATCATAAGTCAAACCATCATAAGTCAGGGACCATCTGTATAAGAATATTCTCCTATATAACCACAATACCTTAGCTCACCTACGAAAATGAATAATTTCTTATTAGCTAATACATGATCCAGATTTTCCCTAATGTCTTATGTCTTTTTTTTTTTTTTTTTTTTTTTTGAGACAGGGTCTCACTCTGTTGCCCAGGCTACAGTGCAGTGGCGTGATCTCAGCTCACTGCAACTTCTCCCAGGCTCAAGCGATCCTCCCACCTCAGCCTCCTCAATATCTGGGACTACAGGCACACACCACCATGCCTGGAACTTTTTGGTTTTTTTAGTGGCTGTGAGGTTTTGCCACGTTGCCCAGGCTGGTCTCAAACTCCTGAGCTCAAGTGATCTGCCCTCCTTGGCCTCCCAAAGTGCTGGGATTACAGGTGTGTGCCACTGTTCCTGGCTCCTAACATCTTTTCTAGCTTTTCTCCTTCTTATCCAAGATCAAACCAAGTTCCATGCATGGTGTTTACGGCCAATCTCAGTAATCCAGAGCAGTCTGTCTCACCTTTCTCTCCCAGCTACCCAATGACTGTAGAAGAGATGAAGTCAGTATTCTCACAAAGTATGCCACAATTTTGTGTCTAACTTATTCTTTTATCCCCCATATTTCCTGTAAATAGGGAATCCAAAGGACTAAATTCAGGTTAGATATTTTTTGCTAGAATATACCACAGGTGATGGTGATAATGTCAGACTGCACTACATGAGTATATAATACAGGCTGATCCATTTTCAGTGAAACTAGCTTTGCCCACCTGGAATAGGTGGAGACTATAAGGTCACTCCATGTTAAAGTGGTTCTCCTTTTACAATGAGAATTAATCTAAGGATGCTACTTAGACACCCTAGAAATATCCTGTTCCCTAAAAACCTTTCACCTGCTGATCCTTGCTGGAATTATTTCATTGAGGGTCACAAAATGGTGATCATGTGATTCTATTATTTGTTCTACAAATATTAGCTGGCACTCTTCTGCAAAGAGCTTTCTCTCACCAACTGGGGAAGAATTAGTTCCTCCTTTAAAAAGGCAAGCTAAATTTCTTTATCAATTTTTAGAGTAATTTGGTGTAAGAGTTTCCTCCAGTGGTGGCAACTGAGGAAGGTTTCATTTGTATCTATTCAAGGCTGACAACCACAATCTTTTTCTTGATTCTTGAATTGCCCCAAATTTGGCAGTGCAAGCCCCTTCAAACAGGCTCCTGAATCTCTTTGACATACCCTCATTAGTCTTTGAGGGTTTCCCCACATGCTGGCACAAAATATTCTTTTAACTAAAAGTTAAAAAGTAACCTACAAAAAGCCTATTATACAAGTTCTTATATTCTTCATAAAAATAAAAATAGTATTAAAATGTCATATCTAATAAAGCAACTAATAAACTTTACTAACAGAGCTTCTTATTTTGTGAATAAGCACAATGACGCCGTCTAGAAAAACTCCACCCATCAACCATTGGACTGAAGGATGACCTCATATATTATATTGCTGTTAGGCACTTTTCAAGACATAAAGATAAAATCCTGCCCTCCACAAAAATGATCTATTGCAGTGAGTCTCAAAATTTAATATGCATAAAAATCACCTGAGGGCTGGAGTGCAACGGCACGATCTGGGCTCATTGCAACCTCCACCTCCTGGGTTCAAACGATTCTCCTGCCTCAGCCTCCCGAGTAGGTGGTATTACAGGCATCTACCAACATGCCTGGCTAATTTTTGTATTTTTAGTAGAGACAGCGTTTCACCATGTTGGACAGGCTGGTCTCAAACTCCTGACCTCAGGTGATCCACCCACCTCGGCCCCCCAAAGTGCTGGGATTAAAGGCGTGAGCCACTGCACCCAGCCAGAATCACCTGAGGGATATAAAATGCAAATTCTGATTCAGTAGTTCCAGGGTGGAGTTTAAGAATTACAATTCTCACAAACTCCCCAGTGATGCCAATGCCACTGGTCCATGGTCCACACCTGGGGAGCAAGGGTTACATGGATTCAAAAGCTCAGAGAAGAATTCGGCTGCAAGTTAGACTTTGAGTTTGGGTTCAAAGATGAATGCCAATGTGTATATCCTTAAGCAGTTTCTCATTATTTTTTTCTCAAAACAATGTAATCTTCATACTTGCCAAAAATGTTTACCCAGTAGTTGTGGGAGTACACAGAAAATTACCACCTCCTTCCATTCACATTTCAGATTACCAAGTCACAGATGTGGCTGCAACTAAAACTTAACATAATTTACATGCATCTCCTCAAAGGCCAACATCATTTTGAGATATCACCAGCAAAGACTCCCAAGATGATAACAAAAGAGAATAAAGTCAGTGTCCCCGAAAAAGGAGAAAAGAGTAAAGAAATAAGATCCTGGTAGCTTCTCCCCTTCTCAACTCTGACAAAGGTGTCACAATCCAGTCACACAAATCATGGGACTCAGATTTACCTTGAGAGCACTGGCCTTCACCTGGGGCACGCTGACCATCCTCTGCAGATGCTTCAGCAACATCTCCTCAGTGAGGTCATTCTCAGGCAGAAAATACTGATAGACATCATACTGCAACCTCCACCTGGAGTCCTGGTCTGTCCCAGCGTCACATGATGGGGGATCTACACCTCTAAAGTCAACCAACAAAACGAAACATCAATCTCTTGAGGTGCAAGTCCCATCTATAAAAAGGAACCAAGAGTCCTAATTTCAAACACTTGCAACAATAATTACAGTTTAACAGTTCACCTTTTGCAGTGGCAACAATTGGTATTCTGAAGAAAAGTATTGCACTGTTATGGACTGAATGTTTGCGTCTCCCCAAAATTAATATGCTGAGATCCTCACTCCCAATGTGATGATATTAGGAGGTAGGACCTTTGGAAGGTAATTAGGTCATGAAGGTGAAGCCTTAATGACTAGAATTACTGCCCTCATAAAGGAGATCCCAGAGAGCCTTCTAGCCTTCTTTCTGTCATGTGTGGACACAATGACAACCCAGCAGTCTGTAACCTGGACGAGAACCTTCACCAGAACTCGACTGTGCTGGCATCCTGATCGTGGACTTCTACCCTCTAGAACCATGAGAAAGAAGTTTATAAGCCACCCAGTCTGCGCTACTTTGTTACAGCACCACAAACTAAGACAAACACCAACAGGCAAGGGTGATTACATAACTGGATTCTGATTATCAGTCAGGCCTAGAGTAATACTACAGCTCTGGGGAGACAAAAAATTTTTTTTTTGAAAAAAGCTGGGTGCAGTGGCTTATGCCTGTAATCCCAGCACTTTGGGAGGCTGAAGCAGGAGGATTGCTTGAGCTAAGAGGTTCAAGACCAGCCAGGGCAACACAGAAAGACCTCATCTTTGATTTAAAAAAAAAAAAAAGAAGAATATAGCAGATTTGTCATTTGTTACCAAGTCAGGTAATCTCCATAACCCCTAGGGAAACTTTCTGTAAAATAACAGCAATTGCCCTTCTTTATAAAATCATTAGGATTAAATGGCAAAGAACACAACAACACTTAGCACCATGGACAATGCACAGGAAGCATTCAAGTGTTCTCAAATGTTAGCTATCATTACTATTAAAGCAGAAACTGAGGCACAGCTTTAATTAAAACAATGAATCTTTATAAAAATAAAAGGATGTTTCAGGGCTACTGAGTGCTATCTATATTTAAAATGCTTTATAAAAACCAGGATGTATTTTCAAGCTCATAATAGACTCACATCTGGCTCTTCAAATAAAAAGAGTTCACAAGAATGAAGTGGGAAAATATTAACTGTAAATGACAGTCCCAATATTAATAATGAAGTTTAAATTACATCAATTCCCCCCAAAAATTAACTCAATTTTACTACAGAGAATTAGGGACTTGAGAGAGCTGGTCAAATCTACACAACTGTCGTCATGTATATTCTAAAAGCATTTCTCAGACATGGGAGACAGACATACCTCGCATAGCCTAGGTTTGCTGGGGCAAACTTGATAGTCGTTTCAAAGAAATTATACTCCAAGTAAATGTTGGGATCAATATCTAAATCAAACTCCAAATTACAGCCTCCAGGGATAGGATCTGGATAAGAAATAGGGAAGTTACTAAACAAACAATTCTTACATATCCAAATCATACTCAGAAAAACAGAACTGTATCTACTCTTACAAAAACTTCCCAAATAGAAGTTAAATATAAATGTAGAGCTTCTAGTCTTATACTATTTCATAAACTGAGGTTAAAGAGGGTAGAGTTAACTGAGGTTCAGGGCCCTAGAGCAGGGCAGAGCAAACATTTTCTGTAAAACACCTGATAGTATTTTAGGCTTTGTCAGTCTGATGGTCTCTGCAGTAACTACCCACCCCAGTCCTTGTGGCAAAAAAGCAGCCACAGGCAATATGTACAGGAAGAGGCATAGCTGTGTTTCAGTAAAACTTCATGTACAAAAACAGGCAGCAAGCTGGATCTGGCTCATGGTCTGTAGTTTGCAAACCTCTCCTCTAGAGTTAAAAAGATCGGCTATTGGTTGACTACTTCTGGCCAGGTTTGGAATGCAGATACACAGTGTGTATATACGTTTCAATATCATGTTGGAATCTTCCTCCAAATTCTATGCTCTTCTTTCATACACTTTTTCTGCACTTATGGATCTTTACCACACCACAAATAGTATGTATGCCAGCTGAAGCTCCTCTGTTCATAATTTTTCTGTGTACACTGTCCTTGATGCAAGCCTTAATTAAGTCTATGGTTTCTTATCAGGTAATTAGCCTTTTGTTAGAGCTAACATTTCCTATCTTCTACTCCAGTAATCTTCTGGATTCTACCTCCTTTCCTAACTAGTGCTCCCTCTCCTTCCCTTTACCCCCAAGCTTTAAGAGTAGTCTAAATTTATTCACCTTACCTTCACTCCTCCATCCCTGTTGTGCCACTAAAGTGACTCTCATAAAGGGCCACCGCTGACTCCTACTTGCTCTAGCATATGGACACCTTCAGTCAGTTCTCTTGACCTCTCCATAGACTGTAACTTACCACTTCTTTTTTTTTTTTTTTTTTTTTGAGACAGAGTCTTGCTCTACCACCCAAGCTGGAGTGAAGTGGCGCAATCTCAGCTCACTGCAACCTCTGCCCGCTGGGTTCAAGCAATTCTCCTGCCGCAGCCTCCTGAGTACCTGGGATTATAGACACCTGCCACCACACCTGGCTAATTTTTGTATTTTTAGTAGAGATAGGGTTTCACCATGTTGGCCAGACTAGTCTCAAACTCCTGATTATATAAATTATACTTGCAACCTGCTTCGGCCTCCCAAAGTGCTGGGATTACACTGTGCCCGGCCTGCTCCCATCTAAAGGCAGAACCTCCAGGCTTTCTTCCTACCTTCTTGAGTACTCCACAGTCTTGCGCTTATTCCTCAGCAGTTATTATCCACCAGAAACAGTGCCTGACACATAGTAGGCACTATGAAAGTATCTGCTATGATTTTTTGCCCTAAATATACAAGTACATGCCTGCGTAATCTCACTCACTGCCATAGCTTTTATTAACAGCTATTTACTTGGGAATCTAATCTCACCCCTCCACTCCAGGCCCTTATTTAAATTACCTACTGTGCATTTCCATCCAAATGTCCTACAAGCATCTCAGATTGTGTCCCAAACTGAAGTCATCATCTACTCCATCCCACCTCCCAAAACATCCAGCACCACCATAACCCTGTTCCTACACCTATTTTGTATCACTATTTCCCTGCTGCCCAAATAGGAAACCTATGCTTCCCTCTTATAATCCATAATCACCAGTCACTGTGTTGTATCAATTCCACCTTCTGGATATCTCAAATCCTGCTCCTCTTCTCCATCCTGCCTCTCATGGCCTCTGTTCAGATCCTCATTTCTCATTTTGTGCTGAGTCCTGACTCTGCTGTGCCCTCTCCAATCCATCCCCACACTGCTTCTAGAGTTGGCTTTCTAAGAGATGAAATGGACCACACCATTCCTCTGCTTAAAAACTCTATGCCTCCTTAGAACCTACCTCGAAATAAATACAAACCTCAAATTGTATGCAAGGCCCTCCACACTCCAGCTGCAGCCATACTCACAACGTGCCATTCTCCAAATCATTTTTCTTCATGATGTCGAGCTTACTGCTTCTGCTTAGAATAACTAAACTGTTAAGGACTATGTCTTGCCTTGACTATTACTGCTTCTCCAAGGGCTCCCTAAATGTTTTTTGAATGAATAAACATGTTCTCCTAGTCACTACCTGAGCTTTCAGTCATCGTGCTAATTCTCTTACTATAAAATATTTCTGACTATAGGCCGGGTGCAGTGGCTCATGCCTGCAATCCCAGCACTTTGGGAGGCTGAGGCGGGTGAATCACAAGGTCAGGAGTTCGAGACCAGCCTGGCCAACATGGTGAAACACCGTCTCTACTAAAAATACAAAAAATTAGCTGGGCGTGGTGGCGGGTGCCTGTAATCCCAGCTACTCGGGAGGCTGAGGCAGGAGAATCGCTTGAACCCGGGAGGCGGAGGTTGCAGTGAGCCGAGATCAAGCCACTACACTCTAGCCTGGGCGACAGTGTGAGACTCCATCTCGAAAAAAAAAAAAAAAAATTCTGATTATATAAATTATACTTGCAACAAACAATCTTAATAGGATAATTTTCCTTAACATTTCATGAACACATTCTTTATTCCAAAGAGTAAGAGGGAGGAGAAGACAGAAGGGTTACCTCTTTCTGAGTAGGAGAGTAGGATAGCCATATTCTGGACAGGCTGTATGCCTGAAGTCCCCAAGTACCAAGTGCATGTACTCTGCTCCGGTCTAAGGATGAAAACCAGTCCACTGGCAGTGCCTGTTTCCGAGGCATTGGAAAGGAGAGTCTGCAGTCCAGAAGAAACGTTGTCATGAATAGGAAGTCGAGCGAAACATATAAATTACCGAGCTGATCTAGTGCACATGTCCTATTCCAAATCTTCCCAAAACAAATAGAAAAAAAAACCTTCCTTAAATAATCAGGGAATTCTTTTCATCTCTATGTTCACATGCCCACACATATACATGGAAAAAGCATTCTGGAAAAATATATGATTGTCTTAGTTAAGGCTGCTATAACAAAGTACCACAGGTAAGGTGGCTATAAACAGAAATTTATTTTCACAATTCTAGAGTCTGGTGGTTCAAGATAGGGGTGCCAACACAGTTGGGTTCTGATGAGAGCCCTCTTATAGGCTGAAGACTCCCAACTTCTTGTTGTATCCTCACATGACACAGAAAGGGCAAGAAACATATCTGGGGTCCCTTTTATAAGGCCACTAATCCCATTCATGAGGGCTCTAAATGGGGTCCCATGACCTAATCACTTCCCGAAGACTCCACTTCCTAATACAACACACTGGGGATGAGGATTTCAACTGTGAATTTTGTGAAGACACAAACATTGTCTGTAAAAATAATCTTTGATCAGGAATAGCAGATGCACAGTGAAATTCCCAAGTGTTTCAATTAACTTGAATTAAGATTTACTATGTCAAATAATGTTTTGTTAAGCTTAGTTTCTAAGACCCCTAGGACAAAAACATGAGACCTGGCCCCAAGGAGTTCAGTTTTCGAAGTATCTTTTAAATTGTGTTATAACTGACAAACTATAAACTGTACATAAAGTATAATTTTTTCTTTTTTTTTTTTTGAGATGGAGTCTTGCTCTGTCACCCAGGCTAGAGTGCAGTGGCGTGATCTCAGCTCACTGCAAGCTCCGCCTCCTGGGTTCCTGCCATTCTCCTGCCTCAGCCTCTCAAGTAGCTGGGAGTACAGGCGCCTGCCACCACACCTGGCTAATTTTTTGTACTTTTAGTAGAGACGAGGTTTCACCGTGTTAGCCAGGATGGTCTTGATCTTCTGACCTCGTGATCCGCCAGCATTGGCCTCCCAAAGTGCTGGGATTACAGGCATGAGCCACCGCGCCCGGCCCATAAAGTTACTTTTAAGTGTTGATATACAGACACCTGTGAAACCGTTACCATAATCAAAATAGCAAATGTATGCATCACCCCAAGTTTCCTTGTGTCCCTTCCTAATCCTTCCTCACACACTTCCTCTCTACCATCCCCCACTCCCATCTGCTTGGAAAGCTTTTTGAATAATAAAATGCTAAGCTAAGAGGTAACAGACTCAAGAGGTTCTATCAAAGCTAAGGAAATGGGAAGGAAAAGGTAGCAGAGCAGTTTCAATTTGATAAGCATAAGAAAGAATGACTCAAATATTAATTGATAAATGATTGAGTCAACAGTTTCAAAGAGCCAACTGCCATCACGACTCAAAAAAACCAAAAGTGCCACACTTTATTAGGAAGGGCACAGGAAACAGAAGCACTTCTCTTTACACAGACCACTCACTTCCTGAGCCATGTGCAGTTCTGGCCATCATCTTCTAAGTAATATAACAGTGGGAACTAAAGGCAGTCCAAGAAATAAAATGATAATTAAGGACAACTAAGACCCTTTCTGCATAGAAATCAAGGCCCAAGATGCTGCCAGCCAGGTCTGTTTTATCACTGGTGATGCTGGCATCTCTTTATCCAAGCTCTGCTTCCTCAGATGTAGAAATAGGCATCACTACTACTTTGTTGAGCTTTAATGAGAATTAACCATATGGAAACCAAACACAGTGGTTCCTAACTGGGTGCATGAGACTCTGAGTTTCTGAAGGTCCCCATGAAATTTCATATTTATATTTGAGTCCATAGACTTGAGCAGTCTATGGCTCCAGGAGCTTAAGAACCACTGGCCTAGGACATAGTAGGCGTTCAACAAATATAAATCCTTATTTCCCCCATCCTCTCTCTTTTCCTTCAAATGTTGTCTTGCTGTAATATCATTAGGAAGAAACATACTGTTTGTCAATTAAAAATTGTTTTAATAGATCTAGTTAAAAAAGAGAAGAAGAAAGAACTCATCTATGTGCCATTTTACTAAGTCTCCTATGTAAGAGTCTGAATAGGAAGCTGTCTTTTGAATTCAGTGCCATAAAAAACTTGGCCTCCCCTGAGGAACTGGCATGCTCCTTCCTTTCTAAGGAAGTTATGAAATTTAACATGCTTTACCTTCTGCTTTAGCTGCAAAGAATTTGGGCAAATTCGACCTATGTGTGACATTGGTATCTCTTGTAATTAATACTATTTATTCCTTTCCTTTTTTCCTAAGCTGAATTCTTCCATTTCTAGTCTATTAGCTAACCCCACACACACACACCCCACAACACACACGCACACACGTGCACAACCACATGCGCACAATTTCCAAACCTCTATGGTAGGGGAAAGAAGTCAGGAATAAAAATACACAAAATAGTAAGAAAGACAGTGTGACCAACGCCTCTAATATTCTATACGGGCTGGGGCGCAGTGGCTCATGCCTGCAATCCCAGCACTTTGGGATGCCCAGACAGGAGGATCACTTGAGGCCAGGAGTTCAAGACCGGCCTGGGCAATGTAGCAAAACCTCATCTCTACAAAAAAAAAAAATATTAAAAATTAGCCAAGTGTGGTGACATGTGCCTGTAGTTCCAGGATCACTTAAGACCAGGAATTTGAGCCATGATCACACAACCACATTCTGGCCTGGGTGATGGAGTGAGATCCTATCTCTAAAAAACTAAAAATAAAAATTTTTAAAAATTACATATGAATTAGATTAAGACAGATTTGTTTACCAAATTCCAGAATATTATAATACAGGCTTAGGACAAAGAAAAAGAAGAATAACTTCATACAAGATGAAATGCATGTATTGGTCTACGGCATCATAGAGACTAAATGTAGATAGACTGTAAAAGATTACATAAATGGCAGACTCTTCATAGCGTAAGCTAACCCAGAGAATTTTAAAAACTTTCTAAGGCTGAGGTTGAGGTTAAGGGGTTTAGTGATGACATCTATAATAGAGTCCTTAATACTGATGGAGGCATAACACAGGGCTGGATGAACTGAGTACTATAATTTTTTTGTTGTTTGCATGACAGAGTCCAAAGAATAAAGTTGATATTATAGGATTCTTGGTAAAGTTCAATACTGTAGCTAAACAACAATGAAAACCCATTAAACATATATTCTCAGGTAAAAATTATTAAGGCCCCACTAAAGTAAGAAAATGAAAAGGTGGGAATTCACGAAGAAAACTTGCCTGCATAGTGGTGACATTTGTCACAGGGTGCCCTTCCCCCCAGCTCAGCTCTCCATTACCCCTTTTTAGGTCAGAGACTGCCACACTCAAGAAAGGCCTGAGATACTCTCATTCACTGACTTGAAAACATCCTATCTTGATTTTTTAAAATTTAAGACATAAGATCATAAACATAAAAGAGATAGAGATATCAAATTCTAATGCTCATACTAAATACCGGACCCCCAAAATATAGAAATGATTTTTACTAAAATAATTCTTTGCACTTACCGGAGAAAAGGAAACAGTTGTATTCTGATACTGTGAGTGTATTTGGAAAATAAGAAAAGTCACATTGCTTGAAATATCATGCAAAATAGCTTCCTCTGGAAAGGGCCTATTGAGCTCGAAGTATCTAAATTTCCCCACAGAAAATTCAATAAGACCTACAACGAGATAAACTTTTCATTACAACACTTGTACTCTCATATCAATTTGCAGAAATCATATTCATAAATGAATGTGGAATTTAATCCTCAGGAAAACTCTTTGAGGTAAATATGGTTATTGCTCCTATTTCACTGCTAAAGACAATGCGGCTTAAAAAGTGACACAGCCCATCCAGGGTCATCCAGCCAGTGAATGGTAGAGCTCAGAACTAAAATGCAAGAGGTATTTCAAAAGGTATGCTGAAGACGGGCTCCTGGAGCCCAGAGAAACTTCCCCTCTGGTAGCAGCAATAACAATGATCTTTGGAACAGAGTACCTGAATTTAAAGATGACAATCCTGTGGGGCTACTAACAATCATGAATGTGTTGGTGTTAAAGAACCATAACCGTCTAGTAAATTCTGAAGTCAGCATAGCCTGAAGAGACACAGGTGGCTGCAATTTAATACCGATGTTTACCAGCTGTGTGATTCTAGGCAAGTTCCTTAAATCCCCTTAAGCCTCAATTTCCTCATCTGTCTAATGGAGACTGCAAAGGAAGGTGAAATCAATACTGACAAAAATGTCCATTGAGTGCCCACACCAGGCACTGCACATACAATTCTGAACCACAGGCATTCTGGAAAAGAGAGCTTTTGTTTGCTTAAGGATCAAACTGAGTCCATAAAAAAGATAGGTTATAAGAACAGTTTTTCAACACCTCCTCCAGGCCTGTCCCATCTGTCTACTTGCCTCCATGGTCTGCGTCTCACTGACTCTGTTCCCACTTCTCTGTGGTGTGTTTCTGCCAGCTGCACACCAGCTCTGTCTTTTTTCAATCTAACTCTCAAATAATCCTTTAATTAGGTTGCTTTTACTCCTGTGCAGTCCTGGATTCCTACCTCACCCGCCATCCTATAGTCAGTATCTGTCTGCATGAACAGCAGAAGAGATCCCAAGTTTCACATAAGCAGTCTTGGGGGTTCAATTCTAAACAAACAAACAAAAGATTTAGATTAAATACAGATGAAAAGGAGTTGATGAAAAAAGATTATAATTCACCTGAGTCCCATAGTGGAACTGTCATGTTTTATTTTAGAAGGAAATTAGAGTCAGTGGGCAGTAAAACATTTCAGATACTAAATAACTTAGTAACACATTCTTATATGCCATGTTCCAAGAAGGTCAATTTTCAACACTTTTTTTTTAATACGAAAGCTCCACTAGATGATTTAAAACCAAACAGAACCAAAAAAATCAAGAATGAGTAGCCTGTGGAAGAACAGCCAAAAAGAAGACACAAATAGTGCTAAGACTAGAATAATGTTATCCTCTATATATTTTCCCTAAGCTCTGTGATGCTATATTACATTCATAACTTAATGTTTTTTTAAAAAAAAATGATAGAAGGTTACAATTTCATTTCTAAAACTCTAGAGAAAATTTTAATAGTTTTAACAATGACAAATGAAGATAGTATATTTCCTATTTATGGAACCAGAAAGACATTTTACATTTTAAATGGACCAAACTCCAGCTGGAACAGAGGTTAAAATATTAAGGAATGGCCAATAGAATCTGGGTAGGGAAGTCTGGAAAAAGTTTGTGTGCATGTGTTTTTTCTTTTTAAAAAGAAATGAGAAAAACATGTTTATATTTTCCAGGCCTTCCCATTATCACAATTATTTTATTAGAAAAGCAAATTATACATAAAACTATATGGATTTCAGTAAATTACACTAAAAATATTTCATTTATTGCCCTTCAAGTTTGGTCCCATCCATCATGCATCCTCCAAGTCTTAAAAATTCCCACGCGTTTTGGCAGTATCAGTCTGCTTTCCTAGAAATTAATCAGATTTCTATCCTTTCACTGTTCACAGCACTCAACTCACTTACCATCCTGCCTTTTCTAGTCTACAACTTCAGTTTTTCCTTTTTGTTCTCATTTTCCCTATTTGGCAATATTTATAAGCTACTCATGGACTAGGCACTCTAGTTGTTGGGCACCATGATCAAAACTGATACAAACAAATTCATAAAGGTTATCCAAGGCTTCTGTAATTATCACTTAAATTTGCCCTTTGATATATTTTAGAAAATGTTCTAATAATCCTCATGTCTATCTCCCATGACAAGGGCCTTCCATCAGAACAGTATACAGAAACTTTAAAAGCCCTGGAAGAGACTGAAGCCATCAACTAGAGAAGCCTTCATGGTAAACTTTTCTTAACCTTCCCTTAACCTATCACGCAGGATGAGGATGAATCACAACTCAAAAATACTTGGAGAAACAAAACTTTGGAAAGACAGTACGGAAACACAGAACCATGGAAACTAAAATATATTGTTAAACAACTGATGACTTGACAAAATAAGTAGGGGGGTATTAAAAGCAGGTATCTCTTGGAGTATATTTTAACTGATTTTCTTTTTTTTTTTTTTGAGACGGAGTCTCACTCTTGACACCTAGGTGGAATGCAGTGGCACAATTTTAGCTTACTGAAATCTCCACCTCCAGGTTCAAGCAATTCTCCTGCCTCAACCTCCTGAGTACCTGGGATTACAGGCATGTGCCACCACGCCTGGCTAATTTTTGTATTTTTAGTAGAGACGGGGTTTCACTATGTTGGCCAGGCTAGTCTCGAACTCCTGACCTCAAGCGATCCGCCCATCTCAGCCTCACAAAGTGCTGGGATTACAAGCATGAGCTACCCTGCCCGGCTGATTTTTCTTTTTTTCACACTTGTCCTTCTTTTTCTTTTTCTTTTTTTTTTGAGACAGAGTCTTGCTGCGTCGCCAGGCTGGAGTGCAGTGGCGCAATCTTAGCTCACTGAAATCTCCACCTGGGATTACAGGTATGTGCCACCACGCCCGGCTAATTTTTTGTATTTTTAGTAGGAACTGGGTTTCACTATGTTGGCCAGGCTGGTCTCAATCTCTTGACCTCGTGAGCCGCCCACCTGGGCCTCCCAAAGTGTTGGGATTACAAGCATGAGCCACCACGCCAGGCCAACTCTACATTTTAAATGTTTATAAAATAGGAACACACACTAGGAAAAAAAAAGGGACAAAATGGGACATTCTCTCAACATTCTGCCACTGTTTTGCTTTCCCTTAAAATGGTAATATTTTTCTAGAAAATATATAATCCTTATAAAAGGTGCTAAATAAACAGAAAGTCAACTCCTCCAGCAAGTACACTGTACAGAAATCATCACTGCTAACAGTTGGGATATATCTTTTAGGGCTTAGGCAGATATAAGCATGCATATTTCCACGTAGATGGAAAAAGATATAAATATGTTTGATATTGCCCATTTAACAGGTCTTATATATCTTTCCATAGCAACACAGATAATTCTAGCTTTACCACTTTAAAAGCTACAGAGTATTCCATTCTGGGTATGTACCATAATTATTCACCCAATCTCCTATTAATGAACATCTAGGCTGTTACCATTACAGCATGAATAATAAATTAGTAAGAAATAAAATAGTTCTGATTTTGTGGAAGACTATTCCAGAAAGCATGTGTGTCAGGCAATAAATCTATTTGAGAGAGTTTTTGCTGTGACAGTGTAACAGATGATCTTTGATCTTAAATGATTAAACTGTACCTAAAAAGTCTTGTTCTAGTCTAAGATATCCAGAAATAAAAACAAACAGACCATGTGAGAATACATAATGATTAGGATCAAAAATTAATCTGCAGTATTTGCTTCTGAATTCTTCTTCAAGAAACATACCTGAATTTCAGGAATAATTATAACTTTCATCTGTTACTTCCTGGATTTCCCAAAAGCTACAGGAAAATGATGCCTCATCATCTTCCTTTCCTCAAATGCCTATAATGCGAACCAGGCAGAAGCCAGATAATAAAAGGGAGGGACACTGTATACATTATTTAAAACCTGGTCACTTGACAAAATAGGTAGGGGTATTAAGAGGAAGTATCTCTGGGGGTGTATTTTAAGTGATTTTTTTTCTTTTCATTACACATTTCTTTATTTTTTAAATTTTCTATAGTGACCATAAGGTGTCCTTTTCATAAGAAATTACAATACCGTGATTATACACCCTGGCTATAAATTACAATCATCTGGAGGGGATTTAAAAAAAAAACAGAACACTGCTGCCTGGGACCCTCTCCAGATGAGTTAAATCAAAATCCCTGGGGCTAAGGTCCAGGTATCAATTAAAAAACAAATATTCATTAAATACTATGCAGAAAAATACACAAATTTTACACACCCATGAATTAACCAGCACCTAAACAGCATTCTAGCATCTTAGTGGTCCCCCTGTGGCCCCTCCCAATCACATCTTCTTTCCTCCCCAGAGGGAAATAGGGTCCTAAGTTCAAACACTAGGAATTTAGTTGGGGGAATTCAATTGAATAGAATTTACAGCACAATTTTTGTGGGTTTGGCTTCTTTAAAATCAGCATTATGTTTGTGCAATTCATTCCAGCTGCTATAAGTAGCCATAACTCATTATCATTATTGTATACTTCATGAAATAACATGCCACAATGTATGTATCTGTTCTACTGGTAATAAACATCTGTATTTCTCGTTTAGAGTTATAAATAACTCTAAACATTTTCTGTGCATGTCTTTTGGTACATGCGTATACACATTTTTGTTGGGTGGAACCTATGAGTAGAATTATCAGGTAACAGGGTATTCTCATCTTCAGTAGATACTGCCAGTCTTCCAACAATGTTTTGCCAATGTATACCGCATCAACTTACTGTAGGAAAGTGTTCCAATTGCCCAAAAGTCTCACCAACACCTGGTATCATTCATTTATCTGCTGGGTATATAGTGGTATCTGATTGTGATTTTAATTTGCACTTCCCTAATTACTCATGGGTGTTAACAAACCTTTGCTTTGCTTATTGGCTATTTGGATGTCCTCTTTGTGAAAGAGTCTGTTCGAGTCTTTTACACATATTAAAAATGGAACTGTCTGTCCTTCTTCAATTTTAGGAGTTTTTAATACATCATAGATATGAGTATTGTGACAGATATGTTGCAAATATATTCTCCCACTCTTGTTGCTTGTCTTTGCACTCTGTTACCTTTAGATTAACAGTTTTCATTTTAGCAGCCAATTTCTCAGGTTTTTCCTTTATGATTAGTCCTTTTTGTGTCATTTTAAAGAAATCTTTGTCAACATATACCAAGATCATGAAGATACATTCCCAAGTTAACTTCTAGAAGTTTATCTTTCACATTTAGAGCTAAAAATCAATCTGATGCTGATTTTTATACATGGTGTAAGATAGAGGTCACAGTTCATTGTTTCATATGTTTATCTACTTGACAGCAACCTTCACTAAAAATACCACCCTGTAGTACCGCATGTTCTCTCACTTATAAATGGGAGCTATATAATGTGTACACACGGGCCTACACTGTAGACTGATAGACACTGAAGACTGAGGAAGGTGGGAGGGGGCCAAAGATAAGAAATTACTTAATGAGTACAATTTACATAATTCCAGTGATGGATACACTAAAAGCCCTGACTTCACCACTGCACAATATATCCTGTAACTACACTTGTGCTCCGTAAGTTTATACAAATAAAATAATTTTAAAATACCATCATCTCCCTACCCTACTGCTTTGCAGTCCCACCTTTCACATAAGTCAAGTGAACATATGTGTTTGTTTCTGGAGTCTCAATTGTATTCTACTGGCTTATTTATCTAGCTATAGACACCAATCCTAACACAAATATTACAACTCTCTTAACTCCTGCTCCAAATTTGTTCTTCCTCCTCAAATTTCTCTTGACTATTTCTGATCCTTTACATTTCCATATAAGTTTTAGAAATCAGCCTGTCAATATCCACACACACAAAAAAAAACCTGCTGGGATTTTGATTGGGATGGCCCTGAATATACACATTAATTTAGGGAGAAATGATACCTTTAAAATATCTTTATCTTTAGAATTTCGTAATCTATGAATTTCCAATATTCCTCTATTTCTTTAGTTTCTCAATTTATCTAAAAATGTTGAGATGTATTATGTTATTTTCTCTGTAGAGGTCTTTACATATCCCATGATAATCATCCCAGAATACGTAATGTTTCTTGAGGCTATTTTAAATGTACTTTTTCTTAATTTCATTTTTTAACATTTTGTAGAGATGAGGTCTTGCTATGTTGATCAGACTGGTCTTGAACTCTTGGCTCCAAGAGATCCTCCCCCACTCAGTCTTCCAAAGTGCTGGGATTACAGACTGAACCACAGCACCTGGCCCTGCTTTTTCTTTTAAATGTCTATTTCTAGCTGTCTCTTCACCAATATACCTTTTATAAAAAGTTCTCCATGTAATTCTAATGTTTAGCCAGGTTTGAAAACTCCTAACATAGTGTTTGACAAACAAGCAAAGGATAAATATGTACTTTTTCCCCCATCTTAGTTATCTTTAACCTAACATCTGTGTGAAAATACTTTGGCAGTGTAACCTTGGCAATCCAACATCCATTGTGCAATTTTTTTCAGAAGATTGCTTTAACTAAACCAGTTGTGGTTTGATTCCTGGCTGTGCAGGATTTTGTCATTTTTAATGGTCCAACGTCTAACACAGTATAGTCACCTAACTGGCATACAGTAAATGTTTGTTAAATGATGGCTGAACTATGTGACCTCAGGCAAGTAATGTATTTCCTCTGGGCTTCAGTTCCCTCAAAGTAAAATTGAGGTAACTGTGCTGCCATCAGTTGGCTGCTGAAAGTATCAAACAAACGGGAAACAACTTTTAAACTGCCCAAGGCTACACAATAAAGCATCATTTATTAACTTCCATTAGCTTTCCTGTGTTTCACAGGTTCATCTCCTTACTGAAAGAAAAGAAAGAAAGAAAGAGAATCAGGCACTCAGAGCAGCCCTACGAATAAACTAGTGGGAAGAAAGGGACTAACATGTACAGGGCATTCACAGAAATTCCAGGCACATCATAAGCATTACATTGAGAAAGAGACTTCCACAGAGTGACAACAAAAGATACTGAAAGTCAAGACAACTTAAACAGCTCAGTCTGGTAGAAACTCATTTAATTCCTGCTCATAAAAACAGATTTAGCAAAAGAAGACACATATCCAAAAAATATCCTGAAGAAGCTAACAGGAATTTAACTTCACCTCTAAGGCATATGGAAAAGGATTTATTAGAAGCATTTTATGAGGCATAATTAGATCTTATGACTTGGAGAGTAGGAGGAAAAAAGACAGCACATCAAAAGATATTACAAAGCAAACAGCTAACATCAAGTTGGGGCACTTACATTAGCTTTCCTCTAAAAAGAATGGCTTTTTTTGCCATCTGACCTATAGAAGGGACTTGAAACAATTTCTCACACCCATCTTCCATTCTTACCCAGAATCACTTTTTCTTTCCAATAATTCCACTCTAAAAAGAGCTGCCCAATCCTAATCCTTTCCTTTTTCTTTCCGAATCAGATCCTAATCTGGCAACCATAAAAATTTCCAACTCCTTTTTACTATTTTACTAAAATTTACTTCTACTGTTTGTGTTTCAACACAACAACCAAATTCTAAGAGAAATCCATCATAGCCTAGTCTTCATAATTCTCTTCACATTAAAAACAAAAATGGTTCAGCTACTTGAATTGGTCAGCAGTCAACTGCCCCTCCCAACTTCTCATTGTTATCTTCTTACAAATGTTCAATAGCCCTAAAGGTTGAAAGGAAACACAAAAATGAACATATTAGCTTCACACACTTTTTAGAGAAAGACAGCACTTGCAACTAACCACAAACGGCCTGCTACCTTGGTAAAGCATCATCAATAGCACAAAGACTGAAAGGCCCAAATGATGCTGTGCTCAAGTCCAATTACTATGAAATTCCACAGGAGTTACTGGATATGAATCTAAACAAATGAAAGATGTTAAAGGCAGCAGTGAACTGGGACTCCAAGAGAAGGGAAAACTGCTTAAAAGTATGATCCATCTCATGTGCCTACTGGTCACAGAAAGCACCCTCCTCAGACATTCTAGGAACTCCGTCTGCCACATTCCAAGATTTATTTAGCATTCAGGCCACTACAGAAGTCATGCAAGTTAGCTCATCCTGCCAAAGATGGGTAAATCCTCCTAAATTACAGCAGATGCTCAATTTCTTCAGTTTGTATGGTTATCAGAATCATCATCATCAAACATCAATCCAGCCATTTTCTAGGAGGATTATGCAAATCCTGAACTACGTCCTTCTACCTTTCTATACTGATTTTTAGCTGACAGATGTGGAGAATATCAGCTTTTATTATCACTCAGCAGTTAAGTCCCCACATTGTCCCTCTTCTGCACAGAATGACAATACCAATGCAAGGCAAAAAGAATAACATTGAGGAATATCAGTGCTATAATCATAGCAAAGAGGCAAAAAGCAGTGTCTGAAAAAATTAATTTCTCAACCTATTCATATTTTTTAACTTTTGTATAAAAATGTCTAGGTATTAAATACTAACACCAACTAGAAAGAAAAAGTTCTGAATGCCTGCTCTCCTGACTCAGGGGCTGGCCTCGATCAACTAAAAACTCTAATATCTCAAATTCTTCACCTGTTAAAATGGAGATAGCATCTCTTCTACCTCCATCATAAGGTTATTTTGAAGAATGAGGATTCACAGAAGGATTAAGTACAAAGCACCATGCCATGTAAGATATTCTTATTGGAAGACAGCTTTACTGAAGTGGAAGGACTATGAAATTTGCAGGGAGACTCACCTGGGTTCAAGTTCTATCTGTAACCCTAGCAGCTGTTCATTTGTTCCTCTGACAAGGGAGGAAGATCATTACATTGTAGAGTGGTGGGGATTAAATAACACTGCACATGGAAAGCACCTGGCACACACTATACACAGTGAATGTTAGTGCCCTATTATAAGCAAGGTTTTTCTGCAAAAAAAAAAATTGCCCTTTTCAGCTTTGGCCTCAGTCCTATACAAAGATCCTAGAATTCAGTTTTCACAAGGGCTTTTCAAAGATAAGTGCATAGCGACACAATCACATTATTCAGAAAATACTATGTTTCAGAACTGCAACTAGTCTATTAAACTCAAAACTCAAAACTCAAAACAGAATGTGCTTAATTTCATGGAAAAGCACATGATGATCTGCCTGGCACAACTAGTGCCTTTTACATTTTATATTAACAAACCATGAGCTGTTGCCCAAACCCATTCACCAAGCACAAGACCTACAATCTAACATCCCATTCTGAGTTCTCACTGAGATGAACAAGAGTTACCTGAAATTGGCCGAGCGCGGTGGCTCACGCCTGTAATCCCAGCACTCTGGGAGGCCAAGGCGGGCCGATCACGAGGTCAGGAGTTCGAGACCAGCCTGAAGAACATGGTAAAACCCCGCCTGTACTAAAAATAGAAAAACTAGCTGGGTGTGGTGGCGGGCGCCTGTAATCCCAGCTACTCTGGAGGCTGAGGCAGGAGAACTGCTTGAACCCGGGTGGCGGAGGTTGCAGTCAGCCAAGATCATGCCACTGCACTCCAGCCTAGACGACAGAGCGAGACTCTGTCAAAAAAAAAAAAAAAAGTCACCTGAAATCATCAAAAATGGTGTACTCATAGGGAGCCAAGCCCAGGCATGTTTCTTCTTGGCTCCCACAGGTGAATTTGAAGTGGCAATAGAACTTCGTTGATTCTTGTTTTTCTCATTTTAGTTTTACTCTCTACTAAATTGTTATTTTTTAAAGTTCATTTATGGATGACAAGTTATTTCCTGTTGGTAGCTGCAATGATTGGGAATTTTGTGATCTCTGTAAACGAATTAATATCTCATAGAGATCTACTTCCTGTTAGATATGAGACAACAGAGAACACAGTTTTTGTCCATTTGTCTTTTTTAAGGTCAAATCGATTAGAAATTTCTTGTCCTCAAGTAAGGAGAACAACTCTGATACCTGGACTGGCAAGCTTTTGTGTTTCTGTGTTTATTTTTCATTTGTGGCTGAACTTGTAGAATTGAGGGTATACACACTCTATCTGTATGTCTATGTATCTGTAATTCAGAAAGTCCTTTATTTCTCATTGTGAGTATGGAATGTTTTCCTGTCTCTAGATGGTATTAATAAATTAGATGGTAAAGGCTCTTTAAAAATATATAAATAAAGCCCCATTCTGGGTTCATTTTTCTCTCAAACTCTGTAGAACATAACCAATTTGAAAAGCCTCTAGATTTGGGGGTGTAAAAACTCCATGCAGCTTGAGAGCCATCAGTCATTAAGCCGCTAGTTCCACACCAAGTCTTGCTGTCCAGAAGCTCAGTCCACAGGAGAGCAAAGAGGCGCTTTAGTAAGTTAAATTAAAGCCACAAACATGGCTGCTCCCTAAGGGAGATAATACTGTGTTAAAAAAAAGAATTATTTATCTCTTCCCATTTCCTCCGCTAAATGAGGAGGTTAATAGTAAGGCCTCCTTAGCCATGCGTGTTTCCACTGTAGGAAACACCATTCGTGCCGGTTCTGGACTCACCACCCAGCGTGTACCAACGCCCCCAGCACCATCTCCCTGCTAGGCTGACAGACCCCGGGCGGATTTTGACCTTGCAAGAAATGCGAAAGCAACTTTGGGTTGCAGAAGCCAGGCGCCCCGACCTTACCCTCGCTGGAGTTCCCGAAGACCTCGGCTGCACCAGCCACCCGGTGTTCGGATGCCAGCACCGCTACGACCAGCAGCTGCAGGAACCCCATTGCTGCCTGAGACGGTCTGGGCCCACGCCAGGGCTGGGGAGGGATGCGGGTGTGCGCGCCGGGGCCCCGCAGCCTCGCCCACGCTATCCCGGGGCGCCCGCAATGGGCTCCATAGCCCGCCAGGTGCAGACGCCTCGCACCTGCCAGCTCCGCAGCCGCCGGCGCTCGCCCCGCCGAACTCCTAGCCCCAGCGAGAGGTTTCCTCTTCCGGCACCTGACCCCCAGCGCGCGTTCCCGCGCCTCCTCTCGGGCTCTAGCTGCGTCACCGCGGCAGGTCTCTGGGAGCGGGCGGCGCTGGGGCGTTTCCAGGCAGCGCGCGCCTCCTGCCGGCGCGCGGGGAACACGCAGCCTGCGGCGCTCCCGGGAGCCTCCAGAAGTCCTGGCTTGAGGCCCGGACTTTTATCTCACCAAGTAGGCAAACCACTGTGAAAGTACAAGATAACTTTCTGTTGCGGACTAACGTCGCCAGCCTCCTGTTTCCGTGTTTAACGGCCCTTTACAACAGCAAAAAAGAGGAATCGGTTGCGAAAAACACAATTGAAGGTTATTTCCCCCGGTAGCACTTGTCTTCCCTGCTGAGGCTTATGTTAGTATAAAAACGCCAGGAGAATGCTGTTTGTGTAGTGGTTCCCGCACTAGTCATAAGCACTACATTTAAAAATAGTTTCGTTTTCTCTAAGCGAAATATCCTCGAAGACACGGCCTTGGTCTGAACTTCGTCTCAAGTCTCATACCTGAGTGCTGTTTAAGGGACAGTAGTCCATGTGACAGATGTCTCATCGATGATGTGGAATTAGACGCATAGACTTAACGTTATTTGGGGAGGATTGTCTTGCTTTCCTTCCCTGGTTTTAATTTTTTTTCACTTATATATTTTGATGAGTAACTTATAGCTTGGAAATTACATGTTCAGTTAATCCACTACTAAGCTAACAATATATAGCTGTGACCATAATGTGAGGAAGAGTTAAAGACAAAATTATTCAATGATACTTGTTAAAGCACCGAACGAAGACTATTGAGGACTGTCTCAATTGGCATAGGGACCACTGCAACTGGGTCTTGCAGTGGGGAAGTGGGACTGGGCTCAACTCCGAATACAGCATGGGCAAGAGGGAATTTATAGCCAACCAGCAGTATGGAGTTCAGTGAATGGAAAATTACTAAGAGGAAACATCAGAGGTAAGGGGCATTTGGTGAAACTGACCTAACAGGACTTCTGAAGACAGAACATCACCTGGGGGATGGTGCAGGGTGATGAAACTGATTAGATATGGAGGAAAGGGGGTTCTTCGCTAAAACTGGATTTTTACAAAGAAGTGCACAGATGGACCTAGCAGAAGATTCAGAAGCCGTACTGAAGTTTGGCCAAGCAAATAATCTTTGTCATAGGCACAATTCCTTCTCTGCTCTCCCACTGCCTGGTCCAAATTTTCACATCTTTGGTAGCACTATCTATTTCTGTAGTGCTTATTCACTCTCCCACATGCCCCTATTCCTATAACCCTCAGTAGATGAAATCCAAGGAAGATGAAAGGAACAATTATGATAAGGGTAGCATCTGAATCAGTGGATGGATTATTCAATAAATTGTGTTCTTACTGATTAGCTGCACTATGGGCAGAGAGAATCAGAACTCTATCTCTCACTAATTGTGAAAACAAAATCCCAAAGTAATAAAACCATAAAAGAGCTGGCAGAAGAGGGCGCTCTTTTTTTTTTTAATAAATTGATCTCAAAATGGGAGGAGCTTTCTAAGAAGCAAAACAGCAAAGGAAACAACCATAAAGGAAAAGATTGGTAGACTTGGCTACATAAATACTTTTTACATAAATATTTAAATTTTATTAAAGTAAACACACAAACAATATGAAAAGGCAAGTTGATGACCAAAAAATAAAAATTAGCAAAGGACATGAATGGGGAATTTCACCCAAAAAAAGAAATACAAATTACCAGTAAATATATGAAAAAAGTTCAATCTCACTAGTAAACAAACAAAAAAATCAAATTAACAAACAAAGATGTAAATATTTTAAAAGTGTAAGAACATCCAGTGTGGATAAAAGAGCTAAGAAGGAGGCATTCTTAGGTAGGGATACTGGGAATATACACTTTAATAAAGTAATCTGTGTCAAAAATGTTTAAAAATCTTATTTTTGTAGATTTGGTATAATCCACTTTTAGATTTAAGTACATAATTAAATACACATATAAAAATTAGTATAAGCTGGGGGAAGCGGTATATATGTCTGTAGTCCCAGATACTCAGGAGGCTGAGGCAGGAGGATTACTTGAGCCGAGGAGTTCAAGAGGGCAGTGCTGTATGATTGCACCTGTGAATAGCCACTGCCCTCCAGCCTGGGCAACATAGTGAGACCCCATCTCTTAAAAAAAATTAGTGTACAAAACTATTCATAGAGTATTATTTAGAGTAGCAGAAACATCTAAAACAACCTAAATGCCCAACAATTAGGAGTTAAATAACCTATGACAGAGCTTTATAATAGGATCCTGTGCAGCCCTTCATTTATATTCTGATTGAAGTCTTTATGAAAAGGCCAGTTATGATGCAATAAGTATATATAGTACGTGGCTTTTGTTTTCTTTTCTTTTTTTAAAAATACATCTTTTATTGACTCAGAGGAATGGATACTTTTGTTGTTTGTTTGTTTTTTTAAATGGAGTCTTGCTCTGTCACCCAGGCTAGAGTGCAGTGGTACAATCTTGGCTCACTGCAACCTCCGCCTCCCGGGTTCAAGCAATTCTCCTGCCTCCACCTCCCAAGTAGCTGGGATTACAGGCACACGCCACCATGCCCAGCTAATTTTTGTATTTTTTTTTTTTAGTAGAGATGGGGTTTCACCATGTTGGCCAGGCTGGTTTCAAAATCCTGACCTTGTGATCTGCCTACCTCAGCCTCCCAAAGTGCTGGGATTACAGGTGTGAGCCACCACACCCAGCCTGTAATTTTTTTTAAGAGACAAGATCTCACTATGTTACCCAGGCTGGCCTCAAACTCCCAGATGTAAGAATTAAAGAAAGAGGAAAGAAACAGGAAAGGTGGCTTAGAAGTCAAGGACAAGTTTATTTTAGAGAAAACAAACCTGAAAGGGGCTTCTGGCCAGTTAGGTTAAAGGCACACTCTCTTACGGACTAATAAGAGTTTTTAAGGATTTAGGGTGGGAGAGTTTATCAGAGGCTTGGACTGCTTCTGTGTCTGTTGTGCTTATCTGGGAGGGAGAGTTGTGTGTCTGTTCCCATACATCTTTTTGCAGCTGCAGGCATACCCCCTGAGTCTGCTTTTAGCTTCCCTATCTTAGTGCACCTGAAGGGAAAGGAATGTACTTATTAAGGCCCACTGTTTTACCGGGGCCCATTGTATGAGGGTGAAGTTTGGCAGTTACCCAAGAGACTTTCCCCCCACCTCCCTTTGTGCCTGAGCTGTCTTATCAGTGTTTTACTGTCTGCTCTTTCTGGCTGCTTATAGTTAGAAGAGAAGTGATTTCGTTGAAATGCATGAGGCTAGAAAGGGAGCTGGAACTTAAACTGGAGGTGTTTGTCCGAGATGACGGTGCTCCTGGTCTGTCACCAGACTCAAGCAATCCTGCCACCTCAGCCCCCAGACTAACTGGGACTACTACAGGCTCACACCACTGTGCCTGCCTTGTTTTCTTTGTAGTATGCATTCCTGGTTATGTGCATAGAAAAAAAGGTTGAAAAATATATGCCAAAATGTTTAAAATAGTTATCTTTAGGTGGTTAAATTAAGAATGATTTTCTTTGCACATTTCTGTGTAAAAGTTCTACATTGAAGTGTATTATTTTTTAATAAGAAATTATGATTTTGTAAAAGATACATATAATTTTAAAGGTTTTCTTATAAAAGCATTCTAGATATAAGTCCATCTTCCTGAGTATGACACATAAATGCTTTTTGTTTTGCAACTCCTGCTCACCTCCCTAGGTTCTTGCTGCAACTAAAATCAGACCTCTACATGCTGGCCATATTGAATTAATTTCAATTTCCTGAACTGAGCCTATTGTCTCTCCTCCATACCTTTGCATCGCAGTTCCCCAGGCCTACAGTTGCCTGTGCATGCATGACAGTTGATGACAGATGTGTCAGCAATCAGAACAGGGCCTCATTACCTTGGCTTCTAAGTACAGTATTGTGACAGCTTGGGAGGATGATTGGCTGGGGTTCCATGCTCATGTCAGAGTTCCATTGGAGAGCTGAGAAGCAAACAAGCTTAGCAGCTTTGCAGATTAGTTCATTTTTCCTATGTATTGAAAGGAAATGCAGAAACTGAAAGATTCCCAAATCCAAGATATGCATAATTAGAGCCTTAAAGTCTGTTTAGGCCAGGCGCAGTGGCTCACACCTGTAATCCCAGTACTTTAGCAGACCAAGGCAGGAGGATCTCTGGAGACCAGGAGTTCAAGACCAGCCCAGGCAACATAGTGAGATCCCCATTCTTACACACACACACACACACACACACACACACACACACAAAAAAAAAAAAAAAACAGAAAAAAAATTAGCTGGGCATGGTGGGGCACATCTGTAGTCCTAGATACTCAGGTGGCTGAGGCTGGAGAATTGTTCAAGCCTAAGAGTTTGAGTTTGCAGCGAGCCATGATTATGCCACTGTACTCCAGCCTGGGTGACAGAGCAAGACCCTGTATCTAATAAAACAAAAGTCTGTTAAAATTTAGAAAAGGAAGGAAGGGCAGGAGGGAGAGAAGGAGGAAGGGAAAAAACTTACCCTAGCTTTTTTAATAAAACCTAAGATACCCTAGATGGAGCTGGGAGCGGGGATCCAGGGAAAAGGCAGGATTGAACCTCTGTGAAATTTGCCCATTCATTCTTTCCCACTCTAATCTCAGCTTCATCCTGTATTTTTTAATTCTTATGCTCTTTTGTGGGTAGTAATTTACATTCTTTGACTGTTCATTAAGTTAAATTCAATAAATGCTTGTTTAGTAGCTATTATATGGAAATTATTATGCTAGGAAACTCATTCATTTGGTTGATAAATATGTGCCAGGCTAAATGTTAGGTGCTAGGTACTGGAAATATGGAAACAGAATGTGTTTTCTGCCTGCAAGTAGCCCATGGACTGGTGGGCGAATTAGCGTGATGTACAAATAATTACACCTCAGTATGCTAAGTGCAATAACAGAAGTGTAAGGAACAATTGTGTTAAAGATTGGGAGAATTTCACTTTCAGAATTCAGGAAAGGCTTTTATAAAGAGACGTTTAAAATAAGATTTTGTTCACTTGTATAGTGGTAAGTAAAAAAAATAATAATAGGCCGGGCACAGTGGCTGACGCCTGTAATCCTAGCACTTTGGGAGGCCAAGGCGGGTGGATCACCTGAGGTCAGGAGTTCGAGACCAGCCTGGCCAACATAGCAAAACCCCGTCTCTACACAAATACAAAAAACTTACCCAGGTGTGGTGGCGGGCACCTGTAATCCCAGCTACTCTGGAGGCTGAGGTAGGAGAATCACTAGAACCCTGGAGGCAGAGGTTGCAGTGAGCTGAGATCGTGCCACTGCATTCCAGCCTGGGTGACAGAGTGAGATTCTGTCTCAAATAAATAAATAAATAAATAATAAAATAAGGTTTGAGTACTGTGTGGACAATCACCAAGGGAGCAAAGTGGAGATGTGGATGGAAGTGTAGGCATTTCATACAAGGAAGAAAGAATTATAGGTGTTTTTATATGGCGTGAATTTTTGTAAAACCGCAGAACATGTTTAGGGAATTTCAAAGAGTGTGATATAGAAAAATGCTTATTTATAGTTATTCATCCCGGCACTAGGAACAGTTTAGATATTTAATAAATTGCAACTGTGAGTATTAAAGGTATTTAAAAATTGCTAAAGGTGTTTTTCTGAAAAAATAGTTGCTACAGTCATAAAAACCAAAGCATTTACAAGATTGACTGAGTGGCTCACTGCTGAAGCTGTGAAGGGTATGCGAGGGTTCACTATACTCTCTACTTTTCTATATCTTTGAAAATTTTAATAATATAAAGTTTCAAAGAAAGTACTCACCAAAATTGTGTGTTTAAAATATGAGATCTGTAATACTGGGTTTCTGCTCCTAAAACCATATAATCCAGTTGGCGATGCAAGAGAAGCAAATGAAAAAGCATATAAGAAAGTGTCCAAATCATGAAAGGAAGAAAGGAGAGGTCCCTATGGACTCTAGCAATTCATAAAATTTATATGAGAAGTGTAAAACTTAAAAAGGTAGGGTAAGGATTAAATAGCAGGAAGGAAATTGCTTTGGGAAAGGTAAAGAATGAGGAAAGAGCTAGACCAGTGGTTCTCAATTGGGGGCAGTTTTGCCCCCCAGCGACATTTGGGACTATCTGGGGATACTTTATGTTGGCATAAATGGATTGGGGGGATGCTACTGGCATCTCAGGGGTAGGGGACAGGGATGCTCTAAACATCCTACAATGCACAGGTCAGCATCCCACAACAAAGAATAATCTAGCCTGAAAAGTCAAGAGTGCAGCCATTGAGAAATCCTGAGCTAGATGCACAGACTATATTTGGCAAGTGGGTTACTCTTGAAGCCTACAGCTTCAAGAGCTTCCTAAACCCCTTTTCAAATGTAGGCTAAGTTGAGAGTCTGGTCTGGGGAAAGGGTCCACAGCTTTTATCTGATTCTTAAAAAGATCCGTGGCCGAAAGAGGCTGAAGAACCAGGAAAACCAAGGGGTCAGGGACCTTGGCTGAAACAGATTATTTCAGTCAGAAAATTATCAGGAGGTGAGGCTGGGTCTGTTTGCTGGAGCCAGATTATAGTAAATCTTGAAAACTGGGCAGAGATAGTTGGACATCAACCTGAGGTCTCTGTGGAGGTACGGAAGACCTATTAGGAAGATAATGGCAGGACAAAAACTGTGTCACAATATGAATGTCTTGAAATGGCTTCTCTACTTCAAGTGCCCAAGTTCCTTTCAATCAGGCTGCAAAACTTAATATTCTTATGGAGTGGACTAAACTTTATCCAATCAGTCACCAATCCATATTATTTTTTTTTTCTCAAAAATATATTTTAGTCTTTCTTTCCTCGCTTATCAGGGTCAACACCCGATTCTAGGCCCAGCTCATCTTAATCTTGGACAACTGCAAAACCTTCCTCAGTGAGTCCTTGGCTTATTCATCTTTGCAAACTGAGCACTGGATATACTTCCTGGCATGTGGCAGGCATTCAGTAAGGTACACTCTCAAGTGAGGGTGGGAGGAGAAGGTTGTAGATTCTCCCCAAGTTACAGTGAAAACAAATTATAGAGTGATTTCTCATTAGTCCCATTATGGGAAGCATGCCTCATCCACGTTCTTAATGAGGCTCCAGTAAGTCTGTAGACTGTTTGGGGATGAGGGTGGGGCATGGGTGTGAAGCAGAAGTGGTGCTTCCCAGTAAGTGTTGGGATAAATCCAACAACCTGAGTTCCACAGGGACTGTGTCTTCCACCTTCCCCGCAGCCACAGGAAGGTAATCACGGGTAATCAGCCTGAGAAAGAGGATATGCGAGTTTGTTTGAAGTCTACAAACCTGTTATTTGCCGATTCCAAACTCGTTTCTTACCAGACTGTCCTCAGGCTAAATTTCCTTAAATACCAAGTTTCGATTATCACTCTTCACACTTAAACTCTCAATAAGTCCCAACTCTAAATCTAAATTGTGCAGCTAATTTTTCTTGGCCGAGCACGGTGGCTCACGCCTGTTGTAATCCCAGCACTTTGGGAGGCCGAGGCGGGCGGATCACGAGGTCAGGAGATCGAGACCATCCTGGCTGACATGGTGAAACCCCGTCTCTACTAAAAATACAAAAAAAAAAAAAAAAAAAAAAAAAAAAATAGCCGGGCGTGGTGCGGGCGCCTGTAGTCCCAGCTACTCCGGAGGCTGAGGCAGGAGAATGGCGTGAACCCGGGAGGCGGAGCTGGCAGTGAGCCGAGATCGCACCACTGCACTCCAGCCTGGGCGACAGAGCGAGACTCCGTCTTAAATAAATAAATAAATAAATAAATAAATAAATAAATAAATAAATCTACTCTTCAATTTGGTCAATAAATAAACACGAGAGGGTAGGAGAAATCACTAAAAAAAAAAAAAATCCCTGCAGAATCCAACAATCTCTGAAGCCTTTAACACCTAACAACCCCAAGGGGAGTATTTCAGCTCTTGGACTGTATTTCAAAGCGATTGGACCCCAGATCATTTCCCCAGTTACTCAAAATATCTAGCCTCTCCTCAGGTGTAGCCCGCTCTAGAAAGGCCGCCTCGGGAGTACCACCCACTTCTGACGGGGCGGGGAGTTCTCTCCGACCCCACCCCTCCCAAGGACGCAGCCCTGTGATTGGCCATGACGCGTGCCAGAGCTGCCCAGTCGCGGAAGAGCAGCTGTTTTGGCGTCCGTTTGCTGCGGGAGAAACATGGCGGATCGGCTCACGCAGCTTCAAGACGCTGTGAATTCGGTGAGGAATTTCATTCGATTAGCCTCTGTCTTTCTCTTTCCTGAGGTAAAGCAAGGGAGGAAAGGGGCCCAAGAGGCAAAACTTGGAAGTGAGGAGCGGACTGAGAGACAGGGCTTCGGCATAAAGCGCTCTCTCGGGGGGCGCCACCGCGAACTCGGAGGTTTGAGGCCGGCTGCCGGGCTGTGCTTGAAGGTGCGGGAGGGAGCAGCCTCTTTCGCTTGAGGAGACCGGGAAGATCGTTCTTGTCCGGGTGAGGCCGCCAGGACCTGTGGGCTGCGCGGTCCTGTCGTGTTCCCTGAGGACAGTTTTATTTTCTTGTCAGTGGTAGTTACGGGATCTCTTTCTTTTGGGGGTTGGGAGGAGAAGCAGGAGCTTTTTTCTTTCCTCATCAATTTTAATCCACCAAGGGAGATCTCATGCTCTGGATGACTGGGTTTTTGTAATGAAATGTCAGCCGAGAGTATTCCTTCACCAGCGCTTTCAGGTTGGTGCGGGAGCGATGCTGAGGTGAGGTGAGAGATTTTTTTTCATCTTAGCTCGTTCCTTTGGGCCCAGAGTCTCCTTCCATCTCTTGTCTCTTGGCCATCCCTCAGAATACATCAGTTTGGGGACATCTTTATGATAGGAAATCTAATTCTCGTATGTCTTTCCGTTTATTTGAGTCTTTTTTCTTTTCTTTTCTTTTTTTTTCTTTTTTTTTTTTTTACTTTGGAGACAGTGTCTTTCGCCCAGGCTGGAGTGCAGTGGCGCGATCTCTGCTCACTGCACCCTCCGCCTCCCGGATTCAAGCGATTCTCCTGTCTCAGCCAAACAAGTAGCTGGGATTACAGGCGCCCTCCACCACGCCCGGCCAATTTTTGTATTTTTAGTAGAGACGGGGTTTCACCATGTTGCCCAGGCTGGTCTCAAACTCCCGGCCTCAAGCGATCCTCCCGCCTCGGCCTCCCATAGTGCTGGGATTACAGGTGTGAGCCACCGTGCCGGGCCTACAAGTCCTTTTTAATGTCTCCCCCAAATTCTACTCTCTATTAAAGGCCAAGTCTTTTAAGTAGCACCCCAGCTTTGTTCCTTTTGGTTATTTTTCTTCCACACTATGCGTGAGTGGAAAGTAGAAGCAAAGCCAGAGGATGCGCAGACAGTCGTTGGTCCCTAATGAAGGAGTTATGTTCTGAGAAATGCATGGTTTTGGCGATAACTTTTTTTTTTGTTTTAATAAGTAGAAGTACAATGTAAAATAACGATAAAACAGTAAATACATAAACCAGTAACAAAGTCATTTAGTATCATTATCGAGTGTCGTGGACTGTACATAATTGTATGTGCTATGCTTTCTTGCACTGGCATTGCGGTAGGTTGATTTACAGCAGCATCACCACAAGCACTAAGGAACGCATTGCGCTACAGCGTTAGGACTGCTACGATGTCACCAGGCAATAAGAATTTTTCAGCTTCGTTATAACCATAGGGGACTGACATAATATGTGCATCCCGTTGACCAAGACGTCAATGGGTATTCCCATGCGGCAATGGGTGTACTTATTACCATTACGAGTTACATTGTTTTCTGTTAAATAGTTTTCCATTGATAGTTATGTTTCTCATTGTCTGATTGTGATTTAATGTCCTAGATAAGGGGCTAGAGAGAAAACATGCTGATAGGAAAACCTAAGTACCCGGTTTCCTTGCCAGTTTTTTTTTTTCCTCACTGTAAGCTAATGACTTGGCATCTTTCTTAATACATCAGGCTTTGTACACTTGAAGAGTGTGAATCTACTTGTGATAAAACTGATCTACCTTGGGTGAATAACACTAGTTTTTAAGCTGAGAGGACCAGCCTGTAAGTGTTGAATTCACCAAGATAAATTCTACCCTGCAGGGACTTGGCTGGGCTGCCAGCCAGCCTTCCTCAGGGAACTACTCCTTTCAGGTTTTACAAAATCAAATTGTAATGATGCTGCTGGATAGAAATCTTATTTTAGGGAAAATTTCGCATATTCATACATGTCTTGTAACTAGAAGGATAATAAGGACAGAGTGAATATGGCCTTAACTCCAGGTTAGGCATAATGATAATTGGATTTTGGAGAAAAGCCTTTAGGATAACTGGTATGAGTGCCTACTGTGTATAAGCACCATCATGTTTACAAAGAGATACTCCTAAAGGAGGTTAAAAAATGTCATATACTCAGGAGACATTTAAGTGATGGAAAAACAGTATGTGGTTAGGGAGTTATAATGAACTGAGTATTTTCAGCTTCAGGTTCTGATGTAAATTGGAATATGGAGTGATGTGAACCAAAATAGGGGGAATCTTAGCATTTATCCTAATCAGAATTATTTGTATAACTTTTAACATTTGTTCTACCCTCTGAAAACCGTGAGTGCAGAAGCTATGTCACATGCACTATGTCTCTATAGTGTTTATATGCAGTACTTTAGTTATTTTCCATAAATTGTTGTGGACTAAATGGATCTTAAAAGCTTTTGAAGGATGGAAGAGATAGACACTGTGTTGAATATGTTTTTGTGTGTGTTTCCTCTATTACAACAATGCTGTAATAGGAGAATGTATCCAATTTAAAAATGAAAAATGCTACTTGGGTTAATAGAGCTAGGATTAGGATCTAGGTTTGTATAGCATCTGAGCACTTATTGCTCCATTACAATTAGCAAAACCTGGGCAAAGCCATTTAGTCATAAGTGACTTTATGACTAGTTAGGTAAATATGAAGGAGTAGTGGAAAACGAGTCAGTAGAGTTGACTTAGATTATTGAAAGCTTCAAAACAGCCTGAGTTGGAGATTTATCTTGAAGACAGTGGTGGAGTAAGCTCAAATGTTTTGATCAGGGTAAAATAAGTAACCTGGTGAACTGGAAAACAACGAGAAGACTATTGTAATAATTCTGGTGTGAGATAATTGGTTGAACTATGCAACAATAATGATAGAAGGAAAAGAGGAAGATTTGTAGTATTAGGAGAATTTGAAGATCAAAGGAAAATAAGAATCTGAAATTAGATTGGTTGACTAGGAGACTTTTAATACAAATTAAATATTAAAAAGAGGAAACAGTTGCCTTTGAGTTCTGTCATTGAAACAATGGCAGAGAAACCCAATGGAAATGCTTATTAGAAATAGGAGGTTTGAGAGGTCAAGACTAGGTGAGAGAAATTGGTAGGGAGGATAGGTGTATTTAATTTGGAGATGGTAAGGAATTGCTATTCTCAATTTTCAAGAGTACTTAAGGAGTGCTTTTAGAGTACAAGAGTTTAAAAATTGAGTCTTGAACAAATACATTTCTGCTTACTTAAAGTGCTTTTCTGAGCAGCCTTTTCCTCACTATTTCTTTACACTTGTAACTACTCCAGTCTCAGAAAAGGAATCATATACTTTGTGCATGAGAAATAAATTTTTATTAAACATGGTGCCATAGATATTTACAAGTCAAATTTGCTCTTTTCCATCACTATCCCCAAAAAGTCTTTACTTGTGGCTTACGATAAGTATTGGCCAATGTTCTCTTATCATTTTACTATCACAAGAAAAGAAAGATTATTTTGTATTTCAACTGTTTCAACTAGATTTATATCAAATTTAACTTTACCTAGATTGATACCAAACTTGGTTTCTTTGCAGAATTAAAACGTTTAATCAACATTAATAATAACTGGCTTATTTTATCAACAGTCACTCCTTTCTGTTTTATTCCCTTGCTCAGAGATTATCATTACAGAAACTTATTGTTGTTGCCATTACCAATAAAGTCCTTAAAACTGATAAGTCCTTTCTAACCTTGATATGTTTTCTTTGGCCTAAGCTTGCAGATCAGTTTTGTAATGCCATTGGAGTATTGCAGCAATGTGGTCCTCCTGCCTCTTTCAGTAATATTCAGACAGCAATTAACAAAGACCAGCCAGCTAACTCTACAGAAGGTAAACAGGTTTTCTTAGCTTCTCTTAGTTTGACTCTCACATTTTTTGTAATCCTTTAAAATTAGATTTCTTGAGAAATTCAGCTTATTTTATTTCTAAAAATATTGTTGTTTGAGGATATTACAAGTTTTGTTTGTTGTAAAAAATTTACAGTCAATTTACCTAACATAATTCTGGTTCATGTCAGATAATAGATTGTTACTCCTTTAGAGGAGAATTTGTATTAATTTAGCTGAGTGAGGGACCTTCACAAGGAAGGCATCCCATTTATAAATTTCTTTATTCAAGTGACCACTATATTGTCATAATAAATGAAATATACATTATGCTGAATTCCCAATTTGAGCTAAATGTGTAACAGGATTGGTGTATATTTTAATCATTAGAATCTTCTTTTTTTTTTTTTTTTTTTTTTTTGAGATGGAGTCTTGCTCTGTCGCCTAGGCTGGAGTGCAGTGATGCGATCTTGTCTCACTGCAACTTTTGCCTCCCGGGTTCAAGGGATTCTCCTGCCTCAGCCTCCTGAGTAGCTGGGATTACAGGCGCATGCCACCACATCTGGCTAATTTTTGTATTTTTAGTAGAGATGGGGTTTCACCATGTTGGTCAGGCTGGCCTCAAACTCCTGACCTCATGATCCGCCTGCCTTGGCCTCCCAAAGTGCTGGGATTACAGGCGTGAGCCACCACGCCTGGCCGAATCATTAGAATCTTAAGGCAGAAAAAGCTATATGAAGTTTCTGGTTTCATTAACTTAAAATTCGTTTCCGAAAACTTGAGGTTTTCTAATATCCTAATCTAGCAGTATCTTCTCTAGAGTACGCCCAGCTTTTTGCAGCACTGATTGCACGAACAGCAAAAGACATTGATGTTTTGATAGATTCCTTACCCAGTGAAGAATCTACAGCTGCTTTACAGGTAAGCCTCTATTCCTTTGAGAATTTTACCAGTAATAGAGAATTTTGAATTAAAGAGGTAGATTTCATACCTTTTGTCTGTGTCCATTTGTGCTGCTATAACAACATACCTGAGACAGTAATTTATAAAGAACAGAAATTTATTTTCTCACAGTTCTGGAGTCTGGGAAGTCCAAGATCAAGGCATTTATTACTCACTGTGCATGAGTAATGAATTTTTATTAGACATGGTGCCATGTTTAGGGCCATGTTGAGGGCCTTCTTCCTGTTTCCTCACATGGCTGAAGGCAGAAGGGCAAAAGAGCAAGAGCTCCCTCTTCAACCTCAAGCCATATTTTAAGGGTACTAATTCCATCTATGAGAGCTCTGCCTTCATGACTTAATATCCTCTTAAAGGCCCCTTCCCTCTTAATACCATCACATTGGGGATTAGATTTTAATGTATGAATTTTGGAGGGGACGCATTCAAATCATAGCAGCTTTTGTTTTATTCAAATTTCCATTATAAGGAAACCTCTTATTTTCCTCAATTTTGTCTCTTTTCCTAGTGAAGAATGAGAGGAGGGTGGCATTCTACATGTGGAGTAGAATAATGGTGTCTAAACATAGTGTGTAAGGGAGTCACTTACAGATATCTAGAGATCTCTAGTTGAAAAGTCATTCTTTTTAATAATTCACATGGGGAAAATTCTTAAAAGTTATCTGATTTTTAGAATTTCTTTACTGAAAAATATATCACAATGATTGCAAAGTCATCCAGATTTAAAAATAAGTACATCTGCGACAGCTTCTCTCCTTCTAAACTCTAAAGATTTTAAAATTTGTGTCTTATAAAGGCTGCTAGCTTGTATAAGCTAGAAGAAGAAAACCATGAAGCTGCTACATGTCTGGAGGATGTTGTTTATCGAGGAGACATGCTTCTGGAAAAGATACAAAGTGCACTTGCTGATATTGCACAGTCACAGCTGAAGACAAGAAGTGGTACCCATAGCCAGTCTCTTCCAGACTCATAGCACCAGTGGATACCATGTGGCTGAGAAAAGAACTATTTGAGTGCCATTAAGAATTCTGCATCAGACTTAGATACAAGCCTTACCAACAATTACAGAAACATTAAACACTATGACACATTACCTTTTTAGCTATTTTTAATAGTCTTCTATTTTCACTCTTGATAAATAAGCTTATAAAATCATGATTGAACCAGCTTTAAACTATCATACCATCATTTTTTAACTGAGTGAAATTATTAAGGCATATAATGCATTAATGAACATAATATAAGGAAACATATGTAAAATTCTGTTATGACATAATTTATGTCTCCATTTTGTTGTATTGGCCAGTACTTTTACAAATCAAAACATCTCTCAAGCCAGAGGAGAAGACAGTAAGAACAGACATAAGGGACATTTTAGTTTAGGCTAGTGTCCTGCCTCTTAGAGGTGGCATTGTGTAAATCTGAGCTTTGAGCAAAAAGTTTTGGAAATTGTGTTGCTTTTAAGAAATAGTGTGGCTGGATAAGAAAGTCACATTTATGCAAATGTTTCTTCTGCTACAACCTCATACCTGTTCTAGTTCATCTCCACGTTTATTTTACCAAGAAATCCTCTGTCAAGAGAATTTCCTTGCTGTTGTGAAAGAATTTTTCTACATCCTGAACTATTTTTCCTATTTCTTTTCACCTTGCTTTTTTTCATCCTTAATTTGCTTGTCATCACAATGAAGTATGTTTTTTTTGAATCATCAATTCTTTCTCATTTTCCATTTATCTGAAGGTTCTTTTGCCCTTATTAACCTCTCAACTTTTATTGCTGTATTCTAGTCAGACCAGAACATACTTCCACTACATCAGTTACTGGGCATCATTTCACGTCAGTTTATTATTGCCAAATAATAATTTGTGTCAGCATTTTCAACTATGGTTACTCATCCAACCCTTGGATCTCTTTGAGTCTACTGATTATCTCCACTGGAAAGGTGGAATTGAAATGTGGTCCACATTTTAACTGGCCATCTCCTGGGGCTGTATTTTTCAGAATATCCTGAGCTACATTTGCTGCAATCTGTTGCTATTCAGAGTTTAAGTTTCAGGAGAAAACAGGAACAATAGAACACTCTGCCTGTTATTTTTGTTGTAATCAAACTTTTCCACAGTTCTTGAAAAGTACTATGTTTCAAATTTCGGGAACACCAGCATTAGCTGTAAAAGTTGCAGCAATTTATTGGCTAGTCATAGAAAATTTTTGAACTTTTAACTGTGTATTTTAATTGATGTTTATTAAAAACACTTTGCTATCACAGATATTTGGCATAAATCTGTACTCTTCATTATAGTTTTGCGGGGAGAGAAGATTCAATCAGAAAACTTTTTCAAAGTACCTAAGTATTATAAAGGAGTCAAAAAGGTACAAATAGAAAAGGTCAAGACATTTTTCAAATGAGGGAAAACTAACAGGATTTATCACTAGTAAACCTGCTCTAAAAGAATTGTCAAGGGAAGCTTTTTAAAAAGAAGGGAAGTTATAGCAGAAGGAAACTTAGAATGGCAGGAATAAAGAAGGCATAATGTATAGGGTAAATATAATAGACTTGAGGTTTTAAAAATTACATTTGTTATTTGAAAGAAAAAAATTAACATTGTTTTATGTGATTCTCTGTAGATGATATACAGGTTTTTTTTTGTTCTTGTTTCTGTTTTTTTACGGTGAAGTCTCTGTCACCCAAGCTGAAGTGCAGTTCTGTGATCGTGGCTCACTGCAGCTTCAACCTGGGTTCAGGTGATCATCCCACTTCAGCCTCTTCAGTAACTGGGACTACAGGCATGTACTACCACGTCCAGCTAATTTTTTTTTTTTTTTTTTAGAGATGGGGGTCTCACTCTGTTGCCCAGGCTAATGCCAAACTGCTGACCTCAAGATATTGATACTATACAGTAGACTGTAAGAAATTAAGTATTTGTATCATCCCTAGAGCAACACAGATTTTTCCCTAAAAAACTACAGATTATTTTCAAAAGCATTAATAAATTAAGGTGGAATACTAAAAAAGATTCAGGTAACCCAGGAACGAGAAATAGAATAAAACAATAGTAAACCTAAATTTTATTTTATTTCATTAATACAGCAATAATTAAATGTCAATGATCTAAGCTGATTTAAATCTAAAAACTGGATAAGAAGCTGTGGCTTGTAATTAAAAATAGACCTTTATTCACTAGACCTACAGTTTGCTTTTTTCAAATGTTAAGAAAAGTTTAATATCCTGCTTCTCTATTTCAGTTCTAGGGGCACCACCATCAGTTAACCCTAAAGATTTCTGTGGGTGAAACCATTTTGATTACCATCTTGCTCTGCTGCCAGTTATGGTAACCAAACTCTCTTTTGTTTCTGGATGCTAAATCTTTCCACTTGTGCCTTAACTACATCCTAACTCCTGTCATCTCCATTGAATTTAAGGGCCAATTTCTTTTTTTGAGATGGAGTTTCACTCTTGTCCAGGCTGGAGTGCAATGGCACGATCTTGGCTCACTGTAACCTCCGCTTCTCAGGTTCAAGTGATTCTCCTGCCTCAGCCTCCCAAAGAGCTGGGATTACAGGCATGCACCACCATGCCTGGCTAATTTTGTATTTTTAGTAGAGACAGGGTTTCTCCATGTTGGTTAGGCTGGTCTGGAACTCCCAACCTCAGGTGATCCACCCGCCTCAGCCTCCCAAAGTGCTGGGATTACAGGCATGAGCCACTGCGCACGGCCAGGAGCCAATTTCAATGGGAGTATCCTTTACTATCATTCCTGACCTGTGATAATAGCCATTAGGGCCTTTCAAGAATAGTACCCCCTGCCAATGATTTTTTTTTTAAAGCCTTAATGAAGAGAGTGTCCTCTGGATCCTTCCAGAGAAGATGGGATGTGAGTAAGTTATGTATAATAATTTTACCCCAAAATTTCTATGTCCTTGATACCATTCCCTGTATACCAAGGAAGGATATTCTGGCATTTCACTTTGATTTAATGTAAGTAAACCCTGTGTCTAGGCATTAGTTAACCAAGTGACTACAAGTGATAAGTAACTTTTACCATAGACTGTCAATTACCTTGGCAATGGAAACATTATTGCCTTTTAATCCAGTCAGATCAGAGAACAAATTCCAGATTTCCATCCTTAAAATTCTGTGTCTCTGCTACCACTTCTGGTAGCAAAACATGTCAGTGTGAGGTAGAGTCAATGGAATGTAGCCATGAAAAAAAAATGCTACTACGAACATTACAGGAATAAGGAATTTGATCGAGGAATTAGCATTTACACAAAATATGGGAGGAGTTAGGGAAGTGAAAGAATGAAAGGAGAAAGAGGATTAAAAAAAAATCACTAACCACATCACCCTAAAGCCCTTATTGTTAAACGAAGTTATTGTAGTGCCAGTTAAGTCCAGGTCAGCCAAGGCATGCATACCCCTTAGCCCCACTTGGAAAGCTGTGTGGATATGAGTGTTGGATTAGGGGGTTCTCAAAGCCAAAATGGATTTATCAGCAATGACCTTACTGCCTGGTACCCAGCTTTGAGAGGACCAAAAACGACAGATGTGTCTTGCATTCCCTGGTCCCTCTTTCTTCTTTTACCCCTATCTAAGTTGTTTAAAGGAGAAAAATCCTTAGGTTGAAGCCATATTCTCTCTATTCTTGAAGGACCACAGACTCTACACCCCTGTTGAAATTATCTGGAAGCCTATGGGAAAGGAGGAATGAAAAGCTTCTTGATGTCTTTGAATACAGGTGCCTAAGTTACTATCATAACTGGTCCAGTAAGGAGAAGGGGCACCTGAATTCAACTTGGGGGCTGGGCAAGGCAATCAGTGAGGTGGGGAGATAAATATAACTTGATAGCTAAGACCCTTCAGGTTGGCTTGATGATGCATTGTGATCATGGCTTCTCCTTCAGATATGTTGCTGGAATAGATATCCTTATACTTGTAATTCCCCTATACACAAATGCCAGCAAGAATAGTCCCATTGAGGACATGCTAAATGTAGAGAGGTAGTAGTATGATGTGTAAAACACTCCCCAACTTGTCTCCCTGTCTCCTGCTTATGTGGTACTTGGCCACTGACTACAGTATTAACCTTTACTTGAGCCCTGTGCTTCTGGAAAATAGTGACAGTTAAGAAATCCCTCCTTCTTGTTACATTTCAGGAAATGGCTTATTGCAAAGAACCACTAGAACTGTGAGTAACACCTTCATTTACCTATGATAAAGCCAGACTCAGACTCTCCAAATCCCATTCTTTGCCTCAAAATAATTAGTTGAACTGTTTGTCCCTATAGACTAATCTGTACAAAATGCCCTTTAACTTGACCCAGTTTAATGCTTCTCCCTTCCCCGTAAGCCACTGGACTTTGATCTACCCTCAGCCTGAGCCAGCACTGGACTGTGGAATAGTCTCTCCTTAACTGTCCCTCCTGAAAATTGACTACCCACCAAGGACATTCCCTACTCAACTGTCCCATTAACGTCACCTGCTCCTCTCCTCCACATTAGTTTTTTTTCTAGCCTGTTTATTCCTCCCTGTAAGAGAGAAAGAGAAAAGCCTGTTTCTATCTGATCTTTGAGATGCTTGCAGATCTTACCTTTGAAGCATTCTCCTTATTGCAATAGTCTCCCTGACCCTATTGCAATAGTTCCTCTCTCCCTGTTTGTATTCATCCATTCGGGCTGCTATATATAGCAAAATACCATAAGCTGATAGCTTATAGACAATATAAATTTACTTCCCACAGTTCTGAATCCCGGGAAGTCAAAGATCAAAGTGCTGGTAGGTCTGGTGTCTGGCGGGGCACCTTCTCACTGTCCTCACATGGTAGAAGAAGCAAGGGAAACTCTTGGGCCTCTTTAGAGGTACTAATCCCACTCATGAGGCCTTTACCTTCTTGACCTAATCATTTTTCAAAGGCTCGACCCATCATCATTCGTATGTTAGGATTTCAACATACAAATTTGTGGGGTTGGGAGGGATACAAGCATTCAGAGCATAGCACTATTTTAATAATCATTTCAAATAGAGTCATTCTGTACCCAGTCTGGATTTTTGTTTGTTTTACTTGACCTCATTCACTTGGGTAGGAAAAAAATCTCATGGACTCATTGATAGCCCCAGGGGTAAGATTGGGGCAGAAAGAGCAGAGGCACTCATTTACTGTGAGGTAAGAAATCTGTTTCAGATCACCTTGTGTGCAGTTCAGGATAAAATTTAATAAAGATGAATAGTAAAAATCCAATACTAAGAGATATAACTCAGGAGTCAAAAGAAGGAATCAGAAAGATCAGAGCATACTTCGGAATGTAATGAAAACAAACTGTACATAGAAACTTGTGGTATTTGGCCAAGACAGCATGTAGGAGAAAATGCAAGTATTACCTTTCTTGCTTGTATTAGGATAAAAAGCTGAAAATTAACAAGCTAAGTATCTAACTGAAAGAGAAAGAAAGAAGAAATAATAAAGATAACAGCAGAAATTAAGAAAACAACCATACCATAGAATAAACAAAGCCCAAAGTTGAGATTCAAAAAGAGTATGGCTGAAAAAAGAGTTTTGGCTATTGATTGAATTATTTACAATTTAAATGGTCCTTTAAATCCTTCAAACTTAATCCTTTAAACTTCAAAAAAAGTTTAAATTTGGCTAACGCGGCGACTCACACCTGTAGTCCCAGCACTTTGGGAGGCAAAGGTGGGTGGATCACCTGAGGTCAGGTGTTCAAGACCAGCATGGCCAACATGGAGAAACCCCGTCTCTACTAAAAATACAAAAAATTAGCCAGGCGTGGTGGTGGGCGCCTGTAATCCCAGCTACTCGGGAGGCTAAGGCAGGAGAATCGCTTCAGCCTGGGAGGTGGAGGTTGCAGTGAGCCGAGATTGCGCCATTGCACTCCAGCCTGGGCAACAAGGGCAAAACTCCATCTCAAAAAAAAAGTTTAATACATAATTTAATAAATTTAAATAGATAAACAAGGTCTCACTCTTGTCTTCCAGGCTGCAGTGCAGTGGCACAATCACAGTTCATTGCAGCCTTGACCTCCTGGGCTCAAGCTATCCTCCCACCTCAGCCTCCCGAGTAGCTCGGATGGCAGGCTTATTCCACCAGCTAATTTTTGTATTTTTAGTAGAGATGGGGTTTCGCAGTGTTGCCCCCGCTTATCTCAAACTCCTGGGCTCAACCGATCCGCCCATTTCGACCTCCCAAAGTGCTGGGATTACATGCATGAGCCACCACACCCGATTTGACTCAATAGTCAAAACTCTTTTTTGGAGACGGAGTTTCGCCCTTGTCGCCCGGGCTGGAGTGCAGTGGCGTGATCTCAGCTCACTGCAACCTCCATCTCCCGGGTTCAAGTGATTCTCATGCCTCAGCCTCCTGAGTAGCTGGGATTACAGGCACCTGTCACCACGCCTGGCTAATTTTTGTATTTTTAGTAGAGACAGGGTTTCACCATGTTGACCAGGCTAGTCTTGAACTCCTGACATTAGGTGATCCGCCTGCCCCCGGCCTCCCAAAGTGTTGAGATTACAAGCGTGAGCCACTGCGCCCGGCTGTCAAAACTCTTAATTAGCCTGGTGTGGTAGTGCATGCCTGAAGTTCCAGCTACTCAGTTGGGAGGATCGCTTGAACCTGGGAGGTACAGGTTGCAGTGAGCTGTGATCATGACACCACACGCCAGCCTGGTGACAGACTTGTCGACAGACCCTGTCTCAAACAAAACAAAAACAAAAGGCAGTAATAAAACCTTCAGCCCCCAAGCCTAGAGAGTTTTATTAATGAGAATAATGAGTTGTGAGTTTTGCTAAATATGCCATGTTTCTTTGAATTCCAGTTTTATACAGAAAGTATAAAGCTCTTGCCAAAATTTTACAGTAACAGTACAAAAATTAAAAATAACTAAATCTCACTCTTAAACATAGAAAAATAGCAAATTAGAGACAGTGGGTATTAACAATTGCATATATCACAATAAATGTATGTTTAATCTCAGGAATGCATGGCAGTTCTATCTTTAGAAAATGTATTTTTTGTATTTTTATCAATTTAGAGATGCCCTTTTGAAAAAACGTATTACAAATTGGAATGTTCAAAGGGCAGCTGTTTTATTTTCATCCTTGCTGAAACATAAAATAATGACATGTTTTAAAATTGATAGAATCTTTGATTTGATCAAATATGGTAATGTAATTTGCCATTCTAACAGATCAAAATCAGAATCAGTATGATCATCTATCTTGATTTGCAAGAAGCATTTGATAAAATGCAAAATCCATTTATGAAAAAGCTCTTGGCAAAGGAGAAACAGCAAAGAATTTTTAAAATATAAAGGGTGTGTACAAAACTGTAGTGACCACCTTACTGAAAGGTCAAACTTGTTCCCTTTCAGCTTGGGAATAGGACAGAGCTTCATATTAAGACCACCACATCTACTCATCTTTGAGCTGGTGATTCTCACCAACACATCTAAGCATGAAAGGAATAAAAATTATAAGATAAAAAGGAAACAAAACTCTCATTACTTAAAGATGATATAATTACATAGAAAATCAAGAAGATTCCATGGATAGGCTTCCCGAAAAACAATATGTAACATACCAGCAACAAATGGTAAGAAAAACAGGTTGTTTTTTTTTCTTAAAGTACATTTTCAGTGACATTAAATAATAAGGATTCAGGAATACAATGAATATAACAAAAATCTAAGCTATCTAGGAATGCATATAACAAAAAAATTATAAAGCTTCATTTAAAACATTTTTAAACAAAATAAGTAGAAAGTAATACCATCTTTGTGGAACAGAGTCAGTATTGTAAATGTGTCAGTTTTCTTCAACTGGCCCATAGACAACACAATTTTAACTAAAATTCCAATTGGGATTTCTGTGGAACTTGATTAGTTAGGGCCAAAAGTAATCAAGATATTCGTGAGGAAGGATAACAGAATGGCAAAACTTGCTTTAATAATTTGTGCAGGGATAGACAAATACTGTACACCAGTCTCTCAATAGGGAGATCAAAACCAAATTCACAGACATGAAAAGTCGATTTATGACAGATGATGTTGCAGTCCCTGGGGAAAGAATGGAAATGGTGCTAGAATAATTGGTTTATATATGTGTTTCTATATATGTATATGCCATTACATTAAAGTCAATGCCTGTGGAGTTTGGGAGGAGTGATCAAAATGTTCTGGAATTAGATGTGATGTTTGCACAACTCTGTGAATATACTAAGAACCACTGAATTGTATATTTTTAAAGCATGGTATGTGAATAATATCTCAATAAAGCTGTTATAAAAAATATTTTAAAAATCCCAGCACTTTGGGAGGCTGAGGCGGGCGGATCATGAGGTCAGGAGTTCAAGACCAGCCCGACCAACATGGTGAAACCCCATCTCTACTAAAAATACAAAAATTAGCCGGACGTGGTGGCACGTGCCTGTAATCTAAGCTACTCAGGTGGCTGAGGCAGGAAAATCGCTTGATCCCTGGAGGCGGAGGCTGCTGTGAGCCGAGATCATGCCACTGGCACTCCATCCAGCCTGGGCAACAGAGCGAGACTCCATCTCAAAAAAAGAAAAAAATTAAAAAATCAATGACGGCCAGGTGCAGTGGCTCACACCTGTAATCCCAGCACTTTGGGAAGCCGAGGTGGCGGATCACCTGAGGTCGGGAGTTTGAGACCAGCCTGACCAACGTGGAGAAACCCCATCTCTACTAAAAGTACAAAATTAGCGGGGCATGGTGGTGCATGCCTGTAATCCCAGCTACTGGCGAGACTGAGGCAGGAGAAAAACTTGAACCCAGGAGGCGGCCGTTGTGGTGAGCCAAGAACGCGCCATTGCACTCCAGCCTGGGTAACAAGAGCGAAATTCCATCTCAAAAAAAAAAAATCAATGCCAGACCAATTGAAAACTTAACATGCGAAGGGCAAGTATTGAAGACCAAACAGATAGCAATATTTCACCACAAGAGGGCAGTTTGACCCTGAACTTTGGTGTGTGTTTGTTTTGAGATGGAGTCTTGCTCTGTTGCCCAGGCTGGAGTGCAGTGGCGCGATCTTGGCTCACTGCAACCCTCCACCTCCCGGGTTCAAGTGATTATCCTGCCTCAGCCTCCCGAGTAGCTGGAACTACAGGCACGTGCCACCACGACCGACTAATTTTTTGTGTTTTTAGTAGAGACGGGGTTTCACCGTGTTAGCCAGGATGGCCTTGATCTCCTGACCTTGTGATCCGCCCACCTCAGCTTCCCAAAGTGCTAGGATTACAGGCATGAACTTTGATTTTATACAGGAAGTGGTTGGAGGAAATGGTTGGAAAGGATGTTTCATGACTCAAAAGACTACTGGGGATTAGCTAGCTTGATAGCAGTAGCCACAAGTTAAGATTACCCTGGAATCCAGTCAAAGCTGGTGTCATGATTCTAGTTTGAACTAGTATCTTCCTGGAGCCAGTAACATGAATATGATGACCAAATGTTTATTTCATCTGAAAACAAAAGATTATGGACACAACTTCGTGGTATGTGTCCATTTAGGCCCACCATAAAGAAGTGAAGCACTGGCATCAACCACAAAGAAAGTTATATGAGCACTTTGTCTGGATGATAAATTATCTTCTATGTGCATGTGCATGTGTTGTGTATGTTGACAGGCCACACATCAGAAACTGCCACTTCATAGCTGAAGGACAGTCCTATATGGAAACAGTATAAAAGTGTGATTAATAATATAGGCTTTTGTCCCTCCCGGCCCCGGCATTGCCACTGAATTGTGTGACCTTGGGCAAATTACCTATGTTCCAGTGCAACTGTAAAATGAGGATAATATTAGTAATTACCTCATGGTATTTTTTCCTTCTTTTTTTTTTTATTATACTTTAAGTTCTAGGGTACATGTGCACAATGTGCAGGTTTGTTACATATGTATACATGTGCCATGTTGGTGTTCTGCACCCATTAACTCGTCATTTACATTAGGTATATCTCCTAATGCTATCCCTCCCCCATTCCCCCACCCCACGACAGGCCCCAGTGTGTGATGTTACCCTTCCTGTGTCCAAGTGTTCTCCTTGTTCAGTTCGCACCTATGAGTGAGAACATGCAGTGTTTGGTTTTCTGTCCTTGCGATAATTTGCTCAGAATGATGGTTTCCAGTTTCATCCATGTCCCTACAAAGGACATGAACTCATCCTTTTTTATAGCTGCATAATATTCCATGGTGTATATGTGCCACATTTTCTTAATCCAGTCTATCACTGATGGACATTTGGGTTGGTTCCAAGTCTTTGCTATTGTGAATAGTGCTGCAATAAACATATGTGTGCATGTGTCTTTATAGCAGCATGATTTATAATCCTTTGGGTATATACCCAGTAATGGAATGGCTGGGTCAAATGGTATTTCTAGTTCTAGATCCTTGAGGAATTGCCGCACTGTCTTCCACAATTGTTGAACTAGTTTACAGTCCCACCAGCAGTGTAAAAGTGTTCCTATTTCTCCACATCCTCTCCAGCACCTGTTGTTTCCTGACTTTTTAATGATTGCCATTCTAACTGGTGTGAGATAAACTTCTCCGAGCTAAAGGAAGAAGTCTGAACCCATCAGAAAGAAGCTAAAAACCTTGAAAAAAGATTAGATGAATGGCTAACTAGAATAACCAGTGTAGAGAAGTCCTTAAATGATCTGATGGAGCTGAAAATAATGGCACGAGAACTATGTGACAAATGCACAAGCTTCAGTAGCCGATTTGATCAACTGGAAGAAAGGGTATCAGTGATTGAATATCAAATGAATGAAATGAAGCGAGAAGAGAAGTTTAGAGAAAAAAGAGTAAAAAGAAATGAACAAGCCTCCAAGAAATATGGGACTATGTGAAAAGACCAAATCTACGTCTAATTGGTGTACCTGAAAGTGATGGGGGGAATGGAACCAAGTTGGAAAACACTCTGCAGGATATTATCCAGGAGAACTTCCCCAACCTAGCAAGGCAGGCCAACATTCAAATTCAGGAAATACAGAGAACGCCACAAAGATACTCCTCGAGAAGAGCAACTCCAAGACACATAATTGTCAGATTCACCAAAGTTGAAATGAAGGAAAAAATGTTAAGGGCAGCCAGAGAGAAAGGTCTGGTTACCCACAAAGGGAAGCCCATCAGACTAACAGCTGATCTCTCGGCAGAAACTCTACAAGCCAGACGAGAGTGGGGGCCAATATTCAACATTCTTAAAGAAAAGAATTTTCAACCCAGAATTTTATATCCAGCCAAACTAAGCTTCATAAGTGAAGGAGAAATAAAATCCTTTACAGACAAGCAAATGCTGAGAGACTTTGTCACCACCAGGCCTGCCCTAAAAGAGGTCCTGAAGGAAGCGCTAAACATAGAAAGGAACAACCAGTACCAGCCACTGCAAAAAACATGCCAAAATGTAAAGACCGTCAATGCTAGGAAGAAACTGCATTAACTAACGAGCAAAATAACCAGCTAATATAATGACAGGATCAAATTCACACATAACAATATTAACCTTAAATGTAAATGGGCTAAATGCTCCAATTAAAAGACACAGACTGGCAAATTGGATAAAGAGACAAGACCCATCAGTGTGCTGTATTCAGGAGACCCATCTCGTGCAGAGACACACATAGGCTCAAAATAAAGGGAGGGAGGAAGATCTACCAAGCAAATGGAAAACAAAAAAAGACAGGGGTTGCAATCCTAGTCTTTGATAAAACAGAATATAAACCAACAAAGATCAAAAGAGACAAAGAAGGCCGTTATATAATGGTAAAGGGATCAATTCAACAAGAAGAGCTAACTGTCCTAAATATATATGCACCCAATACAGGAGCACCCAGATTCATAAAACAAGTCCTTAGAGACTTATAAAGAGACTTGGACTCCCACACAATAATAATGGGAGACTTTAACACCCCACTGTCAACATTAGACAGAGCAACAAGACAGAAAGTTACTAAGGATATCCAGGAATTGAACTCAGCTCTGCACCAAGCGGACCTAATAGACATCTACAGAACTCTCCACCCCAAATCAACAGAATATACATTCTTCTCAGCACCACATTGCACTTATTCCAAAATGGACCACATAGTTGGAAGTGAAGCACTCCTCAGCAAATGTAAAAGAACAGAAATCACAACAAACTGTCTCTCAGACCACAGCACAATCAAATTAGAACTCAGGATTAAGAAACTCACTCAAAACCGCTCAACTACATGGAAACTGAACAACCTGCTCCTGAATGACTACTGGGTACATAACGAAATGAAGGCAGAAATAACGGTGTTTTTTGAAACCAATGAGAACAAAGACACAACATACCAGAATCTCTGGGACACATTTAAAGCAGTATGTAGAGGGAAATTTATAGCACTAAATGCCCACAAGAGAAAGCAGGAAAGATCTAAAATTGACACCCTAACATCACAATTAAAAGAACTAGAGAAGCAAGAGCAAACACATTCGAAAGCTAGCAGAAGGCAAGAAATAACTGAGATCAGAGCAGAACTGAAGGAAATAGAGACACAAAAAACCCTTCAAAACAATGAATCCAGGAGCTGGATTTTTGAAAAGATCAGCAAAATTAATAGACCACTAGCAAGTCCAATGAAGAAAAGAGAAGAATCAAATAGATGCAATAAAAAATGATAAAGGGGATATCACCACTGATCCCACAGAAATACAAACTACCATCAGAGAATACTATAAATACCTCTACGCAAATAAACTAGAAAATCTAGAAGAAATGGATAGATTCCTGCACACATACACCCTCCCAAGACTAAACCAGGAAGAAGTTGAATCCCTAAATAGACCAATAACAGGCTCTGAAATTGAGGCAATAATTAATAGCCTACCAATCAAAAAGAGACCTCATGGTATTTTTATGGAATGTAAATCAGTTTGTAGATGAGCAGGAGTCCAGTATCATCCTTTAAGATATATCTGGTTTTTATAGGGTCAGACCGGTGAATTAAGTAGGCACTTGATGGGGATCACAGTGCCTGCAACTTTTGGGTCTTTAAGGATGACTTTAAGGTCTACCATAGTCCCAGGCAATATTGTTTTTAATTTACAATTTTTTTTACATTTTTACAATTATTTATAATATTTGTCTTTTATGTACAATATTGTCAATGCTGTATTCTTTTAAAATTTACTATATTGGCTGAGACAGGATGAGAGGGACAGTTTCAGAGTCTCCACTTGGCTTTCCCCACTTCCGTAGCTCTTATACCATTGGTTAAGAAACCAGTGTGGGGGTTGTGCTAACTACAAAGTCAGTGACCAGGGAAATAATCGCTGATGGGTCATGAAACCAGTGGACCTACTGTGAGTGGGATCTTTGCAAGGACCCCATGTATCATCTGGCAACCATAACCCTTTTCCCCAACAAGGTGGCCGTGATAGTGCCCCTTTGAATTAATTCTGCATTAATTCTTAGGTATTAATGTCAAAAGAGACTCTGCCACCAACAAACTCCTCAAAATGCCTTGGCTTGTCTCTTTCCCTTGTATACAGTAACCTGAGTAAATGGCCACAAGTCTCTTTGGGATAGGTATGAGAGAATCATTGTAAACACTTGCATTATAGGGTTTTTCTCACGCAAGATCCTCATTGTTGTTCAGTCACTGGGTTCTGAATCTGAAAAAGGTCTCAAGTTCTGAAACAGGGAAGAGATCATGACTTTTTGTTGGGAAGTTCTCAGGATTTTAGTCATCTATCTTTGTTGTGTATCATATGGCATGTACTCTTTGTGTCTGGCTTCTTTCATTAAGTACAATGATTTTGAGATTTACACATATTGTTAGTGCATCGATCTTTTTATTTTTGAATAGCATCCCATTTAATTGATTCCATTGATTGCAATGCTGCCCATCTCTCTTGCCCGTAGGGACTCATGTTCTCTTAATCTTCATAGCTCTCCGAGGGTTGGAAACTCCATTACTTGCTACTCAAGACTTTGCTGTTATTACAGTAATTAAGCCTATTTTGGTTTTGATGGTTTAGATTTGCCACCAGGCACCTTTTGTTTGGGGATCCTGTTATTCCCATTGCCATCATGTAGTGTAGTTTGGTACCAACATCAACCGTCAGACTTAGCCACTGGTGTCTAGAACCAGCTCTCACAAGATGGATTTATTCTCATCAACTCTCACAAGATTGTTACATTTTTTGAAATTTTATGAACCAGTTGTTAGCCAAGATGTTGAGTGTAATATGACAGGAGAATGATCCATCCCTATGTCGATATACTCTCCCTTATCCAACATTATTCTTGACTGCATTTTCACGTGCCAGTCTCATGTGTATTTTCTCAGCTCCTGATGGTACATCTTAACTAGGACCTGCAGCACCTTTTCCTCCATAACAGGCCCAGCACCCCCAAGCTGTGTTATATCATGATTGATCCTAATTTTTTATTGGGTAGCCAGAATGTGAGGTGGGAGTTGCCTTACTCTGTTCTCACATTGCTATAAGGAAATACCTGCGATTAGGTAATTGATAAAGAAAAGAAGTTTAATTGGCTCACTTTTCTGCAGGCTATACAGGAAGCACAATGCTAACAAGTGCTTGGCTTCTGCGGAGGCCTCAGGAAACTTACAACCATGGCAGAAGGTGAAGGGGGAGCAGGCATATCACATGGCCAGAGCAAGAGCAAGAAAATGAGGGGGAGATGCTTTTAAATGACCAGATCTTACAAGAGCTCACTCACTATTGTGATGACAGTACCAAGACGATGGTGCTAAGCCATTCATGAGAAATCTGCCACCGTGATCCAATCACCTCCGACCATGGCCTACCTCCAACATTGGGGATTTTTTATATGAGATTTGGGTGGGGACACACATCCAAAGTATATCAGGTGTGTATCCTGGGCAGAGGTGGGTGGGTGGGGGGTGGCTTTTATCTTGCAAAGCAGAGGACTTGGCATCATCTTCCGGGAAATGGTAGAGCTAACCTTTAAGAGAGGGAGAGGAGAAGGCTGCTTGTGCCAGCCCAGAGGAATCGGGAATTGTGATTCAAGATTTTCAGCATATTAACCAAGAGGACCCATTCTAAGTCTTAAGATCACAGTCCTTCCCATCAGTACCCTCCCTGACCTTGATGAAGCCAACTTGCCTGAGTTGAGAATGATATATTTCTAGAGCTTGTTCACTACTCTTGGAATTAAAGGCTGAATCTGATCCTCAGTTTTTTCTGCCTCCAGACTACAAGAGATGAGCATCTGCTCCCAAAGAGGCCTTCTAGCTTTCACACTTTGCCTTCAGTCGATGATTAATAACCTTAGCCTTTCATTTTTCCCCCGAAGTATTCATTGATAGCATTTAGCAACCATCATATTCCAGTTTTTTTGTTTGTTTACGGATTTATTGAAGTTTAATTGATGACAATAAACTGCATATGTGTTTGTGTGTGTGTGTGTAGTGCACAATTTGCTAAGTTTTTGTTTTTGTTTTTGAGACAGGGTCTTGCTCTGCCACACAGGCTGGAGTGCAATGGCACAGTCATAGCTCACTGCAACCTCAACCTTCCACATTTGGTAAGTTTTGACATATATCTATGAAGCCATTATCAAAATCAAGACAACAAACATTTCATCAACCCCAAAAGTTTCCTCCTGCTCCTTTTAGTTTTATCCTTCCTTCTATCCCCAGGTAACTCCTGATTTGCTTTCTGATAGGTTAGTTTGCATTTTCTAGAATTTTATATAAATGGAATAATACAGCATGTATTCTTTTTTTTTTTTTGGTCTGGCTACGTTCATTAAGTATAATGATTTTGAGATTTATATATCTCGTTGATGTATCAATCTTTATTGTTGAATAATGTATCCCATTTAATAGATCTATCAAATGTGTTTATCCGTTGATCTGTTGATGGACATTTGGGCTATTTCCAGGTTTGGGCTATTACGAATAAAGCTGCTATGAATATTCGTATACAAGTCTTTGTGTGGACATGTTCCCTTATTTCTTGAATAAATATGTAGGAGTGGAATGGCTGGGATATTTGGTAAAAGTGTTTTAAGTTTTCAAGAAAGTGCCAATCTATTTTCCAGTCATTGTACTCTTTTGCGTTCTCATCAGCAGTGTATGAGAGTTCCAGCTCCCCCACACCTTCACCCGCAGTGGACAAAGTCTTTTAACTTTAGCCATTCTAGTGGGTGTATAATGGTAACTCATTGTAGTTTTTTCATTTCATTTTTAAATTGAGGTACAATTGACATACAATGAACTGCACCTATTTAAACTGTACAATTTGATGAGTTTGACATATGTATATACCAATGAAACCAACACAATCAAGATGATAAATATATTCATCACCCTCAAAAGTTTTCTCATACCCCTATAAAATTCTGTCTTCTCTCCCCTCCTTGCTCCTGCTTCCCTACCCCAGATAACCACTAATCTTCCTTCTGTCATTATAGATTAGTTTGCATTTTCTAGAGTTTTATATAAATGGAATCTACAGTATGTACTTTATATATATCAATAGGTCATGCCTTTTTGTTACTTAGATCTTTGTTACTGTGACATATTTCACTGTATGGCTAAACCATTATCAATTTACCTGTTGACAGACATTTGGGTTGTTTCTAATTTTTGCCCAACACAAATAAAGTGGCTATGAACATTTACATACAAGTATTTGTATGGACTTAAGCTTTAATTTCTCTTAGGTAAATACCTAAGGAGTAGAATGGCTGGATCATATAATAGGTGTATATAGTATTTAACTTTTTTTTATAACACTGTAAAACTGTTTCATAGTGGTTGTATGGAAATAAAAATGAGAAACAAAATAAAACAAATGTATACCAAAACATGTTTAATGTTTCACCTTCAGGAAAAGGGAACACTTTACAATGAGTGAGAAAATATATATCCACATTTTGAAAAAAACTCCCAAGATAAAAGACATTTTGACAACAGATATTTGGAAATATTTCCATCGTTACAAGAGTTTATTGTCAAAAATGATGTATGTCCATCTATAAAACTCTCCTATCTGAAGATTTAAAATGTTGCTAAAACAAATTTATCTGCTCTATTTTTAAATATTTTCAAAAAGTTAGTTTTGAACCTATTTGCTTAAAATATGAAAATGCAAAACCTTTTGTTGCTTCCAAGAGTAATTTATTGACATCGAAGAAAATATAAATTTATTACTTAAACAAAAATCTCCCTTTTTTGCTCCTCTTTCTTTTTTGTTTTGTTTTTATAACTGGACAAATAATAATTGTACATATTCATGGGGTACCTAGTAATGTTTCAATACATATACTGTAGTGATTAGATCAGGGTAATTAACATATCTTTTTAATTGGTGAATGGACTGAAAAATTAATACTCTGATTTAGTAAGTGAAGCTAACCCTTCCATTTGAATCCATACTTCTCTGCAGGATCTTTTTTTAGCTTTGAGAGCCATTAACACCAAATATTGAAGTAAACTAAACTTATAACCAGACCATCATATCATTTTATCTCATAAAATGAAGCAAGTATTCCTGTCACTTCTGGGAATACAACTGAACAGTATTGTATGCTAGTGAAAAAAATTTGAGTTTTCAGGTGAAAATTGGAATTTTGGAAAACTTGTATCCTCCCTATGAGCTTGACAGCTTCCCAATATTTAGAGACTTTTCTGATATATTTATGGTGAGACCAGTGATAATATTAACAATTGTTATTTTTGAAATATTGCTTAATGAAACCCATCAATACCAACCCAAATTTTATAAAAACAAAGCATATTTAAAAACATTTCTTGGGAGGGCACGGTGGCTCATGCCTATAATCCCAGCACTTTGGGAGGCCGAGACAGGCAGATTACTTGAGGCCAGGAGTTCAAGACCACCCTGGCCAACATGGTGAAACCTCCATTTCTACTTAAACAAAAAAACAGAATTCTTGCAATATAGGTGACCCTCATAAATCACATAACTCTTCTGAGAGTAAAAGAGGTGCATTTTTTGTTAGAGTTATCCAGACTTTTTACATTAATTATATTTATATTTTTCAGATCCCAAATTGGCAAAAGTTGGAGAATTTTTCTTAAATTACAATTTTCTTCTGCCAGAGCCAAAAATGTAAGAAAACTCCTAGATACCATGGTTATATCCATAATCTTAAAATTATTGTTCTCAGCACAATGAAGAAATTATTGAGAACAAGTCCCTTCCAAAGAAAAAAAGAATCCAATAAGAGATTAAATATGCATTGTAATTTTAGAAGACAGTTAAGTTGCATCCTCACTAGAATGCTCTCTCAGACACTGGCTTATTCTAAATGCGTCAGCAAGTAATCAAAGAGTACAGTAAATACCTATTCTTCCTTAGAACACTGCTGGAACAGATTTCCCCCTAACCCTGGCTAAGGCTCTCTTTATTTATTAGATGGATTAAACTTAATTCCCTTGATTTGTACTTATTCTAATAACAGTTGATCCATAGGAATTCAGAAAGGCTTTTTCAGACTTGAGATTTAAGTGCAATGTCAGCTTTTTTTTTTTTTTTTTTTTTTTTTAAGTTTGGCTAAAGCAAAGCAAGGGAATTATTGCCAAGTAGAGCACACTATGCAGAACCTGGGACATATAGGATGACTCAGCATTGCATTTTAGTCTCATGACTTTGCTGGGAATCAGATGCAGCTATCGAGAATACCAGCAGCATTGGCTTCAGGTTTAGTAGCCATGAGTTGAGTTTAGGAAAGGCAGAATCTTACTAAGCAAACTCCTGATTATTGCTGCAAGAACTTCTTGGTCAAAGCATTCTTGACATATCATCCTTGAAAAACTCTTTACTATATGGAAAACGTAAAGAACAATGGGTGAGAGCACAGGCTCTGGGTTTGAACCTTGGCTATACCACCACTTACACATCATGTGACCGTGGTTAAGTCCCACGGTTAAGTCCCATCATCACTCCATGTCTCAGTTACCATATATACAAAATAACAATAACATACTGCTAAATACTTACTAAATCCTTTACATTTATTATTAATATAAGCCACATGATCCCATTATTATTATTACATTAATAATAAATGTAAAGGATTTAGTCTGGTACTAAATGACCAGTAAATGTTATTTATAATTGGTTTGCTTTATTATTTATTTATTTAGATAGAGTTTCACTCCCATTGCCTAGGCTGGAGTGCAGTGGCACTCAAGTGATTCTCCTGCCTCAGCCTCCCAAGTAGCAGGGACCACAGGTACACCACCATGCCCAACTAATTTTTTTTTTTTTTTTTTTGAGACGGAGTCTCACTCTGTCACCAGGCTGGAGTGCAGTGGCATGATCTCGGCTCACTGCAACCTCCACCTCCTGGGTTCAAGCAATTCTCCTGTCTCAGCCTCCCGAATAGCTGGGACTACAGGCGTGTGCCACCATGTTCAGCTAATTTTTGTATTTTTAATAGAGACGGGGTTTCACCATGTTGTCCAGGATGTTCTCAATCTCTTGATCTCGTGATCTGCCCACCTTGGCCTCCCAAAGTGCTGGGATAATAGGCGTGAGCCACCACGCCTGGCCTGCTAATTTTTAATATTTTTTGTAGACACAGGGTTTCACCATGTTGCCCAGGCTGCTCTTGAACTCCTGAGCTCAAGTGATCTGCCTGCCTTGGCCTCCCAAAGTGCAGAGATTACAAGTGTGAGTCACCATGTCAGACCAGTTTGCTTTATTTCTTAAGCCTCACAACATCCCTGTAGTTATTGTGGGGTAGGTATCTGCTATGGTTTGAATGTCCACTCCAAAAGTCATGTTGAAATTTAATTGCCATTGTAACAGTACTAAGAGGTGGAACTTTTAAGAGGTGATTAGGCCATGAGAGCTCTCATAAATGTATTAACGACATTATTGTGGGAGTGGGTTCATTATTGCAGGACGGGGTTCCTCATAAAAGGATGAGTTTGGTGCCCCGTTTGTTTGTCTCTCAAGGTCTCTTGCTTTTCCACCTTCTGCTATGGGATGTCATAACAAGAAGACCTTCATCAGATGCTGGTACCTTGATCTTGAACTTCCCCACCTGCAGAACTATGAGAACATAAATTTCTATTCACTTAAAATTACCCAGTCTGTAGTATTCTGTTATAGCAGCAGAAATCAGACTAAGGCAGTATCCCTAAGGGTAAATTGAGTTTATTCCCGAGAGTAAACTGAGGCTCAGAAGTTAATTGTCCATTGACCCAGAGCCTGTGTGTGGCAGTTCCTGTGATTCCAAACAAGGCACTTCCCAATATGTCATTCTAAATCTACAAATTTCATTTATGTCTTGTAAGTGTAGAAATCAGAAACATCATAAAAGCTCAGTCTCTTACATGGTCTTAGACTTTGCCAAATTAAGATTTATAGAATTAATAAATAAGTGTATGAGGCTGGGCGCAATGGCTCATGCCTGTAATCCCAGCACTTTGGGAGGCTGAGGTGGGTGGATCACCTGAGGTCAGGAGTTTGAGACCAGCCTGGCCAACATGGCAAAACCCTGTCTCCACTAAAAATACAAAAATTAGCCAGTAGTGGTGGTGCGTGGCTGTAGTCCCAGCTACTCAGGAGGCTGAGGCAGGAGAGTTGCTTGAACCTGGGAAGTGGAGGTTGCAGTGAGCCAAGATCCCACCACTGCACTCCAGTCTGGGCAACAGAACGAGACTCTGTCTCAAAAAAAAAAATTAATTAATTAAAAAGTGTATGAGAAATTTGACTCTTCTTGAACAAAGCATGCATTATTTAATTGTTGAGTTTATTTAATTTTCTGTTGACCATATTTTGTTTTGTTGCCTTAATATGATAATAGGGCAGAGACAATATTGTAGAGAGTTCAGCACAGTGGCCTGAAAAATTGAGGATACTAGAAAAGTTCTTTTATCTATTAATCTATCCAGCAGATATTTATTGCAGCCCCTATTGTATGCAGGCACTGCTGGGATACAGCAATGGATACATCAGGCAAGGTTCTTGCTCTTATAGAAAAGACATTATAGAGAGAGGAGAAGAACATTTATTCCATCAATAAATACATAAAAAAGACAATTTCAGATAGTGTAAATAACAGCTAAGAAGACAATAAAACAGGATGATTGGATACAGGAGATGGGAAGAGATGGTGAGAAGTGGGGAAGACTTAGATATAGTTAAATGGAAAGGCTTGTCTTTGGAAGTGGCATATGAGCTCAGTACTTCTTTTTTTTGAGACAGAGTCTCACTCTGTTGCCCAGGCTGCAGTGCAGTGGCACAATCTTGGCTCACTGCAACCTCTGCCTCCTGGGTTCAAGCGAGTCTCATGCCTCAGCTGGGATTACAGGCGTGTGCCACCATGCCCAGGTAATTTTTGTATTTTTTTGTAGAGACAGGGTTGCGCCATGTTTACTAGCCTGGTCTCGAACTCCTGACCGCAAGTGATCAGCCCACCTCAGCCTCCCAAAGTGCTGGGATTACAGGCATGAGCCACTGCACCTGGCCCTCAATACTTTGATCATTAGAGGAAACCACTGAGCAAAGAACCAGGACTCATTCAGTGGGAACAGCAAGTGCAAAGACTCTAAGGTAGGAACAAGCTTGGCACTTCCTTGAAATAAGAAGAAAAAATAATTGTAAATAATGAAACTAAAAATCCTTACAAGGCCTTTTTTGTCCATTTAAAAACAATACAGGCTTTTAATCACCAAATGCATCAGTCATCTTTATTTACCTTCTAGAAAAAAGGATAGGAGTGGCTGAGGTGTACATTTCCTTTGAAGTATTTTGAAGGAAAAAACTGGTTTCAGCTTGTTGATTCTTATTACAGTGCCAAAATATGTACTAGTCTTTCTTCAGTGGATATTTGAGAACCAAAATTTTTATACTTAGGATTGTCGGTACATCTGTGCAACGTTAGTTTCTTTTAAGAAACTTTACCAAGAACCTGGAATTCAGTATCCTAATTTATAAATCTGATTTCTTTTTTTTAACTTTTAAGTACAGGGTACATGTACAGGTTTGTTACATGGGTAAACTTGTGTCATGGGAGTTTGTTGTACAGATTATTTTGTCACTCAGGTATTAAGCCTCGTACCCATTAGTTATTTTTTCTGATCCTCTCCCTCCTCCCGCACTCCACCCTTCACCCTCCTGCAGGCCCTAGTATCTGTTGTCGCCCTCTCTGTGTCCATGTGTTCGCTTCATTTAGTTCCCACGTATAAGTGAGAACATGTGGTATTTGGCATTTTGTTCCTGTGTTAGTTTGCTAAGGATAATGACCTCCAGCTCCATTCACATTCCTACAAAGGGCATGATCTTGTTCTTTTTAATGGCTGCATAGTATTCCATGGTGTATATGTACCACATTTTCTTTGTCCAGTCTACCATCCATGAGCATTTTGGTTGATTTCATGTCTTTGCTGTTATTAATAGTGCTGCCTTGAATGTATGCATGCATATGTCTTTATGATAGGATAATTTGTCATCTGGGTATATACCCATCAATGGGATTGCTGGGTCAAATGATAGTTTTGTTTTTAGGTTTTTTGAGGAATCGCCACGCTGCTTTCCACAATGGTTGAACTAATTTACACTCCTACCAACAGTGTGTAAGTGCTCCTTTTTCTCTGCAACCTCACCAGCACCTGTTATTTTTTGACTTTTTAGTAAGAGCCATTCAGACTGGTGTGAGATGGTATCTCCTTGTGGGTTTGATTTGCATTTTTCTATTGATTAGTGATGTTGAGCTTTTTTTCATATGCTTATTGGCTGCATATATGTCTTCTTTTGAAAAGTGTCTGCCCATGTCCTTTACCCACTTTTTAATGGAGTTGTTTTTTTCTTATAAACATAAATCTGATCTTTAAGTGCACAGTTGTCCACACCCATGAAAATATAGAAATTTATGCCCACTTTTTCTCTCTTCTCATTCTTTCCTCACTCCATGTGTTATTCAGAAGTTTCTCTTTTTACTTTCTTACTCTCTTATATATACACACACACTCAGATAATATCACACGAATACCCATTGTGTACATTTTTCTAAATGTTTATATAAAATGTCCAGAATAGGCAACCCTATAGAGTTAGAAAATTAGTTTAGTGGTTACCTAGGACTGGGGGTATGGGAGAATTGTATATGATAGCTAAGGGCTGCAGGATTTCTTTTTGTGGCAATGAAAATGTGAAAGCAATTGAGGTGATGGATGCACAACTTTTTGAATAGACTAAAAGCCATTGAATTGTATACTGTAAATGGGTGAATTGCATGATATATGAATTATATTTCAATAAAGTTGTTGAAAAAGCTAATAGAAAGCCAGGCACAGGCCAGGCGCCATGGCTCACACTTGTAATCCTAGCCTTTTGGGAGGCCAAGGTGGGCAGATGCCAGGAGTTCAAGACCAGCCTGGCCAACATGGTGAAACCCCATCTCTACTAAAAATACAAAAATTAGCAGGGCATGGTGGCACTTGCCTATAATCCCAGCTGCTTGGGAGGCTGAGGCATGAGAATTGCTTGAACCTGGCAGGCAGAGGTTGCAGTGAGCCAAGATCGTGCTGCTGCATTCCAGCCTAGGTATCAGAGCAAGATTCTGTCTCAAAAAAAGAAAAAAAAAAAAAAATGAAGCCAGGCACTGTGGCACGCACCTGTAGTTCTAATAGCTGATAGAGGAGAAAAATGAAATAACAATAGTTTGATACAAAGCAAGGCATGAAGGGTGAAATAAAGGAATAAAAAACAGATGGGACAAACGAGTAGAAAGATGGTACACTTAAACCCAAGCATTTTTGATAATTACATTTAACTAGACTGAAGATTCTCCTTGAAAATATATACATTGAAATGCAAAGGGCCAAGAAATAACAAGATTGACTTTGAAACTATAATAACTAAGACTGTATAATATTGGTTCAAGAATAGACACACAGATCAGTGGAACAGAACGCTGATCCTGGGACAGATCTGCATGAAAAGAGTCACATGATTTATAAGAAAGACACCACTACAATTCAGCAGGGGAAAGGATGGTCTTTTCAATAAATGGTGCCAGGTCCACTGGGTTTCAATATGGAAAAAAATTAACCCTCATTCCTACTGCATACCATAAAAAATTAATTTGAGATGGTCAAATACCTAGATGTAGGTTTAGACCAGTCCAAATAAAGCTCTGGAAGAAAATATAGGAAAATATCTTCATGACCTTAGTGTAGAGAAAAATATCATAAGCAGGACACAAATGTACTATCTGTAATAGAAAAGACTGATAAATTATACTTCAGTAAAATTAAGAACTTCAGGCTGGGTGTTTTGCCTCAAACCTGAAATCCCAACACTTTAGGAGGCCAAGGTGGGCGGATAGCTTGAGTCCAGGAGGTCAAGACCCAGCCTGGGCAACATGGCAAGACTCCATCTGTATAAAACATTTTTAAAAAATTAGCTAGGTGTGATGGCACATGCCTGTAGTCCCAGCTATTCAGGAGGCTGAGGTGGGAGATTAGCTTGAGCCCAGGAGGTCAAAGCTACAGTGAGCCATGATTGGGCCACTGTGCTTCAGCCTGGGTGACAGAGTGAGACCCTGTCTCAAAGAAAAAATAATTAAGAACTTCTGTTTATCAAAAGACAGAATTAATTGAGTGGAAAAGCAATGGACTGAGAGAAGATAGTTATAGATATATATTTTTGAGATAGAGTCTTGCTCTATTGCCCAGGCTGGACTGCAGTGGCAGTCTTAGCTCACTGCAACCTCTGCCTCCTGGGTTCAAGCAATTCTTGTGCCTCAGCCTCCTGAATAGCTGGGATTGCAGTCGCACCACCACACCCACTAATTTTTGTATTTTCATTTGAGATGCAGTTTTGCCATGTTGGCCAGGCTGGTCTCGAACTCCTGGCCTCAAGTGATCTGCCCGCCTCGGCTTCCCAAGCTGCTGGGATTACAGGTGTGAGCCACTGTGCCTGGCCTTGAGAGAAAATATCTTTAATACATATATCCAATAAAAATCTCATACATAGACTATGCAAGGAGACTCCAAAACTTCATGAAAAATGGAATTAAAAGGGAAAACATAAACTTTATTTCTCAACATACTTCATCAGGCTCAACACACTTTTGTAAGCAGTGACACCAGCCATTTTGTCCACCCCTAAAGAACTGAGGATCCTGGGAATTTAACCATGTCAATGCAGTCTTTTTTACATTATCAACTGAAGAAAAATTGGTGCCCTTTAAAGATTTTTTTGAGGCAAAAAAAGTAAGAAGGAGCTAAATCAGGATTGTAAGGTAGACTTATAATGAGTTCTCATCAAAATGTTCACAAATGTCCCTTGACTGATGAGAGGAATGAGCAGGAGCATTGTCATGGTGGAGAAGAACTCTCTGGTGAAGCTTTCCAGGCATTTTTCTGCTAACTGGCTAACTTTCTCAAAACTCTGATAATAAGCATTGTCATAATATTGTCATTTTTTTTTGAGACAAAGTCTCGCTCTGTCGCCCAGGCTAATGTGCAGTGGCGTGATCTCATCTCACTGCAACGTCCGCCTCTCAGATTGAAGCGATTATCCTGCCTCAGCCTCTCAAGTAGCTGGGATTACAGGCATTGAGCCACCATGCCTGGCAATATTGTCATTCTTTGGTCCTTCAGAAAGTCAATAAGCAAAGTGCATTGAGCATCCCCCAAAAATGTTGCCATCACCTTTGCTCTTGTTTTTTTTTTTTTTCTGAGACAGGGTTTTGCTCTGTCACCCAGGCTGGAGTGCAGTGGCGCTATCACGGCTCACTGCAGCCTCAACCTCCTGGGCTCAAGCGATCCTCCCACCTCAGCCACCCAAGTAGCTGGGACTATAGCCACATACCACCATGGCTGGCTAATTTTTAAGTTTTTTTTATAGAGACAAGGTCTTACTATGTTGTCAGGCTTGTCTGGAATTCCTGAGAAGTGATCCTCCTGCCTTGGTCTCCGAAAGTGCTAGGATTACAGATATGAGCCACTGTGCTCAGCCCTCCTTTACTCTTGACAAGTCCACTTTTGCTTTGACTGGACCACTTTCACCTCTTGGTAACTATTGCTTTGATTGTGCTTTCTCTTCAGGATTGTACTGGTAAACCATGTTTCATCTCCTATTACAATTCTTCTATTAAATGTTTTAGGATCTTGATCCTACTTGTTTAAAATTTCCGTTGAAAGCTCTGCTCTTGTCTGCAGCTGATCTGGGCACAATGGTTTTGGCACCCATGCAGTGGAAAGTTTGTTCAACTTTAATTTTTTAGTCAGAATTGTGTTAGCTGAACCAATTGAGATGTCTATAGTGTTGGCTGTATAGTATTGTTTCTGCTGTTAATTGTCAGTCGTCTTCAATTAGGGCTTGAAGAAAATTATATTTTTTCCTTGCAAATTGATGTGAATGGTGTGTTGTTGCAGGCTTCATCTTCAATATCACCTCATCCCTCCTAAAATGAGTTATCCATTTGTAAGCTGCTAATGTCTTTGAAGCATTGTACCCATAAACTTTTTGTAAAACATCAATAATTTCACTGTTCTTCCACTTAAGCTTCACCATAAATTTGATGTCTTGTTATTTCTTCAATTTTAGCTGAGTTCATGTTGCTCTGATAAGAGCTGTTTTCAAATTGATGTCTTATCCTTCTTAGGGCTTTAAACTAGATCCTGTTCAGACATGTTATATTAAGTTTAGTATGAGTTTATTTTGGTGCAAAAACAAATAAATCCATGCATAGTTTTTTTTCATAATACACATTTTCCATGAACTTTTCAAAGGCTCCTCCTGTAAGAAACTCCTACAAATTAGTGATAAAAAGACAGACAACTCAATATTCTTAAATGAGTAGAAATGTGTACCTCAAAGAAAGAGAATATCCATACGGCCACTAAATGTAAAAGGTGTTCATCATGCTTAGGTATCAAGAAGCCAAATATAAGCCATAATGAAATACCACTATACCTCCACCAGAATTTCAACACCAAGTTTTGGTGAGGATGCAGAGCAAATGGAACTCTCATACATTGCTCATGGGAATGCAAATTTGTACACCACTTTGGAAAAATTTTTGGCAGTATCTACAAAGCCAAACATACGCACACTCATTGAACCAGCAATTCCACTCTTCAGTATGAACACTACAGAAGTGAGTGCTTATATCCACCAAAAGACATGGATGAATGTGTTCATAGCAATTACAGTAATGGCCCTAACCTGATAAAAATTCAAATGTTCATCGTGAGTCGAATGAATACATAAATTGTGAATGAATGATAGTGATATAATAATGATACAGAAATAAAAATGAACAAACCACATTCAACAACATAGATGAATCTCACATACAAAATATTGAAAGAAGATAGACATAAAAATAATATATTGTATGATTTCATTTGTATGTAGTTCAAAAACAAGCAGAACTAATCTGTGGTAAAATTCAGATAGTCATCATTTTTAATGAAGTATTGATGGAATGGCAGGAGGAAGCTTTGTGGAATGCTGGAAATGTCTATATCTTTAGTTGATGTTTATGTAAAAATTCATTAAGCTGTACATGTAAGATTTATGCACCTTACTGCATATAAGTTATCTCAAGAATAAATAAATGGGTTGGTTGAGAGTTATATCCATATATCAGTAGACAGAATGATGGTGAATAAAATAAGCTTGATATTTGATTTTATAGGTATCAATAAGAATTCTTGGGTGGAACATGTATATGGAATATAGAATTTAAGTGAAACTTTGGTTAAAAATATGTAATATGCTAGGTGTGGTGGCTCACACCTGTAATCCCAGCACTTTTGGAGGCCAAGGCAGGCAGATTGTTTGAGCTCAGAAGTTTGAAACCAGCCTGGGCAACATGACAAAACCCTGTCTCTACTAAAAATACAATGGTATTTGTATTTTTATATTAGGGAAGCATCTTTTAAAAATTAATTAATTAATTAATTAAAAAGGTCTTGCTGCAGTGCCCAGGCTGGTCCTGAACTCCTGGTCTCAAGTGATCCTCCCAGCTACTCAGGAGGCTGATGTGGGAGGATTGCTTGAGCCCAGGAGGTTAAGGCTGCAGTGAGCCATGATCGCGGTACTCCAGCCTGGGCAACAGAGTGAGACTCTGTCTCAAAAAAAAAAAGAAAGTAATATAATATGAATAATAATAGTAGTATAGTAGTCAAAGTGCCTATTTGGAGAAAAAACAACTAGAAAACAAAAGTGAACGAGATTTGGGCTATTTGCATTTCCTAAATAAATTATGTCATATAGAATATCATCATCATAAAAGTCAATAGGTTTTCTGGGGAGAAAGTACCATGTTTGTATATTTCAGTGTCTAGTCAGAACAATATAAATAACTCTAGGTATTTCCTAAACTATGGTGTACAAAATACTGTAGTCATACAAGATGTTAATATGTTTTCTTGGGGGAAAATACCATGTTTGTATATTTAAGTGATCTGTCAGAACAACAGAAACCACTCTAGGTATTTCTAACACTGAGCCATTAACACAGCGGGTAGTTTGCAAAAGTGTTAGTGGGGCTGAAGAGACAAAAAGGTGAATGGGTGCTTCCCAGATATCAGTAAGTGCTGGAAGCTGCCAACTCCTAAGGCTGGAGGAGCAAAAGGGAAAGGAACATTGCCCAGATCCCATGAGTGCTGTGCTGCTGAGACTTCTAACACCACACTGCCACTGCTGTTTTGCAGGAAGCTAGGAATCCCAGTGATGGCTCAGGATTCTGGGAGCCACAGTCCCATTTTTGCTGAACTCCTGGCCTCAAGAGATCCTCCTGTGTCGGCCTCCCAAAGTGCCAGGATTACGGGTATGAGCCAGTGTGCCCAGCCTACATCTACCTCTTTACTTCCGGATTTCTCAAAACCTTTCATATGCTACTGTGTTCAAAAGAGAGTTATAGTTGATGGCACTTCTCGTTTTATATGATTAAAGACGTATTATTTTCCCCCACAGAACACATTTGTAACATCTGATAAGACCTCAGACTAGAATAAAAACAGAAACAAACAAAAATGCTATTGTTGTTGGAGTATAATAAGGACATAGAACAGCAGATTATATAAAAAATGCTTCCTTATCTGAGTGGCTCACACCTGTAATTGGAGCACTTTGGGAGGCCGAGGTGAGAGGATCACTTGAACCCTGTTCAGGACCAGTCTGGGCAATGCAGCGAGACCTTGTCTACAAAAACTTTTCAAATTAATTAATTATTTTTAAAAAGATGCTCTCCTAACATAAATTATAAACATTTCATAGGGGCAAGTAAAAATGGCATGTAAGAATCCAAATATACCAACATTCTGAAAACTAATTATCTTAAAGGGATACTATTGACACATTCTTACATTTTTTTCTTTCTTTCTTTTTTTTTTTTTTTTGGAGACAGAGTCTTACTCTTTTCCCAGGCTGGAGTGCAGTGGCATGATCGCGGCTCACTGCAGCCTCCACCTCCTGGGTTCCAGAGACCCTCCTGCCTCAGCCTCTTGAGTAGCTGGGACTACAGGCGCCTGCCACCACACCCGGCTAATTTTTGTATTTTTAGTAGAGACGGGGTTTCGCCATGTTGGCCAGGCTGGTCTCAAACTCCTAACCTCAGGTGATCTGCCGGCCTTGGGCTCCCAAAGTGCTAGGATTACAGGCGTGAGCCACCGTGCCCAGCTAAAATTCTTGCATTTTTAGAGTCTTGTGTTAATGGTCATTTATTATTTTGGTAGCTCATTACATGACCACCTTCCTCTTTGGGAGAGTCACAACGGGAAATATAAGGAATGCCAGTCTCTGTTTACTACATGGAAGCTGCAGGGGAATGATAGCCTTTCTCCTTTTTTTTTTAGACAGAGTCTTGCTCTGTTTTCCAGAGTGCAGTGGCATGATCTTGGCTCACTTCAACCTCCGCCTCCTGGCTTCAAGCCATTCTCCTGCCTCGGCCTCCCGAGTAGCTGGGATTATAGGCAACTGACACCATGCCTGGCAAATTTTTGTATTTTAGTAGAGATGGGGTTTCACCATGTTGGTCGGGCAGGTCTTGAACTCCTGATCTCATGCAGTCCACCTGCCTTGGCCTCCCAAAGTGCTGGGATTACAGGCATGAGCCACCCTGCCCGGCCCAGCCTTTCTCCTTAATTCTGGTAGCTAGAGCATGGACTGTAACATGAGTACAGTTACTTTATCTACAGAGACATTGTAAGTTCAGAGGCGTGAGAGTTAGCATCCAGAGGCAGCAGACACCAGCAGCACAGCTGTCTCTCCCGCAGGATCATTGCCAGCAGAACATCCTACACCAATGGCTCTTTGGGCAGGGTCTTGGCTGTGCTTTGTCTGTCTAGCTTCATGCCCAAGTTTGGTAAGTTTTCTTGCTTATTGTACAACCTTTAACCCTTCCCAAAATTATTTTTCTCATTAACTGAGCCGGATTTATTTTCTGTTGTTTGCAACCAATAATTCTAACTAAAACATTCTTAGAAAGTAGAGAAAACCAAAATGGCAAACAATATTCAAAAATTTTTTTTCTAACCAACAAGAAAGAAAAGATTTGTTATATGGGAGAAAGTTACTATGAAATAATAGCATTCTAACAGAATGTATAGGTTTAAAAAAGCAGATTTATAAAGATTCAGAAAAACACCATATGATATGGTTTGGCTGTGTCCCACCCAAATCTCATCTTGAATTGTAGCTTGCATAATTCCCATATGTTGTGGGAAGGGCCGGGTGGGAGATAATTGACTCATGGGGGCAGTTTCCCCCACACTGTTCTTGTGGTAGTGAATAAGTCTCACGAGATCTGATGGCTTTATAAGGGCTTCCCCCTTCGCTTGGCTCTCTCATTCTTTCTTGCCTGCTGCCATGTAAGACGTGCCTTTGCTTCTCATTTGCCTTCCACCATGATCATGAGGCCTCCTTAGCCATGTGGAACTGTGAGTCCATTAAACCTCTTTCCTTTATAAATTACCCAGCCTCGGGTATGCCTTTATTAGCAGCGTGAGAACAGATGAATACAGCATATGTAATAGAAAAAAGGGAAAAATTATAAAATGATACCTGACTGTATAAATGTGAATAGTCCCAAAGAAAAGGAAGTAGGGGAGATATGTAAAGAGACTGGGATGGCTGCAATAAGGTTCTCTGTAAACTGCCCTGATATACAATGAGTAGAAGAATGAAAGAGAATGTGTCCCAATATAAATGTGTCTGTAAGGAGAAGGTAGGTATTATGGTCTCCATCTTCATCTCATCTTCAGGGATGATGTACTTATTCCCAAGCTGCTGGAAGTGCTGGCTCATAGATGCATCCTTCATTTGAAATTGCCCTTGGCTGCAGGGGACCACCTTGATCCAAGATTACAATGCCTCCCAGGTGTGGCTCATGCAAGGATAAAAAAATCCTGGCCCCGGCCAGGGTGGTGGCTCACGCCTGTAATCCCAGGATTTTGGGAGGCCGAGGTGGGCAGATCATGAGGTCAGGAGATCGACACCATCCTGGCTAACACGGTGAAACCCCGTCTCTACTAAAAATACAAAAAAATTAGCCAGGTGTGGTGGCAGGCACCTGTAGTCCTAGCTACTCAGGAGGCTGAGGCAGGAGAATGGCATGAACCCAGGAGGCGGAGCTTGCAGTGAGCCAAGATCGCACCACTGCACTCCAGCCTGGGCAGCAGAGGGAGACTCATCTCAAAAAAGAAAAATATCTATCTATCTATCTGTCTGTCTATCTATCTATCTATCTATCTATCTAATCTATCTCTCTCTCTCTCTCTCCTGGCTCCTTTCCCCAATTTGGGATAACTCTAAAGAACCACTCTAGCTCCAGGGCAACCTGTAGGATCAACTAGGCCTCAGTTACAACCACTCTTCCCACTTCTCCATCTGCCTCATCCTCCCTTGTTTTCTGCCTTACAGGTGTCTCTTCCCAGATCACTCTCCAATGAACCTTTTGCATGAAACTGCTCATCTCAGAAACTGTTTTTAAGACAAAGATACAAAGGTTGAAGTCCAAAATAAACGTAAACTTGTAAATCTTCTACCCTTCCTCCTCCTCCTCTTTCTTCTTCTTCTTCTCCTTCTTCCTCCTCCTGCTCCTCCTCCTCTTCCTCTTCTCCTTCTTCTTCTTCTTCCTTCTTTCTCCTTTTTTCTTCTTTCTTCTTCTTTCTTCTCTTTCTCCTCTCTTCTTCTTTCTCCTTCTTCTTTCTTCCTCCTCCTCCTCCTCCTCCTTCTTCTTCCCCCTTCTTTCTTCTTCACCTTCTCTTCTTCTTCCTCTTCTTCCTTCTCCTCCTCCTCCCCTTCCTCCTCCTCCTTCCTCTTCTTCTTCCTGCTTCTCCTCTTCTTCCTTCTTTCTCTTCTTCCTTCCTCCTCCTCCTTCTTCTTCCTCTTCTTATTCTTTCTTCTTCCTCTTCCTCCTCCTTCTTCTTCCTTCTTCTTCTGCTTCCTTCTTCCTCCTCCTCCTCCTGCTGCTGCTGCTTCTGCTGCTGCTGCTTTTTCTTCCTCTTCTTCCTCTTCTTCTTCCTTCTTCTTCTTCCTCCTTCTACTTCTTCATTCTTCTTTTTCTTCTCTCCCTCCCTTCCCTCTTCTTTCTCTTTCATTCTTTATCTCTCTTTCTTTCTTTTTCCTTCCTTCCTTCCTTCTTTCCTTCCTTCCCTCTTTCTTTTCTTTTCTTTTCTTTCTATCTTTTCTTTCAAAGTGTGCTCTTGCTATGTTGCCTGGGCTGGACTCAAACACTAGGCTCAAGTGATTCTCCCACCTCAGCCTGCCAAGGTTGTACTCCAACGGTAGTTTTTTGTTTGTTCCTAGTGGGCCATCACGTACAGCTACTTTTACTTATACTTACTTTTTAGTATGATGAAAACTCAAAAAATATAATGGTTCATGTTTATAAATATTTTTTGTATTCAGTCCTGGCTGGGCCAAATAATTAGAGCTCTGTGCTGAGGGAGGGATTGAATATACTCAGTGCTTCTTAGTCAATGTGAATTTCTGTGGAGCACATTTAGGCAATGCTTATTTTCTCATAATGCTCCCCCCATCTTCCCCCTTTTTTTCATTTTACATATTGTTTTGAATTGGATTTCATAGAACATAGGTATTTTTTTCTTCTTTTTAAACTGTTCTATTAATTTTCTCCTTTCTTATTCCTAGCCAAGAGCCTTGATCCAGGTGAAGCGTGTAAACCTTGCACATGGAATTCCCAGCAAAGAAGCTGTGGGGATCAGGACAGGACCTGGGAAGTGACTGACTTACAGAAACCCGCCATGTCTTGTTCTCTGCTGGAGGCCTCTGCTTCTCCATCTTGTGAACATCCGCAGGCCCCCTGCACCGTAATCTTGCCCTCTTACTGTTGACTCAGTCCTCATGGAAGTGTAGGTGCCCTTCCTTCTGCTCATGACGTTCCAGGGCAGGAGATGAGGGGGCTGAGCAGGGAAGAAGAGAAGGCCCAGCTCCTGTCTGCTCAGACCTGGGCTGACCTCTGCCCTGGGACTCAGGCTGGGACTTGTATTTTACCATAAAGGCCCTATAACAAGTGGTGGTTGGATTTTGGTGTTAGATCAGCTGTGTTGTGGACTGACTGAGATTTTCTGCACTAGCTTTTAATCTAATTGTTACTTGGTTACACTGATTGTTTCAGCTCTTTCATAAGCAGCCCGAGGAACCACTTCCCCAAATAATCTTGGATCTAAGTCTGAAACAGATGAAAGTGAAATCGCTGTGCTCATGGCTGCACATCCACTCACTTCTGCCTCTGCTCTCAGAAGCACCTTAGGGTGGGATTCCTAGGAGCTCACTTTGAAAACTGCTCATTAACATGACTGTTTACTTTCAGAGCACATCCTAGTCTTAAAATTGAGCTTGCCTGTTTGTAGATAATAAATTGCTTAAAACTTGCTGGGATTGGTGTGTATATATAGGCCGTATATGAAGCCAGCGGTAGGAGAAAGCAGAATGGACAGATACTTACCCGATGTGATTTAATGGGGTGTTGAGAAATTCCATGATGAAAATCCATACCCCCATTCATTCCTGAAGTTCCATAGTCAGTAATGCATTTTATTTCACTGTTAAGCAACTGCCTTTTGTGAAGCTTTTTTTTTTTTTTAAATAAAAGTATCCTCATGAAGGATCTCCATTAAGTTGTTGCAACCTTGGAGCCGATCCTTTTGCTTCCTTACTTGATTAAACATCTGGGGTTAATGAATCCTCAAAAGGACAAATGGAAGGAAACAGCCACATCCATACGTCATAATTTTGTCTAGGACGGGCCCTGACTCTGTATGCATTTGTAAAACACATGTGGCAATATCTCTTGTATTTAACTGGGAGACACCTTGCTTTCTCCTTTGGGTGCAGGTAGTTCTGAGGTATTTGAAGAGAGAGCATCTCAAAAGGAAATTTTACTCTTCTTAAATATTCTTTTAGTACCAAAATATATTTTATTACTGTATCATGGTGAAGATGTATGTGCCCATATATACTAATGGGGATTTTCCCCTAAGCATGAGTTGTTTAAAAGAGATAAGAGAATCAGAAACTCAATTCAGAAACAGTATATGTATTTCTACATATTTTCTACAACTTGTTCCTGTTGGATAACAAAATAATAAATTGTGGGCATTTCTTATTTTTTTAATCTTAACAACAAAATATTGCAAAACCACGGTTCATTCATTTACTCAGCAAACATTCATAGAGTACCTACCATGTGCTACTTGGTTTCAGCAGAAAAAAATCAGTCATCAGGGAATATTTGAGGTTGTCCAGTAACTGAGGAAGGAAGGCAGAGAAGGGTGGAGTGCTAGATGGGGAAGAATGGAAGAAGGAGGATAAGAGAGAAAGGATGGATGGAAGGAAGTCCTTAACACATGTTTTGATGTTTTTAATTACACTCATGTTGATGTTCTTTGTTTATATAATAATTAGCCATTTGCTGCTTTTATTTTTTCTGGTGTGCTATAATTTGAAATCAGTTTTAACTTGTTTTTGTATTTGTTTCTTTTCAGTATAAAACAACTTGTGTGGATTAGCTTGCTAAATACATCCAAGATTTGAAGAACTGAAAAAAAAAATCAGTATTAAACCTGCTTTTTAAAAATGTAAGTGAAGTAACTTCTGGCCATGGTTCATTTCAGACCTCTGTAAAGCCTGCAATTACCTCTCAGTGTGTGTGAATTTTTTTCCAAGAGTAAAGTTAACTTGACTCTAGTGAGTCTACTCATTAAGTCTAGGAGTGTTTGTATCTGGTCGCCCTTTTAAAACCTGTAAATTCTAAGAGTAGTATGAATAACATAGGTGGCCGTAGGATTTAGACGCGGTGTGGCAGGCGATGAGCAAATCTTCATTTGGCACTGAGAAGGAAAACACAGAATTGGTAGAACATAAAATAAAAAGCACAGCCCTCTTCTGGAGTCTTTCATCGCTCTTCACCTCACAGACCATTTCACCACCTTATCTACACCAGCGAGAATTGCTAGTTGACTCATTAATGACCCAGGAGGCTTAGAATATGAGGTGTTGGTTTCTCACAGGCATATTTACCCAATTTCTCTTGCTCAGTAATAATAACTACTATTTATTGAGCTTCTACCAAGTGACAGGCATTTGATTAATTCGATTCCATGTTCGTTCTACAAATAGTGTTTCTGAATGCTTGCCGTGTACCAGGCATGACCCTGACACTACTTATTACCTTATCTTCAAGGCACCCTTGCAGGGTAACAGTTAACACTTCAGTGATCTGGATGAGGCTACGAGAGAGGTAAGGAGCGTGCTGACGGTCACCTAGCTAGTGAATGTGAACTGTCTGACTTTCTCTGATTTGCCATATCCTAAAACGTGTTTAGATGCTCTTCCTGGCATGGATGTCAATAAGAGATTGGAACCTCCTGGATTGTGTTCATAAGACGAATGTGATCCTCATCCTTCTAAACCTTGGCTGGAGTCACAGAAAGCAAGGAAGTTAGAGAAACATCCTGTCACACAGCTTTGGTACCTGTGTGGGGAGCTAAGAGATCTGATGTCTAGTTCCAGTCCTTTAATGAATTTCCTCTGTGTTAGATAGCTATCTAATGTCCATGGGAAACAGTTGATCTTATGCCAACCAGGGGGCATGGACCAGATGCTCTCAAGAGTCTGTCTCAGTCAGCTCTTTGCTGAGGGACCTTATGCATGGAGGAAAGTGCACACATCGCTAAGTGGATAGCTTGATGGAATAGTTGTTACAAAATGGACACACTTCTGCAATCAGCACCTTGATTAATAGAAAATTACCAGCACCCCAGAGCCCTTCTCCCCTCATGCTCCAGGAGCAACCAATATCCCGTCTTGTGATGCCTTTGTTTAGTTTGTTTTTATGAATAGAATCATACATTGAATATTCTTTTGTGTCTAGCTTGTTTTACTTATTATGTTTGTGAAATCTACAATATTGTATGCAATACTTTTTTTGCATTCTCTTTGCTCTAATGCTATTCAATTGTATACCTATTTTACAGTTGCTGGACATTTACGTAGTCTCTTGCTTGGGCGTATTACTAATAGTGCTCCTATGAATGTGTTGTGCATATCTTTTCATGATGATCGTATTTTGTTTGTTCAGGGACTAAAGTCATTTTGATTCGGTGGCACTTTGGAATGATGTTGAACTTTAGGTAGCCAAGTGATTTGTCTGCTTCAATGTGATGTTCCAAGGTGCTTACTCAACAGGATCAGATGAAGACGTTTTCATAGGTTACTGTTGTAGGGTGTGGGCAGGTGGAAGCCCTCTCTGATATGTGAGTGGTGTAGTGGGGTTTATTGTCCTGGCAGAGAAGGGTCTCAGTTGCATGGTATAGGAAGGGACTATGTAGGGGAAGGGGAAATAGATCCAGAAAAGAGATGTGTGTGGATTCCCATAGAAACTGTCAGGATATCTTACCAATCAGATCAAGAACCTGGAAAAGTAAGAGCCCCAGGGAAGACTCAGCTTGTGAGACCTGACGTGCCTAGGGAGACGAATAGAGAAAGAAAAATTGAGGCAGGCCTGAGCCCAGAAGGAGCTCTCAAAGAATTTTATGAACAAATTCATTAAGCCTAACTTGTTTTAAGGAAGCTTTGAAAAACCAGTCCCTAAAAGTATGAATCTTGAGCCCAGAATGAACTTAAAAGTATAGAACTAGGAAAAAATGTATTTTCCCAAACAAATATGGGATGTGAGCATGTGGGCTTTGCCTTAAGACCTTTCTGCATTCAGATCACAATTCCACCACTTTGTCTCGTGACCTCTCTGGATCAGCTTCCACATCTGTAAAATGGGGATGGTAAAATCTCCACCTCTAAGATGCCCCCAAAATTTGCTGTAACAATTGACTACAATAGTGTTGGCATTATGCTTCAGGGCACATAGACCTAGCACTAAAAATGATAGTCATTTTATTTCTCATTCTTGTTACTAAGATCACCCATTTGTATCTGATACTTTATGAGAGTTTTCAGATCACTTTTTAAAAATATGAGACTTTGATTTTTTTTTTTTTTTTTTTTGAGACGGAGTTTCACTCTTGTTGCCCAGGCTGGAGTGCAATGACGCGATCTTGGCTCACGGCAACCTCCGCCTCCTGGTTCAAGAGATTCTCCTGCCTCAGCCTCCCAAGTGGCTGGGATTACAGGCATGAGCCACCATGCTCAGCTAATTTTGTATTTTTAGTAGAAATGGGGTTTCTCCATTACGAACTTCTGACCTCATATGATCCACCCGCCTCGGCCTCCCAAGGTGCTGGGATTATAGCCATGAGCCGCCGCGCCCGGCCAAGACTTCAGTTTTTAATTTAAGTGTAGTGAATACTAACAAGAAAAGATTTTTTCTACTTGCCTCATCTTAGACTGAAACTCTGAGGAAGGATGAAGGGAGACATTTGTCATTGTGTCCTTGGCATGTCCCTCCCCAGGGTGAGTCAGTGAAGACACTCTTGGTTGTCTGAACTGGTTTACTTAGTTCACAAGAGACCAATGGAGCTGAGATTTGTGGAAAAATAGGGTCATTTTGCACAAAGGAAATTTGTAATTTTATACATTATACTCTTTTTTCCTTTTTTAAAAAAAAAAAAAAAAAAAGAAAGTCTCAGTTTGTTGCCCAGGCTGGGGTACAATGGTGCAATCCTTGCTCACTGCAGCCTTGAGCTTCTGGGCTCAAGTGATCCTCCCACCTCAGTCTCCTGAGTAGCTGGGACTACAGGTGTGTGCCACCATGCCCGGCTAGTTTTTAAATTTTTTGTAGAGACAGAGTCTTGTTTTATTGCCGAGGCTGGTCTTGAACTTCTGGCTTCAAGTGATCTTCCCACCTTGGCCTCCCACAGTGCTGAGATTATAAGCGTGAGCCACTGCCCCCAGCTGTACTTTCAGTCTTAGGTGTTCTGGCAAGTGGCAAGTATATGAAATTTCGTTTGCCTAAGAGTGCAAGCAACACCCTAGTCTCTCCTCTGTGCCAGTGGTCCTTGAGTTCATGGATGATAGTGGTGAATGCCGTCTGGTTATACCACTTTTGAGGCTGAATGGACTCAGGCACAAGAATGAGGTGGGAGCCCCTTGTCCAGCTTCATCTCTGTCTTCTCTTCATTAGGCCAAGGAAGGCTGTGGGACTGTATGGTTAGCTATTCACTCGGGCTTGCCTGTATCATCACTCCACCCTGTAGTGTGGTAGTTTGTAAGTAGGCAATTTGTAGCCACTGAGATAATGTCATCCCCAAAGAAAAGCATCTACTATGGATTTATCCTTTGAGCCTTTTTCTCTGTGCCCTTTTTGCAGTCTGTGTCACTTTCATTATTATGTGGGGATTGGGGCTTCCTATCTCCTGACTGTCTTTTGTGAACTAAACATTATTTTAGGGAATTCGTACTAAAATTCTAAAAGCACTGCTTGGGGATAGCAGTCTTATTTGGAATTGTGTCACATGTTGTTTGTTTTGTGCTTAATTCGTTCATGATAACTTGGACAATATAGAAATGATCTTGGTTTCATCATGTAACTCGCAAAATGTTTTCTTTTCCATTTTTTTTCTTTAGTGCTTTCTCCTTTTCCTACCAAATATCTAGGCTCACTTTTACCATCAGATAGAGATTTAGTTGGGCTTTTAGAACTCTCTCTTCAAGCAGATGCTTTGTGTGTGTGTGTGTGTGTATGTGTGTCTGTGTGTGTTTGTCTGTAGTTTGTGGGCTGTTAGCAGCTATTTGCTCATCTTGTCAAAGCCATAGCAGTCTTTTCATTCTCAGTTGCTTCGCTTTCTCCTCACCTCTTAGGAAATTGGCAGCCAATGACTTTGATTTTTTTTTTTCCTCTATGAGACAGATATGCTAGCGTGTAACTGTAGACAGAGGAAGAGTTTGCACATTTAGCAAATGATCACATAAGTGGTGTGTATATGTGTGTGTGCATACATGCAGGCTCTATAACTGAGCAAGTAGTCTTTTTTCTCTTAAGTCTCCATACATTTATACATTTAATTAGGAGGCCTAAGTGTCTATGATGGCTTTTAGATATGTAACCTCAACAGTTTTTTAAGAAGGGGGAAGAGTGTCCAAGACATTTTTTACTCCTATTTAGTGGATGTGTGGTTTAATGTTACGGTATTTTGGGGAAACCTGGGTTCTGACTCCATCATTTCAGTGAGCCATGGTTTCCCATTGCTTCAGGAGTAGAGAAATGGGGGAAGGCATTTCAATAGTTCTTCTAGGGTTTTTATGGTTTTAGGTCTAACGTTTAAGTCTTTAATCCATCTTGAATTAATTTTTGTATAAGGTGTAAGGAAGGGATCCAGTTTCAGCTTTCTACATATGGCTAGCCAGTTTTCCCAGCATCATTTATTAAATAGGGAATCCTTTCCCCATTGCTTGTTTTTCTCAGGTTTGTCAAAGATCAGGTAGTTGTAGATATGTGGCGTTATTTCTGAGGGCTCTGTTCTGTTCCATTGATCTATATCTCTGTTTTGGTACCAGTACCATGCTGTTTTGGTTACTGTAGCCTTGTGGTATAGTTTGAAGTCAGGTAGCGTGATCCTCCAGCTTTGTTCTTTTGGCTTAGGATTGACTTGGCGATGTGGGCTCTTTTTTGGTTCCATATGAACTTTAAAGTAGTTTTTTCCAATTCTGTGAAGAAAGTCATTGGTAGCTTGATGGGGATGGCATTGAATCTATAAATTACCTTGGGCAGTATGGCCATTTTCACGATATTGATTCTTCCTACCCATGAGCATGGAATGTTCTTCCATTTGTTTGTATCCTCTTATATTTCATTGAGCAGTGGTTTGTAGTTCTCCTTGAAGAGGTCCTTCATGTCCCTTGTAAGTTGGATTCCTAGGTATTTTATTCTCTTTGAAGCAATTGTGAATGGGAGTTCACTCATGATTTGGCTCTCTGTCTGTTATTGGTGTCTAAGAATGCTTGTGATTTTTGTACACTGATTTTGTATTTAGCAGTAGCTCAAGGCTGTGTGCATCATAATCAAAGAAATGAGATTGGGTTCCCTGGGTGTGGTCTGCATTCCTTCTGTACCGTAGTGCTGTTCTAGTCTCCTGGACAAATCACAGCTCAGAGCTGCTTCAGCCAAGAGGAGACTTAAATTAGGGATGTGCAATTTACAGCCGTTGTAGCAGGATCCATTTAGTCCCTAGGCAGAAGATAACATGTGCTATCACTGTAGAAATTATAGCAGCTTTCCGATTGAAATAGCCCTGAGAGTTTCTTGTGACTATTACCTTGAGCTGAGGTGTAATCCCTTACCAGTGGTAGAATGCTAACTATAATACAACAGTTAATTGTCTTCTGTGTTCTCATTTGTGGTTCAGAACACAAATTGTTACTGTTCCATCAGCTTTTCTTGTTTGTCGTTTGTTTTTTACCTAATTCCTTTCCTGTTTAATAGTAGTTATATGCTTGGCTTGACATAATTAGGCTATTTGGTACTGTGATATTAAGATATTTTAGAGGAAAAGGTCATCAGCTGTCTTTCTGGACTATTCTGGGCATTTTGTACTCTTTTTAGATCTAACTCTTCTTTTTTTTAATTTTACTTTAAGTTCTTGGATACATGTATAGAACATGCAGGTTTGTTACATAGGTATGAATGTGCCATATTGGTTTGCTGCACCTATCAACTCATCATCTAGGTTTTAAGCCCCGCATGTATTAGGTATTTGTCCTAATGCTCTCCCTCCCTTTTCCCCCCCACTCCATGAAACGCCCCAGTGTGTGATGTTCCCATCCCTGTGTCTGTGTGTTCTCACTGTTCAACTCCAAATTATGAGTGAGAACATGCAGTGTTTGTTTTTCTGTTTCTGTGTTAGTTTGCTGAGGATGATGGTTTCCAGCTTCATCCATGTCCCTGCAAAGAACATAAACTCATTCTTTTTTTATGGCTGCATAGTATTCCATGGTGTATATGTGCCACATTTTCTTTATCCAGTCTATCATTGATGGGCATTTGGATTGGTTCTAAGTCTTTGCTATTGTAAACAGTGCTGCAATAAATATAACGTATGGGTGTGTCTTTATAGTAGAATGATTTATAATCCTTTGAGTATATACCCAGTTATGGGATTGCTGGGTCAAATGGTATTTCTGGTTCTAGATCCTTGAGGAATCACCACACTGTCTTCCACAATGGTTGAACTAATTTACACTCCCACCAACAATGTAAAAACATTTCTATTTCTCCACATCCTCTCCAGCGTCTGTCATTTCCAGACTTTTTAATGATCGCCATTCTAACTGGCATGCGATGGTATCTTATTGTGGTTTTGATTTGCATTTCTCTAATGACCAGTGATGATGAGCTTTTTTTCATATATTTATTGGCCACATAAATGTCTTCTTTTGAGAAGTGTCTTTTCATATACTTCGTCCACTTTTTGATGGGGTTGTTTGGTTTTTTTCTTGTAAATGTGTTTAAGTTTCTTGTAGATTCTGGATGTTAGACCTTTGTCAGATGGATAGATTGCAAAAATTTTCTCCCATTCTGTAGGTTGCCTGTACACTCTGATGATAGTTTCTTTTGCTGAGCAGAAGCTCTGTAGTTTAATTAGATCCCATTTGTCAATTTTGGCTTTTGTTGTAATTGCTTTTGGTGTTTTATTCATTAAGTCTTTGCCCATGCCTATGTCCTGAATGGTACTGCCTAGGTTTTCTTCTAGGGTTTTTATATTTTTAGGTCTTACGTTTAAGTCTTTAATCCATCTTGAGTTAATTTTTGTATAAGGTGTAAGGAAGGGGTCCAGTTTCTGTTTTCTGCATATGGGTAGCCAGTTTTCCCAGCACTATGTATTAAATAGGGAATCCTTTCCCCATGGCTTGTTTTTGTCAGATTTGTCAAAGATCAGGTGATTGTAGACGTGTGGTGTTATTTCTGAGGCCTCTGTTCTGTTCCATTGGTCTCTGTATCTGTTTTGGTACCAGTACCATGCTGTTTTGGTTACTGTAACCTTGTAGTATAGTTTGAAGTCAGGTAGCATGATGCCTCCAGCTTTGTTCTTTTTGCTTAGGATTGTCTTGGCTATACAGACTCTATTTTGGTTCCATATGAAATTTAAAGTAGTTTTTTTTTTTTATCTAGTTCTGTGAAGAAAGTCAATGGTAGCTTGATGGGGATAGCATTGAATCTATAAATTACTTTGGGCAATATGGCCATTTTCTTGATATTGATTCTTCCTATCCATGAGCATGGATTTTTTTTCCATTTGTTTGTGTCCTCTCTTATTTCCTTGATCAGTGGTTTGTAGTTCTCCTTGAAGAGATCCTTCATGTCCCTTGTAAGTTGTATTCCTAGATATTTTATTTTCTCTGTAGCAATTGTGAATGAGAGTTCACTCACGATTTGGTTCTCTGCTTGTCTATTTTTGTTGTATAGGAATGCTTGTGGTTTTTGTACATTGATTTTGTATCCTGAGACTTTGCTGAAATTGTTTATCAGCTTAAGGAGTTTTTGGGCTGAGACAATGGGGTTTTCTAAATATGCAATCATGTCATCTGCAAACAGAGACGTTTTGACTTCCTCTTTTCCTGTTTGAATATCCCTTATTTCTTTCTCTTTCCTGATTGCTCTGGTCAGAACTTCCAGTACTATGTTGAATAAGAATGGTGAGAGAGGGCATCCTTGTCTTGTGCCAGTTTTCAAAGGGAATACTTCCAGCTTTTGCCCATTCAGTATGATACTGGCTATGGGTTTGTCATAAATAGCTCCTATTATTTTGAGATATGTTCCAACAATACCTACTTCATTGAGAGTTTTTAGCATGAAGAGGTGTTGAATTTTATCGAAGGCCGTTTCTGCAACTATTGAGATAATCATGTGGCTTTTGTCGTTGGTTCTGTTTAAGTGATGGATTATGTTTACTGATTTGCATGTGTTGAACCAGCTTTGCATCCCAGGGATGAAGCCGACTTCATCATGGATAAGCTTTTGATTTGCTGTTGGATTTGGTTTGCCAGTATTTTATGAGGATTTTTGCGTTGATGTTCATCAGGGATATTGGCCTGAATTTTGTGTGTGTATGTGTGTGTGTGTGTGTCTACCAGATTTTGGTATCAGGATGATGCTGGCCTCATAAAATGAGTTAGGGAGGAGTCCCTCATTTTCTACTGTTTGGAATAGTTTCAGAAGGAATGATACCTCCTCTTCTTTGTACCTCTGGTAGAATTTGGCTGTGAATCCATCTGGTCCTGGGCTTTTTTGGTTGGTAGGCTATTAATTACTGCCTCAATTTCAGAACTTGTTGTTGGTCTATTCAGGGATCGACTTTTTCCTGGTTTAGTCTTGGGAGGGTGTAAGTGTCCAGGAATTTATCCATTTCTTCTAGATCTTCTAGTTTATTTGTGTAGAGGTGTTTATGGTATTCTCTGATGGTAGTTTGTATTTTTGTGGGATCAGTGGCGATATCCCCTTTATCATTTTTTGTTGTATCTATTTGATTGTTCTCTCTTTTCTTCATTATTAGTCTGGCTAATGGTCTATTTTGTTAATTTTTTCAAAAAACCAACTCCTTGAGGCCACGATTTCGAGACCAGCCTGGCCAACATGGTGAAACCCTGTCTCTACTAAAAATGTAAAAATTAGCCTGTGTGGTTGCACATGCCTGTAGTCCCAGCTACTTGGGACACTGAGGCATGAGAATCGCTTGAACCCAGGAGGTGGAGGTTGCAGTGAGCAGAGATCATGCCACTGCACCCCAGCCTAGGCTACAGAGTGAGACTGTCTGAACAACAGAAGACTATATAGAGCACACTCTCACTCTCAGAAGTCCCCCAGAATGCACAATACATTATACAGTGACTATGCCTGTTCTTGTTAGTTTGGAAGAAGCAGAACAATCTGTCACTGCTCAAAATAAAAGAAAATGTCAAAACAATTTGAATAAATTATTAGCATTATAAGTGTCAGGCTGTTCTTGATTTGTGAGAAACAGAAATTTACTATGTTTTGAAGGTAGATATGAGATATTCAGGCTTTGAAACTTGCAAACATTTCAAAGGACAGAGGACCTACTTCCCCGTTTGGCAAAAATTATTCTTTTTAATCTCAGCAAAAGCTAGATAAACTCCTGAAATCTTACGTGTTCTGGAAAAATACCTCGATGCTAGTCTGCTTTCAACTGAACCAATTTGGCTTTTTATAGTTAGGACTTGAAGGATGAATATTTACCAATCTATGAGACTGAAAATTCTTTGCAGCCAGCTGTGAACCCAAAGGCAGGTGCCAGGATGAATGAATGAATCCAGATTAAAGAATTGCCCAGTTTATATCACTTGAGAAATCAAATTATTATCTAAGTTTTATTTAGAGTAAATGTTTAATGTTTTAAATATATATATATATACCTCATAAGCTATTACTGTCATACAAATATAGCAGATATAATACTTTAATAGAGATCTGTACTACCTACTTACTAGAACTTTTTTTATATTTTCCCCATCCTTGCTTTCTCATTTTCTCTTTCTCTCTTTTTTCCTGGACTAATTGAAAGTAAGTTGCAGATATCAATTGACACCTCTATCCTTAAATATTTCAGCCTAAATTTCCTAAGAACCCAGGACATTCTCCTACATAGCCATATATTCTCATTATACCCAGCAAATATTCAATCATATTATCTAATGTACGCTCCACATTCAGAAAAAAAAAATGCCCTTTACCATAGTTTTTGTTTTACTTTTGGTTTTGATCAAAGATTCCATCAAAAATGGCTCACGCCTGTAATCCCAGCACTTTAGGAGGCCGAGGTGGGCGGATCACCTGAGGTCAGGAGTTCGAGACCAGCCTGACCAACATGGAGAAACCCTGTCTCTACTAAAAATACAAAATTAGCCGGGTGTGATGGCACATGCCTGTAATCCCAGCACTTTGGGAGGCCGAGGCGGGTGGATCACAAGGTCAGGAGATCGAGACCATCCTGGCTAACAAGGTGAAACCCCATCTCTACTGAAAATACAAAAAATTAGCGGGGTGTGGTGGCAGGTGCCTGTAGTCCCAGCTACTCGGGAGGCTGAGGCAGGAGAATGGCGTGAACCTGGGAGGCGGAGCTTGCAGTGAGCCGAGATTGTGCCGCTGCACTCCAGCCTGGGTAACAGAGCAAGACTCTGTCTCAAAAAAAAAAAAATTACAAAGAGCAATTGGTTGTCATGTTTCTTTCATCTCTTTTTTGAACTCTTTTGTCTCCCTGTCTTTTTTGTGTTTTATTTTGAGTTTTATGATGTTAACATGTTTTAAAAGTCAAAGACAGTTGTCTGGTAAAATGTCCTGTAGTCTAGATTCATCTAACTGTTGGTGTCCTCATAATTAGATTCAAATTAAACATTGCTAGCAAGTGTACATTGCTTCTCTTCAGAAGGTGCATGATATTAGCTAGGCTAAGTTTAATCACTTGGCTAAGTTGGTGTTGACCAGACCTTTCCATTGTAAAGGTGCCTAATCCTCTTGATAACTAAGAAGGCACCTGTGGGGTAATCTTAGAGACCATGTGCATATTTTTTTCCCTGACAGTGATTCACCCAATGGTTTTAGCATCTATTTTTGATCCTTATATGAATCAATTATTAAGTTGCTGGTTGCAATATGGTACTAACTTGATTTCTAAAGTCATTTTACTGAAGAAAAATTCTCCTTTCCATCTCCATGTCCTGCTTGGGGAAAATCTTGGCCCCAAAGATGCATGACAAAAGGATTGATGAAAGTGAAACTTAAAAACAACTATCCAAACACACATTAACTATGAAGATGTTTGAAGGGTTTTCTTTTCCTTTCTTAGTGGGTATGCAGGAAACCTGTATCTTAGAATGAGAGCTCTTTATTTTAGAGATTTATACTTAAAATAATCTTTATTGATGCAGATGAGGAAAAACTAAATAAATTGCCATTCTGATCAGTGCCACAATCTGAAAAGCTATGATGTATACCATACCATTTGAAAATGTCTTAGAAGTAGTTCCTTATAAAGCATATTATATTGAAATCAAAGGGGCATTAAAACCATGGAATTCCTTTGAAAGGTGGGATAAAGCAGAAATTGTTTTGTCTTGGTACTTCTTGATCTAGGCTAATAATGCTTTGGAGGAATTTGTCCTGAGGCTTTTTACTCATTCTGCTCATGACTGGCTCACTTAGTAAGTGTTATCTGATGAAGATCTTCTTTCACTTCTGGAAGTACAGCGTTATTCTATTTTTTTGAGGTATTAGTGGGCAGCAGGAAAAGATCGACTCTAGGCATTGCAATGTAAAACCCACCCGTCCATCTTGAAATTGGTGATGTCCTGCATGCTATATAAGTTCTCCCGCTTGCAATTTATAATGAGGAGACATATTTTTGAAGCAATTAACTGTTCCTTTTAAGTCAACAAAATTGTTCTTTATTATTGGAGTAAGGACTTTAGCACTCTCCAGGAAATCATTTATAATTTGCTTCATTTTTCTTTTGTTTCATAAGAGGATTTTAGACACTATCCTTGTGGTCAGTTAGACCTGGACCCATGCATCCTCTTGAGCCGTGAATTTGCTAGTCTCAATCTCCTGGGCTCAAGTGATCCTTGAGCCTTGGCCTCCCAAAGTGTTGAGATTATAGGCATGAGCCACCTTGCCTGGCTGATAACATATTTGAAACTATAATGAAGAGATACTGAGATTATTTCCTATTTTAAAATACTTTGTCCTGCTTTCTAATATATAGCATGACAGTCAACCTCAAAGGGTATGGAAAGCTTACTTTATTGTAAAGACTTGCAAAGAACACTGCTTAAATTTTAGGGACAGGTTCATACCTGCCAAGCAGGTTTATAAAACACTGATGAATAAACACAAGTTTGTCAGAAATCTTACTAAATAACAGTGCATCTTATTCAGTGTAGACAGTCTTCTAAAGTATTTTGGTTGAGTTTTTCTTAGAGCTTAATAACTAGACTAAGAATTAAAATAATAAAACTGGTTTCAAGTCTCTTGAGAGTAAGATATGTCATCTTTCAGGCCTATCATAGTGTCTAGTCTAAAGCAACAGTAAGGCTCCAGTATATTTGTTTGATTAAATTTTCAATTTAGTTTCTAAATTCCTTTAGTCTTATTAGATTTCTCAATCGATAGGTTGCCATCTCACTTGACGTCTACTTGATGGCCATGTTCTCTTCTTGTCTGCCTCCCTTTTCATTCCTATTCTTGATCCTACTGACCAGTCACTTTTGACTTAAAGAATAGCAACTCTTTAAGCTGTTGTATTTGACTTTTTAAAAATTATATAGACAGGATGTATTAAAAACATTTAAAGAATTACATAAAGAGAGCTAGATTACTCAGTACTAAACACTGTGTTAGGATTTTGGTTTTTCGTTGTTTTTTTTTGAGATGGAGTCTCGCTCCGTCGCCCAGGCTGGAGTGCAATGGTGCTGTCTCAGCTCCCTGCAACCTCTGCCTCCTGGGTTCAAATGATCCGCCTGCCTCAGCCTCCTGAGTATCTGGGATTACAGGCACCTGCCACCACACATGGCTAATTTTTGTATTTTTAGTAGAGACAACATTTCACCATGTTGCCCAGGCTGGTCTCAAACTCCTGACCTCAAGTGATCTACCCACCTCGGCCTCCCAAAGTGCTGGGATTACAGGCATGAGCCACCGCAACTGGCCCACTGTGTTAGGATTTGAAATAAAAGGAACTAAGAGCTGGTGCTTGTCCTTGAGAGCTCACAGTCTACAGGTAAAATAGATCTATAAAGAGAGCCGAAAAGTACAGGTCATGGCAAGAAGGTGGCAGGGCAGGGACTAGGGGACAGCTAAAGAGGGTCATGATTCTTTACCTGAGGGATCAATATAGTCCCATAGAAACCCTAGAGCAGGATCTTTAAGGATGAGTTTCCCAGGCAGTCAGGGAATGCAGAGGGAAATCCCTATGGTTTTGTGTGTTGGCTGCAGTGAGGAGCAAGAGGGTCCCCTTGGGGAATTTGGTGAGTATAGATTTTAGAAAGGTTTGGGAGAAGGGCAAGGCATGGAAGATGTTACTAGATGTGGTAGACATGCCAAGTTTGGGAAGGAGGTGTATGGGTTGGATCTAGACAGAAGCGCATATAAGTCGGGGAACAGGTGTGGTGATAGTACGCCAAATCTTGGTGAAGTCAAAGAGCAGGCAAAGGTGGGGGAGTGTGTTCAAGTGAGTTGTGGGTTGGGCAGGTGTTCTCAGGGAGGCAGACGAAATGAGAGGTCTTGGGGTGTGACCTTGAGCATATATTCCTAAAAGGGCCCTATTTTTTATCTCCTCCCTCCTACTGTACTGTCTTTCCTGGGCCATATTCATCACACTGTCTTTCACATGCATTTTTAACCAGTCAAGATCTCATACCTCCATTCCATACTAATTAAAGTCAGTTAAAGTCCTCCACCTTAAATAATCTCATTTGTAACTCAAAGAATCTCATACAGGAAACCTTTTACAACCAACCTCCCCATGCTGAATGGGTTATTTTTTTCATTAGAACTCAGCGTTTACTCATTACAGAGTATTATCACTCATACCCTTTATAATCATATGTTTGCCTGACCTTATGTCTTAAATAAGTTGCTTGAGCCTAAAGATTGAGGGTTTTTTTGTTTTTGTTTTTGTTTTTTTGGCAAGCTAGAAAAGTATCTGGCACTCCTATTTGCTAAATATTTGTAGAAGGAAGGAAGAAGAGAGGAAGGATACGGAATTGAAATTGAGGAAAGGAAGGAATTTGAAACTGAAGAGTCATATGCTTTGCCACATAAACTCTGAAGGTCACGCAGGATGGTAGTGCCAGCAGAAGAAGGAGGACGTTGAGTGAACCTGTGGTTGAATGAGGAGGATGGTAGAGATGCTGGGGAGGTGAGAGTCAGGACAAGAAGGCTGAGGGCAACCTTCCTCAAAGAAGTTGACATTTAGCGGAACGTTCAATGACAATTGCAAAGGAGTTTCAGAGGGCAGAATGGAATGGGTTGGGAGAGGATTTGGTTAAGATTTGCTGAAAACCCTGAACTTTTGGTAAATACTGCTCTGTGTGGGAAATGTTTCAATGAGAATTGACTCTTAATTAACTCACTCTTGGATATCCCTTGAACAAGTTGTCTGGAGAGTTCCTCAGGAGAATGTCTACTTGCAACAACAGTAATAATATTTATCAAGTGCTTGTGTTACCTCATAAACTCTCACACTAACCCTGTGAGGTTGTATTATTATCTTCCACATCTTTTGAATGAAGACAGCTAGACTTAGAGTGGTTAAGAAGTGTTCACAGTCGTCACATTGCTCCTAAGTGGGCCACTACTACAGCCAAGGCAACACATTCTAGAACCTGTCAGGTACCCAGAGAATATCAGAACTGCTGTCCGATCTCCTGAAATTGAAATTAATTTCCTCAGTGACTCAATACCCACTGCCACTCACTCAAGCCCTGCAAATTCAAGCCAAATCATCCTGCCACCACAGGAATCTGATGGGTCACGCTGCTGCCTACTGAAAATGGGGATTTGGGTTAATGATAAAATAGGTTAAAACACATAAAGTAGATAAACTAGGGTAAAATACAGTAAGAATGGGTGAGAGGAGAGAAAAAGAATAGTTTAGTTTAGGAAGCATAATACTACTTAAAATTTCCTGAGAATAAATTTGTCTTCTAGACAACACATATACTTTCTTTTCTTTTTTTAAATTTTTCTTTAATTTTAATTTTTTATTTTATTTATTTATTTTTTTGAGATAGAGTTTCGCTCTTTTGCCTAGGCTGGAGTGAAGTGGTGTGATCTCAGCTCACTGCAACTTCTGCCCCCAGGTTCAAGCGATTCTCCTGCCTCAGCCTCCTGGGTAGCTGGGATTATAGGCGCCCCCCACCACGCCAAGCTAATTTTTGTATTTTTAGTAGAGATGGGGTTTTGCCATGTTGGCCCGGCTGGTCTCAAACTCCTGACCTCAGGTGATCCACCTGCCTGCCTTGGCCTCCCAAAGCACTGGGATTACAGGTGTGAGCCCCTGCGCCTGGCCCACATATGCTTGAAATGTGAGTCAAGATGGTGTGCTGGGAGAGGAAGACGTGGGGTAACAAGAGCATTTATTTTGTTTATTGAGGAAAAAATAAACTGATGGGGATTATTAATGGAATCCTTATTAATGGATTATTTTAAACTTTCCAAAAAGTTTAAAAATCTGTCTATATGGGATGTCCTAATTCAAGGGTTTCTTGAGGTTGAATTCTCTTGCCTCTGTGAAAGAGTCTTTTCGTTGGTGCTGACCGATGGGGACTCTTGGTGGCATTCACAGGGTGATCCCTCCTCAGCAGAGGGGGGAGGATATGCTGCCTCAGCCAGCTGAAGGCCCACCCAAAGTTCAGGCAGCACTGGGCCTGTGTGTGGGAAGGAGTGTCATCCTTCTCTGGCTGCTCTGACAGGATTGAGGAGATCTCTGGAGCGCTTGTCCTTTGGCTGGCAGTTGCCTGGCTTATCATCTGCCATGAAAATGAAGGATGTGTTAGGTAGGAATAACCATGACAACAGCCAAATCAACATTTACTCATTTGTGGAACTCACATCCTTTTACCAAAAATAGCCCAAGTGTCAATGCAAAGTTTCAATGCTCATCAATACCAAACATATACGTTTTTGGTGGGGAGGGAGATATAGTTGTTAGCCCTTCTCCTTGCTTGCTACCCTCTTGTTTCCCTCAGCATTCCCAGTCTTTTCCCTACAGCTTTACCCTGACTCCTTTCCTTGTTGTCTCCCACTGGTATCACGTCAGACCCCCTGGGACCTGCCTCCTCCCAGTGGTCATAAGATTCTGTGGTTCAACCCAGGCCTATCCCTTGCTGTCCTGTGAGGCATCTCTGCTCTCCTCAGCCAGCTCATGTCCCTTAAGCCTTAGAGGAGTCTGTGGAGACTACATAACATCTTTATTTTCTGGTGGCTTGCACTTGGGTAGGTCTTGACAAGCATCATATTCTTGATGACTGACCTGAACCATTTCTGGAGGGGAGCCTCTGGACAGCTGGAAATCTTTCTGAGCAGTTGCAGGAAGTACAGCATCATCATCTTTCAGATTTTCTAGAAATGTCTGAAACTCTTGCACAAGATTATTCAGTTTGCCAACAGACAGATTTGTTCTCTCTTTTGGTAACTTGTCTATCCACAGGTTGTCTCCATTTAGAAGCCTATTAGCTATTGAGTCTGTGTTATCGGAGCCAACGTCCACATCCCAGGCCAGGAAGATGCTTAGTTTGCAAAACTGCTCTGGTTCATCCTGAATTTGGTCCTGTCTCTTCATGCGTCTCCCTATCCTTTCAGTCCCCCATGCCCCTTGGATGGGAGGGAGAAAGTGGATGGAAGGACCCTTGGAAGGTGCGTCTTCCCAGGAGGTCGTGTCCTCACAGGGTGTGTCCTCACAGGGGAAATAGCCCACAGAGAGGCTCAGGTTGGAATTGGATTTGGAGCTGTCGTCCTCTATGTCGCTGTTAGAGGATGAATATGCCATGGAGTTCAAAGGCACAAATCTCTCTCAACTCGAGAAGCTTCAAAAAAGAAAAAAGAAAAAATAGGTGGGACTAGGGAGAAGAGAATCACAGTACTTAGGCAAAAACATTATCCATTTCCTTTTCTTTTTTCTTTTTTTTTTTGAGACGGAGTCTGACTCTGTCTCCCAGGCTGGAATGCAGTGGTGTGATCTTGGCTCATTGCAACCTCAGCCTCCCGAGTAGCTGGGACTACAAGCACACGCCACCACACCTGGCTAATTTTTGTATTTTTAGTAGAGATGGGGTTTCACCATGTTGACCAGGCTGGTCTCGAACTCCTGACCTCAGGTGATCCACTCACCTTGGCCTCCCAAAGTGCTGGGATTATAGGTGTGAGCCACCACACCCGGCCCCATTCCCTTTTCTATTCAGAACTACCCCATTTAGATAGAAGTATTATCCTTTTTTTTTTTTTTTTTTTTTGAGATGGGGCCTTGCTCTGTTGTTCAGGCTGGAGTACAGTGGTGCGATGTCAGCTCACTGCAACCTCCGTCTCCTGGATTCAAGAGATTGTCTTGCCTCAGCCTCCCAGGTAGCTAGGACTACAGGCACATGCCACCATGCCCAGCTAATTTTTTGTATTTTTAGTAGAGAAGGGGTTTCACCGTGTTAGCCAGGAAGGTCTTGATCTGACCTCGTGATCCACCCGCTTCGGCCTCCCAAAGTGCTGGGATTACTGGTGTGAGCCACCAGGCCTGGCCAGTATTATCCAATTTTTACAATCTCTCAGTGAAGGGCAGAAGAGGAAGCTCTCTCCCTTTTAAAACTTATTTCATTGTGTTATAATCCTCTCTACTAAGCATCTCCACTTCTCATCATTTGTCCTACTATGGTTGTAAGATCTTGTATCATAAAAGAAAAGGATGATCATTGTATAAAATTGGAAAAATATAGGAAAGTATGGAGATGAAATAAATATGCTGTAGTCCTACCTTCTAAAGATAATGATAACTATCAAAACATTTTGATGGACTTCCTTATCTTTTCTATTTATATAAACACACATATACATATCTGTACATGTATACAATATGTCCACATATACATATACATATATGTAAATGTGGATATGACATAGTTGAAACTGAAATTATTTTATCCCATAGCCTACAACAAACATATATATTGTTACTCTGCAATTTTTAACCACTTCTTATTAATGCTAAATAAATCTGTAGTAAACCAGCTTTTCCATAAATCTTTGACTATGGCTCTTATTTTTCTATATGTAGGATTAATGGACCAAACTCCATAAATATACTAAAGTCTTGCGGTAGTTGATACCAAATTACTTTCCAGAAAGGTTTTGGTATTTAGATGCCCATCCTCCCACCGTCTGATGACACTGTTTAGTCCAGCTTTTTCTGTGAAGCCCCAGAGTAAGTAGGGCTGGAAGAATGTGCACATGCATGCGCGTGTGCGCGCACACACACACACACTCACATACACACACACACCCAAAAACAAAAGACTGTCACACTCTGCCCTGATGGCTGCCCACATGGAAGAAGTGCTGCTAACTCCTGAGGCAAAAAAAGGAGACATGAGATATCCTTCACATCGCGAGTCTCCGTGGCTAAAAGTCCAGCTGTCAGAAGTCTGTGTTCTGAGACTGTTGGTTACCATGGCAACAGAAAGAACTGAGTTAGAGCCAGGAATGTGGAAAGAGAAAAGGATAAAAGGGGACAGAAAGCCACAGAATCTATCCCTGTGTTTCCAAAATATTCTATGCCCATACCATCCTAGGCTGAAGAGGATCCCTCTTGAGGGTAGAAGGACGAATGCATGGAGTTTACTTCTCTCTTGTCGGGTGGCAGATGGTTCCCGTCCTTAGGAGATTTAGAGTTCTAAATAAGGGGCATGGGTATAAACATACACATACATACACACACACAGACATGCTTACAAATGGAAAGCAGAAAGCCAAGAAACACTTATCTGACCTACCTATTGGATTCATCAATTTTCTTAAGATCTTTTCCCAATATTTGCCTATCTCCATTTCCATTATACAAGATTACAGTTAAAGTTTGCCATGACTCACTCTCAGGTTTTTCACTGTAGAACTGGCTTAAATTTGTATATTCTGTTAAATAAGATGTTTAAGGAATTCTGATGACATGATAGAAGAAATAGGCAGAGCTAGAGTTGGAAAGAAGCAGCTTCTACTACCCAACAGAGGCAGCCTGGCAGGTGCCCACAGACTGCTCACAACTCCCCTGAGTGATTGTGGACCTGGATTAATCCTGGAAGGTGTTTAAGTCAGAAGCCACATGTTCCCTGGCATTTATTTATTTATTTATTTATTTGAGACGGTGTCTCACTTTGTCACCCAGGCCAGAGTGTAGTGTCATGGTCTTGGCTCACTGCAACGTCCGCCTCCCGGGTTCAAGCGATTATCCTGCCTCAGCCTCCTGAGTAGCTGGGATTACAGGCATGGGCCACCACGCCTGGCTAATTTTTTGTATTTTTAGTAGAGACGAGGTTTCTCCATGTTGGCCAGGCTGGTCTCAAACTCCTGACCTCAAGTGATCCGCCCTCCTCGGCCTCCCAAAGTAGTGGTATTACAGGCGTGAGCCACCCACCATGCCCGGCCCCCTAGCATTTATTTTATTTTATTATTATTTTTTATTTTTAGAGATGGGGTCTCACTCTGTTGCCCAGGCTGGAGTACAATGATGCCATTATGGCTCACTGCAGCCTCAAACTCCTGGCCTCAAGCAAACTTCCTCAGCCTCCCAGGTAGCTAAGACTACAGGTGTATACCACCATGCCTGGCTAATTTTCCCTAGCACTTATTTAACACTTATTATATGCCAGGTCTTGTACTAAGCACTTTACATGTGTTATTTTTCAATCCTCACAGCAACTCAATCAGTTAAGTATCATCATATGCCCCATTCAATAGAAGGAAGAACCAAGGCATGAACGGTTATATAACTCTCTCTTTTCCCCAATCATAAACCCAAGAACCTGGATTCAAACATAGGTAGTCTGGCTTCAGAGCCCATATCCTAACCTCTACACACTCTTGTCTCAGGAGGCTGACCACCCATCTCCTCCCGGGAAGATTCCTGGAGGAGTTGCTCCAGGCCAAAATAAACCCATGTTCTGGTTCCTTGGAAGAAAATCCTTTGAGGGGAACAGCTTGTTCTAAGAGACTTGCAAGAGGTACATATGGTATACAGGACTGGCCTAACAATGGTGTCCACATTTGGAGCAGGCTAAAATGAGATTTAAAATAAGTATTCAGCTTCCTCTTTGGCATAATGGGATCTGGAGTCCTTGCTCTGGCTTTTCATAAAAACTCAGTGACTGCCTTCCAGAACTCTGAGGACCTAGAAAAGAATTCATAAGTAGCTTCCTCTCCATGCAGCTAGAGTGGAGGTGGGGGGTGGGTCGGTAGGGAGCTATGTTTTGTCATTACTCACGGAAATGGAGCACTTTGAACTGAATATAAACATTTAAAGAAGAAATGATTTCCCAGCCTAAACCAGCAAAGTTTAGAGTGATCTTGAGGATAGAAGAGCTTCAAAGGGGAGCAACCTCAGAGAAAACTTGAAATTTTACTTATTTATACCATTTCTCTACAATATGTTTGTAGAGATATTGTATTAGTCTGTTCTCACACTGCTAATAAAGTCATACCCAAGACTGAGTTGTTTATAAGGAAAAAGAGATTTAATGGACTCACAGTTCCATGTGGCTGGGGAGGCCTCACAATCATGGCAGAAGGCAAAGGAGGAGCAAAGTCATGCCTTACATGGCAGCAGTCGAGAGAGAGAGAGCATGTACAGGGGAACTCCCTTTTATAAAACTATCAGATCTTGTGAGACTTATTCACTATCATGAGAACAGCACAGGAAAGACCCACCCCCGTGTTTCAATTACTTCCCACCAGCTCTCTCCCAAAACACTTGGGAATTATGGGAGCTACAGTTTGAGATTTGGGTGGGGACAGAACAAAACCATATCAGATATATTCTCTACAATCTGTGTGTGTGTGTGTACACAACTTTTAATATGTACAACTCAGGTCGTCAAAGTGCTTGAAACACACTCTTTTTTGCCAGAGAAAAATATATAATCATTTAGGTTTTTCTTTCTAAAGCATCATAGAATAGCAATGACACACATCATTCTTAGGATGGTATGCTGAGGAATGTAGTCAATTCTAAATGATAACTTTGCTTTCACTTCCAAAAGAAGATCAGGGGATTTGGGAGTTCTCATTAACAATACAGCTCATGTTAATTTCTTTCTTAGGGCCTTAATTAGACTTGCAGGTCTAGCTTCTCTTGGATTACAATTATTACATTATCTAAGTAGTATAAACTGCCTTTTCTCTTGAAGCAAGATCAACTATAATAAAGATTCTTGAAGTTTTAGAAATGGTAGTATGTTGTGGATTTATAATGTTTTAGGCCTGAAGCCAATAATAACTAAGAATTGGAACACTTCCTAAGATCCATTTGACTTTATGGGATTTGGAACCTAAATATGCAGAGTAGGAAGTTTCTAATTTAGAAGTTAAGCTGTTGTGATGCATAATTTTATGTGTCATCTTGGCTAGGCCATGTGGTGCTTAAGTATTTGTTCAACATTATTCTGGAGGTGTCCATGAGGGTATTTCTGTATGGACTAGTATTTGAATCAGTAGACCCAGGAAAGCAGATTTCTCTCCCCAGTGTGGGTGGACATCATCCTATCCACTGAGGCCTGAGTAAAACAAAACACTGAGTAAAGAAGATTTTGCACAGTCTTTCCCTGCCCCTGGAATCAGACTGACACTTACACTCTCAGCCCTCCTGCTTCTCAAGCCTTCAGACTCAGACTGGAATTATACCATTAGCTTTTCTCAGTCTCCAGCTTGCAGTTGGCAGATCTTGGGACTTCTCAGCCTACATAATTGCATGAGCCAATTCCTTAAAATCTCCCTCCTTTCTATTTCTTTCTCTTTCCCTCCCTCTCTCCTTCCCTCCCTCCCTTCCTTCTTCTTTCTTCTTTCTCCTTCCTTCCTTCCTTTCATCCATCCATTCATCTCCTATTGGTTTTGTATCTCTACAGAACCCAGAGTAATACAGCTATTTATTTATTTTTTATTGAAATTATGAAATATTTTAAGCATACAAAAAAGAGACATCCTGAACCTGTGATGGAAGGCACTAACGGCAGAGCATCGTTTCCTTGGTATTCTTGCCAACAATGTATAATCTCAACCTAATCATGAGAAAATATCTAACAAACTCCAATCGTGGGACATTTGACAAAGTAACTGAAAAGTGTCAAGTCCAGAAAGGCAAGGAAAGATGGAGGTACTCTCACAGACTGCAAGATACTAAGGAGAACTAACCACTAAATGCAATGTGTGATTCTAGATAGGATTGTAGAATAAAAAAAGGACACTAGTGGAAAAACGGGAAATTCCAATACCATCTTTATTTTAGTTAATCATGCTGTATCCAAGTTAATATCCTGGTGTGATCATTGTACTATGGTTGTGTAAGATGTTAACATTAGGGGTGTAAGCTGAGAGGTATATGGATACTCTGTAATATGTTTGCAACTTCTCTGCAAGTCTAAAATTAGGTCACAATAAAAAGTTAAAAGAAGGGCCAGGCATGGTGACTCATGCCTGTAATCCCAGCACTTTGGGAGGCTGACATGGGTGGATCACCTGAGGTCAGGAGTTCAAGATCAGCCTGGCCAACATGGTGAAACCCCTTCTCTACTAAAAATACAGAAAATTAGCCAGGCATGGTGGGAGATGCCTGTAATCCCAGCTACTTAGGAGGCTGAGGCAGGAGAATCATTTGAACCCAGGAGGTGGAGGTTGCAGTGAGCCGAGATCACACCACTGCACTCCAGCCTGGGCAACAACAGTGAAACTCCACCTCAAAAAAAAAAAAAAGTTGAAAGAAGAATACATTAACATATAGAAAATGACCTGACAAATGCCTATGTATTTAAATCTCAGTTAGGTCAAGTCTTAGCATTTTGCCATATTTAATTCATTATATCTTTAAAAAGAAAACATAGGTAAAACTTAAGCCCCCTTTTATTTCTTTCCTGAACCCCTTCTTTCCTGGCTTCCCTCATGAGCACTATTCTGAATTTGAATTTAATCTTGTGCATGTTTAAATGCTGTTTTACATATTAGTGTATTGTTTTACCTTTGAGGACAAAAACTTATGTAAATTTGAAATAATACTTAGTATTATGTACTTAGTATATACTTAGTACATAATACTTAGTATTATGTACTAAGTATATACTTAGTACATAATACTACTGAACTGTACACTTAGAAATGATTAAAATTGTTTTTTTCTTTTTCTCTTATTAAAGTTATTTTAAATTGACATTTATATGTTTATGGGGTACAACGTGATATTTGGATACATATATATTGTGTAATGGTCATATCAAGCTAATTAGCATAGCCATCATTTGAACTATTTATCTTTTCTGTGGTGAGAACATTTAAAATCCTGTCTTTTAGCTATTTTTAAGTATACAGTATATTATTATTAACTGTCATCACGTTGCTATGCAGTAGAGCACCAGACTTATTCCTCTTGTCTAACTGAAACTTTGTACCTGTTGACAAACACCTTCCCTTTCCCTCTTTACTCCCCACAATGGTAAATTTTATATGTATTTTACCAGTAAATAAAATTGGGGGAAAAAAAGAACCAACATAAAAATGGGCTTCAAGTGATGCTCTTCAGAAATAAGGAAGTTGCCTTATTTCAATTGCTTATTTTGTTTTGTAAGAATTATTGTGACAAGGACTTCCTTCTTCCAAACCAAATTCTTAGCTGAAATATTTAAAATGCTTATTTTCAGGGGCAGAGGGAGGATGGGCATGATTTCTTATGCTCTGTTTGCATGTTCATTCCCAAACAGATACAACCTTATCAAGGCTCATGCACTTAATTAAAGTGGGGGGCAGGTGGTGAAAATAGAGTGTTTTGGTGTACACAAGGTTAAACTGCATCATACTGCTGCCAAAGCCTACACACTCTGCTTGGTGCTTTCCCATGGCTGGTAATTTAATTTTATGACAGTCTTTGAGTTGTGTATTTTCATTCTAATACTAAGTTGTGCAATTCAGAGGACCTAGATTCACCTCCAGAGTCCAGGACTCCCTGCAGCCATGCTGTGTTTTTTGAGAACTGACCTCAGCTGAGGTGTTTGTGCATCATGAGTTGACATAGTCCACAGTGCTAATAGAGGGGAACTACAGGTTCCCTCTCCCACAACTTTACCATCTAGCATGGCCATGAACACAACTTACAGACTGAATTCTGCCACACATATAACATTTAATGGCCAACAGGCACAAAAATATCACACAACCTTGTTCTGTAAGCTCCCAAACTGCTGTGCAACAGGATGGCCACTAGCCACATGTGGCTACTAAAATTTAAATGGAATTAAACAAAAATTGATTCTTCAGTCACATTAGCCACATTTCAAGTGGTTAATGACCACCTATACTAGTGGTTATGTTATTAGTCAGGCGAACAAAATATTTATGTCATCTTAGAAAGTCCTGTTGGACAGAGCTGCTCTAGACAGTCCCTGTGCTCTGTCCTTTGGTTGGATCTGGAGAACATTGAACAAAAAGTTTCATTAGAAGCAGATGGGACAATATTCTAGCATCAGGATTGGGCTAACTTTCTTGACAGCATCAGGTGACTAAATTTCCTCCAAAGCATCTAGAAACAGGACTGGGGAGAGTCTTCAGCTGAGGACCCCATTTCCCCCTCCCCACCCAGCTTTATTGAGGTATAATTGACACATAAAAATGGTATATATTTAAGGTGTACAGTGTGATGATTTCATGTATGCATACACTGTGAAATGATTACCACAATCAAGTTAATTAACACATCCATCACCTCACTGTGTGTGAAATCTACTATTGTAGCAGATTTCAAGTATATAATAGAATATTAAGTATGGTCACCATGCTGTACATCAGATCACCAGAATTTCATGGTCTGAGGGCACCCTTTTGAAAGGTTTAGACAACTTGGCTAGATAGATTCTTATTTTCAGGTTATGCAAGAGTGGGGAAGTCTGTATAATACTTAGAGCCCATTGTGAACACCATTTTATCAATGAAAAATCATTTGCAGCATTCAATATTCTAAGTAACAACCCTCTGGTAGTCATCAGAGATAAACAAGGTTGACTTGGTTTTCTGTTTACATGAGCTTTTGATTAGCCATTCAAATGCTAACTACTCCAGGGTATAGGTTAAAAATAATTATCACCCTTATGTGACAAAAATACCCATGTTGAAGTATTTTGAAAAATTGCAGACAATATGACTGTCTGTGTATAGACAGCCTCATTTAGTTTTTGCAACAACCATTTCCAGTAGAAATTGCAGGTATTAATCTCATTTTTGTCTCTATTGAATTCTCCAGTATCCTGTGGCCAGGCTATTGCATGATGGAACCAGTTGCTAAAGAAATGCAAATTATTTGTACAGTTACCAAGCAAATAAACATACAGCCTTTCTTATTGTATTTTATAATGTCAAGGCTCCTACATACTTTGGGCCAAGCCCAATAGTGCTTCATGCAACACCAAATACAGGCAACCTACAGTCCTCTCCTAGCTCTCTATTGGAATATTTTCTGTATTTTTCAAATTTTTATTAATTCAGCAACTGTGTGCATGCCAGTTGAGTGCCTATCAGGTTCCAGGCCCTGCATTCTGCCACTTCTAGCAGCAGCAGGTTCATTTTTAACCTAGCTTTGCTGCATCTATAAAATAGAGATGATAATGTTCTCTTAATTTTCCTTAAGAGGATATCAAGTACTAGTATCTTCAAATGTTGATAAGCTGTTACATATGTCATACCAATTCAGAATTTAATAACATATACACAGCATGTTCAAATTTTCAGTCTTTCACAGCATAAGAAATTTATTAGGAAAATAGGACTACCACAACCATAGATGCTACAGACTGCACGCCGTTCAGACAGGGAGAGCCATGACCAAAGAGCAGTATTTTTTAGCACACAGTTCTACTGAAAACCAACATGAAAACAGAAGTAATCAAAAATGTTTGAGACATTAAATGCAGGACTGTGACTCCATATTGCCATTTCCTGTACTTTGTGTTATAGGATATGAAAACTAATCTCCCATCTATAGAATGTTAAGCTGACACCCAAGACAGTCAAAGCCTGCCATAATTCAATATCTCACACTATTTTCTGGTTGTACCAGAAAATAAACAACATGCGAATGATTTCACCTGTTAAATAAAAGCATTTACCCTTAAAAAATGTGATGAGGTAGGATAATGACTTTGATGAGTTGAGAGAAAAAGGCTTCAGACGATCAAACTTCTCCGAGCTAAAGGAGGAAGTTCGAAACCATGGCAAAGAAGTTAAAAACCTTGAAAAAAGATTAGACGAATGGCTAACTAGAATAACCAATGCAGAGAAGTCCTTAAAGGACCCGATGGAGCTGAAAACCATGGCATGAGAACTATGTGATGAATGCACAAGCCTCAGTAGCCTATTCGATTAACTGGAAGAAAGGGTATCAGTGATGGAAGATCAAATGAATGAAATGAAGCGAGAAGAGAAGTTTAGAGAAAAAAGAATAAAAAGAAATGAACAAAGCCTCCAAGAAATATGGGACTATGTGAAAAGACCAAATCTTCGTCTAATTGGTGTACCTGAAAGTGACGGGGAGAATGGAGCCAAGTTGGAAAACACTCTGCAGGATATTATCCAGGAGAAATTCCCCAATCTAGCAAGGCAGGCCAACATTCAAATTCAGGAAATACAGAGAACGCCACAAAGATACTCCTCGAGAAGAGCAACTCCAAGACACATAATTGTCAGATTCACCGAAGTTGAAATGAACGAAAAATTGTTAAGGGCAGCCAGAGAGAAAGGTCTGGTTACCCACAAAGGGAAGCCCATCAGACTAACAGCTGATCTCTCGGCAGAAACTCTACAAGCCAGACGAGAGTGGGGGCCAATATTCAACATTCTTAAAGAAAAGAATTTTCAACCCAGAATTTTATATCCAGCCAAACTAAGCTTCATAAGTGAAGGAAAAATAAAATCCTTTATAGACAAGCAAATGCTGAGAGATTTTGTCACCACCAGGCCTTCCCTAAAAGAGGTCCTGAAAGAAGCCCTAAACATGAAAAGGGACAACTGGTACCAGCCACTGCAAAAACATGCCAAATTGTGAAGACCATCGAGGCAAGGAAGACACTGCATCAACTAACGAGCAAAATAACCAGCTAACATCATAATGACAGGATCAAATTCACACATAACACTATTAACCTTAAATGTAAATGGGCTAAATGCTCCAATTAAAAGACACAGACTGGCAAATTGGATAAAGAGTCAAGACCCATCAGTGTGCTGTATTCAGGAGACCCATCTCATGTGCAGAGACACACATAGGCTCAAAATAAAGGGATGGAGGAAGATCTACCAAGCAAATGGAAAACAAAAAAAGGCGGGGGTTGCAATCCTAGTCTCTGATAAAACAGACTTTAAACCAACAAAGATCAAAAGAGACAAAGAAGGCCATTACATAATGGTAAAGGGAACAATTCAAAAGAAGAGCTAACTATCCTAAATATATATGCACCCAATACAGGAGCACCCAGATTCATAAAACAAGTCCTTAGAGACTTATAAAGAGACTTGGACTCCCACACAATAATAATGGGAGACTTTAACACCCCACTGTCAACATTAGACAGATCAACAAGACAGAAAGTTACCAAGGATATCCAGGAATTGAACTCAGCTCTGCACCAAGCGGACCTAATAGACATCTACAGAACTCTCCACCCCAAATCAACAGAACATACATTCTTCTCAGCACCACATTGCACTTATTCCAAAATTGACCACATAGTTGGAAGTAAAGCACTCCTCAGCAAATGTAAAAGAACAGAAATTATAACAAACTGTCTCTCAGACCACAGTGCAATCAAACTAGAACTCAGGATTAAGAAACTCATTCAAAACCACTCAACTACATGGAAACTGAACAACCTGCTCCTGAATGACTACTGGGTACATAACGAAATGAAGGCAGGAATAAAGAGGTTCTTTGAAACCAATAAGAACAAAGATACAACATACCAGAATCTCTGGGACACATTTAAAGCAGTGTGTAGAGGGAAATTTATAGCACTCAATGCCCACAAGAGAAAGCAGGAAAGATCTAAAATTGACACCCTAACATCACAATTAAAAGAACTAGAGAAGCAAGAGCAAACACATTCAAAAGCTAGCAGAAGATTCTCTCCTTAAAAATATTCCTAGAATTACTAAAAAACTTGCATTTACAAAATAGTGAGTAAAAATATTCCTCTGGATTGTACAAGAAGGGAGTCAGGGACACTGATAAGACATAGTATGTGATATTAGTCAGACTTGATGTCTTTATCTGTGGCTTCATCCAAGGCTGGACTCTCCTTGTTTTCAGTGTCTCCATTTTCTGCAGATAAATCTTTAGTTTCTTGATCAGCCACTTCAGCCTGTTTTTACCTTTTTCCTCTTTCATTTGCTTTTTTTTTTTTTTGTCTGAAGATTTGTCCTTTCCTGCTGCCTTTTTGGGCTTTGTTTTGCTTTGTAGGAGCAGGTTTAGCTGACCACCTTGCATATCTCTTCATGGGGTCTCCCTTCACCGACCCTTCAGCTGAGCTAACCTTCCTCTTGGACATCTTGGTGGCATGGTGGGTGTGGGCTGGGTGTCTGCAGGCTGTGGTGCACCGAGAGCCTTCCCAAAACTGGGCTGCCTGGTCACAGCTGCTGCTGTTCCCATTCGAGAATTGCGATCTTATATTCAGCATGCAGCCAAGTACTTCTAAAACTCTGATCAGAACTGCATGTCTCAGATTTTATTTTAGAAAACCATAGGTATGGAATATCATATTTTATTGTGAAGGCCTTTTAATCTGCTGCTTTATAGGAGTCTCAACTCTAAAACTGTACTCATGGTCCTCCTCCAGTGTTCTTTAGAAACGGCATCCTCATCTGCCCATCTTTTCAGTACCACAGGCTGGCCTCATCCTGGACATCATTCCTTCTCTCACACATTTTCATTCCTGCATCCAGTCACTCAGAAAGTCCTGTCAGTCCCATCTCCTAACATATGTTACATCTGTCTACTTCTGTTGCCTTCACTACCTCCACCTGGTCCAATCTACCAACTCCCAACTGGCTCTTCCCACATCTTCTCTGGGATCCCTTCTGGTTATTATTGTATAGGAGGCAGAGAGATTTTTTTTTTAGAAACACAAATCATATTAGGTACTTAAGACCCGTCAATGGCATCCGACTGTTTTTAGGATAATCTTTAAATTCTCAAAATGGTCTCATGGGCCCTGCATGACATGGCCTCACCCACATTTTCAGCCTCATTTGCAGCCATTTCCCCTTTTGTTCTCTACAATCTGGTCCCACTGACTGTTTCACTTCCTGAACTAAAGGTGTTTAAAGCCACTGCTCTTCACTGAGATAATCCTAGACGAATATCCCAGGGGTATCCATAGAGAAGAGGGTGAATGTGACACTTGTAGATGACATTTTAATTAAGATTAAAACTGACAAATGGCCCCAGTCTATTGCTTTTTGAAAACAAGGTCTTAGGGGAAAGAACCACTACTTGTCCTTAGCGAGCCTGTGCAATTTAGAAAATGGTGCCCCTCCAGGTGAATGCAGCCCCCAAGCTACATAGATTGGATTTCAGCATCTATGAACCCAAGGTGAGACACTCTGTGAAGACCATGACCTGCACAGCCAGAATGGTGACCTCCTCTGGAGATCTCAGTTGGTTTGCTTCCAAATTAAAACAAATTTGGAAGCAAATTTGGCTAGGATGACATTGTATATTTACCTTTCCAAGCCGGCATGGTTCTGTCTATGATGCTAGTTCTGTAGCTGTTTTTCGGAGTTGAAGACCAGGTGTGATTTACAACCTAGAATGTCTCTAACTGCTGGCATCTAAGTTTGGCACTGAGCACTTAAAGTGCCCAGACCATGGTGTTTTACTGTGTGGAGGAAGGCCTCGTTGGAGAGGCACAATGTTTTTTCATCTGACATATTTGCTCTTGTGGAAATGGCTTGAAGTATTTGAGTGCTGGCAGCAGAAAACATGGGAGGAGACTTAATTCTTGCTGAGCATGAATCATCCTATGCAAATTAAAACTGATCACTTTTAAAAGCCGTTTCATTGCTGGTATAAAACTATTCATCTATCATTAGATTGCTTTGATGCACAGATATAGATATCATGTATCTATGTGTCTCTACCAGGATCCTAGCATGAACCTCTCGCTGAACAAACACTGAATAAATATTGCTATGATTTTGCTTATTACTTATACTTTTGTCATTGACTTAGAGACAGTTTTGTTTCTTGTTTTTAACTCCGTGTTGAATATGAGTTCAGTTATTTTTCTGTTTTTTATGTTTATGGAAGTACCTAAATTTTACTAATGGTGAGGTGGGGAATATAGGAAAGTATGAAAAACAACCACACATGCACAATTGCTTTGTAATTTCAAACTCTAATGGACACTCTCTGGAGGTCATTGCCATATCTCTCAGCAGGAACAGAATTTGAATCTGGGAGCAAGTAATCAGTCTGTAAATGTTTGTTATGATACTGAAATTGCCAAATATGCTGTATCTAATTGAATTTCATTACTGGGGCATGAAAGGCAGTTGGTTGAATGTTGTCACTGAAAAGAATATATTGTGGCCAGCAGATTGTTGCCTATACAGTGCTTATATAAAAACCCTATATCCAAATAAGGTCACATTCTGAGGTCCTGGGGCTTAGGATTTCAACATATAAATTTTGGAAGGACATCATTAAACCCATCATACCATCCATAGTTGAACCTCAACACAAATTAGCCTCAGAAATCAAGCTGTATTTATTTTGTGTTTTTTAGCTATGCTTATTTTGGAATTGTCTATAAACTGAACCTATTTCCATAAAGTAGTTGAATTTTATTCCTTTTTTCCAGACCCAACAGAGCTCATGGTTTTGGTTCTGCAGTCAACATTGTGCTCGCTCTCTCTCGCTCTCTGACTCTGTCTTGCTCTCTCTCTCTCTCTCTCATATGTTTCATGAGTCATTAGGCCAAAAAGTATTAGGTAAATGAAAGCAAATATGACAGCAGCACCTTGAACAAGGGGACCACTTCTTTCCCCCTCAAGTCCATGACCTGTAACATGTCTAACATTCCAGTTCTGAGGATTTTAAACGTAGTTAGTTGATCTGTAGTGTGTTTTCCCTTGACATCTTGCTTTAGTTACACCATTCTTGCATATCCCTCATTTTCCACATTAGGCTTGTTTAGTTGTGCAGTTTTGACATTCACAGCTCTCCAGTGCTTTGGACTGAATGTTTATTCCAAGAACTTGCAGTTGGCTTTTCTAGCAGGTCATTCTGATGTTGTCCAGGGATGCCATCAGAGGTGCAGGTTCTTGAAGCACCTTTTATACTATCTTCCTTTTCTACTCTGGGCCTTTCCCAGTTTCTGGGAGGTCAAGGCATCTGCCAAGCCTCTCTCTCTGCAGCCCACTGACATCAATCATACTTGTATGCTCCATCTGTACTTTATTGCTTTTTGTTTGTTTGTTTGTTTGTTTGTTTTGAGATGGGGTCTCATTCTGTCACCCAGGCTGAAGTGCAATGGTGCAATCACAGCTCACTGCAGCCTCAACCTCCCAGACTCAAGTGATCCTCCAAACTCAGCCTCCTGAGTAGCTGGAACTACAGATGTGTGTCACCACACTCAGCTAATTTTTGTTTGTTTTAATAGAGATAAGGTCTCACTATGTTGCCTGGCTGGTCTTGAACTCCTGGGCTTAAGCGATCCTCCTGCCTCTGCCTCCAAAATTGCTGGGATTACAGGTGTAAGCCATGGCGCCCAGCTCCACCTGTACTTCAAAACTCACCCTACTCCCTGTTCCCGCAGCATGTCACTTGCTAATGTGACTGGTATGTACCCTCTTAGCTTCTGGGCCCTGAAATACAACCCATATTTTGTTCCCCCTATCCTAAGAGATCAGGTGGAATGGAAGATTGTCTCCCTTTTTATTAAAGGAGTCAAATTTTGTCTCTTCTCAAGTATATTCCAAAATATCAGTAACCTGTTAATAAAACGGCTTATCCCTTCAGAAAACAGAATTTAGGGTGGATTAGATAATACACATTATCAATCATCATCATCATCATCATCATCATCATCCATACCTCTCTAAGCCTATAGCAGGGTGGAATAGCATGAGCTATTGATTGTATCTGAGCAGAGGAACGCCTGGGACCCCATATCTCTAGAAGAAATTAGGTGGCTTGAGAGGCTCTTTTAGGTCTGAATAATTTCAGTGCCAAAGACCAAAAACCCCTTCATAAACTGCATTTAGATTCTCCCTGATTGCCATGCCTGGCTTTCTGTTGGAGAAAATCCTAGAGGAAAACAGAAACTCCCAAGGAGCTGGGTAGCCAAGAGAGGAGCCCAGACCTTCCATCTTCCATCTGGTGCCCTGATGGTTCTGGCATTTGACTTCTCTGAAGATAAGAAACCCTGGGTATTACACATAAATTCCAATATCTGAATTGACAAAAGTACTCTCTCCAGAGTAGATATGCTATCAGAGCTTAGATGTAAGGATGTTTTAAAAATTTCATTCAGAGACCTGAAGTGTCAGTCCCAGCAATATTTCTTTGGCCTTTGATGTCAGTCCTGTGAGCTAGCTCTCCAGCACTAGGGACTATTCTTGTGTTTAGTTTTACCTCCTCTCTTCTTGGGGTTGATCACAATCAAATAGCTCCCAGTTCCTTCCTTTGGGAAGACAATGACCTTGCCTTCCCCACACACGTCCATAAAGCACTACTCCTCGGACTCCACACCGCAGGACCAGAATAGTCAGGGTGGCTACTCTAGGACTAATCTCTCTTCCTATCTCCTGGTAAAATGGTTTTAGTAGATATTTGTCCCTAGCAGCTGTTAGTTTCCCCTCTCATCACTGTATTAAGACATCCTTGGCCAAGCATGGTGGCTCATGCCTGTCATCCCAGCACTTTGGGAGGCTGAGATGGGAGTATCACTTGAGCCCACAAGTTCAAGACCAGCCTGGGCAACACAGGGAGACCTTGTCTCTACCCAAAATAAAAATATTAGCCGAGTGTAGTAGTACATGCCTGTGATTCCAGCTACTTGGGAAGTGGAGGCAGGAAGATCACTTAAGCCCGGGAGGTTGAGGCTACAGTGAGCCGTGATTAGGCCACCACACTCCATCCAGCCTGTGTGACAGAATGAGACTTTAAAAAGGAAAGAATAAAAGACCTTCTAGCCCAAGAATTCTTAACTTTTTGCTTACACATTTGGGCCTTCCTTATTCTTCATACGAAAAAATAAATTTTAACACTCTATTACTCTTTAATAGAGGGCAGGAATTGAAGCATCCTGAGATGAAGATAATTCAAAGACATCCAATACAGATGGCATAAATGGCAAAACTTTGAAAAGTGTATTGTTCCCCAGCCTTGTTTTTAGGCTCAAATAGACACCCCATTAAGTAGAATGTATACCCCGATCACTTAGAATACTCAAGTTTCGAGGTGCCACTTAAAAATTAGGCAGATGCTGTACTTAGCTAGGGAAAGGGTATGTCTCTGACAGGTGGGATCCCTTCACCAGGTCCATGAGATGGACTTAATTGGAAGCAAATACAGAATTGGAGACGGTCAATCAAACGGAAGCTCCTCAGTTCCTAGATCAGTTTCTGGTACATGGTAAGTGGGCAAATGGTAGGTAAATGAGATATACTCCTTGAATAAAGTAGGTAGGTAGGTAGGTAAATGAGAAATACTCTTTGAATAAAGAGTAGGTAAATGAGAAATACTCTTTGGTAGGTAAATGAGAAATACTCTGTGAATAAAGTACAGTTGTCCCTTGGTATCCATGGAAGATTTGTCCTAGGCTCTCCTGAGGATCCCAAAATCAATAGAGGCTCAAGTTCCTTATATAAAATGATTTAGTATTGGCATATAACCTACATACATCCTCCTATATACATTAAATCATCTCTAGATTACTTAGAATACCTACCACAATGCACATGCTATGTAAATAGTTGCTATACTGTATTTTAAAATTTGTATTTGTTTTTCTTTGAATATTTTAAATTTGTGGTTGGTTAAATTCATGGATATGAAATCCATGGATATGGAGGGCTGACTATATATATATAAGTATGTATATGAGTAAATGTATGAATTTATTCATGTCACTTTGGAGCACTAGTCATGGGACAGTAAAATGTGGAAAATCCTGACTATATTGGTCTTTTGGTAGCCCTGCCCACGTCACTCAACATGTAGCTGTGGTAAAAGCAAGTTTTCAAGTTCCTGTCAAGACAGTTCAACACATTTACTCTCTTCTGCTTCTCTGCCTCCCTCATTTCCTCTCTTCTTAAAGTTATGGGTTGTCAGAACTTTTATTGAAATGAAAACAAAACCTAAGTTGATATTCTAAGACATGAAAGAGTCAGAGTCAAACAAGTCCATTAATATTCTATTCTTTCCTATGCAGTACTGCAAAGCATCTTTGGTGATGACAAAGGAATAGTTTTGTTTTGATGGATATAAATAGTTATTATTATTTCATGATCACCATGGTAAGTGTAAACCAAAAATGAAATTCCAACCATGTGAATGGACCCCTCCTCTCGGCCAAGGGCACTCCAAAGTTAACCCAAAAAACTAGTTTAGGCTGTGATGGGAAGGGGGAGCCCAACATGACTCATTATTCCCTCCTCCTTTTTGGAATTACTGGCAGAACAGTCTTTTAAAGTCTGATAAGAAACATTGACAATCTTTTCTCTGAAGCTTCCTACTTGGAGGCTTCATCTGCATGATAAAACCTTGCTCTCCACAACCCCTCATCTTAACCCAGACATTCCTTTCTATTGAATCTAAGTCTTTAGATAATAACAACTTTTTTAACCAATTGCCAATCAGAAATTCACTGAATCTACTTATGATCTGGAACTAACCACCCCAGTTGTGCTGCCTTTCTGGACTGAACCAATATAGATCTTATATGTATTGATTGATGCCTTATGTCTCCCTAAAATGTATAAAAGCAAGTTGTAACCTGACCACCTTGGGCACATGTTCTCAGGATCTCCTGAGGGCAGTGTCCTGGGCTATTTGTCACTCATATTTGGCTCAGAATAAATCTTTTCAAGCTATTTTACTGAGTTTCACCCTTTTCATTGCCATAGACCTGGTATAGAAATTTTAAGAATGAGTCCTTAGTCCTTAAAAAGCTTGATTTAGTACAGGCAACACTCCAAGGACCTGGTTAGGCAAGACTGCTTGCCAGAGACATAATTTTTCCTTAGCCAAGTATAACATCTATTAGAGATACCAATGGTTCCATATGATACCTGGTAACAGAAGCTGAGAGAGAGTGGGTGTGCGGAGAGACAACAAGTGCTATAGGAGTACTTGATGATGTGGTAATCTTCCTTGAGTATTCTGCCATGACATTCAGTTTTTATATATAAGATCCAGGCACAGTTGTCACTGGGTATTCATGGGGAGTGGGTTCCAGGACCTCCCACAGATACCAAAATCCAGAGATGCTCAGTTCCCTGATATAAAATGGCATTGCATTTGCCTATAACCTTGGAATCTCCTCCTGTATACTTTATATCCTCACTAGATTAGTTATAACACCTAATACAATATAAATGCTATGTAAATCTTTGTTGTATTGTTTAGGGAATAATGACAAGAAAAAGTCTGTACATGTTTAGTCACAGACACAATTTTTTTTCAAATATTTTCTATTCATGGTTGTTTGAATCCACTGATGGGGCACCTATGGATATGGAGGGCTGGCTGTATTTCATTAAATTTCAGTGTAAAGGATGGCAGGGTAATGACTCACCCAGATGATACTTTTATAGTTCCTCCTGTTTCCTTCCTTTGGTGGATGAAGGAAATGCTGTCATACTCAGAAGTTGAGAGTGGGCACTTACTTGCATCAGTAAATGGCCACTCCATCCTCCTATGGCTTAGGCCACAGTCTTGAGTTCATCTTTTCTCCCAAATGCTCTATCAAGTTCTGTTAGCGTTTATAACAAAAATATACACAGGGCAATAGAAACATAGCTATCTTGTTAGGGGTATGTTACATAGGTATATTCATTTGTCAGAATGCATCAAACTGTGCAGCAAAGAGCTGTGCATTTTACTCTCTAAATTATAACTTAATTCATATGTGTAATGCATCCTAATATGTATGGTAATATACATTTTATATTCAGAATATATATATAGCAATATGCATTTTATGTATGTATATATACATATTTACTATATGTGTATTCATACATATGTACATAGCTAGTGTCCAATCACCATCTCTACTGCTCACACCCTGACCCAAGCCACCAACAGAACCTCTCATCTGAATTGTTGTAGTCGTTTTCTGACTGTTCTTGCTTTTATCTTTGCCACACCTGCAGTGTGTTCTTAGAAATGATTCTTCTTCTTTTTTTTTTTTTTTTTTGAGATGGAGTCTCGCTCTGTCGCCCAGGCTGGAGTGCAGTGGCACGATCTCGGCCACTGCACCATTCTCCTGCCTCAGCCTCCCGAGTAGCTGGGACTACAGGCGCCCGCCACCACGCCCAGCTAATTTTTTTTGTATTTTTAGTAGAGACGGGGTTTCACTGTGTTAGCCAGGATGGTTTCCATCTCCCGACCTCGTGATCTGCCTGCCTCAGCCTCCCAAAGTGCTGGGATTACAGGCGTGAGCCACTGCACCCGGCCAGGAATGATTCTTCTTAAAACAGAAATCAGATCATGTCATTCCTTGGCTCAGAACCCTTCAGTGGCCTTCCATCTCCATGCTCAATTGAAGTCAAAGCCTGGCTGCCATGGAGGCTCCAGATCCCACTACCCCACCACTCCCACCACACCTTCTGTGCCTCTGGGACCACATTCCCTACTAACCCCCTGGCTCACCACCTTCCGGCCCACTGACCTCAAACATCAACTACATGAAGCTCTCCCTCCTAGGGGCCTTTGCACTTACTGTTGTTTCTCCCTGGAAGCTCTTCCCAGATATTCCTGTGACTTTCTCCCCTCACCTCCTTCAAGGTTTTAATCAATGTCACTTTACCAATGGGGCCTTCCCTGATTATCAGATCAAAACTTCTAAGTCCCTGCCATTCCCTTTCTGCACAAAGAGCAGGCACAGTATATAATTAAGCGGACACACTGTGCTGCCAGACTGTCTGACTTCACATCATTTTTCTAGCTGTGTGACTTGGTGCCTCAGTTTGATCACTAGTAAAGTGAGGATAAGTATCGTGTCATTAGGGTTATTGTAAGGATTAATTGAATTGATATATGAAAAGCACTAATAACAGTGCCCGGTACGTAGTAAGCTAATGTTAATGTTATTCCTCTTGCTTGCTTAATTATTTTTCCCATAGCACTTATCAATCACCCTCTCATCTGCTATGTATTTAAACTATTTTTTGTGGTTTCTTGCCATTAGAATGTATGTGCCATCAGAGCAACAACTTTTTACTTTTTTTCCTTTTCTATTTTGTTTCTTTGCTTTTTCTTCATTACTTTTTAAATTCAATTTAAAAAGAAAATTGAGTTGCCAGCTTCACCACTTAGAATAGTGCCTGATATACAATAGGTACTCAATAAATATTGTGTAATCAATGGGTGAATGAGAGAAGAGTCTGTGCACTTTCAGGAGGTTGTAGGATAAGATAGGTTAGGGAAGGGGCTGGAAACATTTTCTGCAAATAGCCAGATAGTAAATATTTTAGGCTTCGTGAGTTACAACTACTCAACTTTGCTGTTGTGGCATGAAAGCCACCATAGATAATACATAAATGAATGAATGTGACTGTGTTCCAAAGAAACTTTATAAAAACAGGCAGTGGGCTAGATTTGACCATAGGTCATAGTTTGCCAATTCCTGGGTTGGGGAATAATTTTTGGCTTTACTTTCCCCCTCATTACTCCTCCCTTCAGCCAGCAATTAGTGCTATTCACTGAGAACTGAAATATGAATAATTTGAAAAGCATTACATTACCCCTTAGTATTTGGCTCAGTATACAAATTTTCCATATGTCTCTTAATATTTTATTAGGAAATAACAATGTTAAGAATATATTTTGAACTTTCCAGCTGTACAGTTTCAGGGCTCTGGTTTTCATTTCTCTTCTCCAACAGCCAAAAACTGGTGATTCTGGCCAGGAGCACGTATGCTATAAAGGAACAAGCAGTGTTGGCATTCCTCTTACTGTACGGCCAAGAGTGTAACTGACACCCAGTTGGAATAGAAACCAACAGAAATTACCTACAAGACAAACTGTTTAGTTTATAAGATTATTTATAAAAACTTATTCCTCCACAAAACTGTTTCCTAGCCCACAGTTTTTACCAGTCTTCCCAATCAATTTTATACGCTAGCAAGTTTCTTCCAGCTTTTTAATACAGTGAGTTTTGACCATGTGACAAACTGAAACTTTAACACAAAATATGTAACTTTTATTGGTGTAATTAAAGCAGATCAGATGATGCATCATAATTAGGCAAATAAGCAGTCCAACTATGTGACTGCAACTGATGTAAATTTTATGCAACCAGAAATGGTTTTTGTGTCACCTCTTCTGAATTTAGCAGCACATCCTTATTGTTAGTGCTAACAGTTTTCCACTTGCCATTTAATTGTCTTCATCATTTTATATGTGTGGAAAGAGAACAAACCTGGACCATGCTCCCCATTTGTTGGGGTTTTCTTGCTCCCTGTGTTGCGCCTTTTTACAGCTGTGGTCCATGGCTGCAGTTTCCAATCAGAGTGTGACATAACCTACTCCCAAGACACCTGGCCAATGTGCCTCATTTTGTTTTCCATCATGAATTAATCTGTTTTCTAAAATTCAATTTAAAAAGAAAATTGAGTTGCCAGCAGAACTATCACATAATTGGATATCACAGCAAGGTCAAGTTGCTATGCATTTGTTAAAATGGTTATTCTCAATTTCTGTACTTATAGTAGACCAGCAACAGTTCGTGCACCAGCTCCAGTCCACAGACCACATTCTAAGCAACACCACTTCAGAGCAGTGGTTTTCAAACGTTTTTATCCCAGTATAAAGTATGCATTCTTAGGTTGTAAAACACATGAGTGTGTACATGCCTGTGCAGGCACACACACGCACATACTCTGAAACCACTGGAATGTCAGCCACCTAAAGGCAGAGCTTAGCTTTTCTTGGTCTTTTTCACTGTTCTGCCTCTAATACCTGGAACATAGTAGGCCCTCAATCAATATTTGTTGCAGGTATGTTTGTGTGTGTGTGTGTGTGTCTGAATAATCAAATCAAAATTTTCACACGATAATGCTTAACCTTTACTTCTGATGAAATACTCTTTTGATGTCTATTTAATACAAAGAAATGCTGATTTCAGTCTAATAATTCTATTTCAGTATGTTCCAATTTTAGCGGTTGTGACCCATGGTTTATAAAACATTCCTTTAGAAGGTGCTTGTGTATAGGAATTTGTTATTCTTTTCTTCTTCAGAACTTTGAGTGGCTGTTGCTCACTCCTGTCTTCCTATGGGTATACATGTCCCAGAACTGCTTACATCTAGGAAGCAGTCCATGTAGCCTGCATACATTAGGTTGGTAGGCCTGTGAAGGAAAAGAGATAGATGAGTCTCCAGGTTTTTAAGAGCTAAAAAGAAGGGAAGAATGAGGATAGAGTTAGAGTGGGTAGAGCAATAACAAGTTGAAACAGACCCGCTGATACTCCTCCATAATACTGGGGACTAAGTTTGCAAACTCTTAGGAATAAGGTCATTCTAAAATAGTACAATGAATTTGATTCACCTACATCTCGAAGAGCATGAAATTTCAGTTTTTAAGGTTGTGCATAGCAAGGCTGATAGCAATAATCACATTTATCTAAATGTATCTTAAAAGTTAAGTTCATGGCTCGGTGCAGTGTCTCCCACCTGTAACCCCAGCACTTTGGGAAGCCAAGGCGGAAGGATTGCTTGAGCTCAGGAGTTTGAGACCAGCCTGGGCTACATAGTGAGACCTGCCCACTACTAAAGATAAAAAATCAGCTGAGCATGGTGGTGCCCACCTTGTAGTCCTAGCTACTGGGGAGGCTGAGGTGGGAGGATCACTTGAGCCCAGGAGGTCAAGGCTGCAGTGAGCCATGATCATGCCACTGCACTCCATCCTGTGTGACAGAGCCAAGACCTTGTCTCAAAAAAAAAAAAAAAAAAAAAAAAAAATCAAACAAAAACAAGTAAAGGTCAGGATGTAGTTTTCTGAATTATGCATATAGGATCTGGAGTACTTAAGACATCAGAGCGTGTATGTGTTTGCAGAGCCACTGAGTCGTAGCTGCACACAGCAAGCATTTGGTGTCCACCACACTAGATGATGGGGAACAGATAGCAGAAACACAGTCTGTTTTCAAGGAGTGCACAGCTTCGTCCAGGAGACAATCACTGTAAAATCAGGGCTGTCATGGTGGTGGCAGTCAGGCTGGCCTTGGAGGAAAGAATGCCTGACCCACCTTAAAAACATGTGTCCCAGGACATAGAAGAGGGCCCAAGCAGTAGGGGGATCAGTGCGTGTCATGGCACAGAGGTGAGAGAGCAGAAATGTCTTCCAAGGAGGGCATGTCTTTGCAGTATGGTGGGAGGCCGGCAGTCCTGTACATAGTTTATAGTTTGGATTAGAAACATATGAGGGAGGTCAAGGTTGGTGATCCCAGTCAAGGCCTAATAGTTGTTTGATAAATACCTACTGAATGAGTGAGAGGCACACATAGGAACAACATGGGTTTTGGACTCAAATCTCACTTCTTCAGTGACCTTGAACAAATTCCTAACTTCTCCATGTAGTCATAACAATAGCTAGTCAGAGTAGATATCGAGAAATGGGGCTTTCTTTCAACTTATCACAAGATCTTCAAATCTACTGACATTTAATACACATCAGTTTTTCAATAGCAGCAGCATCCTTTATTCGAGAAGTAAAAGATCTTGGCTTATTGTATGAAACTTTTCATCAACTCTCTTCTGGTTATTCCTAAGCATTAATAGCAGAGAGCCAGAAGGCTCATTTCCTTTTACCTCATCCTATTTTCCCTTGCTGCTTCATTTATTTGATTACTTACTAGCTTTGCCTTTTTGTATTTTGTGGCATTTCATTGTAGTGAACAAGAGAAGTAACTTTTACTAATGTATTATCATTAATACGCCCTCTTTTGTACTCTGCCTTACAATCCTCTGTGAGCAGGTGTTTCATTTTCTGAATGTGCGTGTGCATGTGTGTGTTTGTGTTTGTGAGGGTGGTTAAAATAACAAGTATTGTGTTATTTGGTTTATAAATATTTGGTGAGCCCTTAGTAAGCTTGAGGTTATGATAGAGAAATAAAATATCCAAGACAATATATCATGGTTGAAGGTGTTTGAAAATTTTATGGTTTAAATATATGGATAAAAAATGGAAATGTTTTATTATGGAAAGTTTCAAATATATAAAAATATAGTTAGAATACCTAGCTGGGTGCAGTGGCTCACACTTGTATTCCCAGTACTTGGGAGGCTGAGGTGAGCGTATCGCTTGAACCCAGGAGTTCAAGACCAGCCTGGACAACATGGCAAAACCCTGTCTCTACAAAAAATACAAAAATTAGCCAGGTGTGGTAGTCCCAGCTACTTGGGAGGCTGAGATGGGGGTATCGCTTGAGCCTGGAGAAGTTAAGGCTGCAGTGAGCCATGTTTGCACCACTGCACTACAGCCTGGGCGATAGAATGAGACTCTGTTTCAAAAAATATATGTATAGATAGATAGAATAGTATAGTGTACCCTCAAATACCATCACCCATTATCAACAATTATCAACTTATGGCTAATCTTGTTTTATCAATATCTTTACCCTTATTTTCTTCTATTTTATTTTAAAACAAATTCCAAATATATCATTTTATCTATGAGTATTTTGCTACTTGGCTCTAAAAAATAAGCACTCAAAAAAGATAAGTTATAATAGCATTATTAATAACCTTAGAATGACAGTAATTCCTTAATATCAAATACACACTGTTCAAGTTTCCAGTTATACCATCCATTCTAAACTTATTTTATAGTTTTTGTTTTTTTCTTGCTGTGTTACCCAGGCTGGAGTGCAGTGGCACTATCTTGGCTCACTGCAATCTCTGCCTTCCAGGTTCAAGTGATTCTCCTGCTTTGGCGTCCTAAGTAGCTAGGACTACAGGTGCATGCCACCACGCCTGGCTAATTTTTGTGTTTTTTGTAGAGATGGGGTTTCACTATGTTGACCAGGCTGATCTTGGACTCCTGACCTCAAATGATCCACCTGCCTCGGCCTCCCAAAGTGCTGGGATTACAGGGGTAAGCCACTGTGCCTGGCCTTATTTTACAGTTTGAAGCCTCCTGAGGAGGCTGAGTTGGGAGGATCACTTGAGCACAGGAGTTTAAGGCTAGCCTGGGTAATACAGCCAAACCCCATTAAAAAAAATGTGTGTTGTAACATTATGTATTGCCCCTGCTGCCAACACCCCTGACCTTTTCCGGTTTCATCACTTCCCCTGCCCTCGTTTTGCCCTTTCCAAGTGATTCTGAATTAATTTTCTAGGGATGTTAGAGCAGATTGGTGGTGAGAAGGGTTTGGGCTAATAGAGTGGGGAGGAAAAAAATATGTGATGACAGATACATAGCAGAGAACTAGAAAACAAGGAGGGTTGTATTTAAGAATCTCTAAAATGTTGCAGACATACAAACCTATAGTGATTGAGGTTTAAAGGGAGAGATTTTTTGAATTAAAACCTGAATGGTTTCTTCAGAGCTGTTATTTTTGGATCAAAAGTAAGAAACTGAGGTGTGGGGAGAGGAATTCTGCCCTTATTTTTTACTTTGGTAGCCAATTTCCACCTCATCTGGGCAGGGCTTGTTGTCCCAAGGAGGAAAGGTCTCAGTGTGTGTGAGTCTAGTGATTGAGTGTGCCTCAGAGCCAGTGGGAGGGCTTGGAAAAACACAGATTGCTGGGCCTGCCCCTGAAGTTTCTGATTCAGCAGACCTAGGGTGGGGTCCAGGGATTTGCATTTCTTTCTCTTTTTTTCTTTTTCTTTTTCTTTTTTTTTTTGAGATGGAGTCTCGCTCTGTCACTCAGGCTGGAGTGCAGTGGTGAGAGGTGCGGTCTCGGCTCACTGCAACCTCCACCTCCTGGGTTCAAGCAATTCTCCTGTCTCAACTTCCCAAGTAGCTGGGACTACAGGTGTGCGTCACCACACCTGGCTAATTTTTGTATTTTTAGTAGAGACAGGATTTGGCCTTGTTGGCCAGGATTGTGTCAAACTCCTTACCTCAAGTGATCCACCCATCTTGGCCTCCCAAAGTGCTGGGCCTACAGGCGTGAGCCACCATTTTCATTTCTTACTAGCTCACAGGTGATGCTGTTGTTCCAAAACACAGACCTATTAGTGCCTGCTTCTCCCTTTTGATCTGTTTTGTTTTTTATTTTAAATTAATTTTTATGAGTACATAGTAGGTATGTGTCTTTATGGGGTACATGAGATATTTTGATACAGGCATATATCACATAATAATCAAATCAGGGTAAATGGGGTATCTGTCACCTCAAGCATCTATCATTTCTTTGTGTTATGGACATTCCAATTATATTCTTTTAGTTATTTATAAATGTACAGTAAGTTATTGTTGACAGTTTTCACCCTGTTGTGCTACCAAATATGATCTGATTTTTAGATAGTTTATTTTTGCTAAGATTGTATTGCTGCACACATTGGCAATCATTGTGTAATTGATTAACCTTCTGAAGCAGCTTCTTGCTGGAAAAAAAATTAAAAACTAAACTGTTGAGAAAGGTATGAGTAATTGATGTGAAAACATATTCTATTTTCATAATGACCACAGAATACTGTGGCGTTCTACCAGCCTAGTCGAATGTATGTGAACATTCTCCCTTCCTCTGAAGATTTCTTCTTTTAAGTGTCTTCGTCTCAGTGAATTGTATCTATCTTGGGTAAGAAGTTCAGGGTTCTCTTTCAAACCCAAGCATTTTACCTAAAGAAAGCTGAGAAAGTTAGGACAGATGTAATTCTCACAAAAGTTCAAAAGAAACTTGCTGATTTTCTTATGGCCTTTCTTTTCTTCACAGAAATTCTGGGTAGCAAGCCTGACCTAAGACATCAGTTAGTCAGCAACCCTGCAAAATTACAGTGTCCTGCCAATGCTTTAGCCACCACACCCATCACACCCATGCCTGGAACTTTCCTTGATATTTCACCCCATTCAAATCTGCTCTAAATAGTTCCTGACCAAACCTAAAATATACCGTAAACATACTTCTGTTGGGTCTTTTTTTTTTTTTTTTTGGTCTCTTACTATAATATTTGAATCTTATCTCCAAGAACTTGCTTATCTAAAACTTTACTAAATTTATTTTTATTAAGCCATTGGAATAAGAAACCACTAGCCTGAGAACTCCTGCAAACAGAGCTCATTTCTCTGTTTACATCACCCAACAAATAAGAGGCTTCTTCAGTTCGAACTATGACTTTGAACCCCGGCTTCACTCCTTTGTAGTGATTAATGTATTTCCTGGTACCTTTTTCTTTAGCAAGTCATTCAAAGAAGCATATATTAGCCACTTATAATCCGGAAATAAATTTACTACTTTGTGAGAATTACTGGATGGTGAAATTTTTTGTTCTTTGGAATTTTTTTTTTTCTTTTTTTTGAGACGGGGTCTTTATCACCCAGGCTGGAGTGCAGTGGCACAATCACAGCTCACTGCAGCCTTGGGCTCCTGGGCTCAAGTGATCCACCCACTTCAGCCTCCTGAGCAGCTGGGACTACAGGCACATGCCACCACACGCAGCTTATTTTGTATTATTTTTTGGAGAGACAGGGTCTCACCATGTGGCCCAGGCTGGTCTCAAACTCCTGGGCTCTAGCGACCCTCCTGCCTTGGCCTCCCACAGTGGCGGGATTATAGGTGTGAGCCACTTTGCCTGGCTTGGATGGCAAAGTTGTAATTTTCTAAGTGGTTTGTCCACCCAAAGGACTCAATTATAACTAGCAGGTTTCTGGGTAAGCAAAGAATGGGAAGAAATGGAGCTGGATATTCTGAGCCTTTTATTTTGAACCATAGGTTCATATAATTGGATTATTCATGATCCTTGATTCGTGACATACTGTCATTATAGTCTAAGATGCAGAGGTCCATGCATGTCCGACCTCATTTATTATTTATTTAGTTCATTTTTAAAGTGAGATTTATATTTCTAATTTCTAACCATCAACTTCTCTTTCCTAATTTTTCAAATACAGAAGCTTTATTTGGAAAGTAATCCTAGGAAAGACTTAGAGAAATAAAGAAGGTAACTCATAAGTGATGCATTATCAAACAAGTTACCACTCTGAGTAGATCTTAATTGTCTGGATAATTCTGGGAACCAATGTAGATTACATGAATCAGAATTTGCTGTTTCTAGGGGGAAAGTGTGCTGGAATATTTAAAGCTGATAACTTTAAATATTAAAGGGACATTAATTCTCTGGCATTTTCAGACCACCACATCCAATGGCAGAGGCCTCCCTGAAATCTTGGACAGTTAAAAGTTGGGCTGGCATGCATGGAATTCCAGAGGGCACCAATTACATCTGCCTCAGTTAGAAGCTAAACAGTATTATTAATTCATATGTTTCAAAGGCATTCCCAATTAAATTAGTTCGAAATGAATTTTATGCTTTCAACATTTAGCCAACAATGAATGGTTCCTTCCTAGTTAAAATAAAGAACTTAAATGGGATTGACATTAGGATTCTTAATGCCTGACAAGCTTTAAAGACCATTGCATAGTTTGATGAGTTTTGGCAAATGTATAAACTTGTGTAACCTATATCTCAATCAGGATACTGACCAGAAATTCCACTGGTGTCTCCTTTCAGTCACTCACCATTTTCTGTAAGTAATTATTGCTCTACCTTCTATCATAGGTTGCCTGTTCTTGCATTTCATATAAAAGTATCATACAGTACATGGTTCTTTCTGTCTGGCTTCTTTTGCTCAACATAATGTTCCATGTATGATTTGTTCCATCTCTCTACTGTAGAATAATATTCCATCATATTAGAATAATATTTCATTATGTTAATTATGTGAGGAAGCCCAGGGAATCTTCCTCTCAGAAATATTTATGAGGATTTAAGAAAGTCTTTTTAGAGACCGGGGGATTTTCTAAAGCTTTTTTATTTAGCCTTTTCATTTTTAAAAATACATTGACCTAGCCCTGAAAATTAACATAGCTTTATCAACACAGATGCCTGATAAATTAGGCTGCCTCTAAAATAGCTCAAGCCATGGGCAAGGCAGAATTTTAATAAGTATGGACGGTCTGTTCTTAGTACTTCGCCACTTCAGGTTGTGTGTTTCTTATTCTTCTGTGTAGTTCTTTAAAACCCACTTGAAATTTATCGAAACTGATTCTGTGGCCTTGCATATATGCCTTATCCTGGTGAATATAATGTGTAGACTTGATTGTATATTCTACCTTTGGATGTTTTGTTCTATAAATTGAATTAGGTCAAGATGGTTGATAACACTGCTCAAATCTTGTGTGTTACTGCATTTTTTTTCCTACCATATCTATCAATTCAAAAGAAGGTTGAAAAAGAACAAGTGATAGATGGGACAAACAGAAAAGAAATAGGAGGGCAATAGACTTAAATCCAACCTTATCAGTAGATTTAAATCCAACCAGGTCAACCATATTTATATTATGTTAAATATAAGTGGATTAAATTTGTCTAATTCTCCCTTAACACCATCAGTTTTTGCTTCATGTATTTGGAAGTTCTGTTATTAGTTGCAAAAACATTTGTGCTTGTTATGACTTCCTGATGAATTAACTCTTATCATTGCAAAATATCTTTCTTTCTAGTCATACTTCCTGATTTGTAGTTTCGTAATATACCCACTCCTGCTTTCCTGTGCTTACATATGTATGTTATCTCATTTTTCATCCTTTTACTATTATATTTCTTTATATTTAAAGTCTCTATTAACAACACATAATTAGGACTTAAAAAACTAATCTGATGATCTCTGGCTCTTATCAGTGTTTATTGCATTTGTACTTAATGTAATTTTAAAAAGTTATTTAAAAATTGTTTTATTTCAGTAGCTTTAGGGGTACAAGGGCTTTGGTTACATGGATGAATTGTATAGTGGAAGTCTGAGATTTTAGGGCTCCTGTCACCTGAGTAGTGAACATTGTACCTAATAGGTAGTTTTTCATCCTTAACTCCCTCTCACTCTCCCTGCTTCTGAGTTTCCACTGTCCATTATACCACTCTGTATGCCTTTGCATACCCATGGCTTAGCTCCAACTTACACAATACTTAATCTGATTATTTATAATCTTCAGTTTAAGTCTACCACCGTGGCTATTGATTTTTCTTTCTCCTCTGTGTCTATTGTTCCTTCATTACTGCCTTTGGATTTAATAAAATCCAGCCTGAGGCTGGAGGGTTGTATGAGCCCAGGTATTCAAGACCAGCCAACTGGCAACATAGTGAGACCTTGTCTCAAAAAACAAACAAAAAGTAAAGATTCCGTGAATTCATATTCTCCACAACACTTGGCTATGTCAATTTTTTTCACTAATTGGGTATAAAACATTATCACATTCCTTTAGATTCCTCATTTATTAATGATATTAAGCACCTCTTCATATTTTTATTGGTTGAAAACATTTCTTCTGCCAAATGATTGTTCATATCCTCATGCCTCCCATTTTTTCATTGATTTCTGGAAATTCTACATTTGGAATACCACTGAACTGGACCACTTATATTTGACTACTTTTGACTTATTAGAGAAATCTTTGGCCTTTGAGTCTATCACCAGTACCTGGCTACCTGTTTAATTTGGAAAGCCTTCCAAATTGGGCCCCCTTATCCTACTCCATTTTTCCCCTTAGCACCTACCACCTTCACCATGTTACATACGTGTTTATTATTTGTATGTACTGTCTTTCCCTTACTGGTACATGTAGGTTGCTACATGATAAATATAGAGATTAAGAGTTAGCATTTGAACTTTCAAAGCAATTTAAACATTGTCATAATATTTTTATTAAATGAAGGGATTGGTCTCCAATGAATTGGAAACTTTTTTTAAGAACTAGTTCTTCACTGCTTTGAAAAGCATGGTGTAGATTGTCTCATACCTTCATGTGATAGCATTTGAAAAGCTCATTGAACAGAACAGAGAAGAACTCGATAACTATTATACCTATCAGACTTGAAAAAGTGTTCATGCTCTACACAAAATATAGTTGCTAACAAAGATGAATATTTTTTTCTAATTTAGTGAGATGATATGTTTTTCTAATATGGGCATTACTTTGTGTTATTGGTATTCCCATGTTTATAGTTGAGCCTGGTATGTGTCTCTTTGTTTTATGTATACACATATATAAATGTATCTATACAAAATACTTTTTTAAAATTATACTTTAAGTTCTAGGGTACATGTGTACAACATGCAGGTTTGTTACATAGGTATACATGTGCCATGTTGGTTTGCTGCACCCATCAACTTGTCATTTACATTAGGTATTTGTCCTAATGCTCTCCCTCCCCCAGGCCCCCATCCCCGACAGGCCCCAGTGTGTGATGTTCCCTGCCCTGTGTCCAAGTGTTCTCATTGTTCAGTTCTCACCTATGAGTGAGAACATGCAGTGTTTGGTTTTCTGTCCTTGTGATAGTTTGCTGAGAATGATGGTTTCCAGCTTCATCCATGTCCCTGCAAAGGACATGAACTCATCATTTTTTATGGCTGCATAGTATTTCATGGTGTATATGTGCCACATTTGCTTAATCCAGTCTATCATTGATGGACATTTGGGTTCGTTCCAAATCTTTGCTATTGTGAATAGTGCCACAGTAAACATACGTGTGCATGTGTCTTTATAGTAGCATGATTTATAATCCTTTGGGTATATACCCAGTAATGGGATCACTGGGTCAAATGGTATTTCTGGTTCTAGATCCCTGAGGAATCGCCACACTGTCTTCCACAATGGTTGAACTAATTTACACTCCCACCAATAGTGTAAAAGCATTCCTATTTCTCTACATCCTCTCCATCGTCTGTTGTTTCCTGACTTTTTAGTGATCGCCATTCTAACTGGTGTAAGATGGTATCTCATTGTGATTTTGATTTGCATTTCTCTGATGACCAGTAATGATGAGCATTTTTTCATGTGTCTGTTGGCTGCATAAATGTCTTCTTTTGAGAAGTGTCTGTTCATATCCTTTGCTCACTTTTTGATGGGGTTGTTTTTTTTCTTGTAAATTTGTTTAAGTTCTTTGTAGAGTCGGGATATTAGCCCTTTGTCAGATGGGTAGATTGCAAACATTTTCTCCCTTTTGTAGGTTGCCTGTTCAGTCTGATGGCAGTTTCTTTTGCCATGCAGCAGCTCTTTAGTTTAATTAGATCCCATTTGCCTATTTTGGCTTTTGTTGCCATTGCTTTTGGTGTTTTAGTCATGAAGTCCTTACTCATGCCTATGTCCTGAATAGTATTGCCTAGGTTTTCTTCTAGGGTTTTTATGATTTTAGGTCTAACGTTTAAGTCTTTAATCCATCTTGAACTAATTTTTGTGTAAGGTGTAAGGAAGGGATCCAGTTTCAGCTTCCTAAATATGGCTAGCCAGTTTTCCCAGCACCATTTATTAAATAGGGAATCCTTTCCCCATTTCTTCTTTTTGTCAGGTTTGTCAAAGATCAGATGGTTGTATGTGTGTGGTGTTATTTCTGAGGGCTCTGTTCTGTTCCGTTGGTCTATATCTCTGTTTTGGTACCAGTACCATGCTGTTTTGGTTACTGTAGGCTTGTAGTATAGTTTGAAGTCGGGTAGAGTGATGTCTCTAGCTTTGTTCTTTTTGCCTAGGATTGTTTTGGCAATGCGGGCTCTTTTTTGGTTCCATATGAACTTTAAAGTAGTTTTTTTCCAATTCTGTGAAGAAAGTCATTGGTAGCTTGATGGGGATGGCATTGAATCTATAAATTACCTTGGACAGTATGTCCATTTTCATGATATTGATTCTTCCTATCCATGAGCATGGAATGTTCTTCCATTTGTTTGTGTCTTCTTTTATTTCATCGAGCAGTGGTTTGTAGTTCTTCTTGAAGAGGTCCTTCACATCCCTTGTAAGTTGAATTCCTAGGTATTTTATTCTCTTTGTAGCAATTGTAAATTCTGAGTTCACTCATGATTTGGCTCTCTGTCTGTTATTAGTGTATAGGAATGCTTGTGATTTTTGCACATTGATTTTGTATCCTGAGACTTTGCTGAAGTTGCTTATCAGCTTAAGGAGATTTTGGGCTGAGACGATGGGGTTTTCTAAATATACAATCATGTCATCTGCAAACATGGACAATTTGACTTCCTCTTTTCCTAATTGAATACCCTTTATTTCTTTGTCTTGCCTGATTGCCCTGGCCAGAACTTCCAACACTATGTTGAGTAGGAGTGGTGAGAGAGGGCGTCCTTGTCTTCTGCCGGTTTTCAAAGGGAATGCTTCCAGTTTTTGCCCATTCAATATGATATTGGCTGTGGGTTTGTCATAAATAGCTCTTATTATTTTGTGATATGTTTTATCAATATCTAGTTTATTGAGAGTTTTAGCATGAAGCGTTGTTGAATTTTATCAAAGGCCTTTTCTGCATCTATTGAGATAATCATGTGGTTTTTGTTGTTGATTCTGTTTTTGTTATGGATTACATTTATTGATTTGCATATGTTGAACCAGCCTTGCATCCCTGGGACGATGCCAACTTGATAGTGGTGGATAAGCTTTTTGATGCACTGCTGGATTCAGTTTGCCAGTATTTTATTGAGGATTTTTGCATCAGTGTTCATCAGGGATATTGGTCTAAAATTCTCTTTTTTTGTTGTGTTTCTGCCAGGCTTTTGTATCAGGATGATGCTGGCCTCATAAAATGAGTTGGGGAGGACTCTCTCTTTTTCTATTGATTGGACTAGTTTCAGAAGGAATGGTACCAGCTCTTTTGTGTACCTCTGGTAGAATTCAGCTGTGAATCCGTCTGGTCCTGGACTTTTTTTGGTTGGTAAGCTATTAATTATTGCCTCAATTTCAGAGCCTGTTACTGGCCTATTCAGAGATTCAACTTCTTCCTGGTTTAGTCTTGGGAGGGTGAATGTGTGCAGGAATTTATCCATTTCTTCTAGATTTTCTAGTTCATTTGCGTAGAGGTGTTTATAGTATTCTCTGATGGTAGTTTGTATTTCTGTGGGATCGGTGGTGATATCCCCTTTATCATTTTTTATTGCATCTATTTGATTCTTCTCTTTTTTCTTCTTTATTAGTCTTGCTAGCGTTCTATCAATTTGGTTGATCTTTTCAAAAAACCAGCTCCTGGATTCATTGATTTTTGATGGGTTTTTTATGTCTTTATCTCCTTTGGTTCTTCTCTGCTCTTAGTTATTTCTTGCCTTCTGCTAGCTTTTGAATTTGTTTGCTCTTGATTCTCTAGTTCTCTTAATTGTGATGTTAGGGTGTCAATTTTAGATCTTTCTTTCTTTCTCTTGTGGGCATTTAGTGCTATAAATTTTGCTCTACACACTGCTTTAAATGTGTCCCAGAGATTCTGGTACATTGTGTCTTTGTTCTCATTGGTTTCAAAGAACATCTTCATTTCTGCCTTCATTTGGTTATTTACCCAGTAGTCATTCAGGAGCCAGTTGTTCAGCTTCCTTGTAGTTGTGCAGTTTTTAGTGAGTTTCTTAATCCTGAGTTCTAATTTGATTGCACTGTGGTCTGAGAGACAGTTTGTTGTGATTTCTGTTCTTTTACATTTGCTGAGGAGTGCTTTACTTCCAATTATGTGATTAATTTTAGAATATGGGCAATGTGGTGCTCAGAAGAATGTAGATTCTGTTGATTTGTGGTGGAGAGTTCTGTAGATGTCTATTAGGTCTTCTTGGTGCAGAGCTGAAGTCCTGGATATCCTTGTTAACCTTCTGTCTCCTTGATCTGTCTATTAAAGACAGTGGGGTGTTAAAGTCTCCCATTATTATTGTGTGGGAGTCCAAGTCTCTTTATAAGTCTCTAAGAACTTGCTTTATGAATCTGGGTGCTCCTGTATTGGGTGAAAATATATTTAGAATAGTTAGCTCTTCTTGTTGAGTTGATCCATTTACCATTATGTAATGGCCTTCTTTTGTCTCTTTTGATCTTTGTAGGCTTAAAGTCTGTTTTATCAGAGACTAGGATTGCAACCCCTGCTTTTTTTTTGCTTTCCATATGCTTGGTAGATCTTCCTCCATCCCTTTATTTTGAGCCTATGTGTGTCTCTGCATGTGAGATGGGTCTCCTGAATACAGCACACTGATGGGTCTTGACTCTTTATCCAGTTTGCCAGTCTGTGTCTTCTAATTGGGGCATTTAGCCAATTTACATTTAAGGTTAATATTGTTATGTGTGAATTTGATCCTGTCATTATGATGTTCCCTGGTTATTTTGCCCATTAATTGATGCAGTTTCTTCCTAGCATTGATGGTCTTTATAATTTGGCATGCTTTTGCAGTGGCTGGTACTGGTTGTTCCTTTCCATGTTTAGTGCTTCCTTCAGGAGCTCTTGTAAGGCAGGCCTGGTGGTGACAAAATCTCTCAGCATTTGCTTGTCTGTAAAGGATTTTATTTTTCCTTCACTTATGAAGCTTAATTTGGCTGGATATGAAATTCTGGGTTGAAAATTCTTTTCTTTAAGAATGTTGAATATTGGCCCCCACCCTCTTCTGGCTTGTAGAGTTTCTGCCGAGAGATCAGCTGTTAGTCTGATGGGCTTCCCTTTGTGGGTAACCAGACCTTTCTCTCTGGCTGCCCTTAACATTTTTTCCTTCATTTCAACTTTGGTGAATCTGACAATTATGTGTCTTGGAGTTGCTCTTCTTGAGGAGTATTTTTGTGGTGTTCTCTGTATTTCCTGAATTTGAATGTTGGCCTGCCTTGCTAGGTTGGGGGAATTCTTCTGGATAATATCCTGCAGAGTGTTTTCCAACTTGGTTCCATTCTCCCCATCACTTTCAGGTACACCAATCAAACATAGATTTGGTCTTTTCACATAGTCCCATATTTCTTGGAGACTTTGTTCATTTCTTTTTACTTTTTTTTCTCTAAACTTGTCTTCTCGCTTTATTTCATTAATTTGATCTTTAATCACTGATACCCTTCCTTCCACTTGTTGGAATTGGCTATTGAAGCTTATGCATGCATCACAAAGTTCTCATGCCATGGTTTTCAGCTCCATCAGGTCATTTAAGGTCTTCCCTACACTCCTTATTCTAGTTAGCCATTCGTCTAACCTTTTTTCAAGGTTTTTAGCTTCTTTGTGATGGGTTAGAACATGCTCCTTTAGCTCAAAGAAGTTTGTTATTACCAACCTTCTGAAGTCTATTTCTGTCAGCTCATCAAAGTCATTCTCCGTGCAGCTTTGTTCTGTTGCTGGCGAGGAGCTGCGATCCTTTGGAGGAGAAGGGGCACTCTGGTTTTTAGAATTTTCAGCTTTTCTGCTCTGGTTTCTCCCCATCTTTGTGGTTTTATCTACCTTTGGTCTTTCATGTTGGTGACCTACAGATGGTGTTTTGGTGTAGATGTCCTTTTTGTTGATGTTGATGCTATTCCTTTTTGTTTGTTAGTTTTCCTTCTAAGAGTCAGGTCCCTCAGCTGCAGATCTGTTGGAGTTTGCTGGAGGTCCGCTCCAGACCCTGTTTGCCTGGGTATCACCAGCGGAGGCTGCAGAATTGCAATTATTGCAGAACAGCAAATATTGGTGCCTGATCCTTCCTCTGGAAGCTTCATCCCAGAGGGGCACCCATCTGTATGAGGTGTCTGTCGGCCCCTACTGGGAGATGTCTTCCAGTTAGGCTACATGGGGGTCAGCGACCCACTTGAGGAGGCAGTCTGTCCATTCTCAGAGCTCAAGCACCATGCTGGGAGAGCCCCTGCTGTCTTCAGAGCTTTCAGACAGGGACGTGTAAGTCTGTAGAAGTTTCTGCTGCCTTTTGTTCAGCTATGCCCTGCCCCCAGGGGTGTAGTCTATAGAGGCAGTAGGCCTTGCTGAGCTGCAGTGGGCTCTGCCCAGTTCAAGCTTCCCTTGGCTACTTTTGTTTACCTACTCAAGCCTCAGCAATGGCAGACGCCCCTCCCCCAGCCAAGCTGCAGCCTTGCAGGTTAATCTCAGACTGCTGCTAGCCAGTGAGCAAGGCTCCGTGGGCATGGGACCCACCGATCCAGGCACGAGAGGGAATCTCCTTGTCTGCCGGTTGCTAAGACCGTGGGAAAAGCGCAGTATTTGTGCGAGAGTGTCCCGTTTTTCCAGGTACAGTCTGTCATGGCTTCTCTTGGCTAGGAAAGGGAAATCCCCTGACCCCTTGCACTTCCCGGGTGAGGCGATGCCCAGCCCTGCTTTGGCTCGCCCTCCATGGGCTGCACCCACTATGCAACCAGTCCCAATGAGATGAACCAGGTACCTCAGTTGGAAATGCAGAAATCACGCATCTTCTGCATTGATCATGCTGGGAGCTGCAGACCAGAGCTGTTCCTATTCGGCCTTCTTGGAACGGAACTGCAAAATACTTTTTAAATGAAAGAGAATGCAAGCCACTTAATTATGTAATTCAGCTTAATCCTTTATGCTCTCAGTTTTCATGTTTTGAGTTTCCCATACTGGAGTGTGGTTATTAAATGTGTGTCCTACTTCTTTGGATGGTGCACTGGCTGAGTGTGTGAGTAAATTTTTTAGAATGACCTAGGTTCATAACCTTACTTGTTGATTCCTTGTTTTCTGGGTAACTGTAGACACATACATTGAGTATTTTCATGCTGTAGTATTTCCACAATAAATGGTGGTGATATTTTTCACCTTTGGAAGTGAGTAAAGTTCTGGAAAATCCTTAGGTGAAATGACTTTAAATCAAAATAATATTTTACAGCAATTATATGGCATTATGTTAGAATGAATACATAATCAGAAACTCATCCAAGAAGCTGGCACGAGAACTATAAATATATTTGTGAAAATAAAGTGGTGAGATTTGGCTGCTTAGAAACAGAGGGCAAAGGTTTCTGTGAAACAGCATATGCCCTTTATTCCCCAGGTGTTTGCTCTATCACAGTATATATAACATAGTAAGAGCTTTATTCGGGTGCTTAGTCTGGTACCTGAAATGTATTAGTGAATGTTGAAAATCACATTATCTTGACTTTTTCCTGTCAATGACCAAATTTTTTGCAAGCATTATCTCAATATAGTTTTTAACAGGTAAACCAATGTGTAGATTGTGACATAATTTCAGCCTCAATTCGTCTTCACATAGGATCAGGTAAACAGAAATTATGTATTATAGTGGAAGTCAGACAGACCTAGGTTAGAAACTGAATTTGGCTATATTTACTTTCCTGTGTTTTCATGCAAAAATCAAACATCTTTGATCCCCATTTATAAAATGGAGATGAGTTTTCACATTTTATAGAGCTGTTGACTAAGGATTATGTATAATTTATGTAAATGTGTAGGAAACACTATAGGCACTCAGTATGTGATAGCTATGGCTCCACTACAAAATGTTTAATATCAGTAGGGGTGTATGTGTGTGTTTGTGTGTGTGTATACGTACATTTAGTATATGTGTTAGTGAATCCTTTTCTTAGACAAGTCTTAAGCCCTTATACAGAAAGAAAAAAAAAAAACAAAATTAAGAGAACAGAGATTGGATGAGGCTGGTAAAGGGAGAAAGGAGTCTTGTCTGGCCAGTGCTTGTCATGGCCCTCAGCAAGCTTCCATGGCCATCCCTGTAGCCTTTTACAGAGGTCTAGAGTTCTAGAGAACAGCATGGAAACCATGCTAGTGGATTTTAAACACCTCAAGTGCAAGAATGGAACCTTCTTTATTAACTGATACAGGTATCGCATGTGGTCTTGTGCTACAGTAGGTGATTGGCCACAGCTTGCTACTCCACTGCTGAAGTTTTTGCTCCATATTTGACTACACAGCAGAGTTATCATTTGAAGGTGAATTAGGAAACCCACTAGCAAGCCTATGTCATTTAATGGATGTAATGATAACATCATTTTTTTTCAGATCTGGGTTGGAATTTGCCCCTGACAAATAAGAAAATGATGAGTGATTCAAGTGACATGTTGGCTGCGGCATTGGAGCAGATGGATGGTATCATAGCAGGTGATCTGCATCCTGTGAAAGACAGAATCACAACATTTACTCTGCTCACTTGGCTTTTTCACTACAACTTTCATATTATCTTTTCACGTTAGTTTCATTTTTTAGCCCTATGCCTTTTGCTTCTCTGTAATTTCATCTTTGTTCCTCTCCTCCATTTTCTACCAGCATTATTCTCAAACATTATTTTAAAATATCAAAAATTCCAGTTCCATCCTAGGTTTCTAATCAAGGATAAAGAATCTGCATCTCAGGTGATTCTGGTGTAGGTGGTCTGTGGACCATACTTTGAGGGACACTTCTCTACCCAGTGAACATGAATGTTCTGATCTGTTTTCTTGAATTCAAAATTCACTTTCCACCAATGACTCTCATGTCTGTTTTTTATTTTTTTAAGAGAGGAGGTCTTGCTCTGTTTCTCAAGCTGGAGTGCAGTGGCTATTTACAGGCATGATTGCCTGTGAATAACATGCATAGTGCAGCCTTGAAATGCTGTGCTCAGGCAATCTTCCCACCTCAAGTACCTGCGATTACAGGCATGTGCCACTGCACCCAGCTTATTCACATTTATTTACCTTCCCAATTCTTTGCTAAGCTTCCAGTCCCTATCTCTAATTTCCAACCAGATATCTCTCCGGAAATGTCCTATAGGCACATCAGTATAATCATTTAACACATTGAGCTCATTATCTTTCCTTGGAATTTACTCTAATAGTCTTTATCTGAGTTCATTTCATAACCCTTCATCCACAGTTTTTCTAAGCCAGAATTTCCAGTATTGGTCCGGAATGGACCAGCTCTAACATTTGTATTTTCTGATCTGCCACTTTCTTATTCATGATCTCCACGAGGCCAGCACACCTCACACCAAAGCCCACCAGGCTCTTTTTCTTTCTGTACCCCATGATTGGCCTCCTTGTTAGGAACTGGACCATGGATATTTACCATTAATTACATGGTTTTAATTTTTACACCACGTAAATCTGACTTGGAGAGATTTATGTGATTGAATTCTCTTTTTTCTGTTTCTTTTGATTGTTCCTTACTATGACTAGACTGGTTTACCACCTTCGGCTTTGGTGTTTTTATAACATAAATCCCATTGCTCTCCCTGTGATTTTGTTTAACTTAGGTTCTAAGGCCCTGGAATATTCCAGTGGGATTTTTGGTTGCCAATCTCCCACCTCTCCATCCATGGGAAGTTTGTGAGCCCTGCACCTTGTGGAAGACCTGCGTGGATTGTTAGAGATGATGGAAACAGATGAGAAAGAAGACTTGAGATGCCAGATCCCAGATTCAACAGTAGAAATGCTTATTGAATGGTTTCAAAGTCAAATGGTAGGTGTCTGCCTGTTACAAATTCTGTATTATGAATCTTTTGTTGCTTATTCCAAAATTTAGAACATAGAATAGCTGATTAGAACAAAAAAAAAGTATAGGGCAATAGATGTGCTCTATTTTATTCCTTAAGATATCTTAATTTTCTTTTGACTCTAAGAATAACTTTTTAAAAAGTGCTATTAGTGTACATTTTGTAAATACCAACAACAGGTCACCTGATTCTGCCCATAAAAACAGACTGGCTTTTAGATTGTGCCTGAATGACCTACTGTGGCTTAAATCAAGTAGTCCTTTGAGGGAAAGAATCTTGCACATAATTGATGATTTCTCAGTCATATTGGGTTATTCACTATAAAGGACTCAATAGCAATTCTAAATGGAAAGCATAATGAAAGACATTCAAAAGCCACAGTGGTTAAGTATTTGACCTGAAGTGCCATGTGGTGGTTTATTTCAATCATTTCAGTTCCAGTTCTCGAATTAAATTGGGGAGTTGGGCCTTTAACCCATTTGTGCATAGTGTTCCATTATTGGAACGCTAAGCTTGTGGTAGTTATTTATATCCTACTGCTCAATGTCATCGCCCAGTTCTGATTTTTCACAAAAAAAATTAGCAACCTCCAGCATAAATGGGTTAATGGTGTTACTCACTAAACAACGAGGCCTCTTTCTAGGCATCCTCAAAAAATAGGAACACTTTTACACTGTTGGTGGGACTGTAAACTAGTTCAACCCTTGTGGAAGTCAGTGTGGCGATTCCTCAGGGATCTAGAACTAGAAATTCCATTTGACCCAGCCATCCCATTACTGGGTATATACCCAAAGGACTATAAATCATGCTGCTATAAAGACACATGCACACGTATGTTTATTGCAGCATTATTCACAATAGCAAAGACTTGGAACCAACCCAAATGTCCAACAATGATAGACTGGATTAAGAAAATGTGGCACATATACACCATGGAATACTATGCAGCCATAAAAAATGATGAGTTCATGTCCTTTGTAGGGACATGGATGAAATTGGAAATCATCATTCTCAGTAAACTATCGCAAGAACAAAAAACCAAACACCGCATATTCTCACTCATAGGTGGGAATTGAACAATGAGAACACATGGACACAGGAAGGGGAACATCACACTTTGGGGACTGTTGTGGGGTGGGGGTAGGGGGGAGGGATAGCATTGGGGGATATACCTAATGCTAGATGACGAGTTGGTGTGTGCAGTGCACCAGCATGGCACATGTATACATATGTAACTTACCTGCACGTTGTGCACATGTACCATAGAGCCTAAAGTATAATAATAATAATAATAATAATAATAAAATTGATGATGTGGCAGAGCTACCCTTTGTCTCGATACAGTGGTAAATACCATGCTTTTAATCTGTGATGAACACATAAAATCTAAATAGTGTCACAAAAACATTCAATGGAGGTCAGAGGAAAGGAGATATTTTGTGCTTAAAGGATATTCAATTTTCAGTAAGATGCACTAATATGCTTATAAGTTAACTGTGTTTATATAAAAACTAATGAGAATCGTATGAAAGAATCATGATCTATTTTTGGATCTGTGGTAGACATGAAAACTGCTTGCTTTGGGAACTTCAAGAGTACATCCTACAGCTAAAACATTTTCATATGATGTGACACAAATATTAGAGCTCCCAGCCAGTCCTGTGCTGAATACTCTGTGTTCTCACCTGGTTTACCTCTGCGTTTCTGAGAGCGAATAGTACAATCCGTCCTTTAGCAGGGGTGCAGCTACACAAACTGGAGTTATTTTACTTGTTAAAACACATAATGCCTTACTGTTATACTTTATATTTGCTCTGCAGATTTCTCCTCCAGAGATTTAAGGGTCCAGGTTTGCTGATTTCTTTGGGGATTGCTTCATGCTCTGCAATTGGTGTTTCCTGACATATTCCTTAGTCTGTTTCAATGTCCTGTCTCACCCCTTCTTTACTCCATGTTCTTCTGACCATTTAGCATGCAGTGAAAAAGGAATTTACTATTGTTAGAAGAAGATATTTCTATCCCTCACCCAGAGGCCACCAATGGCAATAGTAGCCTAAGCGTACCTGTAGTTCAATTTTTGACATGTGTCTAAAACATTTCCATTAACATGTGCTTAATCTGTTCTGTGAAAGTATTTTCAGAAATGATAAAAAGTAATGATGATTGCATCTGAATATAAGTTAGATCATGACACTCACTCCTTTTTTCAGAAATTACCAATGGCATCACATCTTACTCAGAGTAAAAACCAAAGTGCTTACTGTGTGCTGCAAGGCCTCGTAGGATTTGCTCCCCATGACTTTCTGACCTCATCTCTTGTCACACATCTCCTTATTCACTCCACACCAAGCACAGTGGCTTTTTCACTGATTCTTAAACATGCCAGGTACACTAGCCTCAGAGCCTTTGCACTGGCTTTTCCAGGCACTGGCTTTTCACTCTGCCTGGAAAGCTCTTTCCCTAGATATTTGCATGGCTAGCTCCCTCACATTCTTCTGGTATTTACTCAAAAGTTGTGATCTCAGTTAGGCCTTGTATCACCACCCTAACTAAAATTATACCCATTTATTCTTTGTCTTACATCTCCCTGCTTTATTTTGTTCTTAGCATTCACCACTTTCTTATGTGCAATGTATTTGTAATGTTTATATCTTTTATTTTCTGTCTTTTCAACTGGAATGTAAGCATCATGAATCCAGTTTTTGCCATTATTTTTAAAAATTTACTGTATCCCTGGTGCTTAGAAGAATGCCTGGCTCAGTAGTTATATTTGTAATGAATGATGCTCCATGAATGATAAAGTGGATTGCATGTTTGAATGAATGGAAGTTGTTTTAAATTTATTCCTTGGATGGGTAATGGCTTGTTGATCTGTGTTTTCAGTTGCTTTGTGTCTTATTATTTGACATTTTAACTTTGAGAATCCACAAAATGACAAATATTTTACAGAACTAATGAAGATTCCATTTTTATCCTAAAAGTAACAATAACAAAATAAACTAGATGTAGATCCAGAGAGATAAGGGACTTTTGTTGCTGTTGCTAAATTTATTTATATCTATCTAACTTATCTATATGAATTCCTCACCTTGACCCCAACCTTCCAAATTAAGTGTGTTTTCTCAAGCACACAGAGAATGACAGGATGAAAGAAGAAAGACAGCAAAAGGCAAAAAGAGCAGGACTGGCTGTTTGGAACCCTAAAAGCATAGGTGTGAAATTGAGTTGTCACCACACACCTACCATGATAGACTTTACTTTAGAACCAAAAAGGAACTTGGGGCAGCATTGGGAATCCAACAAGTAGAAGATTATATTCTTATAATTTAGTGATTTGCTGATAATATTAGATTTTTCCAATTTAATATTTCAGAAGTTGGGATGTGTTTTATGACCTTAAAATGGGGATATGTATACATTTTAGCTCAGATCCATCCTCCCTTCCTCTCTCCCTTCTTTCCTTTTTTTATTAATAAGGTACTTAGAATAGTCAAATTTTAGAGACAGAAAGTAGATTGGTAACTGCCAGGAGCTGAGGGGAGCAGGGAGTGGGAAGATAATACTTATTGCACATAGAATTTCAGTTTTGCAAGATGAAAAGAGTTATTTAGATGGATGATGGTGATGGCTGCAAAACAATGTAAATGTGCTTACTACCACTGAAATGTACACTTTAAAATGGTTAAAATGGTAAATTTTACATATATATTTTACCACAATAAAAAATTAAAATTGATGGCAGCTTAGAATTTAAGGAACATAGAATCCTAGCAAATTCCCCCTTCATATTGAACATGGGAAAACTGCCCAAATAACAAACAAAAGAGATTGTGATGTTTAAAGAAAGGAAGCAGTGAATGATAAGGCAGGATTGTATCTACGTAGTTTCAAATGCAGGCTGTAGTGACAGCAGACCTGAATTTTAATGTTGGCCCTAACTCTTCAAAGCTTGTATGACCTTGTGAAAATGTCTGAAGCTCTGTGTCTTGGTTTTCTCATCTGTAAAATGGGGATGATGGTTACTGCCACTTAGGACTGTAAGGATCCTATGAACTAATGTATGCTGAGGGCTTATGAATACACCTGGAAAAAGGCTAGTCAGAAAGGTAATACTGAAGAGTAGAGCGTAGAGAATAGAGGGAAAACGTTTAACAGCATCCCTTTGCAATGAGGGAAAGAGAATTAGGTCCAGTTACAAGGGGAATGAAGTTACAAACTACCCATACATAGTTCACTTCTTGTGACAAAGGAGTGCAAACATTTCTCAGACTGAAGAGAAGCTTCTGGAATATTTTAGAAAAGCTTAAATTCAAAAATTTTTGGAAATAATTATGTATCTGTTAATAATAACAGATATATAATTATGGCTCCATTCATGTTTAATGATGGCCAACTTGAGAGGCCCTGTACTTTAAGATGGATACTAACCTTTTCATTAGTGCAACTGGACATTTGCAGTTCAAATTATCATTTTGCCTGGGCCAGGGAGATCCCCTGGTTTCTTGTAGGATGCAGGTTATTTCTTTACTACTAATTGCTCCTGCCTGTTTGTTTCATATGATCAGACACTGAATGTGATAAAATACCAACACTAGTAGCCTGTTACAGTGAAGGGACATTAAATCTATAAGAATGAATTTATTAGTGTAGCTGTAGGCTTCTGGAAATGAACAAATTTCTTTTAAAATTCAGAAGTGTGTCTCCTGTGGTTAAAAAAAACTGTAGACTATGACATATTTGTTTAATTACTGAGGCTGAATTTTCTGTTTTGATTGTGAGATATTATAATGTGCGAACACAGATGTTAATAATGGAGAATTACTTGCTTTATGAAGCTCCAGATTTAAGAAGGCAAATGTAAAAATATGTCTAATTGTTTGAGTTAAGCAAGTAGTTATTTACTTTAGGTCTAACTTGATGAGTTGCCCTAGAACATTCTTAAAATGTTTTTTTAACTAAGGATCATGACCTTGGTCCGTGTCAGCAGGGGATCAGGTAGTGAAATCCCAAAAGTGTCTGACTATTTGGCAGTTTTAATTATGAGGCCATCTCAAAGGCAGCAGAAATTACAAGAATACAATTTTCAACAAAGTGAGTGAAATACTAATGGTGAATACTAATGGTAATAACACCAAAGCAGGCATCATCACCTATGAGATAGATAGAGTGTAAACAGGGGAAATGAGATGTTCTGGACTGGCTTCTGACCTGTTAAATCATCGTAATACACTTCTCTCTTATTTTTACATTAAAAGTTAGATAATATTAATCCCAAATTTATATTTTAAAAAGTTGCTATAAAAATAAAAATACTCATAACTTAAAAGAGTTCAGCCATGGGACATGCTCTCTGCAGGGGTGCTGGCTGTTCTCCCTGCGTCCCTGAGTCCCAGCCCCATGAAGCAGTCCCCGTCCTACCACCCTCCGATCCCTGCTGCTTTCTGACCAGCTTTGCTTTTCATCTGTGCCTCCAGGAAATGTTTTCTCAGGCCTTGGCAAACAAGGTACATCTTAAGATTGTATCCCATATGTGATCACAATTATCTGAGTTATGCGGTGCCTCACTGAGACATCCTAGCTAAAATTAAGGCAGTTTTCCCCTTAGTCTTCAAGTAAACTCCCATGGAGAGTGTTCACAGACACAGAAAAACAAATTGACCAAATCGGCAGAATTCTTAGTTTACAGAGGTAAAAGATGTGCTTTTCATGAAATCCTAGGCCACTGGTATTTGTTAGGATTGAATGGAAAGAGGTTTCCCTGTTCCTTTAGGAAAGTGAGTTAAGAAAGAAAAAGTGACAAGAACATAGGGACTTTTTTTTGGTCTCATGTTATCCTTCCCAAAGTAGAAGAGAGATTCCTTCTCTAGATCTTTGTATCCTGTCACACATTGCTGGCTTTCAACAAATGTTGAATAAATGAGTGAATGAAGATATTGAGTGAATGAAGTTGCTGCTGTACTGGGATAGGAGCTGGGGCTTCGCTTCTAGGGACACAGGGACCTTCTTTTTTCTCTGTCCTTCCCAAATTCAGGGGACTTAGGTGTGTACCTATGACTAGGGTAGTATTATAGTCTAAACACGTACTCCCAGCTTGCCCACTGCGAAGCTCATGCCCTCATTCTGTCACACCCAGTGAGAGGACAGGGGAGCGGAGTACTGCCACTGCCTGGTTGCTTGGTTTCCAGCATCACTGATGTCACGTTCTTTTACTCCTTGGACAGTAGTGGTGTAAGATGCCTTATTACGGTATTGAACTCAAATGCAATATGACTATCCTCTTCATGGCTGAAGGATTCAAGTCTTATCTCAATCTCTCCTCATAGTTCAGAGTCTAGTGGAGAGCAGGCATGCAGTAAATGTTTGCATGCATGGCAGAGGTATAATTCTGAGTACAAAATGCTGTCATAGTAATTATTTCTTTTGGTAACTAGAGATAACATTTACTTAATGGAGATTTCGTGGACTGAGACTTACTTTTCCTTTCTTGATACTGAATGTTTAAAAACAGGATTATGAAATCAAGACTGTGCGATACTTTTAATAACTAGTTTTAAAAATGAGTATAATAATGACTGGCTGGAATGTGATGTGTGCATGTATTTGCGTATATGTAGTATTACCAGTCCAGCTATGTTTTAACTTTTGTTGTCCTTAAAAAGAGGGCTGTTTTCTTTTCCCCATTTTAATTTAGGTACTTACCATTCTGATCTGGGAATATTGCACTCAAAATTACCTTCTGTTTTATAAAATAAATAAGCATGATTGTGGCAAATCACTGCTTGTATGTTGATTTTGGATTTAGACAGGACAGCAGAGCTCAGGAAAGAACAAAGCGAAACAAAGGGGAAACAGGAAAGACAACTGTAGACCAATGCAAACCAATAGAACCCGGAAAATCAAAGGAAAACACAGCATGATGTTATAAGTAAAAACAGCAGGTGAGACTCCTACCTTCCGTGAATTCATAACTATTGAAATGGAGTGGTGGGTACATGGGGTTTCATTGTGCTCATTTCTCTACTTTAAATCTATTTGAAATTTTCTGTAATAAAAAACTTTTTAAACATACACAAAGGAAAGATGTTAACATTTATTACATCTTTATGCTTGATTGTAATACTTGATAATTAAAAGGAAGTTGATATAAAAATAAGGCTTTCCACTTAGATGGTGAAGGGAAAAGTAGATGGTATTCTGAGGTTATGTGTAGCACCTGCCATGTAGAGTCAGAGAATTCTTTTTCCAGGTGAGATTCCTGGCTAGCTCTAAGATTCTGTAATTCTATGACAGATAAAGCTTTTTAGATGTGCTTCTCCCTATCATGCCAGGAAAACCTGGCAGAGGTCATAAGTTCCTTAATTAAATCAAAGTACCAATGTTATAGTTGAGTTAGATCTCCCTCCCTGACTCTGCATACACACTATTGGTTGGATACTGTACTATTGAAATCCCCACGTTGATTCCAATTTCGACTTAGCTGAATTGAATGTGGTCAATAAAAGGTTGCACCATGAGCTAAAGTAGATAGGTAAAGTCATTTTGGCTGCTCTTCCATGCTTTGAAAGTCAGATTGACTCAACAAGAGTTTATACTTAAATACATTTTAAATTACGTGCTCAGGATTTTATAAGCACCATGGAAGAATTAAAAGAAACGTAAGACAGTTTTGCACTGAGAAACTTAGGCTGAGTGACCAACTCACATAAAATTATTAGTCATCTACCTGAGGCAGAATATGATGAAGCACTAAAGAGCTCAGTTTAAGACAAGACCCAGAAGGTTAGCCCATAGATGGGGAAAGGAGAATGGCACCATGTAAAGAGGAGGAGGTAGAAATGGGTTATGAAAGATGGATTGATCTGAGAGGGAGGAGTGGGAGGTGAGTAGAGTATTGGGTACAAAACCTTGGGATAGTTGTTGTAAAGGAAAATGGAAGAAAGTTCATTAAAAGGAAGAAATGGAAAATTATAAGTAGAAGTGGGGATTACAGGTCCCAGCAAAACAGGAAATCAAGGTTCCAAAGTAGAAGTAGAATGATGAGCTTTCAGGAAGGAGTTAAGAATCACTTCTCCCAAGCCTGCAGGAAGAAAGAAAGGAAAGAAATAAGAGGTAATATATATTATACTATTACACACTGAGGAAAAAAGTGTGTAAGGGAGCTCACACAAGATGGCCTTAACTATTGTCCATTACAAAGGCTCTGAGATCACCTCCTAAACATAGTGGGAAGAGAGAGTACAGGAGGAAAAAGGAGCCATTCTAGATAGAGGTCAACCATGGTGTGCATACCAGATTATAGAGGACACATAAATAAAGACCACTGAGAAGCAAGAAGGGCGGATCAAAACCAAACCCGCAGTCATCTTTTATTCAACCAGTGTTTATTGAACGCCTATTGTCATTCTTCCATTCAACAGACATTTAGTTATCACCCACTGTATGTCACATGCCAAGGCAAATCTACTTGCAAAGAATGCAGAGTCTATTAGAAGAGAGAGACATGTATGCAGTCAAGTCTAACCTTAGTGCTTTCAGAGTAATGCCTGCTGTAATGAAGGTTCATCTAGATACTGTCGCTGGCATATAGCAAACAGTGAATTCAAGGAAGACTTCACAGACCAAGCCCTGATAGAGGTGGACCTTAAGGAATGGGGAAAGAAGAAGAAAGGGTGGGAAAAGACGGTCTGTGCAGAAGGAATAAAAGTAGTGTGTGAAAGGGCATGCTATATATGGGGAGGTTTTGAGTGACCTTGTAGGTAGAACGTGGGAGTTGAAGGAAGAATAGAGACAATATGGTATTTACCTAATGGATCTTACTGCCAACATTCTTAACGCAAAGGAAGCAAAATTGGCAGAAATATAAACACAAGTGGACAGAACAGTCTTTACCTACTTAAGTTAACACAAGGATATAACATTGATCACTCTTAAATTCTGCCTTATGTTCCTATAGTGACTTTTAATATACTAAACTACCCTTGAGCATTATGAGTACTTGTAAATATCAATACAGTATTGAGAAAAATAAATATGCTCATTTTGAGCCAATTTTCAGTGTCTGTTTCTATTTGGGGCTAATTTTGGAGAACTGGTTTTGGAACACCTCACTTCCATATCATACAAAGTAGCTTGGGAGGAAACAGTGCTCTCCTCTTGCTATAATTTCCTCCAACCAGAAGAAAGATCAGTTTTGTTTTGTTTTGTTTTGTTTTTCTTAAGACAAGTTCTCGCTTTGTTGCCCAGCCTGGAGTGCAGTGGCGCAAACATGGCTTACTGTAGCCTCCACCTCCTGGGATTAAGTGATCCTCCTCCCTCAGTCTCCAGAGTAACTAGGACCACAGGCGAACACCACGATGCTTGGCGGTTTTTTGTTTTTTTGTTTGTTTCTTTGTTTTAGATGGAGTGTCACTCTGTCGCCCAGGCTGGAGTGCAGTGGCATGATCTCGGGTCACTGCACATGCTTGGCTGTTATTTATTTATTTATTTATTTATTTTAGTGACAGGGTCTCACCATGTTGCCTATGCTGGTCCTGAACTTCTGGGCTCAAGCAATCCTCAGCCTCCCAAAGTGCTGGAATTACAGGCGTGCACCACCATGCTTGGCCAATTTTGCTTTTTGTCGTCACTGAACAGCAGTTTTTTTTTCCTACTTACTGAAATGTATCTGTTTCTAAAATATTATTACTTGTATGGGATTTTAAAAACAGATGCCTGTTTTTTTCTGGTTGTAAATTTGAAGGTATTATTTTCTTTTTCAATCGAACCCTGGGTGGCCTCATCTAACACTTTTGGATTTCAGCTGGCTTTTATTTCTATTGTATTTGAATGAAGAATCAGGAAATTCTATTGGGATTACATATTTTATGGTTATGTTGAAATTATGAGAGATACCACCTACACTACTGCATGTATTTCAAAATGATGTTTTCAGGTTTTCTGTTCTTTGTGAGCCTCTTCATGTGTCTCTTTCATGACTTGCATATGAGACAGCTGAGGAAGAAACAATCGATACGTCGTTTCTCAGTCTATACTTCCTTTGGCATTTATACCATGCATAAATATGCCCAAATATGACTTTTTTTTTAAAAAGTGTGTGGGACATGAGGGAGGAGAAGAAATAGTAAGCATCAATATATACAGAGCACTGATTCAGATGCTGGGGAGAATACAAAACAATTTATAGGCTCTGCCCTGGAATAGAAGGTAACATTATATGAACAAGCAAACTCATAAGAAGTTAATAAGATCAGGACAGAAAGTGTTAAAATGCAGATAAGTGAGGCTAGTCTGCGCTACCAGGGGAAGTCACTGTGGCCTGAGTGTTTAAGCTTTTGGAGGAAGAGAGACAGACCTCAACAGCTCGGGGTGCCCCCTACACACTCACAAAGCTTTGCCTACCCCTGGGTGTGTGTCTGCTCTCAGTGAAGAATACCAGTATCCACTGTTCCTTGTGGGTCATTATTTTCTGCTTGTTAAGAAATGTTTAGTTTGGCAAAAACATGCTTGTGTGCTTAACATGCCTGTCTTACTTCTTTTGTGGTAAATGAACCAAATTGCATTCTTGTGTTTTCTGTTTGACAGTGACAGCTGTGCAGATTCAATTCAGGCCCCTTGGACTAAGAACACTTGTGATTTTTATTTATCTACAATATATCATTCTTAGAGAAGATCAGCCTTACCCATATTATTTCCTTTTTCAGACAAATGGACACCTACCTGGGAACAGAGATGTGTTAACAGACCAGGTGGAGGATGAGGGAGAGAAGATTAGAGATTTGGAGTTTTGTCTTGAAGAGCACAGAGAGAAGTTGAATGCCACAGAAGAAATGCTGCAGCAGGTATGTGCAGACGCCATATCCAAGATGGGATTTCCCTGCTGAACTATTTGAGATGCTGCATTTCTATGTTGTGTTTGCTCTGATGCAGCAGTAAGTTTCTTGATTGACTTAGACCAGCACATTTAAAAAAAAAAATGGAGAGTAGCAGAGTCTCAAAACACATGCACACAATATAAAGTGTTTATGTAATTAGAATCTGGAACAAAATGTCAATAGGATTGTGGCTTATTTTTATTTTCTTTCTTTGCATTCAGATGGTTTCCTAACTCTCACCTATAAGCATATGTTTTGTGATTAAGAAAAAAAGATAATAGTAAAAAATCTAAGAATCCGATTTAAAAATGGGCGAAAGATTTGAATAGACATTTCTCAAAAGAAGACATACAAATGGCAAATAGACATATGAAAAGGTGCTCAACATCATTGATCATCAGAGAAATGCAAATCAAAACTATAATGAGATACTATCTCACCCCAGCTAAAATGGCTTTTATCCAAAAGACAGGCAGTAACAAATGCTGGCAAGGATGTGGAGAAAAGGGAACCCTTGTACACTGTTGGTGGGAATGTAAATTCATACAACTACTTTGGAGAACAGTTTGGAGGTTCCTCAAAAAACTGAAAATAGAGCTACCATATGATCCAGCAATGCCACTGCTGGATATATACCCAAAGGAAAGGAAATCAGTATATCGAAGAAATATCTGTGCTCTTGTGTTTACTGCAGCTCTGTTCACAGCCACCAAGATTTGGAAGCAACCTAAATGTCCATCAACAAATGACTGGATAAAGAAAATGTGGTACTTATACACAATGGAGTACTATTCAGCTATAAAAAAGCATGAGATTCAGTCATTTGCAACAACATGAATGGAACTGGAGGTCATTATGTGTGAAATAAGCCAAGCACAAAAAAACAAACACCTCATGTTCTCATTTGTGGGATCTAAAAATAAAACAATTGAGCTCACGGAAATAGTGGAAGGATGGTTACCAGAGGCTGGGTAGGGTAGTGAGGGATGAAGGAAGAGGTGGAGGATGGTGAAGGGGTACAAAATAATAGTTTGAATAAGGCCTAGTATTTAGTAGCACATCAGGGTGACTATAGTTAATAATAATCTAATTGTACATTTGAAAATAAGAATATAACTGGATTGTTTGTAACACAAAGGATAAATGTTTGAGAAAATGGAGACCCCGTTTTCCATGATGTGATTATCACATACTGTATACCTGTATCGAAACATCTCATGTACCCCATAAATAGATATACCTACTATGTACCCACAAAATTAAAAATTAGAAAAGAAAAAAAAGAAAAAAGATAAGCACCATCTATAACACATAGGACAGGCTCCGTAAGGTTGTGGATGGAGTATGCACTGGAGCAAAACCTGGTAGGTTTCCATTCCTGCCATGCCTTTTTTTTCCCCCTCTATGACATTAGGCAAGTTCCTAACCTCTCCGTTACTAAGTTTCCTCATCTTTTGATTAAGGATAGTAAGAATTTCTAACTGATAAGATTTTTGTGAGGATTGAAACCGTATATGTCACAACGTTTGCCTGGCATATAGCAAACATACTATCATCCTCATAATCAATGTTATCACCAGACTGAAGTATATATATGGTTTATGCATGTGTATCTACATAATATGTCTCCCTGAGTAAACTGACATGTGTTTATTTCTGCTCAAAGGAGGGTAACTAAAGTGAATGATTTTTTATTTATTTATTTATTTTTTATTATACTTTAAGTTTTAGGGTACATGTGCACAATGTACAGGTTTGTTACATATGTATACATGTGCCATGTTGGTGTGCTGCACCCATTAACTCATCATTTAACATTAGGTATATCTCCTAATGCTATCCCTCCCCCCTCCCCTCACCCCACAACAGGCCCAGCATGTGATGTTCCCCTTCCTGTGTCCATGTGTTCTCATTGTTCAATTCCCACCTATGAGTGAGAACATGCGGTGTTTAGTTTTTTGTCCTTGCAATAGTTTGCTGAGAATGATGGTTTCCAGCTTCATCCATGTCCCTACAAAGGACATGAACTCATCATTTTTTATGGCTGCATACTATTCCATGGTGTATATGTGCCACATTTTCTTAATCCAGCCTATCGTTGGACATATGGGTTGTTTCCAAGTCTCTGCTATTGTCAATAGTGCCGCAATAAACATACGTGTGCATGTGTCTTTATAGCAGCATGTTTTATAATCCTTTGGGTAGTTCTAGATCCCTGAGGAATCGCCACACTGACTTCCACAATAGTTGAACTAGTTTACAGTCCCACCAACAGTGTAAAAGTGTTCCTATTTCTCCACATCCTCTCCAGCACCTGTTGTTTCCTGACTTTTTAATGATCGCCATTCTAACTGGTGTGAGATGGTATCTCATTGTGGTTTTGATTTGCGTTTCTCTGATGGCCAGTGATGATGAGCATTTTTTCATGTGTCTTTTGGCTGCATAAGTGTCTTCTTTTGAGAAGTGTCTGTTCATATCCTTTGCCCACTTTTTGATGGGGTTGTTTGTTTTTTTCTTGTAAATTTGTTTGATTTCATTGTAGATTCTGGACATTAGCCCTTTGTCAGATGAGTAGATTGCAAAAATTTTTTCCCATTCTGTAGGTTGCCTCTTCACTCTGATGGTAGTTTCTTTTGCTGTGCAGAAGCTCTTTAGTTGAATTAGATTCCATTTGTCAATTTTGGCTTTTGTTGCCATTGCTTTTGGTGTTTTAGACATGAAGTCCTTGCCCATGCCTATGTCCTGAATGGTAATGCCTAGGTTTTCTTCTAGGGTTTTTATGGTTTTAGGTCTAATGTTTAAGTCTTTAATCCATCTTGAATGAATTTTTGTATAAGGTATAAGGAAGGGATCCAGTTTCAGCTTTCTACATATGGCTAGCCAGTTTTCCCAGCACCATTTATTAAATAGGGAATCCTTTCCCCATTGCTTGTTTTTCTCAGGTCTGTCAAAGATCAGATAGTTGTAGATATGCGGCATTATTTCTGAGGGCTCTGTTCTGTTCCATTGATCTATATCTCCGTTTTGGTATCAGTACCATGCTGTTTTGGTTACTGTAGCCTTGTAGTATAGCTTGAAGTCAGGTAGCGCGATGCCTCCAGCTTTGTTCTTTTGGCTTAGGATTGACTTGGCGATGCGGGCTCTTTTTTGGTTCCATATGAACTTTAAAGTAGTTTTTTCCAATTCTGTGAAGAAAGTCGTTGGTAGCTTGATGGGGATGGCATTGAATCTATAAATTACCTTGGGCAGTATGGCCATTTTCACGATATTGATTCTTCCTACCCATGAGCATGGAATGTTCTTCCATTTGTTTGTATCCTCTTTTATTTCATTGAGCAGTGGTTTGTAGTTCTCCTTGAAGAGGTCCTTCGCATCCCTTGTAAGTTGGATTCCTAGGTATTTTATTCTCTTTGAAGCAACTGTGAATGGGAGTTCACTCATGATTTGGCTCTCTGTTTGTCTGTTATTGGTGTTTAAGAATGCTTGTGATTTTTGCACGTTGATATTGTATCCTGAGACGTTGCTGAAGTTGCCTATCAGCTTAAGGAGATTTTGGGCTGAGATGATGGGCTTTTCTAGATATACAATCATGTCATGTGCAAACAGGGACAATTTGACTTCCTCTTTTCCTAATTGAATACCCTTGATTTCCTTCTCCTGCCTGATTGCCCTGGCCAGAACTTCCAACACTATGTTGAATAGGAGTGGTGAGAGAGGGCATCCCTGTCTTGTGCCAGTTTTCAAAGGGAATGCTTCCAGTTTTTGCCATTCAGTATGATATTGGCTGTGGATTTGTCATAGATAGCTGTTATTATTTTGAGATATGTCCATCAATACCTAATTTATTGAGAGTTTTTAGCATGAAGTGTTGTTGAATTTTGTCAAAGGCCTTTTCTGCATCTATTGAGATAATCATGTGGTTTTTGTCTTTGGTTCTGTTTATATGCTGGATTACGTTTATTGATTTGCATATGTTGAACCAGCCTTGCATCCCAGGGATGCAACCCACTTGATCATGGTGGATAAGCTTTTTGATGTGCTGCTGGATTCAGTTTGCCAGTATTTTATTGAAGATTTTTGCATCGATGTTCATCAGGGATATTGGTCTAAAATTCTCTTTTTTTGTTGTGTCTCTGCCAGGCTTTGGTATCAGGATGATGCTGGCCTCATAAATTGACTTAGGGAGGATTCTCTCTTCTTCTGTTGATTGGAATAGTTTCAGAAGGAATGGTACCAGCTCCTCCTTTTACCTCTGGTAGAATTCGGCTGTGAATCCATCTGGTCCTGGAGTTTTTTTTTGGTTAGTAAGCTATTAATTATTGCCTCAATTTCAGAGCCTGTTATTGGTCTATTCATTTTATTTTATCTCATTTTTGAGATGGAGTCTTGCTCTGTTGCCCAGGCTGGAGTGCAGTGGCATGATTTCAGCTCAGTGTAAGCTCCGCCTCCTGGGTTCAAGCAATTCTCCTGCCTCAGCCCCTCGAGTGGCTGGGACTACAGGCACCTGCCACTACACTAGCCAATTTTTGTATTTTTAGTAGAAATGAAGTATCACCATACTGTCCGGGCTTGTCTCAAACTCCTGACCTCAAGTGATCTGCCTGCCTCAGCCTCCCAAAGTGCTGGGATTACAGGCATGAGCCACCATGCCCGGCCTAAAGTGAATAATTTTTTTAAAATGTGTATATTCAGTTGTTATACTTTAATGCATCCTCTACTTGATAGGTGCTGCTTTGTGCGATCATAAATGAGGTAAATTCACATGTGGCTGTTTATAATAAAAGAATTATTGAATGTATCTTTTAAATTCCAATAGGAGCTTCTAAGTAGGACATCCTTAGAAACTCAGAAGTTGGATCTGATGGCTGAAATATATAACTTGAAGTTGAAACTGACAGCTGTAGAGAAGGACAGACTGGATTATGAAGATAAGTTCAGAGACACAGAGGTGAGTGATACAGTCTCTCCTCTCTCTCTCTCTCTCTCTGTCACTCTGTCTCTCATACACGTACATTCCTAGGGCAAAGTAGAAATTCTCTGGAGGTGTGCAAGGACGGCAGTTAATTACTATGTGCCCTCATCCTACTTTATTTTAAGAATAATCTTTGGTTATATTGACTTTTTATTACAAAATGCTAATGACAATTTTTATTTTTAGACTTTTGATATGAAATATTAATCATTTTATCAACCTTTAGAAATACTTTTGACTTTAGGATATTTGGAGCATCCATCCATTCATACTAGTTTTCTTAATTTTGTAAATAATGGGCTTAAATGCATGGTTTTGCTAGTAGTTATTATTTAGGCACACTGATTATTTACTATGTAATTGGATTTTTGAAATCTGTATAGAAAACTTGCTTACATTATATAATCACAAAACCACAGAGCCTTTTTCAGGTCATCTGATTTGGCCTTCTACTTTTGGTCTATTCCACATGTAAATCATTCCAATTAAACAAGACTCACTGTACTTCTACGAAACTCAGGGTACATTGTATAACTTGAAGTATCCATTTTAGTGGCTAAACAAGCTTTATTGTTTGTTCTCTCTATTTTATTAATCCAGGCCTTCTAGTTTGTTTGCTGTGTGACATTTGGCAAGTTCTTAACCTCTCTGTTTTTTTTTTTGGTGGATGAAGAGAGCATATCCATTTGAAATATATTCATTTGAAATGAAGTGTAAAGAGTTGCAGAAATTCCTTTCTCTGAGGGCCATCTCCCCTCCTTTTTTCTTTCTATTTTGTTTCTTTGGTTGGAGTATGGAAAGGTGTCATGCTGGATTAGAAAATGGGTACCAAGGAGAGAGGAGAGAAAATGGTTTATTTATTTTTCCCTTCTGTTTTTATTTCAAACATGTATTTTATGCTGACTATATGCCAGCATGGTACCAGGCATTACGTACATTATCCACTATAGGAAAATCCTTTATAGATCTGGAAATAACAAGGTTTACTCCATTGCTATTTTCAAAATTAAATTTTCTGTCAAAGATTCAATTACAGTGGAAAGTCTTGGTATATGTCTTGCTTCCTCAGTAGCAAAAGGAGATCTTTCATTTGGTTCATGTTTTAATTTTTTTTTTTAGAGATAGGATCTTACTGTGTTGCCCAGGCTAGTATGGAACTCCTGGCCTCAAGCAATTCTCCCATTTTGGCCTCCCAAAGCACTGGGATTATAGGCATGAGTCACCATGCCCAGCCATGTTTTAATCTTAAAACTCTTTGTCAGTTGCCTATGTGAGCATGTTTCTCATTTTATTGAAGCTGGGGCTCTTAAACAAGACTTAGAAAGTTACTCAATTTAAAATTCTTGCTTTTGTATTTTCTCTAAAAATCTCTTTTGATATTTTCCTCTTTCCCCTCTTTTTGTAAGGTCCTAACCCCATAGTTGCTAGGTAAGGTAACAGTAAAACTCAGTCAACAGATGGACAACATGGCGGTGGAGCTAGCTCTGCTGCAGGGAAGAATTGGTGGTAGATATGGATAGAGGTAGTCTTCTACATTGTGTCTGCAGAGTCAAGGGGAAATATTCACCTGTTGTTAGCTTAATTTGGATATGAGATGCTAACCAGATGTTGGGACTGAATTGCAGTAGATGTGTTATTTATTTATTTTTGTAAGACCCCAGGGCAATATTTACATCCCTTGAGTTCAACTGCCTTTTTTATCAAACTTTTTTTCCCCACTTTTTCGTTTCACTCTTACACTCTTAATCACATACAAAGTGATTTTGTTATCAAACTTCCAGTACACCCAAACCCTGATAATCTTCTAATAAAAATTCAGTGCTATTGCTAAAATATACACATGTACCCAGAGATTAGAGCATATGGGGTAAACTTTGTGACGCTACATATGAAAATAATTAAAGTAATCTTCACTATTAAACTAACTTGAATATTCTCATGTTCCTGTTATCGTTCCCTTAATAAAAATATTTTCCTGGGTGTTTCATAAGTCCATAATATTTAACTTTCTCTTAGAATTTTAGATTATTTGGATATTAATATCCAATAAAATATTGGCATGGGGAAGAAGTATGGGCATTTCCACAAGACTGAGCACTGGAAGATTCAGGACTTGGCTTGTCCCCGTACTTGCTAATGGGAGATGGTCAGCATCACTCAACAGTGCCCCCTTCTGGTAACAGCACACATGTCAGAGACTGAGTTCCTGCGGGAGCCCTGAGGAGTTCTCTGAAAGGGAAAAGGGAAAGAACAGGGATTTTCTTTCTTAAACGGACTGAACTTATGATAAGAACTTATTGAAATAACTTGTATTCTGTTTTTTAAAGTTTTACATTAGAAAGCTCTTTCCAGATTTTCCAGCTTGTGTTGTCAGGGGAAGATATGATTTCGGGTTGGAAATGTAGACCATATTTAAAGTATTGTCATGAAATATAGTGGAGTACTTTTTGTTAAAACAGATAACTCATCCCAGTTTATAATTCCATTTTTTTCAATTGTTTCTTCTTTGCACATTGCCACTATTTCTAAAGGAAGTAGTAATAACAGCAGTAGCAGACAGGAGGAATTCACTGCTATTTCTTAACAATGAGAAAGTGGGAAAATATATATTTAAAAAGATCATATTGATGAATATCACTAAGGACTCATATTATGCAAGGATGATTAGTTAACTGGGAAAAGGTGATTTTTTTCTTTGAACTTGAATTCTGACCTGTTAGATGAGGAATCACAAATGTTATTGAATAATGTCAAACAGTTCTTGACCTAATTCATAAGAAGAAAATATATATTATCTAATTGAAATATTGTATAATTATTAAGTGACTCTTAAGGAGTAATTGTATAATTATGATAGGTAATATTTTGCCCATTTTATAAGAGACAACAATTTAAAAGCCTGTGGGTTTACTGGGAAGTGTATTTCATTATAGCATCCCTTCTCTTAGCCTTTGTGAACTTGAATCATTATATTTAGAAGTTTAAAATAATCCCTATTCACAAAGTTTTATTTCTTATAACATTATTCTACTTGTAATTTTTGGCATTCTTGGATAATTTTGTCCTGTAGTCTATGAATTTGTGACCCAGGAATACATGCATGTCTTTGTAAAAAGAGAGAAGGTGGCTGGGCACAGTGACTCACACCTGTAATCCCAACACAGGGAGTCCGAGGAGGGCGGGTCACTTGAGGTCAGGAGTTCAAGACAAGCCTGGTCAACATGGTGAAACCCTTGTCTCTACTAAAAATACAAAAACTAGCTGGGTGTGGTGGTAGGTGCCTGTAATCCCAGTTACTGTGAAGGTTGAGACAGGAGAATATCTTGAACCTGGGAGGCGGAGGTTGCAATAAGCTGAGATGGCGGCACTGCACTCCAGCCTGGGTGACAGAGCAAGACTCCATCTTTAAAAAAAAGAGAGGGAGAGAGAAGCAAAAATATAGTAACCATTGTAGAGATCTCTGTGGCTTGTAGTAAAAATAAGTCATCTCCCACACAGGGTATTTGAGTGTCTCTTTTGGAGGAGTTAATGTTGCTTAACACTCTAATTTCCTTTCCTACTCTCTGGGCTCTGGACAAAAATACACCATTATTTCTCAGAATACTTGGACAAGTTTTATGAGCAAATTGGTTTTTTAAAAAGTGACACTAAATAAAATAAAAAATGGTAGTAGAAAAGATGTAAAATCGTGTTGTGTCATATAAACATTAGGATTGGTTTCTCTTTCATTTTCTAATTATAAAATTAGGTGAACTGCAGGGCTGTCATCCACTTTCCTGTTGAGAATTGTCATTAAACTTACAGTAAACTCAATCCCTGATAATTTCCTAATAAAAATTCAACAGTATTGCTAAAATGTATGCACATACCCCAAAATTAGAGCATAGTTGAGAAACCTTGTGACGTTATATGTGACAACAATTAAAATAGTCCTCAAAATTAAAACTGATTTGACTATTCTCATGTTCCTGTTATCATTCACTTAATAAAAATAAAATATTTCCTTGGCTATTTCATGAATCTTAAGGATTCATGGGCTTAAAGGATTTTCATTTCATTCTCCCATATTGGGTTGATGAGCAATCCATATTTTTGTGGACAAAGGAAGAAATTACAAATTTTAAAAAAATACCCATGTATCACTGAGAAGGTTCAAAAGGTAAATGGCTTTACTAAAGAATGTGATATATTTAAAATACGAAATAGCATTCTATAAAATAGAATAGAAATAGCACTCTATGAAATAGCATTCATAGAGTCATTTTTAGGATAGAAATAGCTGACAAATAATAGATATCAAGCTACCTGTCTTAAAATTACAGTCACCTTTTATTTTCATAAGCCCATCACTTTAGGGCAGAGGCATTGGGGATTTAAATGAATGTTTTTGTTTGTTTGCTTGTTTGTTTTGTTTTTTTTTTGACAGAGTCTTGCTCCTTTGTCAGGCTGAAGTGCAGTGGCGCAATCTCGGCTCACTGCAACCTCTGCCTGCAGGTTCAAGTGATTCTCCTGCTTCAGCCTCCTGAATAGCTGGGACTACGGGCGTGTGCCACCACGCCCGGCTAATTTTTTGTATTTTAGTAGAGACAGGGTTTCACCATGTTGGCCAGGATGGTCTTGATCTCCTGACCTAGTGATTCGCCCACCTCAGCCTCCCAAAGTGCTGAGATTACAGGCATGAGCCACCGCGCCCGGCCAGTGCTTTGGTTGTTAGGAAGGTGGATTTATTTCCATTTATCTCATCTGATTCATTCAACTTTAACTCTAGGAGCTGGTGACTTAAGATTTCCAAGCTGCTATTTTATAGGTATAGGTAACTGTGTTACCACTTTCCTAATGTACTTTCTTGTTTCTTCTTGGACAGGGGCTGATTCAGGAGATCAATGATTTGAGGTTAAAAGTTAGTGAAATGGGCAGTGAGAGACTTCAGTATGAAAAATAGCATGAATCAACCGAAGTTTTTCTCACAGGTTAACATTTTCAAACAAATGGCTCCACTATTCAGCTATTCCTAATAATATAAATAACATGTTTTCTACTTAGTATATGATAAAGAAGGTATTTTAAAAGTAAATGAAATTCCCCCCACGCTGGAAGCCTTCTTGAATTTAAACACCACTGATCTGAATTTAAAAACAAGGCTTAACTCATCCGACAGAACATAACCTGCCCTTTCTCTGAGTTGTATCTAACCTCCTTTATAAACTGATACTGTTTTCTCGGTTATTTAGCTTGTCTTTTTCTATCTGTAGTTTTCTTTCACTCCTCTGTCTCTCTACCAGTCTTTAATGGCCAAACTTCCTAGCATGAAAATCAAGGTGGGTCAGATGCAGTATGAAGAGCAGCGGATGGAACAAAAATGCGAGTCACTGAATGTGTAGTAGACGTTGGGTGATGGGGTCCATGGCCTGTTGCTTTCTGGCTTGTGTTGTTTTGCTGTGATGATGTTTTAATGGCATGTGCATTTATTCTGTGTGTGTGTCACCTGTTGATTAAAAATCACCTCAAGCAGATTGAAGGGACAATGGGATCCCTGATTTTGTTTTCAAAAATACATGAAATAATTAGTGAAAAATAATAAACGTAAAATGAAAGAATTTATAAATTACACTCTCTTAGACTATCTGAGACCCAAGCCTAGTAAAATAATTGTAAACATTCGCTTGTGAAAGAATTCTGTTTCATATCCACAGTAGAGGTCATTTTCCTCTTTAGGGACTTTCTTGATGGTAAATGTACAGCAGTTGACATTATCATGGCTGTGAATAGAAATGACTGCTGAGAAACAGCACGGTGAGAACAGGTTCACACTTTCTGCCAGTGCTACTGAAGATTTTTTGTACTTGTCCACTCTGCTCCTACCAGAAGTCAAAACTACAGGGCCAAGTGCCTCACTTCATTGGAGATCTACATCTTCTCATAGTACTAAATGTAATAAATATATCTTTAGAAATTCTGAAAGTAAAATGTGATGTTGAATATAAAGCTGTACTTCTTAGCATTGCATAGCTGTATTTTCTGTGTTAAGTACAGCCAGCAAAATTTGTTTGCTAAAGCTAATTCTTTACTGAAAGGAAACTGAAAATTTAAACATGAGTACATAGAAGGATGGACTTGAAATCTTATATACAGTTGTATAGTTAAAAATTAAAAGAGGGCTTAACTATCTGTTTTCTAAATTTATTTTTTCCCATTGTTGTAGGAGATTCTGTCCTTTTATCTTAGTGATGTGGGTGAATTATTTAGTTCCCTGATTTGGCTAAAGTTGTTCATGACTTGCTACCTTACCCATGAATGAAACTCTGTGCTCGTCAAGGAAGCATGAGTGCCAACTTGAAATGCTGAATAAATGTCAAGCTAGTGTTTTCCAATTTGCATTTTATTTTGCTTTTATGACACTAAGTATCTAATTTGATTATCTTCCTTGATTAACTTGGTCATATTTTTAAATTTGATGTAATATTTAAACCTTAGGGCTATCCTATCCCTAATTACTCTTTAAAAGATCTCTTTTTAATTTGATTACAAAGAAACTTGAAATAATGATACAATAACTATTATAAATGGGACTTCTGCTTATAATCTTTTTTTTTTTTTTTTGAGATGGAATCTCATTCTGTCACCCAAGCTGGAGTGCAGTGATGCAACCTCGGCTTACTGCAATCTCCACCTCCTGGGTTCAAGCAATTCCCCTGCCTCTGCCTCCGGAGTAGGTGGGATTACAGGTGCACGTTGCCACTCCAGATAATTTTTTGTATTTTTAGTAAAGTTGGAGTTTCACCATGTTGGCCAGGCTGGTCTTGAACTCTTGATCTCAAGTGATCTGCCCGCCTTGGCCTCCCAAAGTGCTGGGATTGCAGGCATGAGCCACCATGCCCGGCCTTCTGATAGTCTTGCTTCCTGCTTTTTATTGCCCTTGTCTGATTTCTGATGCTTGCATGTAAATTTTGGGGGTTTTGTTTTGTTTTTGTTTTTATTTTTTGAGACGGAGTCTCTCTCTGTTACCCAGGCTGGAGTGCAGTGGCGTGATCTTGGCTTACTTCAACCTCTGCCTTCCGATTCAAACGATTCTCCTGCCTCAGCCTCAGGAGTAGCTGGGATTACAGATGTGCCCTATCACGCCCGGCTAGTTTTTTATATTTTTAGCAGAGATGGGGTTTCATCATGTTGGCCAGGCTGGTCTCAAACTCCTGACCTCAAGTGATCCATCCGCCTCGGCCTCCCACAATGCTAGGATTACAGGTGTGAGCCACCACGCCCAGCCGCGTCTAAATTCTTGTAGATTTGTTTCATTCACAAAATCTGATTGTTGATTTAAAGAGCTAATATGCTCTCTGAATGTTCTTTTTTAGTCATGATCTGCTATTTTTAAATGAATTTGTAACTTGTAGGATGAACTGGCATCTTTAAAAGAACAACTAGAAGAAAAGGAATCTGAAGTAAAAAGGCTACAAGAAAAATTGGTTTGCAAGATGAAAGGAGAAGGGATTGAAATTGTTGATAGAGGTGAGAAGATATATTTCACATTTATCATCTCATTTTGTTAAAGTCCTCCAAAATCTGTAAAAGAAACCAATGATAGTCAATGTGTAGTTTTAGTATCAAAGAAAGAGCAGCAGAATCCAGCCAGGCCCAGAACCACAGGGGATTCTCCAAGACTCTTTTCTGTGACTGGAAATCCATTAACTTCCTCTTCAGCAGCTGGAAAAGGGGAATTCTGTACTTTATTTGGTGTTTAAGATTACTAGACTGTAAATTCTCATCACAAGAATGGACTTGTCTCAATTGCAATGCAAGGGAATTTATGCCAAAGGAGTTAAAAAGAACCATCCCTGTGTCCCAGGATCGTTGCCCTCAGAACTGAAATTAGATAAAGTAAGGGACTTAGAAACTGTTCTGCCCTTTTGAGAGAAGAGAAAAATGGTTCTGTCTCTTTGGAAAAATTAGTAAAAAATTTATACCAGGGATTGAGCCCTACACCTTTTAGAAAGCAAAAATAGGCTAATTCTGTTTTTGAAAAAATGCATGAATTTATCCAATTTTTTTCATAACTGAAGAAGTTTGTTCTGAGTATTATATGGACCATCATTTCTAATAAAGTAGGTTTTACATGATAGAAAATAGCCTGAATGAAATTTTTTAAAATTATATTTGGAAATATAATGTGCATAACATCTGGCAACACTAAGTTAAATTTAACCTTTCTTTGTAATTATGAATGATGACTGTGGCACTATGAGATACCAGCCATGTTCTGAGCAAGAATATGTGAAGGATAGGCTAGCATTCTGGAAAAGATGCCGTAGTGTTGATGAAGGCAGCAGAACTAGACAGCAGAACTTTATGATGATCAGTTTACTCTTTCTTCCCAACTTCTCTAGCAAGGATTGTCTTTTAGTAAAAATGCCTGAAAAAAATAGTAAGTTTATAGATGAGAATTCCGATGCTCAGAGGGGTAAAGCAACTCACCCAGGTTACAGGCAGGAAGCAGCAGAGCCATGTTTCTAACTGAGGTTTCTCTGAGCCACAAACGTGTTTCTCTTTCCATTTTTCCTCTATTGATCTGTAGTTTTCTATGAATCTGTTGTCAATGAAAAGTACCTAGGTCCTCTAGGAGAATCCTCCTACTGTTATTGTTTCTAATTATCTGTTCATCTTTCAGTTAGAAGAACATCCATTCTTATATTGATGTCTTGTGGCAGAATGTGAATTTCTGCCTACAGTGCCCACAGTGGCATCAAACCTATTATTATGTTCAGGTCAACATTCAAACTCACAAAACTACCATAGACCTCTTTGGCATCAGATTCACTCAGAGAAACATGGGACAGGGCTGGGCGTGGTGGCTCATACCTGTAATCCTAGCACTTTGGGAGGTCATGGAGGGCAGCTCACTTGAGGTTAGGAGTTCGAGACCAGCCTAGCCAACACTGTGAATTTTTGTAAAAATACAAAAATTAGCCATGCATAGTGGCAGGTGCCTGTAATTCCAGCTATCAGGGGGCTGAGGTGGGAGGATCGTTTGAATCTGGGAGGTGGAGATTGCAGTGAGCCGAGATCGTGCCACTGCACTGCAGCCTTGGTGACAGAGTGAGACTGTCTCAAGACAAAAAAAAAAAAAAAGAGGAAGAAAGAAAGAAAAGAAAAACGGAAACATGAGACAGGAACCACAATTAACTACAGGTGGTGTCAGGTGTCCCTCCAAATTATGCAGCTGCCCAGAGACAGCTCAAATGCATGAAGGTGTGATGCATATGAGGCAAGTGCAGGAACCACCCTGACTTAAGGTCTCATTCCCTTCAGGAGCCAATATCACCTGTAACAAACTTCAGATGTGTCATTTCTGGCATCACTACACATACTCAATGAAAACAGTCAGCACATTCAAGGATGCTAGAAGCTACAATCTCCATCAGGTATTTATGGTGCATTTATAGTTCCTCCCACTCCAGATGCAATTTCCAATCAGAGATCATTTTTATTATAAGCAATGTTGCTGAGTAATACTGTTAACATAGTACTCTAATCTGGTTCTAGGGGAACAGAACTAGAATGTTAGCTAAAGGTAAAATTCATACACAGCAGAGAAAAGATTTTGTTAACTCTTAACCCAAAATGCCCCACTGATAGCAGGTTTGGCTATATGGTTTGCTTTAACCAAAGGAATGCAAGAGGAGGTGACTTACACCACCTCCAAGCAGAAGGCTTGTGAGTCATTGCATGATTCCACTCTTATTCCCTTCCCTCTGCTGTGAGACAAGGGTAGGGGCAATACCTTCAGCTTAGGTCTCCAATGAAATGAAAAAGATATTTGGAGAAGAGCCATGGAACAAAGGTGCAGTGGATCCTCAGTTGTTATGAAACCTCCAAGAGAGAGAAGCATTTATTCCTGTAAGCCATCACTAGTCAGAGGACTGGTGTTTACTGCAGAATAACCTATTTCTGATTAGTACATCCCTTTTGGAAAGATATAGGCTGGGTTTATCATTCTCCTACCAGGAGTCCAACTAAGCCAGCTAGCCGTTCAGTATGTGACAGCCTTAATTCTGGCAAGAATCCCCAACTTGAGTCTGATGGAAAGTTGTTTCCTCTTATCGAGCAGTTTTGATGTTAGAACAGTCCAAGTAATGCCTGAAGAAAAATAATGTATATAGATTATGATGGTTTATTGCTCTAATTTATCTTCTCCTTTGTATACTCAGGGTTCAGTCAAGAGACAGGAACTATGCAGAGTTACCTGAATACATATAATTTTTATTTTTTATATTTATTTATTGAGACAGTCTCACTTATTCTGTGGCCCAGGCTGGAGTACAGTGGTGCGATCTTGGCTCACTACAATCTCTTCCTCTTGGGTTCAAGCAATTCTCCTGCCTCAGCCTCCAGAGTAGTTGGTACTACAGGTGCCCACCACCATGCCCAGCTAATTTTTGTATTTTTAGTAGAGATTGGGTTTTGCCAGGTTGGCCAGGCTGGTCTGGAACTCCTGACCTCATGTGATTGGCCCACCTCAGCCTCCCAAAGTGTTGAGATTACAGGCGTGAGCCACTGTGCCCAACCAATAAATATAATTTAATATAAAGAATTGTCAACGGGCCAGACACTTGAACCCAGGGTGGGGAGGGTGGAGGTTGCAGTGAGCTGAGATTGAGCCACTGCACTCCATGCACTCCAGCCTGGGTGACAGAGTGAGACTGTCTTAAAAAAAAAAAAAATTGTCAATGAAATATAAAATTGTCAACCTGGTAACCAAAAAGGTGAAAAGAAAAATCTAAGATATTACAGAGGTAGCAACTGCAGGGAACTCTTAATCACCTCTAGGTCTGAGGGAACAAAAGTAAGAGGCTGGAATTCTTAAAATGTAGAAACTTAGAGGAGCAGCGGCGTGAAGCTGAAACTCAGACATCTGAGGAGAAAGGTGCTGCTTGGTTGGTGGTGTTGTCTCTGAGTTTGGAGGCAGTGTCTCTTGGAGCTGGGATCTGTCTCTAAAGAGGGGTTTGGTGCTGGTGTCTCTTGGTGGGGAGGTAGGGTGCAGTCCAGTTATTTCTGCAGGTGGTAGGGAAACTGAAAACTGGATCCAACTGCTGCTGTGGTGAAGCAGAGTTAATAGGGTGCCAGTAGCAAGAACCACAAGCAAACAGGAAGCTCACAGGATGAAGTGTGTCCCTCCTTCCTATTCCCACATTTCAGTCTCCCTCTAGCGCCCCTATCATCAGAGCTTAACAGAGAGCCAGCTAGCAAAGCTGAAATGGGGTGTGGAGAGACCCAGCAAACCTCACTGATCAGTGCATGGGGTCACCTGGCTAAGGCGTGAGTGAGGGCTGTGGTTCAACCTGTGCTCTCCTTGTCAAGCGCTAAGTCCTTGTGTGGGGCTATGTCAGCCAGGAGGAAGAAGCATCTTTTTCAAATTCACACAGAGGTGTCATGTAGGCTAGCATACGCACTGATGCAAGGATCATTAATAGTCTTCCTTCCATCTTCTAAATGGCTCTGAAGAGCATGTATCTTTTTTTTTTTTTTTTTTTTTTTTTGATCCAGGGTCTCACTTTGTCACCTAGGCTGGAGTGCAGTGGTGCAATCATAGCTCACTGTAGCCTTGGCCTCCTGGACTCAAGCCATCCTCCCACCTCGGCCTCCTGTATTCAGGAGCTGGGACCTCAGGCATGCACCACCATGCCCACCTAATTTTTGTATTTTTTGTAGAGATGATGTCTCAGTATGTTGCCCAGGCTGGTCTCAAGCTCCTGGGCTCAAGCCATCCACCTGCCTCGACATCCTGAAGTTCTGGAATTGTAGGCGTGAGCTACCAAGCCTGGCTGAAAAGCATGTATTTTTATTGTAATATTCCTGACAAACTTACATGCAACCTTTTGCAATTTCATATATAGCCCTCCCTTATGTACCATCAGATATTTGTATGGATTTATTTGAATTGGTTTCTGCATTCTTCCACCGATTCTCTTTCTACTGGCACCGTGGGTGCTGTTTTTTATATGCAGTGTAGGTTTAGTTCTCTCCTTTCTCATATGCTGGACTTCCAACTATGCAACCATAATAAGTCTTTACTGCTTCCATTGGCCTCTTTCTTATTTTTCCTTCTGTTGTCTTCACTAGAGTTGTGTTAGGAAGCAACTTTGCTCTTGGTCCTTGTCCCTTAGGCAGCCTTAACATATTCTACAAAATGTTCAACATTTTCACTAATGATCTATATGAAGGCTTTGAAGAAATTATTTTTAAATTTGTTGATGACACAAAAATAGGAGGGTTAGCTAAAATGAGATTCCTAATGATCTCTACAGACTGAAATGCTGTGTTGATAGCAAAAATATGAAATTTATGAGATAAGGGAAAAAAACCAGTAGAATTTAAAATAAAGATAAAAATTAGAGTAAAATAACTGAAATAAGACAAACCTCTATTTTTTTAACCTAGTACCAATATGATTTATGTGATAGTTTTAGAAAAGAATCATGCCATTGTTGTAATAGCCACACAATAGCTACTCAAGGTTTACAGAATTTGATATTTGACAAAAATTTGGATCAAATAATAATCCAGAAATAGGCCAGGGGTGGTGGCTCATGCCTGTAATCCCAGCACTTTGGGAGGCCGAGGCCAGCGGATCACTTGAGGTCAGCGGATCACTTGAGGTCAGGAGTTCAAGACTTAGCCTGGTGAACATGGCGAAATCTCATCTCGACTAAAAATACAAAAATTAGCTGGGCATGGTGGCATGCCTGTAATTCCAGCTACTCGGGAGGCTGAGGCAGGAGAATTGCTTGAACCCAGGAGGCGGAGGTTGCGGTGAGCCAAGATCATGTCATTGCACTCCAGCCTGGGATGATAGAGCAAGACTTCATCTCAAAAAAAAAAAAAAAAAAAAAAAAAAGTCCGTAAATAGATCATTAATTATAACCAAGAAAAAAGTGCTGTCATTTTTGCTTACTCAACTACTTCATGAAAATACTGAGAAAACACAGTAAATTATATAAAAATATAGTTATATGTAGGTATACAACAAAATATTAATGGTGGTTATCTCTGGTTCAGGATTGGTAAGTTTTTATTGTATTTTACTACTGAAAATCTTATTTTCTCTATAGGACATGTATTTGCTTTGTAATAAGAATAAACTTTAAAAAAATAAAAAGAGGCTGGGCACAGTGGCTCATGCCTATAATCTCAGCACTTTGGGAGGCCAAGGTTGGAGGACTGCTTGAGACCAAGAGTTCAAGACCAGCCTTAGGGAAAAAATGAGACCCCATCTATACAAAAATTTTAAAAATTATCTGGGCATGAGGCATACACCTGTAATTCCAGGTATTCAGAAGGCTGAGTCAGGAGGATTGCTTGAGCCCAGAAGTTCAAGGCTGCAGTGAGCTATGATTTGCACCACTGCACTCCAATCTGAGCGACAGTGAGACCCTGTTTCAAAATAAATTAAAAATAAATAAAAGCAACAGATAAAAGCAACCAAGTAAAAAGGGATCAAATATATTTGGAGTTTTAGGGAAAGTCTGATATAAAAGTATCTTCTGGCTGGGCATGTGACTCACACCCATAATCCCAGCACCTTGGGAGGCCAAGGCGGGCAGATCACTTGAGCTTAGGAGTTCAAGACCAGCCTGGGCAGCATGGTGAAATCTCATCTCTACAAAAAATACAAAAAATTAGCCGGTCATGGTGGTGTGTGACCATGGACCCAGCTACTCGGGAGGCTAAGGTGGGAGGATCGCTTGAGCCTGGGAGGTGGAGGCTGCAGTGAGCTGAGATCACACCACTGCACTCCAACATGGGTGACAGAGTGAGACCCTGTCTCAAAAAATAAATTTAAAGTATCTTCTTCACAATGATTTTAAAATAGTACTAAAGCAACAAGTAGAAATATATTTATCTAAGTTGTTCCATTTAATGAAACATAAGTGAGTAGTAATTTGATATATAGTTACAGATTTCAAAAGAGGGTGAAAAAGAATAAATTGGAATCTGTAATAGCAATATTGTGGAATAGATTTGCAAATAAGAATCAATGAAACATCTTTTTTTAATATAGAAAATATTTGAAAAAGATAATTTATTTGACAGAGAAACAAAATGGCGAAAAAATGCTGAGAATTTTTTTCACTCTTTTTCTTACTTAGATACATGGAAACAGCCAGGGAACAAAAAAGTACTCTGTATAATGCTTTGATGAGATATGCTAACCGTTTTCTATGAGAAAAGAAGAAACATTTTTGGTCAGAAAATGGGTTCAGATGAAATTTTGTTCTGCTCACCTTTAGAATTAATAGTGTGGTTGGCTTCCTGCAATGTTTTTATGAAAGGAAATTAAATCTTAGGCTCAGCCTCATTTTGGTTCTTGATGCCTTGTTTTGTTTCCCCAGGGAAGCTCTCTCTGTCCCCTACTCTAAGTGAGGGTCTACTCTCTGAGACTGTTCTTTTTTTCAGAACATGAACCTCAGTTCATAATTCTGCCTCCACTAGTGTGATCATTTGATTCATACCTGCGTACCTCATTTGCCTATCAGCTCCATAAGTGTGTGAGCTGTGCCTGTTCATGCTCACCATGCATGGTATCCCTAGAGCCTAACCCAGTCACTGAAACATCATAGGCACTCCATAAGTATTTGTGAATCAATAAATAAATGGATGCATTAAAAATTTAAAAGTAAATAATTGGAATGGATTATGGAGACAGTAGAAAAAACTTAGTTAACTTTTTAGGTACTGTAAGAGAACATCTTTAAAATGTTTCTTGTGGATTTAGCAGAAGATAAAAGGGCAATAAATTTAGGGGGAACTGCATATGAGAAAGAATATGAAAAACTACCAATCTTCCAGAAAAAAAAAAATCTGGTAATTTCCTTACATAGAGTAAAAGAGTTTAGTACTTTCTATTCTGAGTTCTATTTGAATATTTTTCTCTTTTTATATGGTATAAGAGGGCTGTTTTCTTGAGTAAAATATTTTATTAACCTAATATCGCTGGCTAATCAAATGTCTTCATAGTGTAAGATTTGAAATAGAAAGCCATGTTGAGTCTTTCAATACATAGAGAAGCTAGATTACAAGAGAAAGAGGCTTTGCCTCACTTTTTTCTTTTTTTTAACCTCCTTGTAGTTTTCTGGGCCGTCTTTACAGATTTTTGGTTTATAGATTTTCTAAGTAAGATTTTTGACATATTATATATCTTTTATTCAATACTTCTAATAAGAAGAAAAAGATACCCTTTCCTCACCATCTTACAACTTTGAAAAAAATACTGTAAGATTTCCACTGTGGTGAGAAAAGTTTTATTCACTCTAGAAAACTGGGTCATCTTCTTTTCAGAACCTTTTTTTCTAAATCTGAGAACAGATTTAAGGAAAGCAAAGCAGAAAGTTTTCAATAACCCAGTGGGAATTCCTCTTAGAAGCAAGATAGCTAGAGAAGATGATTGCACAGACTTAGCAAGGTTAAAATGGGTGTTTCTAATATGTAAAAAATGTGTGAGTTAGAAGGTTAACAGTTGATTCGACGAGGCAGAAATGGGTTTTTTTTCAGTTCTGTTGGGGAACAAAAATCAGATGACATCCCTCAAATCTGTACATTTTGAATATATCAAATTATTAGTTTCCTGGTGTACTGTATTTTGGCTTTTAGGTTTATGATTCTTAGTATGAGAGAGGAAGGATAATCTTCAACATAGTAAAAAAAAAAAAAAAAAAAAAAAGGAGGAACACGCAAATATTTTACTTAAGCCTGAGATGAGATTGGAAGAAACCAACAAGTCCATTCGAGGATAAATAAAGTCACACTTGAAGAAGGGCAAAAATCAGAAGTGACCTAATAAAATCTCCCTAATAACAGTAATGGTAAGGTGATATTATATATAACTTCTCTCTGGCTCCTGGAACATTTATCCAATCTAAGTAGTTATCTATCTTGCCTCACAAATAATCCCTTAAAACTTTTTATTTCTGTTATTTGCTAGATTGGAAAAACATAATTAAAAATTATTTTATCTGTAAAATATCTACCTCAGTTCTCAAATTTAGTGTAATGAGTTGTTTTAAAAGTCAGATTACATAAGACAAACCAACACTACACTACTTCTCCACAACTAATGTACGATAAAAATGAGAACAAATGATTAAAATACATAAGCTGATAAATGCAAAATTGTTTAAAATACCTTTTATATCTTATGATATCTAAGGCAATGGGTTAAAATAGCTCTTCCTTGATAACTTTGAGGTTAATGAAAATTGTGATTATATTTAATTAGAAGAATTCAGTATATTTCTTCATTTTCCTTAGAGATTTCCATGGAAAGAAAATAAATTTCCACAATCATAAATTTATGTTTTTATTAAAATTCTTAATTTCTTTTTATTTATAAATCACAAATGTTCTTGGAGACAATTTAGAAGATCTAGATTAAAAAAAAAAAAAGAAGAAGAAGAAAATAAAAACGACTCATCATTTCATCACCCAAAATAACACTGGGAGCATTCTGGTATCTATCTGTTTAGACTTTTCTTTTGCCTTCTTCTGTAATACATATTGTTTCAATAAAAATTGAATCATAATGTACATTATTTTATGTAACCTGCTTTTTCCACTTAAATACATATTGAAAATAAATTTGTATTTTACTTTTTAAAATTAAATATCTTAATATTTAACAATTTGTTTATTGTTGGACATCTAGATTGTTTATAATCTATAATGAAGATACTTATTATTATTATTTTTATTTTTTTTTTTGGAAACGGAGTTTTGCTCTGTTGCCCAGACTGGAGTGCAGTGGCATGATTTTGGCTCATTGCAACCTCCGTATCTCAGGTTCAAGCAATTCTCCTGCCTCAGCCTTCCTAGTTGCTGGGACTACAGGTGCACACCACCAAGTCTGGCTAATTTTTGTATTTTTAGTAGAGACAGGGTTTCACCATGTTGGCCAGACTGGTCTCAAACTCCTGGCCTCAAGTGATGTGCCCATCTCAGCCTCTCAAAGTGCTAGGATTACAGGTATGAGCCACCACACCCAGCCTGAAGATACTTATTACATATGTTATTTATATAAACAGCAGTAAAAATTACTAACAATTTTTTTCACTAAATTTATGGGATATAAATCCTTCTGATTTTGGAGAGAAAAAGCAAGTCAGGATTAGACTTAGGTAAAATTTAATTTAGCAACATTTATGTAGTAATTCCTGCCAAGCACTATTCTAACCCCTTTAGAAATATTAACTCATTTAATCCTAATAACTCTCAGAGATATGTATTGTTCCTATTCCTATTTTACGATGGGAAAATGAGGCACAGAGAGTTTAGGCAACTTGCTCATTGTCATTGTTATAGGTAGTAAGGGGTAGAGCTAGTCTTGCATCAGGCTCATACTCTTAACCATTCCCTTACAAGGCCTCTTTCTGTTATTTTGGGTAATCTGTGAAGTGCGGTTTGTGAAGTTAATTGGAAAGCCTGGGGGGTACCTCAGAAAGATAACTTGATAGGCATTAGGAAGGATTTTGATATTAAAGGAACCTAGAACTTCTCCATAGATCAGGAACATAACACTTGGCTTATTTTATTAGAATCAAAAACAGAGAATCATATCTGAGGATTGGTATCCTTCTCTTTTCAAATCTTTTGTGATTTTCTAATGCAGCATTCCAAAATATAATGATTTTGCAGAATGTCATTTTTAAGCTTTCTTCTAACATTTTCCTGTAAAGAAAATCTACTGAATATAATTCATTTAATGAGAAAAAAATTAGAAACTGCATTTACAGTGATGTACTCTGTTAAATGTTTGCCCAAAAGTTTGCTATTTAGGCTTGAATAGAGTTAATCCTAAGAAATCCTGTGCTCATATAGAAGCAACAACATGATACTGTTTGTTTTCCATCAAAGTCAGTGAATATAAAGATTAACTTAAAAGCAGCTGTCCTAAAAGCAACCTCAAAATAGGCAGTTCAAACCAGCGGAAGACCTGGCCCACTGTTACAATGAAACATGCTCGGAGGAACTAAAGAAAGCTCCAAGGACAAAACTCTTTAGAAGTCTCCGGGATTGGATGGCAGGCCTATTTACAAGAGGGATTAGTTGTTTTGAGGAAGAACAAAGGCCCCTTCTTATGCTCACTGAGACTGCTCTTCTGTGGGAAATTTTGCTGTTACAGTTACAGGGACTGGAGTTCTCAACACTGTTTAAAACAAGCAGCACTATCGAAGGAACATACCTCAAAATAGTAAGAGCCATCCATGACAGACCTACCGCCAATATCATTCTGAGTGGGCAAAAGCTGTAAGCATTCCTCTTAAGAACTGGAACAAGACAAAAATGCCCACTCTCACCACTCCTATTCAACATAGTACTGGAAGTCCTAGCCAGAGCAATCAAACAAGAGAAAGAAATAAAAGGCATCCAAATAGGAAAAGAAGTCAAACTATTTCTCTTCCCTGACGATATGATTCTATACCTAGAAAACCCTGAAGACTCTGCCAAAAGGCTCCTGGAACTGATAAACAACCTCAGTAAAGTTGTTTGGATACAAAACCAATGTACAAAATCAGTAGCATTTTTATACACCAGTAATGTTCAAGCCAAATCAAAAATGCAATCCCATTTACGATAGCCACAAAAAATAAAATACCTAGGGATACAGCTTTAACCAAGGAGGTGAAAAATCTCTAGCAGAACTACAAAACACTGCTGAAAGAAATCAGAGATGACACAAACAAATGGAAAAACATTTCTTGCTCATGAATTGGAAGAATCAATATTGTTAAAATGGCCATATTGCCCAAATCAATCTACAGAGTCAACACTATTCCTATCAAACTACCAACGTCATTTTTCAAATTAGAAAAAAACTATCCTAAAATTCACATGGAACCAAAAAAGATCCTGAATCGCCAAAGCAATCCTAAGCAAAAAGAACAAAGCCAGAGGCGTCACATTACCTGACTTCAAGTTATTCTATAAGGCTACGGTAACCAAAACAGCATGGCACTGGTACAAAAACAGACACACAGACCAGTGGAACAGAATAGAGAACCCAGAAATAAAATCATACACCTATAACCAATTGATCTTTGACAAAGCTGAAAAAAATAAGCAATGGGGAAAGGACTCCCTTTAATAATGATGCTAGGATAAATGGCTAGTCATATGCAGAAGAATAAAACTAGATCCCTGCCTGTCACCATGTATAAAAATTAAGACAGATAAAATATTTAAATGTAAGAACTCAAACTATAAAAACCCCAGAAAAATAATCTAGGAAATACCATTCTGGACATCAGCCTGGGCAAGGAATTTATGGCTAAGACCTCAAAAGCAATCACAAAACCAAAAATTGACAAGTGGGACTTAATTAAACTAAAGAGCTTCTGCCCAACAAAAGAAACTATCAACAGAGTAAACAGACAACCTACAGAAATGGGAGAAAGTTTTCACAAACTATGCATCAAACAAAGGTCTAATATCCAGAATCTATAAGGAACTTAAACATGTCAACAAGCAAAAAAACAACTCCATTAAAAAATGAGCAAAGGACATGAACAGACACTTCTCAAAAGAAGACATATAGGTAGCCAACAAACATTAAAAAATGCCCATCATGACTAATCATCAGAGAAATGCAAATCAAAACCACAATAAATACCATCTCACACCAGTTGGAATGGCTATTATAAAAAATAAAAAAAAAATAGATGCTGACAAGGCTTCAGAGAAAAAGGAACACTTACACATTGCTGATAGGAATGTATTAATAAATTAGTTCAGCCACTATGGGAAGCATTTTGGAGATTTCTCAAATAACATAAAACAGAGCTACCATTCAACCCAGAAATCCCATTACTGAGTATATACCCAAAGGAAAAGAAATCGTTCTACCAAAAAGACACATGCACTTGTATGTCCATCACAGCACTGTTCACAATAGCAAAGACATGAAATCAACCTAGGTGCCCATCCATGGTGGATTGGTTAAAGAAAATGTGGTACTTATACACCATGGAATACTATGCAGCCACAAAAAGAACAAAATCATGTCCTTTGTAGCAACAAGGATGCAGCTGGAGGCCATTATTCTAAGAGAATTAACACAGGAACAGAAAACCAGATACCACATGTTCTTTTACAAGTGGGAGCTAAATATTGGGTACATATGGATACAAACATAAGAACAATAGATACTGGGAACTCCAAGAATGGGGAAGAAGGGAGAGGGGCAAGGACTGGAAAACTACCTATTGGGTACTATCCTCACTACCTGGGTGAAGGGGTCAATCGTACCTCACACCTCAGCATCATGCAGTATACCAGTGTAACAAGCCTGCACATGTACCCCATGAATCTAAAATCAAAGTTGAATTTTTAAAAATAAATAAAAATAGGTTGTGTTAAAGAAAAAAAACTAGCAGCACAACACGTAAAGTTTAATTCTGACAAGTTAATGAGCCTAGTCACTGGTGAACTAAGAGAAAGTGAGGGATTCAACCCAGCAGTGGAACAGGGGTAGGACACAAACAGAATAAGTGACCCATATTAGCAAGGCATATTGCATTTTATCGCATCACATCATATTTTAGATCTAGTTGCCTAACTCAGAGGCAACTATAGAAAAATTAAATTTGTTAAACTGAAAAGATTATTTTGCTAGATTCCATTGTCAGTTTTGTTTAGGGGAAGATGAAACCTGCCTCAGATGCATTCCCTCTTTATCACTGAAGAGGACCATTCTGGAATGTCCCTATGCTGCTAACAGGGTCATGGTGTGGTTTGAGTCTCCAGTGCACATTGGAAGATGAGGAGGAGTCTGGGTGGGACCATGAGAGGGCTTTTCTACCACTTATCTCAGCAGACAATTTCTTCCAGTCCTAGTTGCTGTCCTCAGCAATCATAGAGTTCAGTAAGCATAATTTAAAGAGCCAGACTCATTCAGTAATCTAAAAGAAAGGAAGAGACAACAAGCATCAGCCGAAAGACTCTGAAGAAATCAGACTTAAGTTTGATCAATGTAACATTATGGATGGTTTAGTTCCACTTCTGTGGGGCTGAAAGTTTGATTACATGGCAAACACGACAAAGAACAAGCTTGGAGAATCTGTGGAGTTGTTATTGCTTGGTTTCGTTATTTGAGGATTCTCTTTCTAAATGTAAGACCGTGAAGTGACATACTCTGAACACAGACCTAAATTTACCCTGTAAGTGGCCTCAAAACGAGAAAACTCAGTCTGAGAACTGGTGAACTGAAAACCAACATAGGAGAAGAAGGCGCTCAAGAATGCATCCAAGAAAATATTTTTGAAGATGTTTTTATTACTGTTACTTTTTCAAAAACAAAAACTAACGGGAAGAGGATCCTTCTATTTACTCAATCACTCAACAAATATTTATGGTCAGCTAACTGCCCGGAACATCAGAGGTGAGTAAGACAGGTCCCTGCCCTTATGTCCTTTAGAGTCCCTGGGGAAGCTGACTCTGTCAGATACCTGCCCTTCCTGTTGTGGCCGTCTCTATCACACAGAGCTGGGTCCTGACTTCTGTTTGCAGTGTAGGTTTTCAGTAACTGACAGAATACAATAGCAGCTACCATTGATTGCTGCTTACTAAGTGCTTTACAAATGTGATGTCTCTTAAATCCTTAGAACAACTAGGCCTGAGGTAACCTATAGGGGCCTTGTGCAAACTATAAACAGAACTTCTGCAAGATAGATGCTGCCCAGTGATCTGAGCTCAGGTGGGATGCTAGTCCCTTCTCACCTCTTCCACTAGGTTCCTTTGTTCACAGGCTGTACAACTGTACTTGGCATGCCCATCAAGAACCTAGTTAAGATATCATCAGTCTTATTTTACAAAGGAGGAAACTGAGGTCCAGAGAGGTTAAATAACTTTTCCAAAGTCATACTCTCTGGAAGTGACAGAGCCTTGACTCAAAGCTGCATTTGTTTGTTTCTGAAATGCTGTTGTCTTTCTCCTATTTCAATTTGGCTTCTTGTTGTTTTGCCAAGGCTTACCAAATCTCCCCTTGCTGAGGCAATAATAATAGAGTTCCCTAAGAGCCTATTATTTCTTAATGCATGATTTCCATATGGTCTTAGAAGTCTTCTCCTTCTGTTCTCTCCTACCAACATTGTTTTTGTTTGTTTGTTGTTTGAGACAGGGTCTCACACTGTTGCCCAGGCTGGAGTGCAGTGGTGTGATCACGGCTCACTGCAGCCTTAACCTCCCTAGCTGAAGCAATCCTCTCACCTCAGCCTCCCAAGTAGCTGGGACTACAGGCATGCGCCATCACACCTGGCTAATTAAAAATTTTTTTTTGTACAGACTAGGTCTCGCTATGTTGCCTAGGCTGGTCTCAAACTCCTGGGCTCAAGAGATCCTCCCAACTTCCCGGCCTCCCAAAGTGCTGGGATTACAGGAGTGAGCCACGACACCCAGCCAACATTGTTAATAATAACATCAAAATGCCTATTTTTTTTGAACTGATGGTGTGATTTAAATCCAGATCACTTAACAATACGCAATAAAAATATTTGTAAGCCCTATATAAATCTGCAAGTAGAGGTAATACACATAAGAATGTTAATACATAAATATATACAAAGGCAATTTAATATTTTTTTTAAAATGGCTTTTCCATTGAGAAGATTTGCCTCACTGCTATCTTTGCCCACACCATGGTCTTTCAAGGTCACTTGTGAATGGGAGTGTTGTGGGCATCAGTCCATTATCAATGCCTACCAACTTCACCAAGCTGACCTGTCTGTGAGTCAAGCTTGAGTTCCTCTCCTCTGTTAGCTAGTCATAGAAAAACCACCATGAAGTCATGGGTGAGAGCCAAGGAAGAGATGTCAGTCAGTGCCACAGCAGGGGGCTCAGGGAGCCTGGCCACCTTTCCTGCAGCTTATCTGTGCCTTGTGCACCTGCTCAAGCACATTCTCCAGTGTACTGCTTCTCTCTTACATTAGATTCCGGCTGAGCCCACCTATCCTTGTAACTTGGGGCTTTGAGATCATCTGGCTCATGGTGAGCTCTTCTGGCCACATGGCCACTTGGTGTCTCGTGGTGAGGTCCTCAGCCTATAGGGGCCCAGTAGCCTGCCAGGAGCTGCATTCCACCAGTGTGGAATGTTCCGCAAGCAAAACCAAAGGAGCCTAACAAGTGGTGTGCTTCTTTCTTACAAGTAGGCAGTGAAAGATGCAGCAAACTACTTTTTACTTTGAAGGGGCCATTAGTACATGTCCTGTCCTAATCTGGCAGGCCTCTGGATCTTCATAGGGTTAATGTTGTGCCCTCTGGATTATACATATCTATTAAGGCATCTACAGTACATGCCACATCTTGCTCATTATCATGTATCCTCAAAATAGTAGACCAATGTAATTTTTGTGAAATGACTAGATAGTATAGATCCCTATGACAGAAAATAAGAGAAGAACTAATACAGTCCTGGGGCAATCCTGTGAATTTATACCATTGTCATTTCCTGCTAATGCAAACTGCATTGATCCTCTTTTTTGATTGATATGAAAAGACTATTTCATCAGATCAATGATAGCATACTACATACTAGAGGCTGTGTTAATCTTCTCTAGTAAAGATATCACACCCAGTGCAGTAGCTGCAATTGGGACTACTCCTTTGTTAAACTAAAAAAGTACACAGTCATTTACCATCTGGTTTTTATAGATGCCAGAATGGTAACTCAATGGGAACAACTACCCTTGCATCCTTTAAATCTTTGAGGGTGGCTCTAATCTCTTCTATGTCCCTTGGAGATGTGATATGGTTTTTATTTACCATCTGGGCTGGATGGGGATTTGGCAGTTTCAGGGGCTTCCATTTGGCCTTTTCTGTTACAATTGCTCTTACTCATGGAACTTATAACATTCTAATTAACAAGAAAGTCACAGCTTGAAAAACTAGATATTTCCATCTCTAATGTTATACAACATTATATTATATAAGGTGCATGTATGCGCACCCTCTCACCTCCTCCTTTTCACTTCAGTTACATTTCAGCAGCTCACTCCAGCTGCTCTGTCAAGCTGTTGTTTTCTGCCCTGAGGCTTCTCTGCTGTAGTCAGTGGGACACCTGCAGCAGCCTTCTTAGCCCTTCTGTCAAATGTGCAAACCTGGAAATAGAAGGAACTGAACACCCTTGACAAGTGGGGAGAGAAAGCCGTGGATAAATCCTTCCATCTTATCTCCCTCAGGCAGACAATGATGAGGTTCATTCTACATGGCTCTTTGGAAGGATTTCTAGAAAGAACACATCAGTTTCCCATGGTAGTGGTCAGCTTTATAACCCATCCTTGATTTGGCTTTCCTTCCAGCCCAGTGTCACTCTTCCACTTCCCCCCTCCTATTCCTTGAGATCACTTACCAAATAAAGCAGCTGTTGTGAGATCTAGTTTCAGGATCTACACTGTGAGCTTGGTGTGGCACTTTTATATATAGAATTTATACATGTTGTTGTACGAAATCAGAAAACACATGTAGGCACTTCAAAGAATCATGCAAGATCCTACTATCTAGACATAGCTTTCTAGACTATTGTTTATGCATCTATTTTTCAAAAAATGGGAAGTACAGTAAGTAAAGTATTTTTGCTTTAAGAAAAAGTATTTTTTGTATTGTAAACATTTTGTGTATTGTAAACATTTTTTGTTCATGGTGAGAACATTAAAAATCCTCTTTTTTTTTTTAGCTGTTTTGAAATATGTAATAAAGTATTACTAACTATGGTCACCAGGCTATGCAATAATGGATCACTAGAACTTATTACTCCTAACTGAAACTTTGTACCACTTGACCAATCCCTCCCCTTTCCCCACCACCTCCACCCTCACTGGCCTCTAGTGAGATCTCGGCTCACTGCAACCTCCGTCTCCTGGGTTCAAGCGATTCTTGTGCCTCAGCCTCCTGAGTACCTGGGATTACAGGCGTATGACACCACACCCAGCGAATTTTTGTATTTTTAGTAGAGACAGGGTTTCACCATGTTGGCGAGGCTGGCCTTGAACTCCCAGCCTCAAGTGATCCACCTGCCTCAGCCTCCCAAAGTGCTGGGATTACGGGCGTGAGTCACCGCACCTGGCCTTACCCTCTACTTCTATGAGTTTGATTTTTTTTAGACTCCACAAATAGGTGAGATCATATGGTATTTGTCTTTCTGTGCCTGGCTTATTTCACTTAGCATAATGTCCTCTAGTTTATCCATGTTATTACAAATGACAGAATTTCCTATTTTTTTTTTTAGGATGAACAGTATTCTATTGTGTATATATACCACATTTTAAAACTCACTCATCTGTTGATGGATACGCTGGATGTTTCCATATTGTGGCTATTTTTTGTTTGTTTGTTTTGGTTTTTATTATACATTAAGTTCTGGGATACATGTGCGAACGTGTAAGTTTGTTACATAGGTATACATGTGCCATGGTGGTTTGCTGCACCCATCAACCTGTCATCTACATTAGGTATTTCTCTTAATGCTACTCCTCCCCTAGTCCCCCACCCCGTGACAGGCCCCAGTGTGTGATGTTCCCCACCCTGTGTCTATGTGTTCTTATTGTTCAATACCTACTTATGAGTGAGAACATGTGGTGTTTGGTTTTCTGTTCCTGTGTTAGTTTGCTGAGAATGATGGTCTCCAGCTTCATCCATGCCCCTGCAAAGGACATGAACTCATCATTTTTTATGGCTGCATAGTATTCCATGGTGTATAAGTGCCATATTTTCTCTATCCAGTCTATCATTGATGGGCATTTGGGTTGGTTCCAAGTCTTTGCTATTGTGAATAGTGCTGCAATAAACATACATGTGCATGTGTCTCTATAGTAGAATGATTTATAATCCTTTAGGTATATACCCAGTAGTGGGATTGCTGGGTCAAATGGTATTCCTGATTCTAGAGTCCTTGAGGAATCACCACACTGTCTTCCACAATGGTTGAACTAATTTACAGTCCCACCAACAGTGTAAAAGTGTTCCTCTTTCTTCACATCCTCTCCAGCATCTGTTGTTTCCTGACTTTTTAATGATTGCCATTCTAACTGGTGTAAGATGGTATCTCATTGTGGTTTTGATTTGCATTTCTCTAATGGCCAGTGACGATGAGCTTTGTTTCATATGTTTCTTGGCTGCATAAATGTCTTCTTTTGAGAAGTATCTGTTCATATCCTTCACCTACTTTTTGATGGAATTGTTTGTTTTTTTCTTGTAAATTTGTGTAAGTTCTTTGTAGTTTCTGGATATTAGCCCTTTGTCAGATGGATAGATTGCAAAAATTTTCTTTCATTCTGTAGGTTGCCTGTACACTCTGATGATAGTTTATTTTGCTGTGCAGAAGCTCTTTATTTTAATTGGATCCCATTTGACAATTTTAGCTTTTGTTGCCTTTGCTTTTGGTGTTTTAGTCATAAAGTCTTTGCCCATGCCTATGTCCTGAATGGTATTGCCATTCAGGCATAAAACTTCTAGGGTTTTTATGGTTTTAGGTCTTATGTTTAAGTCTTTAATCCATCTTGAATTAATTTTTGTATAAGGTGTAAAGAAGGGGTCCATTTTCAGTTTTCTGCATATGGCTAGCCAGTTTTCCCAACGCCATTTATTAAATAGGGAATCCTTTCCCCATTGCATGTTTTTGTCAGGTTTGTCAAAGATCAGATTGTTGTAGATGTGCAGTGTTATTTCTGAGGCCTCTGTTCTGTTCCATTGGTATATATATTTGTTTTGGTACCAGTACCATGCTGTTTTGGTTACTGTAGCCTTGTAGTATAGTTTGAAGTCAGGTAGTGTGATGCCTCCAGCTTTGTTCTTTTTGCTTAGGATTGTCTTGGCTATACGGGCTGTTTTTTGGTTCCATATGAAATTTAAGATAGCTTTTTTTCTAATTCTGTGAAGAAAGTCAATGGTAGTTTGATGGGGATAGCACTGAATCTATAAATTACTTTGGGCAGTATGGCCATTTTCATGATATTGATTCTTCCTATCCATGAGCATGGAATGTTTTTCCATTTGTTTGTGTCCTCTCTTACTTTCTTGAGCGGTGGTTTGTAGTTCTCCTTGAAGAGGTCCTTCACAATCCTTGTAAGTTGTATTCATAGGTATTTAATTCTCTTTGTAGCAATTGTAAATGGGAGTGTGCTCATGATTTGGCTGTCTGTTTGTCTATTATTGGTGTACAGGAATGCTTGTGATTTTTGCACATTGATTTTGTACCCTGAGACTTTGCTGAAGTTGCTTATCAGCTTTAGGAGATTTTGGGCTGAGACAATGGGGTTTTCTAAATATGCAATCATGTCATCCGCAAACAGAGACAATTTGACTTCCTCTCTTCCTATTTGAATACCCTTTATTTCTTTCTCTTGCCTGATTGCCCTGGCCAGAACTTCCAACACTGTGTTCAATAGGAGTGGTGTGAGAGGGCATCCTTGTCTTGTGCCAGTTTTCAAAGGGAATGCTTCCAGCTTTTGCCTATTCAGTAAGATATTGGCTGTGGGTTTGTCCTAAGTAGCTCTTATTATTTTGAGATATGTTCCATCAATACTACTTTGTTGAGAGTTTTTAGCATGAAGGGATGTTGAATTTTATCGAAGGCCTTTTCTGCATCTGTTAAGATAATCGTGGTTTTTCTCATCGGTTCTGTTTATGTGATGGATTGCATTTATCAATATGCAAATGTTAAACTAGCTTTGCATCCCAGGGATGAAGCCGACTTGACCATGGTGAATAAGCTTTTTGATGTGCTGCTGGATTTGATTTGCCAGTATTTTATTGAGGACTTTTGCATTGATGTTCATCAGGGATATTGGCCTGAAATTTTCTTTTTTTGTTGTGTCTCTGCCAGGTTTTGGAATCAGTATGATGCCGGCCTCATAAAATGAGTTAGGGAGGATTTCCTCTTTTTCTATTGTTTGGAATAGTTTCAGAAGGAATGGTACCATCTCTTCTCTGTACCTCTGCTAGAATTCGGCTGTGAATCCGTGTGGTCCTGAGCTTTTTATGGTTGGTAGGCTATTAGTTACTGCCTAAATTTCAGAACTTGTTATTGGTCTATTCAGGGATTCAAATTCTTCTTGGTTTAGTCTTGGGAGGGTGTAAGTGTCCAGGAATTTATCCATTTCTTCTAGATTTTCTGGTTTATTTTCATAGAGGTGTTTATAGTATTCTCTGATGGTAGTTTGTATTTCTTTGGGATCAGTGGTGATATACCCTTTATATTTTTTATTGTGTCTATTTGATTCGTCTCTCTTTTCTTCTTTATTAGTCTGGCTAGTAGTCTATTTTCTTAATCTTTTCAAAAAAGCAGCTCCTGGATTCATTGATTTTTTGAAGGGTTTTTCGTGTCTCTGTCTCCTTCAGTTCTGCTCTGATCTTAGTTATTTCTTGTCTTCTGCTAGCTTTTGAATTTGTTTGCTCTTGCTTCTCTAGTTCTTTTAATTGTGATGTTAGGGTGTTGATTTTAGATCTTTCCTGCTTTCTCCTTTGGGCATTTAGTGTTATAAATATCCTTCTAAATACTGCTGTAGCTGTGTCACAGAGATTCTGGTACATTGTGTCCTTGTTCTCATTGGTTTCAAAGAACTTATTTATTTTTGTCTTAATTTTGTTATTTACCCAGTAGTCACTCAGGAGCAGGTTGTTCAGTTTCCATGTAATTTTGCAGTTTTGGGGGAGTTTCTTAATCCTGAGTTCTAATTTGATTGCACTGTGGTCTGAGAGACTGTTATGATTTCCATTCTTTTGCATTTGCTGAGGAGTGTTTTACTTCCAATTATGTGGTCAATTTTAGAATAAGTGTGATGTGGTGCTAAGAAGAATGTATATTCTATTGATTTGGGTGGAGAGTTCTGTAGATGTCTATTATTCTGTAGATGTCTGTAGATATTGGTCCAGAACTGAGTTCAAGTCATGGATATCCTTGTTAATTTTCTGTCTCATTGATCTGTCTAGTATTGACAGTGGGGTGTTAAAGTCTCCCACTATTATTGTGTGGGAGTCTAAGTCTCTTTGTAGGTCTCTAAGAACTTGCTTTATGAATTTGGGTGCTCCTGTATTGGGTGCATTTAGGACAATTAGCTCTTCTTGTTGAGTTGATCCCTTTACCATTATGTAATGGCCTTCTTTGTCTCTTTTGATCTTTGTTGGTTTAAAGTCTGTTTTATCAGAGACTAGGATTGCAACCCCTGGTTGTTTGTTTGTTTGTTTTTGTTTTTTATGTTTTTTTTTTTTTTTTGGCTTTCCATTTGCTTGGTAAATCCTCCTCCATCCCTGTATTTTGAGCCTATGTGTGTCTTTGCATATGACATGAGTCTCCTGGATACAGCACACCAATAGGTCTTGACTCTTTATCCAATTTGCTAGTCTGTGTTTTTTAATTGGGGCATTTAGCCAATTTACATTTAAGGTTAATATTGTTATGTGTGAATTTGATCCTGTCATTATGATGCTAACTGGTTATTTGCCTGTTAGTTGATGCAGTTTCTTCATGGTGTCAATGGTCTTTACAATTTGGCATGTTTTTGCAGTGGCTGATACCGGTTGTTCGTTTCCATGTTTAGTGCTTCCTTCAAGAGCTCTTGGAAGACAGGCCTGGTGGTGACAAAATCTCTCAGCATTTGCTTGTCTGTAAAGGATTTTATTTCTCCTTTGCTTACGAAGCTTAGTTTGGCTGGATATAAAATTCTGGGTTGAAAATTATTTTCTTTAAAAATGTTGACTATTAGCTCCCACTCTCTTCTGGCTTGTAGGGTTTCTGCAGAGATATCTGCTATTAGTTTGATGGGCTTCTTTTTGTGGGTAACCCCACGTTTCTCTCTGGCTGCCCTTAACATTTTTTCCTTCATTTCAACCTTGGTGAATCTGACGATTATGTGTCTTGCGGTTGCTCTTCTCAAGGAGTATCTTTGTGATGTTCTCTGTATTTCATGAATATGAATGTTGGCCTGCCTTTCTAGGTTGGGGAAGTTCTCCTGGATAATATCCTGAAGAGTGTTTTCCAGCTTGGTTCCATTCTCCCTATAACTTTCAGATACACCAATCAAACGTAGGTTTGGTCTTTTCACATAGCCTCATGTTTTTGAAGGCTTTGTTCATTCCTTTGGATTCTTTTTTCTCTAATCTTGTCTTCACACTTTATTTTATTAAGTTGATCTTCAATCTCTGATATCCTTTCTTCTGCTTGATTGATTCGGCTATTGATACTTGCGTGTGCTTCACAAAGTTCTTGTGCTGTGTTTTTCAGCTCCATCAGGTGATTTATGTTCTTCTCTAAACTGGTTATTCTAGTTAACAATTCCTCTAACCTTTTTACAAGGTTCTTAACTTCCTTGCATTAGGTTAGAACATGCTCCATTAGCTTGGAGGAGTTAGTTATTACACACCCTCTGAAGCCTACTTCTGTCAGTTTGTCAAACTCATTCTCCATCCAGCTTTGTTCCCTTGCTGGCGAGGTGTTGTGATCCTTTGGAGGAGAAGAGGGCTTATGGCTTTTGGAATTTTCAGCATTTTTGTGCTGGTTTTTCCTCATCTTCGTGGATTTATCTACCTTTGGTCTTTGATGTTGGTGATCTTTGGATGGGGTTTTTGTGTGGACATCTGTTTTGTTGATGTTGATGCTATTCCTTTCTGTTTGCTAATTTTCCTTCTAACAGTCAGGCTCCTATGCTGCAAGTCTACTAGAGTTTGTTGGAGGTCCACTCCAGACTATGCTTGCCTGTGTATCACCAGCAGAGTCTGCAGAACAGCAAAGATTGCTGCTTGTTCCTTCCTCTGGAAGCTTTGTCCCAGAGGGGGACCTGCCAGATTCCAGCTAGAGCTTTCCTGTATAAGGTGTCTGTTGACCTCTGCTGGGAGATGTCTCCCAGTTGGGAGGCACAGGGTCAGGGACCCACCTGAGGAGGCAGTCTGTCCCTTAGCAGAGCTTGAGTGCTGTGCTGGGAGATCCGCTGCTCTCTTCAGAGCCAGCAGGCAGGAATGTTTAAGTCTGCTGAAGCTGTGGCCATAGTGGCCCCTTTCGCTAGGTGCTCTGTCCCAGGGAGATAGGTGTTTTATCTCTAAGCCCCTGACTGGGTCTGCTGCCTTTCTTTCAGAGATGCCCTGCCCGGAGAGGAGGAATCTAGAGAGGCAGTCTGGCTACAGTGGCTTTGCTGAGCTGTGGTATGCTACACCCAGTTCGAACTTCCCAGTGGCTTTATTTACACTGTGAGGGGAAAACTGCCTGCTCATGCCTCAGTAATGGTGGACGCCCCTCCTCCCAGCAAGCTCAAGCATCCCAGGTTGACTTCAGACTGCTATGCTGGCAGCAAGAATTTCAAGCCAGTGTATCTTAGCTTGGTGGGCTCCGTGGGGATGCGATCCACTGAGCTAGACCACTTGGCTCCCTGGCTTCAGCCCCCTTTCCAGAGTAGTGAATGGTTCTATCTTACTGGTGTTCCAGGCATCCCTGGGGTATGGAAAAAAAATTCCTGCAGCTAGCTTGGTGTCTGCTCAAATAGCCACCCAGTTTTGTGCTTGAAATCCAGGGCCCTGGTGGTGTAGGCACCTGTGGGAATCTCCTCGTCTGCTGGTTGTGAAGACCGTGTGAAAAGCGTAGTATCTGAGCCAGAATGCACCATTCCTCATGGCACAGTCCCTCACGGCTTCCCTTGGCTAGGGGAGGGAGTTCCTCGACCACTTATGCTTTGCAGGTGAGGCGACACCCCACCCTGCTTTGGCTCACCCTCCATGGGCTGCACCCACTGTCTAACCAGTCCTAATGAAATGAGCCGTGTACCTCAGTTAGAAATGCAGAAATCACCTGCCTTCTGCATTGATCTTGCTGGGAGCTGCAGACCAGAGCAGCTCCTATTTGGCCATCTTGCCAGCCACCTCCACTGTGGCTATTGTTAATAATGTTGCTGTGAAAGTTCATTATGCAAATTATTTAATAGGTCACTCTTGTCATACCCAACTAAAACAGAGTCAAGGTACTCAGGGCACATAACATTGCTCCAAGAATGTAATTCTCTGCAAACCTGGCTGCTGAAACTGCCTGCTGTAACCTGAAACCAGTTTTACCTAACGGCTACTCAACCTGCTGCAACTCTAAGATTAGTTTTACCCACCACCTTCACTCACCAGTCAGACAGAGCTCCCCAGCTCCCCAGAACCTTACTAGTGCCAGTGAATGTTCTTTCAACACAGTTAAATAGGGGCTGGGTGTGGTGGTTCAGCCTGTAATCCCAGCACTTTGGGAGGCCAAGGCTGGTGGATCACTCGAGCTCAGGAATTGGAGACCAGCCTGGGCAACATGGCAAAACCACATCTCTACAAAAAAAAAATGAAAATTAGCCAGGTGTGGTGGCATGCACCTGTAATCCCAGCTACTTGGGAAGCTGTAGTGGGAAGATCACCTGAGCCTAGGGAGGTCAAGGCTGCAGTGAGCCGTGATGACACCACTGCACTCCAGCCTGGGTGACAGAGTCAGACCCTGTCTCAGAAAACAAACAAACAGAAAAACAATAAGTAACATTTCTTCTTTTATAAAACCTCCAGCCTTCTTTTTATTCTTCAGGCATACACAAGGAGGACCACTCAGTCTATGTGTATGTCCTGAACTACGATTCTTGCTTCCCAAAGAAAATGTTTTGAATTAGCAATTTATCTCTATATTTTATTTGATTTCAACACTTCAATGAACATGGAAGTATGGACATCTTTTCCACATACTGATTTCAGTTCCTTTGAATACAGACCTAGAGGGGAGATTGCTGGATCATATGGTTTCCAGTTTTCAAGGAACCTCCATCTTGTTTTCCAGAATGTTTGTATTAATTTACAATCCCACCAACAGTTTACAAAGGTGCCCTTTTCTCCATATCTTTGCCGACACAATATCTTTTCATGTGCCTCCTTGTGATTTTTAAAAATGACTGTGCATGTATAGTATTCTATCACATAGTGCTACCACAATTGATTCAACCACTCTCTCACACTTAGACATTAAAGTTATTTCCCTCTTTTGTTATTCTAAAGCAATGCTGTGATTAACACACATCTATTTAAGAAGTAGAAGTAGGCCAGGCGCAGTGGCTTACTCCTGTAATCCCAGCACTTTGGGAGGCCGAGGCTGGTGGATCACGAGGTCAGGAGTTCAAGACCAGCCTGGCCAAGATGGTTAAACCCCGTCTTTACTAAAAATACAAAAATTAGCTGGACATGGTGGCAGGCGCCTGTAATCCCAGCTACTCGGAGGCTGAGACAGGAGAATTGCTTGAACCCAGGCTGCGGAGATTGCAGTGAGCCAAGATCACGCCACTGCACTCCATCCTGGGCAACAAGGGCAAAACTCCATCTCAAAAAAAAAAAAAAAAAAAAAAGGAGTAGCAGTAAATTATATCATAGTGGTTGAAAGCATGGGCTCTGGAGTCAAGCTGATAGATGAAAATTCCAAATACTCTACCCGATAGTTACAGAATTTTTATAAGTTTCTTAACATCTCTAAGCCTCAGTCTTATTGTATAAAAGTGTAATACAAAATCAACAGAATATACATTTTTTTCAGCACCACACCACACCTATTCCAAAATTGACCACATAGTTGGAAGTAAAGCTCTCCTCAGCAAATGTAAAAGATCAGACATTGTAACAAACCGTCTCTCAGACCACAGTGCAATCAAACTAGAACTCAGGATTAAGAAACTTACTCAAAACCGCTCAACTACGTGGAAACTGAACAACCTGCTCCTGAATGACTACTGGGTACATAACGAAATGAAGGCAGAAATAAAGATGTTCTTTGAAACCAACGAGAGCAAAGACACAACATACCAGAATCTCTGGGACACATTAAAAGCAGTGTGTAGAGGGAAATTTATAGCACTAAATGCCCACAAGAGAAAGCAGGAAAGATCCAAAATTGACACCCTAACATCACAATTAAAAGAACTAGAAAAGCAAGAGCAAACACATTCAAAAGCTAGCAGAAGGCAAGAAATAACTAAAATCAGAGCAGAACTGAAGGAAATAGGGACACAAAAAACCCTTCAAAAAATTAATGAATCCAGGAGCTGGTTTTTTGAAAGGATCAACAAAATTGATAGACCACTAGCAAGACTAATAAAGAAGAAAAGAGAGAAGAATCAAATCGACGCAATAAAAAATGATAAAGGGGATATCACCACCGATCCCACAGAAATACAAACTACCATCAGAGAATACTACAAACACCTCTACGCAAATAAACTAGAAAATCTAGAAGAAATGGATAAATTCCTCGACACATACACCCTCCCAAGACTAAACCAGGAAGAAGTTGAATCTCTGAATAGACCAATAACAGGCTCTGAAATTGTGGCAATAATCAATAGCTTACCAACCAAAAAGAGTCCAGGACGAGATGGATTCACAGCCAAATTCTACCAGAGGTACAAGGAGGAACTGGTACCATTCCTTCTGAAACTATTCCAATCAATAGAAAAAGAGGGAATCCTCCCTAACTCATTTTATGAGGCCAGCATCATCCTGATACCAAAGCCTGGCAGAGACACAACCAAAAGAGAGAATTTTAGACCAATATCCTTGATGAACATTGATGCAAAAATCCTCAATAAAATACTGGCAAACCGAATCCAGCAGCACATCAAAAAGCTTATCCACCATGATCAAGTGGGCTTCATCCCTGGGATGCAAGGCTGGTTCAATATACGCAAATCAATCAATGTAATCCAACATATAAACAGAACCAAAGACAAAAACCACATAATTATCTTCATAGATGCAGAAAAGGCCTTTGACAAAATTCAACAACGCTTCATGCTAAAAACTCTCAGTAAATTAGATATTGGTGGGACGTATCTCAAAATAATAAGAGCTATCTATGACAAACCCACAGCCAATATCATACTGAATGGGCAAAAACTGGAAGCATTCCCTTTGAAAACTGGCACAAGACAGGGATGCCCTCTCTCACCACTCCTATTCAACATAGTGTTGGAAGTTCTGGCCAGGGCAATTAGGCAGGAGAAGGAAATCAAGGGTATTCAATTAGGAAAAGAGGAAGTCAAATTGTCCCTGTTTGCAGATGACATGATTGTATATCTAGAAAACCCCATTGTCTCAGCCCAAAATCTCCTTAAGCTGATAAGCAACTTCAGCAAAGTCTCAGGATACAAAATCAATGTGCAAAAATCACAAGCATTCTTATACACCAATAACAGACAAAGAGAGAGCCAAATCATGAGTGAACTCCCATTCACAATTGCTTCAAAGAGAATCAAATACCTAGGAATCCAACTTACAAGGGATGTGAAGGACCTCTTCAAGGAGAACTACAAACCACTGCTCAATGAAATAAAAGAGGATACAAACAAAAACCACTGCTCAATGAAATAAAAGAGGATACAAACAAATGGAAGAACATTCCATGCTCATGGGTAGGAAGAATCAATATCGTGAAAATGGCCATACTGCCCAAGGAAATTTATAGATTCAATGCCATCCCCATCAAGCTACCAATGACTTTCTTCACAGAATTGGAAAAAACTACTTTAAAATTCATATGGAACCAAAAAAGAGCCCGCATCACCAAGTAAATCCTAAGCCAAAAGAACAAAGCTGGAAGCATCACGCTACCTGATTTCAAACTATACTACAAGGCTACAGTAACCAAAACAGCATGGTACTGGTACCAAAACAGAGATATAGATCAATGGAACAGAACAAAACCCTCAGAAATAACGCCGCATATCTACAACTATCTGATCTTTGACAGACCTGAGAAAAACAAGCAATGGGGAAAGGATTCCCTATTTAATAAATGGTGCTGGGAAAACTGGCTAGCCATATGGAGAAAGCTGAAACTGGATCCCTTCCTTACACCTTATACAAAAATCAATTCAAGATGGATTAAAGACTTAAACTTTAGACCTAAAACCCTAAAAACCCTAGAAGAAAACCTAGGCATTACCATTCAGGACATAGGCATGGGCAAGGACTTCATGTCGAAAACACCAAAAGCAATGGCAACAAAAGCCAAAATTGACAAATGGGATCTAATTAAACTAAAGAGCTTTTGCACAGCAAAAGAAACTACTATCAGAGTGAACAGGCAACCTACAAAATGGGAGAAAATTTTCGCAACCTAGTCATCTGACAAAGGGCTAATATCCAGAATCTACAATGAACTCCAACAAATTTACAAGAAAAAAACAAAGAACCCCATCAAAAAGTGGGCGAAGGACATGAACAGACACTTCTCAAAAGAAGACATTTATGCAGCCAAAAAACACATGAAAAAATGCTCACCATCACTGGCCATCAGAGAAATGCAAATCAAAACCACAATGAGATACCATCTCACACCAGTTAGAATGGCAATCATTAAAAAGTCAGGAAACAACAGGTGCTGGAGAGGATGTGGAGAAATAGGAACACTTTTACACTGTTGGTGGGACTGTAAACTAGTTCAACCCCTGTGGAAGTCAGTGTGGCGATTCCTCAGGGATCTAGAGCTAGAAATACCATTTGACCCAGCCATCCCATTACTGGGTATATACCCAAAGGACTATAAATCATGCTGCTCTAAAGACACATGCACACGTATGTTTATTGCGGCACTATTCACAATAGCAAAGACTTGGAACCAACCCAAATGTCTAACAATGATAGACTGGATTAAGAAAATGTGGCACATATACACCATGGAATACTATGCAGCCATAAAAAATGATGAGTTCATGTCCTTTGTAGGGACATGGATGAAATTGGAAATCATCATTCTCAGTAAACTATCACAAGAACAAAAAACCAAACACCGCATATTCTCACTCATAGGTGGGAATTGAACAATGAGAACACATAGGCACAGGAAGGGGAACATCACACTCTGGGGACTGTTGTGGGGTAGGGGGAGGTGGGAGGGATAGCTTTAGGAGATATACCTAATGCTAAATGACGAGTTAATGGGTGCAGCACACCAGCATGACACATATGTACATATGTAACTAACCTGCACATTGTGCACATGTACCCTAAAACTTAAAGTATAATAATAATTTAAAAAGTGTAATACAAATAGGTAATAATAATAGGTTATGTATCATAGGATTGCTATAAACATTCTAAGTTAATTTATACAAAGCACTTAGAATAGCACCTGGATATAACATCCTTTCAATAAAATTTCATCATTATGGTTGTCTATTTCATTAGAATTAATTTTTAGGAGTAGAATTGCTTGGTCAAAAGGTGTGTTTTGTTTTTTTGTTTTGTTTTGTTTTGAGACAGAGTCTTGCTCTGTTGCCCAGGCTGGAGTGCAGTGGTGGAATCTCGGCTCACTGCAACTTCCACCTCCCAGGTTCAAGCAATTCTGCCTCAGCCTCCCAAGTAGCTAGAATTATAGGCGTGCACCACCATTCCCGACTAATTTTTGTATTTTTAGTACAGATGCGGTTCCACCATGTCGGCCAGGCTGGTCTTGTGACCTTAGGTGATCTGCCTGCCTCAGCCTCCCAAAGTGTTGGGATTACAGGCATGAGCCACCACACCTGGCCAAAGTTGTGTATTTTTGAAGCTCTGATATAAGTTGCTAAATTTAGGCTTGGTATTAATATTCATAAATTAATATTCATACCATCATTACAATCAATAATGTTTCTGTAGATGGAAATATGTGGATTGTTTTTAATACAAGAGGCTAAATAGAAATATTCTTAAAAACCTTGTATTTTGGATTTGGAAATAATGTCAGGAGTCACCTGTTCAATCCTGTATCAGTGAGGATAGGCTAGTGTATATGATAGTAACAAACAATCCCATAAGCTCCGTTATTTAAAGCAACAATGGTTATTTCTCACTCATGCTACATGTTCATTGTAGTGAAGTGGTTGTAGAAGGGTGGGTGTGTGCTCCTTATAAATCATAGACCCTGGTTAACAGGAACTCCATCTAGATAGATGCTTCCATACTTCCTGAGGCAGGAAAATGGGAAAATGGCAATAAATGCACTGGCTTTTAAGGCTTCTGCCTGAATGAAACCTATGTTAGTTTGTTCTGCTCATATTTCATTTGTCAAATGAGACATTGGCCAACACCTAACTTCAACAGGGTTAGAGAACTATAATCCTACTCTGTGTTCAGGAGAGAAGAATCAGTGTATTTGTGAACAGCCTTAACGACTGCCACAAAATCACTTGGGTTTTGGCTTATTTTAATTTTTTAAATTTAAATGCTATTTTTTTTGAAATAGGTAATATATTCACATGGTTCAAAATTGAAAAGTCACAAAATGTTATATAGTGAAAAGCCTATGTTCTTCTATCTTCTTACTTCCCTGAAGCCAACCAGTGTTAATAATTTTCTTGTGTTTCTTCTAGAGAGATTCTATACATATAGTATATTGGCAAAAACTCTCTCTCTGTGTGTGAGTGTGTGTGTGTGTGTGTGTGTGTGTGTGTGTGTGTATGTGCTGACTCTTCTCTGTTTGCCCTCAGATCCATTATCCACCCCTTATGGATCTGTTCTGTGCCCTAGGGAGTTGACATTTATAAATGCATCTCTCAAGTTCCCTTGCCCTCTCACTTACAGTTGAGTTTGGCCAATGGGAGACATCAATAGGAGATTGAAGAGCAGGAGAGGAGACTGTTTGGGCTACCCCTGCAACTCCCTCTGCTTTAGAGCTACAGTTGGGGCAGTGACTAAGTCTCTCTTTAAACACAGCTCTTGCTGGGTAGCCCTTCCTCTGGATCTTCATCTCTCACAGATCTCTGATAACACTGTTCCTCTTCTTGCCCCATAAGCCATATGAATGTTAATGACTCCCTACCATTGCTAGTTCGTCCCTGGGGGAGTCACCCTCTCTTTCTCTCTTATTAAAACAGCTTGATGGAGATATAATTCACATGTCATACAACTTACCCACTTAAAGTATACAGTTTAATATCTGAGTATCTTATATATTCACAGACGTGTCAGCATCTCTTTGTGTTTCCTTAAACTTGTTTACACCTTTGTAAATAGTCCCTTCATTGAATTTTCCTTCTGTTTCTTAAGGAAACAGAAAGCATACAGAGTGCTTTCTGTTTTCTGCTGGGACCCTGTTCCAAGAGGGCAGCAACCATTCTGCATTGTAGATACTAAATGAATATTTGTTTCTTGAATACATAAATGCATTGAATCTGTTAATTTGAATTTAAATTAATTATACACACAGTGGTATGTTGGCTCTGGCTCATACCAACTCAGGAGAGCCAATTGTTTAGTTTATAGGAATTTTGTGAGCTGGTTATTAAACACAGCCATTATTTAAAAATAAATTAACTTACTTTATTACTTTAATAAGTTAAATAAGTTATAAAAAGGTAATAACTACTAAAAATTAATCACTTCCAAATCATTTTACTACATTTCAGTATTATATGTGCTCTTGAGATTATTTGCATCTGCTGTATCCATATGGTAGAAATACTATATAATGATGCACATAGAGGTATGCGTGTCTCTCCCCAACTCTGTATTCCATGATGACATGTTGATATCTTGAAACTGGCCATTTTGGGAGTATTTCCACCACAGAAATCAGCAAATGATACAAATCAGGACTTAATTTTTTGTTTTGCTGATCATCTATTTTTTGTTTTGTTGATTATCCATTGATTTTTTATTATCTACACTTAAGAAAATGATAAAAATGTTAATACAAATTAAACTTCAAAGTTTATCATTGTGAATAACAGAACAAAAAATTGAGGAGATATTCTTCCAGTATTTGAAATTAATATCTGATTCAGCAAAGAGATCATGCATGTCATTGATGTATCAGTGAAGCTACAAAATATGTCTGTTTCATTTTCATCTTTTTTGTCTACCAGCATTTATGAATCTACACTTGTGGGGCTTGTTGTTGCATATTTACCAGCACAGTACTGTATATAAACAGCCACACACATCCACCTACACACACACCCACACACAGAGTTTAGATATCATTCTGTATTACCCATAGAGCTTTCTCAATCTTTTTTAGGTTTGCATTTAGGTACCTTATGAATGGATATTTAGACTGCAATCTTTTCCTGTTACAAAATAATACTACAGTGAATCACTTATGAATCATCTGTATGATCATAAGTGTGTTTGTAATGTCAATAGCTATTGCTAAATTGCTGTCTATGAAAAGTTTTACCAATTGATTGATACTCCTACAAGCAATATATGATATCTGTTTTCCCACACCCTCAGATGGATTATTGTTAATGTTAGTAACATTTATTCTTGGAGACACAATGTAGGAAGCCGCCTTTCTCAGGAGCAGACTGATCATGCCACAATAATAATAACTGGCAGCTGTAAAGAAATATTTGCAAGTAGCCTATCTTGGAAATAGAAAGGCACAGTACTGTTTTCAAGACTTCTGCTAAGAAGAGGATAGGTTAGTAAGTCATTAATGTTTTGGCTCATTCTCTTCAAAAGCAATATGGAGGAATTTTTCTGGTAGACACTGGAAAAAAGAGAAGGAGAAATGTCAACTTACAAAAGAAATGTCTGTGTAAATACAATAATTGCATGGCAGTGCTTGATAATTCTGTACTCAAGCCCCCTGGGCTCCATGTTATAGAGCTCCTCTGGGAAGGCAGAGGGAAGAACCAGAAAAAGGAGACTTATTTCTGCTAAGATGCATCCAGACCCTCTGTGAAAGACCTACAAAACTTTGAGCACAGTTTCCAATTATCCACATGTAGCTATCAACCAAGGTTTGAGCAGAAAACTGTGCATTCATATAATTTGACTTGCTTTGCATTTCTCCCTTTCCCTTTTCTTTTTACACTTCAAAAAGAGATAAAAGTCTTCTGTAGATATAACTGACAAAGCATCAGTCCTTAAGGATTTAAGAATCTTAAGACTGGGCTGGAAAAAAATGCATAAGCAAAGAGTAAGACCTGCCTGGCCACATTTCCTTAGCCACATTGCTTATGGATTGTCAGACTTTGACTCACAGTTCACAGATTAGTAGCTCTGTGACACTAGGGAGTTACTTGACCTTCAGTTGCCTCATCTATAAAATGGGGATAATAATAGTTCCAACCTCATGGGATTATTGTGGGGAAATGAGATAATCCATATAAGGTATTGAGCCAGTGCTTAACATATACATGCTATTGCTCAATGTATGCTATCAATTATTTTAATAGAAATATATATTATAAATTGTATGCACCCTTATTAAGCAGTAGAGATTTCATCATTCACAATAGATTTTTTTTCTGTTGCCTTTATGATCTCCTGAGTTTTAAAAAAACCCACTAAATATTCCTATCTCAGACCCTGTCTCAGAAAACAAACAAACAGAAAAACCTATAAGTAACATTTCTTCTTTTATAAAACCTCCAACCTTCTTTTTGTTCATTGGTGAAGTAAAGATCATTAGTGAAGTAGATCTTGGCTAAATAGAGTGGGTGAAAGTAGAAAAACAGTGCACTTCACAACCACTAGAATAAGGCTTTTTTTCTGTCTGGCTTAGTTATATGATACAATTGAGTCTATCCAGGCTTGGTTTTAAGTAACCATTTATTTGGCTGAACAAAATTAGAGCTTGTGTGCATTTATTATAACATATATCCAGGCCCTATTTAATCTCCTAGGAGAAGAAATGTACTAAATGATACACTGGTTGGTCATGGAAGAGCTTATCCAACTTAATTAAGTAGACCGTTTATTCCCATATAGTAGGTTAGACATTCCGATTCTTTCTGATGATTCTGCATTGGAATTTAGCTGACCAGGGAGTTGGTTATACATAGCATGGAACACCTTTCTTTTGCCCACAGTTTAATTATGTGCAGAGAGTAGAAAAGAGCTTTGATTTGAAAGCCTAAATACAGTTAAGACACAATGAGCTGATGACAAAGATTCTCTCTTTCTCTTTCACTCTCCTTTTAAGTAGCAATGCAACTGCACCTGATTAGAAGACTGATCTTTGAAAAATAAGTTCAATTCAAATCAAGAAACGTTTCTTGAGGAAACAGTTATCTACAAGGTACTGTGATGAGTACTATGAATAATAATAAGACAAAGAAGGTAATGTCACTTCTCTCAAGAAATCACCATTTAAGGGAACAAACAAATAAGCCCAGACCAGATAGTAATAAAATGTGGGAAATGCTACACTAGTAAACAACAACAAAAAAATCATATAGGAACTGTGATGAAGGCACCAATTCCATCAGGGGAGCAGGGAGGAAGGTGCTAAGGGAAATTTTGCAGAAGTGACATTTGAATTGGATCTTGGAGGATTTCCAAGATTTTTGTGGAAAGCAGAAAGGAGAGAGAGAAATAAACAGCATGAGCAGGAGCAGAGAACATCAGTGGTCAGGATGAAGCGCTAAAGATTTGCTAAGACCAAGTTATAAAGCATTTAATGGTCTTCTAAGATTGCCTGGGCTTTATTGTGAAAATAATGGAGAAAATTGAAGGTTCTTAGTTGGGACAGGTTCAGGGACCTGAACACGTTGAGTTTGGGGGAAGGTGCATAAGAGTGGGGACACACGGCAATGTGCTGGCAGGGAGTGTGTGAACAAGGAAAAGGTCTTGAATTGTAACTCTGGAGAACATCTCGTGATGGGTTGTGGAAGAGAAATATATGAAGGAGGCTCCTAAGAACTGACTTTTGAAATTAAAGGAATCCTGAGACAAGCATAAGAAAGCAAAGAAAAAGAGTGGTAAGGAAAAGGAATCGATCAGCAGTGTCAACCACCATACACAGATCCAGAGGAAAACGAAAAAGAAAGCTATTTGGTTGAGCATTTTTAGTGGCTCCTTTGAGACCACTTTCAATAGAATTAGTAAGGTAGAAACCAAATACCATGTCAGACAAGGAAAAATAATACTTGCAATGCACAGGAAATTTAAAGATAGGCAGGAGCTGATGTTGCATCTCTCAAGGAGGGTAGTATTTAAGAGCAACCAATGGAAATTATGAGAAATAGGAGCTAAAAAGGTCTAATCCCCAAAACCAGACAGACGAGAAACATTTGCAGAATGATGTCATCCTGCCTCCTTGGGTGATATCACTTTGTTCCTCAGATGTTTAACCCAGCCTGCATGAGTCAACATCTATATTTGGGCATCAGGAGAACTACCTTTTGTGCTATGTGCCAGTTCAGAAGTCTGTTTTTGCTAGTCTGGTTTAGCTCTGCCAAATTATTTTAGGCTTATGACTGCATCAACAGCCCATGGAAATTAATCTGTTTAATATCACATAGCTCTAATTCCAGCACACTTACTTCTATTCAATGTAATCTTAATTGGGTTTTTTTTCCCCTTTGCATTTGGAAGACACAAGGTTTATATTTACAAGTACATTCATAGCAGATTTTAAAAGGCAAAAGTGGAAATGTCAGAAAAACCATATATAGAATCCAAGAGCTTATATCGATTACTGAACATGACTAGAATAATAGTAATAACTTCTGTGAACTAAGTGCCTAGTGTTTGCCAGACAGTTTTCATTGAGTATCTTTGATTCTATAGCCCTAAAATGTAGCTACGATTTCCATCCAGAAAAGATTAAGTAACTTGATTACATTCACTCAGTCAGCAAATGGAAGAGTAGAGACTCAAAGCTAGACCTGACCCCAAAGCCCATGGTCTTTCACCACTCTGTGCCCTCTTCAAAATATCATGGTGCCCATTAATGCAAAAGAAAAGTGAACTGGCTGGGTGCAGTGGCCCACACCCATAACCCAACATTTTGGGAGGCCGACGTGGGCAGAGCACTCGAGATCAGGAGTTCGAAACCAGCCTGGCCAATATGGTGAAACCCTGTCTCTACTAAAAATACAAAAAAAAAAAAATTAGCTGGGCGTGGTGGCACATGCTTGTAATCCCAGCTATTCGGGAGGCTGAGGCAGGAGAATCACTTGAACCTGGGAGGCAGAGGTTGCAGTGAGCTGAGATCTCACCACTGCATTCCAGCCTAAAAGACAGAGCCAGACCCTGTCTCAAAAAAAAAAAAAAAAAAAGTGAACCAAGTCATATCAGTTATGTTTACAAGTGATGACCGAGACATTCAGTGGTAGAAGCTCTTTTTAGATGTAAATTACTCATCTAACTTTTATTGGGAAGTAAATATTTCAAAATGCATGTGGTTGACCAGACTTAATAGTAAATGACTCTGTATTTCTAATGGGATATTAGAGGAGAAGGCAAAAAAGGAAAGAAGATAGGAGCATTACACAACAGAAACAATGTCTGAAGGAAAATTCAAAATTTAAGAGCTGGAGATGGGTTCTTATAAGATCTCATAAGATTATAATTTTTCGGGAATTTTGAACTATAGTGATTCATTCTAAGAAAAAGAAATCAGTTCACAGCAAAAGAATCTCCCTAAGATTATTTCCCATCCCCACAAGCATTGAAAAATGCTTTTTGCATATTACACAGAGAAGTTCTGCTTGTTTTTCTCAACCCCTCCTTGTCAGACCAGGATGGGATGGGAAGAGTGGCTTACCTTTGTAGACCCCCTGCCAGAGAGCCTTCCCTTGGCATGGAATCTAAAGTAGTCTCCCAGACAATCTCTAGCACATCACTGAGTTATATTTTCTTCATAGCAGTACCTGAAATTATTTTGTTTACTCATTTTTTCATTGACTGGATTACCCCCACTAAATTTACACTCCATGCGAACACATTTTATCTTTTTGATTCATGGCTAAACCTGAAGCACTCAGGACGGTACCTAAAACAATGCCTCAAAAAAAATGTACTGTCTGAATGAATGAATGAGTTAATATTGCCAAGGGCACAGTAATGTGAATCCCCAGCTTAAAGTGGAGATCTTCACCCAAGAAATAAGTTTTATATCTCTTCCTGAAGAAAGAAACAGTTATGAGGGTGGGGAGTGTGTTTATGTTCATGGGCTATTAAAGGAAAACTCAGAAAGATGGTGTGGTAAAAAGAAATATGTATTTGGTCTTTGTTCCAGTTCTTTTTTTTGTTTGTTTATTTTTTTGTTTGGAGACAGGTACCCTCCAGGCTGGAATGCAGTGGTGCCATTAGAGCTCACTGCAGCTTAAACTTCCCCAGGCTCAGGTGATCCTCCCAACTCAGCCTCCTGAGTAGCAGGGACCACAGGCATGGACCACCATGTCTGGATAATTTTTACATTTTTTTTTTATAGGGATGGGTTTTGCCATGTTGCCCAGGCCGGTCTTGAAATTCTGGTCCACCCACCTTGGCCTCCCAAAGTGCTAGGATTACAGGCATGAGCCACCATGCCCCGCCAGTTCTCAGTTATTGACATAGCTTCCAAAATTCCCGGAATTTCCTGAGCAATAGGGGTGATAAAAGCATCTTTCGTTACTCATTACAAGTTCCTTTCAATCATACCTAAATTTATGCTAATAAGGTGGTTCCTGGTGGGCCCCTAGATAGCTTCAAGATAGTGGCTGGTTGCCAGGGGAACCAATCATGTGATAAGAAGGCTGGAGTTTTCAGCCTTCCCACTCCCCTCAACCTCCAGTGAGGGGAAAGGGGCTGGAGTTTGAGTTCATTCACTAATCACCAATGATTTAATCAATGGTGCCTGTGTAATGAAGTCTCCATAAAAAAACCTACACAGGCCGGGCATGGTGGCTCATGCCTGTAATCCCAGCACTTTGAGAGGCCGAGGCGGGTGGATCACGAGATCAAGAGATCGAGACCATTCTGGCCAACCAACATGGTGAAATCCTGTCTCTACTAAAAATACAAAAATTAGCTGGGTGCAGTGGCGCACACCTGTACCCCCAGCTACTCGGAAGGTTGAGGCAAGAGAATCGCTTGAACGCGGGAGGCGGAGGTTGCAGTGAGCCGAGAGCGAGCCACTGCACTCCAGCCTGGGCAACAGAGCAAGACTCCATCTCAAAACAAAAACAAAACAAAAATCCCTAAACAATGGGGTTTGGAGAGCTTCTGGGTTGGTGAACACATCCAAGTGCTGGGAGGAGGATGGGGACCCAAGGAGGGCTTAGAAACTCCTCCCCCATCCCCAGCCACCCCACTATACATTGCCCTATGCATCTCTGCCATTTGGCTGTTCCTGAATTGTATCCTTTGTAAGAAACTGGGAATAGTAAGTAAAGCACTGTCTTGACGTCTGTGAACCTGAGGAGAGGGTTGTAGGAATCCCCCTACTTTATAACCAGTTGCTCAGGAGTATGAATGGCCCAAACTGGCAATTAGTGTCTGAAGTGGGAACAGTCCTGTGGGACAAAGCCCTTAACCTGTGGGGTCTGCACTCACTCTGGGTAGATGGTGTCAGAATTGGATTGAATTGTAGAACACCTAGTTGGTGTTCGAAGAGTTAGAGAATGGATTGATGTGAGTGAAAACCCCATGTTTGGTGTCAGAAGTATTGTGAATAAAAACAATCAGAGATGGTTTACTACAAACACGTGAATAGAGCTGATTCTGAAGAATCTCCTTCCTCCTAGGAGTGAGGAGTAGTCCTGCAGTCGTATGTCCAAATTTGTCCTGTCTTGGATTTAAGGCAAAAGCATTAAGGATTAAGTTCAAAGTCTTATTGTTCCTAAAATAGCAGGCATGTGAACATTGTGTAATGCTGTACTAAATATATGCAAGTAATTAAAATGAGTTATTCATATTCAGACCTAATGCGATGTTGAATGTATTATTGTCCAGTATTTTTTTGGTGGGGAGAGGTGTCAGAATTTTCAAAGCAATTCTGGACAGGGGAATGTTTTATGCTACTAAGGTCTTACAGCATGGAATATCCTCTCTTAGAGCTCTGTATCTTGGAATGATTCCAAAAGACAGAAATAATATGGTTAGCACCCCTGGCTTTGGTATGGCTGAATACATTAGGCAGATAACCTTTTTTTGTTTAAGAGTCAGGGTCTCGCTCTGTTGTATAGGGTAAAATGCAGTGGCTCAATCATAGCTCACTACAGCCTTGAACTCCTGGGCTCAAGCAATCTTCCTGTCTTAGCCTCCCAAGTATCTGGGACTACAGGCACACACTCCCATGCCCAGCTAATTTTTAAAATTTTTTGTAGAGACGAGGTCTTGCTATGTAACCCAGGCTGGTCTCAAACTCCTGGCTTGGTCTTCCAAAGTTCTGGGATTACAGGTGTCAGCCACTGCACTTGGCTAGATTCCCTTTTATTAAACAGTCCATTTATTGAGTTAGAAAACACAGCCAACCTCCACCTGACCTGAATCAGATAGAGTAGTCAGAAGCACATGGCCTCTCACATGCCTTTATACTTCTCTCTAATAAGTACCTGATTATTACACCAAACGGCAACCTGGTATGTTTTTGGACAAGTCTTTGAAAAAAGTATGTCTTCCTAGTTAAAAATGGTTATTGTACTGCTGAAAACTGGGAAACCACTTACATAAAATATGTGTATATACGTGTATTTTCCCACAGCATTTTCTAATGAGAAATCATCTTAACTAATCATCCAGGCATATTATCAAAAATTGAAGAAGGGAATATTGACATACGAAAAAGCTAAGTGGAAGAAAGCAATACAATGAACAAAGGAGGAAAAGTCACAAAGATCTCTGATTTTAGCCAACAGAAATACACCATTTGTGTATTCCTCGCTGGAGGAGGGAAGACCCACTTTCAAGATGGTTCATTCACATGCCTGGAAAGCTGGCAGGAATGCTGGCCAGTGCCGGCTACAGCTGTTGGCCAAAGGGGATGATCATTCTCGACATGGCTCCTCCATAGCTGCTTGGGTCTCTTCATAGCTTGGCAGCTGAGTTCCAAGAGGGAAGAATTAGAAGTTTCCAGTCCTCTTAAAAAGCTGGGCCCAGAATTATCACAGAATCATTTATCCTGTATTCTATTGGTCAAATCAGTCTCAGGCCTAAATAGATTCAAGAAGGAAAAGAAATAGACCACAACTCAGGGGTGGGCTGGGATGACTTAGAGAGTGACAAGGAATTTGCAGTTATTTTTCATTTATAATTCATTTCTTTATTAATCCTTAGCAGTTTTAAATGTATATATATACAGATGTGTATATGTTTTCTTTTTACAAAATTCAGATCATACTGAAAAAAGTACAACATGAATTTTTATTATATCACAAACATTCTCCCAAGTCATTAAATATTCTTGAAAAATCGATTTTACTGGCTGTATCATATGGATTTGCCATAATTTATTAATGATTAAAAAATTGTCTGGAAATAAAATACCTTTTAAAATGCAGTAAGTTACTAATAGTTCTATATCCATGTGGTTCTATTATGGGTGATTTGGATTTTTTTATTGTATACTTTTCTGCATTCCTATGTTTTCTACAATGACATACACTGTAATTTTTTTTTATCCCTTCAGGTGCTACTGTCTTCCTGTCAGTCTGTGTCACCCCAGAACCATCTCTGTTCTAAGCCAAGGTGTGGAAGAAGCCCTTCCCATAATTCTGCTAAGCTTTGTCTTGCAATTTCATGGTGTCTCCATCAGACATCCGAATTGAGCCTTGAAGTGTGAGTAGGAGTTCATCAGGTGAGGGGTAAATGTAACACTTACATTTTGCTAGAGTCTACCTCTCTCCCAGATTGACTTCCTTTTCATAGCTTTATGAAATCAGTTATACCAATTGATGCTGGGGTTGCCTGCCTGCACCTCTAATCTTGGTTGGGGCCGGAAACTCCCTGCTATTGTAGCAGCAGCCTCACATCACTGCCTCTGTCACCACCAACCACAGCTGGAGCAGGAGTATGAACTGGATACTGTAAAGGAAATGCCTGTGTGACCACCACTGTGAGAACCTTAGCATTTGAGATGGACCTTGTGGCACTGCAGGCCACAGGCTCTTGCACAGTATTTATAATCAGTAAAAAGAAGTTAATAATAGAAATGGCATTGTATCTGGAGTCTGATTCATAAATCTTGCTGACTATAGGCCAAAAACCATTAAGTTCTGACTCAATGTCACTCAAACCGAGAGTGTTTGAAACTAAGGGCTCCAGAGCTCTGAAATGCTAAAATGTCTTTCTGTGAATAATGCTTTCCTTGGGAGCAAATCAAGAAATACTCCCAGTGTGTTGGCAAGTAGTCTTTCCAGAGGCCAACATTAGGAAATTCAGACTGTCCTGTTTAAAAATGGTAGAATATTGGTATTTCAATTCCTTACACAATGGTTGATTAAAACTAATAAATATAGCATATGTTTGCAGTTTTACCCCAGAGGCCATGATAAATCAGGTACAGTGGTAACTTCTCCTTGCTAACGTTGACATTTCCTACTGCTGTGGGTGGAGTGCTCATGGACCTGAGTATCTGTGATAAATGGCACGAATTTCCTTAGAGAAAAGCCACACCCTACATCTGATTATTCTCTTTAATCCTGTACATTTGGGTAGAATTTTTTTCAGGGCTTTTATTTTTAGGGCTTATTTAGAAATCTAGAATGAGAAAATGTTCGTCTCAACTCTGAGATGTGTATGTATGCGGGTGGATATGTGTATGTGTTTCCTACTTCTGAGTCATGCTGTCCAGGAGAAAACAAGGGACAAACCTTAAGGGGGCCCCATTAAGTATAAAACACTGTGCTGCGTGCTGAGCCAAGGTGCACTGCTTGACCAGCAAAGCACCTGGGTCCCCATCTCACCAAGTAGATGCATGGTCTCCTCAGTCCTGCACCGTGAAGAAAGCCTGGTCAGACCGGCAGAGGTTCCTTTGACTCAACAATCCTTTAAATAGTTGTCCTGACCTTTCCAGAAGCCCGGCCTTCTGTGGGCTGTGTTAGAAATTGCAGCCATCCTCAGCTCAACAGCTTGTGGCTACTTCTTAGCCTTTTCTCAGACCATTCTGTCCTTGAATATGTCCAGGGGCTTTCACCACCGCACCAGTTCTAGCTCTCCCTGACATCCTCATCCAGTAGCTGCCAAGCCTGCCACCCCACTCCATTCATATTATTAATAGTTTCTTATTGCGGCTATAATAAATTGTCACAAATTTGGCAACTTAAAGACACAAAAATTTATTCTTTTGTAATTCCAAAAGCCAGAAGTCTAAAATTGGTTTCAGTGTGTGAAGTCAAGGTGTTGGCAGGGTGCTTCCTTATGGAGACTCTAGGGGAATATGTTTCCTTGCCTTTTCCAGCTTCTAGAGCTGTTTTCCTTGCACTTTTTGGCTCATGATCCTTTCCTCTGTCTTCAAAAGCAGCAATGTAGCATCACCTTCAAATCTCAATCTCTCTCTACTTCCATCTTCACGTCACCTTCCCTCTTAGAAGAACCCTTGTGATTACATCAGGCCCACTTGGCTAATCCAGGACAATCTCCCCATTTCAAGATCCCCAACTTAACCACATTTGCAAAAATCCCTTTCGCCATAAATGTAACAGCGACAGGTTACATAGTTTAGGACATGGACATCTGAATGTCCATGGTGAGGCTGGGAGCCACTATTTAGTTTAACAAGTCATTTGGTGCTGGCCAGCTGCTGTTGCCTTAAGACACCTAAATTAATCATGCCAGTGTTCCTGCAGAGGGCTCTGAAGTATGTTAACACATATGTGAGGTGTGATTTTTATCCTAGAGGAATAGTACATGAGAGCTGGAAGCAGAACATTGTAGCAGTCTCTAGAGTCAGACTATCTGGATTTCAATTCTAGTCCCTGTCTCTTAACCACTTAAAAGCTATGTGGCTGGACATGGTGGCTCAAGCCTATAATCCCAGCACATTGGGAGGCCGAGGCGGTGGATCACCTGAGATCAGGAGTTCGAGACCAGCCTGACAAAATAGCGAAACCCTGTCTCTACTAAAAATACAAAAATGAGCTGGGAGTTGTGGCATGCCCATAGTCCCTGCTACTCGGGAGGCTGAGTCAGGAGAATCGCTTGCACCTGGGAGGCAGAGGTTGCAGTGCACTGAGATCGTGCCACTATACTCCAGCCTGGGTGATAGAGCAAGACTCCGTCTCAAAAATAAAAATAAAAATAAATAAATAAACAAATAAATAAATAAATGCAAGCTATGTGACCCAGGGAAAGTTACTTGTTCTCACTAAATCTGTTCCTCATCTATAAGCTGACATCTGTCTCCCAGCATATTGTAAAGATAAAATGAGGCAGTGCTTATAAAGCAATTAGTACAGTATGCAATATATAGAAAAATATTCAATAATGATTAGCTCTTATTACTATGAATAGTCTGTTTTCCTTAATAGATAAAAGCAGGAGGTTCAGAAATATTAAGTGATTGATCTTTGCCTCATCCCCCCACCCTCAGCCTCAGAAGCTATAAATAGAGCAAAATCCCAAGTGAGACACTGGAGCTATTTGGACCCAGCTGAGAAACCCCTTTACCCCACCTCCCCAAATACAGCTGATGTCACCTCACCCTACTGCAGTTCACACCACTACAGAAGGGCCTCTGAGCCATGCGCCTTCCTTTCTCCTTCAGTCTTCCTGAAGGGAGCCAATGCCTTGACATCCATAGTACTTGCCATTGACCCATAGGTCCTTGCCAGTGTCCTGCAATGCTCCCCACACAGGCCCTCAAACCCATCTTGGCAAATGCTTGCTGCAGGCATTATTTTGATGAATGGTCCACTGATGTAAGTCTCATTGCTGCTGCCTACTGGGTTTGGATGTCTAATTTATGTTTCAGAATTAACATGTCCAAGACCAAACTTTTGAATACCTCCAACCCAACAGCTCCTTCCTGGATGATTCTCATCTCAAAGAATGGTGTCACCATACTTGCCAGCTGTCACTCAGGACAAATACTGACACCACCCAGCCTAAGGCGCCATCATCTCACATCTGGAGTATTGCTACCTAACAACTCTTTCTACTTTCTTTCTCTTACAATCCCTCCACAACATGAATTAGATAATGTCACTTCACCATTTAACCCTCTCCCGTGGCTTACCATTATTCTTAATCAAAATCCAAAGTCCTTATCATGGCCTACAAGTCCCTGCAAGACGTGGCCCCTGCCTACTTCCCTGATCTCATTTCCCAATATTTTTTGCTTTCTCACAGCTCTTGAGCCATACTGGCCTTCTTTTTTTTTTTTTTTTTTTTTGAGACACAGTCTGGCTCTGTCACCCAGGCTGGAGTGCAGTGGCATGATCTTGGCTGACTGCAACATCCACCTCCAGGGTTCAAGCAGTCTCCTGCCTCAGCCTCCCAAGTAGTTGAGACTACAGGCATGCATCACCGTGCCCAGCTAATTTTTGTATTTTTTCTTGTAGAGACGGGGTTTCGCCATGTTGGCCAGACTGGTCTTGAACTCCTGACCTCAAGCAATCCACCCGTCTCAGCCTCCTGAAGTGCTGGGATTATACGCGTGAGCCACCGTGCCCAACCCGGCCTTCTTCTTATCCCAGGAATACCCTGAGCATGCTCCTGCTTCAGGACCTTGGCCCATGCTGTTTCCTTTGCCTAGAATACTCTTCCCCCTAGATAGCCACATGGTTTGTGTCCTTACTCCATTCAGGTCTTTGTCAAGTGTCATCTCCTCATAGAGGCATTTCCTTACCACCCTATGTACGAAAAGCATTCCTATCACTTTATTTTCTTTAGAGTGCTTATTATTACGTGACATTGTATTATACGCTGTGCTGTTTATTATCTTCACTCCCACTAGATGGAAGCTCCATTTTCACCATTGCATTTTCAGCCCTTAAAATGGCACTTGATTCATAGTTGGTATTTGATACATATTTTTTAATTGAAAAATTGCTTTCTATGTGTAGGCAGTGTTCTACATCTTTTATAAGTATTAATTATCTTAATCTCTCTAATAGCTTTATGAGATAAGTACAATTATTATTATTATTTTGAGACAGAGGCTCACTCTGTCACCCAGGCTTGAGTGCAGTGGCACGATCTTGGCTCACTGCAACCTCCGCCTCCTGGGTTCAAGGCATTCTCCTGCCTCAGCCTCCTGAGTAGCTGGAACTACAGGCGCCCACCACCATGCCTGGCTAATTTTTGTATTTTTAGTAGAGATGGGTTATCATCATGTTGGCCAGGCTGGTCTCAAACTCCTGACCTCGTATGATCCACCCACCTCAGCCTCCCAAGGTGCTGGGATTACAGGCATGAGCCACCGCAGCCAGCTGGTAAGTACAATTATTATCTTTCTTTTAGAGATGAGGAATAGCTTCCCTTCTGAACAGGTTGATCTGCAAGCTCCCATTGGTACATGATCACCTTTCTCTATATGTATGTAGAGCATTGTAGAATAGGTCCTTTTGTGACTATATCTCTCTAGTCCCAGTCTAAGCATGCTTTTCCTGGGAAAGATAACTTGTGGGATTGCATGAGCTCTGCTACTTCTGTGTTTGTAAGGTTCCCTCTGGTAAACTGTATTTTGCATTTGTATCATGTGTCATGAATGGAGTATATGTTCATATCTCCTTTGCACAGTGGTTAGATATTTCTGTGTTGGATTACTTTTGTCATTCAAAAAGAAAGCATGACCCTAAACCAATAAAGCGTGCCTTGAGGGTAAATATTGTATTTATAGAAATTCTTAAAATGGATTGCAATCCAAGGATACCCTGTCTCTCCTGCTCTGTGCCTAGCCTGTAACTGGCATTCTACCTAGAAGAGTAAGCTGGTTAACACATCCCTTGGCTTGACTCAAAAACCACCTGTGTCTGTGAGTGGACTTTCTGGAAGCTCTAACTTCTTGCTTCCCATCTGGGCTCCAGTGAGCACTAACTTCACTGGAAGAAGTTGTTTGGAGGAAAAGTCCGAATCCCTTCCTGTCTAAGAGATCAATACATCTGAATGAGATACTGATATTTTTCCCCTTCCCATATATGCCCAGAGCCTCTTTTTTCTGGAAATTATTTCTGCTAGTTCTAAGCCATTTGGTTTCTTTGATTTCTTTCCCCCTACCCTCCTAGGATTACCCTTGAAATCCTTTATTTTTATTTGCTATAAAAATATGGGTCAAAGAATTCCACATTCCAGTTTGTTCCCATCATCCCTTACAGCTATTTGCTTTGTGGGTGTAGGCCAGTTTTTGCTTTTTTTTTTTTTTTTTCCTCAAACAGCAAGTCCTTTTAGAGGCAATGTTGTCATCCATTGGTTTTTCTGCAAACAGTCTGCGTTCTTTGGTATTTCTTAGAATCATTTAAAATTTCCTGTTGGATAAGATTTTGTTCTACTGAAATTCCATTTGCAGTGTTTTTCCTGTTAGTTTAAAAGTACACATATACACACAGAGAATCTTTCTTTTCCACCATCCACCCTTCTTTCCATTGTTTATTAGCTTTGGCTACAGAGGCATTCTAGAGTTTAATACCATCCAGCTCTGTCTCACTGACTGGGATGCTCATGCTGCAAGGAGAAAAGTCCTAGGAGAGGAGCAAGTGCAGTGGAGCTGAACTTTAACACGTGAGGTGTGGAAGTCAGGAGGTCAGAACAAAGCTGGCTGCTGCTCTGCCATATGGTGGGCAGGGCTCTCTGTCTCTGGGAGGTTCTCCTGAGGTGATTGTTGCCACTGCAGCATTGTAGGCGAGAAGAAGTCAGCAATGGGCAGGTTGGGGCAGTAACTGAGAAGCAGAGCCATTAACAACCCAAATCCAGTCCTGGTGCAAATGATAATGAGATCTTTACTTTTCTTCTTTTTCTTTCTCTCATTCCTCTCTCTACTCCTCACCTTTCCTCTCCTTGGACCCTCATACTGTCTTATTAGCTCTCTTCTTTAATATAGAAGAAAATGCTGGCATGAAAATGCAGTATTCAAAGACTAAACTGTGTAATTGCAACAGAAAATCTGGTGCTGTTCAGGACAACAGGGGCAGCATAGCAGAGCTGTCCTGTTGAGTTTTGCTCTACAGGGCAGGTCATGACTGTGGTGTACTTTCCTTCTCCTTAATTCCAGTCCTGACCCTTGCAAGGAAGTAAGAGGTAGATGAGTTGAGAAATATTGCTGGGATGTAAGTCTGTTGAGTCTCGGAGTCCATCTCTGCTTTTGCAAGCCTCTTCCATAGACAGGCCCCAGTTCTTTCCTTTAGTCACACTACATGCGCATCATGTGCCAAGTATTGTGCTGGGGATATAGTGGTAGTCAATATAAAAACAATGCCCGCCCTCATACACCAGCAAGGAACAAAAGCAGTTGAGGTAATTGCAAGTGTGAGTAGTGTTGCCCAAAAGCATATTAAGGATACAATGGAAGCACGCAGTGAGAGAGCTGATCTGGTCTCCTTTATGTGTAGGCTTGGCCCTGCCTACACATCAGCCCTTGTCCAGCTGCTGACCCTTAGAATCTGACTTGCCAGCAAAGACCTAGGAAGCCCTGGGCATCCATGTCGACTGGACAGATAACAGCCTTCCCCAGGCACCTACCATGTTAACGCACTATGTTTGCACTTTGATCATTTCCATGGCCCTGCACTCTAGTTCTTTTGCCCTTTCAAATGTTCTTAGTTCTTGCCAGGTCCCTCCCCTACAAAACCAAGTCCTTTCTCTGATACCTTCAGCCACTGGCTGGGCTCTGCTGGGATTGACCCACTCTCTGTCCACCTGACTTTGATTCTAGCCTGTCACTGGAACTCCCACTGACATGTCCCACACTTTAGATTGAACCAACCTGTCATCTAAACCAAACCAAGCTGGGCCTGGACCACAGAGTTTCCAGAGCTCCTTCGGTTCACCCTCAGTCCTTAGTCTTCTGGTTCCTGGTTTTTCCCTCTCCTGTTTCATTTTGCTGTGACCCAACAGCAAAGTTTGTGGCTAAGTCTGAGTGTGACACTCTGGGCTTGTTGGCAACTGAATACCTATTGATTTGTTCTTTCTCCCTTGCACACATTGTTAAGTATTGAATAATTAGTCAACAAAAATGTCCTGAGAGCCTACCATGCACTATTCTGAGCACTGAGGAAATGCCAGTGAACAAAACAAAGATCCCTGAACTTCCACACATGCCCATGCATTCTGTGTGTGCTCTCTGTGAATGTAGAGCTTGAAAATCAGAGGGACTCTGACATGAGATCAGTCAGGCCCTCTACTAAATGTACAAGACACACTGTGCTTCCAAATCTCCAAGTTTCTCAACACCAAGGGGCCCAGGCGTTGCCTTATTTCCATGCCTCTCACTTCCACCACTGAAAATGAATCCAGCCAAGCACAGTGGCTCACATCTGTAATCCTAGCACTTTGGGAGGTTGAGGTGGGAGGACTGTTTGAGACCAGCCTGTCTCTACAAACATAAAAAAATAATAATAAAAAATTAGCTAGGTGTGGCGGTGCGTGCCTATGGTCCTAGTTACCCAAGAGGCTGAGGCTGGAGGATCACTTCAGCCTGGGAGGTCCAGGCTGCAGTGAGTTGTCATTGCACCACTGCACTTTAGCCTGGGTGACAGAGTGAGACCCTGTTTAAAAAAAGGGAAAAAAAAGAAAAGGAAATGAAATGAATCCCCATGTGGACTGTTTCCAAACCACCCTGCTATAAGCATGACGTCAACTCACAAATTGCTGCACCAAGTTTATAAACTACAACTGATAAATGAGTTTCAGGCTTGTAAATCAAATAATTGCCCTTTGAGACTTGCAGAATAGACAACACAAATTGCTCATTGCTGACACAAAGATTCTAAGCTAAGTTTTCTAATTTCAGAGACTTTAACCAGGCTATTAAGGGAACACAAACTTGACTTTCTCTCTAATTAAAGCCTATTATAATATAATAACATAGCTCACTGCTGGATAAATATTCCTTTATGTTTCACTCCAACAGTATCTAATTTGGTGGCACAGACACACACACGTTCTATATAGGGCTTATAACCTGAACATATGTGTAGTTGTCTTTGCAGTTTTTTAGCTGTTTTGTTCTATGTTTTGCCTCTCTTCTTAGTTTCAGAGTTCACTTATTGACTATGATAATTACTGAGCAAACAAATATGACCTATTAAGAGCAATTACTGTTAAGCATAATTTTTAAATCATGCCCTAGGACCAAACACTTTTCTTGAGCCTTGAGACAAATGTTGTCCCACACGCTGGCTGAGTAGCAAAAAAGCAGAGGTTGGGATGATCTCCTGGGTGCTGCCAGCAAGCACAGGAATGTGCCAGTGATGTCAGGCAGAGCAGAGCAGGCATCAGATAGGTGGAGTGGAGAACTGGCCATGTGGTGTGATGCGAGAGATTTCCAAAAAAGGTCCTGGACTGAAAAAGTCCTTCCTCTCTGCTACAGACAGGGGCTGTGATTGTTGGAATGAGTGTGAGGTAAGCCTCACCACTCCGACTTCTAGCCTGTGTCTGCCAACATCTCATTCAACAGGATGTAAATCTGGGGAGGAAGCCTCTGTCCTCAGGCTCCTGGCTCCTGGCTCCTGGTATGGAGCTAAGAGGTTTCATGGTCTGTCCTGGCTCCCAGGCTGATGTCTGTGACCTCCACAGATGGAATCTGCCTTCTTTTATTCCATTCTTGTTTTCCCAAACATTTAGCAATGCCTTCTAAGAGCGCATGTTAGACACTGAGAACACATGGCAAGATAATATGTATGTCCCTTCTCTCAAGGATCTGATGAGGATTTAAAAAAAATAAACATTTAAAAAAGAAGCAAATGAGGAAGATCTTTGTGGTGACCGAATACTTCTGTGTCCTGATTACAGTGGTGGTTTCATGAATCTACACTTGATAACATGTCAGAGAACTATATATATTGTTTTAATGTCAGTTTCCTGGTTTTGATATTGTACTATAGTTATATAAAATATAACCATTGGGAGAAACTGCGTGAGGGTACAGGGGACCTCTCTGTACTATCTCTGCAACTTTCTGTGACTCTAGAATTATTTCAAAATAAAGAAATAGTTGTTCTCATTTCCATGTTTTGCCCAAGAACATAGGTTAAGGGAAATTTAATGACTTGGTTAAAGTGACAGAACAGAGTGTGAGCGTTAAGCAAGTGCATATTTAGGTCAAGTCGGGGGGAAACCTGGACTGTTTCTGTAGATCTGGGAATCATCAGCCTTGACATGATAATTAATGGTGTAGAAGTGGGTAAGGCCACTGGTGAAGAAGGTTGGAGAGCTGAAAACAGCATCATCAAAGAGGTGAATAAAGAGACTGAGATGGGAGGAGCCAAAGAGAAAGGAGAAAAATCAAAAGAATCGCTCCAATGGGAGTCCAGGGGAGAAATGAATGTCCAGAGTCAAATGCTGCTGAAAGAGCAAGAGGGATAAGGACTGGTGTCTTCTGACTTCTGCCACAGGGAGATCACCTGTGACTGATTGGAAATGAATGAGAGGAGACTGGAGGCCACATGTATAAGATACTCTTTCAATAAACTCTGGTATAAAGAGGAGGAGAGAGACAGCACAATAGATGGAATGGGATGTGGATTCGACCGAGAGTTGTTTGTTTTAAGATGGGAGAGAGGAGGAGAGAGAGACAGTCGTTGAAGACTCACGAGGGAGACGAGGCAATCAACTGAGGAGAGTGGCCAAGCAGATGGAAGGGACAGGACCGAGAATAGGCAGAGAAATTTGTCCTTAGATAAGGGAGAAATGCATCCTCTAATGAAGAGGTGCGGAGGGAGAAGTGATGGGCTGGATGTGGGCGGCATGTTAGAATTGTTGGCAGGAACTTGGCAAGTTCCATTCTGAGATCTTCAATGTTCCTTTGTGAACTAGGAGGCAAGGTTGTCTGCTGAGAGTGAGGGGACAAGAGCATCAGAGATTTGCAATGATGAGAGGAATTTTGAGCTGGTTGTAGGGAGGGGGGATGAGGGTAATTAGGGTAACAGGTCAAGGAGACTGGAACATGACGGCTGCAACATGTGCTGTTGGTGCCCCGCTGAGTCCCTTTGGCACTCATGGTTCAGGTACAAACATGCTGACAGCTTTTTATTGCAGGCACCTACAACTTTGCCTGGGGGGTGTTCTCTAGCTGGGAGCTTGTGTGACTTGTGCATAAGGCAGCCTGGAATGAAAGGGAGTTAATGCCACCGAGAGCCATTCTCAACCAATGACAGAGAGAAATATGGGGGCCAACTCACAGGTGGGCTCTTGGAGGTCTCCAGTGGAACTGAGCCTACTGTAGTAATCTGCTCATCAACACACCCTGTGTTGGTTTCCCCCACTCTGTCCCATTTCCCTCTCCCTCTCTGTCTCACTTCTCTCTCTCCTATTCATTCTTTTACTTGGGTTTATCTCCAAATAAACTGCTTACATTCAGATCCTTGTCTCAGGCTCTGCCTTTGAGGGAACTGCACCAAAGAAAAGGGCCTAGTCGGAAAGGGCCCAGATAAGTATCATCATAGTATCATCATACTTATCTACCAAGATGTGATCATCTAGCAGTGCTTGGCAGCCTAGGTATGAAAAACAAAAACAAAGGATAGGAGCTTTTGTTGCAGATGCAGTGAGAATAATGAGGCAAAGGTACTTAAAATATTGGCAGGAGAAAGTGTGAAATGATGGATCATTAGGTCTAAGATGAATGGGGGCGTGGATTAGAGGACCTGAAGTAAAAAGGGAACAAATGTATTATGACAGTTAGGCATGCTGGTTGAGAGGATAAGAGATTGTGATTAGAGAGAGGGATACCTGATTTAGTAATGTTAGAGATGAGGCAGTTTGTGTGTACTGTGGCCTTGAGAGCATGTGAATGTAGAGTATCAATCTACTGCATTTTATTGAAAATGAGGCATTCAAAATTTCCTGAGACTAGAAATGGGATGATATGTCCACACAGATATTTAAGTAACCTTGGATGATAGTGGTTTGAAAGACTATAAGTCAGGTGCCAAAGTCTTTAATTAAGGGTAGAGGCCAGGCTCAGCTCATGCGTGTAATCCCAGCACTTTGGATTCAAGGCAGGAGGACCGCTTGAGGCCAGGAGTTTGAGACCAGCCTGGACAGCATAGTGAGACCTTGTCTCTACAAAAAAATAAACAAATAATATTAAGCTAGGTATGGCAGCATGCGCCTGTGGTCCTAGCTACTTAGGGGGCTGAGGTGGGGGGATCACTTGAGCCCAGGAGGTCGAGGCTGCAGGGAGCTGAGATCACACCAGTCAGTGACAGAGTGAGACCCTGTCTCAAATAACAATAACAATAATAATAATAGTAGAATGATCAGAAACTCTGCTGATGAGGAAGGATAACGGTTGACATCATTTAATAAATGGGCCTCAAGGAATCAATAATTGAAGCCATCTCTCTGTGTTGATATATTCAGCTTTTGAAACCCGCAATTACTTTTGCACCAACCTAATAGATTTGCATCACTCTTTTTAAGGGCTGCATAGTGTTCCATGGATGCTTAGACCACAATTTACTTAGCCAACCCCTACTGAGGAACATTAAAGTTGTTTCCTGTTTTTCAAAAGTATAAACAAAGTGTGAGTACATCTTTTCAAATTTGTATTATCTCTTTGGAGTAAAGTCTGACAAGTAGAATTGTTGCAGTGAAGAGTCTGCACATCTTACGTTTGGTACTTCTTGTCAGATAGCCCTTTCGAGAACTTGTGCTATTTTATATACCCGCAGAAAAAGCACAAAGTGTATGTTTCTCCTAACCATGTCAATGCATGAGTTTGATCAATTTTTAGAGATCTTTGCCAGTCTGATAGACGAAAATCATTTCATTATTGTTTAATTTGCCTTCTGAATATTTGTGAATTGAACAATTTTTCCATATGTTTGTTGACCATTTGCATTTTTAATTTATCTGTGACTTATACCCATTATTTTCTGTTAGATTTTTAATTTTTCTTGATTTATGTAAGCTCTTTTATTATTGTGTGGATATTAACCCTTTGCCTTTGGACAGTATTGTTAATATTTTCCTGAGTTTGTCATTTGTCTTTCAACTTTGTATATGATTTTTTTGCCACACAGAAGTTGTCAATTGTACTCAACATTATTTATCATTATTTTTCCCCTGTATTATTTTACTTTTGTGTTTTAAAGTGTTCACCTGTAAATTTTTGGCCTGTCTAATTTATTTGGTGCAATGAGGTAAGGATTTAATATTTTCTTGCTAATTACTAGCCAATCTTCCCAATATTTCTGAAAGATCCCGCCTTTTCTTCAGGGATTTGAATGCCACTTTTTGTCACATACTCAAGTGCCTAGGTCTCCCCCATCCTCCCACCCTCTGCAATCCTGGGCCTCTACCTAGTGTCAGAGTGTGAGCCCCAGCCCAGCCCCTAGCTCAACAGCAGCCAGGGGAATTGAGCAGTGTCTCAGATGGAGTCCGGGAAGCAGGGCGAGAGGGTGGGATGGCTGTAGCATTGCAGCAGCACTTGGGGAACAAGACTGACTCACACAGTGACTGGAACATTCATGGGCGGCTCCTTCGAAGCACAAAAATAAATGGGTATTTAACAGCAAAGTGGCAGACTGCCTAGGCATTTACTCCCTGGACTGCAGTGCTGGGATGAGGGCTCCTCCATTCTGGCCATCGCTTTAGGTGCTGCTATGATCGCCACTTGCAGCAGACCTATCCCCTGATCACAGCTCCAGGATCTGCCTGGGTGAACATTGATCTCCAGCTGGAATCAGAGGGGACATGCAGATTCTGGTGCCCCCCCAGACCCTGCTGTAGATTATTTCCCTCCCTTTGTTACTGCTTTCAGGAGCCATTGCCTTTCTTTTGGGCTCTCAACCTATATACACCGATTCTTCCCTCTTTTCACTCAATGGTGCTGTGGCTTCTCGTCTAAGAGTGGCTAGTCTACAAGTTTGAATACAACCTTCTAAATCCTCACATTACTTTTTCTAGGGACAGCTTCCTTAAATCCTTATACAATCATACCCTTCAAAAGAGAGTTATATTTAGTGTTTCAAAGGTTAAAATAAATAAAACAATAAAGTTCAATCTGTATTAAGGCGTTCTGCTACATAAATTCTTGAGCAAAAAATATATTTATAATTGGGGAGACTTAACCATCACTATTGCTCCTCGTATCATTCCAAGAACCTCAGTGACATTAGTGCTGCTTCTGCTGGTGCTCAGCCAGTGGAGTTTACTGCTGGTCTCTCCATTCCCAGAGCCTCTATTGCTCCAGTACCCAGAGGTGGGTTACCCATCCCTAAAGTCCTTTGAATTCAGCCATTATTGCTATTCCTGCTACTGTCTTCAATCACCAAGCCCAACCTACCACCCAAGTCTCATGTTTATTGATGTTGTAAGTCCTTGCGTTTGGAGAAGGGGCAGCCTACCCTACCCTCTTCTTGGTAGGCCTAGGGCTGCCACAGATGTTTGTGCAGTTTGAGCCCTGCGCAAAAGTGCCTGTCTGAGGGGCAGATGGAGGCCGAAATTCAGTGCTCAACACAGGAGTCCTGCCATCTTGCTAGGGTAGTGAGTGGATACTGGGTCTGCCTCAAGGAGGGCATGACTTTTTAATTTGCACAAAGATCCTGTGTGGGCTGGCAGCAAGCAGTCCTGGGGCAAGGCTTGGAGAAACCATAAGGCAGCCCAGAGTTTTAGCCTTTTGCATTAGGAAAATAGACCAGCCCTCTCACAGTATTTACTGGGAAGATCCATTTTAGGTGTTAAACATTTTAGGTACTCGTGAGTTTCTCTCAGTCCTTTCTGATGGGAAGCCATTGGCCACTCACTGACTGTACTTCAAACAAATGTGAACATTTACTTCTTCTTCCCTTTGGCTGAGAGGCACCTGTCAGAAAGAGGCTCTTCATTAGCCCTCTTTCTTGTCTTTCCAGAAGCTTAAGAATTTGTTTGTAAATAGGATAGCCCACACCCTGAAAAAGAAGGCAGAGAACATCTATGGAATTGTCAACTCAATACCCTTCCAGCCACCTTCTCTTAGGAACTGTCACTCCTCCTCCATTTCTCCCTCCCCTTTACACCCACATCTATGTTAGAGGCTGTCATTTTCTTATATGACCACATCTCCTGTTGGGTTTGACTCAACTGGGGCTCAGAGTTTTTCTCTGGGATTTTTCTAATTAAAATAAAGAGGGACTGTCCCTCTCAAAGAGTGAAGCTATAAGATGAAAAAAGGGGGAAAAAGGAAGTTGTGTATGGTTAGGTTTGCTTTCTGGTAGAGAAAGTTGATCTGCAATGAACAAGAATGGGAGTAGCACGTAGAAAGAGGCAGAGATTCCAAACAGAGAAGAAGGGAGTCCTGGCAGCTGTCCAGTTCTTGGTTCCCATAGTTCCTTGAGGCCTAGCTGCATTACAATTTTCCCCATCATTTGGTTACTCACCTCCTTCTTGGATTTTCTAAACCAGCAACCCCCACACCCTACCCCATTTCATTAGGCTAATTAATTCAAGCTGTGTTTCTGTCACTTTGCAACCAAGAGCTCTGCTTTCTACAAATGCAAATAAAGTACCCTAGGGATGCTTTGCTTTCCTAGTTAGACTCCACTGGTCCTGACTGTAAAGATTATTTCACACAGGTAAAACCCAGGGGTCTATTGGGTCATCTGTCACTTGGATTGCTAAATAGGGTTTACTACCTGCTGAAGTTTTACAATAAGGGGAATAGTTAAGGAAATGGGTCCAGCAGGATTTTTCGGTTCACAATAATGTTAGTTTCCTGAGAAAACCACTTGACCTCAGACAAGGCATTTTCTTTTTCTAGAAACAAGGCGTTTTCTTTTTCTTGAGAATTGTTTTATTTTGTTTTGTTTTTAAACAACAAAGTGCTATTGTATAGTAGACATTCTTGAGATGACTTCCTTTCTATACACATATATGAGCAAATTAAATAGGGACATAAGCAGAATAAACAGTATTGAAAATGTACATTCATGAAGCTCAGTTTGAAGAATCTCTGCTGAGGTTTTGCCCATGTTTTCACAATGTCATTATAAACCTATTTTTCATGCTTGCATTAATGACATTTATTAAGTGACCATTCATCGATATCTACTTTGCAAAAACTCTATGGAAGCAACAGAATTGAACAAAAGAGTTCCTTACCATGGGGTGTTTATAACCCTATCTTGAGACACACTTGTAAAAAAATTAATATAAGGCCAATTGAAATGAATGCTGTGACAGACACAATGAAGGATTCTGGAAGCATTAAGGAAGGAGAGACTAATCCCAGCTGGGGTGGAACATAACTGGCTCTCCATGTGGCAGATTCACATTAACCAAGCTCTGAGAAATTATCTACAAATCTGCAATTCAACGTTACTGTTTTTCAAGGACAACTGTTTCTGACAAGGGTCTAGACACTTCTTTGGTTGTATATGAGCTTACTACAGTACCTTTAAACTGATACCTGACACTTCCCCAAATGAGATTATATTTTATGATGAATATTTCTCAAAATACTTCATAATTATCATGCTTACAGATTTCATAAGGCAAGAGAAAAGGCAGTGAGTGGTTTAATGGATACGGTCCAAAGGACAAATTTCTTTCTAAAAATGAACAAGGGTTGGCAAGCCTTTTCTGCAAAGGGCCAGATAGTGAATATTTTCAGCTTTGCAGGCTATAAGATCTGTCCCAACTACTCCACAATGCTGTTTTAGATTAAAAGCAGCCACAGGCAATACATAAATGATATGCATAGCTGTGTTCCAATAAAACTTTTTTTATAAAAACAGGTAGAGAGCTGCATTTGGTTTGAGGACCATAGTTTGCTGACCTCTGACTTAAAATAAAGGAGAGAGACTAGGAACATTTGATAAAAAAGATCCTGCTAGTATCATATTGTGCATTGCGGAGAGAGATAAAGGTGAAAAAGACGCAGTCTAAAGTCCAGTGTAGTACAGGAAATCAGTAAGAAAATAATCAGAATATGAGGCAAAAAGGGGTGAGTGCCTTAAGTGAGGAACAGATACTTCTGACTTAGAAAAGCCAGAAGGGGCCAGGCGCAGTAGCTCATGCCAGTAATCATAGCCTTTGGAAGTCTGAGGTGGGTGGATCACATGAAGCCAGGAGTTCAAGACCAGCAAAACATGGAGAAACCCCGTCTCTACTAAAAATACAAAAATTAGTTTGGCATGGTGGCATGCACCTGTAGTCCCAGCTATTTGGGTGGCTGAGGCACGAGAATCACTTGAACACAGGAGGCAGAGGTTGCAGTGAGCCAAGATCGCATCACTGCAATCCAGCCTGGGCGACAGAGGAGACTGTCTCAGAGGAAAAAAAAAAAAGCCAGAAGGCATAGGGTCTGCTCACCTGGAGAAAGGAAGAGGCATTTTAGAAAGGAGGAATTGTGTATGGAAATGAACATGACATTGGGCACAGCACTAGCAGGGCACAGGGACAGTTAGAAAGAAAGTTCGTTACTTAGCTATGGGCCCATACCTTTCCCTCTCCCTGAGTCCTAGAGCTCCTTAACCTGTACCGTAAGAACATTCCCCTCCTGCCAGCCTGCAGAAGGTCCCTGGCTCTTGTCAGTTGAGATCATATTGAAATACAGTCTAGCAAGACCAATTCAGATAATGAGACTGGACTCCCTCACTTTGCACTTTTATTCCAAATGGACCAAAATGCCTTTTGTAGCCTAGAATAACCAGAGTAAAAAGGCCCTGCATTGAGGTTCTCCCAATGTCACTTATATCTCACAAGTACCTTTGCCCCAAATAAGTATCTTTACACTTGGTAAAGCTAATGGGTGCAGTGTGAGAAACCTAGTCATCTCTGGGCAAGGCTATAGTTCACATGATGGTCCAGGAGGCAGGAGGGCTTAGGATTCTCTAGGCAGGGCTCCCTGTGGTGTTGAGAGTTCCTATTCCAATGGTCTCCTCAAGGGCAGTCTGTACTAAAACTCATGTGGGCTCTATCTTATAAAATAGTCAAATCAATGTAAATGAGAATAAAACATAAAATAATTTTAATCAGTGAGATCAGCAAAGATTAAACATTTTTTAAATGATCAGAGTTAAGAAATGGATAGGGAATACACATGCTTGTTTTCTTTTGATGGGAGCATTAATTGGAACACAGATGCAATTAGTAGTTTGTACAAAATACCTTTTGGTTCAGCATTTTTATTTTTGGAAATGTATTCTAAAGAATGATTGGACAAGTGTATCCAACATAATGATAACTGCAGCATTTTTTACAGAGAACAATATAAATGTCCAACAATAGACTCATTTAAATTAATAATGATACATTCAGATGATAGCTATCATTCCAGCAATAAAAGTAATATTTTAGAGAACATATAATAGTATGGAAGTAAAATATATTGAATATTAAAGTAGTTTACAAAATAGTATGATAGTATGATTATAAATTTATACAAAATACAGAATATATATACATTATATATACATTATATATACATTATATATATATATATATGTGTTGTTTTTTTTTTTAAGACAGAGTCTTGCTCTGTCACCCAGGCTGAAGTGCAGTGGCAGGATCTCAGCTCACTGCAACCTCCCCTTCCCTGGTTCAAGCGATTCTCCTGCCTCAGCCTCCCAAGTAGCTGGGACTACCCATGCCCAGCTAATTTTTGTATTTTTAGTAGAGACTGGGTTTCACCATATTGGCCAGGCTGGTCTCGAGCTCCTGACCTCAAGTGATCCACTGCAGTATGTATTTTTATATAAACATTTATTTTAAAAAGACTCTCTCTCTATATATATACATTCCAGTAAGTGATTGGAAAATAAATTGTGGTACATCCATATGGTGGAGTATTATGTGGCTGTTAAAGAATGAGGCTGATCTATGTGCTGATATGCAAAGATGTCCATGATACATTATTAAATGAGAGAAGAAGGTTATATAGTAATATATATAGTATAGTCTCATTTTTAAAAAAGTTTATATATGCATTAAGAAGTCTTTACAGGTAGACTTCCAACTAGTAAATGTAGTTATATCTTGGGTGAGGAAAGAAGGGGCTGTCCTGTTAATGGAATGCTGCATAACAACTCCCCTTAAAATGTGGTAGCACTATTCATGTATTAACTCCCCCTGTTTATGTGAATCAGGAATTTGGGAGCTGCTTAACTGGGGAGTTCTGCATCAGGGGTTCCCATGAGATTATAGCAAGACTGTGGCTGGGGGTGGGGTCATCTCCAAGGCAGGTTCATTCACACTTCTGTTGCCTGAGCTGGGAAGGCTTGAAAAGTTGGGACTATTCCTGGGACCCTCACTTTATCCTTCTGTGGTGTTTCTTGATGTCCTCTTCTCTTCTCTTCTTTCGAGACGGAGTCTCACTGTGTTGCCCAGGCTGGAGTACAGTGCCATCATCTCAGCTCACTGCAACCTCCACTTCCCGGGTTCAAGCGATTCTCCTGCCTCCCGAGTAGCTCGGACTGTACTACTGGGAGGCATTTACAGGCAAGTCCCAGCCTCCTGAGTAGCTGGAGCTATAGGCACACACCCGGCTAATTTTTGTATTTTTAGTAGAGATGGGGTTTTACCATGTTGGCCAGGCTGGTCTTGAACTCCTGGCCTCGAGTGATCCACCTGCCTTATCCTCACAAAGTGCTGAGATTACAGGCGTAAGCCACCACACCTGGCATCCTCTGTGGTGTTTCTTAATATGTGATCTCTTCAGCATGGAGGTTTCAAGTTAGTAGACTTCCTACATGGCAACTCAGGGCTCCAAAGACACAAGTGCAGAGAGAGAGAGAGAACCAGGCAGAAGCCATATTGCCTTTTATGATCTAGCCTTAGAAGTTGCTTTTGCCACAATCTATTGGTCAAAGGCAGTTTCAAAGGTCTGCCCAGGTCCAAAAGTTGGGAACCCAGACACTACCTGTCAATGGAGGAATGTCAACATATCATTATAAGAAGAGTATGGGCCAGGCGCAATGGCTCACACCTGTAATCCCAGCATTTGGGGAGGCCGAGGCAGTCAGATCACGAGGTCAGAAGATTGAGACCATCGTGACCAACATGGTGAAACCCTGTCTCTACTAAAAATACCAAAGTTAGCTGGGCATGGTGGCGCGTGCCTGTAATCCCAGCTACTTGGAAGGCTAAGGCAGGAGAATCGCTTGAACCAGGGAGTCGGACATTGCAGTGAGCCAAGATCGCGCCACTGCGCTCCAGCCTGGTGACAGAGGGAGACTCCGTCTCAAAAATAAATAAATAAATAAATAGTATGTGGGATGGGTGCAACCTTCTTTGGAAAATAAAATACATTCTGCTCCAGTATATTTTATGTAATTTTGTATGTTTTAATTTTTACAATGAATGTGTCTTATTTTAGAATGAACAAAAACAATGAAAGATTATTCCAATTTTAAAATATATAAAATTAAAAAGGAATGAAACATTTCTTCCAGTCATCCCATATGAGGAGCTTTAAAAATCACATTACAGGGCTGGGCGCAGTGGCTCACGCCTGTAATCCCAACACTTTGGGAGGCCGAGGCGGGCGGATCACAAGGTCAGGAGATCAAGACCATCCTGGCTAACACGGTGAAACCCCGTCTCTTCTAAAAATAGAAAAAATTAGCCGGGCGTGGCGGCAGTCCCCTGTAGTCCCAGCTACTTGGGAGGCTGAGGCAGAAGAATGGCGTGAACCCGGAAGGCGGAGCTTGCAGTGAGCCAAGATTGCGCCATTGTACTCTAGCCTGGGCGACAGAATGAGACTCCGTCTCAAAAAAATAAAATAAAATAAATAAAAATCACGTTACATCCTGCCTATACTATAGTGCAGTGCTGTAAGTTGGAGCAATTATTTTGAAAGTAGAGGAGATAATATACCTTATGATAATCACAAAGTGATCTATTTCAAAGCAGTCCCCATTAAAGCTACAATCGTATTATAATGGCTTGATTTAAAATAGGCTATGAATTAGAGGTTTATCTATTTTTTTCAAAACTGTTTTAGGCTATTTTAAATTTTAAAGTCAAGTAAAATTGGAGAAATGATCTTAATTTCTTATAATAATGATATCACTCAACATTCTACAGCAAGTAAATGATTCCTAGTGTGACAGCCTTACCAACAAGTAAAATTTACCTAACCATGTCCTTAGCAGGATTTCAGGAGCACTAGAAAGCCTGCTGCCCCAGAGCTTCTCTAACCACTGAGACCCAGAGTTCTACCCACAGTTTTGTTTTTGGACCTTAATACTTGCTACCTTTCAAATTTTAAAAAATCCATGAAAAAAATGTAGCACTTTAAGTTTCATTGATAATCTACAGCAGGGCAGATAGCTTTCTGATTCCTGCAGGTGAGAAAGTTCTGAAGACCAAATCCAACCTTTGTGTAGTTCATTGTCTACTAGGGCCCACTCTGTTGGTGCTTATTACTGATTAATTATAACTGCTTTCTGCTGTGCTGTCCTATTCATTCCAAGAGGAAAAGTTCCCATGTAGTGTCAGTAGTTTCTCCTTTACTTTTTATTTTATTTTATTTTATTTTTGAGATGGAGTCTCGCTCTGTTGCCCAGGCTGGAGTGCAGTGGCGTGATCTCGGCTCACTGCAACCTCCGCCTCCCAGGTTCAAACAATTCTCTGCCTCAGCCTCCCGAGTAGCTGGGATTACAGGCGCCTGCCACCATGCCCGGCTAATTTTTGTATTTTTAGTAGAGACAGGGTTTCACCATGTTGGCCAGGCTGGTTTTGAATTCCTGATCTCGTGATCCGCCCGCCTCAGCCTCCCAAAGTGCTGGCATTACAGGCGTGAGCCACCGTGCCCGGCCTCTCCTTGACATTTGAATTTTCAGTGAAATAATTCAATCACAGGGTTTGAAAAAAATTGAATAATACAAAATGATTTATATTGAGAAACAATGGTTTCCTGCTCCACTCCACCAAAGTCCAAAGGAACCTTTTAAAATAATATGCATATTCAACTATTATATGATTTATCAATGTGAAACATGGTATATTGACTTCCTACTGCAATGGATGATAACACAGTTTGCTTCTCCACACCTTTCCCAATTTCCCCTCTGCTCTCCTTTTAGTATAATTACATCACCATTTTTGTTCTTATACTGATGACCTTAAAATTAATTATTAAAACAAAGAGCTAAGTGCTACAAAAGCAGTAAGATAGGAGACATTTTACATAAGGAAGAGGAACTGAAGATTTAGGCTATAAAGTTAATGTGAGAAATTATATTACAATGCGGTTGTCTTTAACATTCAGTTTGAACTAAATGCCCCCCTCTCAATTCACCTCTCAAGGGAAACTTCACACACACAATGGAGTTTACTGTGCTGCCAAAAAAAAAAAAAGCATTTGAATATTAGAAATCAGGTGATATGGCAGTAGATGGGGAACTGTAGTAAAAACTAAAACTGGCTAATTACTCTAGGGATAGAGAGAGGAGGCATGGGTTAAAAAGTGGGAGACCAAGCAATAGACTGAAGGCTCAACGTGGCAGAGACCACCAGTTGCCTACTCAACTTCCAATTAGAACCCCCATGTTGTCAAATATGGCAATGAATTTGGTCAGATAAAAGTATTAGGGTTTTACATACTATACTTAGCAATAAAAATGCAGGACTCTCAGTTACATTTTTATTTCAGATAAACAATAAATACTTTTAGCATAAGCATGCTCCATGCAATATTTTATCCAGCATCCCTGAGAAGTATATTTACCAACCTCCCTTGCAGATAGTGGTGGTCAAAGATATGTCAGAAGAGGTCACTGGGTGGAGCATCTAGGAAAGTACTCACACACGTATCCTCTTCTCTTCCTACCTCCTTCTGCCTGGAATGCTAATGAGCAGCAGCTGTCCAGTGATCATGAGACAAGCTCGAGGGTAGAATCCAGCACTATGGACAGGATTATAGACAGAGGAAGGAGACTGGTCAACACTGACGATGTCGCAGAACAACCCAACAGCCCTGATTTATCTTACATGAGAAGATAAATGAGAAAAAACAAATTTCTGACTTGTGTAAGCTAGTGAGTTGGGTTTTTATCTTATGTATTTGAACTCAATCCTAACCCAGACACTCCATGTTCACGTGCCATTAGCAAAAGGTCACAACCATTGTCAGAATCAATCATTTTGAGATAATACATAATGTATAACACAGCAAGGTAATTAAAAATGAATAATAATAAAAATCAAGAAACCTGTGGGAAGCTCCCACAAGTCATCACAGCTTGCATGCAGCTGATTAAAATAGGGGATTCCCACAGGTTAGTTCATCCAGAAACTGCTGGGAACTTCAGGTCTACAGTCAGCCCACATATCCGCCTAGAGTGGCCTCCAGAGAGTGATGACTTCATCTTATTGCCTACTTTCTGCAGCTTATTTGGGTGCCTCTCATTTGCAGATGCTACTCTGGAACTATATGGGGAAGAGGATTCTAAGAAATGGAATTCTTCGTTCCTCTTTTCCATTACATAGGAGGAAGGCAGCGATGTTGACAACAAGCAAGCCTAAATCTGCATTAAGCTTTTTTGTTTAATCACTTACTGATTATTATTATTATTATTATTGAGACAGCATCTTGTGCTGTCACCCAGGCTGGAGTACAGTGGTGAAATCATAGCTCACTGTAACCTTGACCTCCTGGGCTCAAGCAATCCTCCATGATGGTACATGTCTGTAGTCCTAGCTAGCTCTCAGAGGCTAGGACTATGGACATGCACCACCATGCCTGACTTTTTTATTTTTATTTTTGTAGAGATGAGGTTTGGCTACCTCGACCAGGCTGGTCTCAAACTCCTGGCCTCAAGTAATTGTCCTGCCTTGGCCTCCCAATGTGCTGGGCTTATAGACATGAGCCACTGCACCCAGACTCTTTTATTTTTTTAAAAACCTTTTTGTTTGTTTTAAAAGTCTATGTATTAATAACCATCAGAGTAAACAGACAACCCACAGAATAGGAGAAAATATTTGCAAACCATGCATCTGACAAAAACTAATGCCCAGAATCTTCAAGGAACTCAAATTAGTAAGAAAAAAACAAATAATCCCATCAAAAAGTAGTCAAATAACATGAATAGACAATTCTCAGAAGAAGGTAGACAAATGGCCAACAAACACATGAAAAAATGCCCAACATTACTAATCGTCAGGGAAATTCAAATTAAAACCACAATGAGATAGCATAACCTTACTCCAGCCAGGATGGCCATTATTAAAAAGTCAAAAAATAATAGCTGTTGTCCAGGATGTGATGAAAAGGGAATGCTTATACACTGCTTATGGGAATATAAATCAGGACAACCTCTATGGGAAACAGTATGGAGATTTCTTAAAGAACTAAAAGGAAATCTACCAGTATATCCAGCATTCCCAACACTGGGCATCTACCCCCTCAAAAAGAAGTCATTATATCAAAGATACCTGCCCTTGTATGTTTATTGCAGCACAATTTCCAATTGCAAAGATATGGAACCATCCTAAGGGCCCACTGACCAATGAGTGGATAAAGAAAATGTGGTATATGTACACCATGGAATACTACTCAGCTGTAACAAAGAACAAAATATTGCTGTTCAGCAACTTGGATGGTGCTGGAGGCCATTATTCCAAGTGAAGTAACTCAGTAATAGAAAACCAAATACTGTATATTCTCACTTAGCAGTGAGAGCTAAGCTATGGGTACACAAAGACATACAGGGTGGTGTAATGGACTATGGAGGCTCAGAAGGGGGAGGGTAGGAGAGAGTGTGGGATAAAAAACTATGTATTGGGTACAATGTACACTACTTGGGTGACAGGTGCACTAAAATCTCAGGCTTCACCGCTATACAATTCATCCATGTAACCACAAATCACTTGCACCCCAAAAGCTATAGAAATAAAATAAAAATAAAATCCCTTCCATAGCTGAATAAAACAAAATAAAATGTCTATATATTGAAACTGGGTCACTCATATGTTGCTGGTGAGATTGCAAAATGGTACAACCACTTTGGAAAACTGTTTGGAAGTTCCCAAAAAAACAAAACATGCCACTACCATATGGCCCATTGCATTTCTGAGCATTTACCCTAGAGAAATGAAAGTGTATGTTCACACAAAACCCTCTACAAGCATGCTCATAAAATTTTTATTTTATTTTATATTATTTGACAAATAATAATTATATATATTCATGAGGTACATAGTGATGTTTCAATGCTGATAACATATAATGATCTCAGATCATGGTAATTAGTGTAGCCATCGTCTCAAACATTTATCATTTCTTTGTGTTGGGAACATGTAACATCCTCCTTCTAGCTATTTGAAACTATATAACATATTATTGTTATCTGTAGTCATCTTACAGCTCTATTAGAAGTTGTTCCTGCCGTCTAGCTGTAATTTTGTATCCTTTAACAAATCTCTTCCTATCCTTCCCTTCCGTGCATAGCAGCTTTATTCACAATAAACTGTAGTACACATGTACCATGGAATACTACTAAGCCATGAAGAGGAGTAAAACATTAATACTTGAAACAACTTGGATGGGTTATCGGGGAATTATATTGAGTGAAACAAGCCAAATCTCAAAGGGTTACATACTGCATGATTCCATTTATATAACTGATATAGTTTGGATACTTGTTCCCCCAAATCTCATGTTGAAATGTAATCTCCAGTGTTGGTGGTGGGGCCCAGTGGGAGGTGTTTGGATCATGGGGACAGATTCCCTCATGGCTTGGTGTTGTCCTCATGAGAGTGAGTGAGTTCCCATGAGATCTGGTTTTTTAAAAAGTGTGTGGCACTTACCCTCCCACTCTCTCTCTTGCTCCTGTCTGGCTGTGTGATGTACCTGCTCCTGCTTCATCCTCCACCATGAGTGAAAGCTCCCTGAGGCCTCCTCAGAAGCTGAGCAGATGCCAGCACCACACTTGTACAGCCTACAGAACTGTGAGCCAATTAAACCTCTTTTCTTTACAAATTACTTAGTCTCAGGTATTCCTTTATAGCAATGCAAGAATGACCTAATGGAATAACATTACTAAAATTAGAAAATTATAGAGATGGAGAACAGATCAGTAGTTGCTAGGGGTTAGGGCAGGTGGCATAGGGAGGGAGGTATCTGTGATTATAATAGGGAAGCATGAGGGATCCCTGTGATGGAACCGTTCTGTGTCTTGACTGTGGTGGAGGTCATACAAATCTATACCTGTGATAAAACTGCAAAGAACAAAATACATACACACACACACACGAGTACCTATAAAACTGATGAAATCTGAATAAAGTTGATGGATTATATCAGGATTAATTTTCTGGCTTGATTTTGTACTATAGTTATGTAAGCTGTCATCATTGGGGGAAATTGGATGAAGGGTATACAGAATCTCTCACAATGCAGGTGAATTTACAATTATCTCAAAATAAAAAGTTAAAATTAAAATTATAGGCAAGCTCTGGGATATAGAACTCTGAGTACTGGATTTGAAGAAAGGATTCCAGCACTGGGCAGGAGGTGGGGCTAAATAAATAAATGCCTGCCAGGCATGGCGGCTCACTCCTGTAATCCCAGCACTTTGGGAGGCTAAGGCAGGAGGATGACTTGAGCACAGGAGTTTGAGACCAGCCTGGGCAACACAGAGAGACCCCCATTTTTTAACTTGAAAAAGAAAAAAAGTATATGCCAAGATTTCTTCCAACTCTTAGGATTCTTTTATTTCTTTTTTCTTTGGTTCTCTCCTCTTCCTTTTTTCTTCCTTCTTTTTTCATATTTCTTTCCATTTTGTACTTACCAAGATAAGTCTTTGACATTCCACAGGAATTTGTTGCCATTTCTTATTGATTAAAAAAAAAAGTGCCTCAGTTTGGCCCCAAGACCATTTGTAATCTAGTCTCTACCTAATTGTCTACCTGAAAGTCCAACAGTTCTTTGCAGCCCAGAAAATCAAACACTGGATGCTATATTGCCTTCTACCCCAATCCCACCCCAGCTATGCTCCATTTCACTTGCCTTTCTCTGGAAGACTCCATGATGGTCTTGATTTCATTTGTTCCACTTTCAACTAACCCACTCTTTGTTGGATTGCTTGGACAGCTACCCATGCATGAATCTATAAGTGGCACAAAACATATCTGAAAAAACTGGAAATTCGGTGCTAGGTAAACCTAGATTTTTATGTGCATCTCTTCATATTATAAAGGGAAAAACTGAAATTAGTTCAACTCTTATTTTAGTGTAGATAATAATCCATTATTTTGAATTTGACGTGAAAGAGGAAAATATATTATTAATAATTCTTCACTGACTTCTAAGAAAAATGGATCCTAATTAACTAGAGAATCAATCTAGGGACCTTTGCCTTACTGGCATAAGTAGAAACAAATGGTGTTGCATCAAGTTAAGAACACGAGACTGGTGCAGAGCTAAAGTGTTTGGCATAAGAGAGAGTTCGGAAGGGAAGAGGAAAGAAATCCCGGAAGGTGAGGATAGTTGTTAGGAAGGCTTAATGCTGGATGGAGAAAGTGGTTTTAAGGCAAAAAATAGAGATTTTGAAGAGGAGATATAGCTAATGGGCTTTTTTTCTTTTTTTAAAGTGAAAAGCTGGGCCAGGCACGGTGGCTCACACCTGCAATCCCAGCACTTTGGGAGGCCAGGGAGAGAAGATCGCTTGAGCCCAGGAGTTCTAGACCAGCCTGGGCAACAAAGTGAGACCCCGTCTCTACCAAAAATGCAAAAATTAGCCAGGTGTGGTGGTGCGCACCTGTAGTCCCAGCTTCTTGGGAGGCTGAGGCAGGAGGCTCATTTGAGCCCAGAAGATCAGGGCTGCAGTGAGCCATGATTGCACCACTGCACTCCAGTCTGGGTGACAGGCTGAGACCCTGTCTCAAAAAAAAAAAAAAAAAAAAGAAAGAAAATCAAACAAAGGAAAAAATAAGGCAGTGGTTAACTCTAGGAAAAATAAAGAGATGTAAAGCGAACAGAAGAAACCCAAAATCATAATCATAAGTCATTTATCTCAATAGTAAACAATAATTGCATATTTATAATAATACTATCGATTTACCCCCAAGTTGTGAGCTCTATTGAAAAATGAAACTGGGGATGAGCTTTATTCTCCATCAAAGGAAGTCAATACATTTTTAAAACTAGTAAATCAAAAATAGCAATATAAGCATATTATTGAGAAATATGCTAAAAGAAATAGATAAAAAATGAAGAGTTGACTATTTCAATATGCTTTTAGGGACTGGTGAATGGTGCAGCAGAAACTACTATTTTTTCATATTTGTTTTTAAGTACATTTATTATTTTGATAAAAAGTCCGTTAACTCACAAAACAATATTTTTAAAAAGTAGAATCTGCCTACACTTTTCACATATGTTTTAAGAAGTTTAAGCTGTAACATGCTAGTTTGCTTCCGTTTGACATGTAAAACACATGATATTGACAGATATCTTGACTGTACTTCTGAAGATGCTTTAACTGCCAGGAGACAGATAGTGGATATGTCAAGTTCCTACCCACAGAGAGGTGTATAGAAGAGCAGCTCACCTGCCAACAGCTAATTTTCATGTCTGTTACTGCCTGTGGACTTTCGCCCTTCTGTTCTGACTCTGGCCTTTCAGTTTGTATCCTTCTGTTAGTTCTGAAGTTCGGTGTTTTTTTTAGTCCAGAGTACTTTGGCTTGGTTTTATGAGAGTCTATATCCCTCCTTGCCCAGTCTAAGCTAAGTTTACCTTCTCATCTTTCTGGAAATCTATGCTCCTTTACAAATTTTCTTTCAAACTTTACTTTAAAAAATACTTTATTAATTCATCCAATAAGCATTTTTTAAGTCACTACTACTATGGGTCAAATCCTACGTCACACCCGGAGACAGAGAAAAATATGCAGTTCCATTCTAGCAAACGAGATAAAGTTTCACAAATTACAGTTTGGATTTCTGTTAGGGGATTAGGGTGCCACTGATGACAGCCACTGCTCCATACAGCTTGCTGTTGCCATCACCCCAGCTGCAGCAGGGAGGCACCGCTGGGGCTGCACGGTCCATAAAGCCCAAGAGAGCCATGCCCCTTCCAAGATGGGGCGGGAGCTCCCTAGGCCTCCACTGCAGCTGCCCAAACTGAGGCTGCAGACTCAGGCATCCCTGCACTCTTGGGCGCCTGGGAAGGACCCTCTGCTCTTGCAGGCTCAGAAGTGCCTGCCCCGGCTGCCTGGCTTCTCCCTGCTGTGGATGCCTGCTTGGATCTCGGAGCAAAGTCCTGAGAGCCTGAGGGCCATGAATGGCAGCAGGAGGCAGACAGATTCCTGGGTGGAAGGGGGCAGATCCCCAGTAAGGCCCCTCCTTCAAACCAGGGAAGGCCTGAGGCTGGGTGCTGGGCTGCCAGTCCCAAGGACTGGAGTGGGGACTTGTGGTGCCTCTTCTGGGCCTGCCCTTGGCCACCCATGGACCAATCAGCATGCACTTCCTCCCCTCTGAGGTCCATAAAAGCCCTGGGCTCAGCCAGAGCAGGGCAGAGGAGGTAGGGCAGGAGGACTACCTGCAGAGAGGAGCTACCCTGTCTGCTGAGAGCTGCAAAGGCCAGGAAAACCTTCTGGCAGAGAAGATCTTGGTACCTGCATCTTCAGGCATGCTGCTATGAAGACACAGGTAGAGCCTTCAGAGTAGACCCCGGTTCTACTTACCCAAACAGCAGACAAAAGGCAAAGGCCACAAGCCTCCTTCTAAAATGTGGTTTTCAGGCCCCATCCACATGTGCTTGCCACTTTTCCAGGAAGTGAAATATAATCTGTGGACCTGGGCTCAGAAGTGAATGAGAGGACAAAACAGTCACAAGCACTGATCTTTAGCCTTCAATATTGGTCTAGCCTACCAGTGAAACTGGTGCAATGAATGTCCCCAACTGTAAATATCATCTCAGTCACTCCTATGAGAAGGAAAAAAAGAAGGGATAAATTAAGAGAGGACAGAAGTGCAGTAGAGGCTTCCTCTTCTTTGGGCTAAAACAAATACATGAGGAAAAGGTGAAAGAAGGTTTCTCTTTTTTTTTTCTTGTAAAGAAGGGGGTCTCACCGTGTTGCCCAGGCTGAACTCCTGTCCTCAAGGTATCCTTCCACCTCATCCTCCCAAAGTGTTGGAATTACAGGCATGAACCACCATGTCTGGACTTCTCTCTTCAACCAACAGTCTCCTTTTCTTTTATTTCTTTATTCTTTTCTTAAAAATAATTAGAAGCAGGGCCAGGCACAATGGTTTATACTACCTCTAATCCCAGTGTTTTGGAAGGCTGAGGCAGGAGGATTGCCTCATATCAGGAGTTTGAAACCAACTGAGCAAAATAGTGAGATGCTCTCTCTCTACAAAAAATAAAAAATTAGCCAGGTGTGGTGGTGCATACCTGTAATCCTAGCTACTCAGGAGGCCGAGGTGGGAGGGTCACTTGAGACCAAGAGTTTGAGGTTACAGTGAGCTATGATCAGGCCACTGCACTCCAGCTTGTGTGACAGAGTGAGACCCTGTCTCAATAATAATAAAGATAATAATTAGAATCACAAAAAATAGAAGTGGCTCAGTGTTTAACTAGATCAGAATTAAACATACTTCCTATTATTTATTAATGTATGAAAATACTAATGAACTATATTTGTGTTTTTTTGTTTTGTTTTGTTTTGTTTTTTGAGACAGAGTCTCGCTCTGACGCCCAGACTGGAGTGCAGTGGCACAGTCTCGGCTCACTGCAAGCTCCACCTCCCGGGTTCACTCCATTCTCCTGCCTCAGCCTCCGGAGTAGCTGGGACTACAGGCGCCCACCACCACGCCCGGCTAATTTTTTGTATTTTTAGTAGAGACGGGGTTTCACCATGTTAGCCAGGATGGTCTCGATCTCCTGATCTCGTGATCCGCCTGCCTCTGCCTCCCAAAGTGCTGGGATTACAGGCGTGAGCCACCACACCCGGCCTATATTTGTTAAACATAAATATGACCACCTCTAAAATGCATACATCAAGGAGAACTGACCTCAGGGTATTTTGGGGCCCAGTGTTCTGGGCCCCATAATCACATCACATAATCTCATTGGCTATTTGAGAGGATTGAATGAGTTAAAAATCTATAAAGTATGTAGCACAGTGCCTGGCATGCAGAAGCCTGGTTTTTGTGTTGTTGTTAATTTACATTTGTGGGCTGGGCATGGTGGCTCATGCCTGTAATCCCAGAACTTTGGGAGGCCTAGGTGGGCAGATCACCTGAGGTCAGGAGTTCGAGACCGGCCTGACCAACACGGTGAAACCCCATATCTACTAAAAATACAAAAATAGCTGGATGCAGTGGTGCGCACCTGTAGTCCCAGCTACTTGGGAGGCTGAGGCTGAGGCTGGAGAATGGTTTGAACCTGGATGGTAGAGGTTGCAGTGAGCCGAGATCACGCCACTGCACTCCAGCCTGGGCAACAGAGCAAGACTGCGTCTAAAAAAAAACAAATTATGTTTGTGTAGCATTTTGCAGTAATTATCTTATTTGATTTTACAACATCCTGTGAAGAAAGTAAGACAAGTCATATTACCCTCTTTACAAATAAGGTTTTTCAGTACAGTGTCTACAATTCAAATTTTCTTATTTCTAGTTCAAAACCTTTCTACTGCCCCACGCATGGGGAGCTGCCTGGTTTTGAATTCATTAGGAATAAAGTTTACAAGTAAAGTTTTTCAGTGCACTGTCTACAATTTAAATTTTCTTATTTCTAGTTCAAATCCCTTTCTCCTACCCCATGCATGGGTAGCTGCCTGGCTTCCCTTGTTCAGTAATTTAAAGGTTGAGTGTCTCACCTTCTCACTGGGAACTCTCAGATGACAACAAAGTAAAAATTTGGAATTCTTCTACTCTAATAGAAAAATAACCTCTTAGCTTGAATTATATACAGTACTGGGCTTTGCAGTTTTCCAGACAAATCAATATGTGTATTGTACAATTCATAAATATTTGCTTTTTGTTTTGTAGGAATTTTTTTTCACATACTGATTATTTCATTTCTCATGAGTCAAACCCTTATGGGAGAAGGAATAAACGGGTAAACTGGATGTCACTCCCAATCCCTTCACTGCAGGAGGTTGATTTATCCCATTCAACTGCATAGGTGGGTATTACCATCCTCCTTTTCTTCTTAAGCACATCTTTTATCTTTATATAAATAAAATGTGTATAATATGTGTTAAAAATATACATATATAAAAGGCTTATGTATGTATTGTGTGCATTTATATATATATATATATGTATACACACACACACACATAAATGTTAATAAATAGTTGGTAACCTGCTCTGTACATTGCTCTATAACCTGCTATATTTGCTTAACAACATATCACAAATATTTTCTTATGTCCTGTGAATTAGTTAGGTTAGCATTCCTAGCTAATTTATAGGACATAAGAAAATGCCCTGTGAACTTGATATAAAGCTTAAACAAGTAAGGGAGTTATGTGTTGCACAAATAAGAAATCCAGAGGTAGGCAGTCAAGGCTGGTATGATCCCTTCACAGTGCCTCCTAGGACTCAGGCTCCTTCCATGTTCCTGCTCTGCTATCATAACAGATGGTCTTAGACCTTGCACTTGTTACCTCATTGTCACAAGATGGCTGCTCTACCCCTCCAAATGCATTTATATTCCAGGTAAAAAAGAAGGGAAAACGCAAAGAGCAAAACAGCACATGTCAGCTGAGAAAGCTTTTGATAAAAGAACTTTGCTAGCATCCCATCCAACAACTTCCACTTACATCTCACTGGCCAGAACGGTGGCTCATTGATACTTGGTTGGTAAACTGGGGAGAGACCAGTTATTCAATCCTCTCTTCTGATGTCGAATAATGCAGAGGTTCTTTGGATGGTGTAAAGTCTCATTCAAAATCAAAATTCTCCAAGAAAAACTGAAATGAGCGGAGTAAGCAATTTAGGAGCTATAGGTTTGGTCATTTAGGATGTTTATTGTTCTCTATTTTGCTGAAGTAGTTTCCTCTAATCTGAATGTTACTAATACTATTGAGAAAAATTCTGTCTCTAGCAGCACCGAAATGCATTCAGCTTTCTACAGATACAGTCAAGAGTATTTATGAAGTTTAGAAAAGATACCCTGAATCGCTCCCTGTGCTGATATCTGGGCCTGTACTTTCTTCATGGAGCTGGCTGGTTGATTAATTCTGAAAAAGTCAGCAGTGTGCATACAAATAAAGCCTCAAAATATGGAAATAAGACATAATAGAGAATACATTTGGGTTTCAGCTAATCTTAAAATACTGGTGAATAATTTATTCTTCTAAATACTCTGCTTAAAGTCTAACCGATGATTGCTATTTATCAGTAATTAGACTCTCCATTTCAGCTCCTTTTCTCACAGACAGAAATAGCATGATCAGTTTTAAATTGGCAAGGAGGAATTAAAGGCTTTTCAATAATGTTTTTAATTTTTAAAAAGACACATTTACTGTAGAAAATAGAGAAAAGTACCAGAATGATGGAAATTATCCCTAATTTCAACAACTAGAAGTAATCAACATTGTAAAGTATATTATTTCACTCTTTCATAACATTTACACGTTATGTTTTAAATAGTTAAGTGTATATAATATGCATAAAATGTATATAAAAAGATATATGTATATGTGTGTGTGTGTGTGTGTGTGTGGACACACACACACAATTGGGATCATGATCTGCATACTGTTGTTGTGCCTAACAAGATACCTTGAACATTTTTTCATGTCGCTGAGTTTTCCTCTATAATACTTTTCAAAGGCTACATAGTGTTCTGTTGAGTCCAGGTACCAATTTATTCAAGAAATCCCTTATTATTAAACATTTCAATTCTTTCTAGATTGTATTATTTGAGACAAGGTCTCACTGTCACCCAGGCTGGAGTGCAGTGGCGTGATCATGGCTCACTGCAGCCTCAACCTCCTTGGCTCAGGTGATCCTCCCACCTCAGCCTCTTGAGTAGCTAGGACTACAGGCATGTGCCACCAAGCTTGACTAATTTTTTAATTTTTTTTTTTTTTTTGTAGTGCAGGGGTATCCCTATGTTGCCTGGCTGGTCTTGAACTCCTGGGCCCCAGTGGTCCACCCATGTCAGCCTCCTAAAATGCTGGGATTACAGGCGTGAGTCACCATGTTTGGCCAATTTGTATTATTATACATAATTCTGTGAGGAATAACTGCATAACTCTCTCACACTTCTGATTATTTCTTAAGGGTAAATATTCATAGACGAGGATGAACATTGTATTTTGATATCACTTGTTTCTGCCTGCCCAGAATTTCTTCTCATTTTCACATGATAGAACTGACCTCCTACCTCACTCTCTCATTGCCTTTTAGTATGTGCCTCTCCCACAACTGGTAAAATGTTTCATCACATGGTTGGGACTGATCAGAGTGCCCTGTCTCCTACCACTCCAGGCACAGTGACTGGTCCAGGAGTGAGCATATGATCTAAGTAGGGCCAATAATAGGGAATTTTTCTAGGTCTGATAATAACTCTTGGATGAAAACATCTCTTTCCTTCTGAAATTCTTCAATGGCACCAAAAATCATTTAAGGTTGGGACTGATGAGGGCCCTCTTGATGCCAACATGGAAGAAAGCAGAGCTAAATAATGAAGTGACAAAGGGGGATTCCTACTGACATCTTTTTTCTTTGTCTTTCTTTTTTTTTTTTTGGAGACAAGGTCTCACTGTCACCCAGGCTGGAGTGCAGTGACGCGTTCATGGTTCACTGCAGCCTCAAACTCTTGGGTTCAAGCCATTCTCCTGCTTCAGCCTCCCCAGTGGCTGTGATTACAGGTGTGCACGACCATGCCTGGTTAATTTATTTTTATTTTTGTAGAGATAGGGTTTCACTATGTTGCCCCAGCTCGTCTGGAACTCCTGGCCTCAAGCGATCCTCCTGCCTCAGGCTTCTAAAGTGCTGGGATTACAGGTGTCAGCCACTGCACCCAGCCTGATGCCGTCATTTCAGTTCCTGGTCTCAGCCATGACCGAAGCAAGGTACTTCCCTAGACTTGTCCAATTATTTGACCTAATAAATTTCCCTGTTTATTTAAACTAATCTGAACTGGCTTTCTGTTTTTGGCAATCAAGGCTCTTGACTAATGTAACTATTGTTAAGGTTTTGATATGTATTTCCAAATTACCTCCCAGAACTACATTGCCAAATACACATGTGGAATGTGGAATTTTAAATTGAATTAATGTTAGTATTGCTGCAATGTGTCAGTGTAGAATTACAGTATGAGTCAATCTGTCTCTTTTTTTCGTATTTCCATACCCTCCTGAGTAAAGCAAAACATCTCAAACAAATCATCACACTCAAGTAAGTAAAGGTGGAGATTCTGATGAATAGAGATCAAGCTAGGTTATATTATGCCCAGACATCAGGCTGAGTACAAGCCCTTGCTGTCAGGGAGAGGCAAATAAGGTCCATGTACCCTGTAGCCAGTTACACAGTGGGTCTCTAATACCTTTACTTTCTTCCCACATGCAGAAGTGAAAGTTAAGAGAAGTCTGAAGAAGGAGTCAGTTCCAAGAAAGGAGTTAAATTATTCAAGAGTAAGTTGTCAACTTCAAGTCAGTGAGCCAAGGCAGAGCAGTTCATAAAGAAACTGTGACTAGACTAGGTGGTACTCAGTTTCTGAGACAGATTTCTGAGCCAGGCCTGTGGGCAGCTGTACGAGGATATGGGTTGGGGAGGGGTGATTTTAAAAGGATGCTAAATAACACTGGCAAAACCAAATCAACTCCACACACCAGTGAGATGAATTGGAAAACAGTGTTCATTACTCCAGTTTTTCTATCAACTCCTTATGTAGCTGTGGAGATAAAAATTGGTTCCAGTCTCACTGAGGTAGACACTATCCTTTTTTTTTTTTTTTTTTTTAATGGAGACAGAGTCTCGCTGTGTCACCCAGGCTGGAATGCAGTGGTGCAATCTCTGCAACCTCTGCCTCCCAGGCTGAAGCAATTCTCGTGCCTTAGCCTTCTGAGTAGCTGGGACTACAGACACACACCACCATGCCTGGCTAATTTTTATATTTTTAGTAGAGATGGAGTTTCAGCATGTTGGCCAGGCTGGTCTCAAACTCCTGACCTCAAGTGATCCACTGGCCTCAGCCTCCCAAATTGTTGGCATGCACTATTCTTTTAAATAAAATTTGTACAAGGCTATTGATTTGGACTGGGCCTCTACAGATCAAACCAAAATGGAGTCACTCATGCTAAAGTTTCATGTCACCAAACAGAAACTAAGTCGTCTACCTTCCAAGAAACTAAGGGGGAGAGAGAGAAAGAGGGAAAGACAGCATAGCCAAATCCCCTAACAGGCCAGTTTTAGCTGGCATGATAAAGGAGTACCCCTGCTTTAACCCGATAAGGAAAGTAACGTTGAAATGACCGATTCACTTTTTGTTCCTTATTTCTGCTTTTTTTTTTTTTTTTTACCACTTTTCTGCCTATCAAGCCCACCTCTTCTGCTTAGCTCATCAGATCACCTTTTCTAAATTTTTTATTTTATTTATTTATTGATGTTTGGTAGAGATGGGGGTCTCTCTATGTTACCCAGGCTGTTCTCAAACTCCTGGGATCAAGTGATCCTCCTGCCTTGGCCTCCCAAAGTGTTGGGATTATAGGCATGAGCCATGGTCCCCAGCCACCTTTTCTAAATTTTTATGGGAGATAGTACCCTGATCCATTCATCACAAATAAAAGCCAATTAGATCACTTAACTACATTTGTTGTAATTTTGTCTTTTGACAGTTCTCAAAAGGAAATGAAAACAACACTTTATTAGCAGCAGCACATCTAAAATGGATATTTTTGAGATGCACCTGTGCACTCTTGGTCAGTTGAAACTTCTGAGTCAACAGTAGGTGGCCGAGTGCTGTTTCCCGAGAATGAGTGGTTTAACTCACCCTTTCATATACCTCTCAAAATGATTTCTTGTTCTTAAAATTACGAATAAACAAAACTGAAGTGAGAAGATGAGCTTCAGAAAAATGGGAACTGATCATTAAACTTTTTTTAGAACATTTCCTGTTCTTCAGCTAGTAGAAGTGGATTATTTAAAAAATCTGTTTCTACTTAGACTTTTTATTGATTAAAAAAATAATACATTTCTCCATATCCTGACCAAATCAATGTTAAATACACATTGGTAGGATATTGCTTGTAGGGGCTGCTTGACTTGGCCCAGGCTTGCTGGATGGTTGGACGTGAAGGGTAAGATAAAGCCACAAAGATCTCCCCACCCCCCAGCCCCAGATTGCTTAACCGAAGAGACTTTGGAGACCAGCTGGGTAGCCAGGATTGCAGAAGAACAAACTTGAGGACCAGCCCGTTCTGCATTAGAAATTTTGGAGGCATTGTCCAGAGCCCTGAGAATGAGAGAAGATCTCCAACCATCCACGGCTGTTTGGGCAAAGAAAGCATCGGGGAAAGGGAGGCAGGACACAATAGCTGAGAATCAGGCTAAAAAATCGGGAAAATGGGCAATTATCTTATTCCCCACTATCTCTCCTTTCCACTGGCCACCCTTCCAGGTATCCTGTGATCTGAATTCCAGCTCTGTTCAATTCAGCCTGGGGAATCAGAGGAAAAATTGTCTCTGTCCACAAACCCCTTTCCCCTACCTGCTGCTTCAGTGACAATAACTGAAAGAAAAAATTAGTGTAACAAAACTTTAAAATTTGTATATTTAGAAAATCTGAAAGAATCAACAAGAAAAACTCCTGGAACTAGTGCAGGATATGGTTAACATCCAAAAGTCAATTGCAGCCAAGTGCAGTGGCTCACGCCTATAATCCCAGCAGTTTTAGGAAGCTGAGGTGGTAAACTGCTTTAGCCCAGGAGTTCGAGACCAGCCTGGGCAACATGGTGAAACCATGTCTCTACAAAAAATAGAAAAATTAGCCGGGCATTGTGGCATGTGCCTGTAGTCTCAGCTACTTGGGAGGTTGAGGTGGGAGGATCACTTGAGCCTGGGAGGTCAAGGCTGCAGTGAGCCATGACCATGCCACTGTGCTCCAGCCTGGGTGACAGAGGAAGACCCTGTCTCCAAAAAAAAAAAAAAAAAAAAAGTCAATTGCTTTCTTATATACCAGCAATGAACAAATGAAATTTGACATAAAAACCACAATACCATTTACATCAGCATTCCCCAAAATGAAATTGGTAGAAATCTAATAATATATGCAGAAGTTCTATATAATGAAGAGTATAAAACTCTGATAAGAGAAATTTAAAAAGATCTCAATGAATGGAAAGATATTCCATGTTCATGGACAGGAAGACTTATCCAGTCAAGATGTCAGTTCTTCCCAACTTGATCTATAGATTTAATGCCTTCTCAATAAAAAGCCCAGCAATATATTTTGTGAAGATGAACAAACTGATTTTAAAGTTTATAGGAAGGGAAAAAGACCCAGAATAGCCAACACAATATTGAAGAAGAAGAAGAACAGTTAGAGGACCAACACTATACCATAACAAAGACAGTATGATAGTGCTGAAAGAATAGACAGATAGATCAATGGAACAGAATAGAGAAGCCAGAAATAATTTACATAAATATAATAAAACTGATCTTTGACAAAGTAACAAGGCAATAAAATAGAGAAAAAGATAAACTTTTCAACAAATGGTGCTGGAAGAATGGAACATCCAAATGGAAAACAAAAATTGAATCTAGACACAGACTTTACACCCTTCACAAAAATTAATTCAGAATGGATCATAGACCTATATGTAAAATGTGACACTATTAAAATCTCCTAGATAATAACCCTGGAAAAAAATCTAGGTGACCTTGGGTATGGCAATGACTTTTAAAATACAATACTAAAGTCATGATCCATGAACTAAGAAGTTTGTAAGCTAGACTTCATTAAAATTTACAACTTCTGCTCTGCAAGAGAATGAGAAGATAAGCCATAGATGGAAGAAAATATTTACAAATTACGTATCTGATAAAGGACTGTTATCTAAAATATTCAAAGAACTCTTAAAACTCAACAATTAAAAATGAACAACCTGATTAAAAAATGGGTAAAAAACCTTAACAGAGACCTCACCAAAGAACATACAGAGATGACAAGTATATGAAAAGATGTTCAATATAATATCATATGCCATTAGAAAAATGCAAACTACTAAATGCAAAGTGGCTGCACCACTTTGCAAGATAGTGTGGCACTTTTTTTACAAAATCAAACATACTCTTACCATATGATCCAGCAGTTACCTTCCTTGGTATTTACCTAAATAAGTTGAAAAGTTATGTCCACACAAAAGCCTGTCCATGGCTGTTTACAGCACCTTTATTCATAAATGCCAAGACTTGGAAACAACAAAGATGTCCTTCAGTAGATGAATGGATACATAAACTGTGGGACATCCAAACAATAGAATATTTTTCAGTGCTAAAAGAAATGAGCTATTAAGGCATTAAAATACATGGAAGAACCTTAAATCCATGTCACTGAGTGAAAAAAAAGCCAGTTTGAAAGGCTACATACTGTATGGTTCCAACTATATGACATTCTGGAAAAATACAAAAATTATGGAGACAGTAAAACAATCAGTGTTTGCCAGGGGTTAGCAGGGAGGTAGGGATGACTAGGCAGAACACATAATATTTTCAGGGCAGTGAAACTGTTTTGTATAATATTATAATAGTGGACACATGTCATCATACATTTTTCAAAACCCATTGAATGAACAGCACCAAGAGTGAACCTGAGTGTAAACTATGGACTTTTAGTGATAATGATGTGTCAATGTAGGCTCATCGATTATAACAAATATGTCATTCTGGTGCTAGATGTTGATAGCTGGGGAGGCTGTGTGTGGAGAGGTAGGGGGTAATGTGGGAACTCTGTAATTTCCATTCAATTTTGCTGTGAACCTAAAACTGCTCTAAAAAATGAAGCCTATTAAAAATGTATTAGCTAAAAAAAAAAAAAAAAAAGGGTATAAGTGATGAGTCAGTGAAAGGCAGATAAAAGCATTGAGTAGCAAAGGCTCATTTTCATCAATACTGCCCCATTAAGAAGAGTTTGCTTTCTTCTCTGACATCTTCCATTCCCCACTCCATTCCTACTTCCACCCTTTTAAGCATTCAGTCACTTTGTAGTCCCCATGCATTTATTTTGTCAAAGTCTGATCTTACGTTAGTATTTCCATATTTTAGGATGGATACACTTTACAGCCTAGACCATAGACCATCCATGCTGAGATAGTCAAGAGAGTGATGGGCTTATTCCCAGGTGAGAACAGTTCTATGTGTCTGGTTCCTACCTGTTTGCTCCCAGACTTTCCTGTCCCCTCTCCTTTTCTTCTGTCCCCAGCTCCCAGGTACTCTGGATCTGGAATCCTTGCCTTGGACCCACAGTAGAATGGACATGCTGGGCTAGACTGCCCTGGCCTGGCCATTGCCAGTCTTAAGCCTCCAAGTTTCTTTTGCCCTTGGCAACTCCCAGACATATAAGCCTGGCCTTTTTGGTGGGAATGGGGGTTCAAGAGAGACATCTAGAGCTTCTTTTTTCCTTATCAGTTACACTCCACTTCAGAGGGCTAGACCAACTCCCAGCGTGAGTTGCTTCTGGAAGGTTTCTCATTGAACATGTTATTGGTTACAGGTGTTTATGAGACAAAGATGGCTTTAACAGATGTTAAACCATTTAGAAACTTAAAAGTTTTTATAGCGTTTGAAATTATTTTTGTATTTTTATAGGTAATAATCATACAAAGAAAATAACTTTTTTTTTTTTTTTTTTTTTTTATTGAGACAGAGTTTTGCTCTGGTTGCCCAGGCTGGAGTGCAATGGCATGATCTGGGCTCACTGCAACCTCTGCCTCCCAGGTTCAAGTGATTCTCCTGCCTCAGCCTCCCAAGTAGCTAGGATTACAGGTGCCTGCCACTACTCCCAGCTAATTTTTTGTATTTTTAGTAGAGATGGGGTTTCACCATATTGGCCAGGCTGGTCTCGAACTCCTGACCTCTGGTGATCCACCCGCCTCGGCCTCCCAAAGTGCTGGGATTACAGGCCTGAGCTCTATATTTTCTCCAAGTTTTATATAGTTTCTCCCAAATGCCTTTCAGGTTACAAATGGAGTAAGAGGAACTGAATTACTTCCTGGATGTCAGTACACTTGAGTTTAATCTCAGTTACTCAATAGATGGTGACTGAGGTTATTCATGACTTAATTCCTTCAGATCTTCCTCGTGTATAGGAAGAAGGGAGAAGGACCAGATTGTCATCTGGTCAAGTCTTCTCCAGCCTTAAAATTTATGATTTCTGTATGTGAAATGCAAATATAGATGGTGACTGTTTGATCCAGCCCAGTTTCCTCCTATATCATGTTTCTCTCAAAGTGAAACCTAAAATCTTGAAAAAGCTTCCTATAAAAGGCCACACTTCAGATTTCATCAACTCCCAAAGCAGACTGTCTATGGATCAGAAATTCTCATCTTGAAGTGGGGCAAGTCCTCACTTGTACACATGTTCTTTCCACTCAAATGCAGACACTGTTCTTGTGGAAAGAGTAGAGGAGGTCAGCCAGCCAGAGGCCCCATTCCGAGGGGATTGAAAGGTCTCCCAAGGCAACCACTCCCAAAGGCGGGTTGAGTTTCTGTGAGCTGTTTCCTGCCTGAACAAACAGCCCCTCCCAAGCCCTCAAGGCTGAACTGGTTCAGGGACCACCCTTTGGGATTCTAGTCTATTGCAATAGCCAGTGAGTCTTGAACAAAAATAAATGTGAAAAACATAGTCCTTGGGGTTTGACCCCATGACAGATCCAGAACCAACATGGCTTTTTTTTTTCTTTTCAGTCTGGTAATAAATAACTTGAGCATGTGCCAAACCCGGAACACATTCCCTGGTCTATCCTGGTTCAAACGTGTCAGTGTGAGACAGACAGGAATAGGACAGGCCATGGGGAAACAGGAGCCAAGACTATTTGTTAAAGTCTGGTTCTTGGCCAAACCATGAGATTGTTTGCCTAGGGTCCTCATAGTTAGTTCCCTGTGGAACTGTCTTCTCACCTCCCTTTTTGATGCTTTCTACTCTCTTGGCAAACCAGCCCCTTCCTCTATCGCAGCTACCTAACAAGGATGCCCTATGTTCAGATAAGGATCAAGGTTGGAAAGGGTTTGATTAATTCAAACAAGTTGGGAGCAAATGAGAATTTAAGATGTAATTCCTCTCAAGAGAACTCTATTCATGGAGAATTCTAAAATATTGTAAATTTTAGAATTCATGGAGAATTCTAAAATATTGTAAAATATTTTAGAATATTGTATTCTAAAATCTATAATAATGGAATTTCATACCTGTAGGAGAGAGAAATTTGGCTGGAACACTCTTCTATTGCCCTCAAATCATACCATGCTTTGTAATTTAAAGAAATATGAATTTAATGCCAACAACATGCAGACACCATTTTTTTTGTTTTGTTTTTTGAGACGAGGTCTCACTCTGTCACCCAGGCTGGACTACAACCTCCACCTCCCGGGCCCAAGCGATTCTCTTACCTCAGCCTCTTGAGTATCTGGGACTATAGCTGCGTGCCACCATGCCCAGCTAATTTTTAAAGTTTTTGTATAGATAGGGTTTTACCATGTTGCCCAGGCTGGTCTTGAACTCCTAGGTTCAAGCAATCCTCCTGTCTAGGCTTCCCAAATTGCTGGGATTACAAGTATGAGCCACTGCACCCTGCTGACACTGTTTTATCTGTACATTACAAAGATTAACTTATTTACTCCTTAAAGCCATATGAGGTAGGTACTTTTATCATCCCCATTTTACAGGAAACTGAAGAACAGAGAAGTTAAGTATCTTTCCCAAGGTCACACAGTTAGTGAAAGGCAAAGCTGGGATTCAAATTCACAGAGCCTGCTTCCAGAGGCCATGCTCCTAACTACTGTGCTATTCCGCTAGCTCTGTTTAATGCTTCTTCACTCCCATCCTCCTACATTCATGTATAGACACTTCAGGGTGGATCTTTTAGAAGTAGATCATTTTGGCCGGGCGCAGTGGCTCACACCTGTAATCCCAGCACTTTGGGAGGCCAAGGCGGGTGGATCACCTGAGGTCAGGAGTTTGAGACCAGCCTGACCAACATGGAGAAACCCCGTCTCTACCGAAAATACAAAATTAGCCGAGTGTGGTGGCACATGCCTGTAATCCCAGCTACTTGGGAGGCTGAGGCAGGAGAATCACTTGAACCCGGGAGGCAGAGGTTGTGGTGAGCTGCAATCATGCCATTGCACTGCAGCTTGGGCAACAAGAGTGAAACTCTGTCTCCAAAAAAAAGAAGTAGATCATTTTATTTCACTTGGACCTATTGCTGGATCATAAAAGAAAATCTTGACTTCATGTAGACAGATAGTAGATTTGGTGGGTCTAGATTTATTGATTGATTGACTGATATACATAAAATTAAATTATTTTGAGACAGAGTCTAGCTCTGTTGCCCAGGCTGGACTGCAGTGGTGCAATCTCAGTTTACTGCAAGCTCCACCTCCAAGGTTCAAGTGATTCTCGTGCCTCAGCCTCCCAAGTAGCTGGGATTACAGGTGTGTGCCACCATGCCCGGCTAATGTTTTTGTATTTTTAGTAGAGGCAGAGTTTCACCATGTTGGCCAGGCTGGTCTCGAACTCCCAGCCTCAAGTTATTCACCCACCTTGGCCTCCCTAAATGTTGAGATTACAGGCGTGAGCCATTGTTCTTGGCCTAAAATGTTTTTAAAGTCAAACTAATATATGTGCTATTAAAAAACATTAAAGACTCAAGGGCTTATAACAACAAGTAATAATCCTCTGCCCCTCACTTTTCTTCTGTGGCCCTCTCTCCAGAGGCCAGAACTTGTAATTCCAATGGTTACCTCCACTTCTATAAAGAATATGCTTATACTTACATTTCTGATTGATCGATCAACTTCAGACATTATCTACTGACTTCCTGCTATGATCATTGAGAATTTAGTTCCCTTCCAAAACTATACTCACCTTTCTCCTCTCCTGCCAATATATTTAACTAAACATTTTTAGTTCTTCAGTTGCTTACTTTTGAAATTTTAAATAATTAAACCTCTATTTCTTGTCCATTAACCTTATGGATAAGATCTCCCAACTCCCTATTTCGTTAGTGCCTCATCCTTCTTCTTACCTTTTATGCAAACATAATGAAATCTATTTTGCTTTTATTATAGATTGATCCTAAAAGTTAAAAGTCAGTGAAAATTACTTATATTATTGTTTTCAATGGAGAGCCATGTAATGTGCTAAGATTATATTGATTTTCTTGTACAACCTTTTTTCCCTCGAGTTTCAAATGGCTTTCCATTTTTTTCCTTTTCATTGTTTGCCCTGATCCTTAACACTTTCCATCATTTCAATCATACTTCTAGCTCATTAAGGCCCCCTTTTCCCATACTCTTCCATTATCCTGATCACTTTATTCTCTTGCTCAAGACCCTCAAATGATGTCTTGTCCCAGCCAACACAGTAGAGAAGGGCCCTGCTTATTCCTCAGAGATCATCTCCTACCACACTTATTTCACTCCCAACATTCCTGCAACGGTTACTTTCTTCTCACTCTTCAAACACACAAAGCTCATTTCTATAGCTGGGCCTTGCACTTGCTGTTTCCTCTTCCTGGAATACATTTCTCCCAGTTTCCTATGGCCCAGTTAGTTCCTTATTTCACTCAGGCCTCAGCCCAAGTGTCATCCCTCAGTGGGACTGTCCTTGTCCATTCCACCTGCACCAGTATACTTCTTTCCCTGCTTTATTTTCCATCATGGCATTTATCAATACCTACAATTAGCTCACACACATATTTGTTTACATCTTTTCTATGTCCCTCATTGGAATGCAAGCATGATGGTGTCTCTCTTCTTTCTTACTCACTGTTGTAGCTCCAGCACCCAGAAGACTGCCTAGCATGTAGCAAGTGCACAATAAATACTTGCTGAATAAATGAAGGAGTTTCTCTCTTAAACTTGCTAAATAGATGCTATCCTGGCACTTCCCTTCATTGCTTTCCTCGATAGGATCCATGGACTTCCATTTCTCCGTTTTGCTAGAGAATATATTCAAATGACTTTCTAAGGAAGGATGCATTGGGAGTAAAATTTCCAAATCCTTACATATTTGACAACATCTGTATTCTGCCTCAACCTAATTGATAGTTTGACTAGCCATAGGCTTCTGGGTTGAGACTCATTTCTCTTTGAATTGTGGCAGCTACTCTGACGTTCATTCCTTTGATGGTGATGTGTGTGTGTGTTTTAACTTGCTTTCCAGAAGCTTTTAGGGTTTTATCATTATGCATTCTCAGTAATATACCTAGGATTTTTCTTTCTTTCCTCCATTCCTTTCTTTCCTTCTCTCTCTCCCTTTCTTCCTTCACTCCTGCTCTGCAATCAAAGGGCTTTTTCAACTTGAAGACAGTTTGTTTTTTCATTTAGCTTTTCTATTATTTTGCTATTCTTTCTTTCTGAAATGCTCTTTAGCCACTTTGGACTTTCTGAAACTCCTTCCCTTTTCCCTCTCCTCCCCTCCCCTTCCCTTCTTCTTTCTCTTAAACTGAATGCAAGTTCATCCCTCCCTCCTTCCCTCCCTTCCTTCTTTCTCTCATACAAGTTTACTAGGAAAGTAAAGGAATAAAAGAATGGCTACTCCATAGAGTAGCCCCAAGGGCTGCTGGTTGCCCATTTTTGTGGTTATTTCTTGATGATATGCTAAACAGGGGTGGATTATTCATTCCTCTGCTTTTTAGACCATATAGGGTAACTTCCTAATGTTTCCATGGCACTTGTAAACTGTCATGGCACTGGTGGGAGTGTAACAGTGAGGATGACAAGAGGTGGCTATATTGGTTTTGGTGGGTTTTAGCCAGCTTCTTTACTGCAACTTGTTTTATCAGCAAGGTCTTTATGACCTGTATCTTGTGCCAATCTCCTATCTCATCCAGTGATTTAGAATGCCTTATCCATCTGGGAATGCAGCCCAGTAGGTCTCAGCCTCATTTTACCCAGCCCCTATTCAAGATGAAGTTGCTCTGGTTTAAACCCCTCTCCCCACCTTTTTTTTTTTTTTTTTTTTTTTTTTTTTTGAGACGGGGTTTCACTCTGTGGCCCAGGCTAGAGGCCAGTGGTGCGATCTCAGCTCACTGCAACCTCTGCTCCCAGGTTCAAGCAATTCTCCTGCCTCGGCCTCCCGAGTAGCTGGCATTACAGGCACCTGCGACCATACCCGGCTAATTTTTGTATTTTTAGTAGAGACGGGGTTTTGCCATGTTGGCCAGGCTGGTCTCAAACTCCTGACCTCAGGTGATCCACCCATCTCAGCCTCCCAAAGTGCTGGCATTACAGGCGTCAGCCACCCTGCCCAGCTACTTCCTCCCTTTTCTAAGAGAACCCTTAATCCTAAGGGTTGCAGAGGAATGAAGATTCATCTTCTGTAACTTCTTCAGGCTGAATAGGGGCGATGATATTCTTGCATAACTATTAGGGTCTCTTGTATTCAAGGTAGAGAGGAACTCGGTCAGAAAATGTCAGTATGGTGAGGGTCATTCATGACTCTTGAGTTCTGACAAAAGGTAATATCTGGAAGATTAATAAGTATTCAGTTTAAGAAAATGTTAAGTAAGCTTATCCTGCATTCCCACACAAAGAGTACAACAGCAGTAGATTCCACAAGAGTAAACCAAAATAAGTAAAATTATCCCAAGTAAACTAAATTAGAAGGCTTTCCATTAGCTGGGCAACTGTTGGAACCAAGCTGATGTGGGGTTGCTAGCTGATTCCAATGTGCCCAGAATTAGAATATTGATTCAGATTTTTACATTACCCATCCTTCTTGTTTCTTCTGAGCAGCAGTGAGAGATCACTGGTTGGTTCACAGGAATAAGCAGAGTTAGCCTAAATTGCAGAAACAAACTTAAAAATAACTGATGAGACTAGAATTTAATAACAAGTGTACCACAGTTCTTGAAATATAATATTTCTCTCTCCAGTTTCCCATTTTTACTAAAGACAAATCATGGTAAGACTGATTTGCTTTATTATACTTGGCCTGATTATTTGTACAAAGTGCAGCAAGAATAATTATTTTTCACATAAGCTCTTTTTAAATTGGCTCTGATGGAACTCTGTTTCATAGAAGGAATCTTAGATAAGACATTTTTAGAGCTGAGCCCTGCCATGGGTTTGTACCCTCAAATACCTATGAGTTGAGTAAATTCCTCTCCTCTTAAGGTGAATGATCCCTTATTTCTTAACTTTCTCACCTATTTTTCACTTTTGCAAGATTTCCTTATATTACTTTCCAAGATTTTACATATTTTTTTGTCAGTTGTATTTTTAAATTCCAAGAATAAGATTTGTTTTCTGATTTTTCCTTTTCCAAAGCATATATTCCTATTTTAGGAATACAATGTACATTAATCTGCTAGGGCTTCCAAAACAAAGTACCACAGACTGGGTGGACACAACAGAAACTTATTTTCTCACAATTCCAGAGGCTAGATATCTGAGATGAAGGTGTCAGAAGGGTTGGTGTCTTCCAAGGCCTCTCTCCTTAGGTCGTAGCTAGCCGTCTTCACCCTGTGTCTTTTTATCATCTTTTCTCTGTACATGGCTATGTTCTAATCTCTTCTTATAAAGACAGCAGTAAAATTGGATAAGGGCCCATTTTTACTTAATTATCTCTTTTTTTCCCTGCCAAATTAAAACAAATTGTGGGTACATAGTAGGTGTATATATTGATGGGTTACGTGGATGTTTTGATACAGGCGTGCAATATGTAATAATCACATCAGATAAATGGATATCCATCACCTCAAGCATTTATCCTTTGTGTTTCAAACAATTCAATTATATTCTCTTGTTATTTTTAAATGTACAATTAAATTATTATTGACTATAATCACCCTGTTTTGCTATCAAATACTGATTCTTATTCATTCTTTCTATTTTTTCTACCCATTAACAATCACCATTTTCCCCTCACCATCCCCCTGCCCCAACTACCTTTCTTAGCTTCTGGTAACTCTCTACTCTCTATCTACGTGAGTTCAATTGTTTTAATATTTTAGCTTCCCCACATAGGTGAGAATATGTGCTGTTTGTCTTTCTGTGCCTGGATTATTTTACTTAATGTAATGATCTCCAGTTCTATCCATGTTGTTGCAAATGACAGGATCTCATTCTTTTTTATGGCTGAATAGTACTCCATTGTGTATATGTATCACATTTTCTTTGTCCATTCATCCGTTGATGGACACTTAGGCTTCTTCCAAATCTTGGCTATTGTGAACAGTGCTGCAACAATCATGGGAGTGCAGATATCTCTTTAATATACTGATTTCCTTTCTTTTGGGCATATATCTATAATTACCTCTTTAAAGACCCTTTCTCCAAATACTGTCACATTCTGAAGTACTGAGAGTTGGGACTTCAGCTTATGAATTGGGGGGGACATGATTCCACCCATAACACAGTGTCATCTCAATGTCTCTGAGTGTTTTATATGTATCTTTAAAAAGTTCTAACCTATTCCATGCATTAGTTGTTTTCTCCAGGATCACCTTATTTATTTATTTATCTTGAATTCTCTCTTTAATGTTGTAGACTTTCATCAGAAGCCCCATTATCTATTCATATTTAAGAATGGGACAAGAGAAAGTTTAACTGTGAATATGGATGGGATTTCCAGACTTTACTGGCAGACTTGACTTCTGGAGCCAGCCAATATACTGGTTGGCCCCCAAATTCCTAAATGAAAGTGGAAACACTGTAGAAGTCTAACACATATGCTTGCTGCTCTTGTTCTCTTTCTATTAAAACAAAATCCTCCGCTTTGTGACCAAGAAGTAAGGTTGCCAGATTTAGGGGGGAAAATTTAGGGGGGAAAAGTCTAACACGTATGCTTGCTGCTCTTGTTCTCTTTCTATTAAAAAAAAATCCTCCACTTTGTGACCAAGAAGTAAGGTTGCCAGATTTGGGGGGAAAATTTATATATAATTAATATATTATATTCTATTAATATAAAAAGAAACCATTTTATATTAATAGTACTGTATGTTCCATGCAATACTTAGGGACACCCTTAACACTAAAAAACAATTCATTGTGCCTATGAAATTCAAACTGAATTGAACATCTTGTGTTTCATCTGATCACCTTACCACCACAAGGGGGACATGGATCGCGGGTAAGGGCCTGGCTACCTGACATTCTACCAAACGTGGAAAAGGCGAGTAGGAAAAGAGTGATGGTTCCACTTACAGACCTTCAAATAGTCATGGATTTTCATTTCACTTCCTACCCCATGAAAATAGAACTCTAAAGAGTTCTGGCCATCTGGTCTACTCCCTCTCAGGCCACAATCCCTCTGCATATGTGATATAATAAATATATATATATATGTATTTGGTATTTGTCCCCAGAGTCTATTATTCCTCACAACGTCTCTGAGAATTCTGTTGATGTGTTTTTTGACATTTTGTGTTTTTCCTAATGAACCTTTCCATTTTGAAGTTCCAAGCCCTGAAATTTAATAACTTTTATTTCTTAGTGTTATGAATTTTAAGACTGGGCTCACAAGAAGCTAGGAACAACATATAATTTTATTGCATACCGCTATTTACATATTCATTTCTTCAAAAAAAAAACAAGTTAAAAAATAGGTGGAAAATGAAAAAGCCCATGTAAATTTCACAAGTCTTGCTCTTGTAGAACAGAGTATGAGTTTAAGTTTACAAGTCCAGCTGACCAGTCTATAACTTTAGTTGTTTTAGAGACAGGGTCTCACTCTGTCATCCACGCTGGAGCACAGTGGCACGAACATAGCTCTCTATAACCTTGAACTCCTGGGCTTCAGTGATCCTCTGCATTAGCCTCCTGAGTAGCTGGGACTATAGGTGCACGGTACCATGCCCGGCTAATTTTTAAGAAAATTTATGTAGAGAGAGACAGGGTCTCACTATGTTGCCTGGGCTGGTCTTCACTCCTGACCTCAAACAATCCTCCTGCCTCAGCCTCCAAAAGTGCTGGGATTACAGATGTGAGCCACCATGCCTGGCTCTTAAGGTATATAGTTAGTATTTATTAATTTAACTTAAAATAAAAGCAGAAGGTATATTTAGGGTAACCAACTATTCTGGTTTGCCTGGAATTGAGGGAATTTCCAGGACACAGGATTTTCTGTGCTAAAATTAACAAGGTCAAAGTCACAGGCAAATTGGGAGGATTTGTTCACTCTATATATACTAGAAATATATAAATAAGTAAATAAAGGGGTTAGGCCTAATCCTAATGCTCAAATTGTTTTCTAATTTATTTTATATCCCATATAAGACATATACATTATTTGCATACATCTATCAACTATCCTTTTAATTGTTCTTTAATTGAATCAGTCTTTAAAATGAGAATATTCAATGTGTTCACAGGTGTGTTGAATTGCTTAACTAATGCTTATAAATAGCTTTGGGATCCTTTGATGAAAACATTAAGTGATTGTAAAGGTTTATAACAATATTATTTCACACCGAAGGACACAGCAGGATTCAAAGCACCTTACTGATTGAACATAGATTATTTAGATACTGTAATCCCCATGGAAGTTCACTAACAATATTTCCATCACAAGGAACGAGTTCACAACAAATTGTTCTTTTAAAAAAAAATCAAAGAGAGAATGTAAGTGAAACTGAGCCTTTGGACCTAAAGAACAAAATGCATAGGCAGGAAGGAGGTAGTTGTACAAGTCTGAAAAAAGTGGAGCCACCTGGATCTTGTAAAAAGCTATAAGAAAGGGCCCTTTTAGAAAACAACATCTATTCTCCTTGTAGACATTCCAGGTAAACACATTTTTCTGTGAGGCACAATTAGTCCTAGTTACTGAAAATGTCATGTTCTCTCCATTGACAGATACTGAAGTTTTTTCATGGGGCAAAACTGGGAATATTTGAGATAAAATTAAATAATACTGCTTAAGCAGAACATCTTACCTTTTTATACTTAAATGCTGCTGTATTTCTTAAGAGCAAGGAGATTCTCTTATACCACAGAACAATGATCAAAACCAGAAAATTTATGTTAACATTATCTAACTTACAGATCTTAATCATATTTTACCAGTTGTCTCAATAATGTCTTTTCTATCAAATAATAGTAAAAAAAAAATCTGGTCAAGGGTCTAATTGGGAATTACACGTTGCATGTAGTTGTACTATGGCTTTAATCTTTTCAAATTGGGAACAGTTTTTTGGTTGATCTTTGTTTTTCATGACATTTGCATTTTGAACAGTATAGGCCAATTAATTTGTCAAATATCCACTTTGTTTCTTCATGATTAGATTGAGGGTAAACAGGGTAATATAGAAGTGATGTGACCTTACTACAGCACATCAGGAGGCAGAATGGGACATTCTTAAGGAGTAGTTTCATTTTTATTTTTTGTTTTTTGAGGCAGGGTCCCCTGTCACCTAGGCTGAAGTGCAGTGGTACCATCACAGCTCACTGCAGCCTGGACCTCCTGGGCTCAAGCAGTCCTTCTACCTCAGCCTCCCAAGTAGTTGGGACTACAGGTGCATGCCACCACTATAATTTTTACTTTTTTTTTTTGTAGAGCTGTGGTCCCCCTTTGTTGCCCAGGCTGGTCTTGAACTCCTGGGCTCAAGTGATCCTCCCACTTCAGCCTCTCAAAGTGTAGAGATTACAAGCATGAGTCACCACACCCAGCCTGGAGCAGCTTTTATGACTGTTTTATTGGCATCTGCAATATAACAAGCTGAAGATAGAGGAAGAAGCTTTCAGTGGGCTGGTAGCAGATGCTGTAGTGCACCACCCAAATCCACCTTCTAGGATTGCAGCTCTCATTACTACAGCAGCCGAAACTGCTGGCTTCTAAGAGTCCCCAGCCGAATCCTTCTCCAGTTACTGCCCTCTGCCAGGTGGGCTTTCTCTCCCACATCCAATGGCTGATTGAGGTTGGGGTACAAAGGCCTGGTCCTGTGCCTCAACAGGGACAACTCTGAAGAGCCATCCCGACTCCAGAGCCCCTTGTGGGAGAGGCTGAAGCCTCTGTTGCAACTGCATTACATTTCAACTTCTCCTTTGCCTGATCTTGCTGTCTTCTCTCTCTCACCTGAGTTGATCCAGAGAGCACTTTCCAATACATCTCCAGCACATTAATCTGAGTATTTCAGATTTCCCAGAAAAGCTGACCTAAGACTGGACCATTTTACATATGTGAGTGGGGCTTTTGATAAGCATTTCAAGTTGTAAAACAGGTCTATTTATAAACATTTTTAATATACTGAAATTTCCCAGGAAGTATACATATTAATCTTGTTATAGGAATTTTACTCCATCATAATTCTACCCTAGGAACTGTTGTAGTCTGAGAGTAACAACACAAAGATGTTAACAAGAGATTGTGTCTGGATTGCTTAGGATAGTCAGAGCTTGATACTTAGCTTTTCATGTCCAGAAATTTAACTTTGTCAGAGGTGACCAAACTCAGAGGAGCCAATACAGAGTAAGGGTAGTGTAACTGAGAGGAGAATGTGGCAATTTGAGAGTGGGAATTTATAACGAGAAATGTAATTGCCAAGCAAACCAAAAATTTCTATTGGCTAATTGACATACCCTTACCTCATAAGAAAATCTACATGGGAAGTCAAATCAGAAATTTACTTGATGAATACAATGATTGATTTATTTGATTTTAATTTATCCAATTTGTCTGATAACCTTTGTAGCATTCAGCCCTGGTAGGGCATACCACAAGTAGACCAGATATTCATTTCTGCTTGCCAAGTTACTCTTGCACCAGACAGCCTGCAATATACAACTTAATACTTGTAAATAAAACGCCTCTGCCCAAAACTCTGCAACAGCTTCCTATTGCTATTATATGAAGATAAATCTTAGCTGGGCATGGTGGCACACACCTGGAGTCTCAGCTACTCAGGATGCTGAGGCAGGAGGATCACTTAAGCCCAGGAGTTCGAGCCTGCAGTATGCCATAATCACACCTGTGAACAGCCACAGCACTCCAGCCTGGGTAACATGGTCAGATATTGTCTCTATAACAACAACAACAACAACAACAACAATTTCTTAACCTTCTCCACAAGGCCCTGTGTTGTCTAATCAGATAAAAAAAAATTCCTTGAAAGCCCTATTTGGGTTATTTTCTCTAGGAAATCAAATCAGCATTAAATGCATGAAGCTAACCCGCTGAAAGCAACCACCTGATTCCTGGGGAGGTTGTAGAGTATAGCAGAATGAATGAGAAGCACATCCAGTAACTTCTCCCCAACAATCCCTCTCTGTAGCTTCATAAAATAAGTCAGCCAAAATTATCAACACAGCACCAGCTGACACCAAGAATGATCTTGCCTGCCCCAGACTCTACTAGAAATCGCTACATTTAAACAAGCCACAGGTTTTGTAACTTACTTCCCTACATAGCCTTATCCCCAACCTTAACCCCAGAGCCGAAACGAAGAAGAGGAACGTAGATTGCATGCCTGTAAGGTGGCTTTCCTGTCAAGGTCTTAGACTTTCTTTCACTGGCTAGATTAAAAATATAAACAAAACCCAGCATGAGCAAGCATGTGGGGAAATGAGAATTTTCTTGTACTGCCTGCTGGTAGCGTGGAAACTGGTGTAACCTCTGGATGGTAGTTTGGTAACAGGCTTGGAAATGTAAAGTGTGCATTGCCTTTGAGTCACTTCTAGTAGTTTGCCCTGAAGTTCACATTCTCTAGTGGGAGGAGATAACTGAAAAGGAAGTTCAACTGTTTTAACATAGTGGAAACTGTTGCAAGTAATGGTTTAGAATTTAGAAAACCACGAATATCAAATGATCTTCGGAAACATACTTTTTCAAGAGTGACCCTCTATATGATTGTGGTGTAATGTCAATTGTGAACTGAGGGATGTCAATCCATAATATCAAGAAAAATTATGCTAAAAAATCTCTAATGTGATTCAGCCTTTTTTCAGTCTAGTCAAGTCGGTTAAAAAATAAAGCAGGGATCAATTAGAAGTCACTGTTTCCAGGTTTATAGAGTAATCTGCAGAAGACAGTCTGGTGATAGCTCTGAATGGACTGTCATGTGGATGATTAAATGGCCCAGTGAAAGTCCCGTGCAGCTTGTAAAATAGAGTCTTCATTTTCAAACAAACTCAACTGTACCTTAGTTGTCTGGTCTCCGTTAGAGTCCTTTTGAAAGTGATGGCTATGAGAAGAGGAGCCAGGAGTCAAGCACTCTTAGTCTCAAACTGGAAAGGCCCATTCAGTTTTTTAAAAAATCTTGTAAACTTTCAATTTTTTTCCAAGGTAAAAACCTTACTAGGTTTTCATCAGGACAGACTTCCAGGAGAACTGAAAAGCACCTATTTTCTCTCCTTTTTAAATCTATTGGCATAACACTGCATATCATAAACTTTTATGCTCTTTAAAATCTCCGTATCTGTAGTTGCATCTCCATTATCACTGTTACTGTTTGTGTCTTTTTGTTTTCCCTGGATTAATCTTGTCAAGCTTTTTCCTATTTTCTTTACTTTTCCAAAGAATCAGTTTTTGGTTATTGTCAATTTCAGTCATTTTTTGTTTTCAAAAAAAGTTAATTTCTAAATTAAGTTAATTTCTGCCTTTATCTTTAAAATTATATTTGAAATTATTAATCATAACAGAATTTACATACATTTGAAAAACAGAGGTATATATGGGAATAATTATATATTTGATTTACATTCCTTGGTGGACATAAGGGTCATGGAGGGGCTTCTGCTCTAAGTGTTATATCCTTCTTCTTCCTTTGAATTTATTTTGTTTTCTCTTTCAGGTTTCCTGAGTTGAAAGCTTTGTTCATTTGTTTTCATTTTTGTGTTTTCTGTGAAGTGCATTTAAAACAATAAATTAGCCCTCTAAATACTGCTTTGGGTATATCCCACAGTTGCAAAATTGCATAGATGGAAAAGTTGCTTTATTCATTTGGTGGAAGGGTTTTATCAATAGCTTTCCTTCTATTATTATTTACTACTGCCATTTGGTATTCATTCTTTATTTACTATGTGGTAGGCCTAAGAGAGTAAAAGTAATACCAAAGAGTTCTTCCGATCAAGGAGCTAACACTTTCACATGGCAAAAACAAAAATCAGGTAAATTGAGTGCTGAAAAGGTTTTCATCATGATTTTTCTCATCCTTTCTGGCCTACAATTTTAGCCTGTCTGCCTACATTTAGCATAAACTTGAAGAGGAGGGAATACGTGGAGGAAGGGGATACAAAGTCATATTCAGCTGTAGTCTAATAAGGTTAGCAGTGGCCACAGTGTATGTTTATTACCTGAACGTTGATTCTGTATCAGATAGTTGGTGATAAGAGTTTTGGAAGTTCCTTCAAATGATCTATTACTTAGGTCAATGGTTCTTAACCTGGGTCTGTGAACCTCAATGAAAAAACCATATATATATTACATATATAACTATGTATAGTTATATAGTTATATATATTATATATTATGTAATTTTTTCACTAAACTCAAACTGAAAATTAGCATTTGTTCCATCATGAATGTAGGCAGCAAACCACAGGAATATTAACAATACCTGTGACTTTTCCTCAATAGGAATCACACATATTTTCTACCCCATTAAAGTTGTTGTAGATATCTCAAAATATTGTTTCCGTGTATCATTAATACAAAATTACTGTAGGTCTTGATCTTATTATTTAATGCATTAATAAAGAGGCAAATATATAACTATTTTAGTTCTCTATGGCAGTGTAACATAGTATCCCAAAAGTTAGTGGCTTAAAACCACAAATATTTATTGTCTCACAGTTTCTGTGGGCCAGAAATCTGGGCTTGGCTAGTTGGGCCTGCTGGCTCAGTATCTGGTTTTACAAGGCTGCAGTCTAGGTGTCAGGTGGGGCTGCAGTCATCTCAAGGCTCAACTAGGAAAGAATCTACTTCCAAGCTTACTTACATGATTATTGGCAGTATTCAGTTCATCACAGGTTGTTGGACTGGGGGCCCGAATTCCTTGGTGACTGTTGACTGGATATCTCTCAGTTCCTTGACATGTGGGCTTCTCTGTAAGGCAGGTCACAAGACAGCAGCTGGCTTCCATGAAAGCAAGCAAGTGAGAGAGCAAGGACAAGCAAGATGGAGCCCAGAATATTTTTGTAACCTAATCACGGAAATGATATCCTAATCACTTTTGCTATATTTCCTTTTTAAGAACTAAGTTACTAGAGAAGGGAATTACAGAAGGCAGGAATACCAGAAGGCGAGGATCATTGGCAGCCATCTTAGATGCTACTACTTACCACGTAATTATATTACAAACTCACTTTTTAGTATTTTGGTAACTGTATGTTAACATTATCAATTTCCTTTGTAACCCTAGGTAGTTCATGCATTTAAGAACACTGTTTTGAAAAGGGGTCCCTAGACCACCAAAATTCTGGTTCATAGCTCTAATTTGTTTCAGTTGAGGTACTTTCAACAACTTCCCAGGGAAATTTGTTTACAATGGTCTCAATTTAGGAGAATTTAGGAACTAGAGGTCAGAGTCGTAGCCTATCCCATATTAACCTAGACTGCTACTCTATACTAGTTCATATTACTCTAGTATGGCACATTTGAAGACATAAATTTGCTATGGAACAAACCATACACTGTTCTGAATCCTACCGTAGCATTTGAATGGTATGTGTATGCATGCAGTACAGGGAGAAGGGTGTATAGGCCTCTGTCAAGCTTGTCTGATCACAATTAAACCTCCTATGCTTGTATATGACAACTGTCATTTGAGTTTCAAAATGACCATATAAGTAGAGCTAATCTCCCCAAAAATACACTAATTACCAAACTAGAGCTTTTCCCACTACTAAGCTATGTATGAAAAAGCACAGTGTAAGAAAGAGAAATGAGGTCATGCTTCTTTCCTAGGTGTTTTGCTCGTGTCACCTGCTCTTGGGAAACCTAAAGATGACAGGTGGCATTTCTAAGTGATAATTTTTGCAAGCACAGTACCAGCTTCATACGTTGTCTCAGTAAGCTAAAAGCTAAGGATATTTTATAAGACCTCCAATACTCATATTGAAGATAAACTTGCCAACAATAATTGGGAGTCATTCTCTTATTTGGCTTTCCCAAAGGCCAGTTTTGTCCCCAGACACAAATTGCATCAACCTTCCCAAAGCTGTCCCTTTTGGGTCATCCTATAGGGGAGTGCTCTTCTGCACAATTCTCAGATCCTACTGATAAAGCAGGCCAGTACTGTAGTTATTTTAGATTTTCCAAGAAAACCCAAACAGGTTTTTAATGTATTTTTTGTGGCATTTCCAAATCCTAGTTCCTCTCCAGTCTCTGGAGTCCCCTGATGGTGAAATGGAAGGGTCAAGGAACCTGGGTGGCTTCGAGTCCCCACAGCTACCAACTGAGCAACTTAGCTGATCCATCTTTCTTGACAACTGTTTCCCAATCTGAAAAATGTGTGAATTCTCTCTTTCTATTTCTAACATTCTTTGCATTGCACTGTTTGAAAAATTCGGATGACATTTTGAATGTGACTAATGTCGCAACACACTAGGCCACTCTCAAGAGATGCCTGAACAGGTTTGGAGTAAAAACGGCAGTGAGGTGAGGCTGGTGAGAGGGGAAGTGGCGACAGTTCAGTCAACTCCCTCAAAACCAGTCTGGACTTCACCAGGCAGAGATGGGTGGGGCCGGGAAGAGCGGCGTTGACGACAGAAGGCTACTTCCGGCTGTGGTGCGTATGACGTCAGGGCCAGTCGGACCGACCCAGCCACCGAGAAGCCGAGAAGGCAAGGCTCGCGAGAGTTCAGGGAGGCCGCCCTGAGGCCGCGGGTCCCACCTCCCGGGGGCGGGGCGAGGGCGGAGCGGGGAGAAGGGAGCTGACGGGCGCCCAGCCGGCTGCGGTCCGTGCGGAGGCTGAGCCGGCCGCGGGCGCGACCGGAGGCAGGTGAGTTCGCGGATGCGGCGCTCGGCTGGGGGCCCGAGCTCGCCGCGCCAACCCCAACTCTGCGAGCAGGAGCAGGAGGAGATTTTAGGTGTCTTTGGGTGTCCCGGGAAAGCCGGGCTAATTCTGGGGCTGGAAATGTCTCCGGGGAACCTGCGGCGACGGCCTTGGCCCTCTTATTCCCCGGGGTGATCCTGGTCCCGTGTGTCCAGAGAGGGAGCCTCGCGCCAGGGGAGGAATCTTTGTCCTCTGCTCCTTTCTCCTTCCACTCCCCGGCCCCCGAGCACCCCGCTCCGGGTCCCCGCCTGGGCTTCATAAACAATAACAAATGTCGCGGATCCTCTCCGGGTAGCCCCAGCGCTCCCGTCCCGTGCCCTCCAGCCGATGTCACCCAGAGCCAGGATCCGAGGCATGGCTCTTCAATTGTGGGGGCTGTTTGTGTACCGTTCCTAAAAACTGATGCGTCAGATTGCCAAACATTTCTCAAGACAGACTCAGGAAAGCCTCCCAGCTCCTAGAAGCCACGGAGTGCTCAAAACCAGTCTTAGAATCTATCTTTACCATTGCACCCGTAGCCCCTTCCTTTCAAAATCATTTTTTCCCACTCCTTTTTTCACCTTTAGTATCGAGGTCAAACGGGTGGTTATTTGGTGTGGGAAAAGAAAAGATTATAACCGATTGAGTAGGGCACGTTTCACCTTTAAAAAGTTGCCAGGTTGACAGCAAAAGAACAAACTTTATTTTCAAAACCAATGGCCTCCCCTTTTACTGGTGCTGCTTTTGTTTTGTGGAATAGCTTTTCGGGTTCTAAGTTTGGAGGAATGATATAAAAAGAAATGGGAGGTGGGGGGAGGGCTAGTGGCTCTGGAAGTAGTGGCTTGTCCAAAAGTAGGATGCTATTGTTTCTCACTTGATAAAATGCAGAACCAACGCTCTTGCCTATTTCACATAACTTGTGATAAGTTTTGAGAGAAGGCACTTAATCAGAAATGGCCTATTAGCTTATTTTACTGCTCAAATCTGAAAAAACAGCTTTAAGTGATTTAAGTTCTGCCTCTTGATTGTAAGATGGGGATTGATGAGTGAGACCTTGTCTTTTTTGGCGCTGGGGCTTACGTTTGACCGGTCTCTCTACTTTAAGGCAGGGCCTATTGTACTTAAGCCCATTTTTGCTTCCTCAGTACAGATTCTTGAAAGTTCTTTGTCTCAATCACATATGTATATGAGGTACTGTAAACCTCTTTGAATTTGATTGGCCTTTCTCTCTGTGCCTCAGGATATGTAAAACAATTAAGTTTATTATACTCTCTCCCCAGTGGCTGAGAGGTATTGTATGTGAATTAGCCACCCTTGTGACTATTTGAGGAGAGAGAAGTTAGTCTAAAATATTATGTTAAATTATGATATTACATAATTTTATTGCATAAGTTCATCAAACTACTTCCATCTGAAAAATCCTGATCTCAAAAGAGGTAGGTACAATGAATTAAAAAATGTTTTAGTTTGACCTCACTTAGCTTTGTTTTCTCCTTGTTAAGATGGCTGATAATGTTTCCCATTTGGTTGTGATGTGTTTAGAATGAGAAGCAAAGTTGGGTGTAGTTTTTGCACTCTTTTGAAAGGCCTTGCCACTAGGAATGAGAAAATTAGACTTAGAAAACCCACATTAAATAGAAGCAGTTCTTCTCTAGCCATTTGCTCTTGCGTTTGTTTTAAAATAAGTCAAAGAATAGTGATGAAGATGATTTGTGCCAACAAATAGATGTCCTTGTCAGTTTTTATGCTGAAAACTTGATTTCTAAAGGTAGGACACTATAAGAACAAAGGAGAAATTGGACTTTTTAAAAAATGATAACAAAGCAATGGACTCAGTTCAGCTGTTTGCTTTCAGAAAAGTTCTGTTCTCTTTAAGTAAGGAGAGCATCATTGTGTTAATGAAATTGGATAACGCACCTTAGAAAGTGCCTCCCCAGTGATCCAGGATAAGTTGGAGGCTCTTTTGTGTGTGTGTGGCACTTTTTGTTAAGAGGGAAAGAGGGCACAAATCAGAGCCAGAAAGATTTGCATCTCGATGTATTGTTAAAATGCTTTTATTTTATGTAAATAGTGTAGGGCGAATCAAGCAAGCATATTGTTGTCTAGCATCCTTAGGATTACATTAAAATCAGCAGATGGGCAAGTTATGATTAGGTTAGACTTGACATATGCAGAAATTATGCTTCTGTATTTTTATATTAAAAGCACCATGGTCTTTTTGAATGAAATAATGAAAGCAAGCTTTTAAGACATAACTTTTTTTAAAAATTAAAAATCTGTCTTTGGTTAGTAGTTTAAAAACATGAAGCATATCCTCCTCTTCTTCCCCCCAGAATTTTTGTTTAAGTCTTAAGAAAGTCTTTAGCAAGGTATGACCAGTACTTAAGTGCACTGGTTGCATAAGCCTTCTGTCTCCAGGTAAAAGTTTGCTAATTGACAGGGTATTGTTGTTCAGAATCTTTAGAGGGAGAGAAATGAAAGGCAACAGTGAACAGTGTTTGCTGCTCTGTACACTCGGACGAACTGTGGTTGCCGTCTTCAAGGAGATGTGATCCAGTGGGAGAGAAATATACCTACCCAAATAAATACCATGGAAAATGTGTTTTATGAGGAAGCCAAGGAGGGAGGGATTAAGTGCTGCTAGACCAATTAAGGAAGACTGAAATAGGAAAAGGCGTTTCTGTGGATGATTTAAGTGATCTAGTCATATGATAATGATGATAAGTAAATACTTTATATAATGGTGCTTCCTGCTAAATCCTTTACATGTACTACTTACTTGCCTGGCTTTAATCCTCACAACAACTGTATGGAGTAGGTATTTTTATTATTCCCGTTTTGCAGATGAAGTAACTGTGGTACTAAGGTTAGATAGCTACTGAGTGGTAGGACCAGGATTCTGACCCAGGCATTCTGGCTTGTACCCATATGGCATGCTTAACTGCAATCCATATTTTCTCTCCCATTTGTGATGGTCTTCCTCAGGTCTGTAGTTTCAAAAACTTGACTTAGGAAATACATTCTTCTGACATCTAAATTTTGGGGTCAGTTTTCTAGAAAGAGTTCCAAAATAACACCCAAGTAAATGAGTTATTTTTGACATGTTAGTTATTTTAATCCATTTTTGGAAGTTATTCTTGGTGCAGATTAAATATAACTATTGAGTGGGACTTTTTAATAATTTTGACTTATTACCTATAAGTACTCATAAGAACTTAGAAGTGAGAAGTTATTCCATATTAACTCTTTTGCTTAATGGAATGTTTGAGTCTTTGTATATTTTGTCCTGTAATTTATTTTTTTTAAAGACAGAACCTCACTATCTTGCCCAGCCTGGACTCGAATTTCTGGGCTCAGATGATCTTCTTGCCTCCTAAGTTGGAGGAACTATAGGCCTGAGCCACTGTGTTTGGCTTTGTTCTGTAATTTTTTTTTTTTTTTGACAGAGTTTAAATCTGTCTTTTAGGCTGGAGTGCAGTAGTGCGATCATGGCTCATTGCAACCTCTCCCTCTCAAGCTCAAGCGATCCTCCCACCTCAGCCTCCTGAACAGCTCGGACTACAGGTGTACACAAGCACGCCCGACTGATTTTTAAATTTTTTGTAGAGACAGGGTTTCACTATGTTGCCCAGGCTGGTCTCGAACTCCTTGGCTCAAGTGATCCTCCTGCCTTGGCCTCCCAAATGTTGGGATTACAGGTGTGAGCCCATGTGCCCAGCCCTGTTCTATAATTTTTTAGATCACTTGGCACTGGATAGTTTTTGGTTTGAATTATGAAGTTGAAATTTAGTTAATGATTGAATGGTGGTCTCAGCCCTTTTAGTTTATTTTCATGAATAGCTATGCTTATAATGGCAGAAACAGGGTGAATGGAGTGTTGTACATGTAAAAATGAGAGAAGTTCCATCACTGATACTTTATGTTGGGTCAACTTTGACAGTTCTTTGGGTTTGTGAAATAAAAGGTGCTATAGAAGTGCACAGTGTCTTGTATAGGCCTGCTCAGTACTGTAAATGTCCACCTGATTTTATTTATGAAGTTTCAGGAATAGTCCACATTTGTTATTGTTTAAGAATTGGAATCACAAATTCAATTGGATTTAAAGGTTAGAAAAAACGTATACCTAGGCAGGGAATACAGCAGGTGAGCGGTGCGAGAGGTATTGCCTGCCTTTTCCTAACTGTCCAGCAGGATCCAGACTCTTCAGCTTCTTTGTCAGTGCCCGCAGTTGACCGTACTCATAGTTTAAGTACAGCTCCAGAGTCATAGTCTCTGTGAATGACTATAAGTATTCTCCACTTGACTCAATGGGGTAGGTTCTAGAAGACACCTATACTAGGACAGTTGATGGTTGATGAGCTTAAAACCTAGTGGGAAAAGTAGCAGAACTAAAGCCAGGATTTAAAGCACGTGTATTTATATTATTGAAATAAGACAGAGATGGCAAAACAAATTTTAAAAAGTTTTTTTTTAAAACATACCTTAAATTAGTAGTGATGGTATATCATTTCCATTTACCATGCCCTGATTGGCAGATCTTTAGCCCATCGTTTCATGGAGATACTTAGATGTGGACTTTGCTTTGTTATAAAAAGTTTCCAAGTTCTTCTAAGTACAGGTGGTTTGGGAAGATTGTCTTAGTAAAAAGGTGTGTGAGTAGGTCTATCAAAAGGAAACCAGTCACACTGTTACCTCCTTGCTGATTCAAGTTTTGGGGGCATCTTTTCCCACCAGGAATAGCTTATCTGCATTGAAAGTCTGCTGAGGCAGGTAGCCTGCCTCTTAGATGAGCTCTGCACAGATCTTAGGGAAGACCTTAACAGTTACAGGTCATGTGGTGACCTGATCATTCACAGTCGTATTGTATAAATTCCAAACAGGCCTGGAGCCTTGGCAATTGTCTGTGATATGTGATAACACTTCTACTATGCTTAGCTTTTATTTGTTTATTTATTTATTTTTGAGACAGAGTTTCACTCTTGTTGCCAAGGCTGGAGCGCAATGCATGATTTTGGTTCACTGCAACCCCCGCCTCCTGGGTTCAAGCGATTCTCCTGCCTCAGCCTCCCAAATATCTGGGATTACAGACACGTACCACCACGCCTGGCTAAGTTTTGTATTTTTAGTAGAGATGGGGTTTCACCATGTTGGTCAGGCTGGTCTCGAACTCCCGACCTCAGGTGATCCACCCGCCTCGGCCTCCCAAAGTGCTGGGATTACAGGCGTGAGCCACTGCGCCTGGCCTATGCTTAGCTTTTAAATTCTTAACAAGCTCTTTGCCTTCCCCTTAATTAACACCAGATCAGTTGGTAACCCAAATTGTTGGTTCTCTGGCCATTTATTCAGAAGGCTTCCTGTTTTCCTTGCCTTTTGCTGATTTTCGCTGATTCCACAGGTATAGAATTTCTACATGTTATAATAGATAAATCTCTGATCCCGTATGCACAGATAGCATCCATTGTTTTCTTACCTCTTTGAGTTATTTACTCTCTCCAGCTGATTCAGGAGATTTTATTCCTCGTTTTCCTGATTCCTGGGACACTTTTATTGCTTTTGCGGTTCCTGAGTAGGGTGGAGTTAATAATGTTTAACACCTCAAATCAGCTACAAATACACCCAGAATAAAGAACAAGATGGCAGAAACTAACATGAGGGCATGATAGCTAATACCAGCTATTTTTGGCATTCGGGGTTGCTGTACCTTTGCTATGGAGTCTAGCTTTCATTCTGTCTGTGAAAGTTTAGAAAATTGAGTTTGGGACAGAGAAGCTTCTGCACACATTAATGCGCACTTTTCAGGGGCCAAGTTCTCCCGTTGCTATTCTGCTTTTATGAATACAGTTATTGCTATTCTGCTTTTATGATGTGGAGATTTTGACTGCATTTCTTGATTCCTCACCAATTCAAGAGACACAGTAAGTAATCTGAACATTTAATATGAAGAATACTTTGTGTAATTTATATTTCTCAAACTTTGTCTCCCAGTGGTAATATATAGATTTAGCTCCCCGAATATCATCTTCCCCTCTTAAATGTTCTTGATTCCTTTTTCTTTCTGAATGTCACCCATTAGGGCACAGGTCTAATAATTTTAACAATGCCAGTAACCACTTATCCCTTACTATGCACCAGACATAGTGCTAAGTACTTTATATATATTATCTCATTTAATCCTTATAGCAATCTTATGAGTTATTATATCTACCTACAAATGAGGAAATTGGAGCTTAGAGAGGTGAAGTGACTTGTCCAGGGACACACAGGTAGATAGTAAGTGGTAGAGTTAGAAATTGCTTCTTCAGGCCGGGTGCGGTGACTCACGCCTGTAATCCCAGCACTTTGGGAGGCCGAGGCGGGCAGATCACGAGGTCAGGAGATTGAGACCATCCTGGCTAACATGGCAAAACCTCATCTCTACTAAAAATAAAAAAAAAAGCCGGGCGTGGTGGTGGGCTCCTGTAGTCCCAGCTACTCAGGAGGCTGAGGCAGGAGAATGATGTCAACCCGGGAGGTGGAGCTTGCAGTGAGCTGAGACCGCGTCACTGTACCCCAGCCTGGGTGACAGCGAGACTCTGTCTCAAAAAAAAAAAAAAAAAAAAGAAATTGCTTCTTCGGATCAGGTTTGCTCTCTCTTACATTGCATTATTTTACTACAAAAACTTCTCCTTTTCTCTTTAATTTACCTCCCTCTTCTAGTCCCACCCCAAGTTTTCTTTCTTCTCTTTTTTCCTCTCCTTTTTTGGTAATTTCCCCTTTAGGAGTTATTTACAGTTTTGCATGTCAGACATAAATTCTCTTGGGAAAAGTATGCAGAAATAATTCACTTGTATTCTGATTTCTTATAGACAGGGATTTACTCTTAGCACTTGTTTTAAGAATAATACCAGGAGCCCTTATATTTGTATTACACTTTATAGTTTTATGAAGCATTTTTACACATTTCCTTACTTAATCCTCATAGCAGTCATGTGGTATAGGCAGTGGGGGTTATGGCTATTACACCTATTTTCAGGTAAAGAGAGGAACTCAGATTAAGTGACTTGTCTGAGATCTCAAAATAAGAGACAGAGCCTGAATTTAAACTTAGGTCTTTCGACTCTAACATAAACACTTTATTTAACACACTGGTCTTCCTTGTAGAGTAAAAGCTGCTACAAGCAAATTGTTCACTAAGGGCTCTACAAAATTAGTTGATGAGACAAGGTTTTTGCCCTTAGTGATTACAGTGCTGAAATAAATGATATAATCAATGTTCTGACTTCATTTAAGCCAATTAGGAGAGGGTAAATATCATTATAGCATGGTATTTTCTAAAGTTTTAAGCCTTGAGCTTTGTTTTGTTTTGTGAGAATTGAGAAGCTGGAATTTTATAGTTCTGCAATTTAAATCATGAAATGTTAAAAGTCCTTAATTCTTAAGTTATTGTCTATCTCATTGTGCACTCAATTGCTTACATTCTAACTAAAACAATTATGATAAAGGAATAGGGTGAAGGGAGGACAGACATAAACAGTGAAATTAAGGAACTGGGAATCCTAACAAGGGCTTGCTTGAGGTATCTTACAGTAGCACTTTTTTTTTGAGATGGAGTCTCGCTCTGTCGCCCAGGCTGGAGTGCAGTGGCGCGATCTCAGTGCACTGCAAGCTCTGCCTCCCGGGTTCATGCCATTCTCCTGCCTCAGCCTCCCGAGTAGCTGAGACCACAGGCGTCCACCACCACGCTCGGCTAATTTTTTGTATTTTTAGTAGAGATGGGGTTTCACCGTGTTAGCCAGGATGGTTTCGATCTCCTGACCTTGTGATCCGCCCGCCTCGGCCTCCCAAAGTGCTGGGATTACAGGCGTGAGCCACCATGCCCGGCCTACAAAAGCACTTTTGTAGAAAATTGAATATGATCCTTAAAAGAATGGATAAGCTGCAAGTAGTATTCACTTCTGGAAAGTGATAATGTTTGAGAGCTCAGACAGCTTATTTAATGATCCATTTTTGACATACTATCTTGTACTAGTGTCTGTTTTATTAAATTTAATTTTTACTAGCAGTGTTCATTTTTACTTAGTTAAGTGTCTACCCACTGACCTGCTCCCATTGTGGAAACACCACACCGTGTTTGCCCCTTATGACTTTTCTGTATTTGGCAGCAGAAGCTGGTTGCTCAGTTTATTGTAGTACTAGGGAGTTGCCCTTTGTTGTGTTTTTTACAATAGTGATCCATTTCATTTGGACATTTTCAGATCTGGTTGAGGATGTTCTCCATATGTCGACCCTTATCTAGACAAACAGAATAGACTTTTTCTATTTTTGTGGCTAGAGTGGAAAATTTTAGTACTGAATTGCATGTATATGACCCATTGATATTCTTAATACTGGCAAATCCTAAAGGAATCACAGACTCATAGTATTTTAGTGAGGTTAATCATCATAATTCATTATTTATCAGCTGTTTGCAGGGCACTGTGTTAGGTACCATGGCAAAATAGAGACAAATAGATGTTTGGCCCTCCATTTAGAAAAGTCCAATCCAGTAAGAGGTATAATGTATGGGTACAAGTGACTGTAATTCAAACAGAAAGTGATAACGGAGTAACAGGGTACTGTGGGAGCAGAGGAAAGAGAGATTGCTTCTGGCTGTAGAGATTAGGAAAGCTTCCTATATGAAGTGAAATATGAATTGACCATTTCAGAGTGAAGGACATGCCACGCAGAGGGATTAGCATAAATTGAGTGTATCTGTACAGCACATGGTAAATTCTGTTAATTATCTACTTCTCTTTCTGCTCTATTGGATTTGAACCCTTTGAACTTAGAGAATTGATGTTTTCCAGCTTTTCATTCTCTACTTCACCACCTGCTCAACTCGGTACGTTGATTACTTAGAGTTGTAAGTGGCAGTAGTGTATATGGAGTGAATTCAAGGAAAGAGAGTCCAGAAATGGGAAGACCAGTGAAGAGACAAATAATCTAGGTGATAATAATGAAGTTCTAAACTAGGTGAGATTGGGAAGGAGATACTTGCATAGATGGGTCTCTCCTTTCTAGTGAAAGAACCTAGGCAGTTCTTTCACTGTGAATTGTACATAAAGTACACACCGTGTGCCAGGAGATATGGAAAGGGAAAGACACGGTGTTCCCTCAGAAGCCAGGCAGGTGACTGGAGGGCTACATTCACAGGGGTAGAAATAGCTGCAATCAGGCATAGCAGCTGTCAGGAAAGAGCAGTGAGAGGCACACCTAAGGGAGAGGGGCACCTACTTGGGATAGTGAGAGAAGCTTTCCAAGGATGTGTGAGTGTTTGAGCTTAGACTTGAAGGGTGAGGAGGAGTGTTTCAGGCCGAGAAGCCTCAGGTGGGTATTATCACATAGTGATGTAAGACACGAAGCATATTAGGGGGCCACAGGAACCGGAATTGTTGCTGTGATGCTGGACAGGAGCAATGAACTTTTATTTGCTGTGTATTTATGTTTATCCAGCTTTAGCACTCTGAGCTTTTGTAAGAAAGTGTTTCTGTTGCCTCTAGTAGCCTATTGGAAGCACCTCTTCTGTGCTTCCCACTCCCAACATGGAGTGCAGTGCCGGTGATAAATTGTCTCTTGCTTCCATTTTGTGAAATTAAACAGAAAAAGTAAAGATACCATCAGCCAGAGAGATAAAGAGAAAAGTAAATCCACTAAAATCCTTTTCTTTGATGAAGCCTAGAACCACCGAGGTTGTTGTATAAAGAGAATGCTGCATCAAAGCACAGCTTCAAGAGCACCTGACTTGAGGGAGGGGATTGTGGTAGGAACGTGATTATTTACCTTTCCCATAGGGTTTTATGGAACTCTTAAACATTACCCAAGACTATAATACCTAATACTGAAGTCCTTTTATTCTAGTTCTAGCCTTGATTCTTTTCCTCTTCTCTACTCTAAGCCTTATTATTTTTAAAAAGTAACACAGTTTAATAACTAACATGACCCTAAACTTCAGATGGTGTCAAACATCATCTCCGGTCCTCCTCTATCCTTGTTTGGTCATTCAGAGACCTGTATGTGCAAATCGTTATTATAAACTTTGTATGTATAATCTACATTAGATTGCTAGAGCTAAAAAGCACTACAGATTTCTTTTTTACATAGATTTACTTTCTACAGTGATTATTTTTTTTCTGTCCTTTGGATTGGACCACTGAAACAGAATATAAAGTTGTTTTCTAAGGACAACCAAAAAGTTAATGGTAGTCTCTAATTCAAATTATATCCATTGTATTTCTAGGCTAGGGGTTGGCAGCTGTGTTGGCTTTAGTGCCGTTACTGGTAATACTAAAAGATTATGGGCACTCTCAGGAGGAAAGTGAAAGGAACAGGAGGAGAAAACGCAGGCTTGCGGGGTGGTGGGGAAGGCATAGAGAGGGGACAGGAGAAAAAGTACATATGGTTGAAAGAGGTCAAGTACCTCTCACACCTGTTCCAGGTACCAGTTGGTGGGACCACTGCCATATTTAAGGATTAAGTTGAACTCCCAGCAGTCCTGTCTGAAAATACTCTGGTTGTATTTTTATGCCAAAAATGGCAGTTTGTTTTAATCAAACATTTCTGGATTTAATTTTTAAAATTGTGTATGGACCAGTGTCTATTTTTAGAATTGAGCAGAAAAGGAGACAGAAATCAACATACTTTAAATAGCAATGAAAATTATAAGCACATTTCTGAAATGTAGTTAAAGCTTTAAGATCTAAATCCATAGATTAGCCCCATTGTATAGCCCAATTCAGGCACAAGGTGGCAGAAAGTAAAGGGATGAATGACTGGGACCATGTGTTTGAATTTTTACTGTAGTAAAACTGCATTTTCATACTAACCAAGAGTGTAACTGGACCCACAGAAGGAAAAATAGGGCTAAGAAATTAGAGCCTGTGCTTTCCTGTACAAGTAAACCAAGTACTCTCTCCCTTTCAGAAAACATTATCAAACAACAAAAAATTTATTTTTTTAGAACTTACACAAAATATTGGACTGACAAAGCCAAAAACAAAAATACTTAAGATTTTAGCTTTTAATAGTGGTGAAAAGTTAATTCTCAGATTGTAAGAAATACTGTGTTGAATTGAAGTTTTTGATTGATTTTCAGAGTTGAAAGATGCATTAGAGGTCATCTAGTCCAACTCTGTTGTGAATTCCCTGTACATCATCTCCAACAAGTGGATGTTTAGTCTTTGCCTAAATATTTAAGTTCCTTGCCTAAAGACAAGGAACTTAACAGATCATGAGATAGCTAACTTTCATTCCCTTAAATGGTTAATGTGCTCTTTTGTCCCCAGTCCTCTTCTCACTCCCTGCACTGTGAGTGTGGGTGATCTCATATGCTCTGATATCTTCAATAACTTCTCTGCAATGATGACTTCCAAACCGGTATATCTTGCTCAGGTCCCCATCCTGATCTTGAGACCCCACTGTCCATCTGTCTTCTAGATATCACCACCTTTGGTGTGTTCCACGGATAACTTGGATTCTGCTCGCCCAGAGCTGACTTTATCTTCTCCCTTCCCAGAGCCATTCTTGTGCTCCTTAGCTTTCCCAGTGCATGGTGGTGTTCTCTATTTGGTTCTTAAGCTGTAAACCTGGAAATCGCCCTTGACTCGTCCTCCTTGTGTATGACTGACATCTAGTCATTTTTTAGGTCTTCCTTAACTATGTCTTGAACTCTGCCTTTGCTCTTCCTCCAGTGCCAGAATATTCATTCAGGTGCCCAATGATTGAACTAGCCGTCTTTCCCTGCTACCAGTCTTGCCTTCTTTCAGTCTGTCTTCCATGTGGCTGCCACAATGACTGTCCTAAACTTGAATCTGATTATGTAACTTTCATCCTTAAAATTTCTAGTGACTCCCCATGGCCTCTTCCAGGCTCCTTAGTGTGACACATGAGTTCCTTTTTAGTTTTCCAGCCTTATCTTCCATCACTCCCCTACTCACCTCTCCAACCACATTGAACCACTAGGTTTCTCATACCTTCTGTCTCACACACTACTTTCTGGAATGCCCTTTCCTATACTTTTTGGGTAATTCCTGTGCTTTCTTTGGTATTCGGCTTAGGCATCTCTTTCAGGGAGGCCTGCCTTGACCTCTTACCTCCGGCAGGGTTAGGTACCTCTCCTAGGCTTTCTGACAGTGTCTAGTATGTATTTCTTTTATGTTTTTTAAATATCCTAACTACAGTAAGAGGTAATAATGTTGGGCATTGACTATATGTCAAAACTTAATGAGCATTTGCTATGTGCCAAGCATAGGACAGTGCTAACTGTAAAGTGTTTCCTTGTATAATTTTCAACTGGTTCTTATCTCAGAATTAGAGATAATTTTATGTCACTGCAAGAGTAATATTTGAAGGTGGCTATCTAACATCTGCTCTCTTTCAGGCTAAGTATCTTCACTGAATTTGTTCAAATATGGATTTCAGACCTCTTGCCTTCCTGGTCACTCCCCTCCATGTGTTTTATTTTGTTTTCTCTCTTAAAATATGTGGTTCCATTTTACATCAAATAGAGTTGTCATAAAGGAACATTAGGGCTTCTCAGATGGGTAGAAGCTGGATATGGATTGTCATATTTAAGGTACAGACCTCACTTACCTAGGTCCTTAGCTGTGAACATTTTTCTGAACATTTTCCAGAAGTCACCAGAATTATGGGAGTTTACTTATAGTTAGCAAGTGATGGAGAGACTGACATAAAACCAAGAATGCCAGTTAGTGAATTTATTAATATAACTGTGAGTGGAACAGAAGCTTATAGTTTGGTGAGCACACTCTCATCACTATAGGAGAATCTACAGGGGAAGCCAGCCCATCTAATCAAATGGGTAATCTTAATGGGGAGTGTCACTAAGTCAGGATAACCCGATGGAGAGTCTTTATAAGGATGCAGCTGTCCAGCGCTGCTCTGGGGATATAGTCAGTGTGCTTTTACCTCAGGCAGTGTTGGGGGCACATAGGCAAAGTCTTCCTTATTATACTCCCGCTCCCCCCCACTACCCCAGATTAATATAACCTCCTTCTGTCAACATAGTTGACAAGGTTTCAGCTTTCTTAATTCACATTCCAATCCTGTCTCCCAGAAACTATACCCTACTCACTTTTGACCAGGCTTGGGTATCCCCAGCCCTTTTCAGTCACACATTTTCTTGGAATTACTTACAGTGATGGCTAAATTCCATCACTCTATTTGATTCAGGCTGGTGTTACTCCCAGAGGATGACTTACTTTTCAAATTATGAGGACATTTATTTTGCCCTTTGTATGACTATAGGGCATCACTAAATATTGAATAACTTCTCCAGATATGAACCAACTAATACAGTGTAGAGTATGGCATTCACCTTCCTTGTGCATGACTTTATTTATATGTGTCAACTCAACCCAAGATTAAGATTGTATAAATTTTAGGGGCAGCCATTTCACAGTTTAATTTATGTCAAGCTTTTTTTTTTTTTTTTTTTTTTTAAGTGGAGTCTTGCTGTGTTGTCCAGGCTGGAGTGCAGTGGCACAGTCTTAGCTCACTGCAACCTCTGCCTCCTGGGTTCAAGTGATTCTCCTGCCTCAGCCTCCCCAGTTGCTGGGATGATAGGCAAGTGCCACCATGCCCAGCTAATTTTTGTATTTTTAGATGGGGTTTCACCACTTTGGCTAGGCTGGTCTCGAATTCCTGACCTCAAGTGATCCACCCACCTCTGCCTCCCAAAGTGTTGGGATTACAGGCATGAGCCACCATGCCCGGCCTATGTCAAGCTTTTATTTGAAAAAACTCTTCGGTTCTTTTTTTTAAAATGTAATTTAAAAAATATTTTAATAGAGACAGGATTTCGCTATATTGCCTAGGCTGTTCTCGAACTCCTGGGCTTAAGCAATTCTCCTGCTTTGGCTTCCCAAGGTGCTGGGATAGTTGCCTTTTTGTGTGTGTGTTTTGAGATGGAGTCTCACTTTGTCACCCAGGCTGGAGTGCAGTGGCATGATCTCAGCTCACTGCAACTAACTTCTACCTCCTGGGTTCAAGTGATTCTCCTGTCTCAGCCTCCCAAGTAGCTGGGATTACAGGTCCCTGCTTCCATGCCCAGCTAATTTTTGTATTTTTAGTAGAGATGGGGTTTCACCATGTTGGCCAGGCTGGTCTCGAACTCCTGACCTCAGGTGATGTGCCTGCCTCGGCCTCCCAAAATGCTGGGATTACAGGCGTGAGCCCCTGCGCCTGGCCTGGTTGCTTTTTGATGTATACAACAGTTTTCACAATTTATATTTAGCATTTGATTTTTTTTAACCCAAATATAATTCTTTACGTTTTCTCTATTAAATTTTATTTGTTAATGTTAATATTCTGTTAAAATTGTTTTAGATCTGACTCTGCTGTCCGTTTTTTCATTATTCTCTCCAGGCTCTGGTCATCCCTACATTTTGATAAGGATGTTGGAAAAACTTTTATCCAGATCATTGGTAACACTATTGCCTAAGCCCAGTGAATATTGCAGAACTTATTTATGAGCATTCTGAGTTTTGTTATTTAATTGGTTATGTATACGTGTTACTCAGCCCGTCTCTCTTTTCCTTTCAGAAAGAATTGGAGAGTGGAGCTTGTTAAATACCTTTCAGAGCATCACATAGATTTGTCTTATAGCTTTGCCAACAAAAGAAATAAAGTTACTTGGCAAGACTTGTTCTTCCTGAACCTACACTGATTCTCGGTGATTGCCCATCTTTGTCTATTCAGAAACTGTTTTATAATCATCTAGGATTTTCTTCGGGCTGAATGATAAACACAGAGTTCATCTTTTGCTATGTTCATTTTCTTTTGTTATGTTTGTGTTTTTTCCTCACTCTGAAAGGTGGAGTACTTTGTCTCCTGTCTTAACCTCTTTGGTCTTCCTGACTTGTTAAAGAGTTATTGTAGCATTCAGCAAAATTCCCATGCAGGCCCACAGTAGACAACTGGTCAAGTCAGATTTGCAGTGTGTCGGGGGCAGGTCTTTTATGGCCGCTTCACGTGTCATGGGCATCAGTTCTTTCATCCTAACGCGCCGCTTTTTGCTGTCGTTCTCCTAGACTGAGAAGAGGGGCAGGGATTGAGTGATGGATACTGGACTGGAAGTTCTCTTTTATAAAATAGGCGTCATAACTACCTCTCCAGGTAAAAATATGTAAAAGGTCTTTGTAAACTCTGAGGGGGTATTCAAGTGTAGAATTTTTAAAAAGCAAAATAGAAGTGAAGGATTTCTTTCCCTTTTTTTTTTTTTCCTGACATGTATTAACTACACCATTTACCTTAACCAACATACTCAGCCTTTTGTGTATACCAGGCCTTTTGTAAACTTTCTCTTCCAGACATAAATTCAAAAGTCCCTTTTGTAGCCCTTAATGATTTTCTTAAGTTCAGCTCATTGTGGACATTTTACTTCCTGATACCATCCTGTGTTTCTTTTATAGGCATCCATGTTATGTGTCCCTCCTTTCTTTTTCTGTGTCTTTGAAAATCTGAGTTCATTGAAGAGCTCTTTGTGCAGCCAGTCTTTTCAGAATCTTCCCATTTTCTGTCATTAATATCCTTTGCAGTTTATAGCCAGAACTCTGTTTCTTATACCAAGTTTTAATCTTTTTGTTGTGACTAGAAGAAAGAGGATAGGAGCAATACTGGTTTTATGTCAGTCTGTCCATCACTTGTTTGGTTATACAAGTGCCCCACCACCACCACCACCATGTTTTTCTGACTCATTCTCCTTCTTTGACTCTTTTTTTCATCTTTCTTTTCTGGATTCTTCTTGTGATATAACTAGGAATTATTCTAAAGCTCACCAGTTTCAGTCTGGTACTTTATCAGATCATGTATAGATATGGAACATTTCCCTTGTTATTCTTTTAAATTCATTTTCAATTTATAATTTACTTCCAACAGAACAGAATGACACTGTCTTCAGGGCAATAATCATGTTTGCCTTCCTTTGTATTTTTCTCATAACACCTAGTAAAAGGTAGGTATTTAATACAAGAGAGCATTTAGTGAAAGGGAGCCTAATAAGTGTGAATTCTTATGGGCATAATTCAGGAGTAATCCAAAGTCCTTACTGTCTTTGCGGGGTTTTACATGTTCTTGCCTCTGTCACCTCTCTGAACTCTTCTTACCACTCACCCTCACTCTCTCTGTGCCATACTGAACCCCTTGCTGTTTCTTATTGCATACCTCTGCTTCAGGGCCTTTGCACTTACCATACGTGCTGTGTGGTACCCTTCTCCCTTCAGATTTCTAAATCATTCTTTTTCATCTCATTCAAGCCTCCTTCTCAATGAAACCTCTTCTGATGACCTTATTTAAAATTGTAATGCCTCTCCCAGCCCCTATACTTTCTTTCCATCCCCTCGCCCCACTAGAATATAAGATCCATAAGGGCTGGTATTTTGTGTTATTTGTATTTTTATAAGGTGCCAGGAACAGTATCTGGCACATAGTGGATGCTCAGTAAATATTTATTGAATTAATTAATCAAGGCTAGTTTAACTAGACTTCTGTTCTTGAGAGCTTCCTAAAACAGATGACTCATCTTTCTTTTTTGAGTTTCAGGCAGGATTTACTTTTCTTTTCCTTTCTCTGAACATTTTGTAATTTTTGTTGCCTAATTGTGTCCCATGTTTCCATTCCCAGCTATTGTAACAAACTTGAAAATTCCATGGTAAATTGCTCTCCAGTTTCCCAGTACTTCCATTTATCATCGAATTTCTTCCCAGTGGTCACATTCACATCCAGAATATTTCTTTTCCTATTTGAGAGGTGGAAGGGTTAGCAAGGCATTTATCAGAGACATTGATTTTAGCTGTGGGAGAATTCTAGCGGCTATCCCAAAAGTTGAAGTCCCCATCACAGCTTATTTGTGTCAGCCTCAGTCTCTAGAATACCAGCAATTCTTTATGCTTCTAGTTTCCTTGCTTTTGCCCTATTCTAGTGCAGAGTCCCATTTCATCAAATCTCAGTGATGCTTAATAGTATCATATTAACTTATTTGTAAATTGTCAGTTTTCTTTCTTTGTTTAATACACATATTCTGGGCATGGGTTTCCACAGACCTGAGACCACTTTGTTGCTAACACTTTTCCCATTTGTTTTTCTGCAACAAATAATTGACCCAAGCTTTCCCATTATTTTCAGTTTTCTTTTTCAGAGCATGCCCAGCCAGCTTCTTTCATTGTTACAGTAATATCTGAACTTTTTCTATCTCTTCTTCCATTTTCAGCTTAAGGTCTACTTGATCAGTTAATCAAAATTACATAGTAATTAGAAAAAGCTCAAGATCCATCACCATTATAACTGTGTGACCTGAAACAAATTTCTTAAGTTCTTCTCTAAATTTGTTTTAGTATCTGTAAAATGGGGAGTGGGGAGCAGTAATGCCTGCTTCTTGAGTCATTAATCCTTGCTTTCAGAATTGAGTGATATGAAGATGATGATGATAAACTTTTATGTAGGGTTTACTATTTGCCAGATGTTGTTTTAAAAGCCTTACATATTATTAACTAATACAGTATATATGGTATACAGTTCTGTTTATTAGCATATGCATGGCACGTGGAAACAGTCAGTAAATGTTAGTTTTTATTAGCAGCAGCGGCAGCAGATCTCTGGGTAAACATTCTTTTCTTAGTTTTTGCAAGGTATACTTCCTCACCAGTGAAAAGTCTGTTATAGATGATTGTATGCTATGGTATGAATCAGACATTTGTGTACCATTTGTACCATTTTTGACACTATTCATTTGCTATAAGAAACCACAGAAATCTCACAATAGTCCCTTCTCTTAAAAGATTATATTTTAGGATTAGAGCCCAGACAATAATAATGCCATTATTGAGAAGCCAGCCATTACACACTGAAACTAAATACAAATTATGTCTTTAAAGTAAAATTTCAACTTTTAAAAATAGAAATTTTATTGAAAATTAGTTTTTATATTTACATTTAGTAAAATCCATATATTTTTCACTGATTCAGTACAAAATGTTTAAATCAAAATACCTATTGAGAAAGCACTATAGAAACTTTGCTAGGTATTAAGGTTAAAAATCCTAAAACATTACATTTTCCATGGCAGAAAACTGATAAAATCATTGAGTAGTCAATTTCTGAAATGTTTCTTAATTTTAGAATAATATGGGTAAACAGCCAGGTGCGGTGGCTCACGCCTGTAATCCCAGTGACTCAGGAGGCTGAGGTGGAAGGATCACGCGAGGCCAGGAGTTTAAGGCTGCAGTGAGCTATGATGGCACCACTGCACTCCAGCCTGGGTGATGGAGTGGGACTCTATCTCTAATTAAAAAAGAATAATATGGATAAATGTATTTAAAGTACACTAAGAATAAAACAAAATGTTTGTTATATGTAGACTCTGAGTTTTTTTTTTTTTGAGGCAGAGTCTTACTTTGTTGCCCAGGCTGGAACGCAGTGCTGGGATCCCAGCTCACTGCAATCTCAGCCTCCCGGGTTCAAGCGATTCTCCCATTTCAGCCTCCCGAGTAGCTGGGATTACAGGCATGCACCACCATGCCTGGCTAATTTTGTATTTTTAGTAGAGATGGGGTTTTGCCACGTTGGCCAGGCTGATCTCGAACTCTTGACCTCAGGTGACCCACCCGCCTTGGCCTCCCAAAGTGCTGGGATTACAGGCGTGAGTCACTCTGCCCGGCCAAAACTCCGTTTTGACAGAACACTTTGTGTCTCTCTCACCTTGTATTTAGAAAAGTTAGAAAATAAAGGATAATGTATATAGAAAGCTTTTTGAAGACTCTTAAGAAGTTCATAAATATGGGCACTACAACTATGCATATGAAAATATTTCCTATCAGTTGGCAGTTACCACCTCTTATAGTGGCATGGAACCTCTTGAGTTAAACCAAGGCTCAGTGAGATTTGGCGATTTAGGTAGTATCATTTTATGAACAAGCAGGTCTTTTATTTTATTATACTTCTCTTTGACATTCACTCCAGTTAAAGAACTCTTTCAAAAGACCTCATGCCTGGTCTCACGGAGATTCAAACCTGTTTGAGTCCTTCCTTATTATCCCCTTGGAAGATGCTTTGAGGACCCCAGTGATGAATCCCAAGAACTCTGTCTCCATTATCCCCAGTATAGGGCACCTCATCACTCTGGTGTTATCCCTAAAGGGCCTTCATAATAATGTGCTTAAAGAGTCCCCTATTATGTCCTTTAGGATGGAGCTTGACTTGCCCAAATTGCTGTGTACAAGTTAAAGAGAGGCTGGAACTGAAGTTGGTCATTTCTCACTGGATCAGTCAATAAGATTTGAGTACTTTCTGTGTGCTCTGCATCATTCTGAGTACTTTGGGGGACAGAATAAGGCGTGGCTCCTGCCTTCAAGGAGTATGGAATTTAATAGAAGATGACAACATACATGACTGTAAATCTATCTACATGAGAGTGCCTAATTGTGAGATTCCTAATAAACGGCAAGACATGTTCTGAAAACGTGAAACATAAATGAGGTTGAAGAAATTGTGAAAAGTTTAGCAGAGGAGGAATAATTCGTCAGGTTCTTTAAATACAAGTAAAGGGGAAAGGAAGGACCATTTTTAAGTTTAGATATTCCAAGGGTTAGTCTTGTTGATGAGGGAGGAGACTGGTGAATAGTGGAAAATAAAGTTAAATAGCTAGGGTGGGGCCAAATTATGGATTTTAATAAAAGCCAGGCATAGAAATTTAGATTGGGGTGGTAGGAAAAGGAAGGCTTTAAAAGTTTTTGAGCCAATGAATGACATCATACAAGTTCTATGTAAAGAGCAATGATTTCAGGATGGGAGAGAATGGCATCAGGAAGACCCACTTGAATGCTGGTAAGTAATGTTACTAACAGTGCCATTAGTAACATTAATGTTACTAGGGCCTGGACTGATATGCTGATGGAAGTGAGAATGAAGAATAAGGTGGGATGAAAGAGCTTTTGACAAGAGTTTTTTAATAAACCTGAAATGGGAACAAGAGAGATTAACTAAGTCTGCTTGCCATGGACAGCAATGGGGTTGCTAGAAGATTAGCTGTGGGGAAAAAGTTATGCATTTACCTTTGGGCATAATTAAGTGCAATTGACTCTCCATATTCATGGGTTCTGCATCCACTGAATCAAACAACTGTGGAACAAAATTGTCAGAAAAAACAATACAACAATAAAAAATGATACAAATAAAAAACAACATGGTATACCAACTATTTACATAGCATTTACATCATATTAAGTATTAGAAGTAATCTAGAGATGATTTAAAGTATATAGAAGGATGTGTGTAGGTTATATGCAAATACTACACTATATTATACCAGTAACTTGAGCATCCATGGATTTTGGTATACAAGAGGGATCCTGGAACCAATTCCCCATGCATATCAAAGGATGACTGTATGAGTTATCTGTAAAAAAATGTTTTGGTTGAAATGTTTAGAAAACAGCTAGAAATATAAGATTGGCCGTTGGATGACAAAAAAATAGGACTAGGAAATTCAGGTATGCTAGTCTTTTCGAGTATTGCTTAAAGCCATGGGAAAAGAGCTCTCTGTGAGTTCCAAGACAGATGCAAGGACTGGCATTCATGCACAGCTTCTAATAGATAAATCTGAAGAGTTCTTAGTATGCATGTTGACTGAAATTACTTTAGAAGTAATTTTTCTCCTGGTGATAAAAGGCATGTAACGCTATTTTAGGAAATTGAAAAATGCAAAAAGGTATGAAGAAAAAGAAAAGATAATCATTAATAGTACTTTAGTAAACAAGATTTGACTAAAGATATGACTTTCCTTCTGCTTGTTTTCTTATGCATATAAAGGGATAGGAAATATGTATGTATGTATGTGTGTGTATAGGATCATGCAGTATATATAGCTTGCTTCTTTTTCCATCATGATAATTTTCCCATGTCATGAATTACGGCTTGCAAGTGCTATTCTTAAAGGGCTGCATTATTTTTCATTATTTGGATTTATTGTTATTTAATTGGAGCTCTATTGAACATTGATTGCTTCCAAAATTTTTTGCTCATATTAATATATTGTAATAAACTTCTGTGAAACACATACTCTTCACCTGCTACTTACCTATGACTTCTGTAAGCAGAGACTTCTGTATCCCCAGGACCTAGAAGGTTACCTGGACATAGTAGTTGCTTAATTTAAAAAAAATTATTGACTGAATGAAAGAAGACTATTAAATGTTCAGTTCTTCTGTTTTTATTCTGATTCCCTGTGTATCCAGGGGCCTCTTATTTGGCTGCATGTATGAGCTTGGCTGTAATGAAAGTATTGGCCGTGTATGACCATAAACAGGCATTCCTATTTCTGCCACAGTTATATTTGTCATTCTGTATTAATACATCTGTATCCTGATTTCTGTTGAAGCGTGGTTAATTTTGTTTGCTTCTAAGCAATGTAGCTACCCTATTGGTGCTGATAAAAATAAATTTCTGAACCTATAAGACTGAGGATTGGGCCTAGGTTGTGGTAAATTGGCAAGATAATGGATGCTACCCTGTCAAGAGCCCTCTGAAGAGAAAAGTCTGCCACCCTTCACCAGGTAGAAACTCCTGGCAGTGCCACGTTTTCCAGTTTGACTCCCTGTGATACCCTGAAAAGACAGATGTTTGACTCTTTCCAAATAACATTTTAACATATTTTAAGACGCAAAGGCATTGTGTCAGACTTTTTTCTTAAGAATATATTCCATTGCCACTCAGAAGTTAGCTTCCAAAAGAAATAAGTGTGTGCAAAGGTTTTTGATAGTGGTGTAGAGAAGTTTTTAAAATAAATGTGCATCTTTTCCTATGGTAATAAAAGCACATTATGAAGAATTTTTTAGGTCCAGTTCACAGATTCCCTGTGCCTGGGGAAAACTTTAGTAGAAAATTAGATAATTTGTAATTTGATTAGGGGAAGTCTAATGGAAAAACTTTAACTGAGCGATCCAATTTGAAACATGAATATCTGTGCTGGAAGCTTCTATTGAACTTTACTTAAGTCACATCTAAGACCCTCTGCCTGTCAGTCCACCATTACCCTAACAATGGTAGAAATTCTTTATATGACACCTAGATCTTTTTTTGTTGCATTTTTAAGCTGTGTAGGAAACACATTGCCCACATGTTCATACAACACAGAGTGATTATCCACTTAGTTCCTAAAAAGTTGTATTTGGTTATGGGGTTTGATCCCACTTGTCCAGGATTTAGGTCAGCTACTGAAGATTAGGATATCTGGGTACCTCTTACTGGAGAATCCATTCCTATTTTCATTTCATTCCTGGGGGCAATATTCAATCTGGTGTGGCCCTCTGTGTTATAAAATGTTTCCCAGATTGTGTTTATCTGAAATACAAATCCAAGAAGCAGCATGGTGTTAATTGCCGTGTAAAAAAGATTCCAGAGTCAAGAGCTTGAGAAGTTCTGTTCCTTCATAGATTCAGTTGTTTAAGCCAGCATTTTTCAAACATATTTTACTCCTAGAACCTGTTTTTCCTCAGACATATTTAAGAAAAAAGCGTTTTGTAGAACACATTTGCACAAATGATACTTTGACTCAATTTTACAGTTTCGGGATTTTGTTTCTGTTGCAGGTTTTAAGTTTTTCTTTTATAAATAGTTACTTTCCTAGTCTGAAATCTATACATTGTTTCAGTAATTAATTCATTATGTAAATTTGCCCATCATTCATCTAAAGGGAATAAACGTTAAATTGTTTTTTTAAATTTTGACTTGTGTCACATATGAGAATATAAAGTATATCTGTACAATAAAGGAAAATGAAACACCAAAGTATCTACCTCAGGTTAAGAAGCAGAACTTGGCTGGGCTTGGTGGCTCACGCCTGTAATCCCAGCACTTTGGGAGGCAGAAGTGGGAAGATCACTTGAAGCCAGTTGGAGACCAGCTTGTTCAATAAAGGAAGACCTCATTTCTAACAACAACCACAACAACAAAAACTTAGCCAGGCACGGTGGCAAATGCTTATAGTCCCAGCTACTGGTGCAGCCTCGAACTCCAGGTCTCAAGCCATCTTCCCACCTCAGCCTCATGTTCTAGTGAACATTGTTATGCAGTGTCTCCTATTCTACATGTGCAGGAGTATTTTTACAGTATGTACCTGGAGTGGAATTGCTTGGTCATTGGGCATGTGTGTGTTCAGCTCTATTGAGTGGCATCAAACTGTTCTCCAAAGCAGCTGTACTAATCTATACCCTCACCAGCGGTGAATAGTCTTCCCATTGTTCTTCCTCAGTGAAACTAGATGTTCACAGCCTTTTAGGTTTTTGCTAGAGTATGAAGTGATATCTCTTTGGAGTTTTAATGTTTATTTCCCTGATTAGAATTGTAGTTGAGCATCTTTTATTATGTTTATGGGCCATTTATGTTTTCTGTTCTGTGAAATTCCTATTCGGGTTTTTTGCTCATTTTAAATTTTGTTGTTTGTGTTTTTCTTATATAGGAATTCTTCATGCATTCAAGATGCATGTATATTATTCAGAATAGTACCTGAGACATAGAAACAACTTTGTAAGAATAGCTATCATTGTATTACCGTTGTATTTAATCCTTTGTTTTTATGTGTTTCAATTATCTTCTGCTAGTTTGTGGCTTATTTTTCATTCTGTGATGCTAATTTTTTTTTTAAATTATACTTTAAGTTTTAGGGTACATGTGCACAATGTGCAGGTTAGTTACATATGTATACATGTGCCCAATGTGCAGGTTAGTTACATATGTATACATGTGCCATGTTGGTGTGCTGCACCCATTAACTTGTCATTTAGCATTAGTTATATCTCCTAATGCTATCCGCCCTCCCAACCCCACAACAGTCCCCAGAGTGTGATGTTCCCCTTCCTGTGTCCATGTGTTCTCATTGTTCAATTCCCACCTATGAGTGAGAACATGCGGTGTTTGTTTTTTTGTCCTTGCGATAGTTTGCTGAGAATGATGGTTTCCAGCTTCATCCATGTCCCTACAAAGGACATGAACTCATCATTTTTTATGGCTGCCTAGTATTCCATGGTGTATATTTGCCACATTTTCTTAATCCAGTCTATCGTTGTTGGACATTTGGCTTGGTTCCAAGTCTTTGCTATTGTGAATAGTGCCGCAATAAACATACGTGTGCGTGTGTCTTTAAAGCAGCATGATTTATAATCCTTTGGGTATATACCCAGTAATGGGATTGCTGGGTCAAATGGTATTTCTAGTTCTAGATCCCTGAGGAATCGCCACACTGTCTTCCACAATGGTTGAACTAGTTTACAGTCCCACCAACAGTGTAAAAGTGTTCCTATTTCTCCACATCCTCTCCAGCACCTGTTGTTTCCTGACTTTTTAATGATCGCCGTTGTAACTGCTGTGAGATGGTATCTCATTGTGGTTTTGATTTGCATTTCTCTGATGGCCAGTGATGATGAGCATTTTTTCATGTGTCTTGGCTGCATAAATGTCTTCTTTTGAGAAGTGTCTATTCATATCCTTCACCCACTTTTTGATGGGGTTGTTTGTTTTTTTCTTGTAAATTTGTTTGAGTTCATTGTAGATTCTGGATATTAGCCTTTTGTCAGATGAGTAGATTGCAAAAATTTTCTCCCATTCTGTAGGTTGCCTGTTCACTCTGATGGTAGTTTCTTTTGCTGTGCAGAAGCTCTTTAGTTGAATTAGATCCCATTTGTCAATTTTGGCTTTTGTTGCCATTGCTTTTGATGTTTTAGACATGAAGTCCTTGCCCATGCCTGTGTCCTTAATGGTATTGCCTAGGTTTTCTTCTAGGGTTTTTATGGTCTTAGGTCTAACATTTAAGTCTTTAATCCATCTTGAATTAATTTTTGTATAAGGTGTAAGGAAGGGATCCAGTTTCAGCTTTCTCCATATGGCTAGCCAGTTTTCCCAGCACCATTTATTAAATAGGGAATCCTTTCCCCATTTCTTGTTTATGTCAGGCTTGTCAAAGATCAGATGATTGTAGATATGCGGCATTATTTCTGAGGGCTCTGTTCTGTTCCATTGGTCTATATCTCTGTTTTGGTACCAGTACCATGCTATTTTGGTTACTGTAGCCTTGTAGTATAGTTTGAAGTCAGGTAGTGTGATGCCTCCAGCTTTGTTCTTTTGGCTTAGGATTGACTTGGCAATGCAGGCTCTTTTTTGGTTCCATATGAACTTTAAAGTAGTTTTTTCCATTTTATTATTTCAAAAATACACAATCTTGAGTAGTCTACATGTTCATAACCGTGACATAGTCATGTTGCATATGTTCTGTGTCATAACCCAGAACTTTCTTTTTTTTTTTTTTTGAGATGGAGTTTTGCTTTTGTCACCCAGGCTGCAGTGTAATGGCGTGATCTTGGCTCACTGCAACCTTTGCCTCCTGGGTTCAAGTGATTCTCCTGCCTCAGCCTCCCGAGTAGCTGGGATTACAGGCACCCGCCACCATGCCCGGCTAATTTTTGTATTTTTAGTAGAGACGTTATTTCGCCATGTTGGCCAGGCTGGTCTCGAAATCCTGACCTCAGGTTATCCGCCCACCTTGGCCTCCCAAAGTGTTGAGATTACAGGCATGAGCAGCTGCACCCGGCTAACTTTCAATCTTAAGTACCATTTTTTGCTGCTGTTTCTTTTTTTGAACCCCAGGAAAAAATTAACTCGTTTAATCCCCTATTCAAGCTGCTACAATTTTATTTTCAGTGTTGCGCCTGGTTGTAGATGCATTTGTCTCTCCAAATGTACTGTGATTATTTCGAAGGCAAAACATTTTTGGCATTGTGATTTCAAAAGTTTAATCTTAAGACTTTAGGAGCTACCTGAAATCTGCAACAATTGCCTATAAGAGACCCAAATGAATCTTTTTTTATTTTTTAGTTTGGAGACATTGTCTCCATCACCCAGGCTGGAGGGCAGTCGTGTGATCATGGCTCACTGTAACCTCTACCTCCCAGGCGCAGGCGATCCTCCCACCTCAGGCTGCCAAGTAGCTGGGTCTACCAGTGTGCCCCCACACCCAGCTGATTGATTCTTATTTAGTTATTTATTTATTTTGAATCTCTCTGTGTCGTCCAGGCTGGAGTACAGTGGCGTGATCTCAGCTCACTGCAACCTCCGCCTCCTGGATTTAAGCAATTATCTTGCCTCAGCCTCCCAAGTAGCAGGGATTACAGGTGTACGCCACCACGCCCAGCTAATTTTTGTATTTTTAGTAGAGATGGGGTTTCACCATGTTAGCCAGGCTGGTCTCAAACTCCTGACCTCAAGTAATCCACCGGCCTTGGGCTCCCAAAGTGCTGGGATTACAGACGTGAGCCACCGCACCCAGCGCTTTTAAATTTCTTTTATAAAGACAAGGCCTCACTTTGTTGCCCAGGCTGGTCTTGAACTCCTGAGCTTAAGGGATCCTCCCACCTCCACCTCCCAAATTACTGGGATTACAGGTGTGAACCACCATGCCTGGCTTGAATCTTAAACTATGATTTTAGTTGAATCTTTATGATGTTATTTGTAGTATGTAACTTGTTGACCAAACTATCTATGAATTACTTCCTTTAGCTTAGTAGAGAGATCCTAATTATCTTTGGGTGGATTTTTCCACATACTGGAGGATGACAAAAGGGACATGTTAACAGTGTAATTGTAAAGGTACAGTGATGATAGCAGTGATAATGATAATGATAATGATAATTTCTTCAAATTGACCCTTATCATGAATCAGGTACTGCCCTAAGTGCATTATATATATTAACTCACAACAATCCTTTTGATCTATGAGAAAACCAAGGCACAGGCAGATTTAGTAACTTGTCTAAGATCACACAGCCAGCAGGAATGGAATTAGGGATTCAAAGTCAGCCAGTCTAGTTGCAGAGTTTTAGAAGTAGATTCATAGGTATTATCAACTTGGTATCTGAAGAAATACTAATTCATTTTTAGTTTTAAAAGAAGAATTCACCTAAGACTTTGTTTTTAAATGTGATGATGAGAGAATGGGAAAATACATTTTCAGTGTGGTTGGTGGAATCCAGTACTTTTAAGGAAGGAGCAAAACTTGGAGCTGGAGTTGCCCAATGGAAGTGTATAGTGGATCGGGCTTTCATGAGTGGATGCTGGCCTCTGAAGGATTTCAGAAAATTCATAGCTTGTAATTCAATTTCCCATATGCCATATGAAGATGTTTGGGGGGTAGTTAGTAGAGAATGGTTTTAAATATTCCACAGAGGACTCCAGTTGGTTTTTGAGCTTGAATAGTTACTGTGCAGTTGAGATAGAGCCATTCTAAAAGACTACAGCTATTTGGGAGATAGCTAACCATATTTGAAGTGTGTCTACTTATTAGCTTTATTTTTGTATTTTTTATTTTGAGACGGAGTTTTGCTCTGTCACCCAGGCTGGAGTGCAGTGGCATGATCTCGGCTCACTGCATCTTCCGCCTCCTGAGTTCAAGAGATCCTCCTGCCTCAGCCTCCCGAGTAGTTGGGACTACAGGCCCACACCACCATGCCTGGCTAATTTTTGTATTTTTAGTAGAGACAGGGTTTCACCATGTTGGCCAAATTGGTCTTGACCTCCTAACATCAAGTGATCCACCTGCCTTGGCCTCCCAAAGTGCTGGGATTATAGGCGTGAGCCACCATACTCATTACCTTTAGGTTAAAAGTATTTTCCTCCTCTGAATCTTTATTTTGGATTTTAAACACTCTCATTGGTTCAAAAAGCAACTTTCATTAGGTTGCTGTTACTGCTTTGGTTCTTGGCTATTTTTAGATAGAGTTTTCACTCAGCTGTGGTTTGTTTACTTAGCTGTAAGTAAATATAAATAATAAAATAAATTAGGGTCAATTCATTTACTCTAAAAATTATAGGGTTAAATGACTAAGCAAAAAGAATGAGACATTATAGCTTCTTATCCATTCCATTTTGAGTAGAATTAGCACAGCGTTGGAATGACCATGTATAGAAAAGATAGTACTGAGGTGATCCACTGTAGGGTATTATGCTGATGAATTAGCTAGGGTGTGTATATTAGTGGAAAAGTTTAAGAACTTTGCCATGGGATTTAAATATTATGCTTTTTTTTCCTTTTGATTTCCCCTCAAGGAAGGACTGGGAAAGTAGCTCTTTTCCCTCCTTTATATGGTCATAATAAAGGATTGCAAATTAATTAGCTGCATTCAAGGCATCACACAGATTGAATTCCATATTTGTCTTGGAGGGAAGTCCAGACTTCTGCCTGGGGTGACTGAATCTGCTTTGTGAGACTGGGTGCAACTTCCGTGTATTCAAGGGTGGGATCATCTTGTCAACAGCCAAATGTCTTACAAGATGTAAGTCACTTAGAAGAAATTATCCCCCCAAATGTGGTTTGTTTTTAATGTTTCTTTCAAAACCTCTTTCCCCCAACACACACAGTGCAGCAGAGAAAAGGTGCACCTGCCTGCTACTTGACAATAGATTCTGTGATTTTTGATTGTAGGCATTGCTTTCTGTGTGGGTTGGGAACAGAAAAATGCTCTTTAACCTTTTGCCAGGTCTCTGATAAGTACTGAAAACTTTGGCAGTTAAATGTGGACTGTAAAAGAAACACACGAAGAAATACTGGAAAAACAAAAATGGACTCAGATTAAAAAGCTGAAATGCATTATTTTCTAAACTAGTTCCTTTGGGGCCTTGACTGTGTCAGAAATACTTATTGATTTTTCTTTCTTTCTTTTTTTTTTTTTTTAAGATCCTCATGACCTTTATGCTATGTTGACAAAGCCAGTTTGTGTTTGATATTTTTTCTTCCTTATTTTGTATGTTTATCTTTTTTCTTTTAAACAAGGGCGGAGATTTTCTACTTTGTTGATCCCTGTAAGTGGCTATGATTTATTTTATGGAGAAGAATGGGAGTATTGGAGGCAGAATGGGAGGGGTCCTGGACTGGGAGCCGAATGGTGGCTCCAGTTCTATATATGTGACCCTAGACAAGGCTTGCCAAACACCTGCCCACCTACACATGGCTTGGGAGAGCAGTGCTGCATAGTGTGAAGAGTCCTGGGCTAGTGAGTGTGACAGGCTTGTTTTTGTTTTATAACATTTATAACATACACATCTCTGAGCCCATTTTTTCTGTTGCAAAATGGCAGTAACATTATGTACCACCGTTAGGGCTAATGTGAGGATCAAAATCAAATGAGATAATGTATATAAAGTATTAAGCATATTACTTACCACATAATGTATAGTTAATTATGAACTATTTATTTTTATTATTGTCAATAACATAGAGTGTTAGCATTTAATAAAGTTCTGGTTATGGAATAGAATTATCAGATTTCTAGGTTTTGATGTTTGGTACTATAGCCTCACTGCTGAGAAAATCTGGGAAGTATAAGGAGGTAGTGGTTAAAAGATAGGCAGAATTTTCTAATTTCAGAATAATGGTCATTAACAGCAGGACATTGTCTAGATAATCTACCTTTCTATGCCTTACTTTTTATCTTTATTCAAATAAAGATAATGTGTTTTGAGGAAACAATATTGCTGTTGTTTTGTAAAAACTGAAACACAAGTACGTGTGGTTTGTGGCGCTGAGGACTGACTGGTAGCTTCTCTCTGATACTTCTTTTAGAAATGCCCTTTTTGGGCCGGGCGCGGTGGCTCACGCCTGTAATCCCAGCACTTTGGGAGGCTGAGGTGGGTGGATCACGAGGTCAAGAGATTGAGACCATCCTGGCCAACATGGTGAGACCCCTTCTCTACTAAAAATACAAAAATTAGCTGGGCGTAGTGGTGAACAACTGTAATCCCAGTTACTCGGGAAGCTGAGGCAGGAGAATCAGTTTAACCCAGGAGGCCAAGAGTGCGCCACTGCACTCCAGCCTGACAACAGAGCAAGACTCTATCAAAAAAAAAAAAAAAAAAAGCCCTTTTTGGAGCTCAGATAAAAGACACTATGTAATTTGTAAGAAAAAAAGGTGTCCTGTTGGAGTCTACCTGTCAGGAGTAGTCTAAATCTTAAGTAACCAGAGCTTAACTATCCTCTCCATTATTTTGAGAAATGATGTTGAGGATCGTTGCTGATATGGTTTTCAAATCTGGGGGGAAAGATTACAGAATGGTGTAAAAATCACCTGAAAAAGAGTTCTTTTTGTTTGTGCATTTTATCAAGTCACTACTAATCTGGCCAGCAGGGAGTTACCATCTGTACTATGTGGCAGTGACCAGAGAAAACAGGTCCAGTCCATTTCATGTGTTTAATAATCTATCACGTTCACATATAACCCACATTTATTCAGTACCTATAGGTGCTGTGCTTGAAGCACATAAGCCGTTCATGACGAATACATACTATTGTTCAGTGCTGCAGTTTTTATGTTATCTTGAAAGACAGAGGGAGAAATATTAGAGTACCTACAACTTACATTTCCAAACTCATCTCTTTTATACTTTGAAGAGGAACTTGTTACCTTTATTGTACATTAATGATTACATATGTAACTCACTATGTTTTCTTTTCTCTGCTTCCAAACCCAAGAAGGCATTCTAACAGTATCTCAGTAATCTCTGCTAACCCTGCCCCAGTTCAGTCATATCCTGCTAGACCATTTTAGTTATCTCATAATTACAGTAAACCTCCCTTCCATTCCTCCCCCTTCCTTCATTCCTCAAACATTGCCAGCAACCACCAAGTCCACCTTCCTGCCCCAACAATCTAAAATGTAAATTGGACCACATCATTCTCAGACTTAAAATCTTTTAAATGGCTTCCTTACCACTTTTCAAGGTACCATCCAAATTCCATGGCATCACATTCATGGTCCTTCTCAATCTGGTTCCTACTTTCCTGTCCTCCCTCATCTCCTGCCACTTTTTCTCTCGCCCCTTCATACAAAATTATTTACAATTCCTTGCTGTCTCACACTACTAAGGCCTTTTGGTATTTTCAGCTCCATCACCCCATTATCATACTTACTTTATGTTATTGTTCATTTGTTTGTATGTCTGTCTTCCATGATTAGACTGCATTTTTTTTTTTTTTTTTTTTGAGACGGAGTTTCATTCTTGTTGCCCAGGCTGGAGTGCAATGGTGTGGTCTCCGCTCACTGCAACCTCTGCTTCCCCGGTTCAAGTGATTCTCTTGCCTCAGTCTCCCAAGTAGCTGGGATTACAGGCACCTGCCACCACGCCTGGCTAATTTTTTAGTATTTTAAGTAGAGATCGGGTTTCACCATGTTGGCCAGGCTGGTCCTGAACCCCTGACCTCAGGTGATCCGCTCACCTCGGCCTCCCAAACTGTTGGGATTACAGGCATGAGCCACCACGCCCGGCCTAATTAGAGTGCATCTTGAAGGCAGAGATTCTGTGTCACTTAACTTTGAATTCTACCCACATGTCACACTGCCTGGCACATAGTATGCATTCCCTAAATGTTTCTCAAATAAATAAATAAATGAAGGATGAAAGATACTCCCATGTGGTCACAGTGTACCATTATAACATTTGCAATTCTTACTATGTTATACAATATCTGTAAGCCAGTTTTATAAATCCAATAATCATGATATGGCTAAAAGGGAACATAGATATCTTATCCATAAACTCAAAATCAAAGAGACTGAGTAACTTAGACAAGAGCACCCAGCTGACTAGCAGTGCCTCAGGACTAACCTGGCCAGGCTCCCTGATCCCCTTGCCATGGATAGGCCTAACAAATTGAAATATGTACAAGACTTAATAGAATGATATTTAAATCATTTATTTTAGCTTTGAGATTTTTTTAAAAAAACTTCATTATGGAAAAATTTAAGTATACACAAAAGTAAATGAAAGAGTAAACTGTACCCCCGTGTGCACATCACCAGCTTAAACAGTTCTCAAACCATGACCAATCTTGATTCATCTATACTGACACCTACTCCCCTTCGCATTATTTTGCTGTAAATCCTTGATGTTGTGTGATTTAATCTGGAAATATTTTAGTATGTATAGGATAGGTTTTTAAACTTCTAAATATGAGTTTCTCTGGTATTCTGGGAAGTCATGATAATTGAAACAAAATAACGAAGCCCATTGAAGACACAAGTGCAGAAATCTGGCAGCCTGTCCCTGTGCTTTCTCCTTCTCTATGAAGCTGTTCCCAGGACCATGACTTCCACTGAGCCCATCTCCTAGAAATTCCTTTGTTCACATGCCCTGGAGAGAGTTGTGCTTTGTTATTTAAATTGTGCAAGGTGGAAGTGCGAGGAAGAAAAGCAATGGTGATTATATGAATTAGAGTAGATACTAGTTAGTAAAAAGCAAGATACTGTATTTATGTATAAGGTTGAATAGTTTTAAAAAATTATCCATAAGAAACCTTTAAAATTCCTTGGAATCTTTGTCATTTCTATTTTATCGAAATTACAGTATAAACTAGTAACTGAAGTTTATATTATGAATTATTGCAAACATACACAAAGTTATGGAGAAAAATACAAGGAACACTCATGTGTCTACTGCATATCTTTACCAAGTCTCTCCCTGTTACCTCAGATTTTCTGTAAGTAACAGAACATTGCAAGTAGAGTGAAGATGCCTTGGTAATCCTTCCCTTTCCTCTCTCCCAGAAGTGACCATTATCCTGGATTTAGATTTATTGTTTTAAAGCATGTATAACCTTACATTGAATAGTGTCTTGCCTTTTCTAAAGCATTTTACCTCTTTCGTTTGATCTTCACAACTCTTGAAGTATTTACTTCACTTCTAAATATGTACAACCCACCAAATTATCCCAGTTTCACTTAATACAAAGCTATAAGGCATGAAGTGAATCAGTGTTTCATGATTTACAATGTATCATCTCATTAGAAATAGAGTCCTGAGGCATGTGTGTGAAAACTTCACACCCCGCTTTGTTCCTCTATTTAATTTAAAGTACCAGTAATTACCTTTAAAAAGTATAAAGCACTTTGGGAAGCTGAGGTGGTAGCATCTCTTGAGCCTAGGGCTTTGAGACCAGCCTGGGCAATAGAACAAGACTTCCATCTCAAAAAACACACACACACACACACACACACAGACACACACACACACACACACACAGCAGCAGCAGGAGGACTGGAAGGAACCTCAGAGGGTTAAATAGTCTTTAACTCCCTGATTTTAGTGAAACCGCCTTAAAACCCAACTCAAAGGTAAGTTTTCTGTTCATTTCAAAGGACATAATTGAGGAAGGAAGAGCTGTCTACCCTCTCTGAATAATGTTTTCTGGAATGACAGATGAGTAAAGAAATCATGGAGATATTTTATCTCATAATTCTTTAAAAATTAAATAACCATGGAGTTTGCATATAATTTAAAAAATTTAAAGCAAATTTCCACTCCAGTTCCTCCTGACCAATTTTTCCAGCTATTTGAGCAGTATTTTTTGCTCCTTGGAAGGGGATACAGTGCTCATCCTGTTTATTCAAGTAAAATTAAAAAAAAAGATAAAACTTTCCCCCCTTAAAAAAAAAAGTCTAGAGCTGGTAAAAATTTCTGACTCAGTAATTTTGGAAAGAACTGCCTCTTTCCACAAATAGATGAGCTTACATACTAGGTCTTCCAAGTGGACTAGTAAATTTCCGTGATGTCAGGAAACTGGGTGGAGTTTTTATGGATGCAAGTCCAATGGAGGAGGGACTTTTCAGGTCATGTATAAGGAGAGTAGGATCAGATTCAGGTTTTGAATAACCTATAAGCCACAAAGCATGGGGATTTCCCATTGGGTTAATCTAGTGCTGGCCACAGTTTAGGCATATGATCTAGAGTAGCTGCTGCAATTAAGAGATGCTTGCTTATAGGATCTTTGCCCTTTTATTGGAAGGCTGTAAGTGTAGCCCAGCCTTGATTTATAAACCAACTTGACATAATCACTATTTCTTTTCACATAGACTTCTGAATAGCCGTCACTAAATTTTGATTACCACCAGGCATTTAGTTAAGCTAGAGCTGAACTATTTGATCTATTAGTTTTTACTGGGCACTGCAGCCCACATTGATCATCCCCTGTTCTAAAGCCCTGCTTATATTGGAAAGGTCCACCCAGGCTAATTGTTTATATGGGTTAGTCTTAACTCTTTTTTCGACAATTTTATAGGATCTTAGCATGCTCCTATCATGTCTCCTACTATTTGGGTCTCTTCCTACTATCATATTGCTTGGTACATTGATAGGTGCTAGTACATAAAGCCTTACCTAAAGCCGATGAAACTATTAGCTTAGTTGGCTTCTTCCAGGTTTGTCTTTATTTGGTCACCCTGAAAGCCTAAGTGTCTTGCAAACACTATCTACTAGGTTAGTTGAATACCTCATTTTGTTTTCTATAATCAATAACAGACAATGTAAGCTTGGATGCAATTTTTTAAAAGGACTTTAAAAACCTTAACTCTCAGTTTGGATACTTGTCCCCTAGCTGGCAGAAATACCTTGGCAAAGTAGCTAAAGTCAGCCCTGAAGCTGAAATCAGCTGAGGCTGGATAGTTTAAATCATGCTTTTCTTCTTGTCAAAAGATGATAGGGACCAAATCAAAATCTCAACAGTAATTTAAATTGAACTTTCCAAGCAGATTTCTAGAATTCATATGAAAAAGTATAATAATTTGGAGGATAAAAAAGGAAAAAGAGGAGGGGCCTGCCCAAATAGATGTCAAAATATAGACAGTCCCTGACTTACGAATTTTCAACTTTAGGTTGGGTTTATTGGGATATAAGACCATCAAGGAGGTCCTTATGATTTCTACTGAATGTGCCTCATTTTCGGACCATCATAAAGTGGAAAAATTGTAAGTTGGGGAATGTCTGCTCTGCTGCCACCATTAAATGCACTTTCGACTTAGTGATGTTTTCAAATTAGGATTGGTTTATTGGCATGTAGCCCCATTGAAAGTCAAGGAGCATCTTTTTATTATAGAGCTGTGAAAATAAAATAGTTGGTTTAGCTGTGATAATAAATGTATAAATAGATTAAAGGAACAGAGTCTCAAAATGGACTGTTTCTGGTGCGAAAGCTCTATGCTTATATTCATGCTTCTAAGTCTTAGTACACATTTTTTCCCTTAGTTTTAAAAAAAATGTTTGCTGGCTGGGCTCGGTGGCTCACGCCTGTAATCCCAGCACTTTGAGAGGCCGAGGCGGGTGGATCACCTGAGGTCAGGCGTTCAAGACCCCCCTGGCCAACATGGTGAAACCCTGTCTGTACGAAAAAATACAAAAATTAGCCGGGCGTGGTGGTGGACACCTGTAATCCCAACTACTCGGGAGGCTGAGGCAGGGAGAATTGCTTGAACCCGGGAGGCAGAAGTTTCAGCGAGCTAAAAAAAAAAATTTTTTTTTTTTTTTTTTGCTACACTCTTAAGTGTGACTCTCTTTAGCTTTGTGAAACCTTGAGGTGGTTGTTTTTCCACACGGTTTATAATGAAAGAGATGAGAAAAATACAATTTATTTTAAAGAGCTTGATGTTTTCTAGAACAACATACTCTAAAAAGGGAAGCTTACACATTTAAAAAATAAAAGTCTGATGAGAGACCATATAGCTGAGGGTTCTGAGCTTAGGGAGACAGGTTCCAATTACTGGCTGTAGGTCTTTGGGATGATGACTTAACTAAACCTACTCCCTTATCTGTAAATGTAGGAAGCGCCTACTTTATAGAACTGTAAAGATCAAAGAACATCATGCATGCCAAACCTTTAGTACTGTACCTAACACAGAAGTGTTTGATAAAAGTTACCCATGGTTTTTACTAAAAAGACCTTTAAAAGTACTATGAAGTGTTTCTGTTTCTAAATTCTAAAATATATAGTAGTCATGAACATTTCAGAAAGGCAATGTTATTTTCAAATCAGTTTCACAGTTTTCTTGAGGGGGATAAGCAGTTCTTCCCTTAGCAAAATAAGAACTTTTGATTATGCAATGAAAGAGAATCAAAGTCAGTACTGATTCCAGCTACCTTTTCTTTATTTTCTGTGAGAAATTGAGCAAGTTACTTGCCACAGTGATGTTTTTCATTTTTATAGAGAATAAAAAATAAATGAATTAGGTTTGAATTTCAGTGGGAAATAATTAGGTTAGATGTAAGAATGCTCTGATTGTAAGGCTGCCAAGCAGATGAGAGGGACTCCTTTGTCACCATTAGGAGACTGTGCCAGAGGAGCTTTTTCTTTTGGGCCTCTTGAGGCTACTTCAGGCGTCCTGGGAACCCATCTAGATGCACCTTAAACCTGGACTTCAACCCTGACTCCTGTGATGACATCTTCACCAGGATGACATGGTAAGGTGGTGATAAGGACGGAGATAAGACTGGCTGCCATTCAACGTTGGTTAGTCTTCCTGTTCATGTAGAAAGTATTCTGATACTTTTTTACTATTTAGATAAGTAAATGAAGACAGCATAAGATAGACACACATATTTTAAATTGTCTGAAATAATTGCCTAGATTTCCAACAGATTATACAACTCTTTAAAAAGCGTACAGAGCTGTTTGGGCAAGAAGGGCAGTTTGAATCGGGCACAGCAACACAGCCTTGTCTTTGTTAGAAGGTTAGACGAGTTGATCCTTTTAAGTTTCTTTAAAACAAGGAATTATAAAACCATTTAAGATTTACTAAGAATAAATAAGGTGATCATGTAAGAGAAGACCAGTAATTATCTTGAGTTGCCTTTAGGAAGCTACAGATTTATTTTTGGCTTTAGCTTTGTTTCACTGACTCTGGTTGTAAAAAGTAGGCATGGTCATTAGAACAACAGCTCTAGAGTGAACAGGGTTCACATCCCTGCTCTGACATTTTCCAGTTGAGAGGCCTCTGGTAAATGACCTCTCTGTGCCCCGGTTTCCCGTTTCTAAAATGGAGAAATAGTACCTACCTCATAGAGTTGTTGTGAAGATTACGTAAGATAATGCACACAGTACTGCCTGGCACAGAGAAGGTGTTTTATAAATGGTATCCATGACAACAACAGTGGTGATAAAGATGGAGATAAGGATAATGCTTAGTTGATTTCCAGATAATCATGATCTAAGCTGGGAAGTTTTCTGTCAAAGAGTAAATTGAGGCGAGGCACGATGCCTCAGGCCTGTAATCCCAGCACTTTGGGAGGCCGAGACGGGTGGATCACCTGAGGTCAGGAGTTCGAGACCAGCCTGGCCAACATGGTGGAACCCCCTCTCTACTAAAAATACAAAAAAGTAGTCGGGCATGGTGGCAGGCACCTGTAATCCCAGCTGCTTGGGAGGCTGATACCGGAGAATTGCTTTAACCCGGGAGGCCGAGGCTGCAGTGAGCCAAGATCACGCCATTGCATTCCAGCCTGGGTGACAGAGGGAGACTCTATCTCAAAAACAAAACACCAGAGTAAACTGACATTAATTTTTAAAAAGAAATGATATATGCTGGTCCAAATAAATAAACAATGAAGTCTTAATGTCACATCTGAATAACAGAAAATCTTAGTTTGGAAAACTGTTTCTACTTACATTCTCAACTTTTGAGTCAGGTGACGGTAGTTTTGATTTAATCCTATTGATTTATAGGAAAGTGTCTACTTCTCATGTAATAAATATAGTTCCTGCGTGAGCTAAAGCACACTCTTTTTCTTCTGTTGTATAAGTAGAAATTATTTAAATATTGGCATTATGGTATGATACCAGCTATTTAAAATGGCCTGTGATAGTTACATTGTTCAATTATAGTTGGAATCAAAGAATGAATTTTTCAATAGAAAAGTGGGCAACAGTCTTAAATCATGCAGCTTACAAAAGAGTTACTTAAAATATATAAAAATATGCTTAAGTAATTGTAATCAAAGGAAGGTATAAGCAAAACTAAGGTTTTTTTTTTTAACCTATCAAACTGACAAAAATTAAAAAGATGGACATTGCCTAGTGTTGGTGCTGTCATATAACTATTGATGGTCAATTGGTACTGTCTCTCTGGAAAGCAGTCTGGCCGTGTATATCAGAATTTTATATGCAAGTGTTCTTTGACTCAACAATTGCACATCTGGAAGTATATAATAAGGAAATAAGAGAAAGAGTGCATAGTCTGTGATCCTTGATGTTTATTACAGCATAGCTAAAAATACCCCCTAAAAACGGAAACCATTTAAACATCTGTTAGTGGGCATTAGTTTAAAACTATGGCGCTTAACAGAAGGTACAGTATGCCTGATCGCTTAGTTTAAGAGAAACCACAGTTCAAAGCTGGCTTCACCATGTCTAGCTGTATGATCTTGGGTAAGTAACTTAATCCAGCTAAGTCTCACTTTTCTCTTCTATAAATCAGAAGAGTGACACATGGTTTCTAAGGATGTCATGAGGATTAAGTGAAATGATACACATAAAGCACAGTGTCTAGCACAAAATAACTCATTATATCTTAGCAACTATTATTACCATGTGCTTCTTAAAAGGGATGAAGTAGATCCATTTGTATTAATATTGAAAGGTGTCTACAAGATCGTAGACATCTTTCAAAAAAGCAGTTTACACAATAGCTTATTTGTATTAAAACTGTATTAAAACTTATTTGTATTAATAGCCCATTTGTATTAAGACTGTGTGTGTGTGTTTATGCATTAAAGTTTTGGAAGGACATAGCAACAGTTAACATTTAATGAGTACTTGACTGAGTCTTAGGCACTATTCTAAGGACTTTAACACATATCAATCAGTCACTTGATTAAAATTAGTTAATATGTTTTAAGTGCTTGGAACAATGCCTATGCTTTATAAAACACTCAATAAACATTAGTTATTAATTTTCATATGCTGTCATTATCTCTGTTTTATAGATAAGAACACTGACACCCTGAGAGTTCTCACAGTTCGTAAGTGGCAGAGCCAGAATTTAAATCCAGGGAGTGTAACTCCAGTCTCTCATTCAACAGTTAAAACTGGATATTATGGGAGGTAGGATTGTGAGGTCACTTTCACTTTGCAATTTGTATACTTATGGATATTTTCACATTTTTACATGAAACATTTTATTTTTATATATGGGGCAGAAGATATCCAGTTTGGAAAGAAAATAGTGCATTTTTATATTTTAGAAATCTTTTTTCCCCTCTGTTATTCACTACCTGTGGCATATTCCAGAGATCTGAATACATGTACACTTACGTTGCCCTCATGCTAAGGGTCCTGAACAAGGAGTTCCCATGACCTCATACACTGTATAAGATTTTGAGACCCTAACTTAGGGGCGCACAGCTAAATATACATTTAGAAGTAGAGTCCCAGACTAAATCTACATTACTGAATGGTAATCAACTTCTGTAATTGAAATATTAATAGCTTTCAAGAAACCTTTAGTCATAATATTTTGGTTTCCAGCAAGTTTGGGATAAAATTGTCATTCTTTGGTCATCCGAAGAAAGCAGGCAGAAGCCAGTTGTTTGATCCACAGATCGGTAATTGTAAGATAGGAAGCAGTGACTTAGTGTTAGATATGGACATCAGTGTTAGGGCTATTAGATGCTACATAATCCAGGACTCAGCCCTGGCTATCAATGTTCTGATATCCAACTTTGCTGCAGGGGTAGTACGGTGTCCTGGAGTGGTCACTGCACTGTGGACTCTCAGCTAGAATGGGAGCTTCACCTGAAGGTTAGGTGACACGGTCTAATCCAAGCTTTTCCACCAAATAGCTAAATGTCTTTGGGCCTCACTTCCATAAAATGAGGGAGATGGACTAGATAATATAGTCTCTCTCACTTAATGACAGATAAGATGGTCTGTATATCACTTAATGGTGACCACCTTCTGTAATTGAAATTGAAGTTTTGTGATTTTATCAGCCTTGCCTCTTGATGAACTAAATTTGCAATCTTAGACCTGTAGTAGAGTCTAGAAAATTGCTAAATAGAATTGAACTTATAAACTGATTTATGGGAGTGTTTGCCAGTGTGCTTACTTGAATTACAGGATATCCTTGATGACAACCAACTATACAATTTACTTTTTATTCCATTTTAGGTATTTTTTCCCTGTCCTAGATTTGTTTTCCCAATAATCCGGAATTGTGTTCTAAAGATCACAGGTCAATAAAATGGTGTGGTCCTGTTCATTGCTTAGGTAGTAAGCTGTTCAGGTATTAATGATAAAGGTCATTACCACATAAAAATTTCCTTCCTGCCTCAAAGTTTTTTGTATTCTGGTATCTTAATGAGATGGATGCCTTCTCTGTTTTCTCATGGTTGTGGAAGTCAAGTGGTCTGTGTGTTTAACACAATATCTGAGTCTGATGAGTCACATGCTATGTCTGCTTTTAGTTGGGGACAGTTTTTTTTGGTCAGTTGTGATGGTCAAAAAAGTCTCTTGGGAGAGTTTAAATGACTCAAAATAACCAAACATAGCTCATAGCTACTTAGGTCTTAAAATTGTAAGCTTCGTGATACCACATTTTAATTTTAGTCTCGTCTAATTTTTGTACCCCCAAAGGACTGCTGCTTCTGGCTCTTAAGTTGTTAAAACGTTAGTCTGATTTCTTTCGGGGGTGGTTTTCATTTGAAAAGGAACAGCAAACAAAATAACACAGCAATTTAAAAATTAAAATTAAGAAATAAAAAAGGAATTGGTACAACTGAGAAACGCTTACAACTCCTGAAGCTGTTCAGTGATGCAGAAGCTTTGAATGCTTTGAATGAATGGGAAAATTAAAATTTGAGTTTATATTTGAAATTTATATTTTATATACTCACTTAAACTCAGTCTATTTTTCAAGTTTTGTTGTGTGTGCAAGTGTCTGCTTGGTCTGTCTGCCTCACTCTCTATCTCTCATTCCTATTCAAAGTTTACTTTTAAGAAAATGAAAAGCAAGTGTTCAAAGCAGCCCAAGCTTTGTATAGGTTTATGTGTTCAGGCTGCTTCCCAAGCTTGCTCCTCCCCTTCCCTTTGCCAGGGTGTCCCCGCCTCTCACCAGTCATCCTTTTCCTGCCTTGTCCATTCATCAGTTGTTCTCTGGTCACACCAAACCTTCACTTTTTAGCTCCAAATGTGTATTTTGGACATAGTGATGTTTTGAATCAGGCATTATCTCCCTTAAAACAGGCAAGGAAAGAGTAAAGGGGAGTGGGCATCTTCCTTAAAGCTAGAACATTCATTTTGTCTCTCTCTTCTTTGTATGATTTTGAAGGAGTATTTCCTTTATCTTAAATAAGACTTGAAGATAATTTAGCTAAGAATATTGTGCTGTCCTGCTTTTTGGTTTTGATATGGGCCTTTCTAGTCATTAGTGGAAAAGCTATTTGAGAAGAGAGTGATAGTTTGAGCCCTCGTAAATATGCCCAGGTAGGTATAAGCCACCAAAAAACGGTTGCACTAAAAGCTCAAGTATAAGATATGACTGGAAAACTTCTTCAGAATTTCCTTTATTATTCTCTGATGTGTCTTTAGTTTTGTACCATGACATCCAACTTTTTTTTGCTGTTCTTTGCTGTTCTCCACTAAACCAGAACTAAGAATTTGGTTTATAGGAAAAAAAATTCAAGTACTGTGGTACCTGAAAAACCACCTCTGAGTGCTGAAAAGTGCAGCTTGATTCCCCTTTACCCCCGCCCCCAAACATCCAGCACTCTCCCAGGATCACTCTTAAATGTTTTCTTTCTGATTATAAAATGGTTGTTTTCCTATTATTGAAAATTTGGAAAATTCAAAAAGCGATAAAAGACAAAATTTAAATTATCCGTGATTTCACACTGTCTGTTCATCACAATTTAACTTCCTCTCCCGTTTTTGTATAGTTGAGTTCATATTGTACTTGAAAATAGAACTTTGTATCCTGCTTATTTACTTAACATTATTTTTCATGTTAAAATTTGCAGGGAAAATTTTCTTTAGTGCTGTGGTATTTTATACTATCATCATTCCATCAATCATTTCATTTAATTTTAAACATTTGGTTTAAGTTGTTTGCTATTTTAAATAATGCTTTGATTAAAAAAAATCTTTGTGGCAATTTTGGTTATTTCCATAGGATAGACTCCTAAAGTTGGAATTATGTCAAAAAATAAAAAATATCTCTATGGTTCTTGGTATAAATTAACCGTATTCCCTGTTAGAAAGGGTCACATCTGTGCCAGCTAACAAAAATGCATAGGGTGGACAGAAAGGCACCTCATAACAGACTGGACCTCACTAAGGGGGTGTTTTCCCCTTATATTGTGACTACTTTCATATAGGGAACATATTGCATAATTTTAAAGTTTCTGTGTCTTTGATTTACTAGTAAAATTGAACATTTTTCATGTGTTTTAAACTATTCCTATTTCTTATCAAACAGTGTTATGTATCCATTTATTAGGATCTTTATTGTCTCCTTACAACTTTAACATTAAAAAAGCTATGTATGAGCTTACTTGATAAATAGACATGTATTTTAAATATATGCTTTTAGATACACTTTTATTTATTTATTTATTTTTGAGATGGAGTTTCACTCTGTCGCCCAGGCTGGAGTGCAGTGGTGCGTGTGACATCTTGGCTCACTGCAACCTCCGCCTCCCAGGCTCAAGCGATTCTCCTGCCTCAGTCTCCCGAATAGCTAGGACTACAGGCGCATGCCATCATGCCTGGCTAATTTTTTTTGTATTTTTAGTAGAGACAGGGTTTTGCCATGTTGCCCAGGCTGGTCTCAAACTCCTGACCTCAAGAGATTCACCCGTCTCAGCCTCTCAAAGTGCTGGGATTACAGGCATGAGCCACCACATCCGGGCGCTTTTAGATATACTTATAACGGACATTGTTATTTTACAGTGTTTTTCTCCAAATTATTCTTTTAAACTTGTTTGATATACAGTATATACATATGTATATTCCATATTTTTGTAGAATGAAATGTAGCACAAGTTTTCATTGTACTGATTTCCTTTTAAGAAAGCTCATTCCTTCCGAAGATCCAGTAGTTATTCATCTATATTTTCCTCTAATTTTTTTGAAGTTTAATTTTTTTTAACTTCTATTTCTTCCCCTCCTTCCTTCATTCTTTCCTTCCTTTAGTTTTTATGTTTGTCCTTTTGAACCATTTGCAATTTATTTTGCATTTTGGAGTGAAATGAATACTTGACTTGATTTTTTCCCCTAAATGGATACCCAGTTGTTCCAATACTATTAATTGAATGTCTTCTCCTCTTCTCCTCTTCCCATGATCTATGATTATGTTGCCTCATTCGAAGCCAAGACTTTTTAAAATCAAGGTTTGGTTTGGTTTTGTTTGAGACAGAGTCTCGCTCTGTCACCCAGGCAGGAGCGCAGTGGCGTGATCTTGGCTCACTGCAAACTCTGCCTCCCGGGTTAAAGTGATTATTGTGCCTCAGCCTCCTGAATAGCTGGGACTACAGGTGTGCACCACCATGCCCAGCTAATTCTGTATTTTTAGTAGAGATGAGGTTTTGTCATGTTGGCCAGGCTGGTCTCGAACTCCTGACCTCAAGTCATCCACCTGCCTCAGCCTCCCAAAGTGGTAGGATTACAGACATGAGCCACTGCGCCCAGCCAAGGTTATTCTTACATATTTTATGAATGTTGTACTCCATCTCCTCCTCCTTGCTACTTTTGTGAACAGGATTATTTTTCCATTTCTAAATTTGTGTCTTTAAAATTAACATTTTAAAGCATACATTTATTTTAAACTTTAAATTTTAAAAAATCATTCGTCTTACTTTTGACTGACCCATATTCTTTATAACAAAAGTGAAAAATATAGAAGAAAACTCATGATATTGGGTTACTGGATGTATTAATAGATGGAAGCATGGCTCAGCTGACAAGGCAAAGGGAAGGATAGATCCTTCTGGGTGCACTAGCTATCATCTCACTCATCCAAACCTACAATTCAGAGCCATAGTTTAAACCTGCTGGCCCTGAATTCTCTAGATCACTGTAATATCTGTCCTTCCCCCAACCATGCTCTCATGCTCTCCAAAAGTTTCCCTAGGCCACTTAATTCATCTTTATAAATTCTATAAATTTCTGTATATATTTTATAATTAAATATGAATAACATAAAGATATATCATTTTATATATATATATATATATATTTATAAATTTGTTTTTTCCCAGTTGTTTTCATTTTGTTTTACCTCTGAATATTTCCTCCTTTACAAATAATGTTGACATACTCGCTCTGGTCTCCCCTCACCTTCATTACCCATCATCTCCCTCCCCCCTGCCATTTACTCCCCCTTCTTGCAAATTGTGGCTTTTTTTCTCTTTTATGTCAATCAAGACAAATATTTTTCTGTGTGTGTTCATGTGTGTGCCAGTAATAGAAACTGATTTAAAATTCTTTTAGGGATGCCCGTACTATCTAAAAGTTAGTATTGATTTTTTTTTTCCCATTGAGGTGCTAGATTATAAATATTTGAAGTTATGTGGCATTTCTGCTGAGGTAATTTTTTAAAGTTAACTATGACTTGATTCAGCTGAACATTTTTTTGCAGACAAAATCTAGTGCACTACCAGATAGGCATATAGCAATAGAACAATTAAATTTTATAAATATTATAAGAACAGACTGCTTCTTTCTGAATGTTTTTGAGAAAGACAGGGTGATACTTTATCTAAACATTAAGATCGGTAAATAGAATTTTAAATAAAATTGCTGCTTTGGTAAATTTACCTCTTAGTTTAATTGTTTGCATTTGGTTTATAAACACTTTCCCCTTCTCATTGCAAGTTTAAAAAAAAATAAAGTTCAGAGGGATTTTTAGTAATTATTTGGACCAATAAACTCAGGTATTCTGCCATGAACAGCGTTACTACAGCCAAATAAGCTTTCAGGTACTCAACCATTGAACTATATTTTTGTGCATAGGAAAACTATCTATTTCCAAAACAGATTTGAAAATGAAAATGCTAATGTTGAGTTCAGCACCACTGTGCCATCATCACCAACCTTATGATTCACAGAAGGAGCAAAGACAAGTGTGTCTGTTTATGAAATGCGTTCCTCTGGTCTAGTGATCAGGGCATACGCCACATGGAGAGGGCCACGTTAAATAAAAACAAAAGCTATTAACAGCAGATGCAGTAAAGAGATTATAAATAAATTGGTGTGTGTTGCCTCATGAGAATCACTCTTTTTGAGAGAAAGGGTTAGCTCTTCCCTGGAACACTTCTACCTCTAGTTCTACCCCAAATCACTACTAACTTCTAGTAAGGCTTCTACCAAGAGTTATTTTTTTACTTTAAATATTTCTTTTTGCTACATTTCTCTCCCCTTTCCATTAGAAGTAATCTAATTTGTCAAAGAAGTAGGCTAAGATCACAAGAGAGAGGGAATATCTATTAGAGATTAAATTTACAAACTCACTGACAATGGCAGCAGTCCAAGGCAGGAGGGATGAGCAGGAAGATTGAGCAGGGAAGGGAAGAAAATTAATAATTTTTGAGCATTAATATGTACTAGGAGATACTTTAAAAATATTTTTCACTGATTTATTGATTTATCAAACACATGACGTATCTCAGTCCTTTTACAAGTACTAACTTTTAGAATTATCTTGTCTTATATTATCATAATAAGCATGCACACAAGGTGGCTATTATTATATTTATTTAACAGGAAACTGACACACAGAAAGTTTAAAGTTTAATTTGCCTAAAGTCACACAGCTAGTGAATGGCTGCACCAAAATTCAGACCCAGGCAATCTGGCCTTTCATCCTGTGCTCTGCCACCATCAAAGCGTCATATCAACCCTATAAGGTTGGCATTTATGATCTCCATTTTAGAAATGTGGATCCTCACTCAGGTTAAATAACTCAGACAGGATCAGCCTTAAACTAACTTTCTTAAACTAGCCTTAAACTAGCTTTTCTTATACTTTCTGTCCTTACTGATCATTTACCCAGTCATCCACATCTGAAACTTAGAGATAATTAGAGATTTTAGTCTTTGCAGCTGACTAACTGAGGCTTCTCTTCATCACTTCTGCTACTATCTTAATTAGGCCCTCACTATTCTGTAATCTCAAATGTGCTGTAAAGGAAGCAGGTGGGTAATAAAATGTGGGTAATAAAAAGTGAATGAGTCTGGGCACGTGGGAATGGAGAGTTGGTGGACAGGTGGGATGCTGTATTGTAAGGGGCCGGCTGCAGCTCTGCTCCAGCTGTCATTGTGGAGCTGACAGAGCTCACCGTGGACAGATCAGACTTTTCAGGAGAAACCAGAAACCTGGATTTTCATCTGAAACCTTCTACTTTCTCAATTGTAGCACAAGCCTAACAAAATGATTCTGCAGGCTGCCGGGTTGTAATCCCTGACTATTCATTATTAAGCCTCCTGAGCAGATTTACTTCCTCTAGTCTGATCTGTACTTCCAGCCTTTTGGCCATCCTCCCTGTACCAGCATAATCTATCCGAAGTGCAAATCAGATAGGATTTGAGGGCTGGTTAGGAGAATTAAATGCTTCTAAGAATGTAATATTCTTAGAAGAATTCTGGGTACTTGGGTAAACACTCAATAAATTCTGTAATGGCTGTTAGGTTTTCACTAAATTAAAAGCCTTGAGTGATTCCCATTTATGCTCAGGATAATTTTTTAACGTGACAAGAAAGGTCTTTATTTCTACCTTCATCTTCTGCCATTTAACCAAATATACTCAGTCTATCTGTATGCTTAAGTGTGTCAGTGTTTTTCATGCCTTACAGCTGTTCCCCTCTGAGTCCATCTGACTGGTGACCTCTTACTATAGCCCCATCCCCTCCAAGATTCAGTTCAGGTATCACCTCCTCTATTAAACCTTTGATTATCCTTCCTCTTGAAGTGCTGATTTCTCCCTACTTTGTGTCTCCATAAGATCATGAACTCCCTAAGGGCCGGAACTGTGTTTTATCAGTCTTATTCTCAGCACTTTGTACAGTCAACATGGTATATATCTGCAATAAATGTTGGTTGAAAATAAAACAATTAGTAAAAGTTAATGCTGGGATTTGAAACTTCACCTGACTATGAATTTCTTGCTTTTTAGACTTTGCCTCAAGAGAGGAAAGAAGCTGTAGCTGCCTTTTCATTTAAGGACCCAGTTTATACAGTGTACAATCTGAGGACTTATTGTAACCTAGGGCATTATGATTGCAACTAGTGAATTGAATTTAGTCGAATTTTTATACTATAAGGCAATATAGTAGCATTAAGGACACTCCTTCCTCTGGAATGCAGCATGTGAAAACTAAGGTGAAATCACCAGTTAAATAATTTGTTTTACAGCCAGGTAAAGCAGTTCTATTTTCTTCCTTCAGAAGTTCGATGGTAAATGGTTGGAGATAACACATCTATTTATAAATGGCTTGAGTGCCAGATTTGTTATCTCCTTTCCCCAGGCTTGATAAAAAAGAATGTTGGACTTAACTATTGGTAGTGTCTCCATTAATGAATAGAGCAGTCTGGAGAAAACACACGTGAACAGGAAATTCAAGGGCACCTTGTGTTGTTTTTATCAGTCCAGGAATTCTACACTTGCAAATTGTATCCTGTTCTTTTTCTGGCCAAAGAAAGGGCTTTAATAAAACAAAAAGAACAGTGTTAAATCCATTAAAGGAATGCATTTGCAATACAATAAGTGCCAGTCATCTAGACCATTCTTTGTAATAATTTGATCACTTCTTAGTTTTGTATAATTTAAATTTTTAAATGTCTGTCTGTGTCTGGTAAGAAGGAAATAAATTTTCTTGTTTTTAAAGCTAATCTTTACAAAGATACTGTATAATCATGAGTAAGGGTGGGATTTTTGTTTTTTCTGCAAATGTGTTTCTCAAGTAAGATTTATTTCTGAAGGCTAATAGAATACCAAATGATTCTGTATTTCTTAACCCAAATGAAATTATTATATATGAAACATATATATAATTTAAAATATATTACATTATGGTTGAGTTACTATCACTTACAGACTGCCTACTATGTGCTCAGCACTTTGCCAGGTACTGTGATGCTTTCATTACAAAGATAAATAGATGGAGATTTTGCCTTTATTTGGTTTTAAACAAGGCATTCATGTATGTGTAACTACAATGGAAAGAACATCGTAATCATTACTAAATTATATAGTGTCTAAAAGTAATATTTCATTACTTGACATCCACTTCCGATTTTGGAGTAAAACTCATTACAACTTCTTATGATGGAAGAAACCTTATCTTCTGTTTACCTTCTTTTTTGAAGACCTCAGGTTCATAAATATTTATCTAAAATGACCTCATATGTATTTCTATACTGTTGGGTTTTTTGTTTGTTTTTTTAGCCTGGATCTCGCTCTGTTACCCAGGCTGGAGTCCAGTGGCTATGTGTAGGCGCCACCATAGTGCACCACAGCCTTGAACTCTTGGGCTCAGATGACCCTCCTGTCTCAGCCTCCCGAGTAGCTGGGGCTACAGACATGTGCCACCATGCCTGGCTCTATTTTTATACTGTTAATGCAGACAATTTCTGTTGTTTGGAATTGTTTTGAATTCCCTAACACTTCTTTATGTTTCACAAAAATTTCCTCAAAAGTTTTGTTCAATAATGTTCCTCAAAAGTTTTGTCCACCTCTGGCCCCCCAATTCGGCTTCATTCTGGAAAGGCCTAGTCAGTAGCAGACCATCTCCTACAGCCACTTTCCAGTGGGCATAGGTGCTCTAGGCAAGATAGCCATCAGCCTTGTGTATTTTAGATTCCACCTTATCCCAATCCCATTAAACATTTAAATTGAATAACAGTTCTCTTTGTTTTGATGTCATGCTCGCCAAGCAATCTTCTGAACCTAATTATTGTTACTCAGTTTCTTACCGTGTAAATCAATAAGCTGCCATTCTGTCTTGTATATGTGTCTTTTGTGAACTTCGTTAGGATAAAGTGGCTTCCAGAATTTGATTGCCCTGAGACACTGGCAGCTGAGGGCCAGACCTTGCCACTTGGCAGACCGAGCAGGGCAGCCTGCTCGACAAGGCCCCTTGGCAGACAGTCAGCTCCCTCCAAGGCCAAACCCCAAGTTCAGCATACATCTTTCTCTCTCATTTCTGCAAGCATAACTGTGAACAGCATAATTCTGTGAGTCATGTGTTATTTCTTTGTGCTTTTTTCAAGAGGCTTTATAAAAGGTTTTTTATGTTTTTTCACCATTCACTTTTTGAAAGGAATATATAAGGCCTTGGACAACTAGAGTTGGGTCTTGACCTTTTGTAAAGGCAAACTTGTAAAGTGGCAAACCACTTTATAAATTTTTATTGGCTACAGATCTTCCGGACATTTTCTCTGTTCGTTAGTATCTGCTTGCTAGAACAAATAACAAGGCAAGTCAGAAATCTTTCTACAATCATAGGGTGTTGCTCTTTAATGGAACTTTTAAGGTTTTCCCGCCCCAAATATTTGTTGAAAAAGTAACAGGCAGTTGTTTACCAAAAAGCATTTGAAGAGAACCATCTATGAACTTCAATTTTATATGCCTAGGGAAGGTTCACTGGAATACTACTGCAAATTGTACACCTGTCCTCCTTTTGAAGATTCAGGATGCATGTTAGCATGTTAAAGATGCAGGGAAGGCCGGGCAAGGTGGCTTGTGCCTGTAATCCCAGCACTTTGAGAGGCCAAGGCAGGCAGATCACTTGAGGTCAGGAGTTCGAGACCAGCCTGGCCAACGTGGTAAAACCCCATCTCTACTAAATATACAAATATTAGCGTGCACCTGTAATCTCAGCTACTCTGGAGGCTGAGGTGGGAGAATTGCTTGAACCCAGGAGGTGGAGGTTGCAGTGAGCCGAGATCACGCCACTGCATTCCAGCCTGGGCAACAGAGCGAAATTCTGTCAAAAAAAAAAAAAAAAAAAAAAAGATGCTGGGAAGTCTTATAATAAGAAACGTATTTAACTTTGTGTCGTCTGGGTTTCTTAAATTTACTTAAATTCTTCAATTTCCAGTCCATCCTTCCTCTCCCACCCCAAGCCCCAGTTAACAAATGTGATTTGATTTCAGAGATGTTTTCTATGCACCATCCCTGTTTCACTTTTCCTTCTTTGACCTTTTTTTTTTTTTCAATTAGAGACAGGGTCTTGCTCCATCACCCAGGCTGCAGTGCAGTGGTGCAATCGCGGCTCATTGTAACCTTGAACAAGGGTGCAAGCAGTCTACCTGCCTCATCCTCCAGAGTAGCTGTGACTACAGGTGTGCACTACCACACCCAGCTAAAAAAAAAAAAAAAAATTGTAGAGATGGGGAGATCCCAGGCTGGTCTCAAACTCTTGGCCTCACAAAGTGCTGGGATTAGAGTCATGAGCCACTGTGCCTGGCATTCTTTGACCTTTCTGCATCTGATCCTGAAACATAGAACATGAGCCCAGTGATTCTGAAATTTCCAAAAATGATTTGGCAGCATTGTTTTAGCAATCCAGTAAGAGCGGCTTAATCCATAAAAATCACTTGGCCATGATAATTCTTGAGTTTATTTTTCATTATTTATTGTTTTAAAAATAATGCTCATTATTATTAAAGCATTTAGCACAACACAAAGATTAAACTAGGTACCTAGAATAGTATCTTACATTTGTATAAGCCATTGTGGCTTTCCTGTGTATTATCTCAGATGGCCTTAGACTAGGCCTGTGAACCAGGCAGAGCAAATACTTTAAGCCCTGTTTTGGGAAAAGTGACTTGAGTTAGGGGTGTTCTGGTGATTTGAATAAGACCATATGATAAGTTAGCAACAAGGCTGGGATTAGATCTTTTAATTTGACTTCTACCTTCTGTAATTTCTTTTTCCACAGTTGCTTATTAGCCAATCTTTATAGAGTACTTTACTATTGGCTAATTCTTTCAACTACTCCTACTGCGTCCCCTCCCTCCCCCCAATCAATAGGTTGTCTCATTCATTCATTCATGGCTACTCTGAGTCAGATGCAGTGCTGTTGTGAGTTTTGAAAAATGAATCAGAAAGAGTTCTTACCTGGAGGTGTTCCTGGTTTGGTGGAATAACTGTTAGGGTTGAATTTTTCTTAGGAGTGATAAGCACCAGTACCTGACTACAAATGTTAGAGAACACGCACCAAAAAAATGAGAAATGCGATGCCTCTTCTGGTAGAGCATGTTAGAGAAGTTACCACAGCAGTTAAGACTTCAGCTAAACTGGGCCATAAAGGATCAGCAGATTCCTGCAGAGACAGCGGTGGATATAACTACTTCAGGGATAGGTCATGGAAGAGCTTGGTGGCATGAAAGAGCTACATATGTTGGGAAAAGAATGAGTGGTGAGGAAGAGCATCAGATAAGGATAGAAAAGATAAAAAGCAACAGATAAGGATAGCAAGTTGGAGTCCTGACTCCACATCACACTAGCTATGTGACTTGCCCCAAACTTCAGTTCCCTACTTTGCAGGGCTGTTGTGAGGATGAAATACAATCATGCATGGCAAGTGCCTCTATCTTAAATCCTCAGGAGAAAAAAGGGGGGAAATCAGTGAATAAAATATCATAAAGTTCCTGATATATAACCATACTCTGTGTATGTGAGTTGTTCTTATTTATCATGTTTAGCTAATTTGACTTGCAGTAGGCAATGAGGAGCCATGACTGATTCTAAACAAGTGACACGATAAGCTTCTCGTTTAAAGTAGTCAGCAGAGGAACAAATTTATAATGCCAAAATAATAGATGCAGTTTTAGACATAATGATTCTGAGGCTCAAGCAGTACATTGAGGTATAAACCCCTAACAGGACAACAGTAGAACTTGGAGTTTGCCATAGGTAATTGTTTGCTTTCAACCTAAACTTGACTTGCTTGACATCTTTTGCTTCATTCCATCAACCCTGGAATCTAGTCCACTTCAAGTCCACATCCAGGGTTCTGTATCTTCCTGTAATTAAAGCAAGATGGATGTTGGGGCATAGGTGGCAGGTTTGGGGAATACTTTTCAACTAAGAATGCTTTGGATGGTCACTCTTGGCAAGCTGGATCTTCTTTGGACTGGTCTGTTATTATCTTCATCTAGATAAGCAAAGCCTCTTTAATGTATGAACCCTTCTAGTCTTTTTATCCAGATGTGGCCATAGTAGGCAAGTCTCTTAGGGTCAGTGGCCACCTGCCGCAGCCATCGGAGTTCAGTCTTCCCCCCGTCAAGTGGCCATTTTGCCACACTCCTTATCTAATAGTCCAGATTATCTTCTTTGAAACAGTACTTTGTTTGCGTGGCCCAGTGATCTCTGAAAGTTGGCACTGGAATGCCTTTAAGCAGACATACATCATCCAGTTAAGGCCATAAAGCTTCCCTATTGTTACCTGGCTTCATTCATACATTTCTGTTTCCTTCTTGGTTCCTATAGGCATTTGAATTTCATTTGAAAATGAAATGGGCTGCACAGTCTGGAGAAGTGTACTATACCTTGTTATAGCACTTTTTGGAATGACCCAGAATTCAGAATCAAATGGGGCAGCTATGAGCCCCATCCAAAGGGGCCTGTTTCTAAAAGTAGTTTCCCCCTACAATATATGTGAACATTGCTTTAGGCTGGTGTTTATATGCATATTTGATACAACACTTCATGTTTCATAGAATTCATAAGGCAGAAGCTACTTCTTACTATTAAACTAAACTGCATTAACTCTTAGGAGACTGACATTTATCAGGGACATAGCTATTAGCACTATCTTATAGATTTTATTTAGTAATGAAACAACAAAATAGCTGGAACTTTTCTTGTTTTGAATGCTTGTTGAATGTGACCTTTGTATATAAATGTGTCTATATTATATATGGATGCCACCGGTTCTTCTTTGCTGTTATTAACTCCTGGTTTTGCCACCACAATATGAATTTCTCTTGCTTTGGAAATAGTGCTTTTCTTTCTTCCCCAGCTTTGTATTATTTATAATGTGAAATACTTGGATGTGTTAACTGTTAGGGTAGAATTTTTCTTAGTTGAAATTAAACATTTTCAGAGTTTATTATAAAAGATAGGTTTTTTTTCCCACTGAATAATTTGTTTTTCTATGTTGTTTCAGTTTCCGTTACTATGGCAATGACGGCAGGGACTACAACAACCTTTCCTATGAGCAACCATACCCGGGAAAGAGTGACTGTAGCCAAGCTCACATTGGAGAATTTTTATAGCAACCTAATTTTACAGCATGAAGAGAGAGAAACCAGGTATAGTAAGGGCTAATCAAAACTTTTTTTAGTTAAATAAGCTGTTGTGCTGTGAGTGGAATAGAAACTTGTTTACCATGAATAATATGAATATTATGGATCCCTGCATGCTGTTTTTAAGTTTCCTGTACTGACAGTGCACATAGACATGTGTTTTATTTTCACAGAGTAGTTTCCTGAGGTGCCCCAAGTCTTGTGCATCTATATACCCATATGACATGTCAATTATGTTTTAAACAAACCTTTTCCAAACATGAAATTATGATATGTCTTTACATTTTCTTTTAAAGGGATGCCTGGCTGGATGTGGTGTGGCTCATGCCTATAATCCCAGCACTTTGGGAGGCCGAGGTGGGCAGATCACCTGAGGTCAGGAGTTCAAGACCAGCCTGGCCAACATGGTGAAACCCCATCTCTACTGAAAATACAAAAAATTAGCTGGGTGTGGTGGCGGGTGCCTGTAATCCCAGCTACTCAGGAGGCTGAGGCAGGAGAATCGCTTGAAGGCTGCAGTGAGCCAAGATCGCACCACTGCACTCCAGCCTGGGCAACAGAGTGAGACTCCATCTCAAAAAAAAAAAAAAAAAAAAAAAAAAAAATGATGCTTTATGAATGACTGACTTTAATCCAAAAGCATTTACAGTGCATATCGGGGGGAATAGAAGAATAAAAAAAGAATGACATGTTATTTTGACTTATACTAAAGGAGATAACACACATAAATATATAAATGAAAGAGTGAAGAATATTAAGATAAGTACAAGGAAGGGACAATGTGCTTTTGTCTAGGCAACTGGGAAAGCTTTGTAAATAGTGGTGGCATTTAAACAGGGCTCTAAAGGAAAAGAACTATTTATACATGCATAAAAGGAAGGAGACAGAGGCAAAAGAGCAGGAGGGAAGGATATTAGAGACAGAAGAAATCACCAGGTAAGGCAGTGTCCAGTTTGGCTCAAGCGCAGGATGTGCTAGATTTCAACATGCTGGGAGCCTTGGATTCTTTGTTAATGTAGCTCTTTTCATGGTAGTGGAGAGCCTTGGATGTTTTTGAGCAGAAGAATCAAATGAAAACAAGTGTTTCTCTGGAAGGGAACTTTAGTTGTGGTACAGAGAATGGTTTGGGGTCAGGGTGGGGAATTAGAAACAGGAAAGGCTAGTGATGTAGTCCAGGTAAATGGAAAGGAGGCTTGAATGAGAACTGTGACAACAACAACAGAGAACTGACAAGTAAGAAAGATTGACAAAATGTGACTACTAGAAAATATGAAATGTGAGAGAAATAAGTCAATGTTGCCTCTGAAATTTCATGCCTGGGCAAACTGAGAGTGGTACAGTTTAAATGAAATAGAGAGGAAAAGTCTTATTTAATTTTGGACAGATTTAACTGCAGATTAGATACAGGTATGGTGAGAATTAGTGAACTGGAAAATAATTATTCAGAAATCAACTTAAAATAGGAATATGTGAAAAGAGAGTTGAGAAACATGGAGAATCATGAGAAGAGTTGACATATCTCTAAAAGTTCTGAAAGGGAGGAGAGGAACGAAAATGGAGCAGAGGCAAACAAACAAAAAAAGAGTTAGCATCAGCAGAAATTCCAAAAGGTTCCATTTAGGTAGAAGGAAAGTGACCACAATAGAAGATCTAAATGGTAAGTAGGTGGATAAATCTCAACAAAAATTATATAAATCAATAGAAATAATAGCGATAATATCTTACACATTAAAAAATAGAATTATAATATTTTCCAACAGCAGAATATAATTCAGGAAAGAAGTAATTAGAATTAAGGTGTTCTTAATGATCTTAGTAGAAGGGGCATAGAGATTAGCTTCAGAGTTTGACAAGTTCTAGAGTAACCATAAAATGATAAAAATAGAGTTTGTAATTTCCAGACTAGTAGAAGGAAAAAATTGGAATGAGAAAAAAAAAGTCAGTTCAAAAGAATGCAAGAGAGAAAGAAAAACTGAAATACCAAAAATGGAAAAAATGAAATACCAAAATAGCACAAAATAAGTTAGAAATAAAAATCTAAATATATCAATAATTAAATGAACTATAAGGGTAATTAAAGTCTCTGGAAGTGATCAGATCATCCTGGGAGAGTGAATAAAGTAGAAGAGAACCAAGGAAGAAAAAGCAGGCTCTTAAAAAAATTCATCAGAATTTCGAAGGTTCATTGTCTTTACTTGCTGCAGTGTTAAAGTAATTCAGTTTGCTTTCTATTTCCAAATAAAGGAAAGTAACAATAACATTATCTGCGTTATTGAAAAAAAAAGTAGTCTCAGCTTGGTGCCACTGGAAGTCAAGTCAAACAATCAGCTCATATTTTCTAAAAGCTTATACTTTTAAGAAAATGTGATGTATTTTTAAGGCTTAACTAATTGGATAAATGCATAAGCCCAATAAATTTTTAATCAGAGCAAAGCATAAGAGCATTTTAGGTGGAAAACTATTTTTAAAAAAGGTACAACAGAAATCATGGATCTTCCTGTTTAGATATGGTAGAAATGGATAAAAGTTACTGTATCTCTTCCAGAATGAGGAATGATTTCATGAAGTGTTAGTCTTGGCAATAACTGAGGAAAGGGACAGTGGAAATTTGACGGAAGAATAAAGTTGTTTATATGTTGATAGCTCCTCCCAGAATAATGGCCCTCTTACTCTCTGGATTCTTTCTGCAGAGGAGAAAACTGGAAATCATTTAACAAGCAGCACTGAAGTGCCTAGGGGTAGGTGATGGCAGCACAGAATCTGATGTTAGGAGATTATTCTCGTCTAAGGGTTGGGGCCTAGGGGAAATAATGCATAAACAAAAGACAAAAATCAGTGTAATAAGCCCCAAGGTAGGTGCCTATGACAAGCACTGAGGAAACGTGGTGGAGAATATGCTCTTAGGCCTCATCCTCTCCAGTGGGGTGCTGATGTATCAACAGGCTTTAAATGTTACAAATCTTCTATAAGAAGGAAAACTAAGTGATCTTAATGATGGTTTAGTAAAAAAGCTTACCTTTGGACATGTAGCCACGAATAAGAAGTATCAAAAAGTTGTGGGAGGGTTTCAATCCTTAACCCTTATACCCATTCAGTTAAATCCTGAAAAGTTACTGTTATTCTGACACACTCCAGAACTAATTAGGAGGAGTTCCGCTAGGTTTATATTTAGGGAAAACCAATACAATAGAAATAAAATACTAATACTCACTTGGAAATGAGTTGAAAATGTGTTCCACAACCATCTCTCTAGTTTTAGTTACTTCATCCACACTGCCCTTACCCAAGATGCTTAGCTTAACTAACTTCAAGGGTGCTGTTTAAAAAAAAATGAATAACTGAACCTGGCTGTACCTAGAAAAGCGAATGTTCTGGTAGCTAGTGGGTTTTTAAAAAATATTTATTTATTTAGAGACAGAGTTTCACTCTGTCGCCCAGGCTGGAGTGCAGTGGCACGATCTTGGCTCACTGCAACCTCCGCCTCCCAGGTTCAAGCAATTCTCCTGCCTCAGCCTCCCAAGTAGCTGGGACTATGGGTGCCAGCCACCATGCTCGGCTAATTTTTTTTGTATTTTTAGTAGACATGGGGTTTCACAGTGTTAGCCAGGATGGTCTCGATCTCCTGACCTCGTGATCTGCCCACCTCGGCCTCCCAGAGTTCTAGGATTACAGGCGTGAGCCACCGCGCCTGGCTGCTGGTGGGTTTTTAAAAACACACATGTATGACTTTCCAATTTTCAAATAATTTTAATACAATAAAATAAATGCAATAGCATTGAACATTTTTCCTTCATAAGTTAAGGAAAACTGAGCTTAGAGTTTAAGTGAGGGACTTAGCCAAGCTCATTTAGCTAATAAGTGTTAGAACCAGGGATATTTACCTTAAAATTTTATACTTTTAGTCAGTATAGTCATCTTTTTATATTTCTAATATAAGCATTGGGAAATATTAATGATATTGGTGGATTGAACATTAAATAGCAGAGTTTTCCATATTAGAACATCAGTCATTGCCAACATTTCATTTAGGCAGGAGAATGAAGTAAGCCTTAGAAGTAAATTATTCATTTGGCCAGTATGAGAAAGCAAAATCTGGGTTTGTTTTTTGAGAAAGAAAACTATTCTTAGAGATTATCTTGATCCAACTTGAAAGATTTTTTTTTTTAGCCTAGCAAGCTGAAGTGGTTAACTTGAATAAATAAATGTATATTTCTTAAGTGGAAATAGTTAGGAATGTATTTAAAATTTAGTTTTTTTTTTCCTTTGAAAAGGCAGAAGAAATTAGAAGTGGCCATGGAAGAAGAAGGATTAGCAGATGAAGAGGTAATGTAATTACCTATAATTAAAAACCACCCCCAGTGACTTTTCATTCATTTGACATCAGGTATTTTATAACTTAAATAATGTGGATTTTATCATTTGAATATGGGCTTCTTACTTTGTTGCTGTCATGGATATCTTTTATTGATATCTTTAGAAGGAGGCAGTTTTGTTTTTTTCTTAAATTCCAACAACATGTATTTAGAGAACATTGCCGAGTGTATTTTAGGTGTGTGGAATGAGAAAGGCAAGCTCCAGGAGGAATTAATCAATTGCTAGCTCTTCTAAAATTTTTTCTAAATATTCTTTTAAAGCTATCTATTTCTCTAGTTCAGTGCTATTACCCTGGTTTAAACTACCATATACATATATTTTAACCTGAAAAATAACTGTCCCCAACTGGTCTCCCTATTTCCCACCCCCAGTTTTTCTGCATACTGCAGCTAGAGTAATCGGTCTAAAAATAGATTTGATCATGTCACTGTTTTGCTTAATAACCCTTCACTGGCTCCCTTATCTCGGGATATGGGCAAGCTCTTTAACATTGGTATACCTGGGCCGGGCGCGGTGGCTCACGCCTGTAATCCCAGCAGTTTGGGAGGCTGGGGCGGGCAGATCATGAAGTCAGGAGATCGAAACCACGGTGAAACCCCGTCACTACTAAAAATACAAAAAAAATTAGCCCGGCGCTGTGGCGGGCGCCTGTAGTCCCAGCTACTCGGGAGGCTGAGGCAGGAGAATGGCGTGAACCCGGGAGGCGGAGCTTGCAGTGAGCCGAGATCGCACCACTGCAGTCCAGCCTGGGCGGCAGAGCAAGATTCTGTCTTAAAAAAAAAAAAAAGTTGGTATACCTTCACTACTTGGCCTCTGCTTATCTCTCTCTAGCCTCACCTCTTGTCACCCGCCGCCCACGCTGACAAGTATGAAGTTCTTTGATGTCCCCTGTCTTGCCTGTGGACCTTTTCACATGCTCTTTCTGCTGCTTGGAACTCTTCCTTACTCCAACTCCCATTATTCTTCAAGAATCTTTAGTAGCTGGGCATGGTGGTGCGTGCCTGTAGTCCTAGCTACTTGGTAGGGTTGAGGTGGGAGGATCACCTGAGCCTGAGAGTTTGAGGTTGCCATGAGCTATGATCACGTCACTTCACTCCAGCCTGGGCAAAGCAGCAGCTTTAGGCCTCACTTCAGACATCACTTCCACTGGGAAATCTTCCTTAACCTCTCAAGGTACCTTCTGTATTCTACTGTTCCTGTCCTCATGGGAGCCTTAAAATACAGTCTTCCCAAAGACTAGACACTGTAACATCTTGTTGAGCATTACATCTCCACAGCTTTCTGGCAGAGAGCTAGAATAAATATTTGGTGAATAAACGAATAATGGCTTTCGCCCTCAAGGAGTTTTAGATTAGGAGAGGGAGAGTGAGTGAGTGTGTGTGTGTAAAACTATGTACACATGATAGAATGTGGTGAATGTCGAAAATAAAGAGATTTTTCCTCTAATTCAGAGGATCAGAAAACGTTTCATAGAAGAAGTAACAATTGATTTGAATTGTAAAGAATGGGTAGAATTTATATTAGAGGTAAGAGATGTATACAAAATAATACATATACAAAATCATGAGTTTACATTTGAGCTATAAAGGGTGCAATAAAAGGAAATAGTGAGGTAAGTTGATAGCACACCATGGAAAGCTAGGTTTAGAATAGTTTACTAAAAAAGGTATACTTAGTACTAGGCAATAGGGAGTCACAACCTAGATTAATTAGTTTAACATGCTGAGTGCAGTGGCACACACCTGTAATCCCAGCACTTTGGGAGGCCAGGATGGGAGGATCACTTGAGCCCAGGAGTTCAAGATCAGCCTGGGAAATATAGTAAGACCTGGTCGCTACAAAAAATTTTAAAAATTAAGCATGGTGTCCTGTGTGTGCAGTCCCAGCTACTCAGGAGGCTAAGGTGGGAGAATCACTTGAGCTCAGAAGGCGAAGGCTGCAGTGAGCTGAGATCATGCCATTGCACTCCAGCCTGGGTGACAGAGCGAGAGCCTGTCTCAAAAAAAAAAAAAAAAAAAAAAGAGTTTCTATATTTAAAGAGTAGACCGTCATCAAATGATTAATTGAAATCAAATCAGTGTCTAATCTTCCCTGTTCCTTTCCTAGGACTGTACCTGTTCCTTATAGTTGCAATGTTTAAATCAAATACAATATTTTATGACTTATACTAAAGGTGGTAACTTTGTTAATCAGTTGACTCAATCTAGAAAACTCAAATGTTTTTACATTTAAAATTATCTATCATTATTTACATGTCATTAATATTTTAATAGCTCATTTATTGAGCTATTAAATCTCTCATCATAGTGAGAAAGGTAGTGATTTAAATCTGTATTCCAATCTATAGAGAAAAAATAAGACTGAGCATATCTTTCCACATTTTAAAGTTAGAATTATAAATTTCTTATAATTAATAACCATATAATTGCATTTATATATTATACATCATTATATTGATACAGAAATCTTAAACATAAGATCTTAATTTGAAGTGTAGGGAAGAGACTGCAAAAACAGATGCCCAAACACTAAGCAGGCAACAGAAGTGAGACAAGCTGGCCAGGTTGGTTTCATAGTGGCATCTAGGGTTATATTCTTTTGATCCAGATATACTTTGTTTACATATTCAACTTATATGATTTTTTTTTGCTTCCACAAAGAAATAGATTAATATTTTTCCTTTTTAAAAAATATTATTTTCTTAAATATTGATCCTTACAGCTTATCTGTTAGCAAAGACATGCCACTTTTCACATTGCTGTAGTAAGAGTCCCAGCCCACTTGGACATGCCTCCTGGGGACTCGCATCAGTGGTGTGGGGACTGACAAATTAGGGAACCAAGGCTCATCTAAAGAGGATTGCTACCATTGGCCCCTGTGGCCAAGGCCCTGTTTTTTCAGAGAAGCTAGTAATCTGGACTTTTTTTGCAGAATAACCAATCACCTGCTTTTGAAAAACAACTTCCAGTCCAAATCAAATATATCTGTAGGTTGAATATAGTTTGTAGCTTCCTTTTTGCAACTTCTGGTCTGCATCAGCAAGTACTGACTACATTTACAGCTATTTTCTCTAATTTTTCTGAATAAATTGTAGAAAATAGATGATTTTTCCATAAAAATAGTCAGTGGCCCATAATACCAGTTTATAAAACTTCTAATGTTTTTCTGTAAAAATGTTTTGAATTCCACAAGTGCTTATTATTAGGCTCCATGCTACAGCCTGGATTATATCAAATTCTGTAAAATAGACAAGCTCTCTCAACCTTAATATAAAGTATGTTACAGCATCTTTATATGGGGTGGGTTTGATAAAAAATAAAATTGTTTCATAAAAATAAAATAGATAAAGTTGCTAGCTGAACCCTTTTCATCTGAAAACTTTTGTATGCACTGTCTGTCTTACACAAATACTGGCCACCCTACAGATCGAGAGTTTGAGGAACACCTATATAAAAAGGAATGGAGAAAGGAAGAAAATCACTTCCTAGTTTCATCTCACTTAAGAAAATCCCATCCAACATGGAATGTTATTTACTCTAATGAAAAACTAAATAGGCAAGTTCAAGCTATAAAAGAGTCGTGAAATGTTAAGCTGTCCACAGATTTTTATTGTCTTCTTTGAAGAGGAAAGGATGCGATTACCACAAGGATACTGTTTGTCTTTCAAGGCTACTTAATCTATACAGGTTGTGAGTAGATATATCAACAGGCTTTTTCACCAATTTTTTTTTTTTAACATGAATTTGCTTCAGCTGCCTCTGGACTGCAACACTGATTCTAAGACTAAAATCATGGAATCGATTTTTTTTAAGTAATGTAACAATGTTATAGGTGATGCTCATTTTTATAGAATTATGTGTTCCATACACTTGTGACTCTCTCTTTTTGCTATTAAATGGCTGTGCCCAAACCACATAAATTGTGTGAGTGCTGCATTATACAAACTACTAGACAATTTATGAAACTGTGTAAAGTGAGGTCATCTTTTCCATTCAGATTAAGCAGGATTTCTGCAACTATATCCAACTGTACTGTTTTATAATCTATAAAGGGAGAGATTCAAAATACTTTCAAAATTCTTACACTTATTCATTTATGTAATTAAAAAAAAAACCCTCCTCACTACTTCCTTAAAGGACATGATACTATAGTGCCACCAAGTGGCCTTTTAAAAATTAGTTTTAAAATTTAAAATCAGATACTTTTTAGAGCTATCTTTTGTTTTACTAGTAATTTATTTTTTTATTATTCAAAAGGTATTTTTGAACACCTATGTGCAAAAAAGGGTATTTGTCATTGCATTTATGTGAAAAGCAGCAAAATATAGTCTTCACTATTGTTTTAGGCCACATTTGTTTTCTTAATTATATCAATGTAATTTTAGCTCCGTTAAACTGATATTTAAGTAGCTTCCCTTAAAGAAAGCACAAATTTGCCAGTGTTGGTATTTCAGGAATTTTATACACACACACACACACACATATTTTTTTGAGATGGAGTTTCGGTCTTGTCACCCAGGCTGGAGTGCAATGGCAGGATCTCAGCTCACTGCAACCTCTGCCTCCCGGGTTCAAGCGATTCTCCTGCCTCAGCCTCCTGAGTATAGGTGCATGCCACCACGCCCAGCTAATTTTTGTATTTTTAGTAGAGACGGGGTTTTACCATGTTGGCCAGGATGGTCTCGATCTCCTGACTTCATGGTCCATCCACCTCGGCCTCCCAAAGTGCTGGGATTATAGGTGTGAGCCACCACACCCGGCTTATCGCCTCACTTCTTACTGAAAAAAATTATCTTTCATTGTTGCTTGCTTACTTTTTCCATAGTACCATTGTATTTTATAATCAATATCAGATGTGGAAAAAGACATTTTTAAAAAGACATTAAAGACATTAAAAAAAGACATGAGGCAAAGCCTGTTAATTTGTGTACTTGATTTTTATCTTCATTACTGTCATAATTTACACCATTGGTGTGCCTTACTGTATAACTTCATTTAGCTGTTTGAAGACATTTCTTGATTTCATCTTCTTAGATTAACTTTGTTAGAAGTATCAGAATTCCATTGCATTGATAATACATGTTTACATACATATTTCTAATTAATAGTTCACCTAACCCTTTTAAAAACAGATATACACAGGAGTAGGGAGAGGCTATACCATGAGCTGCATTTAGAAGCAATGTTTCTAAGCTGTTACTGTCATTTTGATTTGTCTGTCCCTGCAAACTGAACCACTAAAAGCTTGACAGGATTCAGTTGAAGATGAACAGGAGTTAAATTTTTTCACTGATATTGTTTCTTTTTCACTTAGTGTTTCCTCTACTAGGAGCTATGTCAAAAAACAGAATTTTGATTGGTGAGGGTGAAAAGTGAAGTTTAGAACAATAAAATAAATGCCTGTTCCAAATGTAACCTGCAGGTATTTCACAGTGTTGCTTATTAATGGAAGTTATTTTTTGTGCTCTTTGTAGAATCAGTTATGCAATTACCAACTTGGATATTTTAATGACTTCTTCTTGTAATTGTTTTTGCAATTTTATATTTTCAGGAAGTTGTATGCCAAGTCTCAAGCAGTTTATTAAAATTTGCCCAAGAGTAAATTCTACCACAAGTAAATCTCTTTGGAAACACTACCATTATGTTATTTTATTGTCACAAGTCTCAGTAGTTGTGAAAGAGCAACCTTGGAAATTAAGGAATTGAAGCAAAGCAGATTTCCTGACAGAATAAAAATCAGTATCAGAATACGATTAACATTTACTAATATTTAATTTTTATTTATGGAATTAAGTTACCATATAGATGAAAGAATGTTATACATATATATATATATATAGACAAATATGATGGACTAAATTACATATTTAATGGAGTCCACCTCAAGAGTAACGATTTATCAATTGTTAAAAATTTTAAAAAGTTTGCTTTACATTGTTTTAGCCTAATAGTATATTACATATTAGTGCTATCATTTATTTTTACGTGTATCATCTTTTAATACTAGAAGCTCCGTCAAAACAACCTGATTATAAAATCATCTGTTTAAATTATCTTTTTTTAATAGAAAAAGTTACGTCGATCACAACACGCTCGCAAAGAAACAGAGTTCTTACGGCTCAAAAGGACCAGACTTGGCTTGGATGACTTTGAGTCTCTGAAAGTTATAGGAAGAGGAGCTTTTGGAGAGGTGTGCTTTTTTTTTTTTTTTTTTTTTATTATTATTATACTTTAGGTTTTATGGTACATGTGTGCAATGTGCAGGTTAGTTACATATGTATACATGTGCCATGCTGGTGCGCTGCACCCACTAACTCGTCATCTAGCATTAGGTATATCTCCCAATGCTATCCCTCCCCCCTCCCCGCACCCCACAACTGTCCCCGAAGTGTGATGTTCCCCTTCCAGTGTCCATGTGTTCTCATTGTTCAATTCCCACCTATGAGTGAGAATATGCGGTGTTTGGTTTTTTGTTCTTGCGATAGTTTACTGAGAATGATGATTTCCAATTTCATCCATGTCCCTACAAAGGACATGAACTCATCATTTTTTATGGCTGCATAGTATTCCATGGTGTATATGTGCCACATTTTCTTAATCCAGTCTATCATTGTTGGACATTTGGGTTGGTTCCAAGTCTTTGCTATTGTGAATAATGCCGCAATAAACATACGTGTGTATGTGTCTTTAGAGCAGCATGATTTATAGTCCTTTGGGTATATACCCAGTAATGGGATGGCTGGGTCAAATGGTATTTCTAGTTCTAGATCCCTGAGGAATCGCCACACTGACTTCCACAAGGGTTGAACTAGTTTACAGTCCCACCAACAGTGTCAAAGTGTTCCTATTTCTCCACATCCTCTCCAGCACCTGTTGTTTCCTGACTTTTTAATGATTGCCATTCTAACTGGTGTGAGATGGTATCTCATTGTGGTTTTGATTTGCATTTCTCTGATGGCCAGTGATGGTGAGCATTTTTTCATGTGTTTTTTGGCTGCATAAATGTCTTCTTTTGAGAAGTGTCTGTTCCTGTCCTTCGCCCACTTTTTGATGGGGTTGTTTGTTTTTTTCTTGTAAATTTGTTGGAGTTCATTGTACATTCTGGATATTAGCCCTTTGTCAGATGAGTAGGTTGCGAAAATTTTCTCCCATTTTGTAGGTTGCCTGTTCACTCTGATGGTAGTTTCTTTTGCTGTGCAGAAGCTCTTTAGTTTAATTAGATCCCATTTGTCAATTTTGGCTTTTGTTGCCATTGCTGTTGGTGTTTTAGACATGAAGTCCTTGCCCATGACTATGTCCTGAATGGTAATGCCTAGGTTTTCTTCTAGGGTTTTTATGGTTTTAGGTCTAACGTTTAAGGCTTTAATCCATCTTGAATTGATTTTTGTATAAGGTGTAAGGAAGGGATCCAGTTTCAGCTTTCTCCATATGGCTAGCCAGTTTTCCCAGCACCATTTATTAAATAGGGAATCCTTTCCCCATTTCTTGTTTTTCTCAGGTTTGTCAAAGATCAGATAGTTGTGGATATGTGGCGTTATTTCTGACGGCTCTGTTCTGTTCCATTGATCTATATCTCTGTTTTGGTACCAGTACCATGCTGTTTTGGTTACTGTAGCCTTGTAGTATAGTTTGAAGTCAGGTAGTGTGATGCCTCCAGCTTTGTTCTTTTGGCTTAGGATTGACTTGGCGATGCGGGCTCTTTTTTGGTTCCATATGAACTTTAGTTTTTTCCAGTTCTGTGAAGAAAGTCATTGGTAGCTTGATGGGGATGGCATTGAATCTATAAATTACCTTGGGCTGTATGGCCATTTTCACGATATTGATTCTTCCTACCCATGAGCATGGAATGTTCTTCCATTTGTTTGTATCCTCTTTTATTTCATTGAGCAGTGGTTTGTAGTTCTCCTTGAAGAGGTCCTTCACAGCCTTTGTAAGTTGGATTCCTAGGTATTTTATTCTCTTTGAAGCAATTGTGAATGGGAGTTCACTCATGATTTGGCTCTCTGTTTGTCTGTTATTGGTGTATAAGAATGCTTGTGATTTTTGTACATTGATTTTGTATCCTGAGACTTTGCTGAAGTTAAAGCTTATCCACCATGATCAAGTGGGCTTCATCCCTGGGATGCAAGGCTGGTTAAATATACACAAATCAATAAATGTAATCCAGCATATAAACAGAACCAAAGACAAAAACCACATGATTATCTCAATAGATGCAGAAAAGGCCTTTGACAAAATTCAACAACGCTTCATGCTAAAAACTCTCAATAAATTAGGTATTGATGGGACGTATCTCAAAATAATAAGAGCTATGTATGACAAACCCACAGCCAATATCATACTGAATGGGCAAAAACTGGAAGCATTCCCTTTGAAAACTGGCACAAGACAGGGATGCCCTCTCTCACCACTTCTATTCAACATAGTGTTGGAAGTTCTGGCCAGGGCAATTAGGCAGGAGAAGGAAATAAAGGGTATTCAATTAGGAAAAGAGGAAGTCAAATTGTCCCTGTTTGCAGATGACGTGATTGTATATCTAGAAAACCCCATTGTCTCAGCCCAAAATCTCCTTAAGCTGAGGTGTGCTTCTTTTTAAAAGTCACTACTGCTGCAAATATGTATCTTAAGATAATTTAAAATATGTGTTAAAATATAATTCCTGACTGGGTGCAGTGGCTCACGCCTGTAATCCCAATACTTTGGGAGGCCGAGGCGGGTGGATTGCCTGAGGTCATGAGTTCGAGACCAGCGTGGCCAGTGAAATCCCGTCTGTACTAAAAATACAAAAATTAGCTGAGCGTGGTGGTGGGCGCCTGTAATCCCAGCTACTTGGGAGGCTGAGGCAGGAGAATCGCTTGAACCCGGGAGGCAGAAGTTGCAGTGAGCTGAGATCCCACCATTGCACTCCAGCCTGGGCGACATGAGTGAAACGCTATCTCAAAAAAATATATATGTATGTGTGTATATATATATATATATATATATATTTATTTATATAAAATTCCTGAAATACCAACACTGGCAAATTCCTGCTTTCTTTAAGGGAAGCTACTTTTCATTCCTGAACAAATAGTAGTGACTGTTTTTATCTTTTAGGTGCGGTTGGTCCAGAAGAAAGATACAGGCCATATCTATGCAATGAAGATATTGAGAAAGGCTGATATGCTTGAAAAAGAGCAGGTATGAGTTCTTTAACACACGTAATATAAAGGAGCATCCACTGACGTGGTGTTAAGAGTGTTTATATTAGAATTTTTAAGAAGCAATTTACACATCTTACTACATAAGCTATTAATTTTTTGGTAGCCTGTTTTAGTGTTTCTCAATTCTTTTAAGGTTTCTTCTAAATTTATAATCTATGTATTAGTCTGCTTAGACTTCCATAACAGAACACAACAGGCTGATTAGCTTAAACAACAGAAACTTATTTTCTCACAGTTCTGGAGGCTACAAGTCAAAAATGAAAGTTTGGGCAGGTTTTGGTTTCTGGTGAGGCCTCTCTTCCTGGCTTGCAGATGGCCACCTTGTCACTAAGTTTTCACATGGCCTTTCCTTGGTGTGTGAGGGGACACACACTCCTGTGAGAACTCTCTGGTGTCTCTTCTTATAAGGATATTAATTCCACCCTTATGACCTCATTAATTAACCTTAATTCCCTAAGGGTCCGTCTCCAAATACAGCCTCAATGGAGATTAAAGCTTTACTCTATGAATTTTGTAGATGCATGAACATTCAGTCCATACCTTCTGAAATACCTCCTTTTCTGACTACAATGAAAATAAAGGACAGTTCTCGGCTCCCAGAATCCCTATCACATATCAGATAATCAAAACTAGTCTCCTGAAAATTTGCTGATTTTACATATTTCTAAAATCTGTAATCTTGTAAATATTCTGGGCTCTCTCCCTGCTTCCTGTGCCTTAATGCAGTTACAAGGGGTGGCTTCGAGTAAAGGAGGGATGGCTTTTTGAATATTTAAGGAGGGAAATTGTGAAATGGTCATTTTCAGGTACAGGAAAGCAGACCTGCTAAGGAAATGCAGTTGAAGGCTCATTGAGATTTGCAGTCATGAATTTAAAGTGAAATCCATTGGCATAGCTGGATGATTTTTCACCCTAGTTTCAGTTAGGGTAAGAAGGTAATAGGAACCATCAGGAGACAGGGTTATAGGGGATTTTGTTGATGACAGGCTATGATTCTCCAGAGGGAAGAGGTTTGGAAGGCAAGGAAGGTTGAGATACTGAGTTGGATTAGAGAACTATAGATAATGATGGGAATGTAGCGAGACCCTGTTCTCCACAAAAAGGAAGAAAAAAAAAAAGATGATGGCAATAAGGATGTGGGTAAAGATGCATAGCCTCAGAGACAGGGAGGTCAACAGGAATCTAACTTAGCCATAATGGGATTAGTCCTACTAGGGTATAATAGGAAGGACAGAAGGAAGCAGTTAGTTCCAGCTGTAGTGTAGATACCAGCCACATGTGTCTACTGGGCGCAAATTGAGATATCCAGCAAATAAGACTTGGTGCAAAAAAAAACACAAAAAAACAAAAAACATAAAATATTTCAATGATTTTTATACTGATTACATACTAAGGTGATAATATTTGGATATATTAGGTTACATAAACTGTATTAAAAATAATTTCACTCTGTATGTGGCTTCTAGAAAATTTAAAAATTACGTACATGACTTGCGTTACATCTGTACTGAACAGCCCTTGGTCTACAATATTTTGCGGGAAGTTAAGGAGCCTCTGGACCACTGCTCTTTCCTGTGGGGAGGTGGGGGGCAGAAATCTCACCGTAGCCTAACATCTAGTTGCTTTTGCATTTTGGGGTTGTTTTTTACCCCTGTGTAAATTAATTTGCATTTGTTACCACTGGATTTTGTTTTAGAAAGCTTTTTTCTACTCACTTCTAATACATCAATATTTTAACTTTTATCACATTTATTTTAATGCAAACCACCCCCACAAAATTAAATACCAACTGATTTCCCCACTGTTGTTGTACCTGATTACCATAGGTCATACTTTCCAACCTTTGGATCCTGTTTTGGAAAGAGATCCTGTAATTTGGCTTTAAACCATTTAAAAATAATCAAGCCATGTTTATGTTGTAGTTGTTTTCCTTACACACAAGATGCAACACCAAAGTTTAGGGCTTTTCCTTACCACCTTAAATTGCTTCATGAAAGGTAACAGGTAGGCACTCTTGCTACCACTTTTCACTTAATGAAACAGATCTATAGAAATTATAAAGTATTTTCATGCCAGAAAACAAGTTCTTACTCCTCAACTCTTATGCTTTGATCTCAGAATATTTACTGCACTAGGAGTAATTCCAAATATGACACTTTAAGCAGATCATATTTTATTATCATAGAAAGGTTTACAAATGTATGTTCTCATGTGCTTTGGACCAGAGTTTATAACGTTGCACAATGAAAATGGCAAAAGCATAAATCAAATCTTATTATTAACCTTGGGAAAAAATGTGTAAATATATTAATGCAAAAGCATCTGCAAACTGACCAGTTACACCAACTCCATAAATTATCCAGTTTATAAAATTTTCCAGTCTATAAATACATTTTCACATGATAGTATCTCTAGTAATTATATGTCTGAGAAATCAGTGGCAAAATCCCCAAAAGTTACACAAATTTGCTTTAGCTAACATTTATAGATATGATAGAGGTTTTATATTATAACAATAACTTAATATAATATAAAGTTACTATAATTCTTACTGTTTCTTTAAAAAACACCAAATAATGATCAAGCTGGGACCTTTGTTTAACAATTAAAAATAGTTTGCTATTTTTAGCCAAGCTTAGGTTTGCTGTACCAATTTACAGGGCATTGCTTACTCCTTTTTTTTTTTTTTTGAGATGGAGTCTCATTCTGTCACCAAGCTGGAGTGCAGTGATGCGATCTCGGCTCACTGCAACCTCCGCCTCCCGGGTTCAAGCGATTCTCCTGCCTCAGCCTCCTGAGTAGCTGAGACTACTGGTGTGTGCCACCATGCCCGGCTAATATTTTGTATTTTTAGTAGAGACGGGGTTTCACTGTTTTAGCCAGGATGGTCTCGATCTCCTGACCTCATGATCCGCCTGCCCTGGCCTCCCAAAGTGCTGGGATTACAGGGGTGAGTCACTGTGCCCGGCCCTGCTTACTACTTTTAATCACACTAGTACCCTAAATTTATATGACAAAGCCAGTATCCTAGGCTGGGTAGAGATTCTGGTTAAAAAGTTGTTAGACTGATTCTTGCTCTACCTCAGAGGCCTTAGCTTCACGTAATATACCTGTTGACCTCACCTTTTCAGACCTAAAGATATAAGCTAAAATAAACTATTTCTTGAGGTTCTCCATAGTTGATGAGAATGTGAACATTCATATATGTATCAAATCTTCTTAAACTCCATCTTTCCTTCATTAACTGTTATGGATGCATAAGTGTAAGAGATGAGTTTGACAAATGTGTGATGTATTTACGATTATTTTTTTCAAAAATATATTCATCTAGGTGGCCCATATCCGAGCAGAAAGAGATATTTTGGTAGAAGCAGATGGTGCCTGGGTGGTGAAGATGTTTTACAGCTTTCAGGATAAGAGGAATCTTTATCTAATCATGGAATTTCTCCCTGGAGGTAAAAGCAAACATTGTGTCAATGACAGACTGATACAAGCACATCTTTATATGCAATAATAATTTTATTGGTGAGGTTTACTTTTATATTCTTTGCTCTGAGGCTTTACATAGTCACAGTTTAAAAATATTTACTACCATATTGATGCTCATTTTTACCACAAAACAGATTGTTTTGAAGGAATGATAAAGTTAGCACATTTTAAATATTACCGTTCTGGGTTCACTGTATATAATTAGATTGTTATAGTTGTTATAAGTTGTGTTGTTACAAAAAATACCTGAGACTGGACAGGTGCGGTGGCTTACGCCTGTAATCCCAGCACTTTGGGAGGCCAAGGCGGGTGGATCACGAGGTCAGGAGATCAAGACCATCCTGGCTAACACGGTGAAACCCCGTCTCTACTAAAAATACAAAAAATTAGCCGGGCGCAGTGGCGGGTGCCTGTAGTCCCAGCTACTCAGGAGGCTAAGGCAGGAGAATGGTGTGAGCCCCGGAGGCGGAGCTTGCAGTGAGCCGAGATAGCGCCACTGCAGTCCGGCCTGGGCGAAACAGCGAGACTATGTCTCAAAAAAAAAAAAAAAAATACCGGAGATGGTGTAATTTATAAAGAAAAGAGGTTTAATCATTGCTCAGCAAAGAGGGCAAGGGGAAAAGAATGGCAATGGAGGGCAAAGAATTCTGGTTTCTGTTTTGTTTTTTTAATTTTTATTTTTTGAGATGAAGTCTCCCTCTGTTGCCTAGGCTGGAGTGCAGTGGTGTGATCTTGGCTCACTACAACCTTTGCCTCCCGGGTTCAAGCAATTCTCCTGCCTCAGCATCCTGAGTAGCTGGGATTACAGGTGCCCACCACCATGCCCAGCTAATTTTTTTTGTATTTAGTAGAGATGGGGATTCACCATGTTGGCCAGGCTGGTCTCAAACTCCTGACCTCAAGTGATCCACCCACCTCAGCCTCCCAGAGTGTTGGGAATACAGGTGTGAGCCACTGTCCCTGGCCCCCTATTTTTTTTAAAGCCTCAAAAAATATATGAAAAAAATGTAATCAGTTGTCAATTCTGTGTTGTAAGTGCACCAGTGTTTACAACAGTTAAAACTGTTAAAACTTTTAAAATTCCTTGAAAATAAAAGAATGTCTGCAGGTGCCTTTTTTAGTGGGATAATGTCCCACTAAACTCTAAAAGAATATATTTGGTTTCCAGGTGCACTTATTCTGATTTTTTTGCACAGTTTGACATTTTCCTCAGCAGTTAATTCTAGAAGTTGAGTGGTAGATATTACTTCATTATCAGCTCTTTTGTGATTTGATTGCACATGGTCTCTGCCTTAAAACCATTAAAAGTCATGAAACTTCTGCTTATGCAATAGGACTTTTATTTGGCCCAAGATATGGTTAGAAATATACTGGGTAGATCATAAAATGCAAACTCAGGAAAGCTAGCTGGGCATGGTGGCTTATGCCTGTAATCCCAGTACTTTGGGAGGCCAAGGCAGGCAGATAGCTTGAAACCAGGAGTTTGAGACCAGCCTGGCCAACATGGCAAAACCCCATCTCTCCTAAAAATACAAACATTAGCTGGGTGTGGTGGTGCACACCTGTAATCCCAGCTACTTGGGTGGCTGAGGCATGAAAACTGTTTGAACCCAGGAGGCAGAGGTTGCAGTGAGCCAGGATCACACCACTGCCCTCCAACCCAGGCAACAGAGTGAGGCTCTGTCTCCAAAAAAAAAAAAAAAAAAAAAAACACGAAAGCTTTTACAAGGTATTCCACCTTTGAGGCATTTTCAATAATAATATATTTGACTTTCCTTTATTTAGGTGACATGATGACATTGCTAATGAAGAAAGACACCTTGACAGAAGAGGAAACACAGTTCTACATTTCAGAGACTGTTCTGGCAATAGATGCGATCCACCAGTTGGGTTTCATCCATCGGGATATTAAGCCAGACAACCTTTTATTGGATGCCAAGGCATGTGAATAAACCGGTGAATTACTAGGCTGTTGATTATTTTTTAGAGCAGTAGAGCTGATTTTGTGAATGGAAATCAGCAACTGCAATTTAGAATATTGCTAAACAACATTATATGATAAGGTACTAGGAGAGGACTTGGGAATGAAATGACAACACGGAATATGGCTCTTTTTTAATCTCCCTCCATTTTCTACTTTTAAAAATCATCATCAGATACTTAAAATTTTACATTTTACGTGTATAAATCCCAAGCTAAGAATTTTTATTATAATTGCCATTTAATGGAGGAGTTTATAATAAGGCTTTTTGTTTTCAAAGTTAATATGATCTAATTTTACTGGATTTTTTTTTAGGGTCATGTAAAATTATCTGATTTTGGTTTATGTACGGGATTAAAGAAAGCTCACAGGACTGAATTTTATAGAAATCTCACACACAACCCACCAAGTGACTTCTGTAAGTTTGGTTGTTGTTTTTCTTTTTTCCCCTGGTTAAGATACTGTAGAGAACGGAAGGTTCTTTCCCTTTTCCCACTCCTTAATCCACTGTGTTTTAGATGTATATGTATTTTGTTTTTGTGGAGAGCATTTTTCCCTTGTGATTACAATTCCATATTGTTGAAATTAGCATTTCAGAATATGAACTCAAAGAGGAAAGCAGAAACTTGGAAGAAGAACAGGAGACAACTGGTGAGTCAACCAGTTTTTAAGAGAATTTTGTGCCTTGGTCCTAAAATCTTACCTGGTTTTAACTTGATTATTTTTATCTTTATAATAATTAGTATTTACTTCATAACAATGATAGCACTTGCTCTGGGATCACACAGTTTTCTTAGTTTCTCTGTTAAGTTTCCTTGCCTGTAAAGCAAAGTGTTGGTTTTTACTTTATAACTTTAGAGTAGTTTACTGAGCATACCTACAAGAAAGCTGTTTACTAGTAATTAGCACTTTAAATAAAACTCACTGAGATGAATGCAACTGTAATGAATGCCTTGTGATTTCTATTTTTCCATTTTTCATAACTGTGTTACAAATCCTGATACAACAAATATCAATCAGCAAGTAAGGTGGTTGTGAGTTTCTAAAAACTTCTTTACAGACAAAGTAAACAGGAAGTTTGGGATGTAAACAGTGTTACAATAAAACAGATAAAATTTGAAAAAGCTGGCTTTGCCACAGATAAATTTAATTACTCCTTTAATATAGAATTACATTATTTTTAACCCCATACTATTTCCTTTCTATAACTGAGCAAATAGAATAATTGCTTCCCCTTTCTCCTCTTTCCCTTTGTCCTGTTAACATGGTCCATGAACAGTCTACAGGTTAAGAATGTGCCTTAGGATTTTGTTTTTCTCATTTCTTATAAAATGCCTGGTACATACAGATACTCTATAAATACTTGTTTAACCAAATGATGAAAGGAAAACTAATTCAGCATTCCCTCAGGAAAGTAAATAGACTGAAAAATAATAGGCTAATACCCTCTAAAACCAAATAAAATGACCTTTGCATTATTGAGCTTATTATCTCATTAACCTAAGTAACTGCAAACTTCCTATGCTTGTAAAAACATTTCAGTATTTTTAAATGTATTGAGTTACACATTAAGGAGAAAAACTTTCTTCTACTTTTAAAATGTGTCAATTTTAGATCAGGTTTTGCAATTGAGAATAATTGGCAATATTCCCTATTTTTAGAGGGGAAAAACTGAATACTGCTTAAAATTATGGTGGGGGAATTCTGTACCCCTCTATTTACAAAATATTCATAGGTGATTACTCAGGTGTGTGTTTTATTATTCTCATGGCCAGTAGTTGCCAAGCCTTAGATCGAGTGTTTCCCAAGGGAGAAGTAGAGAGGACTCAGTGTTTGGGGCAGGAAATTTCTTTAGCACCTGGATCCCCTGCCCTGTAAATGCCAGTTGTGTCACTGAGATGACAAAATCTGTGGTCCTACATTTTGCCATGGCCCCAAGAGTACTACCCCTAGTTGAGAATTACTGCCTTGTAGAAATCATTTTTGTAAGATTTTATATGAATTAAGAATTAAAAACTGCATAGCTTCCTAATGGATAAGCAGTACCCTGGAATTACGTTTATAATGAAAATACCTCATGCTTATTTTTGTAGTTTGTAGTTTACAAAACATATGCCGTTTATTGTTTCATCTTCATATCAACTCTATTAGGGCAGGTATTATTATTCCAGTTTTATGTAAGCAGAAGCTGAGCCTCAGAGAATTTGAATAATTTGCCCAAGAACACATTAGTAGTGAGTGGGGCAGCCAGGTCTTCTAGGTTCAACTTTTTCATTCTTTTTGAAATAGACTGAAGGCTATATATATAAATAACTTAACTGAGCTTCTTGTGGGGGCAGAAATGATATATTCTTATAAAATGTCTGGCACATATGGACACTCTATAAATATTTGTTCAACTAAGTGATGAAAGGAGAACTAATTCAGCATTCCCTCAGGAAAGTAAACAGACTGAAAAATAGTAGTCTATAATATATTATCTGACTCACTGCCTACCACTAAGCCTTGCACATGATAAACATGCAAAATAAATACAAGTGAAAATTTAACTCCTCTATATATTGCTTTTTCCAGTAGTAAGCCATGCTCAGATAGATATTTTTTAAATGTTAAGAATGCTGGTTTGACAAGTTGCTCCTTTGTAGGCATATTCCACAGTTGGGACACCAGATTACATTGCTCCAGAAGTATTCATGCAGACTGGTTACAACAAATTGTGTGACTGGTGGTCTTTGGGAGTGATTATGTATGAAATGCTAATAGGTATGTTTTATCATTTATTTATGTACAAAATATATACATTTCCTTGAGTGCCATTGTTTGAACATATTATAGATATCATTGACTAAAATATTTGAAGTCTTTTAAACTTAATTCTGACATTCCCCCAATGTTAAATACATACTGATCAGTACCAGTGAGCTCTCCATGGGTCCTGTTTCAGGAAGGTGGGTATTTAACCCAAACTCATTCCCCCAATGTTAAATACATACTGATCAGTACCAGTGAGCTCTCCATGGGTCCTGTTTCAGGAAGGTGGGTATTTAACCCAAACTCCCACATATAAAAGTGGTTATCTACATAGCTTTTCAGGTAAAAGGGGAGGCAGTGCTTTCAATCCTTTATTTTATTGACTTTATTAGCAATGTGATTGTAAATTGATGAATGGTGGCATTTTTGACTGTTAAATAGAGCACTCAGGGTTGTTTGGTTTCTTGTAGCACATGTTTGGTGGGTATAAACTTCACTGATCACAAAGCTGATGAAACATTTTTTATTTATTTCATACATAGGATATCCACCTTTCTGCTCTGAAACACCTCAAGAAACATACAGAAAAGTGATGAACTGGAAAGAAACTCTGGTATTTCCTCCAGAGGTACCTATATCTGAGAAAGCCAAGGACTTAATTCTCAGGTTAGTGGTTAAATTCCTAGAGGAGTTCATAGTGTCTTAAAACTTCCTAAGAACCTAAAAGACTCATTTCACTTTTGTGGGGGAAGAGGGGATACCACTGATATATACAGTCAAAGAGATCAATAAAGGTGTTTTTAAAAATGTAAACTCTTAAAAGGAAGTATGCAGAAAAAAAATGTAGGAATTAAAAAGAGGGAGGAGGTCTTGTATTGCTTCAGTTACTGATATATATAAAGGCAAAAGGTCACTTCTGTTAGAATGCAATGACCTGATTCCATTAAAGAGAAAAAGGAAAATGTTAATAGCAGATTCCTGTCATGAAAAGTATATATGTGAAATCTTCTAAGCAAAAAATTCCATGTGTTCCTCAACTAATATGAAGTGTTTTGGAACTGCTGTGAATGGCTGGAAGGAATATAAATTGGGACAACTTGTGGGAATAGCCAGTTGGCAGCATATTATTTTTTTAAAATCCCTAAACTATATATGACCTTTGACCCAGAAGTTCTACTTCTAGGGATTTCGCTTATGCAGATAATCAGATACGTATAAAGATTTAGGTACAATATGTTTTTCATGGTATTTAATAGTGAAAATTGAAAACTATTTAAATGTTCAACAGTAGTGGACTGGCTCAATAGTAGACTGTCTATAATACTTCTATATGTAAATTTTAGAAAACAAATTTATTGGCCAGGCACAGCAGCTCACGCCTGGAATCCCAACACTCTGGGAGGCCGAGTTGCGCAGATCACAAGGTCAGGAAATCGAGACCATCCTGGCTAACACGGTGAAACCCTGTCTCTACTAAAAATACAAAAAATTAGCTGGGCGAGGTGGCAGGCGCCTGTAGTCCCAGCTACTCGGGAGGCTGAGGCAGGAGAATGACATGAACCCGGGAGGCGGAGCTTGCCGTGAGCTGAGATCGCGCCACTGCACTCCAGCCTGGGCGACAGAGCAAGACTCCGTCTCAAAAACAAACAAAAAAACATATTTATTGAAAAATATTTAATGACTTTAGCAAATTTTCTCAGTATATCAAGTGAAAAAAAGCAGACCTAACATAGTAACTATGGTAGCAACACAGTATTTTTAATATTGTAAAAGATTAGATTAGAATATTTACAGTAGTTATCTCTAAACAATGCGCTTACAGATGATTTTTATTTTCTTCCACATTTCCTACAATAAACATAGTTAACATCAATAAAAGAAAAACATTATATTGCTTTAAAAAAGAAATATTTGAAGTAATGCAGCTAGAATACTTTAGATGTAACTTGTGTATGATAATTTCTCTGTTTCCATGTTGTAGATTTTGTATTGATTCTGAAAACAGAATTGGAAATAGTGGAGTAGAAGAAATAAAAGGTCATCCCTTTTTTGAAGGTGTCGACTGGGAGCACATAAGGTATGTTCCTAGGCTTTGAATGGGAAAGGTCTGAGTAAAAACAAATTTCTAGAGTTGGCAATTAATTTACCTCTGATTCTGCTAGATTAAATACAAAAGTAACACATAATGTCATTAAGTGCAGTGTTTTCTGGATTATGTAAGTGAGTGGGACTATTGTGGCTACAGCTAGATGACTCATTTTAGGCTAACATCCACTTTCAGGGAAGAACATTGGGTACCTGTTTAAATTCTTATATTCATATTCACAGTGAAGGCTGTTAGCACATGAAACATGTATTTACATTTCACACAGTGACCCCTCATTTTTGTCCTTGCTGTAATATACCACATACTGTCTCCTTAATTAGTTTATAATAAAGTACAGTCCCTCTTTAAACATTGGTTGGGCATTAAATAATACAAGTAACTTTTAAGAATTTGCTTACAGTTGTTAATTGTGAGCATTGGCTTTTTTCAGTTTATGGCCAAACTACCGTCAGTAGTTCTGATCTGTTCTCCACACAGCAACAGTTTAGAAGCATAAATCTGGCCATGCCACTTTCCTGCGGCCTTTTGCACTTGGAATACAGTTAAGAAGGCTTCACTGCTTTCTTAGGACTGCAGGATATGGTGATTGCCTCATCTGCAGAAGTTGCATCTTGGATGGCCTCTCCTACTCCTCTTCCCACCTCTAAGTTTTGCCATTTGCTATCCATCCTGACTGAAATGCCCTCTCCCCGCTGCCTCTGCCCCTACCCTGCCTAGCTGGCTCCTTTGCATCTTCCAAGATAGCTTCTGTGTCATTTCCTTGGTACAGCTCTTCACTGGAGAACCTGCTGTGTGCTAGGCACTCTGCCTATTATTATTACTTATTTTTTTGAGACAGGGTCTCACTCTGTCGCCCAGGCTGGAGTGCTGTGGCACGATCATGGCTCACCACAGCCTCAACCTCCCGGCCTCAAATGATCCCCCGACCTCATCCCCCGAAGTAGCTGGAACTATAGGCGTGTGCCACCATGCCCAGCTAATTTTGTTGGTTTTTTTGTTTGTTTTGTTTGTTTGTCTTGTTTTGTTTTGTTTTTTGTAGAGATGGGGTTTCACCATGTTGCCCAATTGCCCAGGCTGGTCTTGAACTCCTGAGCTCAAGTGATCCACCTGCCTTGGCCTCCCAAAGTGCTGGGATTACAGGCGCCTGCTAATTTTAAAAAATCATTTATTGTGTCCAGCACTTTACTTGCATTTCTCATCTTATCCTTATATAAGCTCTATAAAATAGGAACTGTTATTATCCCTGTCTTACAAGTGAGGAAACTAAGGCACAGAGAAGTTAAGTAATGTGTCTACAGTGCTGCAGCTAGTAATTTTTTTTGTTGTTTTTTTTTTGAGACGGAGTCTCACTCTGTCGCCCAGGCTGGAGTGCAGTGGCGTGATCTTGGCTCACTGCAAGCTCCACCTCCCGGGTTCACGCCATTTTCCTGGTGGAGGCCTAACTCTTAACCACTATGCTGTATAATACTATACACACATAACTTAATTGAATAGAACTAGAATACCCCCCCTTTTATAGTGGGAAGGATGCTTAAAGACTGCCAGTTCTCTTGGTTTGATAATGAGGGAACAGTCATGGAGCAGGGATTTGGCTGCCTAAGGTCATACTGCAAGTTAATAACAAGGAAGGTTAGCTCTCAGGCCTCCAGGGTTCTTTCCTCTAAATTAGGTTTATTAAAGTAGTATACTAAGTATAAATGAGTTGGAATAATTCTGGTAAAAAATATATATGGTTTTAAATAATTTGATAAACTTAGCACCTAATAAATCCCATAAATATTTGTTGAAAAAACAGAAGCAATAAAAACTGATAGCTTCTTTTAACCATTTCTATAGCTAAACTTTTTAGCATGATAAGAAGGCATTTTCATGACTGGTTTCTTTTTAACTGAGTATCTTTGATTCTCTTAAAATTTGTATGACAGAAGTTTTTGCATGCAGATTTCATCACAAATATATAGTCCCTTCACCTATGTGCCCCTTATTTTCCCAAATGACTTTTAATTTATGGATTGTCTACTAGTAGAATTCTAGTCCTAAATCAATTAAGAAGGATCCTGTCCTCATAATATCTCAAATACTTTATACAATTATACAATCTTTTAAATAAAACCTCTTCTTTTACTTTTCATTAGCTCATTTTTCCACTTAAAAAAATAGGTTGAGAAAGCCTTGGTACAGAGATATAAAAATGGCAAGTAGGTGGAGATACTTAATGGGTACAAAAAAAATAGAATGAATAAGACCTATTACTTGATAGCACAAGAGGGTGACTATAGTCAATAATAATTGTACATTTTAAAATAACTTAGAATGTAATTGGATTGTTTGTAACTCAAAGGATAAATGCTTGAGGGAATGGACACCCCATTCTGCACGATGTGCTTATTACCCATTTCATGCCAGTATTAAAACCTCTGATGTACCCTATAAATATATATACCTACCACATAACCCCAAAAATTAAAAAAATATTTAAAATTCTAAGTAAATTAAAACATTTTAACAAAAAATTATACTCAACTATTTTGAACTCCCTTTAACTATTCTCAAATCCACAATAAATTTCCTTGGATTTTCTAGTATCTGTAGAATAGTATGCAGAATTTACAAGTGGAATTATTTGTTGGAAATTTGACAGTTCAAGAAAAGTTACCATGCCTACTTAATACCTTTTTATAGGGAAAGGCCAGCAGCAATCCCTATAGAAATCAAAAGCATTGATGATACTTCAAATTTTGATGACTTTCCTGAATCTGATATTTTACAACCAGGTAAGACAATCTATAATGTAACTAACCCTATTAAAAGTCTTTGAAGATGATGGCATTTCACTAATGAAATTCCTTTAATTTTTCCCTTTCTAGTGCCAAATACCACAGAACCGGACTACAAATCCAAAGACTGGGTTTTTCTCAATTATACCTATAAAAGGTTTGAAGGGTTGACTCAACGTGGCTCTATCCCCACCTACATGAAAGCTGGGAAATTATGAATGAAGATAACATTCACCCATAAACAAGAGAACTCAGGTAGCTGCATCACCAGGCTTGCTTGGCGTAGATAACAATACACTGAAATACTCCTGAAGATGGTGGTGCTTACTGACTACAAGAGGAAATTCTACAGGATTAGGATTTCTAAGACTACTATAGGAATTGGTTGGCAGTGCCAGCTGGCTCTTTTTTTTAATATTTTATTATTTTTGTTAACTTTATTATACGAAGGTACTGGAATAAAAGGAACAGACATCCCTTTCTAACTGCACTGCCTACATGCGTATTAAGGTCCATTCTGCCTGTGTGTGCTGTGGCTTTGAACTGTAACACCTCTAATCAATTCAGGAGAAACACATATCATTTAAAGCAACATAGGCTAACCTGTAGGTAACACTGCAGTATTGATGTTTTACTGCAAATCTTATGGGTCTAGATAATCAGTAAAAGCCATCTTCCATAGTTGGTGTTAGAACATTGCCCTATTGGTTTGGACATCTGTAGAATATATATGAAGACAATTTCTGTAATGGTTTTAAGAGATTTAAAAAGAAATTCACTGGTTCTTTACAAAATAGAATTTATCATCAAGTTATTACACAAACTTCACAGTAAAGAGTGACAAGTTTATAATAAGGAAGAGAAAGTTTAACACCTTCACTCAAGCACTCCACTAATATATTTACGTTGCATTCAGAAATACTGATGACCTTTATATACGTAGTCTGTATACTCATAGGGAGATGTACTGTATTATATAACATGTAAAGTTGATTTTCTTGTGACAAGAGGACTTCTTTTTTTAACAAGAGGAAATGGCATTATTTTAATTTGGTTATGGTGAGTTGAATTTAAGACATGACCATGAAGGCTGCTTGTAGAATTAGTGTATTTTTATTAAACTATTTTTTTAAATGTCAAACTTCTATCATGTAAATGGACTTACAGAGAACAAAAAGCTATTTACTTTGGTTTTCTAGAAAGTTGTTACATATCATGGCTGGTTAACTTTTATTTCTTTTGATGAAAATTTTTCCTTTGATAGTACTTGTATTATTGTGCCATTATTTTCTTATGCTCCAAATGTACCAAAGATCTTGAACAGAGTGGATGTTCACAACTGAGTAGAATTTTCCTTTCCTGTGGGCATGCCGTATTCAGACCTGACAGATCTTTGATAGAGGTCAGCTTATTAAAGGGCAATATTGTTCGTGTTTAGCTACATCACTGTGGTGAATATAGATGTAATTAAGGAAGTAAATGCAGGCCAGGGGGTTGTGATGAGAGGATAGGGGAGATAGTATCAGCATCAAATTCTTTGGGTATCTCCCTAAGAATTAAATAATCTTTTCTAGCTTAATATTTTAATTCTAATTCAAACAACTCTCTGAGGTTTTGGTTTCATTAGTAATAGTTGAGGAATTATATACTAGCAAAGAATGGCCTAATGTTTGTCTTAACTGTTAATGGATGAAATTTTTTAAAGATACAACCATAATAACCATTATAAATGATCTATGATCAAAATCTAAAGTGATGAATTATTTGTAGGAATGTCTTCCTAATGGGGAAGAATTGCATAGAAGCATTATGCAAATCTACAAAAGCTTTTATAAATGTTGCTGCTAGGTAGCTCCACAGTGTTTTCATAAGGCCATCCTGTTTCCCCCAACTCCCCATTTTTGGTTTGTTTCTTTTTAAATATTTGTTGAGTACTTATGTGTTTATCTAACAGTTCACTTCCATTTTTCTAGTCTGGATTTTTTGAGTATTTAGGAAAGAGAGCTATTAAAAACTCTGGGGATTTCTCAATTTGACTAACTCTAATTTTTCTAATTATAACTGCCTTTAATTAACATAATATTAACTTTTGCTGAGGTTTATGAGATTTTCTCACCCCATATCGCTCCCCTTTTTTTAAAAAGGACTGTTTTGCTAGTGTGATAATGAATAGGTAAGATATGAAATAATTGCAACATTGTCTAGTTCTAGTATGGTAACTATTGTTGAAATGGTATTGAAAAATACCATTAATTCAAATTGACAGAGATTGATAAAAAGAAACTGATTTACCAAGTTTACTTTTTAATTGCATAATAGAGCATTTTTTGTTTTGAGTTCCCTCATTCTTATTACCAGAAAGAGCTTGCAAATAGTTTTACTTTCTTGGCGCTGGAAGGGTAGTTCTGGAAAGCTACTTTGTTGAGAGTCTCATTCTTCCCTGGAGTTAATAGAGTGATTCACAATCTTTGGGGTTTTCTCCTCATCAAAAGCATTTCTTAAGTGCCTATCTAAAAGCAATTAAAGACTGTGTCTGCCCTTTAGAAGCTAAGAATTTGATTCATGATGCAAATTAACTAGATAATTTGCAAAGTACCCTTGAGATTGAATTTTCTCTATTATACATTTCCCATATTTCAGGTGAATAATTTAATTTAAATGACAAAACCCTATCTAGTCAACTGGGCATAATGACATTTTCTTTAAATTAGACTCTATTTTGAATTAAAAGAGTTTTATTATAAACTGTGTGTTTTTGGTTTTTCTAAGTATATAGAAAGCTTGTATAATTCAGATTTATCGATTTCCTGATTTAATGTAGACTTTGACTTTTTTATTAAAAACCTTTGTATTAAAGCAAGTTATGTTATTTTTCTTTTATGCATTTATTACTAACATAGCTTTAAATCTTTAAATGTATTGAAGCATTGTGCTGTCTGAAAATAAGGAATTGCTTATAAACCAGCCACTTCTGAATACAATATATAGCTGATTTAATAAGCTAGTTAGTGAATGGAAAATAAGTGTGGAGTATTAAAAATGTTGCTTGGTTGGTAAGGCCTAAGATAGGGTTTCATTTATTTCTATACTTTTTCTGTTTTTTAAACACCTGCATATTTTTATGTAAATCTCTTAAATTTAAAATATTTTAAGTACATTTATTTTTGGTGTTTTATTGTATAAAACCTTAGACAGTCAATCAGTCAGTCTTTACTGACAGGAGCAGCAGCTATCTGTCTTTTGCTGGTCTACAAATAAATGAATTGAGAATTTAGTCCGTAGAGGTCCCTGGCTACCAAACACATTCTCCTTTGAATTGTTAAAATTCAGAACATTCAAAATAACTGTTTTGCTACAACCATGATTATTTTCCTGTTGTGTTTATTTAAATTTACTTTCTCTTTAGAAGTGCACTTATTTCTGAAAAATCTTAATGAAACAAATGCTTAGAACAAATATAAATATGAGACACTTGGGACTACTAGAGATATTTTAGATTTTTATGAAAAAAATGTGAGGGGATATTGCTGCTTTAAAAAGGAATAAAGTAATAAAAATATATCTTAGCTATTTTTTTAAAGCAATATAATTCAGCAATTGTCTAGAAAAGTAATCATGAGGCTACTGAGTTTGGTGTTCAGTTACTGAGCTTCAAAAATGTTTTGGTGGCATGAGGACAAAATTTCATTGAAGGTAAGATAAGAATAAAAACTATGTTTACAAAATTTCTGTTGATGAGGTTTTTTGGTTTTATTTTTGAGTTTTGAGATAGGTGTTACCCAAAACTCAAGAAAGACTATTTAGTTAATGTAAATTACTGACTAACTTTTACACTTGAAAATCACATCAAGAACAAAATATTTGAAGTTTGTATTTAAAATCTCCATTCAAATCTGTAGCTAAAAACATATAGGCTACACAAACTGTGCTATACTTTTAGGTACTTATTGGATGCATAGCTTATATACAACTACCCAACTTGGTCAAAACCAATTAGCAAGCACTAAATTGAAAATGCCTCAAAATAGCATAGGAATATGTGGCCCAGGTACCACTACCTCCTGTTCTGTGGAAGACACTGACAATCATCATGACTTTTTCCACTGAGCCTCGAGGGAGCCCGTGGGAATCCCATTCAGCCTCATTGTTCTCCAGCTGTTCCCTGACATACATCATTTCAATAATGCCACTGTAAGACACAACATTGAAAACACTGAATGTTAAAATTTGGGCATTACAGCAAACTTGGAGACTCTAAATTCATCTTTCAAAAACATCTAGTGATACAAAAAACTTATATTTGTACACAAAATGCCTTCACTTGTTTTTTACAACTACTCTGTAATTACATAATTACCATCATTTTATAGATGAACATGAGGCTGAGTGATTGTGACTTACCTGAAACACAAGTAATAAATTGCCCTTGAACCCAAGTCCAGTGTTCCCTACTCCTCCAAATCATAGAGTGAACTTCATTGACAAATTAACTTCATTGACAAATTAACTCATATGCTTCTAGGATCTCAAGAGTATACATGGAGTGATAGGGCCAGAGTTATTATTTTGCATATTTTTGACCACAAGTGACAGAAAACACAAGTAAAAATGGCTTCAATGATAAGGAAAGTGAGTAGCTTATGTAACAATAAGACACAAGATAGCTTCCAGAGTAGTCATTTTAGCATCTCAGAAACATCAAGGAATCCAAGAGCAGTGGCATGCACCTGTAGTCCCAGCTACTCAGCAGGCTGAGGCAGGAGGATCCCTTGAGGCCAGCCTGGGCAACCATAGCAAGGCCCCGTTTTCCATTTCTCTACTCTGTCATGACAAGGGTGTTGGCTTTGTCCTTGGTCTTGTTTTCTCAGAGAAGCTAGATGACTACAGAGACTCTAAGCATCAAATCCTCACATAACATGTAAGGCCTTAAAAAGAGAAATACTTCTGCATTTCCACTTTTTTTTTTTTCTTTAAAAGAAAAAACAAAAAACAGAGTCTCACTCTGCTGCCCAGGCCGGAGTGCAATGGTGCGATCTCGGCTCACTGCAACCTTCGCCTCCTGGGTTCAAGCGATTCTTCTGCCTCAGCCTCCCAAGTAGCTGGGACTACAGGTGTGTGCCATCACTCCCAGCTAATTTTATTTTATTTTATTTTTAATTTATTTTTTTTTAATAGAGACAGGGTTTCACCATGTTGGCCAGGATGGTCTTGGACTCCTGACTTCAGGTGATCTGCCCACCTTGGCCTCCCAAAATGCTGGGATTATAGGCGTGAGCCACGGTGCCCGGCCTTGCATCTCCACTTTTTAAGAGCAAGGAAAATCTTCTCCAGAAGCATTCTAAGCAAAGTAACCCTCACATCTTATGGTCCATGACTGTGCCATCCATGTAGTCCTAAACCAGTACCTGATGGGCAATTGATTTAAAACTAATCAAGCATCACGTCCCTTCTACTGGGATGAGACTAACCTAAAGAACATGGCCACATGATACCAGAACCAAATTAGGGTGCTTTCGACAAACTACAAGGTAATCAAGATGATGCCACACAGGTTTATTGCAATGATTCTTACCTGAAGCCACTACACCTACATTGTGGTGTTGCATCTGCTGCCTACATTGGAACTGAAGGTTGGTCCATTTACATTTTTCACAGAACAGGATTGGGTCTCTGGACATCATACAGGAGGATGGACATCATACAAACAGGCCTTGGTCTTTTTAGTGCTTTTTCCATTCCTCCCAGATCCTATTCATCAGAGTAGATAATCTATTGGTCCATCTCCTCTAGAGCTCATATCAGAAATAGGGACCCTGATCAACTTATTTCCTCCCAAGATCCAGCCAAGGGTGGGGTGGTCTAATTACTATTAGCTCAATTGCTTTGTCAAAATTGGGAAGATGATTTCTGACTAATGAAAATTAAACATTTCTCAGGTGAGATTGCTAACTACCATCAAGTTATCTGAATTACTTTACCTCTTAACATTCATGATCAAACTCCTAAACACAGGAAGACTTGTAAGTCTCTTCCAAAGGGAGAAACTCATGGTAGGAAAGGTAAACTGTCAATACTCAGCCTAACATCTTTTTTACTTTTTTTTTTTTTTTTTTTTTTTGAGACGGAGTCTCACTCTGTCGCCCAGGCTAGAGTGCAATGGTGTGGTCTCGGCTCACTGCTACCTCCACCTCCCAGGTTCAAGCAATTCCGCCTTGGCCTCCCGAGTAGCTGCGATTAGGTGCCTGCCACCGTGCCTGGCTAATTTTTGTATCTTTAGTAGACATGGGGCTTCACCCTATTGGCCAGGCTGGGCTCAAACTCCTGACCTCAGTGATGTGCTCGCTTGGCCTCCCAAAGTGCTGGGTTACAGGCGTGAGCCACCGCATCCAGCCTTTTTGTCGTCTTGGGTAAAAAAATCAGGAACAGAACTTGGAGAACCCTCTTGTACAATTCTATATAATACCGAGAGGACTGAGGAAGACTTGGGATACCATAACTGCTTTAAGAGTGTTTAAAAACTGTAAAAGTAAACCAGTTGAGTCATTGATGCTTATACACACACACAAACACATAATCCCTAAAGGAAAAAGTGTAAGCAACTCCACATAAAAGTAGATGTGTGCACAACTATTCCCTCATTCTTGTCCTAAGTTTTGTCCTTCCTTGCAGTTTGCTCAGAATTTTAGTATATTGCTATTCTTGTCCTCTAAGAAATACTGCTTCTCTCCCTGCTGCTTCCCCGGTGTACATACCATACTGCAACAACCCAGGCTTAGGAAAATTGATTTTTGACAAGTTAAAGCAGTAGTTCCTAGAGTACACTACTCAGAGCAACTTTCAAAATCAGCTAGGGAGCACATTTGAAATAAGGACTTAGTGTGATTCACCCCAAACCTACTAAATCATTCTCTGGGGGTGGGTCTAAAGTTGTGCACATTCTCATGTACATTGAATTTTGGGAACCGCTGAGCTAACAGAAAAAGAAACTAATACCTGCTCATTGGTTTTTGTGAGAATATATATATATATATATAAAGTAACTGATGCACCAGTAGGTAAAATACAGAAGTCAGTGCTTACAACAGTGCCTGGCACACAGCAGGCGCTCCATAAATACTTGTGAACAAATTAATTAAATGACTATTTTTGTGGGTGGCCCTGCTTTCCACCTAAGGCCAATCTCAAAATGTTTTCACTTTTAATAAAAACATAAATACGACTCCAAAAGCATTGAGAAAAGGAATGCAGCTTTTGCTGAAGTTGTTATTTTCCAGGGAAGTAATGTAAGAGGGTTTGCATTACACAATGAAGTTCCCTAAATACCGCTTTAAGATATCTCAAATTTCCTGGCCGGGTGCAGTGGCTCACGCCTGTAATCCCAGCACTTTGGGAGGCTAAGGCAGGCGGATCACATGAGGTCATGAGTTCGAGACCAGCCTGACCAACATGGCGAAACCCCGTCTCTACTAAAAATACAAAAAATTAGCTGTGTGTGGTGGCGCATGCCTGTAATCCTAGCTACTCAGGAGGCGGAGGCATGAGAATCGCTTGAACCCAGGGAGGCAGAGGTTGCAGTGAGCCGAAATCACACTACACTCCAGCCTGGGCGATAGAGCGAGACTCTGTGTAAAAAAAAAAAAAAATTAAAAAAAGATAGCAAATTTCCTCTCCTTATGGCAGCTGCCATCACCTCCTTTACCACCCTCCCTGTCTCAGGAATGCTCTGTCCTCCAATTACCTCTCTGCTTTTCCTTCCCTTAGGCCACTCTCAAGCTGATCTTTCCTATACCAGAAGCCCACCATAGATCCCCTTCTCTCTCTAAACATATGGGAGAGTGTTGGCCTACTTGTTTCTCCAAACTGCACTCGTCAATCTGCCCAGCAAATCCAAGCATCTTCCCCAGGATTCACCCTCCACAGGATGCTGGGGGCAGGGTAGGAAGAAAAGGTAGTTTTAAACATTAATAATTTGTTTTCCCCAGTCACTTAGGAAATCAATAATGGGTAGTTGCTATTCATTTATTTATTTATTTATTTATTTATTTATTGAGATGGAGTCTTGCTCTGTCACCCAGGCTGGAGTGCGGTGGCGTGATCTCAGCTCACTGCAACCTCCCCCTCCTGGGTTCAAGCGATTCTCCTGCCTCAGCCTCCCGAGTAGCTAGGATTACAGGCGCCCACCACCACACCTGGCTAATTTTTTGTATATTTAGTAGAGATGGGGTTTCACCGTGTTAGCCAGGATGGTCTCCATATCCTGACCTTGTGATCTGCCTGCCGTGGCCTCCCAAAGTGCTGAGATTACAGGCGTGAGCCACCATGCCCAGCCTATGTAATTTTTTTTTAAATTTACCATCTTTACCATTTTAAGTGTACCGTTCAATGGTAATATATGTTTAGCCTTCTTTTCCCCCTTATTGTTTTCCACCCCCTCTTCTCTCCCCTTCCTAGCTTCTGTGTTATTTATTGTTATGCATCATTGGAAATAGTATCTTCAATTTAATTACACTCTGAAGCAGGTGTGTTTTTTTGTTGTTTTGGGTTTGGGTTTTTTCTTTTTCTTTTTTTCTTTTCTTTTTTTTTTTTTTGTTGTTGTTCTTGGACCAAATACAATATCTAAGTGGCTTTAGGGACTCCTGTCTAATCTAAGTTATATTGTTACAATCCCAGCAGAAGGTTAAAAGGACAGGAGTTTACAGCTTGTGAGGCCGTGGTTCCTAATTCCAGATGGACAAAGGAATATTTGTTCCACCTTTAAAATATTTGTTCTTGCCTGAGTACTTAGCAATGAAAGAAAATTAATGAACAAATTAAGTGAAAGGTAAGCAATGATTCCTGGAGAGCAAGGCAGCTCCAGGGCTTTTGGCAGGGGAACCATGCTGACCAGAAGGAACTGTGTGCATTCTATTATGCAAATTCTCTTGCATTCTATTATACAAATCATCATCCAATCACCGTTCTCACATTGTTTTTCCAAGTTGAAAATATGAGAAACCCACTCATTGGAAATGAGAGATTACCTTCCTATCCATCTGGCAAGCCATTGTATGTCTCTCTGCCTTATCCTATGGGTTATATAGCTACTCTTTAAAAAACAAAAAATCATGTCTTAGAAAGTAAAGCTCCAGAGCATAAAGAAAAAAAGAGAGCAAGCAGGCTTTAAACCTGAGCAGTAAGGGGAATACCTATTAAGCAATGAAAGGGTTGTGCCCCATGGAATCCTGTAGGTCGGCTTTGTTTGTGCATTATTACCCTTCCTGCTTTCGTATTTTAGATTCTGGATTCCCCTTCTCTTGCTTTCAGGCTTTGGTGGAAGTGAATCATCGTTTCTAAGAAACGGGGACTGCAATGATTCACAGGCAAGCTTACTGGACACCACAATAGGAACTCCTAAGAAGGAGACCTAACTTTTATGGTCTTGCTTCTACTATCTACTAGCTGAGTGATCCTGGCCAAAATACTCATCATCCCTGAACTTCTGTTTCTCTACTAAGACAGGAATTAAGAAAGAGGTTGTGAGGCTCACTGAGCCAATAAGGGGGAAAATGCATTGTAAGCAAGGCCATGTACAGAATAGTATTTACATTTTAACCAAGATCTTAAAGCCCAGGTCTAACTGATTCTACCTGTTTCCCCTTGGTAAACCACCTCAAAATAGCGTACACTTGTCTGGAAAGCCAAGGTTTGATCACATTCGGGGAGCCCTGTATGGAATTACTGTTTCTAGCTGCCAGGAGAGGTTGGTGTTGGTAGAATTTGGGGTGGAGTTCCAAGTCAAAGCTAGGAATGAGACGTTTCAAGACTGGTTTTGATTAGGGATGTGTCTTGGTGTGTGTTGAGGACAGCACAGTTTTCAGCACGTCTCTATTACCTCTAGCTGCATAAAGTCCTAGTCCCCTGCTTAAGCCTGCAACAGTTTTCTCCTGTCATGCCCACTTCTGCTTGGGAACACACTTCCAAACCCCCTGCCCAGACTCTCACAATGGCCCTAAGTACTGCCCTGAGGACACATAAGGTGCTGGTTAAGACGCTGGAATTGAGTCCTTGTAGGAAATTATTACCTTTAGGCTGGTTGCAAAGTTTGATTTGGTGTCTTCTCTACTGTGCCTTTCCTTTACTTACTTCTACTAGATTACCAAGGAATGGGTCTAGGGACCAGTGGGAGGGCAGCAAACCAGTGTATTCTAGACACGTGGCCATAGGATGTAGGGCTGTCAAGTGATGCCCAGAAGATCTTGTTTCTGGATTTACCCAACCGTTCCAGGAGGCAAAACGGCTTCCTCGGGACCCTCTCTCTGTCATTTACACTCTCGTCTCTGCAGTTAAGCCCTTCCTTAAGCAGAAAAGAGCAGGGTCTCTCGTCCAGCACCCTCCTACCCAACCCAAGCCCCGTGCCCTCCGCTAACCCACCGTGCAATTATCTTCATTCATCCTTTACCTTTGCCCCGAGGGTCTACAACTGCCATCTTCGGAATGCTGGGACAAAGCTTACTATGAGCATGGAAGCCTGTTTTCAATAGGGTGGTTGCTAGAAGGACTCAACTGGCCTTTTAGTGCTTTGCCGCTCGCGGGAGGGCTCGGCGGGGCGGTGTCCGCAGCGACTCCGCCCTTGGCCAGGGTCTCTTTCCCGCCGGGCAGCCCCGCGGCGCCCAGAGCGGCGGGCGGCTGGCTCCAGTCCGCATGCTCAGTAGCTGCGGCCGGCCGGCCTGCGGGGCGGCGTCCGCTGCGCGCCTACGGGCTGCGGTGGCGGCCGCCGCGGCACCCGGCAGGGCCCGCCAGTCCCCGCTTCCCCGCTCCAGAGCCGCAGCCTGGGCCGGGGCAGGGCGGGCCCGGGGCTCCTCCATGCTGCCAGCCGCGGGGCTGCGGAGCCGACCAAGTGGCTCCTGCGATGGCGGCGGAAGAGGAGGCTGCGGCGGGAGGTGAGGTTGCCGGTGGCGAGGCGGCGGCCCCAGGTGGGCGCGCGGCGTCTGAAGCGCTGGGGGCGTCCCCGCGACGCCAGGTCTGCCCCCGCTGCCCCGAGGGAAGCGCCCGCGCCTGTCCCCTCGGGCCGGGCAGCGCCTCCGAGGGGCGCTGGGACAAGGCCGCCCCGTGGGGCACAGGTGCGGCGCGGCGCCCGGCGCGTCCTCCCGGGTAGCGGGACGTGGGGAGGGGAGCTGGGGTCGCCGCCGGCACTCAGGACGCCGTGTCTTGGTTCCGGGCCGGGCGCATTGGCGAAAGGGAGCCAGCGGGGGACCTTGCACCCGGCGCTGGGAGCATCCGCCTCCACCCACCGCTGGGCGCCCGCCTCGGCGTCGGCATGGCATGCACTGCTGCGGGGACTTCCTATATTTTTTCTTTCTTTTGTGTAAACCAATTGTCAGCAGCCGTGCACGGAGCCCGGGTCCTGCGAACCCCTCCCCTCTGAGCTGATAATACTCGCGGCTTCCCGGCTTGAACCGCTGCCCCGCGGTGGAGCGCGGAGGTGGGCAGGTGCGCCTGGACGCGGGGCCACACTCCGGGACCGCAGCCCGCTCCGCGACAGCCCTCCGTAAGCGACAGGCGGCTCGTGTCTTTCACCACTGCGGCTTCAGGAAAGCCGTCAGTGGAGTTAGCTTGTTCGATTATGTATTTCTGAGGTATTTTTGTGAATGGAGTTGGAAGTTTGCGGTGCTTTTTCCTTCTCGCTAGTATTCACTGGCAGTATTCTGTAGTTCCTTACAACGGGGCCTTTGGGACCACTGCTCACAATTACGGAATGAATACAAAATAGCTGTTGTTTAAGACAAATGAGAGGCAGGAAAACAGAAATAACTAAAGGAAGACTGGCAGAGAAGTTCAGGGAAGCAGTTAATTCTCCCCTTTCCTTTTGGAATAAGGTGATAGAGTTTTAGATTCTTCTCTGAAATGAGGCAATGAGAGGAGGTGGCTTTCGAAATTCTAATATAATTGTGGGAATTTACATCATGGGGCGATTTCAGAAATTCGATCATTTGAATATTCGTAGTCTTAGGTAAACCCTTTGTTGAAAATAGAAGGTGGCACGTGTGGTGTTTATAAGCTCTGACACCCTTTCTGCTCCGTCTTGTGACTGAGCTCTGCCCTTTACTGTCTGTGTCACCCACGTTATTTGAAATCTCTTAGTCTAAGTTCCCCCATCTGTAAAATGGAGATAACTATACAGTCTGCCTTATAGGATTGTTAGGAGTAAATGAGATATGAATGCAAATAAAATGCTTAGCCCAATACTTAGGAAATAGTAAGTGCTTCATAAAATATTAGCTTAATGTAGTTATTAATTTACAACTCCAATTTGCTTTGTGAAATTGGTGAGTCCTGTCTGGTCCATTAAGAAAGTGTTGTCCCTTGTGAGTTAAAATTGGCCAAACTGAAAGAAAGAAAGTGAAAATGCACCTACTAATTCCCCAGATAAGTCTTACGAACTTACGACAAGCTTTTAGATAAAGTTTAATGCTATTTATCTAACTTTTAGATTAATAGTTTATTGCTCTTTGCATATCACATGTAAAGCTGGGAATAATAAAAATTAAATTTTCTTAGTTAAGGGTAGCAATGTTTCTGTGGGGGCTGGGAGAGCCCGCAGGTGTGAGTACCTAAGATGTCACAGACATTTCACAGGGGTGCTTCTGTTAGTCTTACAACAGCTTTGTGAGGTAGGTAGTATCTCCATTTCACAGATGAGAAAACTGAGGCTGGCTCACAGTTATACAGCCAGGACATGACAGAACTAGAGTTAAAATCCATGGCTGTCGCCCATACTACTTTCTTTTCTTTCCCATCTGACTTGGTGGTGCTAATGAGCAAGTGTGCTCACTTCCAGACACCTGCTTATCTAGAGTGGTTAAAAAATAAAACTGTCAACAGAAAGCTCTAGGAGGAAAAAATGTATATATATTTTTACTATTTCTCCCTATTCCCAGAGGGAAGACAAAAACAGGCCTCTGGGCCAATTGGTGGCCATCTACAAAACTAGCCCTAAGGTTTTTTTTTTTTTTTTTTTAACAGTGTAAGCCAAACTGTGGGTTTCCCCACCCCATCAGTTTTAGATGGTAAACACCGAAATTGAGCATGCCGCCAAGTGACTGGGTGTCCTCCTAATAAATAATTCCAGAATCCTTGGGGTTAGGAAGAGGGCAGTCTTGGGGAGCAGCACATTTCCAAGACTGACTGCCAGAGATGGTCTGGGGTCGAGGCCTCTGTGGGGCAGCTTTCTCACCTTCCGTTTTCTTAGCAGCTCATGTTTTCACCTGTGATAGTGTAAGATCCAATTCTTTTACTTGTAGTTCTGCAATTACAGTGGTTTAAATTCATTTTGTGAGTCAGAAATCAAACGTCATGTCCCAATCAATTTTGCCTAAGCTCCTGTTACTGGCATGGATCCTTGGGCAAAATTTCAGCCAGAAATGCATTACTCAACATAAACCAGGATGGGCTAATTACTTTTCACATATTTAAGGGGGAGGAAAATAGAGAAGGAAAGAGAGAAAGAGTGAGAGAGGAGGGAGAATGAAAGAGGGGAGGTGTGAAGGAAAGAGAAAGAGTGAGAGGAGGGAGAAGGAAAGAGGGGAGGTGTGAAGGAAAGAGAGGAGGAGGGGGAAAGGAGGAGGAAGGAGAGAGTGAAGGAAGGAGAAGGGGAGGAGGGGAGGGACTGCCACTCCATCAAAGTTTAACTCCAGGAAAAAACAAAAACTAACGTTTAAAATATATAGGGAAAGCCAAAATATCAGTAGGATAATACAGTGATTTCAGTTTACTTTGTCCTTGTGAAATGACTCCCTAGTTCTAAAAAGCATGATGTTCTGTGCTGTGAACATTGAGGTAGCATCCTTTTGAAGTCTCCTTTTGTGTCATGTTCAGGAAATCGTAAATGAGCAAATAACAATTCATTCTGGTAGCCCTAGTTTCAGTTGTCTCATTTAATTGAGGACCTCCACTTCTCTGCATTGACAACTGAGTTACTCGGGTGCTTGGGATCTGGGTCATTAGTCAGCATCATCATGGTCATAAGCATTATCAGGGGCCTCAGAGTGTGCCATGTGCCCTACAGGAGGCAAGGGCACCTGAGACATCTGCCTGTTCTGTGAGACAGTGATTTCCTGCCCTGGTTTTTCCAAGTTTACTACCTGTAGCGGCTCCCCTGGTTCTCAGCATCCCAGCCCTCTGTAGCCCCTGCCTTGCCCAGTGCCTCACCCCTTCCCAGTGGCAGGAGCCAGTGGGAACTAAGAGCCTTCAGTGTAAGCCCTTATTGGAGCTGGGACTGCAGGTGAGATATGTTCTCTATAGTAGTGTGTAGTATTTCTAGATATTTACTGATAATTTATGCAATACTTAGCTATGTATGCCCTGCCCCACCCTGTTTCCTTCTCTTACTCAGGTGCTGTCACACTTACTGGTCCCTGACACATACTATTTATATTGTATCACACTAGGCTATAATACCCCATTTACCCACCCAATTTTTTAACTTAAAATATTTTTAAACCTGGCTGGGCGCGGTGGCTCACGCCTGTAATCCCAGCACTTTGGGAGGCTATGGCAGGTGGATCACCTGAGGTCAGGAATTCGAGACCAGCCTGGCCAAAGTGGTGAAACCCTGTCTCTACTAAAAAATACAAAAATTAGTCCAGCATTGGTGGTGCGCATCTGTAATCCCAGCTACTCAGGAGGCTGAGGTGGGAGAATCACTTGAACCTGGGAGGCAGAGGTTGTAGTGAGTCGAGATCGTGCCACTGCACTCCAGTCTGGGTGACAGAGTGAGACTGTCTCAAAAAAAAAAAAAAATACTTTTAAACTTCTTTTAAACTTCTTAAAATCAGTTCAGTTATACAGTGTTAACATTCTCACCTGAAAATACTTAAATGGTTGGCATGATAGGAAATTTGACATTTATGTAGCTAAATTATTTGTATTTCATTTCTCTAGTCTTTAATCTTATGGTTTAAATCTCTAGATGGTACCATTACAGCGAGATTAAAAACAAAGAAGTCTAAAGGAAAAGGAAATGTAAGGAGAACCATTCTTCCACTCTGTGCTTTGCATTGAAGGATACTTAGAACTGAAGGTTAAGACTATTGTGATAAAACAATAACTTCCAAGACATTCAAAATGTTTTACTTACAACATTTCGTACGTTTTTAAGTAGATTAGAAATATACTTTATCATATTTTTCAAGCATATCACAGGGAAAGTAGAGAATCATCTGCTACCCTTCTTGACCAAAGTGCCTCCACCTTTGCCCCTCTGATATGTCCTATACTCAATTATGTGAAGGGACCTGCCTTTCCCCAACATAATGTACACTTTCCCACCTCCAGGCCTTTCCTCAGGCTGTTGGCTGTTCCTGGAATACCCCTGCCCTCCCTCTAGATGGGCCTGGAGAATCTTAACCAATCAAGCTTGAAGGCTGAGCGCAGATGTCACTTTTTTTGTATGTGTGGAGGAGGAGAACTGGTGTGGGAAAATCAGTATAAGCTTTGGAACTAGGCCACTGGGCTTGTGATTTCTGGTTTCATTACTTGTCAGCTATGTAAACTTGGTCAAATTTTAAAACTTCTCTGAGCCCCAGTTTCCTTATCTGTAAAATAGGGATAAAAATACCTAACTTGGAAGGTTGTTTTGGGAATTAAATGAGATAATGATTACAAACTGTTTAATGAACTCTGACCTTCAACAAATGATTTTCCCCTTTTCCTCATGCAGCCTTTCCCAGAACCTCCTCGTCACCCAAATTGAAATTATTCTCTCCTCCTATTTTCACACTGTAGTTTTTTGTGTGTGCCTATGATAACACTTGTGCCTGTTTGCCACAGGTTATTTGGTTTCCTAGCTCCACCCTTAAGTTGCACATTCCCAGGAGGCCAGAATTGGTTCTTACTCAGCTTTATAATCTCCAATTTCTTGCACCTATTAAGTGCTTAATAGAGGCTTGCAGATTTTGAATGAAGAATAGTTTGCTTAAGGTGTGGAAAGGGTTAGCTCATTCTTAAAGGACCCATTAAATACGCACTATTTACTAGGCAAACAGAGAAGCAGAAGTGGATAAAGCAGGAGAAGGGGTTAAGGAGCTTACAAAATCTATTAGGCTGGGTAAGAAATGCAGCCAAAATATTTGTAATATAAGGTAGGAACATGGTACAATATATGGGCTAACTGTTAGGAGTTAGCCTCCTCCCCCACAGTTGGGAGAAATTATATCTAGTTCATGAAAGAGGGAACCATAGAAGGCTTTCAGAGAAGGGGCTAATTTTAGTATCGATGGAAAGACAACTCTTGGAGAGGCAGCCAAAAAAGAAAAGGTTTGGGAGGGGGTTTTCCAGGGAACAGAGTAGGCATGGGAAAGGAAAATCACCAGTGACATTCCTAGAAGAACTGATGTTAGTATCCTTTGGCTTTGGATAGGAAAACTGAAAAAGAAAGAACTGGCCCACCGAAAAGTTTCATCATTTTCTATTGGGCTTCCCCTCCGAGGTCTGTGATGAGGTGTGGACAGTAAACACAGGCAGCCTGTCTTACACATAGGTGATTTTCCTACTCTACAAAAGGAAAGATACATGCATCTTCTTTTTGGTTCCTGGCAGGCAACAGAACTTTTAAATCACCCTGAAAGGCAAATTATGGCTTATTTCTGATCGGTAAGAAAGCCGGAAAGCTCACTGATTCATGGTTCCTGCCAGATGGTTGTCTCTTAGGTCTTAGTCTTCACTCCAAGTTATCTGGGCCCCTTCTCTCTTTCATCCTCTTTTCTTTTCTGAAAAGGGAACTACTACTATCTTTTTTTTTCTACTTTTATTTTAAGTTCAAGGGTACATGTGCACGTTTGTTGTATAGGTAAACTTGAGTCACAGGGGTTTGTTGTACAGGTTATTTTATCATCCGAGTATTAAGCCTAGTACCCATTAGTTATTTTTTCTGATCCTCTCCCTCCTCCAACCTTCCACCTTCCAATAGGCCTCAGTGTGTGTCGGTTCCCTCTGTATGTCCATGTGTTCTCATCATTTAGCTCCCACTTATAAGTGAGAACATGTGGTATTTGGTTTTCTGGTCCTGTGTTAGTTTGCTAAGGTTAATGGCCTCCAGTTCCATCCATGTTCCTGCAAAGGACATGATCTCATTCTTTTTTATGGCTGCATAATATTCCATGGTGTATATTTACCACATTTTCTTTTTCTAGTCTACCATTTATGGGAACCTAGGTTGATTCCATGTCTTTGCTGTTGTGAATAGTGCTGCAATGAAATATGCATGCATCTTTATAATAGAACAATTTATATTCCTTTGGATATATACACAGTAATCGGATTGCTGAACTGAATAGTAGTTCTGTTTTTAGCTCTTTGAGGAATTGCCACACTGCTTTCCACAATGGTTGAACTAATTTACACTCCCACCAGCAGTGTATTAGCATTCCCTTTTCTCTGCAGTCTCACCGGTATCTATTACTTTTTGACCTTTTTTTTTTTTTTTGAGACGGAGTCTCGCTCTGTCACCCAGGCCGGAGTGCAGTGGCACGATCTCAGCTCACTGCAAGCTCCGCCTCCCGGGTTCACGCCATTCTCCTGCCTCAGCCTCCCCAGCAGCTGGAACTACAGGTGCACGCCACCGTAATAGCCATTCTGACTGGTATGAGGTGGTAATCTGATTGTGGTTTTGATTTGCACTTCTCTAATAATCAGTGATGTGGAGCTCTTTTTTTTAATATGCTTGTTGGCCGCATGTATGTCTTTTGAAAAGTGTCTCTTCATGTCCTTTGCCCACGTTTTAATGGAGTTGTTTGTTTTTTCCTTGTAAATTTAAGTTTCTGATAGATGCTAGATATTAGATCTTTGTCAGATGCATAATTTGCAAAAAGTTTTCTCCCATTCTGTAGGTTGTCTGTTCACTCTGTTGATAGTTTCCTTTGCTGTGCAGAAGCTCTTTGGTTTAATTAGATCCCATTTGTCAGTTTTTGCTTTTGGCACAATTGCTTTTGGTGTCTTGCATAATGAAATCTTTCCCTGTTCCTGTGTCCAGGATGGTATTTCCTAGGCTGTCTTTTGGGTTTTTATGGTTTTGGATTTTACATTTAAGTCTTTAATCCATCTTGAGATGGCTTTTGTATATGGCGTAAGGAAGGGGTTCAGTTTCAGTCTTTTGCATATGGCTAGCCAGTTATCCCAGCACCATTTATTGAATAGGGAGTCCTTTCCTGATTGCTTGTTTTTGTCAGCTTTGTCGAAGATCACATGGTTGTAGGTGTGTGGCGTTATTTCTGAGCTCTCTATTCTGTTCCAATAGTCTATATGTCTGTTTTTGTACCCCTCCCATGCTTTTTGGTTACTGTTGCTTTGTAGTATAGTTTAAAGTTAGGCAATGGTGATACTTCCAGCTTTGTTATTTTTGCTTAGGATTGTCTTGGCTATTCAGGCTTTTTTTTGGTTCCATATGCATTTTAAAATAGTTTCTTCTGGTTCCGTGAAGAATGTCATTGGTAGTTTGGTAGGAATAGTATTGAAACTATAAACTGCTTTGGGTAGTATATAGTCCATTTTAACAATATTGATTCTTCCTATCCATGAGCATGGAATGTTTTTCCATTTGCTTGTGTCACCTCTGATTTCTTTGAGCAGTGTTTTGTCATTCTCATTGTAGAGATCTTTCCCCTCTCTGTTAACTGTATTCCTATGTATTTTATTCTTTTTGTGGTGGTTATGAATGGGACCGCATTCCTGATTTGGCTCTCAGCTTGACTGTTGTTTATGTATCGGAATGCTAGTGATTTTTGCACATTGATTTTGTATCCTGAGACTTTGCTGAAATTATGTATCAGCTTAAGGTGCTTTTGGCCTGAGACTTTAGGGTTTTCTAGATATAGAATCGTGTCATCTGCAAAAAAGGGATAGTTTGACTTCCTTTCTTTTTACTTGGATGCCCTTATTTCTTCCTCTTGACTGATTGCTCTGGTGAGGACTTCTAATACTGTGTTGAATAGGAGTGGTAAGAGAGGACATCCTTGTCTTGTGCCGGTTTTCAAGGGGAATGCTGCCAGCTTTTGCTCATTCAGTATGATGGTATGATGTTGGTTGTGGGTTTGTTGTAGATGGCTCTTATTATTTTGAGGTATGTTCCTTTAATACGTATTTTATTGAGGGTTTTTAACATCAAAAGGTGTTGAATTTTATCAAAAAACTTTTCTGCATCTGTTGAGATAATCACGTGGTTTTTGTCTCTAGTTCTGTTTATATAATGAATCATATTTATTGATTTGCATATGTTGAACCAAACTTGCTCCCCACGGATAAAGCCTATTTGATCAGGGTGGATAAGCTTTTTGACGTGCTGCTGGATTTGGTTAGGGCAGCTGCTTATCTCTTTAAATATACTTCACATTCTTCTGAAAAGCATAAGTACTATTTCATTTATTTCTGTGACAGCCTATTGGGAAGCAGGTATCTGCACTTTCCACGTTTATTCAGCATAATGACCTATGTTTTTCTACCATCCCCATCACTCTGTGCCCTTGATGTGGGTATGTGCTCCAGCTATGCTCGCAGAAAAGAACCTGGAGCACTTACAGCCTTTTCCTGTGCAGTTCCATGGGACAAAACTGAAGACTCTCAGCCTTGACTTCCAATACAAACACTTAATGAAGGTTTTTAAACAATAAGAAATCCAGTGCCCTGTGTCTGAACATACTCCTAATATGAAAAGAGCACTCATGGAAACAGCTAAGTGTGGTGACATCAGGAGATGTTTTGTTTGTTTTGTTTTTATTTTATCTTTTTTATTTTTGAGACAGAATCTCACTCTGTCGCCCAGGCCAAAGTGCAGTGGTGTGATCTCGGCTCACTGCAACCTCCACCTCCTGGGTTCAAGCAATTCTCATGCCTCAGCCTCCCGAATATCTGGGACCACAGGTGTGCATCACCACAGCCAGCTAATTTTGTATTTTTTTAGTAGAGACGTAGTTTCATCATGATGGTCAGGCTGGTCTCGAACTCCTAGCCTCGAGTGATCTGCCCACCTTGGCCTCCCAAAGTACTGGGATTACAGGCATGAGCCACTGCACCCAGCTAGTTATTCTTATTTTAATTCAGTTACAATGCAGAGGAACTCTGGCTTAGAAGTTAATTGTAAACAGAAACTATATATATCAAAATACATCATCTCTTTTATTTAGAAGCAGAGAATATAGGGAGAATATGTTATTGTGCCAATAGAGTACTTAAGCTATAAGTGTATTTTATAGAAATGCAGATTTTAAGAGATAGATCAGTGTACATCTGATCTGTAGATTGAATCTATGCCATCCATACAGTAGATGGGATTGAAATTGATTGAATACTTGACAGAGTGCATTATCAATAGATGTTAAAAGGAATAGAAGATTATCAAGACTAATAATTGTTTTGTTAAAGATCTAGAGAAAAGTTGTGATGAAACAATGAACACAGTCTCCAGCTCTGTCTTCTTTCCTTGAACACGTACCAGCTCCCTGGTTGGAGAATTAAATTTTCTCTTTGAGTTTGCATGGCACCCAAAGATAGGCTGTGCTTGCACTACCATGGAAACAAACAATATTGCATTGTAGGTAGGCCATCTCTTCTATAACAAGTCACCGAGGCAACCACTCTGACCTAGAAAAGAGAGACTAAATCCAATTCTCCATGCATCATGGTGCTAGTGGCTTCTTTAGTACAATTCTCCTTTTCTTTAGTTTTCAACTTGAAATGCTAGCACTTTTGGCTTATCACTTCCTTTCAACAATAATCATAGCTACCTCTGGGGTATGTGGTCATAAGCAAAACAGCCATCGATCTTAGAGAGATGTTCAATTCACACATCAAAGTTTAGAAGGCATCCAGAGCAAATTATTTAGCAAAAGGTTTAGAAATAATTTTCTTTAGCTATTTCTCTAGGAAGCACTAGGAAGCAAATTTAGATTATGATCATCATTGTTTGTAGGGCATGCTATGCCTAGATCGTATTAAAGCCATAAATATCACTTTGGGTTTTATTGCTTTTAAAATCTATATTGTGTTTAAACACTGTATTTAACATCTATACTGTATTTGTAAAACTTTAACATTTGCTTGTTGCAGTGTCCTGCTTCCTTTTTTGAAAAAAGGCTCTATCCTTTTTTCTAGAATAATCGCCATTCAGTGAAAAGATATACAAATATATTTATGAACACTGATGCATTTTTCCCCAAAGTTAAACGGAAGGTGTCTCATCTTGTTGCTACTTGAGTTGTCGCGAATCTTGTATCTTTTATAGGCTTTGTGTAGAATTTGGCATATCCAACATGCCTGACTAATGTGAATCATGATAGTGGCCTACATTGTGTCTACTATTTGCTCATAACCTGCAGGAATTATATTTTGTTGAGCTGTATTTTCCAGTATATAACAATGATCTCGGTGTAGACCATCCAAATCTAAATATGTTTTTGTGCCTTTGGAAAAACCTGCTGATGTTGAAAATGTTAAACCCTGCATTCTTCTTTTGTATCAGTCAGGCCTAGAACAAGTTAGGGGACTTTTCTGTGTTGATATAGAACTGAAATTCTGATGAACTGTGGTTTCTTGCTTTTGCCCATCCCTGGATTAGGTATAATGCCTATGAAATGCTGGCCTTTTCTGGAATGGTGATAGGGAAGCATTCTTCAGTGCTTATATCACTCTGATTACATTCTGCATCACAAATGAGTGGTTTCCCTTGACTCCAGTTTCCTTATAGTCATCATGAGTGTTTCTCCTCCCTCTTTGCCCTGTTTCAAAAGCTCAGCTTCTATAATTCTCTTTTTGGTTCTGTTAAATAGTTAAAATTCTTAATCTTTATTGAGTATTTACTATGTGCTAGGTGTTCTAAATGCTTTGCATGGTATAATTAATTAGATCCCCAGCAACTTATGAGGTAGGTACTATTGTTAATCCATGTTTCAGATGAGGAAACTGAGGCATAGAGAATTTAAGTACATTGCCTAAGATTAAGGTGGCAGAACTAGGGCTTGAACCCAGGCAGAGTGGCCTTCAGAGCTTTTAACCTTGCCCTAGATTGCATTCCTTTAGTGTCTGCAAGGCATTTGGATGTACTTCCATTCCTATGGAGTGCTGATGTCTAAAACTGATCTTCTGGGAGGGAGTGTGGAATACTGGCCTACTTTGACTTTGAGAGCATCTGAGGTCTTTGACCTAATGATTGTGTGATGTTTGGCATGTGTATTAGTCAAGGTTCAACCAGAGGAGCAGAACCAATAGGAGATATATATTAAGAGATTAATTGCAAGGGATTGGTTTATGCAACTGTGGGGCTGGTTAGGCAAGACTGAAACCCACAGAGCAGGTTGTCAGTAAAGGCAGGCTGAACTCCAGCACAGACAGACCCTGCTGTTCACAGGTGGAGTTTCTTTTTCCTCAAGGAAGACTCCGCTCTGCTTTTAAGACCGTTCAACTGATTAAATCAGGCCTACCCAGATTATCTAGGATAATCTCCCTCACTTGAGGTCAACTGATCATGGGCTTTAATCACATCTACAAAATATGTTCACAACAACACCTAGACAACTGTTTGACAGAATAACTGAGGATTGTAGTGTAGCCAAGATGACATAGCGAAGTTGCTTTATTTCTCTGAGCCTTGGTTTTCTCACATGCTAAATGGGGATAGTAAACACCATAGACCTGTGAGGATTGTATAAAATATGTAAAGCATATGGTGCCTGGCGTGTCAGGATTCAGTAAAAGATGATATTATTTGCAGCAGTGGTGGGGATGTCAGCAGCTGCAGCTGTGGTCCCACCTACAGTAGTGATATCGTCCTCATTTTCATCACTCTCTTGGTCATTCCTGTTCATGGCAGTGGATGGCTCCCTAACTAGTATTTCTGCCTCAAACTCATTTAATCCATCCCCATTTTTTTCTCAAGGCTATCATGAAAGGCTTAAAGTGTAGCCCACTACTCTCCAGCTTTGAAAAATGTCTTTTTGAAATCCAGGTACACTATGTTTATAGATTTCCTCAATTGGTGCAAACTGCAACTGCTTCCCCCCAAAAATGCCCCCTGCTCACTTGCTAAAAGGTAGTGCTGGGGAGGGCTGCATCCTGCAGTGGCATTGAAATTCATTCTAGGTGTCTTTTGTTCCTTTTCAGTTTCTGCAGTAATTGAGGATGGGACATGCATGAGGACTGTTTTAAGTTCTGTTTTTTTTCTTTTCTTTTATTTAAACTGAGATGTAAAACACAGCTGGGCATATTATTTCACCACTCTGAGCCTAAGTTTTCTCAGATTTAAGATGAGTAAATTGGACAGGATAATTTCTTTTTTTTTTTTTTATTGTTTATTTTATTGAGACAGGGTTCACTCTGTTGCCCAGGCTGGAGTGCAATGGTATGATCACGGTTCACTGCAGCCTGCATGCCTTGGGCTCAAGTGATTCTCCTGCGTCATCCTCTGCCTCTGGAGTAGCTGGTGTCACAGACGCATGCCACCATGCCCAGCTAATTTTTGTACTTTTTTTTTTTTTTTTTGGTAGAAACGGGATTTTGTCATGTTGCCCAGGCGGGTCTCCAACTCCTGGGCTCAAGCTATCTGCCCATCTGGGCTTTCCAGAAGTGCTGGGATTATAAGCATGAGCCACCACACCTGGCTGATAATTTGTTTTGTTCTTTTTCCCTTCTATTAATCTTTTATTGCAAAGTAAGAAAACCAGGTATGTTTTTAGGATTTTCTCCAAATTTTTTTTAGTAATTTTTATCTTTAAGAGCAAAACTAGTTTATTTTTCCATATTGAAGCAAATATTTAAAAGGGAATACTTATAGTTGAATCAAATAATAGATTAAAAAATCAGCCAAAAAAACCTTTTACTTTTCTGTTCCATCAGACGAGAGACAAGGTGTGAACAAGTGAATGAACTTGGGAACCATTTTAGTCTATTGGACTTGATAACTGTTTTTGTCCTTATTCTGAACTGCTGCTTGTCTGTATCCAACTCATACTAATCTCCCTGCCATGTTTCTGATCTTTCCGTCTTATAAACTTTGATTTACCTTCCTACTTATTCCCACTTTTTATCTTATCTCCTGAATGTGATGATTAAAGCTTTGCTTTTTTTTGTTTGTTTGTTTTGTTTTTTCTTTGTGGCGGAGTCTCACTCTGTTGCCCAGGCTGGAGTGCAGTGGCGCGATCTCAGCTCTCTGCAACCTCTGCCTCCCAGGTTCAAGCGATTCTCCTGTGTCAGCCTCATGAGTAGCTGGGACTACAGGTGCGCATGCCACCATGCCCGGCTAATTTTTGTATTTTTAGTAGAGATGGGGTTTCACCATGTTGGCCAGGCTGGTCTCGAACTCCTGACCTCAGGTGATCCACCCACCTTGGCCTCCCAAAGTGCTAGGATTACGGGCGTGAGCCACTATACCTGGCCTAAACCTTTGTTTTTAAAGTGTTACTCCCACCCTTTGCCATGATTCTCACTTTTCCTATGTGGCTGTTGTCCACCAATGCTGGAGAAGGCATTCTCTTCCCATAGTCTGCTGTCAGACGGTGGCTCCCAGTTGTTGTCACGGTTTTTGAAGATATACTTTAAGACTCTTAAAATTCAAAACCATAGGTGTGTAGTTGAGATGGTTTGGATGTTTGCCCCCTCCAAACCTCATGTTGAAGTTTGATCTCCAGTGTTGGAGGTGGGGCCTAATGGGAGGTATTTGGGTCATGGGGTGGATCCTTCATGAATAGGTTAACATCCTTCCTTGAGGGTAAATGAGTTCTCACTCTGTTTAATTGTTCGTTAAAGCCGATTGTTAAAAAGAGCCTGGTGCCCCCTGCCCTCTTGCTTTCACTCTCCCCATGTGATCTCTGCACACTCTGGCTCCCCTTTACCTTCCACCTTGAGTGGATGCAGCCTGAGGCCCTCACCAGAAGCAGATGTCCCATCTTGAACTTTCCCACTATTAGAATCATGAGCCAATAAACCCTTTTTATTGATAAATTACCTAGTCTCAGATATTCTGTTATAGCAACACTAAGTGGACTAAGAGTAGCTTAGTACAGTAGTCAAGTACGAGATAAACCCAACATCTTTGGCATTGAATGTCACACAGGGAAGTGATAATGGCTATTTTATGTACATCAGAACTTCAAGATTACACGCTGCATTTTCTTCACTAATATGCAGAAATGATCTTATTTCTCAATAATTTTGGCCTTCTCCTTCATTTGCCCATACCACCAGAGGCATTCAAAGCCTTTGATTAATACCTGGTGAACTCCAGGATACACAGATTTTTGAGTTCCCTGAAGGGTTACTCTCTTTTGTCACCATCATATCTCCAGCCCTCAGCTCAGCATCTTGTTCACAGTAGGTGCTTGAGGAATATTTACTAATTGATCTGCAGGACATTGTAGGACCACAGCTGACAAGTACCACTCACCAAGTGGCCATCCATGTAGGGAAATAGGCTAGCTTTTTTTTTTTTTTAATTATATCCTTTCAACCAGGTTGTACTGCAAACTGGAAAACTAGTTTGAATATATTCTAAGGTTAAAACATAAACATTATTTTTCTGATGTTCACACCCATGCAGTTGGTTTGTATTTTATCCTGAGTGCCATGCCCTTAGGATCAGCTAGGAAGAACCAACCTTAGTATTTACTGTGCAAGAGATCCAGGGCACCTGCTGATTTTAAGGCCATCTTTAGTACACAGTCCGGTATGAGCAATACAAGCAAATCCACATCTTACCTTAAACATGCTCTAAAATATATGTACTGTTGCATTGAGCAGTCCTGGGAGATTCCCTGGCCCATCCTTGCTGGTCTGACAGACATGTCATATTCAGGTAACCAGATCCCCTGTGGCTCATTTTAAATTGTGAGGCTAGCACAGCATAATCCCTAGGCCTCTCTGACACCTTGGCATTGTTTACAGTTTTACTCCCAGACTATTTACCCCAATCCAGATTAGTTCATTTTTCCCACCCACGAAGTGATTGCCTGAGTCCATTCTAACCATTCATATCTCTTCCTTCGTGTGAACCTTTTACTTTCCCCTATAACTCTGCCTTGGGCTCTCACTTTGCCTATGTTGAATATGGCTATAGTGAATAAATTCCCTGCTGTTCTCTCTTTGGCTTTTTTGTTCAACATGATAGCCAGTCACTTGGTTTGAAGATAGTGATGTTCTTGTGGTCACTTTTGCACATGGCATGCTTTGGGGAGGCTTAGGGAGGAGATAGATATCATCTGAATCCAGAAAGATATTGATAGGGTGATAGCAAAATTGATAGGGTGATACCAAAGAAGATTAAACTTAACAGAAAAAAAAGGTAATGTTTATTTTTTTTTAATCTTAATTGACAACATAACAAAGCAGTGCAGATGTGGCTTAACTTACCTAAAGCCACTTTTTAGACTCCAAAAACCACTCCCTTACTTTAAGATTATATGACTTTTCACCTATATATATATATTTTTCTTATACTTTTATGGTTTTATTTCTTTACATTTAGCTCATTTATCCATCACAAATTTATGACAGTAAATAGGAAGAAATAGAGATTTAACTTTTTCTGAATGGTTATAGAATTGACTTAACACAAATTATTGAATAATCCATCATTTCCTCAATTATTGAGTGTGGGCAGTGTGTCAGGGATTGTGTTAAGCTGGGAATAAAAACACATGGTTCCTGCCTTCAAGGAGCTGTGCCTGGTGAGGAAGACCGATTAGTAAAAAGAGAATTAAGTGAAGCGGGATGAGCTCAATGATGGCATCCATTACAAAGTGCTGCTGTGTAATGTCTGAGGGGCCCCAGTAGGGTGGCAGATTTTGACGTTGGGGAACAGTGGGTAGAGAGGGCTTCTTGTAGGAGATAACATCTGACTTTGTCTTGACAGGTAAGTATAAACTGAGTAAACCTGGTTTGAGAACAGGGAATTCTAGATGAGAAGCAGAGTCATGGGGGAACCTGAGATGATTGGGCAGCATCATGCAGTGCTCTGAGGCCATTGCCTGGGTTAGGAGTGAGAGTAGCATGGGATGAGGCTGACGGGGATGCCTTGTATTTCATATTTCATGTCATATTAAACTCAGTGGGGCCCACAGTTGGGTTTAAAGCAATAGAACAAAATAACCAAACCTGTTGTACAATAATTAAATCGTTGGTAGTTTGCATATTGAATATTTTCAAGCATACTACTTTTAATTCACAGCAATGATTACACTTTTGAATCATGTGTTTGTCTCATCATTGATGGTTTCATATTGGCTTCAGAAGAGGAAAGAAAAATTTATATTTCATTAATTATATGAGGAGTTTCATGTGGAAATCTGAATTACCTGCATTATAGTTCTGATTTAATCTTGCTCCACAGCAGTTCTGCCCCTTAATTTGACTCAGACCTCAGTCACCTTTAATATTTACACCCTTCAGTCTGACCATTTATATGAGGATGGAAATGCACACTAGTGTCTGTTCGGATCTTATACCTGGCCATAAGCTCACTATACTCAACTCAGGCAAGTAATTAATGTACTACTGAATATCTGCCCAACATAAGTTCAGAGATTCCAAAATCCTTCAACATTTATCTCAGTGTTTTATTATAAACACTCTGTGAGGTAACTCTGGTCTTTATTATAACTTCTATATTACAGATGAGGAAATGACCACAGAGACAGGAAATGACCACAGAGAGGGTAAATGACTTACCTAAAGTCACACAAAGTAAGTTAGGGGAACAGCTGGACAAAAATGCTCTTGCTGTGCCTGGTGCTTCCTTCTTGCCATTCAGTCCATGGTCAGCAGAGGTGGCGAGCTCCTCATGTTGGGTGTGGGACAGTGTTCTCATTGTGGCAGGGGCTTGCACCTGAGCTTGATCTAGGCCTCCTGACCAGTGGATATTTTATGAAGTTCACACAGTTAGGAAGTTCTTCCTTTAGAAAAGTCCTCAGAAATTGGTATAGGTTGTCAAAGTCTATTTAGTCACCCCTGTGAAAAAGCAGGTGCCTTTATCAGACTGAGGCTGTTCCCTGCCTCCGGCAACAACCCTTTATAGACTCTTTGATGCCACAGTTATTTCTAAAGCATTAAACACAGCACTAACTAATGCTTTCAATCAGTTATCAGGTATGGAATGTAGGTGATCAAAGCCATGTGGCTGCCACTTTCGAAAATCAGTATAGTTATCCCTCGCCCACAAAGGGAATCGGCAGGTGATGCTTGTGGAAGGCTTTTTCTTAAGTCCCCTAAATACTTTTGCCAGGAGATCTCTCTTCCACAGTACAGGACAAGGGTCAGCCTGGGATCTTGCATGTGATTAGAAACTCCCTGTCCCGACTGTTTGGGAAAACGTGAAGATGTTCCACAGAAGTGGCTCAACATGGTCTCGTATCTTTAGCAACACAAAGTTCATAGCATCAGCTGTCCATAGTTGTTCTTTGGTTTAGAAAACAAGAAGGGCTGTGTACATGGCTCTTGGAATAGTGATATAAATTTATCCTTTCAAAGACATGCCCAAGGTTGTGAATAACACAAGAAAACTTTTTAGTGTATTTCTTTTTTCTTTCTTTCTTTTTTGGAGGCAGGGTCTTGCTCTGTTGCCCAGGCTGAAGTGCAGTGGCTCAGTCTCAGCTCACTGCAACCTCCTCGTCCCAGGTTCAAGTGATTCTCTTGCCTCAGCCTCCTGTGTCGCTGGGATTACAGGCGCCCACCACCATGCCTGGCTAATTTTTGTATTTTTGGTAGAGACAGGATTTCACTGTGTTGGCCAGGTTGGTCTCGAACTCCTGACCTAAGGTGATCCGCCTGTCTCAGCCTCCCAAAGTGCTAGGATTACAGGCATGAGCCACCACGCCCAGCCCCCGCCCCCCTCTTTTTTTTTTTTGAGACAGGGTCTTGCTCTGTCACCCAGGCTGGAGTGCAGTGGCGTGCACGTGGCTCACTTCAGCCTCGTCCTCCTATGCTCAAGGATCCTCCTGCCTCAGCCTCCCAAGTAGCTGGGACTACAGGTGTGTGCCACCACACCCCGCTAACTTTCTGTATTTTGTAGAGATGGACTCTCACTATGTTGCCCAGAATGGTCTCAAACTCTTGGGCTCAAGCAATCCTCCTGCCCTGGCCTCCCAAAGTGCTCGGATTTCAGGCATGAGCCCCTGGCACCTGGCCTTATTTTTCTGAATTAAAAAAGTAATATGTGTTAGTTGTAGAAAAAGAAAAGGTAAATTAAGAAAAATATAAATGGCTTAATCATGTCTTTTATTTTCTGTATTCTGATGCTTTGATATCTGGGGCTTGCTGACTTTGCATGGACTGTCCCTCCCAGGATTAGCCAATACCTAGAGATAGTACACAATTTGCCCTTGAATGCGCTTTTCAAATATAAACCAGTCCAGAGCCCACTACCAAACCATCTCTTTTATTGAGCTCAGTCTCAGCTACTATCCACCTAACCTAATCACCCCAGGGCCAGATACCAGATCCCTATGTAGGGACAGCCCCTGTTCCCCAGAGTCTGCTGAAATTACTCAAAGTAGCCAATTCCAAGCTTGTTTAGCCTGCCTCACCTGTTCCTTCAGAAACCAGAATCAAGACTTTTGCCCTCAGTTCTCTCTCTTCCTCTGACTGACCCAGTGCTTCCCCTGTGACGCCTTCAGTGGTGTGGCATGCCCACTCCGCTTGGGAACGGCGAGTAACAATCTATCTTTTCAATGGCAATATATGTCTCCTGATTGGTTGACCCTACTTTATCTCAAATTTCTATTAATACATTATATTGTAAAACTAAAGCAAACAATATACCATGCAAAATTTAATATTTTTAGACCATTTACTATTTCATAAGTAATTTGAAAACATTGTATTGAAAGATAGCAGAGGACTCCATCATATCATTGCACCCTAATTTTTTAGCTGTTCCCTTGTTTGTCAAAGCTTTTAGGTTGTTTTCAGGTTTACACTGCTGAAGTATTTTTATTAAATTCTTTGTACAAAAGTCTTTATGTATATCTTTAATAATTTTAGGATAAGTTCAAAGAAATCGAATTGCTAAATCAAAGAACAGCATGTGTTTGTGCCCCTTGACATAATTTTTCAGATTGCCTTCTGGAAACATTATATACAGTGAGCATCCCTAATCTGAAAATCCAAAATCTGAAGTGCCAAAAAATCCTAAACTTTTTGAGTACTGGCATGACACCACAAGTGGAAAATTCCACACCTGTCCTCATGTGACGGATCACAGTTAGAATGCAGTCAACCTCAACAAACTAGGCGTCGAAGGAACATACCTCAAAATAGTAAGAGCCATCTATGGCAGACCCGCAGCCAACATCATACTGAACAGGCAAATGCTGGAAGCTTTCACTCTGAGAACTGGAACAAGGCGAGGATGCCCACTCTCACCACTCCTATTCAACATAAACCACTCCTATTCAACATAGTCCTGGGAGTTCTAGCCAGAGCAGTCAGGCAAGAGAAAGAAAGAAAAGGCATCCCAATAGGAAAATAAGTCAAATTATCTCTCTTCACTGACAATGTGATTTTCTATCTAGAAAACCCTGAAGACTCTGCTAAAAGGCTCCTAAGCTGATAAATAACTTCAGTAAAGTTTTAGGATACAAAATAAATGTACAAAAGTCAGTAGCATTTTCATACTGCTAAGCTAAGCACCAAATCAAGAGTGCAGTCTCATTCACAATAACCATTAAAATAATACCTAGGAATACAGCTAACCAGGGAGGTGAAACATCTGTACAAAGAGAATGACAAAACACTGCTCAAAGAAGTCAGAGATGGCACAAACAAATGGAAGAACATTCCATGCTCATGGATAGGAAGAATCAATATTGTTGAAATGGCCATACTGCCCAAAGTGGTTTACAGATTCAGTGCTATTTCTATCAAGCTACCAATGTTATTTTTCACAGAATTAGAAAAAAAACTATTCCAAAATTCATATGGAACCAAAAAAAGAACCCGAATAGCCAGAGCAATCCTAAGCAAAAAGAACAAAGCCAGAAAATCACACTACCCGACTTCAAACTATACAAGGCAGCATAACCAAAACAGCATGAGATTGGTACAAAAACAGACGTGTAGACCAATGGAACAGGTTAGAGAACCCAGAAGTAAAGCTGTACACCTACAACCATCTGATCTTCGACAAAGCTAACAGTTACAAACAATGGGGAAAGGAGTCCATATTCAATAAACTGTGCTAGGATAACTGGCTAGCCATAAGCAGAAGATTGAAAGTGGACTACTTCCTTTTGCCATATACAAAAATCAACTCAAGGTGGATTAAAGACTTAAATGTAAGACCTAAAACTATAAAAACCCTAGAAGAAAACCTAGAAAATACCATTCTTGATGTAGGTCTTGGCAAAGATTTCATAATGTAGTCTCCAAAAGCAATAGCAACAAAAACAAAAATGGATAAGTGGGACCTAATTAAACTGAAGAGTTTCTACACAGCAAAAGGAAGTATCAAAAGAATAAACAGCCTACAGAATGGGAGAAAATATTTGAAAATGATGCATCTAAAAAAGGTCAAAAATCCAGAATCTATAAAGAACTTAAACAAATCAACCAGCAACAAACAACTGTGTTAAAAAAAACGGGCAAAGGGCATAAACAGACACTTCTCAAAAGAAGACATACGTGCAGCCAACAGACATGAAAAAATGCTCAAAGCATTAATCATTAGAGAAATGCAAATCAAAACCACAATGAAATCCCATCTCAAGAAAGCCAGAATGGCTATTATTAAAAAGTCAGAAAATAACACATGTTGGCAAGGTTGTGGAGAAAAGGGAACACTGACACACTGCTGATGGGAATGTAAATTAGTTCAGCCACTGTGGAAAGCAGTTTGGAGGTTTCTCAAAGAACCTAAAACGGAACTACCATCTGACCTAGCAATCCCATTACTAGGTGTATACCCAAAGGAATATAAATTGTTCTACCATAAAGACACATGCATTCATATGTTCATTGCAACACTATTCAAAATAGCAAATACAGGGAATCAACCTAGATGCTCATCAGTGGTGGACTGGACAAAGAAAATGTGGTACATACACACCAGGGAGTGCTACACAGCCATAAAAAGAATGCAGTCATACCCTTCGCAGCAACACGGATGGAGCTGGAGGTTATTATCCTAGGCAAATTAACACAGGAACAGAAAACCAAATACTGTATGTTCTCACTTATTAGTGGGAGCTAAACGCTGAGTACACATGGACACAAAAAGGGGAACAATAGCCATAGGGGCCTACTTGAAGGTAGAGGGTGGGAAGAAGGGTGAGGGTTAAAAAATTACCTATTGGGCACTGTGCTCCCTACCTGGGTAATGAAATCATTTGTCTGCCAAACCCCAGCAACATGCAGATTACACATACAACAAACCTGCACATATATCCCTTAAACCTAAAATGAGATTTTAAAAAAACCCAAAACACAGTCAACACCTTGTTTTGTGCAAAAACTACTTAAAATATTGTATAAAATTACCTTCATGTTTTGTGTATAAAGTGTATATGAAACATAAGTGACCTCTATATTTATACTTGGTATCTTACTAGGTATATGCAGATATTCCAAAATCCAAAACAATCCAAATTCTGACTCACTTCTCCTAAACATTTCAGTTAAGGGATATTCAACCTGTACCAGTTTTCCTTCCTACTAGAAATATATGAAATTATGAGGATGTCTTCTCACCCCTTCCCCTTCTGTAAGGCACCTTTGCCAGCTCAACAAATGATCGGTCTTAATTCATTAAATAGGCCAAAAAAAGGTGTTTTTATAATTCAGTGATTACTAGATTAGTAGTAATATGGTCAGCCCAAATTTTAAGGAATTAACTAAAGAGACATTGTGGAAGCCAATCACTGTCTTGTGTATTTCAGCACTAGGAAGTGAGGTTGACCTCAGTTTTTATTTGAGCCTCATTGCCATTTCCAGACATTATTCCTCACTGTCATTTATTGCCTTCATTTTGGTTTTCTGTTTATTGAACTCTCTTCTCATACCTGTTTTAATCTTCTGCTGACCTTCAGGGTCATATTCTTAGAGACATTTCCTCTCCTCCCCATTGCCTGATGTTACACTAGGCAACATGGGTCTTCTCTTTTTTAACACACTCCGTCCTCAATTCACTGCAAACAGTGCTCCCTAGACCCTTTAGTCAGCTGGAAATTCTTCACCTCTGAATCCCCAAGTCTGAACTTCTCTCTGCAAATCATGGTTTCATATTTTTATGGCTCTCCCACTGACACCAAATTTCTTTGTCATCCTAATGTTATTTCCAAGTATTCCATCCACTTCCCAGAGTTCCTTTTTCAGCTCCTTCTGTGTGTCTCTTGCTTTCCTGCCCCGCCTGTGCTCTGTGATGCACCATTTAACTGTGATGTGATAGACACCACTTAACCTGTTTATCCTTTTGAACTTCTACATACTTCCCTGGGAAGTTGCTGGCCTTGGGCAACCCAAAACATCTATTTTCTCTGCTTCAGTTCTCCAGCTGTTATGTGATCATGGGCAAAATCACATGCCAGCCTAGCTCTGTGTCCTTGGAATCTAGGAGTGTGTGGTTTCCCCTTTATTATTTGGAATTCACAGAAACTAACAGTCTTAAAATAAAAAGTGACAGAAAATAAGCCTAATACATTTTAGTTTATGGAGTCTGAGACAGTTATGCTTTATCCCAGGGACTTCCACCTGGGTTCCTTTCTCACCATATGTGAGCCTTCGCTCCCCCAAGATGATTTAATCTTAACCATCCTCAGGACTTCCCTTTTGGACATCTTGCTGCTTTTGAGGCCAAGGCCAGAAGAATCAAATCCTTCTGTGATGTTTTAAAATCGTATCGGAGATGTGATATTTTGGGCTCCTGACCCCCGCCTAAAATGATTTTTGGCCTTCCTGTCCAGGCTTAGCAGCAGAGCCATATTTCCCCAACCAAGATGGAGAGTGTTTAAATTATACAGCTTGGAGTACAGTCTTTATTAGAGAAATAAACAGAATAACTGGCCTCTCATCTGTTTAGGCAAAGGTGGAATGCATTATGATCAAAGTTGTAGCTTTTGCTAGGAAGACTAATTCCAGAACTGATTTGCTAGGAGGGAGAACATTGTCAATGTTCCCCCTGCGTTGGTGAGGATTGGCCTCAGTAGTGAATAGGGCTGAGGCAGTCCTAGGTAACTACATTAGCTTCCCGCTACCTGGAGATAAAGCTCAGACCCCTTGGTGTTACATCCAGGGCCCTCCGTGAACTAGTGCAATCTACATTTCAAGCTTGATCTCACATCAGTTTTACGTTGTGGCCAGCCATACTGATCTTGCTATCCCCCAATAGTCCATATGCCTTCTTTCCTTTAAGTTGCGTGTATGTCTTACAAAAGTAAGACGTGATACTTAGAAAAGTTTGGAACAATATAGGGAAGTAGAAAGGAGAAAAATCCTTTGATTGGCTACTGAGATAAAACTCCTAGTAACATTTCATTATGTGTGTTTTTTATCTCCCTTGCAAATGGCATTATTTTTGTTTCTTGTTTTTCCATAGTCTTTCATCCTCCTTTTTAAAAACTAAACATTACATAAGCATTTATTTTTTATTTCCATAGGTTTTGGGGGAACAGGTGGTGTTTGGTTACATGAATAAGTTCTTTAGTGGTGATTTTGGGAATCTTGGTGCACCCATCACCCGAGCAGTATACACTGTACCCAATGTGTAGCTTTTTATCTCTCACCCCCGCCCCACCCTTTCCCCTTGAGTCCCCAAAGTCCGTTGTATTATTCTTATGCCTTTGTGTCCTCATAGCTTAGTTCTCACTTATGAGTGAGAACATGTGATGTTTGGTTTTCCATTCCTCAGTTATTTCACTTAGAATAATTGGCTCCAATTCCATCCAGGTTGCTGCAAATGACATTATTTCATTCCTTTTTATGGCTGAGTAGTATATATATTTATATATATATATGTAGTATATATATTTTATATATATATATCACAATTTCTTTATCCACTTCTTGATTGATGGGCATTTGTGCTGATTCCATATTTTTGCAATTTTGAATTGTGCTGCTATAAACATGCATGTGCAAATATCTTTTTTATATAATGATTTCTTTTCCTCTTGGTAGATACCTAGTAGTGGGAAAATAAAATACTTAGGAATATACCTAACCAAGGAGATAAAAGACCTCTACAAGGAAAACTACAAAGCACTACTGAAAGAAATCATAAATGACACTGACAAATGGAAACACATACCATGCTCATGGATGGGTAGAATCAATATTGTGAAAATGACCATATTGCCAAAAGCAATCTACAAATCAATGAAATCCCCATCAAAATACTACCATCATTCTTCACAGAACTAGAAAAAACAATCCTGAAATTCATATGGAGCCAAAAAAGAATCCACATAGCCAAAGCAAGACTAAGCCAAAAGAATAAATCTGCAGGCATCACATTACCTGACTTCACACTATACTTTTAGGGCATAGTCACCAAAACAGCATGGTGCTGGTATAAAAATAGGCACACAAACCAAAGGAACAGCATAGAGAACCCAGAAATAAAGCCAAATATTTACAGCCAACTGATCTTCGATAAACCAAAACATAAAGTGGGGAAAGGACACCGTTTTAAACAAATGGTGCTGATATAATTGGCGAGCCACGTGTAGAAGAATGAAACTGGATTTTCATCTCTCACATTATACAAAATCATCTCAAGATGGATCAAGGACTTAAATCTAAGACCTAAAACCATAAAAATTCTAGAAGATTCAGAAAAACCCTTCTAGACATTGGCTTAGGCAAAGAGTTCGAGACCAAGAACCCAGAAGCAAATGCAACAAAAGCAAAGATAAATAAATAAATTTTTTTTATTTATTTTTATTTATTTTATAAATAGATGGGACTTAATTAAACTAAAAAGCTTCTGCACAGCAAAAGAAATAATCAGCAGAGTTAATAGACAACCCAGAGAGTGGGAGAAAATCTTCGCTATCTGTACATCTGACAAAGGACTAATATCCAGAATCTACAAGGAACTCCAACAAATTAGTAATAATAATCCTATCAAAAAGTGGGCTAAGGACATTAATAGACAGTTCTCAAAAGAAGATATACAAATGGCCAACAAACATATGAAGAAATGCTCAACATCACTAATGATCATGGAAATGCAAATCAAAACCACAATGTGATACCACCTTACTCTTGCAAGAATGGTCATAATCAAAAAATCAAAAAATAATAGATGTTGGCGGGGATGTGGTGAAAAGGGAACACTTTTACACTGCTGGTGGGAATGTAAACTAGTGCAACCACTATAGAAAACTGGAGATTCCTTAAAGGGCATTTTCTGTATTTATAAAATTCATAATCATTTTAAATGATGGCATAGGATTTTACTGAATGCATTTGCTACCTCCTATTCATAGTGTTCTCGAAGCCTAAAACACCCATCCAGAAAAATGTGTTCAGATGTTACTCCCTTCCCCCAAACAGAATTAAGTACCCTTATCTCTGTGTTCTTGCAGCACAAACTTGTACCTCTATCTAGGTCTAATTTCATTCTGTATTTGGTTAATATATCTATGCACTTATACATGCACAAAAAATATACAGGATTATAAACTTCTTGAGGGTAGGTACTAAATCTTAACTTTTTAAGATATCTACCACCTGGATTAGGCTCTTAAATACTGTGAAATAATATAATATTTTTTATCTCTGTTGAGCAAATTTTTTAATGTAATTTATGTATAATACTGTCTATACATGGTATTGTTCTTGAATAGTGCCAATTAATATTTCATTTCTATCCATTGTGTGACTAAGGATCTTAAAGTAATGTGTCAGTGGTAAGAAACAGTATTTGGTTTCCATTGCAACGCATTAGCACAAACCTATAAAACAATGACTGCTTGTCATTCTAGAAGGCTTTCCAAGATGCCAAATCCTGTACCACACAATGCCTTTTTTCCAAAGGAGACAATCAAGTGTCTTTTTTCTTCTGTGAAAGAAAAATGATATAAGTGAAATAATGGTAGAAAGTAAGCCTCCTTGTTTGTGAAGTAGGGATAGCAGGGACTTCCATGTTCCTTGTTGCAAGAAGGATGAAACGCAATGTGGCCTCAGCTCAGGAAGGTGAAACTGAAAGTTCTGATTTCACATCTTTCAGATTCTCTTTTGGATGTCTGGGGTAATAAAGTGAATGTAATTTATTCTTTGAATAAACCCTCAGTACTTACTGTGGGGCTGGACATGGTGGCTCATGCCTATATTCCCAGCACTTCGGGAGGCTGAGGATCGCTTGAGCCCAGGAGTTTGAGACCAGCCTGGTCAACACAGCAAAATCCTTACAGAAATTTTTTTAAAAAATTAACTGGGTATAGTGGTCTGTGCCTGTAGTCCCAGCTACTTGGGAGACTGAGATAGGAATATCGCTTGAGCCCAGGAGGCAGAGGTTGCAGTGAGCCATGATTGCACCGCTGCACTCCAGTATGGCCAACAAAGCAAGACCTTGTCTCAAAAACAAACAAAAACTTACTATGTGTCAGGCACTGTGCCAGGATTTGGGGATAAAGATAAAGAAGCCTGCTGTGGTCCTCAAAGGCTTTGCAGTATTGGAACATATAGCCTTATGGAGGATCTCATAAACCTTTCCTCTGCCACTTCTGTTTATTCCATGAGCTGAACACCATTTGGAATCTGGAGGAGCAGGATCTTAATGAAGCAATAAATTCAAGCAAATTAGTTGGGTGTGGTGGGTGTGCCTGTATTCCCAGCTACTTAGGAGGCTGAGGTGGGAGGATGGCTTGAGCCCAGGAAATGGAGGTTGCAGTGAGCTGAGATTGTGCCACTGCACTCCAGCCTGGGTGACAGAGTGAGACCCTATTTAAAAAAAAAAAAAAAAAAGTACTAGCAGCAGTAAAATGTAAAAGAGAAGGAATTTAGCACTGAGAAGGGCACAGCATCATTTTTGTGGTATTCTTGACAAATGTGCACAATCTAAATTTAGTCATGAGGGAATATCAGACAAACTTAAGCTGGAGGACATTCTAGAAAATAACTTCCCAGTACCCTTCAAAAGTCTCAAGAAAGACAAAAGAAGCCTGAGGAACCATTACAGATGAAAGGAAACAAAGGACAGGTGGCAGGTGCTAAATGCATTGTGATCCTGGACCAGCAAAGGACATTAGGACAATTGACAAAATTTGTATAAGATCTGTAAATTAGATAATAATTGTATATCAGTGTTAATTTCCTGATCTTGATAATTATACTGGGGTTAAGAATGACATTATCATTTGGGGAATATTATTGAAGGGTATATGGGAATTCTTTACACTACCTTTGCCAGCCTGAAATTATTTCAAGATAAAAAGGTTAACAGCTTTATAATTAAAAATAAAGCAACAACATTAACTCAGTGTTGTTTTCCTGACACCTTAGGCATCTACAATGGCTCACCAACAATGTTGATGCATTTTTGCTGGGCTAGTTACTTAATTAGCATCAGTAAGCTTTTGGTTTTCAAACAGATTCATGTACATTTTCTTATTTGATTCTGAAACAAACAAATATGGTTTGCGGGAAATTTCTTCCATCTTAAAGAAATAGGGTTGGTTATGTTAAGTGATTTGTCCAAAAAAAATTAAAAAACCAGTACTAACAAGGTAGTGGTTAGATGGGACCACAAAGATTTTTCTGGGTTTGGACTCTTAGAAGTTAAGAAGCAAAGGCCACTTTCATTTCTCAAGGAAGTAATTTAAACGTTTACACAGAATAAATTATTTTTAACCAAACGTTATTTACAAGATAATGAAAATTTAAACAAATTTTAAGATATAGCACACTATTGGCTGTGAAAGTAGGTAATGGAACAAAAGTTTTAAAGTTTTATGAAAAATGAAAAATTTTCCCGTTTGGCCGTGACTTCTGTGAATGTGTGTGTGCGTGCGCATATATGCAGTGGGTATTCTTTTTCAACCACAATGCCGAATTCCAAATTTGAACTCCTTTGTAACTGTGAGCCTAAACCAAGTGGCTACTTGTCTTCCCTTGGTTATGACTTCCAAACAGCTGCTCATTTCCTGTAATTTATTTTCCTCCTTGAGGAATTGATACTAAATAGTAGACCTTTGAAATATTGCAAGATTGATTCTCATCACCAGGGAGACAGATGTAGAGTGGAGTGAGATTTAATGCTAATCTCGTTTTAAGTAAAATCACAAACTTTCTTTGTAAAAAGGCAATCATGATATCTTTGTTTAACCTAAATTCTGTATTATTTTATTGAGTGTTAAAGAACACATATTACATTCACCACTGAGAAGTCACTCAATTTGGCAAGGAAAGACAATATCAAAACATTAAATCATATACTTCCAAAATGAGTTATATAAAAGCAGAGCTGAACTTCAATTCCTAACACATGGTCTCATCTTCTGCAGATGTATATGTGGAGGCAGAAAGTCAAGTAAACTGGAAAGTTAAAAATGAAATTTTTACTCCTTAAATTATGAGTCACCTACTAACAAAAATAAGAATCTGCAACATGGAGATTATTTCCAAAGAACAGATCCTTTCAGCTAAAACTAACTAGTCTCACTAACCCATATTTTCCTTTTGCTTACAGAAAGCCCTTGGTTTTGAATATACTTCTACTGACATAGAGTCAATGGAACATAGCTAATTATAAGGCAATACTCCCCACCCATTAAAGAACATAAAAATAAAGACCCTTAAAGCTTCAGACTTTTATTTTGTGAAGAGAAGACTATTCTGCCTGCCTAAAGATAATTCACATTTCTTATTTAAAGGTTAATAAGGAAGTAGGATAGAAACATGTGAAGATCATGCTTCCCAGGATGAGAGGCAAAAAAAAAAATCTTCGTTTTATTTCTGTCTCTGAACTTATGTGAGGGAAAGAATGTACTTGTAGAGTGTGTGTTGGAAGTAGGGGGAATGGTTGAGAGTCTGGTATTATATATTCCAGGGTATACTGTGGTTTAATGGCAGTGAATTTTTCCTTTTGATTTGTCATTTGATGAAATAAATTCCCTGCACTTTTTCTGTGGAGACAGATGGTAATCTGTCATTCAAAATCCATTAGAATGAAGTCTAGGAGCTGAAGCCATATTTGATCTCATGTGGTATGTGGTGATCCTGAACTGGTCCCATTTAGAGAATCCAGACCTAGAAGTCTTGGGTTGTTGTAGACTGGAAACTTAATTCCGAAGTGCCCCACGATCACTGGTAAAATTATTCTCCCTACTTCTTTATTGTGAGATCTATTATACCTGTGAAGATGGTAAAAATAATGTGTATTGTTTAAAGAAGAAAGATAAGACCTTGATCTGTGAAAGAGGTAGAACATGAATTCCTTAGAAGTCCCTGTGTGTCCCTCATGGTCACACCCCCCTTTCTTTTCCTGAAGAGAACCACTGTTCTGACTTTTGTCTTAACTACCCCCTTGCTTTCTGTATAGGGAGATATCTCTATACAAAAAAAATTTCTAAAAAACCCAGATATTCCTAAAAATTGATTAGTTTTACTTTTTTTTTTTAGTTTGTTTTTGAACTTTATATAAATTTTTAAAAACATGCAATGTGTTTTTGACTGTGACTTTTTTCCCTTCAGCATTATCGGTTTTTGTTGTTGTTGTTGTTTGTTTTAGAAAACGGAGTCTCACTCTGTCACCCAGGCTGGAGTGCAGCACACTCACTGTAACCCTCAACTCCTGGACTCAGGCAATCCTCCCACCTCAGCCTCTTGAGTAGCTAAGACTATATGTGCACACCACCATGCTTGGCTAGTTTTAAAATTTTTTTGTAGAGACAGCATCTCGCTGTGTTGCCCAGACTGGTCTCAAACTTCTGGCCTTACGTGATCCTCTTACCTTGGCCTTCCAAGTCTTCATGCTGGGATTACAGGCATGAGCCACTGCACCTGGCCAGCATTATGTTTTTTGATTCATCCATGTTGAGTATAGCTAGACTTCATTCATTTTTGCTGCTGTTGGTATTTCATTCAATAACTAAGCAATGTACCCATTTTGCTGATGAAAATTTCAAGTTTCCAGTTTTCTCAGGTTTTTGTTGTTGTTGTTCAATTACAAGCAATGTTGCTAATGCATTTCTTATACCTGTCAGCTAATACACAGTAAGAGTTTTTCCATATACCTAGGAGGAGAATGCCAAGTCATATATTATATATGTGTTCACCTTTATTAGATAATGCAGAAATGGTTTCCAAAGTGGCTGTAGCAACTTACATTCCTGCCAGCAGAGCATGAGTGTTTCCATTGCTCCACATCCTCACCAACACTTGATATCATCAAATTTTTCAATTGTAGCCATCATTTATTAGTATATCACTACAGTTTCCTTAGGATTTTCCTGGTTACCAATGAGATTGAGTACCTTTTCATCCATGTGTTGACAACTGGAATTTCTTTTATGAAGTGCCTATTCAAGTATTTTATCCAGTTTTCTATTGAGAGTCATTGGTCTTTTTCTTATTGATTCAAAACCATTCTTTATATAATCTGAATATTAACCCTTTGTTGTTTATATGTCTAACAAATATCTTTTCCCAGTTTGTGGCTTGTGGTTTCATTTTCTTTGTAGTGTCTTTTGATCAACATTAACTTAAAGATTGTCACATTTAACAATCTTTTCCTTTATTGTTTTTACATTTTATGTCTTGGGAATTTCTTTCTATGAAATAAAAATACTCTCCCTCCTTTAGAGTTGTCTTAGTCCATTGATGCTGCTATAACAAAACACCTTAGGCTGGGTGATTTATAAACAACAGGTAGTTATTTCTGACAATTCTAGAGGCTGGGAACTCCAAGATCAAGGCATGGGCAAGTTCAGTGTCTGGTGAGGGCTGCTCCTTCTGCTTCTACGATGGTATCTTCTTGCTGCATCCTCACTTGGCAGAAGAGGCAAAGGAATGGAAGGGACAAATTTGTCCTCTCAGCCCTTTTACGGTGTCACTAATCCCATCTATGAGGGTGGAGCGTGCATGACCTAATCACCTCCTAGTGGCCCCACCTTTTAGTATTGTTGAACTGGGAATTAAGTTTCCACATGAATTTTGGAGGAACACAAACATTCAAACCATAGCAAAAGTTTTCTCTATTCTATTTTTGTTTTTTACATTTAGGTCTCAAATCTAACTGGATTTGTTTTTGTATTTGGTGTAACACAGGGAGTCCCGTTTCATCTTTTCCATAGAGAAAACCAATTGATCCTGGACCATTTATTAAAAAGTTATTTTTTTTCCCCACATTGATCTTTTACCACCTTGGATATTTAGCAGATGTCCATATATACATGTCTGGGCTCTTTGTTCTCTTCCATTCATCTGTCTATCCTCATACCAGTACTACACTGTCTTAATTACTGTGTCTTTACAAGTCTTGATATCTGATAGGACCAGTCTTCCCACCTTTTCCTTGGTTATTCATGACCCATTGTTCTTCTGTATACAGTTCGCATAGTTGTATATTTCACTTGAAAGGTTCCACCAAAAAATTAAGTATTTTGAGGGGAATTGCACATCTATTTTAGGATAATTTACATCTTTAGTATATTGAAGCCTCCAATTCAAAAGCCTGGCATATCTTTCCATTTATTTGGATCTTTTAAAATGTTTTAAATAAAGTTTTAGTTTTTTCCATAAAGACCTTATATATTTATTAGATTTATTCTTTAGATACTCTGTATTTTTGAGATTATTACAAATTCTATCTTTTAAATATCATTTTCTTACTATTTGTTACTTTGGATAGAAAGGCAATTGATTTTTACATATTGATTTATATACAGCCAACTTGCTATATCCTCTAACTTTAATGATTTATATGTTGATTATTTTGGATTTTCTATGTAGTCAATCATATCATTTCCCAATAAGAGCAAAACAATTTTATTTCTTAATTTTATATTTCATTTTTCTTTTTCTTGCCTTACCCTACTGTGAACTCTTCTAATATAGAATTAAATAAGGGTGTTCTTGTTTCTGATCTTAAAAAGAACACTTTCAATATTTCTTCATTAATATTTCTACATTTCCTGAGATGATTGTATTTCCATTTATCTGTTTTTCCATTTATCTGTTATTGTGGTAAATTATATTCATTAATTACTAATATGAAGGCACTCCTGCATCCCTAGGATGAAACTGTCTTAGTCATGATGGATGATTATTTTTATTCATTTCTGAATTTTGTTTGATAATGTTTTATTAAGATTTTTGTATTTTTGTTTGTGAATGAGATTGGCCTGTAATTTTCCTTTTCTACTGTTGTTGTCAGGTTTTAATATCAAAATTATGTAAGCCTCCTTGACAAAGAAAAGTTGGGGGTCAAGGTAGTCCCTCTTTTTTCATATAGTGGAATACTTTGTGTAAGGAAGAATATAGGAATATTCAGGTTTTTATTTCTTTTTCTTTCAATTTCGGTAAGTTAAAATTCTATAGAAAATGTTTCATTCCATCTAAATTTTTAAATATTTAGCATGATTTTTAATGATATTTTATTATCTTTGAAATTTCTAGGGCATCTAAATTATGACCCCAAATTTTTTTTGTACATTTTTTTCTTTGAAAAATCTTGCCATAAAGTTGTGAGAGTTTACAATCATTTGGAAGAAACTTTGTTTAGATTTTTTAATCTGCACTCTTACATGTTTGCATTCTATTTCATTATTTCTGGTCTTATTTTTATGATTTTCTTTCTTCTAGTTCTTTGGATTTATTTTACTCATCTTTTTCTGATTTCTTAAATTATTTACTTATTACATTTCAATTTTTCTTTTTTTAAACATTGTTAAAATTTCACGCTTAAGTAATGCTTATGCATCTCCACACATTTTTATGTGTGACATTTTTATTAATATTTAATTGCAAATATTTGTGATTTTACATTTGAATTTCCTCTTGTCCCATGAAATTATTTGTGGGTTTCTTAATTTACAAAGATATAGGGATTTTCTGGTTATCTTTTTGTTCCTGGCTTCCAACACAATTACACTGAAGTCAGAAAATGTTTTATGTATGATATCAATTTGTCAAAATCTTTGAGACTGGTTTTTGGTCCAATATATTGTCAGTCTTTATAAGTGCTCCATAGCTGGCCAAAAACAATTAACACTGGTGTTTCAAGCTACTAGGCATAGTGCTCCATATATGTCTATTATATGAAGCTTGCTGATTGTGCCAGTTAAATCTTCTGTATCATTATTTTTACTACTTGATCTATCAGTTACTGTTAAAGATGTGTTAAAAATCTTCCACTATTATTGTAGACTTATTACATTCTCCTTGTAAATATTGTTACATATTTTCAATCTGTGTTATTAGGTACAAATTACTTTAAACTTTTTATATGCATTTTAATATGAGAAATATAGTTACTTACAGATTCTCAAATTTAGACTATAGGTTATTTTGATTCAGTGATTCTGATCTTTACATTTTGTAAAACATTTAATAAACCTCACTTGAGACGAAAAGGATTTTTTAAAATCACACTTAGCAGAGTTAAAAACATTGATGTCTCTTGACCTTGTTAACTCATTTCTGGGATAGTGTCCAAAATAACCAGAAGTAGATAAAAAGTTTTATGTACCAAAATATGTATTTGTACTGGCAAATAAAGTAAAATTAAATGTAGGTTCTAACAATAGGAGAGTGGTTAAATAACTGGACACAGCTACATGATAGTGTATTATACATCCATTAGAGTCATTTATAAAGAATTTGTAATAAAACTGGAAAGTTATTTTGTCACAATGATACATAAATCTGATGACAGTCGGCCCCTCTTACCCATGGCGGATACGTTCTGAGACTCCCCAGTGGATGCCTGAAACTGCAGATAATACCAAGCTCTACATATATGAATTTTTCCTATACATACATACCTATGATAAAAGTTTAATCTATAAATTCAGCATAGTAAGAGATTACAATAATTAGTAATAAAGTAGAACAATTATAACAATATGCCAGCATCATCACTCTTGTGCTTTGAGGCCACTATTAAGCAAAATAAGGGTTCTTTGAACACCAGCACTGTGGTACTGCAACAGTGAATCTAATAACCGAACCAGCTACTAAGTAACTCGCGGGCAGGTGACATATACAGCATGGATATGCTGGACAGAGGGATGACTGTGGTGTGAGATTTCATCCTGCTACTCAGAACCGTGTGCAGTTGATAACTTACGAATGATTTATTTCTGGAATTTTCCACTTAATATTTTCAGACCAAAGTTGACCGCGGGTAACTGAAACCACAGAAGGCAAAACTGCAGATAAGAGGGGACTACTGTATACTGTATGATTTCAATTACCTTAATGATAACTATAGAAAAAAATTCTCAGAAGAAATATCTCAAAAGGATTTTAACATTGGTTTGTGTGACATTGGGAAAAAATTTGGATTTCCCCCTTCCTTTCTATTTTTCTGTGTTTTCTGTATTTTCTACCATATTCAAATTTCTTTTACAATATAGGGGGAAAGCCTTAAAAACATGGACTAACAAATATTTAATTAATACTTGAGTGTACACAATTAGTCTTTCATTCTGTGTTATGTTGGTTTTGACTGATATATATATATTTAAAATGTGTCTCGATATATATAATGTGTGTATATATATAATGTGTATATATAGATATAATATGTGTGTGTGTGTGTGTGTGTGTGTGTATGTGTATATACATTTTTTTTGAGAGGGAGTCTCGCTCTGTTGCCCAGGCTGGAGTACAGTAGCATGATCTCAGCTCACTGCAACCTCTGCCTCCCAGGTCCAAGGAATTCTCCTGCCTCAGCGACCCGAGTAGCTGGGATTACAGATGCCCACATTGTGCCTGGCTAATTTTTGTGCTTTAATAGAGATGGGGTTTTGCTGTGTTGGCCAGACTGGTCTTGATCTCCTGACCTCAGGTGATCCACCCGCCTCAGCCTTACAAAGTGCTGGGATTACAGGCATGAGCCACTGCGCCTGGCTAAGGCTGGTATTTTTTAAATATCAAGATAGAAAAGTCATTTAAAATGTGTGATATGGATATGTACAAAGTAAAAGTTAATGTTTAAAATAAATGTCTTGTTGTACTCTGCTGCCCATAGGTAAAGTGTTGAGAGAGGAGAACCAGTGCATTGCTCCTGTGGTTTCCAGCCGCGTGAGTCCAGGGACAAGACCAACAGCTATGGGGTCTTTCAGCTCACACATGACAGAGTTTCCACGAAAACGCAAAGGAAGTGATTCAGACCCATCCCAGTAAGTGAATTGGGTCCTCTAACCCAGTGAGATCTTTGACTCTAGGGAGAAGAGGAAAATATTCCTTTTAAAATCATTAATTATTTCCAAGTTCATGGTAACATTTGGAGACGGGAGAGTACTTGTCCACCCAACTGCTACCTTTGTCAGTGACTGACTTGGAACTTTTCCATCCAGCTCTGAAGAAAGGTATCTAGGATGGTCAGCTGGAGTCTGAAAGAGACATAGGAACATGAGTTTTATTTGGTTAATGTTTATGGTCATGGCAAAATACTTGCCTTCCTTATTGAAATACTTATAAACATGAGGAAAACACCTTGGATGTTTGACTTAAAATAATGATGACTACTTCTCACCTTACTCGTCATGTATAGAATAACCAGCCCTTGGTTATCTGTGGTCAGTTTAATCATATAAAATTCGTGCTTTCCCTATTTATTAAGTCAAATTGATAATAAAGTCAATGTTGAGAATGCCCACTATCTCCCTATTTATTTTTGTTACCCCTGCAGCTTCTGTCCTAAATATTCTTTAATGACTTCCCCAAAGCTAGAGTTTATATGGTGAAAACATCAGGGCAAGCCAGGTCCAGTGGCACACGCCTGCAGTACTAGCTACGTGGGAGGCTGAGGTAGGTTCGTTTGAGCCCAGATGTTGGAGACCAGCAAGACCCCATCTCTAAATAAATAGGTATAAAATTTAGAAAACATTAAGGAAAAATAAAGATAGCCATCTATAGCAACTCACCGTAGGCTGGTACTTTACATAAATGTGAGAGTTGATGACAGTTATCCATCATGAATGGAGGGAAAAATCCTGAGTTGGGAGTTGGAGGTCAAGATAAGGACATAATAAAACATCCTAGCTCTTTTTTTTTTTTTCTTTTTTGGTGGGTGGGGGTGGTATTCAGCTCTTTATTTACAAAGTGGGCACATACTAGCTCTTTTTAACTCAGTTCTTCCCAATACACTTTATAATTTAGCTTCAGTTCCCAAGGCAGTAAATACTAAAGCACTTCCCACGCCACATATAAATGATTGGAAGGTTTTCTACTGTTTTTGGTTGTCTCTTTTCCCTTAGTCTCTTCCATTAACATGGATGCTTCTGAAAACTGTAGTTGATGAAGTGACAGTCTTTTTAGACTATCTAGCTGTTTTCCATCCTAAATTATCAGTCAATAGCCCCCACTTATCTTGAGCTGAAAGTGACTGTCAGTTCTTTTTATTTTCTTCCTTATTCTTCAGAATCATAAGCACCATTGTTCTTTCTTGGTGTCTAAATATGATTTTAGCAATTGAAGTGGGAACAGTGAATATAGAGGTAGCCCAGCTTCATGCCACATGGGGGGCACAGATAAGACCTTGCAGTGGTTTGGGGGTGAAATGGAAAGTGGGATCAGTGCTAGCAAAAATACAAGAAACATGCAAAGTACTGACAGCACGACATTTTTTTGTCAGCAAGCAACGCTGAAGATTATTTAGGTAACTACTCACATTTTAGAAAAGGAAGAAGCGAGAACTCAGAAATGTCAAGCAGTTTGCCCAGCCATCACACAGCTTGTTAGAATGCCTGATTCCAGATGTGGTATTTTCTCCACTCACCCAGCTTCCTATCACTGGGTAGCTGGACAGAGTAGGCTACTTTCTCCACTTGAGGACAGGCTTGCTGTCCATTCCCAGAACATCTGGATAGGGGGTGACCCAAGGCCTCCTTCCTTCCAGGTCAGGAATCATGACAGAAAAAGTGGTGGAAAAGCTTTCTCAGAATCCCCTTACCTATCTTCTTTCAACAAGGATAGAAATATCAGCCTCCAGTGGCAGCAGGTAAGTCCTGGACTGTCTTTGACATACTCCCTCCCCTACTTGAAGAGGGCATAGAGTGGCAGTGAAAACATGATACACATCCCACTGATTTGCTCATCATCTGTCCCAGAGCTTCTCCTTCCTTCCCCAATCCTTCCTTTATCCTACCAGATTCTATTCCCTTTAATGAAATTTTGGATGTCAAAGTACGTGGTGCTGACTATATAGTGTCCTTCCCGAGGCCTCAGTGCAGGAAAGCCAGTCAATAGGTGAGAGGCTGATTTCACTCACATAGCCTCAGAGTGCTGGATCTTTTTAAAAAGGAAAGATATATGAGAATGTCCACCCTTTCTGTGGCACTGTTGGTTTTGAATGGAGAGCTGGTTCTTTTTTGCTTTTCGTTTTTTGAGACAGTCTCACTCTGTCACCAGGCTGGAGTGCAAATGGTGCAATCTCGGCTCACTGCAACCTCCGCCTCCTGGGTTCAAGTGACTCTTCTGCCTCAGCCTCCCTATTAGCTGGGACTACAGGCACCCACTGACACACCAGGCTAATTTTTGTATTTTTAGTAGAGATGGGGTTTCACCATGTTGGCCAGGATGGTCTCAATCTCTTGACCTCGTGATCCACCCGCCTCGGCCTCCCAAAGTGCTGGGATTATAGGTGTGAGCCACTGCACCCGGCTGGAGAGCTGGTTCTTTAAAAGAGTCTTTGTTGAATCTGTGGAATGTAGTCATTAAACATTTATTGGGTTGCTACTATGTGACAGTTAGTAGACTAGGAGAGACAGAGACACAAAGGTACGAGAAACTTGTGCAAGTGGAAAAGACACAAACAATTATTTTACATCATCATAACTGCTATAATAGAGACCCTGGGTACTATGTCAGCAAATAAAGTTGGGCATTTAAATAAGATTTAAATGCTTCCTGGAAAAGTTGACTTAAGCTAAGTTTTAAATGAAGAATAGAAATGAGTCTACAGCCAGGTATGATGGCGTATGGCTGTAATCCCAGCACTTTGGGAGGCAGAGGCGGGAAGATCTCTTGAGCCCAGAAGTTCGAGGCTGCAGTGAGCTATGGTCATGCCACTGCATTCCAGCCTGGATGAGAAGAGTGAGGCCCTATCAATATAAAAATACATTTAAAAACAGAAGAGAAGAAGAGAGTCTACAGAGCAGGAATGGAGAAGATATTTTAGGTGGAAAGAACAACCGTGCAGGCATACAGGTATGTAGTTGCATACTCCTGATCAGGAAATGAGTGGTTGTCACCATAGAGCAGAGGGTGCACTTAGAAGGGGGTGAGCTATGAGATTTGAGGGATAAACATGAACTAAGTCATGAAAGATCTGTTGAACTGAAGAATCTGAAAACTATCTTGAATGCAGTAGGAAAACTGAAGAATTCTAAGCATGAGAAGAACTTGATCAGATTCATATTTTTTAAAGAATTGATTGCCTCTGCACTTTTTCACTTTTTTATTATGGTAAATACATACACACACACACACACATATATAAATAACATGAAATTTGCCATTTGAACCACTATTAAGTGTACAATTAATTGGCATCAATTATATTCAGTATTGTAGACCATCACCTCTATTTCTAAAACTTTTGAATCACCCCAAAGAAGAATTCTGTGCCCATAAACAATAGTGTTCCCATTCTCCTCTCTCCTGATCCCCTGCTAACCTCTAGTATATTTTCTGGCTCTATGAATTTGCTTGTTCTAGCAAATTCCCACTATTTCACGTAAGTGGGAGTCTAAGGCGGGCGGATTGCCTGAGCTTAGGAGTTTGCAACCAGCCTGGGCAACATGGTGAAACCCCATCTCTACTAAAAATACAAAAAAATTAGCCAGGCGTGGCGGCATGCGCCTGTAGTCCCAGCTACTTGGGAGGCTGAGGCAGGAGAATTGCTTGAACCCAGGAGGTGGAGGTTGCAGTGAGCCAAGGTCGTGCCACTGTACTCCAGCCTGGGTGACAGAGCGAGACTCTATCTCAAAAAAAAAAAAAAAAAAAAAAAGGTGGAATTATATGATGTTTGTTTTTTTGCATCTGACTTATTTCACTTAGCATAATGTCTTCAAGTTTCATCCATATTATAGCATGTGTCAGAATTTCATTCCTGTTTATGGCTGAATAATATTCCACTGTGTGTATACACCATATTTGATTTATCCAGTCCTCTGTTGATGGGTTATTTCCACTTTTTGGCTATTGGGAATAATGCTACTATGAACATTGATGTACAAATACCTGTTTTAGTCCTTGCTTTCCATTCTTTTGGATATATGCCTAGGAGAGAGTTGCTGGGTTATATGAGAATTGTTTAGTTTTTGAGGAACTGCTGTACTGTTTTCCACAGTGGCTGTATCATGTTACATTCCCATGAGTAGTGTACAAGAGTTCCATTTTCTTCATCCTCACTGATACTTATTATTTTTTATTTTTTATTTTTTGAGACGAAACAAAGTCTCGCTGTGTCGCCCAGGCTGGAGTGCAGTGGCGCGATCTTGGCTCACTGCAAGCTCTGCCTCCTGAGTTCACGCCATTCTCCTACCTCAGCCTCCCAAGTAGCTGGGACTACAGGCGCCCACCACCACACCTGGCTAATTTTTTGTATTATTAGTAGAGACGGGGTTTGACCGTATTAGCCAGGATGGTCTCGATCTCCTGACCTCATGATCTGCCCGCCTTGGCCTCCCGAAGTGCTGGGATTGCAGGCGTGAGCCACTGCGCCTAGCCAATACTTATTATTTTCAATTGCTTGATTATAGCCATCCTGGTAGGAGGGAGTGGTACAGTCTTACAATTTTCAAAGAATCACCTTGGAAATAGCATGGAGGATGAGCTGAAAGAAGAAGACCCAGCAGGCAGAGAGAACAACAGAGAATAGCTTTTGCCAAGGACGAGGTGTTCTGAGCATCAATCAAAGAGAGTGGCCCTGGACAGGAAGGGCAGGGAAAGGAAGGGACATATGACACACTTAGAAGATAGGATCAGTAGGACTTCATGATTGTTCATTGGGGAGAGGATGTGTGCCCACGTTTTCTGACTTGGGCTCCTATATGGAGGGTGGTATTTTCATTCACTTAGATTGAGGCAAAGATGATGAGTTCAGTTTTGGACACACTAAGAATGGGATATTTATAGAACCTTCAAACAGGAAGTTGGACATGAGGATTTGGAGCTCAGGGTGGAGGCCTGGCCTGGAGTTAGAGACTTAGACATCATTAATGCACAAAAAGTACTTGAACTGATGATGTGGGTGCCATCACTGTGAGAAGCTTATGGAGTGGGGAGACTGGGGGCCGAGAATATAGTCTGGGGGTGCTGACCTAAAGATAGTACAAGATGAGGGGAAGCCTGTCCAGAATATATGAAGGCATGGCTCTGAAGTGGGAGCGGCACACAGTAATCAAAGGAAGCACGTTTCAAAAAGAGGAACGCCTAAAAAATAGCAGATCTGGGGAATATTTTGAGATTGCATCTGCGTCTAACTTTGTCTTTGGTTGATTTAGAAAGAATACCTACATTTCATTCAAAATGCAGTGAAAATAGTTTTCAAGAAAACTTTGCATTGTATTTTGAAATTCTATTACTGTAATGTAAGGTGCTACACTAAGAAAATGTATCCCAGTAATGTGAACATTTTTAATATCAGAAAGCTTATTAAAACACATTTGTAAAAATTTGTAAAATATTAGGATTATAGACCAAATTTACTAACTATTTAGATTTGTGCTACAAACAAAGAAATGAATTATTTGATTAACAAGATCCTGCCTTTGTTCTGTTCTGCCAGGGGCCATTAAATAGAAGGGTATTTGCATTTAATAAGTACAGTATATTTGAATTTCACCAAGGAGGCAAATTCATTCAGTGAGTTCATTTGCTAAAATGCCAATGATCAAAGCAAAAACATGATTTTAAAAGGTCAAAGTTTACCTTTTGAAATTGAAGTAATGTATATATACATCCATATATATAGTCAGTCCTTCATATCCATGGGCAACCAACCAAAAATGGAAAATATCTAGAAAAAAGAAAGTCTGTACTGGACATATCCAAACTTATTTTTCTTGTTGTTATTCTCTAAACAATACTGTATAACAACAATTTACATAGCATTTACATTTATTAGGTATTGTAAGTAATCTAGAGATGATTTAAAGTATATGGGAGGATGTGCATAGGTTATATGCAAATACTATGAAGAGACTTGAATATCCACAGGTTTTGGTATCTGCAGGAGGTTCTGGAGCCAGTCCCCCACTGATGCTGAGGGACAATTATGTATAATTCCAGACTATTAGGAAGAAAATTATCCATCTCTATAATTGTTTTCTGTTTATTCCTTTAAGATGGCTAAAAAGAGAAAAGGGAAAAGAAGCTGACTTAATCTGACCCTCTCTTTTGCCTCCGAGAGGCTGTTTAATTTTACTTGTACCAACCACACAACAGGCTGACAGTGGTGAGAGAAATGGCCAGGTATGGTGGAAGGCGCACCAGCCTGCATTGAGTAGTCTTCACTTGGCCTCCTACTAGTTATAGGACCTTGCACAGTCATTAACTTTACTCAACTCCTTCATCTGTAAAATGGGGGTAGTAATAACTTCACCACTGTGCTGTGAGAATCAAATGTGGAAATATTTTTGATAAAGTACCATAAATATAAAAGCTCTTGATTGAAACTGTGAAAAGGAAAAGCACCACTTGATTAAGCATTTGTCTTCGTGGTCTTTTTTATTTGGAATATTTATAAGCATCTATTTATAAATTTATTTAAATTTTCTATAAGTGTTATCTTTTTTTAAGTAGAAAAATATTAAAGCCTCAAAAGAGTTCAACTGAATAAGACAGTTCTAAAGTAGGCCAGCCTTCCTTCAAAGCCTGAAAAATGTTCATTGTTAACTGTAAAGAAGGAAATCTGTTAAGTTGAATCAGAAGCCTTAAAATATTTATCCATAAATTGTACTTCTAGGAATTTATCCTAGAGTATAATGCAAGATGCACACACCACAATATTATTAGCCATATTATTTATGATATTGAAAATATTAGAATGTTGAAATATCCAACAATAGCAAATGAATAAATTATGATATAACTAATCAATGGGCTACTATTTAATCATTTCAAATTATGTTATCCAAGAATATTTGAAACTATGCAGAAATATTCATGTTAGAGTGTTAAATGAATAAGACAAGACATGAAAATTATATACTATGATCTGAGTTTTATTTATTATACATGTAGAACACAGAAATATCTACATGGTACCCACGCACCATGGCTAAGCTAAATAATCATTGTATGTATCTACATGTTTAGGAAACGCTGGAAGGAGACACATTAGAATATTAACTGTGATTACTGCCAGGTGGCATTATGGGTGCTTTTCCTGGAATTTTTCAAATCTCCCACAAAATGATACATTTGGAAATAAATCTTTTAAGATTACATATTTTTAAAAGCTATCCAGCCTGCATAATTTTTAAATGCTGACAGTCTTCTATCACTACCAATGTATTTCATTTTAGTAATGGTCTGGTGAGTACATTTCTGATGCTAGGAACTATACTAATGTGAAAATTGATAGTATTGGTAAGAGTTTCCAGTTTTCAATATTTGTTACCATCCAGGTGGATTTTTAGGCAAAATAAATTCCTTTTGATTAAAGGTCTGGGATTCTTCATCCACTTTCAGGCTGTTTTAATACAGCTATCATAAAGTTTTTGGTTAAGCCATCAATGATCTTAATAACTTTAATGTTAATTCTATGAAAATCTTATTCTTGCTTAAGTTTGTCATGAGATCATATCTAATTATGTAAGTAGCACACTAATTATTGTTCACTGTCAGTTAACATAACTTTTGTTATCCTTATGGGAATGGTGTTACCTGTCAGCGTTAGGAGGAGAATGGTTCATGTAGACAGTCATTAAGTGCTCAAGGGAGCATTTACAGCTAAGGATTTTATAGGAATTAGGATGATTGGACTTAATCTCGCAGCTATTTGTCTCTCAAGAACTACAGAAAAGGTACTTCATGTAGTTTGATATTTTATCCTGCTTTTTTGTAGAGTGGAAGATAGTGAACACCAAGTTAAAATGAAGGCCTTCAGGTACATTGACTTGTTGAGATGGTACATGGTGAGTGGAAAGGTACACAAAGGCAAGCCTGTAGCCTAAGGCAAAGGTGACACCAAGGTAGAAAGGCTTGAAGATGAGGCTTTTCTCTCTTGTTATGCTCCGAGAAGCAATGTTATCAGGCACCTGTTGTCTTGCTTTTCTGTCTACTTGGATAACATTTTGGCTTTCATGCCTTTAACTTTCTCTTAGAATAGCTTTAAAAAAAAACTATTATTTTCTTTAAGCACTAAGGAAAAATTGATTAATGACTTAAACAAATCAGTTACTTATGAGGGGCATCTGACTGTTAGAAACCCATCCTCGGCCTGGCACGGTGGCTCACGCCTGTAATCCCAGCACTTTGGGAGGCCGAGGCAGGTGGATCACGAGGTCAGGAGATCGAGACCATCCTGGCTAACATGGTGAAACCCTGTCTCTACTAAAAATACAAAAAATTAGCCAGGTGTGGTGGTGGACGCCTGTAGTCCCAGCTACTCAGGGGGCTGAGGCAGGAGAATGGCGTGAACCCAGGAGGCGGAGCTTGCAGTGAGCCGAAATCGCGCCACTGCACTCCAGCCTGGGCGACAGAGCAAAACTCTGTCTCAAAAAAAAAAAAAGAAACCCATCCTCATGAGTTCTTTGTCAATTATTTCAACATATTTTTTCAACAACAACAATAAAATATTTTTCTACATCTGGCAACATGGCCTATCAGAGTTTTGCTTTTTCTCCATTTATTTTGTTTTCTGATAGGATTCTATGAAGTACTACCATGGTTCAAGGTGGCAGTAACTGTACACAGAATTAGGAGCCAGAGCTCTGATGAAGTATTAAGCAGAGAGCTAGCCTCTGGATAAATATGCCTTTCCTTAATGAAAGCCTCCAGAAACCTTTTCAGGTGTAGCTCCTTCAAGTAAAGTACCTTATTCAGACATTGGTTCTTGCACCTTGCTCTGGGTTTCCTGACTCCCAGCATCATCATTCACCTTCTCCACAGTGGGCTTTCTCCCACCCTGCTCTCATCTCTCTCTAGATCCTGGCTCAGAGAGAGCACCCCTTCCTCTGCTGTACATCCTGGAGTCAGGCGTCTCTATCCATCGCTGCTGTCCATGCTGATGGGGAATACTGTTAGAAAGAAGAGATGATCCTTCTAGTGAGAGTGTAACTACAATATTCTTTTAATCATAACATTTTAATTTTAATCAAATTGCTCTGTAATGCCAGCTCCTTGGAAGGCAGAGGCAGAAGAATCATTTGAGCCCAGAAGTTTGAGGCTGCCGTGAGCTATGATCATACAACTGCACTGCAACCTGGGCAACAGAGTGAGACCTTGTCTTTAAAAAGAGAAAGAAAAAAAATCTAATTGCTCACAAATAGAACAAAGTATGAGTAGATAACTGAATTTTAGGTGAATACAATTTAATCTGAATCCTATCCACTTCACCCAACAGTATGTATTTTGTTCCAGGAGTGTCATTGCCAAGGGTGAATGGTTGGGGCAGGGAGTGTGTTAGCTCCCACAGCCTTCATCGGTGTTCCTCCCTACCCACCTCCCTACTCTTTTATCTGGAAAAATTACATTTTCTTTTATCCAATTTAAAGTCTTTGTAAAAACAGATCAGGGAAGTCTCCCACTTACCCTCTTTCTCATCAGATTGCCCCTAAACTATTCTAATAGAGAAATTCTGGAGTTTCTGTGTGTTGTAGGAGAGGGATTTACAGCAAAGTGTGACAGGTAAAATCATGTAATTCTTGAAATCTAAGATATACTTTTCTCCTCTACGTTTTATCTTCTGTGGAAATTTCTTATCATCAGTGGCATCTTCCTGTCAATTGGCAGCATTTCTTTCTCTTGTGATGCTTTAAATAATAGTGCATCTTACAATTGGTGGCTCTTAGATTTGATGAAATAAGGGTAGTGGTATGAAAGGTACTGAGGTAGCTTAGAGAGAGCAGTGATTAATCATGTAGTAGTCAGAGAAAGCTTCCCAGAAGAATAACTGAGCTGGATTTTGAAGAAAGAATAGGATTTCTCCAACAGGATAGTCAGAAAGGACTTTGTAAGCCTGGTAAAGAGCAAGGCATGGAGGAGATGTGAGACGGCATGGCGTGTGTGAGGACGAGCAAGTCTTCAGGCATTGCTGCTGTGGAACATTTGGAGCTGTCGGGGAAAGTCTTGAAGAGAGAAACTGGAGATGAAGGCATGAGGCAGGTCAGGGAGAACCTTGGCCTGTAATTAGGGAATCTGGCTAGTCCTCTTGGGCAGTGGAAATGCAGTGAATAGTTTTATGCAATGGGATTAGGTGACTTGATTTGTTTTACTACATAATTTTGGAAGTCATAGAATAGAGTAGGAGAGGAAGGAACAGCAGTTTAAAAGGTTTTGGGGTAATGCAATAAGCCTAAATTAAGATGGTGACAGAGGGGATGGAGAGGAAGAGAAGACATATTTAAGAAATATTTTAAGATCTAGAATCGACAGGAGTTTGTGATTCTTTGGCTTTTTAGGGTGAAGAGGAAGGGTCTAAACCAGGGGTATCCAATCGTTTGGTTTCCCTGGGTCACGTTGGAAGAAGAAAAATTGTCTTGGGCCACACATAAAATACACTAACACTAATGATAGCTAGTGAGCTTAAAAAAAAAATCTCATAATGTTTTTAGAAAGTTTATGAATTTGTGTTGGGCCGCATTCAAAGCCATCCTGGAGCGCAGTTTGGACAAGCTTGTTCTATACTGAGTCTAGTTGTGTTACCTACCAAGATAAACCCTGTAGAAGGAAGAATAAATCAGGAGTAGTACAGGAAGAATTGAAAATGGGGGTACATTGCAGAGAATGCATGCAGTTTGGGGTTTCTTGAATTTTAGATTTCTTGAGAATCATTTAGATTTGTAATTCTAGTTCCAAAGGTCAGGAACTGAGTGAAGTATGAATGAGATAGGGTTATAATAACAAATAGCTTATGAGTAGCTGTAAAGCCTTGTGAGGGAATGAGATCTTAGGGTGAATAAAGGGTGAGGAGAGAGCGGTGCTGAGCAGGGAACCTTGTGCACACCAGTATTTAAGGATCAAGTAAGAGCTGGGTGAGGAGACGAGGGGACTGAGCCGAGCAGGGAGAGTGGAGGAGGACGAGGAGGCAGAGAGGCTATGGAGACCAGCGGAGAATGAGAAGTGTCAGCAGTGTCAGATTCAAGGCAGGGATCAGCAAGAGACCGCAAGAGAGAAGGAGGATCTTTGCTAGGACAGTTTTAGTGGGACAGGGGTTGTGGAAGGTTAATGTTACAGATGGACAGGATGCCTGGGAAATGAAAGATTGAGTGCAAACTGCACTCTTTCAGGGAGTTTGCTGAAGGGGGAAGACGGTAGCGAGAACAAAAAACAACTAGAATTAGGGAAAGGGTTTTTTTTTTCTTCAGGGGGAAGATACTTGAGCACATTTATAGACCCATGATAAGGAGCTATAAAAATAATGAGGTTAAGATGCTGACAACTATTTATGCAAATACCAGAGAATAGTTAGCTTTGAACAGAAGAGCACCCATCTCTTCTCTAATATTGGAGACAGGTGGAAAAACCACCTGGGCTCTCAGACAGATGTCTTTGTTCTTAAATATTTCAGAAAATGAGGTAGGGAGGGACTGACCAAGGGCAGCGAGTTTTATGAATGCTGTTCCTGGTCTCAGCAGCGCTTTCCTCTTCCCTTAATGACAACTGCAGGGCCCAAGTTGGGCGGAAGAACAGTGTGTGCTTGCTGGGCTCAGCATCTGCTCCAGTGAGCAACACGGGGTGACTGGGGGTCTGCTAAATGTTAAATATAAAGGAAGTTCCTTTTCCCTCTTAGAGAAGCTCATAGCCAAACCGAAAAGCGGAGGAGAGATAAAATGAATAACCTGATTGAAGAACTGTCTGCAATGATCCCTCAGTGCAACCCCATGGCGCGTAAACTGGACAAACTTACAGTTTTAAGAATGGCTGTTCAACACTTGAGGTCTTTAAAAGGTGAGTTTGACGACGGCTTCCACACTTAGATAAGTGAAATCTGCTCTGTCACTGAGGTCTCTGATTGGTTCGCTTTGCTGTCAGCTGTTGAGGTTCTATCCAGATGTGTCTTTCAGCTTTATAGGTATTCACTGGCATTTGTCTATAGTCTGTATGTGGAGAGAATACTTAATTGAATGTCAGAAAACTTGGTTCTGATAAAAGCTTTATCTCGAGCTCACTATGCAACCTTGAAAGGTATTTACATTTCTGCTTCACATACAGTATGAAGAGAATATCACCTGCCTTTCATACCTCTCAATTCTTTAGAAGTTCTGAAGTTGAGCTGGGCGTGGTGGCTCATGCTTGTAATCCCCGTACTTTGGGAGGCTGAGGTGGGCGGATGGCTTGAGTCCAGACTTCGAGACAAGCCTGGGAAAAAAAATGCAAAAATTAGCCAAGTGTGGTCTTGCGTGCTTGTAGTCCCAGCTACCTGGGAGGCTGAGGTGGGAGGATCGCTTGAGCCTGGGAGGTGGAGGTTGCAGTGAGCAGTAATCGTGCCACTGCACTCCAGCCTGGGTGACAGCCTGTCTCAGAAAAAAAAAAAGTTCTGGAGTATAGTATTAATTATTAAGTTATTGAGAGATTTCTATCCTTCAAAAAGAAAACTTCCTTTAACTCTGCAGTTTCTCTTAAAGCTTCATTCAGATTTATGAGTAGTACCTTAGAGTGCATCACACGTTGCCATTCCATGGTATTCTCAAATATGTGAGACACTGGGGGAAGGAGATCCTTGCCACTGCCTCTTGGTGTGTGGGTGATCATTTCTGGCTTTAGCAATTCCCCAACTTGAGCTTGAATTTTAAATCAAAGTGTAATAAATGTGTATGTGTACCTGTGTATTAGTCCATTCTTGCATTGCTATGAAGGAATACCTGAGACTGGGTAATTTATAAAGAAAAGAAGTTTAATTGGCTCCCGGTTCCACAGGCTGTGCAGGAAGCATGGTGGCTTCTGCTTCTGGGGAGGCCTCAGGGAGCTTTCACTCATGGCAGAAGGCAAAGTGGGAGCTGGCATCTTACATGGCAGGAGCAGGACCAAGAGAGGATGGGGGAGGTGCCACACACTTCAAACAACCAGATCTCATGAGAACTCACTATTGCGACACAGTACCAAGGGGAAAATCCACAAGCATGATCCAGTCACCTCCCACCAGGCCCCACCTCCAGCACTGGGGATTATTATTCAACATGAGATTTGGACGGGAACACAGAGCCAAACCATATCAATATGTGAGGTAGAAATCACCCCTGTTTTGGGAATAGCCCCAGTCCAACTTGGGGGATAGGGTGATGGAAGTGGAATAGAGTTTTCAATTTACCAATGCTGATGATGTAAATGTGCATTGAAAAGATAAGACCTGGCCAAGTAGCAAGCCGAAGACTCCGGAGGAGACTCTGCAAGTTCAGATTTGTAAAGATCTAGAAGATTACAGTGAAATTTGGCTCAAAAATCATAAAAAGGGAGTGAGCAAAGGATGACCAAGGGTCTTAGTTTAGATCTCAAACACTGCCAGGAAAAGGAAAATACATTTCAGGGTAATGGAAATTATCTGGGCACCATACAAGGACTTTACCAAGTTAAGGTGGCTAAGAGGAGAGCAGCGCTCACCTGGACTCCTGGTGCTTCCTGTTGGGAGCGTGATGGGAGATCTTATTTTCATAACAGTCTGTTGTGAAATAAGCTTCTCTTTTACCCACAGCTGAGGCTTGCAATATTTTCCTTAAATCCTTCAGCAATGAAAATTTACAGGCTCAACTGAGGTCATTTGATTGCAACCCTAAAATTAGCTGAGTATTTTCACATTAGCAGTGTCCTAAGGGAGGAGGACCTAAGGGAAAAGCCATGAATCAGTCGACTAGTTCAACAAAACATGATCTGAGCATCAACCACATTCCTGTTCTGTGCTGAGAACAGGAATTAATGAGGCAAGATCTCTGCCCTTTAAGGGTTTGTGGTCTGACTAGGAAGACTGACTTAGGAAGAGATCGTTAGAATCTGGTGTGATGAATGTTAGAGCAGTGGTACGAGTGAGAGGGGAGGCTGTGAAAGCTCGGCAGGGAGGAAGTGAGTCCAGAGGAGATTCCTTGGAACAGGGCATAGATTTTGCCTCAGCTCTGCTAAACAGAAGTGACATGGTTAAGTACTCATCCCCGCAGTCTGACCAGATCCTTCGGTCAGTGCTGCTCACAAGCAAGGTGATTTAAGGCAACTGGATCTGCATTCCAGGGTATTGTCACAGCATCACACTTGCTCACCAAAAGCTTAGAAGCCAGATCAACAGAGGGCTGCCTGTGGATCATGTTATTTTGGTCCATAGCATAATTAGGTTAAAGGCAGAAGGATGGTGATGTGATTTTTTTCACTATACTCTACAGCAGTGCTTTTTAAACTATCTGGATGAAGAACAGGTGTTCTCCCCTCATCCACCACCAGTTCACTGTAAAATACAATTAATTATGGAAAAATGATCATGGGTTTGGCTGTCACAGCAATGTTACGTTTTTATAAAAGCCTCTAAATGCTTATTCTTAAATTCTGCACGTGATCTCACCACAGTTTGCTGATGACATTGGTCTGCAGACCACATTTAGAGTAGCCCTGCTCTGCAGCATGAGGTCCTGTGTCTGCGATCTGATTACCAGGTGGGGCAGTGAAGCACGGTGGTTCACACGCGTGTGTCCTGAAGGCAGACCTTGTGGTTCAAATCCTGGCTTCCTCCCTTCATAGCTATGTGACTTACTCAAGTTATTTGACATTCTAATCCTCAGTTTCCACATCTGTGAAATAGGGATGCATTTGCCTCCTGGGACTATTGTTAAGAGTAAAGAGTAATGCATGTAGAGTATAGCACAGTGTTCACTAATGGTGGGGATGGGGTAGGAAGAGGAGGAGGAATTGTTACTGTCATTTTGATTTTTTTTTTAACCCAGTGAACATTGTGAAAAAAGTAAGTGATCATGTTGCCTCGTTAGTTTTTGCCATGGGAACTCTGAGAGCCAATGTGTGGACAAGTGTGCAGAACACCACAGCGTGCATTTACGGGCCAGCCTCTACCATGCCTCAGTGCTGCTCTCACTGCCCTCATTTTCTCTCGAGCATATCCCCACTCACTCACTGAGTCAGGGCTCACCTGTGCTGGCTGATTTACACTGACGGGGTTTCCCAGCCCACTTCTGCTTGGTATGCTCTGCCAGCCTTGCTGCAGACCAGACCTGAAATGTCATTATCTTGCTCAAAATCAGTTTACTGCTGTTCCCTGACCTAGCACTCAGAGTCTGCGTCCTTCATTCCTTCCTCAGCTCCCTCCCAAGCTGCTGTGTAGTAATGTTAACAAGAAGTCATTGGGAGAATTCCCTGAGCCCTAGGATGAAGATAGATTCCAACGGAAGATATTTTCTTTTCCCTATACCAGGCTTTTAAGAGTGCTACGAGTCTGAGAAAACTGTACTGAATCATAGCATGAGGCATTTTGACTTTCTGCCCTGCCCACTTACTTTGCCACCACCACCACCACCACTTAGTTCATTGGTGAGTTTGGGCCACAGATCCGTCCAAGGGCCAATGTGTGGTTAAAATGTCTAAGGATGTTACCCCACCTTTCCCCTGCAAAAGCAACTTTTCTTACAGTACCCAGGAAGAAGGGATAGGAGTCAAGAAGGTTGGGGAATATAAGGAAGGGAAAATTGACTTACTTCTGAATCATCCTTCCCCTGGGGATGGCTTGCTTGGCTTTGTCGTCTGTGTCATACGCCCCCTTGTGGCCATGAAGGGCTTTGTGTGTCTGGGTTGGTGGATTCCCTCACTCCTCTCAGGTCAAACATTTCCCTTGGTTTTGGCCTGATAATTCCTCATCATTTTGCAAGCTCTTCAGCTGCTTTAGAGACTTTCATTTTAATATAACTCAGTGCTAAGGGCTGAAAATGAATTATTTCATTTATATTTTATACATTTTTAAAATAATCTGTGTATTATCAGAATAGAGGTCTCTATATTGCCATTAAAGGATTTTCTTACTGGAAAATCTCATGAATCCATAACAATTGTTTAGAATTCCAGAATACCCCCATTCAAGGTAACTCATATGATCAATTTTAATTAGCTAAGACATTATCTAAATAACTGTAGTGGTCCCGCCTTATCCATGGGGCATGCATTCCAAGACCCTGGTGAATGCCTGAAATCGTGGGTAGTACTGAACCCTAGGCATAGTACTTTTTTCCTATGCACATATATCTGTGATAAAGTTTAACTTATAAATTAGACATATTAAGAGATTAACATCAATAATAAACTAGGACAATTATAGCAATATACTGTAAAAAAGTTATATGTTCTCTCTTTGGCTCTCTCAAAATATCTTATTGTATTGTGCTCACCTGTTTGCAGGCCATGGTGGACCACAGGTAACCGAAACCACAGCTAAGGGGGGACTACTGCATATCAATCCTTGAATTTTATTTCATGTACATTTTATTATAATGTTTTTATATATAGCTCTTAATGTGCATATTTGAATATAAAAGAATAAGTAGTTCCAAGAATTCACAATCTAAAAGAAAGAAATTTTAATCAAGTGATAATGAAGAAAGAAAATGATTAGCTGGGCATAGTGGCTCACACCTGTAATCTCAGCACTTTGGGAGGCTGAGGTGAGTGGATTGCTTGAGGCCAGGAGTTCAAGACCAGCCTGGCCAACATAGTGAAAACTTGTCTCTAATAAAAATACAAAAATTAGCCAGGCGTGGTGGCACACACCTGTAATCCCAGATATTCAGGAGGCTGAGGCACGAGAATCACTTGAGCTCAGGAGGTGGAGGTTGCAGTGAGCTGAGATTGTGCAACTGCACTCCAGCCTGGGCAACAGAGTAAGACTCTGTCTCAAAAATAAATAAATTAATTAAATTAAATGAAAATGAAAAAAAATAAAATGATTACAGAAAATGTCTTAGAATGTGCCATAGAGCAAATACCAGCAGCAGCAGCAGCATTGCTAATGTTCATTGAGCATGTTGCCCTCTCTACTATATTTCCAATAACTTTTGATGCCTTTCTTTTTAGGCTTGACAAATTCTTATGTGGGAAATAATTATAGACCATCATTTCTTCAGGATAATGAGCTCAGACATTTAATCCTTAAGGTAACTAAAGATATATTTGTCTAAGTTGTATATGTGCTTTCATTGCTGTTTGAATAGGAGGCAGATTTTCTTCCATTTGCTTCCTGTTCTAAACATATGGGACTCCATATTACACTGTATTTCCTTTAATATAGAAATTTAAAATAGGGAAGTAGCCATGCCTTACTAGTTTGTGTTAATGAAAGTAGAGACAGAGGATAGGCACTTTCCACACTATGGAGCAAAGCTTGTCTTCAGTGCTAAGCATTTTATACTACCCATCTCTCACACATAGGATCTATTCCCCCATGATCACCACCTCCTTCAAAGCCATCTGCCTGGCATCCTGTTCCCTCAGGATCCTGTTCTTCTTGGAGGCCAGTCACTGCTTACTTAGAGTTGTTAGTGCTTTGACATTTCTGTCCTCATCATTCCTGTGCATGGCTTTTCAGATTCACCGGTCTAGAGGGGAAACTGTGATCATGTGATTTGCTTCTCATGCCCTCGGAGGTGATAAATGTCTTGGTCATGTGCTGTGTGACTACTAGGTTTTAAGCCATAGTCAAATTAAATAGAAGGATTCTTCATATACATTTTTGTCCATTTTTCCTTTAATTAAAAAAAGCCACTCTTTTATTTGAACAGCTGAATTTAAATATAGCATTCCTGGCAGGGATAGAAAGGATATTGTGTGGATAAAAAGGATTTTTGAAGGTGGCAAAATGTACGATTTGCTTTCAAAGCTTTCTCACCAATCTGTACATGCTCGTCAGTCGTACCTTCATGGAACCCTGCTTCTGCCCTGCAGAGCATGCCCAGCAGGAGTGCCAGACTCTTCCTATGTGCCATACGTACCCGCTTCCATGCAGGCTGCTTCATGGGATTTGCTGGGTAGACCTTATGAGAGTAGCTGACACATTAGTTTAGAATGAGTGATGCCTTTTTATTATTCAAAAACTACAACGAGGTGTACAGTATAATGTCTCCATTGCTTCCCTATCCCCATTCTGCACAATCCTTCTACCTCAACACATCCACAGATAATCGTCGTTCTGCATGCAGTGTAGTAGAATTTGGTAAAGGTAATTTTATTTTATTGTTATTTTTTGAGACAAGATCTGGCTCTGTTGCTTAGGCTGGAATGCAGTGGTGCGATCTTGGCTCACTGCGCCCTCCACCTCCCGGGCTCAAGCCATCCTCCCGTCTCAGCCTCCTCAGTAGCTGGGACTAGAGGCGTGCACCACCATGCCCAGCCAATTTTTGTATTTTTTGTCATGATAGGGTTTCTCCAGTGTTGCCCAGGCTGGTCTCAAACTCATGAGCTCAAGAGATCCACCTGCCTCGGCCTCCCAAAGTGCTGGGATATAGGCTCATTTAGTGCTGTATTTAGGCTCATATATAGCACCTGGCCTAATTTTAGTTTTTAAGAAATGTCTCAACTAAATATTCTGCAGCCAAACTTTTCATGTCCAAAACACTAATTTAGAATAGGATTTCAACCTGACACTCTTTATAAATCTGTTTGCATCTTAAGAACATTTCTTAAAACTAATTTTACTAGCTCCATGACTACTCTGTTAGTTTTATTGCCACAGTAATTTCCTCAGAATCTGAATGTGTGTGTGTGCACGTGTGTATAAGAGACAGACAATATTTTAAAATATTCACTTTTTTTTTTTAAATCCTAGACTGCAGAAGGCTTCTTATTTGTGGTTGGATGTGAAAGAGGAAAAATTCTCTTCGTTTCTAAGTCAGTCTCCAAAATACTTAATTACGATCAGGTATCCAAAAATGAGGATATTTTCCATACAATGTTTAATTTTTTGAACAAACACATATATTTAAGCTCTTTTTCTGAACACCTTCTCCCCACTGGGATATGGGATCAGGTTCTGCTAAGTTAGAACTCCAAGAGAGATGGAAAGCTGTGTGGAAAGAGTAAGGATTTTTATGACTGATTGCGTTCTCTTCCTGACCTTCAGCAAGTTACTTAATTTTCCTGAGTCTCAGCTTCTTCCTATGTAAAAAGTCAAAATGATTATACCTGTCTTTCAAGATGTAAAGGCTAAATGAGGTGTCATATTTAAGAGTGTCTGAAAAGTGTTAGTCACCCTTCTCTGTTCCCTCCAAGAGACACTTTATAGTTAATTATTAAGTTATAATCATTGCATGACAGCCTTTGATCTAATCTCTGGCAACACTCTCTGAAATACATCTTTCGTTTAACTAGTTTAGTACTTCACCTCCTTATTACTGAACACCATTTCATGGAAACTAGCTACTCAAAAATTATAGCATTGAAACTAACCCAAGTAAGTGAATAAACTAGCACTAGAAATCCGATAGACTGCAGCATTGTTTTTTAATAACTCGCATTAGTTTATAAGGTTGTTCAGAGATAATGAGTTAAATAACAGAAATAAGGGAATGTTATGAGCCTGTGTACAGGAGGATTGAAAACCGATGAATCATGCAGCTGGTTATAGCTGGGGACACAAACCTAATGATTCCAGTTCTAACTGGAGATGGAAAACACACCCACACATGCACACACACCCACACATGCACGCACACACACACACACATGCACACACACCCACACATGCACACACACACACAGGTAACTGACAGCTTAGGGTATCACTTAAGTTTCAAGTTAGTGATATGGAATCCAGTCCTACTGGGCACTGACTTTGCGTAGAAGAGGCTATTAAGAGACTTACTGGCTGCTCAGGGGCATGTAGGGATTCCCATGATTCAGGATTTAGTCCTCAGCTTTTCAGATTCAGAAACTTGATCTGCCCTAGAGAGTTCTGAATATAGACTTATATTAACTACACAGTTTTTTTTTTTAGAATGAAATATATAACTGCCAAACAATTCAGCCTACTTATATTGGCTGGTCCGTTAGTCCTGTTGTCTATAGGAATGTTTGCTTGGGTAATACAGGAATTCAGAAGAGGGGTGGCCACTGTGGGTCAGGAAGGCGTCACACATGAAGTAGGATGTCTGCCAGGCTTGTCAGAAGCAAGGTATAGAGAAGGGGAGGAAACATTTCAACCTGGGAGAAGGGAGTCCCGGAAGTCTAGGGAGTCAAAGGCAATTTGCCTGGAGTGGCCAAGGGATAGGGAAGGGGTGATGAATTCTGAGGGATGGGACTGTATCAGCAAAGGCATAGACCTGGGGATGCTGTGCATATTGGGAGTGGTGGAATGGGAAGTGAGAGGTATTCTGGGTCGGATTTTACTTATCAATAGTATGGTAATTTTTTAAACTGTATAGTAAATGTCTGATAAAGTCACAGATATTCTGTGATTTCTATAATATACTATGATGTAATCTCTTTTTTTTAACAAGGACAAAAAAGTTCAAAGTAAATCACAGTCATTTACAAGTAACATGTTAACAAGAGTTACAAGATTTAGCAGAATACTAGCAATTAGTGTTTGTATATGGTTTGTGTATATCCAGGGATGGTTCTATACGCATGTATTTTTTTCTGTCTACAAGTATCACCCTACTTTGAACACTAAGTTCATGTCACACAGTGTCGTGGACATATCTTTGAGCTTGACAAAAATCAATCAAAAATCAAAAAAGGACATTTATTGTATGCATCAAGAAATGTAGAAAAAGCATGGTACTGATTTTAAATGAATGTCTACCTTATGAATAGGCTAGTTTGACTGGACAAAGCTTATTTGACTTCTTACATCCAAAAGATGTTGCCAAAGTAAAGGAACAACTTTCTTCTTTTGATATTTCACCAAGAGAAAAGCTAATAGATGCCAAAAGTAAGTGTCCATTTCCGCATGCTTATTATTTTATGTAAATGTAATGATCACCTAAAAGTTTAGCTACACAGTGTTTTTAAAACAGCTAACTAAGCTTTTATCAAGAGAGAATTATTTTGTAAACTTTACGTCATAGTTAATAAATATATATAACTATATAGAAAATTCCTATATTCATACAGACATATACAAACACAAATTCATTCATATGAAGATGCTTTGTTTGGGGAAAATATGATTGTTTCGTATTTGCTATTTTTCATATGCAAATAAAATCTTTACAAGAAAGTATCATTTTGGATAAAAAATTGCTGAAGTTCCCGTTATTTAGCTATATGCTAAAAGACGATTATTTGCTTTTTTATATGGATTAGGTCTTTTCTGTATGAAAGACCTTGTATAATTGTGTTTGAGAAGTATAAGTATTTTTTCTTCTCTGAAAATGCCTAGTACCAAATAATTATGTAAAATATAAAACAATTGATTCCTGTAATAGTTAAGGTTTTTTTCATTTTTAATTTAATTTTTATTTCATTTCACTTAAATTAACTTTGTTCTTCCCCATTCGAGGAAAAAAGAAAGATAAATTGCAAATGTCTGTAAGTTATCAAAATGTGATTGCTTGACAAATACATTTTTTGGGTATGTTTCACTTCAGGGTTTACTGTACAATCATGCCATTGCTTTAAAAAACTATTTCTCAATAATAGATGGTCAGAAAATGTTAGGAGATAAATTTCAAAATTATTTGACAATATTCTTTTCCACCTATTCTCTTGCACCCTTCTGCACGAAAGCTGGTTTGCAAGTTCACAGTAATCTCCACACTGGAAGGACACGTGTGTATTCTGGCTCAAGACGATCTTTTTTCTGTCGGATAAAGAGTTGTAAAATCTCTGTCAAAGAAGAGCATGGATGCTTACCCAACTCAAAGAAGAAAGGTATCATTTTGAAATGTTAAGTGATGCAAAGCATCGCTATAAAATTAATGTCCTAAATATTTTCTGTACAGAAAAAATAAAATATATGGTCAAGGGAAATATTTGAATTCAAAAGCATCTTAAAAATGAGATTTTTTTTAAACCAAAATTACTTACATTTGTTCATCATATCTTTCGAATTTATCAGGTAATTACATATTCTCTTTGTTGCCCAAGATTTTAATGGTGTTATTGAAATTGTAGTTTGGGGCCTATCAAATGGGAAAAAAATGACAAGAGATGGAAATAAAACTTTTGCTGTGAAACTTCATTATTACATTTTAAAATATAAAGGTTAGATGTTAAAAAAACTTCAATAGTACAAGAGCCTGATTTGACTAATTTTGGTGAAAGTTTCTTAAGATGTTCCAGGTGTGATTTTAATTTTTTTATGAGATGGTGATTCTTCAGTAAATATCTCATTTGTTTTCTTATGATCCTTTGCTAGATTTGTCTTGCAGATATTTACTTTTTGAATTGATTAAATAGTCATCTATTTAACTTAATTGGGAAATTTCAGGGACTACAAAATGTCTCATCACTTTTTGGCCTAAGAGCATATTAAGCTATTAGATATAGGATTCCATAGGCAAATTTCAACATGGGATTTGCTTTCCTATCCTTTAAAATGATATTTATATGGAGCCACAAAAATTCAATTAAGTTTTGGTTGGAATCTTTTTTGACAAACACCTGAAACGGTAATTGCTAATACTCATTTATTTAACACTAACCCTGTGCCAGATACTGTGCTAAGTGTTTTAATCCTCATGAAAACACTATTCTTTTTTAAAAAAATTTCAACATTTATTTTAGATACAGGGACTACATGTGCAGGTTTGTTGCATGGGTATATTGCACTAAGGTAGTGAGTATAGTACCCAGTAGATAGTTTTTCAACCCACACGCCGTTCCCTCCCTTCTCCCTCTAATAGTCCACAGTGTCTGTTGTTCCCGTGTTTATGTCCTTATGTGCTCAATGTTTAGCTGCTACTTATAAGTGGGAACATGTGGTATTTGGTTTTCTGTTCTTGCATTAATTCACTTAGGATTATAGCCTCCAGCTCTATCCACATTGTTGCAAAGGACATGATTTCATTCTTTTTTATGGCTGTGTAGTATTCCATGATTTATATGTAGCCCACTTTTCTTTAATCCACCAGGGAGGGGCACCTAGGCAGATTTCATGTATTTGCTATTGCGAACAGTGCTTCAGTGAACATACAAGTGCATATGTCTTTTTGGTAGAATGATCTATTTTCCTTTGGGTGTATACCCAGTAATGGGACTCCTGGGTCAAATGGTAGCTCTGTTTTCAGTTCTTTGAGAAACCCCCAAACTACTTTCCACAGTGGCTGAACTAATTTACATTCCCACCAACAGTGTATAAGCAGAAAATACTTTTCTTATCTCTATTTTAGAATCAAGGAGGGGTGACTTGGAGAGATTCAGTAACTTGCAGAAAGTCAAATAGGCAAAATTCACAATCAAATCATAAACCCCCTACTCTGTGTTATACTGTAAAGAAACAAAAGTGGAAATGAACCAGCAGTCCTCAGGGGAATCTGTTTGAGAGCCATCTGTTGCTTCCCTCTTGCCCATGGTTCTGAGTGGTGGAGAGCTGTCTAATGTCACATATGAAGCTTCCTGGGCTTGAAGTCACAGCCGAAATGGAGGTGAAGAAGCTGTGGGATCCAACCAGTGGGGATCAGATTTTAGCTCTACGACTTGCTAGCTGTGTGATCATAAGCAAGTTTCTTAATCCCTCTGAGCTTCAGTTTCCATATCTTTAACACAGGAATATTCAGAGGACTCTGTGGTTTAGCACAGCAGGTAAATGAGTAGGTTCTAGAGCCAAAGTGTTTAGATTTGAAACCTAACTCCACTATGTGACTTAAGATAAATTACTAGATCCTTCTGGCCCTTACTTCCCTCAGTTGTAAAATGGGAATAATAAGACCCCACTCATAGGGTTGTTACCAGGATTAAATGAGTTAATACACATCATGTGCTTAGCCTGGTTCCCAGCATAGTGACACTGATGTTAGGAGCTCTTACAAACACTATTGGAAATAGTCCACCTAAACTCTTAGGACGGTGTAGAGCAGATGGCAGGTGCCATTATTGTCACTGCCCCAGAGTGCCTGTTCTCTCTGCCTTCCTTCCCACATCAGTCATCTTAGTCTTACCATAGCGACAGCTAGGAAGGACATGGCCATATAATGTGAAAATAGTCTCCAAGGGCAGGAATATTCCTTCTGTGTGGATGATCCAAGGAGTCAGAATGTAGTATGTTTTACTGTTAGGCTTTAACCAGAGGTGAACCAACACGGTGTTGGTTCACCATAAGGTGGATCCATCCATAAGGATCCAATCATTTGTAAATCACCAAATCTACACAGAAATCCGTATGAGAGGAAAACATGACAGCCAATAAAACAGCCTTAAGGTGGCTGAAATCTGTAATGTTTGATGCAAGTTATAAATTGAGTAGAGGCTAGAATGGTCAAATTTTGTAAGTGTTTTAAAGATTACCAGATTGAATTGTCTTTCCTCCTTGGAGATTTCCCACATGGACTGACTTAGTATTTTAGTCATGTTAGTGTTGGTGTCTGGCTGGTGCCCATTATAACCCTCCATTTTTGTGAAACCTGATTTCACCCTCTGCCCCCTACCCCATCATCTTGCTCTTTACTGGTAAAGCTTGCAACTCTACAGGCTTCATTTTCAGCCTCTGTATTCTCTCCCTTCCACCCTAATCTAATCCTCCCTGCCACTTCTCCCAGTTTCATTCTCTCTTCTGACATAAGTAAACTTACCCAGCTTTCTCCATCTCAAACCCATATCCACATTCAAACTAATTTATATTCTTGAACTTGAAAATAAATACTTACCCAGGCTGAGCTTCTACTCAGAAACCTCTTGGAAAAACCCCATTCTCTTGTGGCCTGATCTTCCAGCCAAATCCACTATCACCATTTGAACTCCTCCCTGATATTCAGGAGAATTTAATACATTTTAAATTATACCTTTAGACACATGGTTCTCAAACTTTAGCCTGCATTGGAATCACCTGGAAGGATTTTTAAAACACAGATTGAATCAGTTTGAGGTGGGGTCCAAGAATGTGTATTTCTAGCAAGCTCCCAGGTGTGGCTGATGCTGCTAATCCAGAGAGCCTACTTTGACAGCCGCTGCTTTAGACTCTTTTCTCAGGATTCTCTAAGAGTGTGAGAAATGGAAAGTAGGGATGCCCTGGACAGCAGTGCTCAAGCCTAGGACTAAAGATTCCTCCCTGAGCTGTATTTTCTCCTAGCTTCTTTCACAGTCTTATTTCTAAAAAGATCCCTGCACATTGTCTGTGCTGAGGGGAAAATGATTGGGATAAACTTGAGATCGTTGTCTGACAACAATAGATGTTGGTGAATGAACAGTTTATTGAGTGTCTACTATGTGCCAGGTACTATACCAAATGCAAAGGACACACTGGGGAGCAGGTAGACAAGTACTGCTGTAGTGGACCTTATGTAAGATGGCCCTAATATGCTTGAGGCAGCCAAGAAACATGTAAACTAATAAGTAGGTGGTGGAAAGTGTGATGTGAGTGACATCTTTGCTGAATTAATAATAGTTTTTGAATACTGAAAGATTGCTCAGTTTTTTGGTGCTATTCACTTTGTAACAATTACAGACATAACACACTTGTGCAGTGGTGCAGTCATAGCTCACTGCAGCCTCAAACTCCTGGGCTCAAATGATCTTCCCGCCTCAGCCTCCCAAGTAGCTGAGACTACAGATATGTATCACTGCATCCCTCTAAGTTTAAAATTTTTTGTAGAGATGGGGTCTTGCTATATTGCTCTGGCTGGTCTCAAACTCCTGGCCTTAAGCATTCCTCCCAGTTCAGCCTCCCAAAAGGCTAGGATTTCAGGTGTGAGCCACCATGCCTGACTACAACACACAAGTCTGTCTGCAGACCCTGGACATTAAAACTCAGGCATCCCCTCTTTCCGGGAAACCATCCCTGATACCCTCCCAACTCTGGTGGCTTGAGTCCCAGGTACCCACATCAGTAATCCTGAGCTTCTCTCAGATTTGCTGCCCTTCCACACTGTATTGAAATTACTTAACTTTTTAATACTTGCTTCCCGCACTAGAATGAGAGCTGCATTTCTGTCTGTTGTTTCTGGCCCATAGTAGACATTCAATAAACATTTCCTGAAGGCATAAGTGACGATGCTCTTGTCCTTTGTTCCTGGGTGACTGACCACATAACCACTGTCAAATCCACAGGAACAATTATGAACTAAATGAATGAATATACATTATAATCTTTCTCTTTTACCTAAGGAAGCAATTTCAACATATTTTTTTAGATTTTATCTCAGTAAGTTTTTAGCAAATGCTATGGACTGAATTGTCCCCCCAGAATTCGTATGTTGAAGCCTTAATTCCCGACATGATGGTATTTGGAGATTGGGCCTTTGGGAGATAATTAGGTTTGGATGAGGTCATGAGGATGGGGCCCTCATCATGGGATTAGTGTTCTTGTAAGGAGAGGAACCAGAGAGCTTTTTGTCTCTGCATAAATGCAGTGAGCAAGGGAAGGCCATGTGAGCACACAACAAGTTGGTGGGTATCTGCAAGCCAGAAAGACAGCCCTCACCAGAACCCAGCCCTGCTGACACCTCCATCTCTAGGCTTCCAGCCTCCACAACTGTGAGAAAATAAAGTTCCTGTTGTTGAAGCTACCAAGTCTGCTATTTTGCTATGGCAGCCCAACCTCAGACTGCAAACAACTTGGATCATTTTCTATACCGTAGTTCTCATGAGAAAGAAATCTGAAAAGGCTCTGCCCTGAGGACCAAAGGAATCTGGGCCTTGCTAAAAATAAATGTCTGTTAATTAAATTGGCATTTTAAAATTTGGCTTCAAATATGGAACTAGAAGTCACAAAGCAATAGCAGGACTCCACCTTGTCTGGGCTCCTCCTCCTTTCTGTCGCCTTCAATTCTTCCTCTCATTGTTTTGTGAAATTCTAGACAACACATGACTGAATATATACATTCTTGGAGGATTTTTCCTAGATATGGGAGCTCAAGTCAGTCACTGATGATAATCTTGGACGTCTAATAATCTGTGGTCTTTTAACCCTTTGCAAAGATACAAGAAGGAAAGTGGGATGTCCTCCGTGGAACTGCATAGCCCTGCTATAGTATTTTGAAGCGGTCTTTTAAATATTCAATTTTCAAACAAAAATGCATGTGTACAGTCATAAGTTTAAGAAAAAAAACCAACCAAGCAGCATTCTTGAGAATGTACTAATCAAATTTTAGTCCTCCCTTGGGGTTCCTAAAATGATTTTTTTATTGCAAGTTTTACACATTTATAGAAGAGGTAGGAATGATTTCTTTCCTTTGAAATACATGATAATCTTATTGGGAAAATATAGATATTTCAAGAATATCTGGCAAATGGTCAATTAGAGTTAATTCATAGTTGAATTCTTTGAGGAACTAAAGGAACAAATACATTTTTGAGTCGCTCTAATGTTCCAGGTTCTCCCACTAGACTCTGCCTCCCAACAGCCATGCTGTAGGACAGAGTAGAAAGGGCCTGGGCTCTGAATTCAGTAGGGTTTTAGTGTCAGGTCTGCTGCTTAACAACTGTGCGACCTTAGGCAAGTTTCTCTTAATATATGGAAAATGGGTGGTACGGGGTGAATTGTTTTCCCCCAAAGTTTGTATGTTGAAGCCTAGGCCCCAGTGTGACTGTATTCATAGTTAGAGCCTTTAAAGATGTAATTAAGGGTAAATAAGGTTATAAGGGTAGACCCCTATACAACACTTCTGTTTTTGAAACCATCCAGTCTGGAATTTTGTTATGACAACCTGAGCAGACTAATACAGTGGGTAATGACAGCATCTCCTGAGAGTGTGGTTAGGATCACCCGTGGCTCATGCAGTGCTTGGCTCCTAGGAAGCACTCAATAAATGGTAGCTATTTGCAGCTCAGAAAGAAGAGAAGAGAAAACGAAAGAGAGAAAGAAGTGAGTGAATAATTATTAAGATTCTACTATATGCCAAGCACGTTGCATAATTATCCAGTTTAATCTCCCTAACAGTTCTGTGCAGAGCACAGATGAAGAAACTGCACTTTTAGAAGGTTGTGTAATTTTTCTAAAGTCACATATAGAGTGACAGAATCAGCAATCTGGCTTTAAAATCTGTATGCCATGCCACCTACTAGAGTAGCTTCCTAGATGCCGGAAGGTTTTCGTGAAAGAGATTCTGGATGATTTTCGCAGCAGACACACAGCGAAGGAGTGGGCGCCTGCTGTAGGAATGTGTTCCTGTCCACACCAGGATGTTCACTCCCACGCCAGGCTGGGCCACACAGATGCCTGCACTCAGAGGCAAATATCTTTTCAAAAAGGAGTTTTGAATCTGCTCAAGCCCTGGAACCAAGTATTCACTTAACACACCAGAGTTCTGTACCAAATGCACCAGCCTAAGTAATGGTAAGGGAATGTGTCAGCATTCAGTGTGTCCTTCCTTGCAGGACCTGGTTTGAGAACTGCCTGTAGACAGCTGGGCCAGGATAAGGTTACTGCAGAATGTAAACCCTGATTACCACCTAGATGACCTGCTTGAGGGTCATTTTGTCTTCTGCTTTAACCAAGGAGAGTGTCTGTCAAGTGAAATTACATTTTTCATATGGTCGCTTTGAAATTACTCTTTCAAATAGTAATTAACCAGTGGAATTCACTGTGGTTTTATTTATTTATTTATTTATTGAGATGGAGTCTTGTTCTGTGGTCCAGGCTGGAGTGCAGTGGCATGATCTCGGCTCACTGCAACCTCCACCTCCTGGGTTCAAGCCATTCTCCTGCCTCAGCCTCCCAAGTAGCTGGGACTACAGGCACGTGCCACCAGGCCTGGCTAATTTTTTGTATTTTTAGTAGAGATGGGGTTTCACCATTTTAGCCAGGATGGTCTTGATATCCTGACCTCGTGATCCGCCCACCTTGGCCTCCCAAAGTGCTGGGATTATAGGCGTGAGCCACCGCGCCTAGCCAATTCACTGTGTTTTAAGACTGCTCATTATTGATGATGAAAGCCTGTGGTTAGTAAAGGTGTTTTTCTTCCCTTTTACCATGACATGTCAGTTACATTTACACTTAGAGGAAGACTAGAGAGCAGCCCTTTTTATTTTAATTGGAAGTTGAATTTAAGATTTGTGGAAAGGCCATTTCTCAGGATTTCTCAAGATGAGTTACCCAAGTTTATTTCTGATTTTGCATTATGTTTGAGATTTTACATAATAAAAGATTTTTTAAAAATAACATTGACGTTTTAAAAAATTATTTATATCCTGAATCAAACCTTCATGGGTCATGGATTCAGACTTTGAAAAAGCTTCTAAGGTAGAGAGACAATTACTCAGGTATCTGAAGTTGTGAAATAGCAGGCTAATGAAGGATGGATGACTGCTACCAAATGTCTTAAGTGTTTCTTAAATTTATCTTCGTAAGATAATTGTGCATGAGGAAGAAGTACAGCAGCACACCCAGAATCCACTTGTTTCTTGTGCATGTGTGGCAGATGCTATCTGTCAGTGCCCTGTGGCATATCCCACCAGCACCCACCACTGCAGACAGGGCATGCCACTGGCCTCCAGTGTCCAAAGCCGGGACTCTCTGCCTGACCTCTTCCTCTGGTCTCTGGAGCCAGTTCTGCCTGTGGCTCCAGGAACTTGCAGGTTTCAGGTACTTTATTAGCTTTCTTCTCTTCCGTGTCTCACTTCCCAGTTCTCTGCCAGTGTTTCCTGGGACCACCCCTCCAATAAACTTCTTATATTTGAATCCTTGTTTTGGATCTGCTTCCTCAAGAATTCAAGTGAAGACAGCAAGACATCAAGTTGAGAGACCTAGCCTGCAACGTATTGAGGAAAAATTTCATAAAGGATTTTGAAAGGATGTCCTGTAAATTAAGGCAGTGTTTAGGGTAATACAGGCTTTTTCTCCCTCTCCTCTCCCCCCACACACTTTTGGGAAATCATGGAGTAGATGACACTTGAATCTAGCCTGTGGAGCCGATGTAAGTAAATAGTTTGGCAAGGATCAGACCTCATGACTCCAATATTTAGATAAAGAGCTAAAGAATTATTGGGATAAGAATTTTTAACCCATTTCCCATTTGCCCTGAGAATACTGCACTGGTAGCGAGCTGTAATTTTTTCTTTTCTAAATAGGAAATGGATTAAATGGGATTTTTTAAAAAAAAACTTAGCTGATCAAGTGAATTGCAGTTGATAGAATTACACAATCCCAACTAGAAATTTGCCAACTGAATAAATGTTCACAGTGAGAAGTGAGGGACAGTTCGATTTGGAAATATAGATAGTAACCTGTTGTAAGAGAGAAGTAAATGCAACAGGCTAGGTTCTGTGTGATGAGATCACATATATAAATAAAAAATACAGACTTTCTTAAGTCTGTATTTTCAGTAGAGTGGAATATTTTTAGTCAGTATCATTCATAAGTTTGCAGAAATGCCGAACCTGATGTATAAGCCCTTTTATTTTTAACTGCCATCTAGCTTTGTTAATATGAATGAAAACTTTTATTTATACTTACTCAATTTTAATTCGTTTGAGGTATCTGGGTTGTTAGGGGGAGGTAGAGCCTAGGATGACCCCCAGATTTCTCTTTGAACTGCCTGGGTTGATCGTGGCACCAGTAAACAGGGTAGGGAATAAGTGATAAAGACTGGGTTTGGGTTGGAAGAGATAAGGAGTTTTGTAATTTAGGGCATCTGTGGCCTGGGAAGGGGGTGGTGTTTGTGAGATGTTGGATACAAGGTTTTATGCATGGCTTACAACCTGCCCTCTGTTCCCTGCTTTATTTTCCAGCCTTTCCCACTGCAGCGCATGCTTCAGCCGCATCTGACCGCTCTCTCTCAGTTCTCACTGGTCATTCCCTCTGGCTGGGACACCTTTGTGCCCCTCCCCTTCTGTCACCCAGGCAACTCCTATTTGAACATCTTTGGAGACAGAGCACTCACTATCAGCAAATGGTGTGGCATTAGTGGTTTAGAAAGTGGGCTCTGGAGCCAGCCTGAGTTTTAACCCCAGCTCCATCCTGTACCTGCTGTGACTTTGCCATTAACTCAGTTTCCTAGGACAATGGAGATACTAGAACATCCCATAGAACTATTAAGTTTAAATGAGTTATACGTTTGAAGCACTTGAAACAGACTGACACATAAAGTGTTCTCTAAATCTTTGCTATTATTGTTAACTACTATCTTATATGACAGTTCATATCATCTTCTATTTAAACAAAAATTTAAAGGATTTATTGTAGTGGAAGTTTTAACAAATAGTGCCAATTTAAAACACTGATTGTTCTAATCTTTTCTAAATCTTACCATGAAAACAGCTGTTTCAAATAATTTTTATCAGGCTTTTCCCCTACTTTTTAACCTTTAAATCACTTTTGTGGCATGCCTTAATCTGTATCCTACTCATTGTTTATGCCCGTATTGGATTTATTGTTTGCTTAAGCATGATATTTGAGGATATAAATTATTTCCAATTTTTTATTATTTTGGTGGACATGCTTGACAAGCTTCTTGCTATGAGTTAATTGCTTGGGATTTTCCTAAAAAGTGAAATTTATTTTATTTTTATACTTTTCATTATAAATTTCTCCAAGTGTTCTTTAAAATGTTTCTATAATCTATTATAACCTTATATATCTGTTAACCATTATAAGCACTAACATAAGAAATTTAAGAATGTATGCATAATTATTTAAATGTCTTTTTAAACTTTCGAATATAAGTTACAATATACCAAAAAACTTAATAAGGTGAAAACAATATTGCAAGGGGGCATGAGGATTAATTTTTTCTAATAGATGTAAATTACTGTAATTTTAAAAATTGTCTTGGAAATATGTTAAGTCATAGACCTAGTTAATCCTAAAATAAAGCAACCTGTTCGCTTTTTCACGTAGTACATACAATTTAGTTCCTGAGAAAAATAAACTATTAATAATAAAGTCGTGAAATAAACAAAATTGGTGATATCTTTTCAATGGAATACCATTCCCCTTTCATATTTTAGCATATTTAAAGAGCATTTTATAGCACAATTATAACTATTATAGATGTCAATATAAGAAATTTAATGACTTATTTATAATGATCCAAATGTCCTTTTTAAAAATCTTTGAATTAGAGCATAGAAAATTCTATACTATCCATTGCACTGGTTACTTGAGAAGCTGGCCTCCAAATATTGTTGGAATGGAAGAAGAAAGGAACAGTAAGAAAGACAACAGTAATTTTACCTGCCTTGTGGCCATTGGAAGATTACAGCCATATGTTGTTCCACAGAACAGTGGAGAGATTAACGTGAAACCAACTGAATTTATAACCCGGTTTGCAGTGAATGGAAAATTTGTCTATGTAGATCAAAGGTAAACATTTACGTGTTATAATGATTAGAATTCAATGGGATATTTGAAGCTATTAAAGGCGTGTCTTAGTAGCACTGCTAGTTTTTTTTTTTCTTTTTTCTGTTTCAGAACAGAAAATAAAATTTAAATGAAATAAGAATATGGACATGTCAGTAAATTTGTTTAAGCCAACATGTAAACTTGGAAGAGTGTCTCTTAGCCAGTGGTGCAGAAACTGGGCATGGTCTGTGGCCACGATTTTACTGGCAAAAGCTAATAAGAGCACAGCCTGAATCGGGTAGAGGCCTCATGCCTGGGTGCCTGTTCTGTGTTGCAGCTCTAGTCTGGGTCTAGGGCAGCCGAGGGGAGCCCAGTGATGTGCATGGTCACTCATCCCCTACCCTGTGCACTTCTTTACGATCCTGACCATATGTGGGCCTACAGTCTTCTGGGAGGGAGTACACTCACCACTTCTGAAGTTTATTTTCAATTTTAAAACCAGGGCAACAGCAATTTTAGGATATCTGCCTCAGGAACTTTTGGGAACTTCTTGTTATGAATATTTTCATCAAGATGACCACAATAATTTGACTGACAAGCACAAAGCAGGTAGGTATGCATTGAGCAGAATACATTTTGGGGAATTTAAAATGACAGTTTTAACTCTTAATTTCCCATTCCTGTGAAATTTGAAGTTTGAATTAATCTTCACAACATTTATTTTTATAGTCATTGACTATTATGCTGATAATTATCTTTTCTTGTTAAGTTCTACAGAGTAAGGAGAAAATATTTACAGATTCCTACAAATTCAGAGCAAAAGATGGCTCTTTTGTAACTTTAAAAAGCCAATGGTTTAGTTTCACAAATCCTTGGACGAAAGAACTGGAATATATTGTATCTGTCAACACTTTAGTTTTGTAAGTAATTTTTTATGTTAAGACCTTTATACTGATTTCAGATGAGTCTCTTTGCTTTTCTCCTCTCATCTTGCTAAACCATTAAAACTGTATGATCCTCTGGCCTTTTATTATAACTTGAGATTTATCTTTTGAATAATTCATTTACTGTTCATTGACATTAGTTCTCAGAATTAAGCTGAAAGTTTTCATTTTTGTAATACATTCCTTCTTACTTGATATACTATGTGAGGGTAAAGGCATTTATTCAGGCATTTTCTTCCTACCCTCCATGGCCATTCAGTAAACAATGCAGACATGGATTTCTACTGTGCATCATTGTAAGAAATTGTTTTGTCCTCCCTGTCATTTTTACCTGCACATCTTGTAAGCCTGGGGTGCCACCATGTCTGTGTAGGCATGCCCAGCACGGGGGAGAACAGAAATTCAGCCCAGGTGTTGCTTTAGCAAGCTCTGGTCTGTAGCTGTGTCAGCCTGAAGGAAGAGCCAAGTTTTCCTGATTTTATAGTAGGCTAGGATGGCCCCATTGTAAGTCTTACTTTTTTTCTGTAAGTTTCTCTTTGAAATTGCTGTAAGGTTTCCTTGAACCAGTTGTTTCCTTGTCTACAATAGTGAGCAAAAAATAATTTTTAAAAAAAGTTTAATACTTCCAGTATTTCCTGTCACCCATCCCAATAGTCTTTGCCTACTTATTATTAGTACAGGAACTGAGAGTTTGTTATTGCGAGAATGCATACTTTATAGGGGAATGGGGCATTTAGCAAATGCCATGATACTTAGCACATTAAGACCTTGATTTCTGGTGGTGATACTAACAATATGTGTATATAAAACATAAATGGGCCACAAATTGACAAATTAAATATACAGATCTTAGTGTAGTTGCTATAACAGTTTCCTTCACCTTAGAAAGTAAATCACCTATGGTGTTTTTACTTCTAGGGGACATAGTGAGCCTGGAGAAGCATCATTTTTTCCTTGTAGCTCTCAATCATCAGAAGGTAAGCTTAGTTTTAGATGATGGAAGACTTATTACTAAGACATATTATTAAGACTATTACTATCTTTTTCTGTCCTGGAGAGGGGAAAATTTGAAGGTGAAATTAAAAGGAGTTCTACAGGTTGGGTTATAGGAATCCCAACTTTGGTTTAGAAGAGACTAAATTCAACGGGAAACAGATATCCCATTTAAACTCCCAGAGGTATCACCATGTCCCCCTCAAAATTTCCACAGTGCTTTGCTCACATTTCTGTTATAATCTTGCATTGTACTGCAATTAGTTGTTCATTCAACTTGCTTTCCAGTAGACTGAGTTCTTTAAGAGCAGGAATGATGTTTTATCCATTATTCAGCCCTAGCAGCTAACATTGTTCCTTGTCAATTGTGACACTCTTGGACAGATTAACAAAAAGTATTGGGGGAGTTTTTGCTTATCTGTGTTAGTTTTTCACCACAGGAATATATTAATGTATTATTTGTAAAAATAAAAATCTTAGGAAACATTGAAGTAGTATTGCTGTGGAGATTAAAGTGGGAAGAGACTGGAGTCAAGGGTTACAAGTCACAATTGTGCCCTCAGTGACTTTCTACACATTTGATTCAAAGAGCATCATGAATTACATATGTAATGCAAGGATGAGTGTTTTCCAACTTTTTTGGATGCAGCTAGTCTGTTTCTTTTAAGGAGAGAACTGTGAAATTATTTTAATTGAAAGAAAGATAAAGTCCTCAATTGAATTTCTCCTTTTGCTGTTACTTAGAGTCCTCTAGACAGTCTTGTATGAGTGTACCTGGAATGTCTACTGGAACAGTACTTGGTGCTGGTAGTATTGGGACAGATATTGCAAATGAAATTCTGGATTTACAGAGGTAATGTTTTATTGCTGCAAATATTTTCAAAAGTAAAAATATAATTATAAAATCAATATACAAAAATCAGTAGCCTTCCTATATACAAATGATAACCAGTTTAATATAATGGAAAATATTATCTTTACAGTAGCAACAAAAAGATATAAATTTTATAAGAAATGTTCATACCAACATGAAAAAAACTGTAAAATTCACAAAGGTACGTAAAAGATAACTCATATAACTTCAGATATAAGCTGTTTTTCAACAGGAAGGCAGAATTGTAAGAATGCCCTGTTCCTTAAACTAGCCTGTGAATTTAATGTGGATCTAGTCAAAATACCACCGTGTGGCCAGGCATGGTGGGTCATGCCTGTAATGCTGGCACTTTGGGAGGCTGAGGCAGATGGATTGCTTGAGTCCAGGAATTTGAGACCAGCCTGGGCAACATGGCAAAACCCCATCTCTACCAAAAAAAAAAAAAAAAAATTAGCTGGATATGGTGGTGCACGCCCGTAGGCCCAGCTAGTTGGGAGGCTAAGGTGGGAGGATCACTAGAGTGGGGTGGAGGGAGAGGGGCTGGTGGGGCAGTGTCAAGGCTGTAATCAGCTGTGATCCTGCCACTTACTCCAGTCTAGGCAAAAGAGCAAGACCCTGTCTCAAAAAAAAAAAAAAAAAATACTACCATGCATTTTTTTTTTTTTTTGGAATCCAACAGATTATACTAATCACATTAAAATATCTAGAAATATATGAAAAATAATAGTAATAAAGTGAGACTAATGCTATCAGATATTAAAATATGTTATAAAGCTACAACCACTAAAACATTTTAGTGTGACCCACAAATAGATCAATGTAAAAGATTATATTTCAGAAATACAATCAAAGGCACATGCAAATTTATTATATGGTAAAAATTAAAAATGACACCTTAAATCAGTAGGTAGAAATGAATTAAACATTAAAGGGCATTATGATAACTGTGTAACCATTTGGGGAAAAAATAAAGCTAGACTCCAACTTTATTCTTTACACTAAAATAAATTCCAGATAAATCAGAGTTCAAAGTAGAACTATAAAACTAAAGCTTTTTGGGTGGAGCCAAGATGGCCCAATAGGAACAGCTCCAGTCTACAGCTCCCAGCCTGAGCAACGCAGAAGACGGGTGATTTCTGCATTTCCAACTGAGGTACCGGGTTCATCTCACTGGGGAATGTCGGACAGTGGGTGCACGTCAGTGGGTGCAGTGCACCAAGTGTGAGCCAAAGCAGGGCGAGGCATCGCCTCACCCGGAAAGCGCAAGGGGTCAGGGAATTCCCTTTCCTAGTCAAAGAAAGGGGTGACAGGTGGGCACCTGGAAAATCGGGTCACTCCCACCCTAATACTGTGCTTTTCCAACGGTCTTAGCAAACAGCACACCAGGAGATTATATCCCGCGCCTGGCTCAGAGGGTCCTACGCCCACAGAGCCTCGCTCATTGCTAGCACAGCAGTCTGAGATCAAACTGAATGGCGGCAGCGAGGCTGGGGGAGGGGTGCCCGCCATTGCTGAGACTTGAGTAGGTAAACAAAGCAGCCAGGAAGCTCGAACTGGGTGGAGCCCATCGCAGCTCAAGGACGCCTGCCTGCCTCTGTAGACTCCACCTCTGGGGGCAGGGCATAGCCAAACAAAAGGCAGCAGAAAACCCTGCAGACTTAAATGTCCCTGTCTGACAGCTTGGAAGACAGTAGTGGTTCTCCCAACACACAGCTAGAGATCTGAAAATGGACAGACTGCCTCCTCAAATGGCTCCCTGACCCCCGAGTACCTAACTGGGAGGCACCCCCCAGTAGGGGAAGACTGACACCTCACACGGCCGGGTACTCCTCTGAGACAAAACTTCCAGAGGAACGATCAGGCAGCAACAATTGCTGTTCACCAATATCTGCTGTTCTGCAGCCTCCGCTGCTGATACCCAGGCAAACAAGGTCTGGAGTGGACCTTCAGCAAACTCCAACACACCTGCAGCTGAGGGTCCTGACTGTTAGAAGGAAAACTAACAAACAGAAAGGACATCCACACCAAAACCCCATCTGTACAACACCATCATCAAAGACCAAAGGTAGATAAAACCACAAAGATGGGGAAAAAACAGCAGAAAAACTGGAAACTCTAAAAATCAGAGCACCTCTCCTCCTCCAAAGGAACGCAGCTCCTCACCAGCAATGGAACAAAGCTGGACAGAGAGTGACTTTGATGAGAGAAGAAAGCTTCAGACGATCAAACTACTCTGAGCTAAAGGAGGAAGTTCGAACCCATGGCAAAGAAGTTAAAAACCTTGAAAAAAAAATTAGACGAATGGCTAACAAGAATAACCAGTGCAGAGAAGTCCTTAAAGGACCTGATGGAGCTGAAAACCACGGCACAAGAACTACGTGATGAATGCACAAGCCTCAGTAGCCAATTCGATCAACTGAAAGAAAAGGTATCAGTGATGGAAGATGAAATTAATGAAATGAAGCGAGAAGAGAATTTTAGAGAAAAGAGAATAAAAAGAAACAAACAAAGCCTCCGAGAAATATGGGACTATGTGAAAAGACCAAATCTACGTCTGATTGGTGTACCTGAAAGTGACAGGGAGAATGGAACCAAGTTGGAAACTGCTCTGCAGGATATTATCCAGGGGAACTTCCCCAATCTAGCAAGGCAGGCCAACATTCAAATTCAGGAAATACAGAGAACACCACAAAGATACTCCTCGAGAAGAGCAACCCCAAGACACATAATTGTCAGATTCACCAAGGTTGAAATGAAGGAAAAAATGTTAAGGGCAGCCAGAGAGAAAGGTCGGGTTACCCACAAATGGAAGCCCATCAGACTAACAGCTGATCTCTCGGCAGAAACTCTACAAGCCAGAAGAGAGTGGGGGCCAATATTCAACATTCTTAAAGAAAAGAATTTTCAACCCAGAATTTCATATCCAGCCCAACTAAGCTTCATAAGTGAAGGAGGAATAAAATACTTTACAGACAAGGAAATGCTGAGAGATTTTGTCACCACTAGGCCTGCCTTACAAGAACTCCTGAAGGAAGCACTAAACATGGAAAGGAACAACCGGTACCAGCCACTGCAAAAACATGCCAAATTGTAAACCATCGAGGCTAGGAAGAAACTGCATCAGCTAACGAGCAAAATAACCAGCTAGCATCATAATGACAGGATCAAATTCACACATAACAATATTAACCTTAAATGTAAATGGGCTAAATGCTCCAATTGAAAGACACAGACTGGCAAATTGGATAAAGAGTCAAGACCCATCAGTGTGCTGTATTCAGGAGACCCATCTCATGTGCAGAGACAAACATAGGCTCACAATAAAGGGATGGAGGAAGATCTACCAAGCAAATGGAAAACAAAAAAAGGGAGGGGTTGCAATCCTAATCTCTGATAAAACAGACTTTAAACCAATAAAGATCAAAAGAGACAAAGAAGGCCGTTACATAATGGTAAAGGGATCAATTCAACAAGAAGAGCTAACTGTCCTAAATATATATGCACCCAATACTGGAGGACCCAGATTCATAAAGCAAGTCCTTAGAGACCTACAAAGAGACTTAGACCCTCACACAATAATAACGGGAGACTTTAACACCCCACTGTCAACATTAGACAGATCAATGAGACAGAAAGTTAACAAGGATATCCAGGAACTGAACTCAGCTCTGCACCAAGCAGACCTAATAGACATCTACAGAACTCTCCACCCCAAATCAACAGAAAATACATTCTTTTCAGCACTACACCACACCTATTCCAAAATTGACCACATAGTTGGAAGTAAAGCACTCCTCAGCAAATTTAAAAGAACAGAAATTATAACAAATGATCTCTCAGACCATAGTGCAATCAAACTAGAACTCAGGATTAAGAAACTCACTCAAAACCACTCAACTACATGGAAACTGAACAACCTGCTCCTGAATGACTACTGGGTACATAACGAAATGAAGGCAGAAATAAAGATGTTTTTTGAAACCAACGAGAACAAAGACACAACATACCAGAATCTCTGGGACACATTCAAAGCAGTGTGTAGAGGGAAATTTATAGCACTAAATGCCCACAAGAGAAAGCAGGAAAGATCTAAAATTGACACCCTAACATCACAATTAAAAGAACTAGAGAAGCAAGAGCAAACACATTCAAAAGCTAGCAGAAGGCAAGAAATAACTAAAATCAGAGCAGAACTGAAGGAAATAGAGACACAAAAAACCCTTCAAAAAATCAATGAATCCAGGAGCTGGTTTTTTGAAAAGATCAACAAAATTGGTAGACCGCTAGCAAGACTAATAAAGAAGAAAAGAGAGAAGAATCAAATAGATGCAATAAAAAATGATAAAGGGGATATCACCACCGATCCCACAGAAATACAAACTACCATCAAAGAATACTACAAACACCTCTATGCAAATAAACTAGAAAATCTAGAAGAAATGGATAAATTCCTCGACACATACACCCTCCCAAGACTAAGCCAGGAAGAACTTGAATCTCTGAATAGACCAATAAGAGGCTCTGAAATTGAGGCAATAATTAATAGATTACCAACCAAAAAAAGTCCAGGACCAGATGGATTCACAGCCGAATTCTACCAGAGGTACAAGGAGGAGCTGGCACCATTCCTTCTGAAACTATTCCAATCAATAGAAAAAGAGGGAATCCTCCCTAACTCATTTTAAGAGGCAGCATCATCCTGATACCAAAGCCTGGCAGAAACACAACAAAAAAAGAGAATTTTAGACCAATATCCCTGATGAACATGGATGCAAAAATCCTCAATAAAATACTGGCAAACCAAATCCAGCAGCACATCAAAAAGCTTATCTACCATGATCAAGTGGGCTTCATCCCTGGGATGCAAGGCTGGTTCAACATACACAAATCAATAAACGTAATCCAGCATATAAAGAGAACCAACGACAAAAACCACATGATTAACTCAATAGATGCAGAAAAGGCCTTTGACAAAATTCAACAACGCTTCATGCTAAAAACTCTCAATAAATTGGGTATTGATGGGACATATCTCAAAATAATAAGAGCTATCTATGACAAATCCATAGCCAATATCATACTGAATGGGCAAAAACTGGAAGCATTCCTTTTGAAAACTGGCACAAGACAGGGATGCCCTCTCTCACCACTCCTAATCAACATAGTGTTGGAAGTTCTGGCCAGGGCAATCAGGCAGGAGAAGGAAATAAATTAGGAAAAGAGGAAGTCAAATTGTCCCTGTTTGCAGATGACATGATTGTATATCTAGAAAACCCCATTGTCTCAGCCCAAAATCTCCTTAAGCTGATAAGCAACTTCAGCAAAGTCTCAGGATAAAAAATCAATGTGCAAAAATCACAAGCATTCTTATACACCAATAACAGACAAACAGAGAGCCAAATCATGAGTGAACTCCCATTCACAGTTGCTTCAAAGAGAATAAAACACCTAGGAATCCAACTTACAAGGGATGTGAAGGACCTCTTCAAGGAGAACTACAAACCACTGCTCAAGGAAATAAAAGAGGATACAAACAAATGGAAGAACATTCCATGCTCATGGGTAGGAAGAATCAATATCATGAAAATGGCCATACAGCCCAAGGTAATTTATAGATTCAATGCCATCCCCGTCAAGCTGCCAATGACTTTCTTCACAGAATTGGAAAAAACTACTTTAAAGTTCGTGTGGAACCAAAAAAGAGCCCGCATTGCCAAGTCAATCCTAAGCCAAAAGAACAAAGCTGGAGGCATCACGCTACCTGACTTCAAACTATACTACAAGGCTACAGTAACCAAAACAGCATGGTACTGGTACCAAAACAGAGATATAGACCAGTGGAACAGAACAGAGGCCTCAGAAATAATGCCGCGTATCTACAACTATCTGATCTTTGACAAACCTGAGAAAAACAAGAAATGGGGAAAGGATTCCCTATTTAATAAATGGTGCTGGGAAAACTGGCTAGCCATATGTAGAAAGCTGAAACTGGATCCCTTCCTTACACCTTATACAAAAATTAATTCAAGATGGGTTAAAGACTTAAAGTTAGACCTAAAACCATAAAAACCCTAGAAGAAAACCTAGGCAATACCATTCAGGACATAGTCATGGGCAAGGACTTCATGTCTAAAACACCAAAAGCAATGTCAACAAAAGCCAAAATTGACAAATGGGATCTAATTCAACTAAAGAGCTTCTGCACATCAAAAGAAACCACCATCAGAGTGAACAGGCAACCTACAGAATGGGAGAAAATTTTTGCAATCTACTCATCTGACAAAGGGCTAATATCCAGAATCTACAATGAACTCCAACAAATTTATAAGAAAAAAACAAACAACCCCATCAAAAAGTGGGCAAAGTATATGAACAGACACTTTTCAAAAGAAGACATTTATGCAGCCAAAAGACACATGAAAAAATGCTCATCATCACTGGCCATCAGAGAAATGCAAATCAAAACCACAATGAGATACCATCTCATGCCAGTTAGAATGGTGATCATTAAAAAGTCAGGAAACAACAGGTGCTGGAGAGGATGTGGAGAAATAGGAACACTTTTACACTGTTCAACCATTGTTGAACAGTGTAAACTAGTTCAACCCTTGTGGAAGTTAGTGTGGCGATTCCTCAGGGATCTAGAACTAGAAATACCATTTGACCCAGCCATCCCATTACTGGGTATATACCCGAAGGATTATAAATTATGCTGCTTTAAAGACACATGCACACGTATGTTTATTGCGGCACTATTCACAATAGCAGAGACTTGGAACCAACCCAAATGTCCAACAATGATAGACTGGATTAAGAAAATGTGGCAGATATACACCATGGAATACTGTGCAGCCATAAAAAATGATGAGTTCATGTCCTTTGTAGGGACATGGATGAAGCTGGAAACCATCATTCTCAGCAAACTTATCGCAAGGACAAAAAACCAAACACCGCATGTTCTCACTCATAGGTGGGAATTGAACAATGAGAACACATGGACACAGGAACATCACACACCGGGGCCTGTTGTGGTGTGGGGGAAGAGGGGAGGGATAGCATTAGGAGATATACCTAATGTTAAATGAAGAGTTAATGGGTGCAGCACACCAGCATGGCACATGTATACATATGTAACAAACCTGCATGTTGTGCACATGTACCCTAAAACTTAAAGTATATATAATAAAAAATAATAATAATTTTAAAAAATAAAATAAAACTAAAGCTTTTCCAGAACACATGTGTGAATTTTTATATTCTCAACTTGAAAAGTCCTTTTTAAACGTCACAAAATCCAGAATTTATAAAGAAAAATATTTGGTAAATTTAATTGTATAAAAATTAAAACCTTACACATAACTATATCATTATAGCAATGTTAAAAGAGAAATTATAAACTGTGGAAAACGTGTGGATTTCATACGGTAAAATAGAGAAACTATCTTAATGTATAAAGAGTTTTCTTATATAAAGAGTAAAATTATTAAGCTTGTTATTAAACTTTCTGTATTTAATTTTATATATCTCTATATATTAAACATTGTAGTATACAGAATATTTACTATGTTTTTTTAAATTTTCTTTTGAGGCAGGGTCTTCCTCTATCCCCCAGGCTGGAGTGCAGTGGTGCGATCATGGCTCACTGCAGCCTGGACAACCCATGCTCAAGTGATCCTCCTGCCTCAGCCTCCCAGGCAGCTGGGACTACAGGTGCACACCACCACACCTTCCTACCTGGCTTAGTACATTTTAAAAAAATAATAACACAATAAACGGCCAGGTGCAGTAGCTCATGCTTGTAATCCCCAGCACTTTGGGAGGCCAAGGTAGAGGATCACTTGAGGCTAGGAGTTCAAGACCAGCCTGGGCAACATATCGAGACCCCGTCTCAAAAAAAAAAAAAGAGAGATTAGCCACGCATAGTGGGGCACAGTGGTAGTCCCAGCTACTTGGGAGGCTGAGGTGGGAGGATCACTTGAGCCCAGGAGTTCAAGTCTGCAGTGAGCTAATCATTATCATTTTCCTACTGATTAGTGATATCGACTGCCTTTTCATGTGCTTATTGGCCATTTGTATATTTTCTTTGGAGAAGTGTGCATTCAAGTCCTTTGCCCACTATTTAATCAAGTTGTTTGTTTTGTGGCTGTTGTTGAGTTGGGAGTTCTTCACATATTCTGGATATTAACCACTTAGCAGATATGTGATTGGCAAATATTTTCTCTCAGTCTTTCGGTTGCCTTTTTACTCTGTTGATCAGGTTTTTTGATGTACAAAAGTTTTTAATTTTTATATACTCCAATTTATTTATGTTCATTTGTTGACTGTGTTTTTGGTGTCATACATACCAAGAAATGGCTGCCAGATCCAATGTCATGAGGCTGTTCCACTATTTCCTCCTAAGAGTTTTATAGTCTTAGGTCTTAAGGTCCTAAGTTTAGTCTTTGATCTACTTTAAGTTAGTTTGTGTATATGGTGTAAGGTAAGAGTCCAGCTTCATTCTTTTGCATGTGGATAACCAGTTTTCCCATAGCATTTGTTGCAAAGACCATCCTTTTCCCCACTGAGTGTTCTTGGTACCCTTAGTGAAAATTATTTGACCATATATGCTGCAAGGACGTTTTAAGAGAAGTGGAAATGGAGCTAAACATTGACAGCTGGATACTATTAAATGTTCAGCATAAAGTACAGAGGGCATTTATATAAGGAGGCACCTTAGGTAATGTATGAAAGTAGGTAGAAGGAATCATAGTGGCTTCAGAAAACAGAGACTCAATTGAGAGAGGAATTGAGTTGGTGAGCAGTGGGGGTTCCTAACTAACGTAAAATCAAGTAGTAGAGGGACTTAAATAACAGATTTCTGCCCAGGGAACTAATATGAAGGAAGCCAAGATACAGAAGATTAATCTGATTGTAAAGAGATGAGGGGAGAGGTAGTTTTCATCAGGCTAAGTGAGCAGGTAGTGATTTTAAAACATGAACAGGGGTGATATCAGATGCCAGCAAGATGGCACAATAGGATTTCCAGAGTGAAGAAAGCCCACAGGACTTATGGGACACTTTCAAGAAAACCAGTGTGCACATGTGGGTGTCCCAGAAGGATAGAGAAAGTCAGAGGCAAACAGCTTATTAAAAACAAAACACACACACACAAAACACACACACACACAATGGAAAATCCCCAAATTCAGAGAAGGGAATGTTCATTGAGCCCAGGAGTTCCAGATTCATGAAGCCAAAGAACCCCAAATGGATTAAATATAAAGAGATCTTCACCAAGACACGTTATAATCAAATTCTCAAAAGTCAAAGGAGAGGATTTTGAAAGCATGAAGAGAAAAAGCAACTTGTCACATGTAAAAGAACCCACATAAGCTTTCAGCAGCTTCCTCAGCAGAAACCTTGCAGGCCGGGAAGAGAATAGGTTGATATATTCAAAGTGCTGCAACTAAAAAAAAAAAAAAAAAGCCAAACAAGAATACTACATGTAGTAAGGCTGTCCTTCAGAAATGTAAGATAGATAAGGACTTTTCCAGACAGACAAAAGCTGTGGGAGTTAATCACCATGAGATCTGCCTTACAAGAATGCTAAAGGGAATTCTTCACATTAAACTTAAAGGGTGCCAATTAACAAATGAAAATATAAAACTTTCTGTAAAGATAAGAATATAGTCAAATTCAAAATACTCTAACACTGTAATGGTAGTACATAAATCACTTTGAATTCTAAAAGAAAAGTTAAAAGACAAAAGTATTAAAAATAATTATAGCTACAATAATTTTGTTAATGAATACATGATATGTAAAAGATATCAATTGTGACATCAGTAACATAAAATATGGAGAGAAATAAAGTGTAGAGTTTTTATGTGCAGCTGAAGTTAAATTATCAGCTTAAAATGTCCTGTTATAATGACAAGGTATTTTATGTAGGCTTCCTAATAACTACAAATAAGTTCTTTTTCCAAGAAAAAGAAAAAGGAATCAAAACATACCACTACAAAAAAATCATCAAATCACAAAGGAAGACAGTAAGAGAGGAAGAATGGAACAAAGGAACTACAAAACAGAGTACGATGAACATTGTGCTATCAGTAAAGTACCTGATAGTAGGTACTTTACTATCAGTAATTACATATAAATGGATTAAATTATTCAATCAAAGACAGAGTGGCTGAATGGATTTTAAAAACAAGATCCAACTGTGTGCTGCCAACCAGTGACTCAGTTTAGTTTTAAGGACACACATAGGCCAAAAGTGAAGGGATGGAAAAAGATATTCCATCGCAATGATAACCAAGAGAGAACGGGGTGACCATACTTACGTTAGACAGAATAGACGTTAAGTCAAAAACTAAGCTGGGCATGGTGGCACACACTGGTAGTACCAGCCATTTGGAAGGATGACAGGAGGATCACATGAGCCCAGGAGTTCGAGGCTATAGTGCACTATTACCATACCTGTGAATGACCGCTGCACTCCAGCATGGGCAACAGCAAGACCCCGTCTTGAAAAACACGCAAAAAAAAAAAACTCCCTTGCAAAACTGTCATGAGACAAAGAAGATCATTACGTAATGGTAAAGGGGTCAATTCAAGAGGATATAACAATTGAAAATATATATGCACTCAACACTTGAACACCTAAATGTATAAAGCAAATATTAACCAAATTGAAGGGACAAATATACAGCAATACAATATTAGTAGGGGACCTCAAAACCTCAGTTTCAACAATGGATAGACCATTCAAACAACATCAATATGGAAACAGTGGACTTGACTAAAGACATGAACACTCCATCTGCTGGCAGCAGAATACACGTTCTTTTCAAGTGCACATGGAGCATTCTCCAGGATAGGTCATGTATTAGGCCACAAAACAAGTCTTAAAAAATTTAAGAACATGGAAATCCTATCAAGTATCTTTTCTGGCCACAATGGTATGAAACTAGAAGTCAGTAACAAGAGGAAAATCGGAAGACTCACAAATATGTGCAATTTAAACAACACATACCTGAACAACCAGTGGGTCAAAGAAGAAATCAAAGGGGAAATTTAAAAATCTTGAGAAAAATGGAAATGGAAACACAACATATCAAAACATATGGAATGCAGTAAAAAGCAGTTCTAAGAGGGATGTTTATAGCAATAGATACCTATGTTAAGAAAAAAACCCTAGCTTTACACCTCCAGGAACTAGAAATGGTACAAACTAAGTCCGAAGTCAACAGAAGGAAGGAAATTATCAGAGCAGAAACAGATTGAATCAAGATTAGAAAAACAATAGAAATGACTGATGAAACTGAGTTGGGTTTTTGAAAAGATAAAATTGATAAACCATTAGCTAGACTAAGAAAAAAAAGAAGTCTCAAATTATAAATAGTGACAATATGAATGAACTCGCAGGACGTTATGCTAAGTGAAATAAGCCATATACAGAATGAAACATACTGCATCATCTCTCTTATGTGCAGAATCTTAGAAAAAAAAAGCTGACTAAATAAAAATAGAGTAGATAGGTGTTCACCAGAGGCAGGAAGGGCATGGAAATGGGGAGAAGTAAATCAAAAGGTACAAATGTGCCATTAGGTAGAATGAATAAGTCTACAGATCGAATGTGCAGCATGAGAACTAACTATAGTTAATAATGTTATATACTGAAGATTTGCTAGGAGAGTAGGTTTTAGGTGCTGTCAACATACACATACACACAGGTAACTGGGGGAGGTGATGAATATGTAAATTTATTTAACTGCAGCAATCATTTTACTATGTATATGTACAGTATACCATCGTATTGTACACCTCAATGTCAACTGCCTTCTTGGGAACACATAAAGACATAAAGTTGTGTTTATGCCATTTTGTTCTCTATGTATGTGTTTCATTGATTTTTACCTGAGGATGACCTATTATAGTAAAAATATGGCACATTTTCCACTTTAAAAAGGTTCCAGAATGTTAGTAAATCTTCCTTACTCTTGGTTCTGCCATTTAGTATCTTGAGGAGGAGCTGATTTTTGACATGAGCACCTGTTTTAAACTGTGCTGTGTTACTCTATTAACACATGATATATTGACAGATGATACAATTTACTCGAGAGCTTTTACCTCAGAGCTTTATTTTTCTATTTACCATGGAGTGTTTTTCAGCATTCCATAGTCAAAAATAAGCCTGGCACCTAGTAAGTCAGTCTAATTGTGAAACCTGCTATGATACTCAGTTTCAAGTTCCTAACTGTATTTTTCTCAGTAGATTATTATGTATTTAGAGGAGAAAATTTCCTTCTAAAATATGTAAAAATTAAAAATGTTTTATGTATCACTTTTTAAAGGTTACAGTCTTCTTCATACCTTGATGATTCGAGTCCAACAGATTTAATGAAAGATACTCATACTGTAAACTGCAGGAGTGTAAGTATACTTGTAAATGATAATATTCATGAAATAAATGAACAATACAATTTGCCCCTTGTTGATTATTTCTTTTAAGAAAATAAGCCATTCTGTCAAAAAAAAAAAAAAAAAGAACCCGTTTTGATCACTCAGTGATTTTTAAGTGGCTTTGTGGAATAGTAGTTAAGAATGAAGTTGCTGGAAGCATAATATCTGAGTCCAAGTTATGACACTTACTGGGACGTAACCTCAGGCTTTTACTTAAACTCTCTGTGCCTCAATTTTCTCATTCGTAAAGTGGGAATAATAATATCACTGATCTCCTCGAGGATTGTGAGAATTAAGAGCTTAAATACATAAACAAAAACTCTTAGAACAGTGCCTAGCACACAGTAAGTGCTCAATAAATGGTAGCTGTAATTATCATTATTGTAATAGGTTCCAATTTAGTAGATTAAATCTACTCTTTGAGGTTTGAAAAAGAAAGTTTAAATGATATAAGCCACAAAATAAATACCACATACTACTTAATTCAATTGAACAAATACTAGCTATTTGAAATGCATTATTATATATACAAAAATTACTTAACCTAGTGCTATCTGGAAGACTAAAATACAATATAATTCTGATTTAGCACAGACAACAAAAAGCTCTAAAGCAGGTATGTAAATCAAGCAGTATAAGACTACAGGAGAAAAGAGAAATTTTATCTGACCAGGGACAAACAGAGACTTGAAAATACAAATATCAGAGCCAGGCATGGTGGCTTGTGCCTATAATCCCAGCTATTCAGGAGGCTGAGGTGGGAAGATCACTTGAGGCCAGGAGTTCAAGACCGGCCTGGGCAATATAGTGAGACCTCCTTTCTAAAACAGATTTTTAAAAATACTAGCCAGGCATGGTGGCACATGCCTGTAATCCCAGCTACTGCAGGAGGCTGAGGCAGGAGGATCACTTGAGCCCAGAAGTTTGAGGCTGAAGTGAGCTATGATCACACCACTGCACTAGTCTGAGCGGCAGACTGCAACTATCTAAAAGCAAAAAAAGAAAATATAAATGTCATGTCTTTTTACACAAATATCATGTTTTGTGCTTTATTATTTATTCATTTATTCATACAGTTAGCATGTGTTTATTAGGTATCCATTTTGTGTGAGGCAGTATGCGAGAAACAGATTTATGTGGTAGTAAAAATGTCTAAGTAGTGTATGTTATGTAGGCATTCTATAGATAAAGTATGTCAACTTGAGACAGTATAGGCAAATGATTTCCTATTTTATGAGCTACATGGATTATTAGATTGTTTGGCCTGTAGCTATATAACAGTATAAGAACTTTTCAGTAACAACATTTGGTTTAATGTTTCCCACTCCAAAGCAGTATTTCCCATAGTAGTTTTATATGAGATATAGTTTTGCCATCATTTTATAAAAACAGAAATAAACTTTGACCCCAAGCATTTGTGGTCATGAACTTTTTCTTCTTCATCCAAAACTTTTCCTTACATATGCACCTTCAGTTATGGCTCTTAAGAATGCAGGCTTTGGAGTCGGGTAGACTTGAGTTAGAATCATGGCTTCAACACCTTGGGCAAGATATCCCTTTAGGCCTCAGATTTATGATGTGTAATATAGCTGCCTCGCAGTATCTGAGAAATGAGATGAAATGATGCAGGTGGAGAGCTTGGCACATGGTACTCGGGAAAAGCAAGCTTCCATATTGATGGTGGCATTTGTAGCACTGGTGGCAGGCCCATGTCTGATAACTGCCAAAAAGTATTTATCTTGGCCGGGCGCGGTGGCTCACACCTGTAATCCCAGCACTTTGGGAGGCTGAGGCGGGCAGATCATGAGGTCAGGAGATCGAGACCATCCTGGCTAACACGGTGAAACCCCGTCTCTGCTAAAAATACAAAAAATTAGCCAGGTGTGGTGGCACATGCCTGTAATCCCAGCTACTTGGGAGGCTGAGGCAGGAGAATCACTTGAACCCAGGAGGTGGAGGTTGCAATGAACCGAGATCATGCCACTGCACTCCAGCCTGAGTGACACAGCAAGCCTCCATCTCAAAAAAATAAAAAGTAAAAATAAAGAAATAAATAGAGTGTCCTTATTCTAGTAGGAACCTCACTGTTTGTTACTCTGGCTGTCTTTTCAGATGTCAAATAGGGAGTCGTTTCCACCAAGTCCTTCTGAAATGGGGGAGCTAGAGGCTACCAGGCAAAACCAGAGTACTGTTGCTGTCCACAGCCATGAGCCACTCCTCAGTAAGTTTTCTTTGGGAACTGCTGACCATTTTCATTTATCAAAACCCCCCTCTTAATCACTATGTTTTCAGGCACAGGAAATTTGTAGAGAAGCAGATAGTTTTAAAACTAAGGTTTTTTTCAGTTCAGTTGAGCACATTGGCTCACACCTGTAATCCCAGCACTTTGGGAGGCCAAGGCAGGAGGATTGCTTGAGGCTAGAAGTTCAAACCAGCCTGGCACACATAGCAATAACCCATCTCTACCAAAAAATAAAATTGTTTTAATAGCTAGGCATGATGGCTCATGTCTATAGTCCTAGCTACTTAGGAGGCTGAGGCAGGAGGATTGCTTGAGCCCAGGAGTTCAAGGCTGCAGTGAGCTGTAATTGTACCAGTGCACTCCAGCCTGGGTGACAGAGTGATACCTTGTCTCAAAAAAATAAGTAAATAAATAAATAAATATTTTTTTTCGTTCAAAATTCTAAATAACAATGATTGTACTTAATCTTAAAATGGATGCTACCATTGGCTGGGCATGGTGGCTCATGCCTGTAATCCCAGCACTTTGGGAGGCCGAGGCAGGCAAATCATGAGGTCAGGAGTTCGAGACCAGCCTTGCCAACGTGGTGAAACCCCATCTCTACTGAAAATACAAAAAATTAGCTGGGCGTAGTGGCAGGCACCTATAATCCCAGCTACTCGGGAGGCTGAGACAGGAAAATCGCTTAAACCTGGGAAGTGGAGGTTGCAGTGAGCCAACGTCATGCTGCTGCACTGCAGCCTGGGTGGCAGAGCAAGACTCCATCTAAAAAAAAAAAAGGATGTTACTTAATGGTTCCGTCATTAAGAATTCAGTTATCAATGGAATCAGCTATGAGTATTGGTAAATCCACAATTTAATTAAAACCAAGGTATTTCTATCTAGGAAAAAAAGGTCCATTCTGAAGAATTACCAAGAATTCATAAAGGATAGAAGTCAAAAAAGTTTAAGATGTAATCATTCATTTTAACAGTGTTTATGCAAAGTCCAGATCAAGTAAATTGAGTGACGTGGTATTTTAGTCTGTTTTATGCTGCTATAACAGAATACCACAGATAGAGTAATTTGTAATAAACCGAAATTATTTGGCTCACAGTTCTGGGAACTGGGAAGTCCAAGAGTATAGTGCAGGCATCTTCTGAGGACCTTCATGCTTCATCTTCCCATGATGGAAGGCAGAAGGGCAAGAGAGGGTAAGAGCAAGAAAGCAAGATGTGGGAAAACTCACTTTTATCACAAACTCACTCTTGAGATAACTAACCAACTCCCATGATAATGACAGTCCATTCATGAGCGCAAAGGCCTCATGACCTAATCACCTTGTATCAGGCCTCATTTCTCAACACCATTGCATTGGGGATTAAGTTTCCAACACATGAATTTTAGTGGACAAATTCAAACTATTGTATATAGTTTCATATCCTCCATGACTGACATTGCTCTGCTAAAGCATACACTAAAGAGAAGCAAAGGACTTGAGGAATTTGGATGTCCACTTTAAACACACATAGAGTCATATATTTATAATCTGAAGTTCCGTTGTAGTTTGACACATATATACAAACCTTTGGTTTGTCTTCATCTGCATTTTAACCCTTAATTTCTAGAACCTTTTATCTCTAAATTAATTATCATCTCCATGGTTCCTACTTATTTCCTTTTTCAATAAAAATCTGATTTATCTCCCTTTTATAAGAAAATTCCAAATCTTTAGAAGATGCTTTTGTCTCAGGCTTCTCATTTCAGTATTAAACAGGGTTTTTTCACAAGCAGATTAAATTTTCTCCTTCCAGGGTTTACACACACACACACACACACACATACACTAAATCCCCTAGCTTCCTTCCAGCTCTCTGAGAGTCTGTACTCTTTAGCAGTGTAATTTCCTATTAGAAAACTCATAGACTAGCTTACTTCTCTGTAGCAGATGAATTAGGTGCAATTTATCTGACAGAAGATTGTTATAAAACTAGGTAACCCATTTAAAAATATATCAGCCGTCTGCAGCTTAAGATATATACTTTGCCTTCAAAAATATATTTTATGGTTTTCTAGCCTTGCTTTGCCATTTTTTATCACAATCATTCTTTAACCTCAAAATGTGTGAAATGTATGACTTTATTGATCACCTTTACTTACACAGGCCTGTATTTTAATTCATAGGTGATGGTGCACAGTTGGATTTCGATGCCCTGTGTGACAATGATGACACAGCCATGGCTGCATTTATGAATTACTTAGAAGCAGAGGGGGGCCTGGGAGACCCTGGGGACTTCAGTGACATCCAGTGGACCCTCTAGCCTTTGATTTTTAACTCCAAAAATGAGAAACATTTTAAAGCATTTCATTTACGAAAAACTGTCTCAACTATTCTTAAGTACTGTATTGATATTGTTTGTATCTTTTATTAATGTTCTACCAATTTTTATAGATTTGCATCTTCCTGTCACAGGGATGTGGGGAAATATGTTTTCCTCCCAAGAGAACCGAGTTTATTATAGACTCCTTTATTCAGTGAAATGGCTTATAATCCACTAGTTGCCACATTTTTGCTAAAATATTTCTAACCAAGAATACTACTTACATATTGTTTTGGCTTTGTTTTATTTTTGATGCAGTTTTTTTAGTTGAGGTAATGTAATATATTGATATTTTCCTTTGTGTCTAAGATTCATTTATAATAGTAGGTTTGTATAATTTGGAACATTTTCCATTCCTTGTGAGTTTCCTTAATTGAGGATAGGGCTTACACACTTTAAGAAAACAGTGAGTACTTGAACATTTAAAGGGACAGTGCAATTTATAGTCATAATCACATTGAATACTGTATTTGATCTTTGGAGACTTAGGCAAGCACAGAGCTGGGATATTTATGCTCAGTTGAGCACTTTAAGATGAATTTTAAGTGAGATGATTTCTTACTTGAAACTCAGAAAGTCAAGAGTTTCAGCTTTCCTTACAGAAAAGGAAGGATCTTGGGCCCTAGATCTTGGGGATTAACCTTTGCATATAAGATTTACTCTTAATAGGCCAGACGTGGTGGCTCACACCTGTAATCCCAGTACTTTGGGAGGCCGAGGCAGGCAGATCACTTGAGGTCAGGAGTTCAAGACCAGCCTGGCCAATATGGTGAAACCCTGTCTCTACTAAAAATACAAAAAAAATTACCCGGGCACTCACTCTTGAGGTAACTAACCAACTCCCAGATAATGACAGTCCATTCATGAGCGCAAAGGCCTCATGACCTAATGGCACACACCTGTAATCCCAACTACTTGGCAGGCTGAGGCGAGAGGATTGCTTGAACCTGGGAGGCAGAGGTTGCAGTGAGCCGAGATTGCACCACTGCACTCCACTCTGGGCAACAGAGTGAGACTTCATCTCAAAAAAAAAAAAAAAAAAAAAAGATTTACTCTTAATATAATCACTGAAGATCTCTATCATAGATAGATTAGGTTTTTGACATTGAAAACATACTTAGGGATAGATTCATCCTAAAGGAAAAAAGTAGGCCCGGGCGGATTAAATGTCTCGTGTAAAGTCACACATTAAATTCATAGAATTTTAAATGTTTAATGTATATAAACCAGTTTCTTTATACACATTTGGGAAAACATTGGTCTCACAGGTTAAATGATTAACTAACTGACCCAGGAACTAGTTGTAGCTTTCTAGGTAATTAGGCAATTACAGTTATTATTGCCTGTCACCAAAGGTAATAAAACAAATGACAAGTACATTTTTAAAATTATGAGGCAATGAGAAATAATTTAAAACCGATTTTCCAGTTATAATTTAAAATTTGGAGAGCATTTTTAACAGTAATTAATCCAGAGGTGGCTCAAATTGAGTATAAGAATTAAGATTATTTAAAATACTGCATGTCTACCTTCTCGGGGATCATACTTTATAACACTTTCTGCTTCAGTAGCTCTTCATAGCTTGCCAAGTATGGTCCCATATATTCTCTCTTGTACCTCGCAAATGAAAGTAAGATAGGCTGGGAACTCATGGGGCAGCCCTCAGACTTCAATGTGGGCTTCAAATCCAGTTTCCTGTTCTATATGGTGCTACATCTTTCCAGCAAATTTCCCTCAGAGCCTCTCACCAAAACAAAGCATTATTTTGACCCTGCATGCTATTTCTTTAGCTGTAGGTGATAGATTAGAACTTCTCTCAGACATGTTAATGACAAACATACCAACAGACAATAACCAAAAGCAAATGTTTCCTTCAAGTGTGAAATGTGCGGGGGCTGCATGGGCAAGGATGTATTGGCACACTGTCCTCTTGAACTCATAGTGTCCCAGCCATGTTGGAGGGTCGGCACCATTCCTGGTACGACACTTGAGGACCTGAGAGGCATCAGGTTTAGAATGAGCCAAAGAAATCCTACAGGATGGGGAGAATTGGTGTGCAGCAGCCTAATCATTATAGTTAAGTCTAAAGAAGTATGAAAGATCCCCTGTGTTCTCTAAATTGGGCAGAGGGGCCTGCCTACCAATATCGCTTTTTAGGGGACTGAACCATTGCAGGTTAGACTTGGCTTCCAAAGAGCCTGCCTAAGACAGGGTGGAGGGTAGGCCGTCATGGCTGGATGGCCTCAAAAGCAGATGGGGGCAGACCTGCCCTCGTGATGCCAGGATTTGAGAGGCAGAGTTTCTAGAGGGAGACCAGTGCTGCCTCGCACAGTGGCAGTTTTTTCTCTTTGCAAGAGAAGGGGCTGTTCAATTCCATAGACCAGTGGGCAGATAGCCAGTTGAATACTCTGTGCATGGTTTGATCCTTTATTAGTTGGCTGTAATATTTTTCTGTAGATCCTTTTGTCCTGGACTCAGAATCTAACCCATGCATCATATGATACCGTAGCTCTGCTAAGGTTTGTGTTTCCTTCAAAATGTTTTAGTTTTCTTCAACTAAATTTGATTTTTGCTGTTAGAAGTGACATATTTTTATGGTATACACTATGTTATTTTTTCTCCTACAAATCAGTTTTTTGAATTTTTGTGAGAAGGAATATATCCACAAATTGCATGAAAGTATCATAAAAACAGTACTCTAGACTTTTTTTTTTTTTTTTTTTTTTTTTGAGGTGGAGTCTCGCTCTATCGCCCAGGCTGGAGTGCAGTGGCGCGATCTCGGCTCACTGCCATCTCCGCCTCCTGGGTTCACACCATTCTGCCTCAGCCTCCTGAGCAGCTGGGACCACAGGCGCCCGCCACCACACCCGGCTAATTTTGCTTTGTATTTTTAGTACAGACGGGGTTTCACCATGTTAGCCAGGATGGTCTCGATCTCCTGACCTCGTGATCCACCCGCTTCGGCCTCCCAAAGTGCCGGGATTACAGGCATGAGCCACTGCGCCCGGCCTACTCTACACTTTTTTTAACCCTAAGAATTACCACTACAATAATGTAGTGGAGTGGGAAGAGTGCCTAGAATCAGAAGACCCTGTTGAGGCTGAACTTAGCTGTGTGACCTCATGCAAGCCATTTAAACTCTCTGTGCCTCAGCTTCCTCGTTTTTAAAAGGAGGTTTGATCTCTATGTTTACTTCCAGCTCTGATTCTGGGATTCTAATCCACAGGACTTGGGTGTTAGGGTGAAACCTAGAACTGTGCTGTCCAGTGCGGTAGCCACTAGCCACGTGTGGCTACTGAGCACTTGCAATGTGGCTAGTACAAAGTGAGGTGTGCTGTCAATGTAAGATACATAACAGATTTTGAAGACTAGTATTACCAAAAGAATGTAAAATATCACATTAATAATTTTATATTAATTACATGTTCAAATGATATTTTGGATATACTGAATTAAAACATTAAAATTAGTTCTACTTGTATCTTTTTACTTTTTTAATGTGGCTAGAAGAAAATAAAATTATACATGTGGCTCAGATTATATTTCTATTGGACAGCGCTGCTCTAGAACATTATACTAAGTGGTTATTATTGAAGTAGACCAAAGTTTATACCATAAGGATATTTTTCCTTAAATACCATGTTTGAAGAACAATTATTTATTGATCCTTGAATCTGTAAGATCAAATAACAAGTCTCTATCCGTGTTACCAAATTTAAACTTTTGAAAATAATAAACTTTAAAATATCAGATGTGTTATTACAGGATGATACTTGGAATCAAGTGAAATGAGTTATATGGTCATCATTAAATTTAGAAATCTATTGTGAAACAGACAAACAGGAGAGTACAGAATAGAGACTTTTAGTAAATAAATGGAATTTAAAGGAAAGTGTTTATTTACAGTGTCACAACATAAAAGGATGTCTTTGTCGTCATAGTCTTTGAGGGATCTCCGTAAAATCTGGGGCACAGGTACAAGAAATAGCCAATATTTAGTTCCCAGACCATGTTTAGTAGTGTCCAGTTTCAGATCATGCTGCCAAGAGGTATCTCCCCCTCAGGTAGGTCATCACTGAGCTCTGGAATTGGAGACTCATACTTGCCCAGCACAATGTTATGGGCAGACAGGCCGACATCTATAATTAGCCAGAAGCCATAAAGAAAAGCTGCTGAGTGGCCACTAGGTGCCACTTTTCCGTTTTTATAATGCTTTCATTAGCAGATCTTTTTTTTCCAAGCTGCATGGGGCCTATGAGAGGCATTTATGATTTTTGTGCCTACAATAAGTCAGCCTGTCTGGTGTGAGTTGTTTTATGAGAAATGCTTTCCAAGGGAGGTCTAGGAAGATCCTGACACATAAGAACTTTGGCTTAGGGAGCTTTCCAGGTGTGGTGCCAATAAAAACTGACCTGGAAAGAAAACCTGTCCAGCACGAAATATGCTTTCTGAACTCACTTGAGAGTGTATGGTGTATGTCACTTCTCATATATTCTTGAGTTTAGATTTGTCTTTTATACAATTTTTAGCTCTTCTCCAGTTCACTTGCGCTTGTCTGTATATTGGTATTTTTAAATTTTTGTGGTAAATAATGAAAAGAGTGAAATTATATTTTATAATTACTCATTTGTAGTTTTTTTTCTTTAATTTAATAAACTTCCTCCAAAAAGTACACCCTTAACTACTTTCTAATGTGGAAACATAGATTAAGGAAACCATCCAGTGCCCTGAAACCACTGGGCAGAGGGGTACATTGAACTCTGTTACTATATATGTTTCTGGGTGTGCTCCTAGGGTATACTAACTGCTGTAACAACTCCAAAATCTCGGTGGCTTAACCAGTAAAGGTTTCCTTGTGCTCACGTCAGACTCCAACGTCATCAGCCTTATCTGTCCCTCTGACTCTCTCCTCCTCCCTTTCTGCCTCTTCCTCATTCCATCCCTCAGCTTTGCTTTCCTATGAGCTGGTTTTATCTTCCGGTGGACCCTCTCCTCATAATGACACTCAGAAGTTCCAAGCATATATTGTTCTTATACCTGACAATTTCAATGGAAAGAGAGCCTCTCTATTTCCTAGTAATTCACACGCAAATATGCATTGACTGGGCCTCTGTATCAGCTTGGTCTACCTGGACTTTCTGTTGTGTGGTTGCAGTATCTACACTAATTCTAGGGAGTCAACCGTCATGAATTACAAGGTTCTGTTGTCCCTTCTGCAGATAACCCTGTCCTCCCTCTGGCCCCAGGCTGTCTGGCTGTTGGCATCTGACATCTTTTCCCCTTCAAGGATGCCTTTAAAGTTTATTTTAATTTATTTAATCAGAATTAAAATGTTAGGAAGGGAAGGCAAAATAAGCAGTAGGTTCTTTCCAGGTCAACAGGCTGGAATATACAGATTGGCCAGGCTGTGATACGTGCCCAACCTTGGGTTGAAGGTTGGCGAGGCAGCCCTGTTGGAATCTGGGGATCTCCCATGGGGATCTTCCAGCACATTGGACTCTCCTCTTCCCCAGGTCTCCCGCTGCCAGCACAAGAGGCTGTGAAGGTGAAGAGGATACAGATTTAAGAGATTAGTATTACAGAAGTAGGATGGCAAGAACTTGAGGACCAATTGCATATGGGAAATGTTGAAGCAAAAGCAGTGAACAATGACTCAAATTTCTGGCCCCAGGGGTGTGGATTGCAGTGCTGTTCAAGAGGTAAGAGTTACATGAGGAGAGACAACTTTGGGGTAGAAGATGCATCAGTTCTAGACAAATTGTGTTCATCCAGATGATGTCTAGTAGGTAGTTGGATATGTGAGTATGGAGGATGGGAGAGAGATCTGAGATGAGCGGCACACTGAAGCTTTTGAGCCTCAGTTTCTTCATTCGTAAAGTAGACTTCATTTGTAAATACCCTTGCAGAGCTTTAGTGAGGATTAAATTAGCTTACGTAAAGTGCTTACACATTGTCTGACAGTAATTTTAACAATGATCATTATATGTTAATTTATAAGCTCTACAGTATGACAGAGCTTATAATGTTAAAGCTCCAATAAATGTTGGAAATTAGTGTTATAGAGAAGCTTCATCATTAAGTTAGTTAAAAAATTCCTGAGACTATATAGCAAACAAATATATAAGTAGTATAACAGTAATTTAAGCCTTGCAAAAGTTTAACCCAAATAACAGTAGAAATTCATAACCAATGGGAAAGCGTTAAGTACCTAGAGAACCCAACTGAGGTAGGGTGTTTGGGAAGACATATCTACAGCACAAAGAGGTAAACAATTTTGTTTGCTAAAGGGGACATCTATAAGGCATTTTAAAAGAAAGTTCAAATGGTTCCTAATAAATGACATCATTTGTTTCAATGTAAGCACTTATTTATCCTGTGCTATGCTCTTAGAGACCATTGAAAATGCCACAGTCCCTGCTCTTAAGAGACCAGAGTTTGGTAGAAAGACAGTGGAAAGCAGTAACTATAGAATGTGATAGCTGCTACTTTAAAGGGATGTGCAAAGTGCTAATAGAGTATGGGAAGGTCAGGCTTTAACTTTGCTTGTGAAGAGTCATGAAAATATGTTATACTCTGGCAGTTTTTTCCTATTTATCCAGCCCAATGGTTTTCAAATTTAGTTGCATCAGAATTACATGGAGGACTTGTTAAAACACAGCTTATGGGTCTCCTCACGCCCATAATTTCTGATTCAGTTGGTCTGACTTGGAGCTTGAGAATTTGCATTTCCAATAAGTTGTCATGTGATGCTGAGGCATCTGGCCTGGGGACCACACTTTGAGAACCGCTGATCTTGCCATTCACAAACAACAAATGGACGTATCCACAGACCTCTTATTCTAGGGCTTTTCTGATGAAAGTAGAGTAGGGAACAGAGGGCCTCAGGGTGGACAGAACCTACTACTTATTTTGCCTTCCCTTTATAACATTTTAATTCTGATTAAATACATTAAAATGAACTTTAAAGGCACCCTTGAAGGGGAAAAGACATCAGAAATAGCCAACAGCCAGACTGCCTGGGGCCAGAGAGGGGAAGGGGTTATCTGCAGAAGGGACAAGAGAACCTCTTGCAATTCATGATGGTTGACTCCCTAGAATTGGTGTAGGTACTGCAACCACACAGTGGGCTCTTCTTGCCTGCTGCCCAGATAGAACCGATTTATCAAGATGGGGAAATTGCAATAAAGAGTTTCATAAACGCAGGGCCAAGTAAACGGGAGACTGGAGTTTTATTGTTACTCAAATCAGCCATCTCCAAAATTTGAAGGTGAGAGTCTGTTAAAGATATTTGGTCCGGCAGAAGGCTAGGGAATGGGGAATGCTGATTGGTCGGGTTGGGGATGAAATCATACGGGGTTGAAGCTGGTTTTTCTTGCTGTCTTCTGTTCCTGGGTGGGATTGCAGAACTAGTTGAACCGGATTACCCTTGTGGGTGACACCAGTTGGTTCATCAGAAACATCTCTGAACACCAATGTTAGGTTTAACAATAGTGATGTTATCCACAGAAGCAACTGGGGAGGTTAGGAATACTCCTGAGCCATAATTTCTAATCTTGTAAATAATTTGTTAGTTTTACAAAGGCAGTCTGGTCCCCAGGCAAGGAGTGGTTTTGTTTCAGGGACGGGCTGTTAGCATCTTTGTTTCAAAGTTAAACTATAAACTAAATCCCTCCCAAAGTTAATTCAACCTACACCCAGGAATGAACAAGGACACCTTGGAAGTTAGAATCAAGATGGAGCTGGTTAGGTCAGATTTCTATCACTGTCATAATTTTCCTATGTCAGATTTTTCTCACTGTCATAATTTTTGCAAAGGCACTTTCAGTATGTGAGCCTCAGTCTTTTTGTTTGGCTGTTTTGGTTGTTTTTTGTTGAGGAGGGGAGGCAAGGCAGAGAAAGCTGTGTCACACCTTTTTAATCTTAATCTTGGCCACCTTTTTTTTTTTTTTTTTTTAAATACTCAGCCACTAGTCACTGTGGAGGACTCTGTCCATTGCTTAAGGCATTGTGTGTTGAGGGAGTCAGTAAAGAGTTGTCTTAAATTCTTGTCCAGCTGTGTGCCTCTGGCCTTGGAATTACAGTTTCTTAGACACTCCTAGCTCCTGGCTGACTTTAAGGCAATTCTTCTCACATTTACTCTTGTCCAGGAGGAAATCTGTTACATTTTACCTTGGGGGTAAATATATCAAATAAATTTACTTTTTTTTTTTTTTGTTTACAAAACTACAGTAAAATGGGATGCCTAGATTACATAAACTTAAAACTTAATAGAGCCCTTGAAAATTTTATTTAATACTTTGTTGACTGAGCAATCACCCAAAAGGCTTCCCATCTACCAGAAGGGACATGTAGACCAATATCACGTAATTAGCTGATGATTAAATTATTTGGGAGCCCATGAATGTTCAGTTTGATTTAGCAAAGGTCAAACAAAACACAGTTATAGTGTCTGAAATATCTATTCTTGAGGGAGAAAATGGACACATAGATTATATGTAAAATAATTAAAACTTACGGAGTAAAAAGACACTATTTCTTTGTAGTAACGTATTAGTAGCAGATTGCTTTTTAAATTTTTTTTTCTGTTTGTAAAAGAACTTTACATTCATTTTTGGAAAATTCAGGATTATATAAAGGTGCTAAGAAGAAAATAAAAATCACCTAATAAAAAATTTTACCACCTAGTGAAAAACCATAATCAACACTTGGGTAGTCTTTCTCTTTTTTCAAGGCCTTTATATTCTAATGACTTTTTAAAAGTTAGAATCCTACTGTTTAATACAAAAAAGAATAATAAAACTGTACAAAGTAATGCATATATTGGTTAAAAGTCAGATAGCATTTAAAGTCATAAAATTACCAAAAAAAAAAAAATAGTCCCCACCTTAGCCCTAATTCTTATTCTCCAGAGCAACCACTTACACCATTTTTTAGCTGATTATCATATTTATAGTTATGTTTCTAAGTATGCTTTTATTGTCACTTCATGAATGGCCCAGAATGAGTATAGAATAGGAGGTCAACAATTCATTTGAATATTTCTTTATTATGAAGCATTTAGGATGTCGGAAAGTTTTACTATTATGGGTAATATGACAGCTAACATCCTTCTACACACACACATGCTGTACATCTCCCTCCTGTTGTTTAGAATGAATTTCTTGGAGGGCAATTGCCAAATCAAAATTGCCCAATTGCCATAAAAAACAGTTTGCATTCAGCATTCTTTCTAGAGTTAATTTTATGTGGTTAAATATATTGATTTTTCTTGCTTAATTTCTTTGTTTGTTTTTATGCTTAAGAGGGAAAACTTCTCCACCCCAAGATCAAATAAACACACACCTCAGTTTCCTTCTAGGTGTCCTGTGCTTTCGTAGTTTATACTAAAGTCTTTGATCTAGCTGAAGTTTATTTTGGCCTATAATGAGATATAGGAGTCTGTTTTTCTTTCCAAAATATTATGCCCTTTCTCCACAACTCTTCAGTGACTAGTCCTTTCTTTTCCCACTGATTTGAAATGTTGCCATTACCATTGATTAAGTTCTTGTGTATTCTGGTACTCGTTTTGAAATGAAGTAATGGTGGTGATGGGCGGAGAGTTGAATTAATGTGATTGTTCTTTCACCAGTACCAAATTGTTTAAGTTAATAAACACAGTAGAGTTTGATACTGATCTTTCCATTACGTGATAGTATATCACTTTTTCTTCTCTTATTTTCTGAAAAGTGTTCAAAATATAAAATATAGTTCTATATATTTTGTTTATAAAATATAAGAAAACAGAGGGAATAGTGGCTTTTTCTGACTTTAACATTTCCTTTTAAAGTTTTTAATTTATCAGACTACCCATCAATCACTTCCATCAATGAGGCAGGAGAATTGCTTGAACCCAGGAGGTTCCACTGTGTTAGAACCAAACTTTCAGGAACCGTTTGGCTGTGTTAGCATTCCTTTAAACTTTAGTTATATATAGAAATCTAATTCCAACATGTTTATTCTTGGAACCATCTGTCCAATGCTACAATCTGAATTCTCTTGCGTTGTTGAAATTTTGAGGGAATAAGAATAAAATCGAACCTTTATTAAATACTTACCATGGCTGGCACAGTTCCTAAGCCTATTACATGTATTAATGTAAGCCTCCTAACAATCCTGAAGATAAATGCTGGTATTATCCCCCATTTTACACACAAGCAAACTGGGGCTTAAGAGTTAAGTAACTTAACACGGTTACCCCACCGCTCATAAGCAGTGGAGTTAGAATCCAGACCCGAGCAGCTCGATGCATACTCTCAACTGTGATTTTGATAAACCTTTGATTTATTGTGTGCTCTCGGGGACCCTAACCCACTGAACTCAATGCACAGCAATTTCTTTTACAAAAGATATTTAATTGTGAAAAAACACATGACATTTACTATCTTTTTTTTTTTTTTTTAAGACAGCTCTGTTGCCCCAGACTGGAGTGCAGTGGTGCAATCTCAGTTTACTGCAACCTCCGCCTCCTGGGTTCAAGCCATTCTCCTGCCTCAGCCTCCCTAGTAGCCGGGATTACAGGTGTGCACCATCATGCCTGGCTAACTTTTTAAATTTTTAGTAGAGATGGGTTTTCGCCATGTTGGCCAGGCTGGTCTTGAACTCCTGATCTCAAGTGATCCGACCTCCCAAAGTGCTGGGATTACAGGCATGAGCTACTTTACCTGGCCTAAATTTACTACCTTAACACTACTGAACCACACACTTAGTGGTTAACTGTAGTCATGCTGTTTTGCAACAGATCTCTAGAACGTTTTCATCTTGCAAAACTGAAACTCCGTATCATTTCCTCTTCTCCTCAGCCACTGGCAACCACTGTTCTGCTTTGTTTCTAAAGATTGAATACTTTAAATACAAATACATGAAGTATTTGTCTTTTTGTGACTGGATTTCTCTTAGCATCATAGCCTCAATGTTCATCCATGTTGTACCATGTGACAGAATTTCCTTCTTTTTTGAGGATGCATAATATTCCATTGTAGATCACATTTTTAAAAAATCCATCCGTCCATTGAAGTACATTTAGGTTACTTCTACCTCTTAGCTATTATGAATAATGCTGCCAGGAGCATGGGTGTGCAAATATCTCTTCAAGATCCTACTTTCAATTCTTTGGACATATACCCAGAAGTGGGATTGCTGGATCATATGATAATTCCATTTTCTTTTTCTTTTTTTTAAGGTAAGAAATCTCCAAACTGTTTTCCATAGTGGTTACACCATTTTACATTGCAATCACCAGTGCATAAGGGTTCCAGTTTCTCCACATCCTTGCCAACTCTTGTTATAACTCTTGTTATACTCCTATTATTCTGTTTATTGGATAGTAGCCATCCTAATGGTGTGCAGTGATATCTCATTGTGGTTTTGATTTGCATTTCTCTAATGATTAGTGATGTTGGATGTCTTTTCGATGTTTGTTGGCCATTTGTATATCTTCTGTCCTCTGCTCATTTTTGAATCAAGTTATTTGTTTTTTTTGTTGAGTTGTAGGAGTTTTTAAAAATATATTCTGGATGTTAACGCCCTATCAGATACAAGATTTGCAAATGTTTTCTCACATTCCATCGGTTGTTTTTTCACTCCACTTATTGTTTCCTTTGATGTGCAGAAGCTTTTAAGTTTGATGCAGTCCTACTTGTCTATTTTTGCTTTTGTTGCTTGTGCTTTTGGTGTCTATTTCCGTCTCAGTTGCTGAAGCACATGTCTTACTCATTTTGGAAAAAAAATACATTAGAAACTTTTAACAAATGCCATGAAATACATTTTGAAAACCTTAGGACATTTCTTGAAATATGTAGTATGAAAATTGTATTTGTAAATCATTACTCAGTTCAGCATTGTAAATATGAGAGGCTAATTTATACAACTATGTAAGAAGAAATGGGAGACAGAAAAAAAGAACCATCCCTGTTCATATCTAAAAGAGGGATAGCATTTGTACCACATCCTCTCCACATCTCCAGCAGGTGCAGCTAAAGAAATATCACATTTTTCTTGCTGAACCCAAATGGGCTTCAGAACCCTTCTCGACACAGAGCTCCAGGCAACCATTCATGATCAACTGAGGTGACACATGACATGAAATCTATTTGTCATTATGTCTTCAAAAACACTTCCAAAAGCATATTCATTAAAGCAGAATTCTCCAAACATGCCACGTTGAAAAACAGTCATAGCTGCAGATTAACAATGATTACAAGCATATTAAACTCACTGAGAAATCCCCCCAGACAAATTATTTCACTGATTAATCCTCATTTTTATATTGATTTGTCCACAGAACCATTTTTGTTATATTGTTTCTATTAAAATACTATGAAATTAGATTTGTATGAAATAGTATTATTGAAACAGTTCTCCAGTATTTGCCATAGAATGGCCATTTATAACATTGGTGTCAGTTCTCTGGAAAATGTTAGTCAACTTTATTCTACATCATAACTATCTTATGGAATTTGGTCTCCACAAAAATGTATAATTTTTAAAGGTTAAACAAGACAAAAAACATACATGTACACACATTATATGTGTGTGTGTGTGTGTATGTGTATGCTAGCATTTTCAGGAATACAAAGCAGCTAAAAAAGGTCCATTCGCTTTTATCACTAGATTTAGAGGATTGGTCACTAACAAAACAAGAAGAAAAATTAACAGCATAAGAGTACAGCTACAAAGTTGACTAATATTATCTGTGGCAGCTTAAGGAGAAAATAATGTAGCCATTCCTCAGCTATGGAAACAATCCAAACTTATATAAATAGAAAGAGGACATTTTAATGGAGGGGGCTACCTCTAGGTCAAATAAGAGGGCATCTGCTCTAGAGATGGGATGTCCCACACCATGGGCAGATGCAGATGTATATATATATATATATATATATATATATATATATACACACACACACACACACACACACACACATACATATCATATTCTCAACCAGGAATGAACATTTCAAAAGTGTCAGGAGAAAGGAAATTCTAAAACTCTACCCAACTTTAAGTGATTATTTTAAACTATAATGATTAAAAATATTGAAAAACTAAGCCACAAAAGGAATGAAGTCATTATTAATTGGATATCTAGCTGGTGTTTTACACAAATGAGGAATCATGGCTGCTTAGGCCTACTGCCTAGAGGCCGTTCTTCCTTTAACTCTAGATTATGTGTTTACATAGATACAGTTTTGGTGAGCATTTATTATTGAAATATTTCTTCTAAAGAGGTCATAGAAAAATAAGCAAAGTTATTAAAAATCATACCAACAGTTGCCCTGAACATGCAAGATTGCAAAACATCTTTTGGAGACATGGTCTGGCTCTGTCACCCAGGCTGGAGTGCGGTGGTGCCGTCTCAGCTCACTGCAACTCCCACCTCCCTGTGCAAAACATCTTAAAGCTAAATGTTTTCCAATCTCAGATGTGTGGTCACAAGAACAACCATTAGAGAGTAACATACTATGTGGTTCTGAAAAATAAAGGGCTGATTTCTGAAACATAACCTAGCGCCAAAACAGAATCCATCAAAAATAAATGTCGGAATCTACAGTGGTTCCTAATACGTGGTCCTGAGACTGATAACATTAGTGTCACCTGGGAGCTTGTCAGGAATGCAAATTCTTGGGCCCCACCTGAGCCCACTGAATCAGAAACTCTGAATATGGGGCCCAGAAACGTTTAATAGGCCCTCTACGTGATTCTGAGACACGCTACTGTTACAGAACTATTGCTTGCTTTGTGTCTGGTATTAGCTTGGTCCATTTTATCTAGACTTGTTGAGGCTTTTTATTCTTCGTGATTTTGGTAATAATAGAATTTCCCCACATTTGAAGAGCAAAATACAGAGACGGCTTTCCAAATATAACATCTAATGAGCAGTCAAACAATGACCCTCCTTCTGTAGCAAAATTGAGTACAGAAGTTGTCTATGTATTTTTAGAACACAAAAAGAAGATATGTTTCAGGAAAACAAACCAACTGAAAAAGATCCATTCTTTTTTATCACTGGATTTAGACAATTAGTTTATTTAAAAAAACAAGAAGAAAAAAATACTGCAAAGTTGACTAGTAGTATCTGTGGCAGCTTAAGGAGAAAATAAGGTAGCCATTCCCCAGCTATGGAAATAGTCCAAACTTATACAAATAGAAAGAGGACATTTTAAGGGAATGGGGTACTCTAAGTCAAATAAGAGAGCATGTTTGCTCTAGAGATGGAAGGGATGTCCCACACCATGGGCAGCTGCAGTGACTGAGGGAGTGTCTGTAGGAAGCTGTCTGCTACACGAGGTGGCACCTGCTACCAGGCCATGGAAGGTCCCACTCACAACCACCACCTTCCAAGGGGCTCCTGAAATCTCCCTGTCCTCTTGGAGACCTTCACCTTCTCTTCCATAGCAGGGTAAACTGTGCTGAGAAGCTGGGGTTCCCTAGCCAGGCACGTTTTATACTCCTGGGTAATGTTCCCATTTTGGAGGGTGCTTCACAGTTTTCAGATGACAGTGACACATTTTCTAGAGCAGGGTTTCTCTACCTTGGCACTGCTGCAATTTGTATAATTCTTTAATTATACATCCTGTATAATTCTTTGCCGTGGGAGCCTGTCTGGTGCACTGTTGGCTGTTTAGCTGCATCCCTGGCCTCTATCCACTAGATGGCAGCAGCAACCCCCAATTGTGACAACCAAAAATGTCTGCAGACAGGGCCGAATGTCCTCTGGGAGGGTGGGGTGCAAAATCCCCGCCCCCATAAAGGAGAACCGCTACTCTAAACTCTAAAGAGGTAGAGTTTTCCTTTCTTTCTGTCAAAAGGGGCAGGAAAAAAACATTCTCCTGTTTGTTCTTTATCTTCATTTTTGCCACCACTCATCTGATTCCTATTTTGCTTTGTTACCTCTCTCTCCCTCCCCCCATCCCCCGTCTCTCTCCTCTGTCTCTGTCTCTCTCTCTCTCTTTCTCTCTCTCACTCTTCTTCTTTCCCTACCCAGACTGGTCCAAGGCTACCACTTCACTTACTCTTTGACAATGTTCTCAACCTCCTGGCCCCATTATCTTTGGCTCTACTGACTCCAAAAATTCCCAGCTCTGGGTCAGTTCAGCTCTCTGGTGACCCCATTTCTACTCTAGAGATACCAGGCATCTCTGGAGACAGTCACAGTTCTGTATAAATTCGTGGTCTCCCACCAATGAGCCTCAGTGAGGCAGCATGGGGTTCTTGTTTCTCTTCACCCACTTTGATCTTTTCCATTCCTACTGTCTTAGTCCATTTGGGCTGCTATAACAAAAATACCATAGACTGGATTGCTTAAACAACAAACATTTATTTCACACAGTCTGGAGGCTGAGACATCTAAAATCAAGATACTCTCATATTCAGTATCTGATGAGGGTTCCACTTCCTGGTTCATAGACAGGTGTCTTCTTGCTGTGTCCTCACATGATGGAAAAGGAGAAAGGTTGCTCTCTGAGACTGCTTTTATGAGGGCACTAATCCCATTCACAAGGGCTTCACCCTCATGACCTAATCACCTCCCAAATGTCCCACCTCCTAATACCATCTCAATGGGGGTTAGGATTTCAACATATGAATCAGGAAACACAAACATTCAGTCTGCAGCACTCACCTTGGGTGGGGAGATCATCAGTATTAACAACACAAAGGTTGCTTTGTCTGTTTTGTTTTGGTTTGGTTTTATCTTATTAATACTGCACTTTGGAGAATGAAAAGTGTAGGGGATGGGTGGGAACCATATGGAAAACTAAGGAGTGACCAACCAGATAGATCCACATTTGTCCTGCCGGAATGCAGCCAGGAACAATCCTTCCTCCAGCCCTGACCACAGTGGGGGCAGTCACAGGATGGGTCTAGCAGAAGAGGAGAGGGGTAGAAAAGAAAAGAGGAAGAAATGAAAAGAAGAAAACAAAAGAAAGGAGAGACTGAGGGAGGTCAGGGAAAGAATGAGTTTCCCGGTGCCTAGCTAAGGTTGACTCTGTATGAATTTAAAAGTAATGAGATGGATCAAGTAAAGGAACACTCCATCCACTCCATCCACTTGACCCAGATGGATCAAGCAAAGGAAAGCTCCATCCACTGAGCCCCAGGTATGTTCCTGGTGAGCTAGCTAAGAGTAAGGTGGTAAGATCGTGCCCCTCCTGGTAATGGGCTAGATATAGGCACATAGGGCATGACGGTAAGGCTACATATATTTATGAAGCCAGTTGTCTTGCCCATTCCCTATTAACAGCAATTTCAGACTTTCTCACTTTCTTCAAACTTTCCATGTCACCACATCGCCCTTACAAAAGATGACTATGCATATCACTTCGCCATGTTCACCATGAAAGTACAGCAGAAACCCCCTTATGGGATGTGGTTGGGACTACACATTGTTACATTAACTGAAAAGGCTTATTAAAGCAGGAAATCACCAAAAAAGAAACATATATATGATGTAGACATTTTATTTTAACTTAAAACATAAGTGGGGCTGGGTGCAGTGGCTCACACCTGTAATCCCAGCACTTTGGGAGGCTGAGGCGGGAGGATCACTTGAGCCCAGGAGTTCGATGCTACAGTGAGCTATGATGGTGCTACCATACTCCAGCCTGGGTGACAGAGAAAACCTTGTCTCAAAAAACAAAAACAAAACATAGTGGGCATCCATTTGTTAATCATCTGAGTTAGAGCCAACACCTTTTGGAGAAGGTCCATAAATTGGAGTTCTGCAAAAATAATGGCAATGATTTATCATTGATGATGTCCAATTTGGACTTTTTAGGTAAAGCAATACAGGTGAAAGTTCTATTCAATTTTGGGTGTTTTTTTTTTTTAATCCAAACTTTTATGGTTGATTTTGCCCACACCTACTTTGACCCAAAAAAGTAGCAACTCACCTTTTAAAGGATTTTCCCAAAGCATAGCTTTCATTTAGTTTGATTTTATTTCACTCGATTTTATTTTAAATTGATTCCTTCAGCTCACATTGTTAAATATTATAAGTACAACTGGCATGAACAGGTCACAAAGGGAAGGCGGTTCTTTAGGGGAAAGAATCTATGCACAGAGCTCTCCTGCCATAAATCAGTTTCCTTTTCCTAAACTACCAGTTCACCTGCATGCACAGCTCCAGCCTCCTTCCTGTCAATATGGAAGAGAGCTCCTTTTGTCGAAAGACCCCTTCACCTGGGCTCTGCATCTGATCTCCCCTCAACACCTCAGTCTGTCTCCCTCTCTTGTATCTTCAACATCTCCCTCTTTTCTAAATCCTTCCCTTGTGCATTTAAACCTGCTCTGTTTACTCTGATCACAAACACAATCATCCTTAGGCTCCATGTGTTTCTCCAGTGACCACCCTCCTCTTCGCGCTTGGGTTTTTATAAGACTTGCCTACACTCCCAGGCTTCCTGCTCTCACTTCTCCTCCAATTCACTTCTTGTCTCACCTCCTCCACTGAAATGCTTCTCTTCAAGGTCACCAGTGACCTCTTGGTGTTCTTTAACATTTATTTCTCTGGAATGTTAGTCACTGCAGACCACTTCTTCCCTTTCTTGAATCTTCCTCCCTCAGCTTCTGTGATATCTCACTCCTGGTTTTCCTTTAACCCGCTGGCCATTCAAATGTCAGAGTTCCTTTAGGCTTCATCCTAGGCCTGCTTTCTACTTGCTTTATTTTCTGTGGTTTCATCCACTCCTATGGCTTTACTACCATTAATTGATGATAACTCTCAAACCTGTGATTCCATCCTGATCTTCTCCTTAGCTCCAGAACAATGCAGCCAACAGCCTACTGGTCGTATCTATTAATATGTTCCAGGGAGAACTTAACCTCAACCTGTCCAAAATGCAATTCATCACTTTGCCTTTCTTCCTCAACCTGCTTTTCCTCTATTGTCCTTATTTTTCTGAAGGGTGCCGGTATTTGCCCATTTTCCAAACCAGGAACCTGGAAGACATCATTCACTCATCTCTCCTTCTTACTCTATACATCTGATCAACTACATTAGTCATTCATTTAACAAACATTCATCTATCTATATCAATCCTTTACAGGTTAGAGTTGCCAGTTAAGCAAATACAGGAGACTGGAGTTTCCAGTTCCAAAATGGCCACACAGAAGCAAGCTGGCTTCTCCCCCCACCCACCCACCCACCATTTCCCCCACAAAAAAACAAACAAACAAATATATAGGACTGAGATCTTCACCAGCAACAAACCAGAGCTCAAGTATGAGGACGAGACAGTTCCTGGGGCCACAGAGAAATGGAAGAACTCTTAGACAGTGGTAGGAGAACCAGACTTCTGCATCTGCAATGCCCCTTCCACCCCATTCTGCAAGACATGAACCACATGGAAAATCCCCCTCCAACTTATGGTTTCTGCACTGGAAAAGTGAAATTGAGGTGGTTAATAAGCTTCCTCACCTTTTTGGTTTTTCTGGCAGGAGAACTGTCCTTGCCTTAACCCACAAGTAGCAATAGGACTGTTTCATGGGAGAGATATCCCTAAGGATAAGCAGAGACAATTAGGGAGGCAGGGCTACCATCTTCAGCCCAGAACCTCTGCTCTGTAACTTGGCCAAAGGAGACACCAGATAACAGTGGCTGTTAGGAGGTATGTTCCCCAGGCCCCCTGGGCACGAACCCTAGCCAGCCTTCCCACACTGCTGGGATAATCCCTTTGGGACCTTCCCCATTTGGGAGAGGCAGTGCTTCAACCATTTATTATAGCCAAGCTGAACCTTAGCTTAAGGTCACCTAGAATTGAAAAGGAGGCAGTGACTTGAATAACTAATCCTTCAATACAAAGACATAGACATATACTCACAAGAAACAAAAGCAAACGGGAAACCATCACCTCGCCAAAAAGACAAAGCAAAAATCCAGTGACTGACCCTAACAAGATGGCAGTTTGTGAGCTCCCCAACCAAGAATTCAAAACAGCAGTTTTAAGGAAACTCAGCGATCTCCAAGATAACACAGAAAAACAATTCAGAAATTTATCAGGGAAATCTGACAAAGACATTGAAATCATTTTTTAAAACTCAAACAGAAATCTTGGAACTGAGAAATACATTTGCTGAGTTGAAAAACTCTAGAGGCTCTCAACAGCAAAACGAACCAAGCAGAGGAAAGAATCAGTGAGCTTGAAGACTGGCATTTGAAAATACATAGAGAAGAAAAAAGAAAAAGAAGAAAAAGGAACAAAGATCACCTACAAGATATAGAAAAAAACTTCAAAAGCCCAAATCTAAGAATTATTAGTGTTTAAGAGGAAACTGAGGAACAGAAAAAGGTAGAAAGCTTGTTCAAAGAAATAATGATAGAAAGCTTCCCTAAACTTGATAAAGATATAAATATGCAGGTAGAGGAAAGTCTTAGAACACTGAACAGATTCAACCCAAATAAAACTACCCCAAGGCATTTAATGGTCAAATTCCCAAAGGCTAAAGACAAAGTGAAGATCCTAAAAGCAGTGAGAGATAAGAAGCAAATAATATATTAAAAGGCTCCAGTTCATCTGGCCACAGACCTCGCAACAGAAACCACAGAGGCCAGGAGGGAATAGAAAAACATTTTCAAAGTGCTAAAAGAAAAATAAAAACCTGTCACTCAATAATATTGTATCCTCAAAATTGTCATTCACATTTGAAGGAGAGATACAATCTTTTAGAGAAAAACAAAAGCTGAGAGAATTCACCAACACCAGTTCTGTTGTGCAAGAAAGGCTAACGGTAGTTCTTCAATCTGAAAGAAAAAAAACACTAATGTGCAAATGAAAACTATTCAAGGTATAACATCCACTGGCAAATTAAATACGCAGACAAACCCAGAATAGTCTATTATTGTACTTGTGGTGTGCAGTCCACTCATAACTCTAGAATGAAGCCTAAAAGATAAATCTAACAAAAACAACAATAGGTACAGCAACCTGTTAAGAGATAGGCAATATTAAAATAAATTGAGACAACTAAAAGTCAAAATGTGTGTTGGGGGTGGTGGAGTTAAAAGTGTGGAATTTTCTGTGGGTGTTTCTTTTTTTTTTTGCCTTTGTTTCTAGTCTTTTATTTGTGATTTAGGATAAGTTGTCATCTCTTTAAAATAACTTTTATAACTATAAAATGTTTGTGTAAGCCTCAAGGTAACCACAGCATAAAAACCTATAGTAGCTTCACTAAAAATAAAAAGCAACAATTTAAAAAATACTACTAGAGATAATCACTTAACCACAAAGCAAGAGAGGAGTCTCAAAACACAGAAAACAAGCAACAAAATGACAGTAGTAAGTCCTTACTTATCAATACTAACACTGAATGTAAATTGTCTCAATTCTCTAATTAAAAGGCATAGAGTGGCTGGGGATGGTGGCTCATGCCTATAATCCCAGTACTTTGAGAGGCTGAGGTGGGCAGATCACTTGAGCTCAGGAGTTCAAGACCAGCCTGGGCAACATGGCAAAACATGTCTCCACAAAAAAATATAAAAATTAGCTGGGCACGGTGGCACATGCCCATAGTCCCAGCTACTTGGGAGGCTGAGATTGGAGAATCGCCTGAGCCTAGGAGGTCAAGGCTGCAGTGAGCCATGGTTGTGCCACTGCACTCCAGCCTGGGCAACAGAGTAAGACTCTATTTCAAAAAAATAATAATAAAGAAGGCATAGAGGAGCTGAATTGATAAATAAATAATATCTAACTACATGCTGCCTTCAAGATGCCCACTTCGCCTATAAAAATACACATAGACCGAAAGTGATAGGGTTGAGAAAGCTATTCCATGCAACTGGAAACCAAAAACAAGCATGACTAACTATACTTTTATCAGATAAAATAGACTACAAATCAAAGACTATAAAAAAGGATGGTCACTATATAATGATAAAGGGGTCAATTCAGGAAGAGGATATAAAAATTATAAACATCTATGCACCTAACACCAGAGCTCCCAAAAATATAAAGTAAACATTAATAGGGAGAGAGAGACTGCAGTACCATTATAGTACGGGCTTTAACACCTCATTCACAGTAATAGATGGATCATCCAGACAGAAAAATCAACAAGGAAACAGTGGGGTTAAATTGCACACTGTATCTAATAGGCCTAACTGGCATTTACAGAAGATTTTACCCCACTGCTGCAGTATACATAGTCTTTTCATCAGCACATGGAATATTTTTCAGAATAGACCATATCTTAGGTCTGCATAAATTCAAAAAAATAGAAATCATGTCAAATATCTTCTCTGACCACAATGGAATAAAACTAGAAATCAATAACAAAAGCAGCCTTGGAAAATATACAAACATGAAAATTAAACAACATGCTCCTGAACAACCAATGGGTCAATGAAGAAATTAAGAAGGAAACTTAAAAATGACTTGAAACAGAGGAAAATGGAAATACAATATACCAGAATCTATGTGATACAACAAAAGCAGTACTAACAAGGAAGTTAATAGCAATAAATCCCTAGATCAGAAAAGTAGACTTTAAATAAAGAAGCTAATGATGTACCTCAAGGAATTAGACAAGCATGAACAAGCCAAATCCAAAATTAGTAAAAGGAAAGATGTAATAAAAATCAGAGCAGAAATAAATGAAATTGAGACAAAAAAATTAATGAAATGAAAAGTTGGCTTTTTGAAAAGATAGAATCAACAAAACTTTAGCTAGACTAATTTAAAAAAGAGCAAGAGGAAGAAAGAGATTCAAATAAATAAAATCAGAAATGAAAAATGGGACATAGAAACTGAGATCTCAGAAATACAAAGAATCATTAGAGACTATTATGAACAACTGTATGCCAACAAATTGGAAAACCTAGAAGAAACAGACAAACTCCAGAACACATACAGCCTACCAAGATTGAACCACGAAGAAATAGAAAACCTCAACAAACCAATAATCAAAGCCATAATAAAATGTCTCTTATCAAAGAAAAGCCTAGGAGTTGATGACTTCACTGCTGAATTCTACCAACCATTGATTCATTTATTTTTTGAGATAGGGTCTCACTCTGTCAGCCAGTGACTTTGTCAGGTCTCACTTTGTCAGTACAGTGGATGGTTCACTGCAGCCTCAGCCTCCTGGGCTCAAGTGATCTTTCTGCCTTGGCTACCTGAGTAGCTGCAACTACAGGCATGCGCCACAACACCCAGCCAATTTTTGGATTTTTTTGTAGAGACAAGGTCTCACTATGTTGCCCAGGATGATCTTGAACTCTTGAGCTTAAGTGATCCTCCCACCCTGGCCTCCCAAAGTGCTGGGATTACAGGCATGAGCCACAGTGCCTGGCCTCTACCAAACATTTAAAGAACTAATGCCAACCCTACTCAAATTATTCTAGAAAATTGAAGAGGACATTCTTCCAAATTCATTCCATGAGGCCAGCATTACTCTGATACCAACACCAGACAAGAAAATACCACAAAAGAAGAAAACTACAGGTCATATCTCTGATGGACATAGATGCAAAAATCCTCAACAAAATACAAGCAAACTGAATTCAACAATACATTAAAAAGATCATTCACCATGATCAAGTGGGATTCATCCCAGGGATGCAAGGATGTTTCAACATATGCAAATCAATACATGTGATATATCACATTAATGGAATTAAGAACAAAAACCATATGATTATTTCAATAGATGCCAAAAAACATTTTTATAAAATTCAGCATCCCTTTATGACAAAAAGGCTCCTCAAAAATGGGTATAGAAGGAACATACCTCAAAATAATAAAGCCCATCTATGACAAACCCATGGCTAACATCATAGTGAATAGGGAAAAATGGAAGGCCTTTCCTCTAAAGACTGGAACCACACAAGGATGTCCACTTTCAACACTGTTATTCAACTTAATACTGGAAAGTCCTGGCCAGAGTAATTTGGCAAAAGAAAAAAACAAAGGGCATCTAAATTGGAAAGGAAGAAGTCAAATGAGCCTTGTTTGCACGTGACAAATCTTATACCTAGAGAAACCTAAAGACTCCACCACAAAACTATTAGAACTGATAAATTCAATAAAGGTGCAGGACACAAAATCAACATACAAAAATCAATAGTATTTATATATGCCACCAGTGAACAATTTGTAAAAAATCAAAACACCTAGGAATCAATCTAACCAAAGAACTGAAAGATCTATACAAGGAAAACGATAAAATTCTGATGAAAGACATTGAACAGGACACAATAAAATGGCAAGATACTCCATGCTCATGGATTGAAATAATTAATATCGTTAAAATTACAATACTACCCAAATTAATTTACAGATTCAATGCAATCCCTATCAAAATACCAATGACATTCTTCACAGAAAGAGAGAAAACAATCCTAAAATTTATATGGAACCACGAAATACTTCAAATAGCCAAAGCAATCCTGAACAAAAAGAATAAAGCTGGAGGCATCACACTACCTAACTTCTAAATTTACCACAAAGCTATAGTAACCAAAGCAGCATGATTTTATGCCAGTATGCCAGCATATTGGCATAAAAACAGACACACATAGACCAATGGAACAGAATAGAGAACCCAGATATAAATCCACGCATTTACAACCAACTCATCTTTGACGAAGGCATCAAGAACATACAATAGGGAAAGGACAGTCTTGTCAGTAAATGGTGCTGGGGAAACTGGATAACTATATGCAGAAGAGTGAAACTAGACCCTTATCTCTCAACATATACAAAAATCAAATCAAAATGGATTATCGACTTGAATCTAAGACCTGAAACTGTGAAACTACTAGAAGAAAACATTGGGCAAATACTCAAGGGCATTGGTCTGGGCAAAGATTTCTTGCGTAAGACCTCAAAAGTATAGGCCATCAAAGCAAAAATGGACAATTGGGATTACATCCAGCTAAAGAGGATGTAATCCTCTTTCCACAGCAAAGGAAACAACTAACAAAGTGAATAGACAACCCACAAAATGAGAGAAAATATTTGTAAACATCACTAAATCATCAGAGAAATGCAAATAAAAAACACAATGTGATTGTATCTGTCACCTCAGTTAAAATAGCTTGTATCAAAAAGACAGGCAGTAACAGATGCCTACAAGGACATGGAGAAAGGGGAACCCTCATCCACTATTGCTGGGAGTATAAATTAGTACCACCACTATGAAGAATAGTATGGAGGCTCAACACACTAAAGATAGAACTACCATATGATCCTGCAGTCCCGCTCCTGGGTATATATGTGAAAGAAAGGAAATCAATATATCAAAGAGATAGCTGCACGCCCATGTTTATTGCAGCACTATTCACAATAGCCAAAATATGAAATGAATCTAAGTGCCCATCAATGCATGAATGGATAAAGAAAATGTGATATATATACACAGTGGAGTATTATTAAGCTATAAAAAAAGAATGAAATCGTGCCCTTTGCAGCAACATGGATAGAAATGGAGGCCATTATGCTGTGTGAAATAAGCCAAGCACAGAGAGACAAATATCGTATGTTCTCACTCATATGTGGGAGCTAAAAAAAGTGAATCTCATGAAGATAGACAGTAGATTGGTGGTTACCAGAGGCAGCGAAGGGGAGGGGAATAAAGGCAAAACAAAGAATATCAATGTATTTATTGCTACTGAACTGCATTTAAAAATGGTAAATATGGTAAATTATATATGTATATTGTACCTCAATAAAATTTTTAAAAATACAGGAACCCAGTTTAATTTGAATTTCAGATAAACCATGAGTTTTTTTTAGAATAAATATATTCCATGCACTATTTGGCATATAATTATATTAAACATGTTTTTACTGTTTACTTGAAATTCAAATTTAACTGGGTGTTCTATATTTTATCTGGCAACCCTATTAAGAGTTTTGAATTTCAATGGTTCATATCACAGCCTTAGTTTAGAATTCTAAAATATGAAACAAAAGCCACAATTTCAAAACTGAAAACTTGCAACGTAAACTATATAAGCTCAATTTGTTACAGCTGCAATTCACTTAGACCCGTGTGTCCCAAGATAAGGCCACAGACAAACCATTTTAACAGTTAACTCCACAGGGACCCATGTGTCCCAACAAGACCACTTACCTTTCCACAAGTGTCTTAGCTCAGGCTGCCATCACAAAATACCACAGACTGGGTGGCTTAAACAACAGAAATTTATTTTCTCACAGTTCTGGAGAATAGAAGTCCAAGATCAAGTGCTAGCATGGTCTGTTTCTGGTGAGGGCTCTCTTCCTGGCTTGTAGATGGTGGTCTTCTTTTTTCTTTTTCTTTTTTTAAGACAGAGTCTTGCTCTGTCGCCCAGGCTGGAGTGCAATGGTGCGATCTCAGCTCACTGTAACCTCTGCCTCCCAGGTTCAAACGATTCTCCTGCCTCAGCCTCCCAAGTAGCTGGGATTATAGGCACCCACCACCACGCCCAGCTACTCTTTGTATTTTTAGGAGAGATGGGGTTTCACCATGTTGGCCAGGCTGGTCTTGAACTCCTGACCTTGTGATCCACCCACCTCGGCCTCCCAAAGTGCTAGGATTACAGGCATGAGCCACTGCACCTGGCCAATGGTGGCCTTCTTAATGTGTCCTCACATGGTGGGAGTTGGGAAGCAGGGATTGGGAACAGAGGGAGCAGGAGGGGAAGGGGAGAGGGGGATGGAGGAGGGAAAGAGAAAGCTCTCTGGTGCCTCTTCTTATAAGGGCACTAATCTCATTTATGAGGGCCCCACCCTCATCACCTCATCTAACCCTAATTATCTCCCAAAGGCCTGATCTCCAAATACCATCACATTGGGGGGTAGGTCTTCAACATATGAATTTGGAGGGAAAAACAATTCAGTCAATAACACAGAAACTTACCTAGTTTATAAATTGGATCAATCCCTGACAAAATGTCACTGATCAGCTTCCACTCTGAAAATACTCCATGACTAACCAGCATCCTAACCTCCCCACTTTGAGACACTATGGGACTCCATCAAGATGATGTGGATCCTCGAGTTTAGTAAGAGCCGATGTGGGTTCTGTGTCATCATCATCTCACTGCTTCTGATTGGTCAACTATCCTCTCTCTCTCCCCACTTTTCTCCCTCTAGTCCAGTGGTTCTCAAACATTAGCTGTACCTGAGTCCCCTGGGGAGCTTCTTAAACCTCAGGCTGCTGGGCCCACTCCTGCAGTTCCTGATTCAGTAAGTCTGGGATGGGGCCTGGGAATCTGCATTTCTAACAAGTTCCTTGATGCTGTTGCTGATGCTGGTCCAGGGACCATGCTTTGAGAACCTCTGCTTTAGAGATCCTCTTGAATTGTCTGGGGTTGGGGTTAGGGGCGGTGGCTGAGCATTGGCATTTTATAAAGTTCCCCATGTGATTCTGACATGGAGACAGCATTGAAAACACTGTTCTAATGCATTTCCAACACTGTAGTCAGTGTGCTTTTTGGAAAGCACAGATCCGATAAAGGAACTCATCAGCTTAAAACAGTGAATGGCATCTCACTGCCCTCAGTAATAGACACAGCCCCTTAACAAGGCTTATGGGGCCCTGTATAATGGGTTTCCATTTACTTCACTTTCACCTCCAGCCCCTTCTCGAGCTATCTCACCACCTCATGCCCCACAGTCCAGGATTACTGGGGAAACCACAGTTCCCTGAAGATGATCTTGATCCTTTTCTCCCCAAGTCTTTGCCCATTCTGCATTTTTACTGGGGAAGCTCTCACCACCAACACACCTCTCTACGTGGCTAACCCTTTCTTGCTCTATAGAGCCTTACTACTAACAGCGTGATCCATGGACCAGCTGCAACAGCCTCTTCTGGGAGCTTGTTAGAAAGGCAGAATCGGCCAGGTGCCGTGGCTCCCACCTGTAATCCCAGCACCTGGGGAGGCCAAGGTGGGAGGATCGCTTGAGCCCAGGAGCTTGAGACCAGCCTGGCAACACAGCAAAACCTTGTCTCTAGAAAAAATACAAAAACTTAGCCGGGCATGGTGATCCACGTCTGTAGTCCCAACTACTCGGGAGGCTAAGGTGGGAGGAGGTCAAGGCTGCAGGCAGTGGTGATCGCAGCCTGGGAGACAGAGCAAGACTCTGTCTCAAAAAAAAAAAAAAAAAAAAGCAGAACTTTGGGCCTCGCTCCAGACCTCCTGAATCAGAACCTACATTTTAACAAGATCCTAGAATGATTCATATTTACAGTAAAATTTGAGAAACTGTTTTCAGGCTTTTGTAGATGAACTTTCTCTGGACTGATGCGTCTGAGCCCCAGAAACCCAGCCGGGTGCCTCTCCTATGTGCTGCCACCGCAACCTTCCCTAGCACTTAACACATTGCACCTGACCAGAGCCAAGCGGCCTGGAAGCTCCACAGGGACAGGAACTGTATCTTTACGCATGCTTGCATTCTCCACTCCAGCACAGTACCTGACACATAGCAGATGCTCAAAAATAGTTATCAATTAAATACATGTTTTTAGAAACAAGTAGAGAAAGTATTAGCTTTCCGGTTAGAAAATTTTGGACTTAAGTTCTTGATTTACCACTTACTAGCTGTAGGACCTTGAACAAGTCACCCTCCTCCCAGAAGTTGTTACTCATTGTTAAATTGAGAATATTATCAAGTACCCTACAGAGTTGTTGTCAGGATTAGTGATGTAATAGCTGTAAACCCAGAATGCTATGTCTGCCAGGTCAGAATTGCATGATAAAGAAGAGTGCCCTCCGCCTTAGTTCTCCCAAGCGGCAAGTCTTTACTGAGTTTAGTAGAATACTACTTGTTGAAATAGAAAGGGTGGCCACACTTGAACTTAATGCCATTTTTCTTTCTATTTTCTCCCAACTGCATAAAAGCAAAACCAAATAAACAAACCTGAGAATTGAGCCAGAATCAATGCTTTTCTCAGCATTGTGTCAGAAGAACAAAACTTAAACTGGGGCCAGCAGACCCTTAAGCTCCTTAAGCCAGGCTCTGGGACCCTTGGGATTAAATTTTTAAAATCCTCTCTCCAGTTCTAAACAACAGTAAACAAGGGAACCTTTTATAATGTGGTTCAAGGTGAGGCAGTAAACAAATGACCTTTAAGCAGAATAATCAGCTTAATATGTACTAGCTGGAGGTTAACATTTGCATTGAGAAAGGTCTTATGGTCTTTTTGATAATTCACTCGGAGGTCACTCTAACATCCTCTACCCTCATTCTCCAACCACATGATTCTCTAAACCCCTCAATCTCCCGCTCCCACACATAGTCTACCAGTTGACCAAATAATGAGAGAAGAATGGAATTGTCAAACCAGAATCAAAGGGGTAAAAGACAGAAGGACTTTGAAAGAGGAGAAAGAGAAGGCAAGCGGAGGGAAACTATCCATCCACTGCAGACTCAAGTGTATGTTGGCTCAAAAAGTTGAGGACTAAGGCCAGCCTAGGTCTCAGCCACCCTGCAGGCTTTGTGTGGGTCTGAAAACTTGACCTGATTATATGCTCCTAAGTGTTCTAGACTGGCTAAACCGAAGACTGTTGTATTATAAATCATGCCACCCCTGCACCCACTTCCATGATCACAAAGAAAACATAATGCTAGCGTTATTAGATAAGCCGCAAAGGTCATCGAGGTGTTTCTTTGCACTAGCACACCCAAACGAAATACTTGCTCTGATCTTTGCATAAACAACATTTGGATGAACAAACATTTCATACTTTCATTATGTTTGTCTGTGTAAGGGACAAAATCTGTCACCCGCTGCATACTTCTGAAAACATTATAGGAACAAGTTGACATACTTTCTCAATTATGCAGAATTCTCTGCAAAAATTAAATTATTAAAATTAATTGTAAGAAACACAGGAAACTGCTTATGGAGGGATCAGAGTAAGAGACTGACAGAAGGGAGTAATGAGGCTTCTCCTCCATTTCCTTCTTGGAAACTTTTTCTGCACAGAGAAAATGTGGTTGAAAATCTATTGTGCCTTGGATTGAGTTAAAGGTCACACCCAAGGATTTATACAGATTTAGTTCTCATCTGGTCCCTTGAAGGGGGGAAAAGTTAAAGTATCCAATATAAATCCATTGAATGATGCACTGATAACACAAATTATGTCCCACTCCCCTCTTGGTACATTGGACTTCTATTTCTCTGGCTGGGTATTTCCATTTGTCCTATAATACAATGACAGGCTCTTACAAGGCCAGTTTTCCCCCATTGGAGAACCAAAAGGAGGGGCTGAGCCCGTTTCTTGGGCTTTAATGCCTGGCTACGTGGGTCCGAATCTCCAGCCAAGCCCTTCCTGTAGGACTGTTGAAAGACTCGAGCAGGCAGCCCTGCCTTTGCTGCCTCCCTTCATTTGTTCTCACCTCCGTCCATTCATCGGCCAGTTTTAGCTCATGACCTACTCCAATCATAACGGTCTCCTCTTAAGTCAATCTTATCAAATGCTGTGAGGAATGAATTATGTGGGCCAAATGCAGGAACACAGCGTTCTTCCCAGCTCAGCTCTGCTCCTCTCAGGGGAGAGGTCTGTGGAGCCTCCGGGTGCCTGTCCTGTTCTGAGGGTCACACCTGGTCACCAAAACATATTCTCCTCAAGGCTGTTGACCTTCCTTTCTTGATTCAGGCCTTACAATCCCTACCTTGGGAAGCAGGCAGGCACCCTATTTCTCTGGCCCTCCTCCCTGCCTGCCCACCCCTACCAACTAGGCTGGGCTGCCTGACAAGCACCACGTGACCTCGCCTGTTTCTTCTGATGCCCAGTTTCCACTGGACCTCTGCGTCCTCATTACAAATGAATTTTATCAGCTAGCTGAGGCTTCTTCTCACCTAGTTTGTTAAAATCCAACACTAGTAAGGCTAGGACCATTCCTTCAGTGCAAACAGTGTGCTGAAGATGAGTGTAAGTTAACACTGATCTTACCCTCAGCGGCTCCTGGGAAGCCATACTTCAGGACTGGTAAATCAGCGCGAGGAGGATCACAACCCAAAGTCCTCACAGAGGGAGCAGTGCTGCCAATTTTTATCTAAACCAGGAACAGAGAATAGGAGATGTTAAAAAGAATGCTCATTGGTGAAGGACTGTTCCTAGAGTTTTTCTAAGTAAGTATTCTTGTAGCTATTTAGAAATTGACTTTCAAGAATATTTGCCTGTCTCATAAAATTAAATGATAACAATTCTATATTAAGGTAAAATGGGCTAAATCTTTTTAGGTGGTGTTTTCTTGGTCTTTTTGTATGATTGGCTTCATACAGTGAGTACCGCGAAGGTGTGTCCATGAACGAGGCTATCCTCGCAGGGAAAGAGTTGCTGCCCTGAATAATTCCTTGAGGGGAGTGAAAGAGAAATTTTCGAAACTTTACGAGACACTGATTTATTCCAAAGAATTCTAGATTTTGATAAACTTTACAAATTGCCAAGCTGAGGCTCTCATTCATCTTTTCTCATGTAAATAATAGAAAGATACAAATATTATCTGTCATTTATTTTACTACTACAGATAGTTGTTTACCATTTACTATTTGTTCTCTGTCCAAAATTTCAGATTACAGTTAATTCTCATTATACCTGGTAGTTCTGTTCTGTAGAGTCGCTGTGAACACTGAATTAGCAAATGCAAAACGGTTGCTCCCAGGGGAAATACAGGGTTAGGCTCTTTCAAGCCTCTAGTCACATTTTTTTTGTCTTTTATAACATTATCTTTTGGAGGCTCAGCCTGACATTGTGGGGAGAGGGAGGCCCTGGGCTGGATAGCACTCCACAATGGGGTTATAACGGTCATCCATTTCTGTCTCTTCTCTTTCCCCCAACCTCCCCCTGCTGGTCCCCTCTCTAGTCACATTTTTGTCAAATGATCAATATGTAGCCTTGTTTTATGTGTGTTTCTGTTTAAAGACACTGTGCTCAATATTTACTGTTGATGCATTAACATCCAGTTCACAGCCAACAACAAGGTTTATCTAACACGTGTATTTTCTCCACAAAGCACCTCACAACCTTCCTGAGCTTAGGAACACTGGACAGTGCCTCAGCATTACACCTGGAGTCCACTTTAAATGAATATGTGCATTGTGTGACCCAAATTTTTGCCATTCTGCACATGTCTGCCTCAACAGCATGAAGCATATTTATTTGGGGGTTGAAAATAAATTGTACTTAGTAGGTGGATTAGCAAATATGCAATCTGTGAATAATGAGGATTAGTGAGGAATAATGAGAACTGTGCATATTCTTGGTTCCATGGCCACTCCTGTCCCAACTACCCTCATTCTTGCCTTCTCTCTTCTAGAATCCTCCTGGGCCTGTCTTCCTGAAGTGAAATCCATAATAGGAACCTTTTATTACCACTCTTCAAGTCACCTTATATCTATCCCCCTCTGCAGGGAATATCTGTGAACTGGCAGGAGTGGGACGCAATACATTCAATCATATTTAAGAGGTCATAGCTGATAGGACACTGTTCCAAGGATATTTACAATTTTGTAAGGACCTGTTCTTTAATCATACTGAGGAATGAAGCTTTATCAGAAGGATTGCAGTCATAGGGTGGATACTAGGGAAAGTGGGGGTAAAGAAGGCTCACTTCTTTTTTGTATAAATTAAGTTTGTATAAATTTTGTATAAATTGTACAAGTGCAACTTTGTTACAGGCATAGTTTGTGTAATGGTCAAGTTGGGGCTTTTAGGGTATGCATTAACGGAATAACATACATTGTACCCATTAAGTAATTTCTCATCATCCACTCCCCTCCCACTCCTTCACCCTCCTGAGTCTCCATGGTCTATCTTTCCACATTCTACCACATTTTAAATCCAATCATCCACTGATGGACACTTAGATTTATTCTATATTTTTGCTATTGTGAATAGTGCTGCAATAAACATATGAGTCCAGGTATCTTGTTGTTCTTGTTGAAACAGAGTCTTGTTCCATTTCCCAGGCGGAGTGCAGTGGCATAATCATGGCTTACTGCAGCCTTGACCTCTTGGGCTTAAGCAATCTTCCCACCTCAGTCTCCCAAGTAACTGAGACTATAGGTGTGCACCACCACACTCAGCTAATGTTTTATTTTTTGTAGAATAGGATCTGACTATGTTCCTCAGACTGGTCTTAAACTGCTGTGCTCAAGCAGTCCTCCCACTTCAGATTCCCAAAATGCTGGGATTAGAGATAAGAGCCACTATGCCTAGCCAGGTATCTTTTTGATATATTGATTTACTTTCCTTTGGGGAGATGCCCAGTAGTGGGATTGTTGGATTGTCTGGTGGTTCTCTTTTCAGAAGAAGGTTCATTTCTGATATCACATCACTAAGGGACCACCTACTATGGGAATTGTAGCTTTCTTCCTAGGCCCGTGGTTGCAAAAATGTCCCATGAAGTCTATGTTTCTGGAGTTCTGTTTGATGCCAACAATCTCAGAGCAGTAGAGCCCATGGCCCGCTCCTCCTGGGGTCTCACTGAGCATTTCAAGTTGCTATCCCAATGGCCAAAGGGAGACATACCTGTAGATTGGCCCCCAGTTTTTAAGCAGGTAAAATTCTGGAGTCGAGCATCCATCATATCATACAAGGTCCCTGGCCATGAGAGTACCTTCTCCAGGAATCGGCTAGATGGGAAGACATGTTCCGTGTCAGCCCTCCAAATGTGGTCAAGAGTCTTCCTTGCGGCTTGGGTACGCTCCCTGTTGTTCAAAGGTTTATCATTATTAAAAGACCATTCTAACCAGAGCCTGCTGAGATAAAAGCTGCTGCCCCATCCTGTGCCGGGGCATGTGAGTGCTATTTCAGTGGCTGTGTCCACAGCTCTGAAAATCTATACCTTGGATGAAAGCCCAGCTAGAGAATGGAACATTCCCTTATATATATTCTCTGAAAAACTGTCACATATGCTCAGACATGAAAGAACAGAAAGGCTGACCCTGGCAGCTCCCCACACTGCAGAATTTCAAAAATGCCTGCGGCCTCACCAGAATGAACTGTCTGAACGAAAGAAGTAGAAAGAGTGAAAGCAGACAGAATGTTGGCCGATATGGTTGCCTCTCCTCCCTCCATCCCCAGCCTCCATCCCTCCAGATGTTTTTGCTGAGCTTCTGTCAGCCTTCTTGGCTTACCCTTTAGTCCCTGCCCCAGGGAGCTGAAATCAAGCAAGTACAGCAAATGTTGCACAAATCAAGAAAAAAGCCTGCCTTTTCCTGTTAACTAACATTAGTTTTAGCTTATTTTTAAAGCAACACATTGTTTTCCTAATTATAAGACTTGCCAAACTTACTGCAAAGAAATGAAAAGAAAACTGCAGGTAAGCAACAAGAGCAAATGTCAAAAATCAAGTATAATCTCATCATCCAGATATAACCATTGTTGACATTTTTGTTTCTTTTAGCCTTTCTCTATGAATCTTTTTTTTTTTTTTTGTGGGGGAGGGGACAGGGTCTTATTCTGTCACCCAGGCTGGAGTGTAGTGGCGCAATCATGGCTCATTACAGCCTCAACCTCCCTGGCTCAAGTGATCCACCTCAGCTTCCCGAGTACCTGGGACCACAGTCATGCACCACCATGGCCAGCTTATTTTTAAATTTTTTGTAGAGACGGGCCGCACTATATTGCCCAGGCTGCTCTCAAACTCCTGGGCTCAAGTGATTTTCCCATTTCATCCTCCCACAGTACTGAGATTACAGGTGTTAGCCACCATGCCTGGCCCTCTCTGTGAATCAATATGAATAAATGTTTCCAATGGGATTACATAATGAATATTGTTTTGTATACTGCTTGTTCCCCTCACTTGGCAATATATTCCAATCGTATCTTCAGAGCACCTTTTTTTTTTTAAAGGACACCTCTGCATCCAATTATTTATAGGATGATAATGGGCGATAGGGTTGGAGTTTTAAAATTTTTCCATGTGAACGTTTTACCATTCTCTTTACCTGCCTTTTCTGTGGTATTAAACACATTGCTTAATTCCTATTTTCTATATTTTGGATTGGCAAATTTCTTTTTTTATTATTATACTTTAAGTTCTGGGATCCATGTGCAGAACATGCAGGTTTGTTACATAGGCATACACGTGCCATGGTGGTTTGCTGCACCCATCAACCGTCATCTACATTAGGTATTTCTCCTAATGCTATCCTTCCCTTGGCCCCCACCCCCCAACAGGCCCCAGTGTGTGATGTTCCCCTCCCTGTGCCCATGTGTTCTCATCGTTCAACTCCCACTTATGAGTGAGAACATGTGGTGTTTGGTTTTCTGCTCCTGTGTTAGTTTGCTGAGAATGATGGCTTCCAGCTTCATCTATGTCCCTGCAAAGGACATGAACTCATCCTTTTTTATGGCTGCATAGTATTCCATGGCAGAGCACCATTTTAAATAGCTGCATGGCCTTCCGTTATCATAATTCTTTTAATCAATTCCTATTGTTGAACTTTTACATTATTTCCAGGAATTAAATTGAAAATACATAGAAAGCATTTAACAGCCAGGAGGGGATGGACCCACCACTCAGGATGACCAGGCTGTCAGACCAGAGCTGGGTTCTGGAGGCCCCAGACTGTTCCAGGCATTAACCTTGGTGTTTGAATGGCAGGGCCTAATTTCGTGGGAGGATCCAGGAGGCAGGCATGTGGGGGCATTTGGGAGAAGCACTCCAAGTAGCATCTATGTATCATTTATAACAAATGATTTTTAATATTTTAACAGTCTGGTGGGCATATTGGTACAAGCTTTCTGAATATCGAAATATTTATTACTATTACAAATAGAATAGCTATGAATATCTTTATAGAGAGGTGTCTTCACAAAGATCTCTGATTAATCCTAGAGGCACATTTTCTGGGTCAAAAGATAAGATACATTTGTAGGGCTTTTAGTATAAAATCACAAATTGCTTTCAGAAGAACACAGTTTATAAGTTTACCAAGCTTATTATCTTTTTGATCAACTTTACCATTAAAACCTGCATGCTGTGGAGTAGGTTTTTTGCATCTCAGTTTCTCTTGCCCCACCAAATCTACTTATAGGTATCTATCCCCAAAAACAAAAGAACAAAATCTTGTATGTGCAAAAAGAAGCACAAACAAGGACATTCATTGTAGCATTGTATGTAATAAGAATGACAGCCCCCCAAAATGGAAAAGAAATGACATATTCAGGAATAGGAGGAATCAATGGCTTATATACTTTAGGATAATTTATGTTGTGAAATATTATGCAATAATTAAAAAGAATGAAGAAGGTGTATAAGACTAACATGGAATGTTCCATGACATGTTAAGAAATAAAACAGAACACGTAGCATGATCACAGCAATGTTATGTACAAAGCAGTACTGGAGGCCAGCCTCAGTGGCTCACACCTGCAATCCCAGCACTTCGGGAGGCCGAGGTGGGTGGATCCCAAACTCCTGAGGTTGGGAGTTTGAGACCAGCCTGGCCAACATGGCAAAACCCCATTTCTACTGAAAATACAAAATTAGCCAGGCATGGTGGCGGATGCCTGTAATGCCAGCTACTCGGGAGGCTGAGGCAGGAGAATCGCTTGAACCCGGGAGGCAGAGGTTGCAGTGAGCCGAGATCGCGCCTTTGCACTCCAGCCTGGGCAACAAGAGTGAAACTCCATCTCAAAAAAACGAAATAACAAAGAAGTATTGGAGTATATAAAAGACATTATATGTATATAGATATGCATCAACACATGGATAAATGTCCTTGGGAAGAATACACATCAAGATAGTGATACCTCTGGGGTGAGAAGTGGAATTATAAGGCAAGTAAAGGGTTTCCTCATTTTTAAAGTCTGTATATTTTTATATTGTTTGAATTCTTACAATGAAGAACTGTTCTTAGTGTGTAACCTGGTCGGCGGAGTGGGGAGGAATGGGGTCTTGCTATGTTGCCCAGGCTGGAATCAAACTCCTGGGCTCAAGCGATCCTCCCACCTCAGTCTCCTGAGTAGCTGGGACTATGGGTGTGCACCACTGCACCCGACTATTGTGTGGTTTTTAACAATTATTTAAAGTATAAAATAAAAGGATTAAAATCAGTTTCTTCCCTTTCGTGTTTTCTTCCTTTTAATTTTTCCTAGTAGAAGAATCATTTTTTTCCCCAAACTTTTAAGTAAAACTCCACTGATGTGTAAAACCTACCATCAGTGCTGGTCTAGAGCAGGAGTTCCCAACCCCCAGGCTGCAGACTGGTACCCTGTTAGGTACCAGTTAGGACTGGTAACCTATTAGGAACTGGGCTGCACAGCAGGAGGTGAGCAGCAGGCAGGTGAGCATTGCTACTGAGCTCATACTCCTGTCAGATCCGCAGAGGCATTAGATTCTCACAGCAGCGCAAACCCTATTGTGAATTGTGCATGTGAGGGATCTAGGTTGTACTCCTTATGAAAATCTAATTAATGCCTGATGATCTGAGTTGGAACAGTTTCATCCCAAAACCATCCCTCCCACTGTCTGTGGAAAAATTGTCTTTCACGAAACTGGTCCCTGGTGCCAAAAAGGTTGGGGACCGCTGGTCTAGAGGGCAGAGGTTGGCCACCCCGATCAGTTTCTCGTCCTCTTGGTGGCAGGCCTAACAACCCTCCCCTGAACCCTGACTCCCCAGGCCACACAAATTACTAACCAGCTTTGAAGGCCTGAGATCTGTTCAATCCCAGGAGCCTCACATGTGATTTAACGTTCTGCTGTCACTGTCTTGAAATTATTAATAATTTTTGAACAAGAGACCCTACATTTTCATTTCTCATTGGGGCCTCCAAATTATGTAGCCAGCCATGGTAGATCAGACACTCTCTGAGTTCTCTTTGTCCCACTCACAAAGTCTCTTGCATATATTAACTCATTTAATTCTCAAAATAGTCTCACGTGGTTGGTATCATTACATAGTCTTTTGTGAGTTTTCACAGTATCAGAACCACTCACCACGCAACCCAGGAATAGGGTCTTGGAAGTCCCAGCCTCTTCCTGAGAAGCATTCTGAGCAGCTGTCAGCATCTGGGTCTTGAAATCACAGCTTTGAATGACTGAAGGTTTCAGGCGACGTGTGGGCTCAAGTGTTTGCAGCCAAAAGCATGTCAATGCTAGGCACATCAGTAGCACTTTCATTGCACAGTGTTTCTTTCAAAGCATCTTCCTGATTTCTGTGCAAAGTCACTGAGACTACAGGTGAAGTCAGAATCTACATAAGACGTAATAATTTAAAACTTCGTAACCAGTACTTCTGGTTAAAAATAAAATGTAATATCTTTTTGTTATCTCATCTTAGGGGAGGTAGGATGGTTGATGTTTTAGCTGGAAAAAGAATGTGAGAAAATCTGTATTTTATCTCATTCTTTTTTGTTTTGCACCAGCAGAAAGATTAAAATTTTCCTCTCATTCCTCACATATTTGCAGCTTCCTCAATGTCTCCATTTTTCTCATCTGCTGTCAGCTGTATTGTTAAACGTCTGAGAAGAGGTTTTGTATGCAGAAAAGACTAATTGTATCTGCTTGTGCTTAAATTAATATGCAATTATTTAAATTACAAATTTAAAAATCTAGTTTTTAATCTAAATTTAACTTAAGCACATTAGTGTTCTATTTATAAATTAATTTTTATTAAAAAAAGCATTACTTTCACACATTCTTTGATTAATGAGTGTTCAATTAATGAATAAATTAAACAGATTAAATTCCTCAAGCAATTAACCTCGTTTACCAGCTAGTTAATTAAACTTCCTGAAAGAGTTTAAATTAAATTTATACATTTTATATATTTTCCTCTCAAACATTTCAAAGGCCTGAAGGGACTTATAAGCATAAGTAAAAGTTTTCTAAGCACTTATGCAATTCTTATTAATGGAATATGTCAACTTATAAATAGGGTAAATAAAGGTTTTTTAAAAGTTTAAATAATGTCTACAAACAATTAAATTTAATATTATCTACACTAAATTTTTGTGAGTGATAGAAACCCCTAATTAACATGGCTTAAAGATAGAGTTTTATTCTTCCATATAAAAATTCCCGGCCTGGCACAGTGGCTCACGCCTCTAATCCCAACACTTCGGGAGGCCAAGGTGGGCGGATCACCTGAGGTCAGGAGTTTGAGACCAGCCTGGCCAGCATGGTGAAACCACATCTCTACTAAAAATACAAAAATTAGCCGGGCGTGGTGGCAGGCGCCTGTAGTCCCAGCTACTCAGGAGGCTGAGGCAGGAGAATGGCATGAACCCAGGAAGTGGAGCTTGAAGTGAGCCAAGATCATGCCACTGCACTCCAGCCTGGGCAACAGAGCAAGACTCCATCTCAAAAAAAAAAAAAAAAAAAATCCTGATTTGAATGGTAGACTGGATAAAGAAAATGTGGTGTATATGTACCACAGACTACTACATAGCCATAACAAAGAACGAGATCATTCATTTGCAGCAACTTGGATGGAGCTGAAAGAGTTGGAGCTGGAGGCCATTATCCTATGCAAACTAACACAGAAACAGAAAACCAAATGCCACATGTTTTCACTTACAAGTGGGAGCTAAACATCAAGTACATATGGGTACAAACAGGGGAACAATAGACTGAGAACTACTTCAGGGTGCAGGATGGGAAGAAGGTGGGGATCAAAAACTACCTATCAGGTACTATGCTTATTACCTGGGTGACAAAATAACCTGTACACACAACCTCTGTGACATACAATTTACCTATATAACAAATCTGCACATGTACCCCGAAACCAAAAATAAAAGTTAAAATAAATAAATAAATAAATAAATAAATAAATAAATAAATAAATATTCATGATTTGGAAAGGGACAGTGATTCTTTCAGCTGTCTGCCCTCCTATCCCAGTGGGATGTCATTTAGGGTGTGGGCTTCCTCATTGCCCAAAATAGCTGCTCAAGCCATCACACTCACATCCTCACATCCCCACCAGTGAGGAGGAGAAGGGGAACAAAGGGCATGCCTCTCATTTTAAGTTGCCCATGACACTTCCACCTAACTCACATTGTCCAGAATTTAGTCACCTGGAGATGAAAAAGAGGCAGGAAAATGTGGTTTTTATTCTGTGCAGGCACGCATTGGGCTAAAACCTCAGGATTCTGTTATGACAGCAAAAGGGGAGAATACATATTGGGAAATAAGTAGCATAAACCTATCACAAGTTCTCATCTGCCTTTAAATTAAAATTAAATCTAAAATTAATTTTAACTATTTTTAAAATTAGATCTAAATCATATGTAACATGTATTACCACTTCCCAGCTGCGTGACTTTTCTGTGAGACCATCTTTATCTGTAAAATGGAGACAATGATACCAACCACATGAGACTATTTTGAGAATTAAATGAGTTAATATATGCAAGGTGTTTAGGACAGTTATTGGTACTTAATAAACAGAGTTGACCCTTGCACAATGCCGGGGTTAGGGGCACCAACCCCACACACTGTCAAAAATCCATGTATAACTTTTGACTCCCCAAAACTTAACTACTAATAGCCACCTGTAGACCAGAAGCCTTATCAATTACATAATCAGTAAATTAACACAGATTTTGTATGTTATTTGTATTATATACCATATTTTTACAATACAGTAAGCTAGTGAAAAGAAAATGTCATAAAGAAAATCATAAGGAAGAGAAAACATATTTACTGTGTTGGAAGTGAATCATAAAGGTGAATCATAAAGGTCTTCACCCTCGTCATCGTCACATTGAGTAGACTGAGGAGGAGGAGAAGCCGGGGGTTGGTCTTGCTGTCTCAGGGGTGGCAGAGGCAGAAGAGGTGGAGGACATGGAAGGGAAGGCAGGAGAGGCAGGCACACTCGGGGTAACTTTTATTTTCAAAAACCCTCATATAAGTGGACTCTCGCAGTTCAAACCCGTGTTCTTCAAGGTTCGACTGTTCTACAAAAGCCTTTGCTCTGTTATGCAAAGGAAAGGAAATGAAACTCACAGGGCTTGTCTTGGAAAACCCACACCAGTGCCCAGAAACCACTGCTTCCTTTTCCAACAGCCCAGAAACCATGTCCTGACATCAATTTCAAGCCAGATTTTAGAAACGAAGACACGGTTTCTGTGCAAGGGCATGATATGACCAAGTCAGTCCTGGCACAGAAATCCTCGCTAGCTCCCTTCTGCCAGTGTGCTTGTCTGCCTTCCTGTCTTTTTCCCTTTTCTTTCCTCCTTTCTGAAATCCAGGAACCACCCCGCATGTTCACGGGCCTGATATAAAATGGTGTAGTATTTGCATATAACCTATGCACATCCTCCTATGTATACTTTAAATCAGTTCTGGATTACTTCTAATACCTAAGACAATGTAAATGCTATGTAAATTTTATATTATATTGTTTTTAAACTTTTATTATTTTATTGTTGTATTGTTATTTTATATTGTTTAAGATATTTTTAAGCTTTTAGGTACAGGAGTACATGTGCAGGTTTGTTATGCAGGTAAATTGCATGTCACGGGGGTTTGGTCTACAGATTATTTCATCATCGAGGTAATAGCATAGTACTCAATAGGTAGTTTTTCAATCCTCATCCTCCTCCAACCCTCCACCTTCAAGTAGGCTCCAGCGTCTGTTGTTCCCTCCTTTGTGTTCATGTGTACTCAGTGTTTAGCTCCCACTTACAAGTAAGAGCGTGCAGTATTTGGTTTTCTGTTTCTGTGTTAGTTCGCTTAGGATAACGTTTAAAATATTTTGGATCCACAGAACCCACGGATAAGGAGAGTTGGCTGTATAGATATGACAATGAATATTTATTTATATAAATGTGTCTTCCACCGTTGCCTTCTCTTCTGTTTAATTGGTTAAGACATTCATTGAATTACAATTACTTTTATACAATACGATTTGTCAGACAAACTTTCTTTTCATCAACGTCTATATAACTTTAAATCCCTTACCTTGGCATTTAAGAAAGCTCCCCTTCCCTGGAAATCTTTCTTCCCTCTTCTTCATTCATCAGAACAATATTTGATTCAGGTCTCTTTTACTGTGTGAAGCTCTTGGAAAGTATTAGAAAATCCACGCTACCCTTCTGTAGGCATCCTTTCTCTACAATCCTGTAGCACTTACATATGCCATTATTTGCAATCAACATGTACTAACTATTGTTGTTATTTATCTTTATCTAAACTGAAGGTAAAGACTGTTTGGACATCCTTTTATTCCCTGCCTTACTTAGCAGAAAGCCTTAGATTTGCAGCTGATGAATATTTGATAATAGAGATGAGGTTGCTATTACCACCACATAAGGGGATTTCACAATGATGTTTTTTTCTAAATATCTATGAAGCCCTGTAGGAACTACCTGCCCTAATTTCGTTCATTCGACGTGCTAACAATTTCTATAGTTCCAGCTCTGACATCACTCTTGCTTAGAGTCTAATGGGAGAGTTTCAGTCTTCAAGGACTTTCTTTACTATCATAGGAAATGACACAGTTTCTCTCCCTCCCCTTTACTCCCTTTTTTTTCTTTCTTTGAACTCAGTTTCCTTAAAAACAGTGATTTTATCATTTTACTAAAGGGCTAGAAGCCAGGGACTTCCAAGATGTAGAATGAATAATATGCTCTTTCTCCCGGAGGTCAAAATCTTCGCCGCCTGAGGTTTTATGTATTTGACTCCTGCAGACTGTCACTTCTCTTTTTAATGCCTGCTGTGTTCCAGGAGCTTTATGTACAATAAAGCCACTGCATACCTACAGTAAGCTGCAAGGTAGCTATTGTTTCCCCATTTTGTTAATGAGAGAAGTGAAGCTCGGAGGTATTCAGTAGTGTGCAGATAATCTGTCTGTACTGGCACAGTTTAAAAAGAGGCACATTCAAACCAGAGTAGCCTACTTAACTACTAGTTTCACAATAGTATGACAGTAAATTAAAATATTACAAACCCCTCCAGGGAAAGGTGCTCATTAAAAGGTTTAGATTCCTGTGGGAATATAAATCAACACATATTTACTCCCCTCTGCGTTTACTTCCTGAAATCTCTGGGCCCTCGGCGAAGCCTTTTGCTAACATATTTAGGGCTTAGGGTTTTCTCTGGGATCCCATACCCTTCTTAAGTGTCACGTCTCAGGACTCATTGGGCAGGGGGTGGCCTGGTGGCTGGCAGGTGGGACAAGCTGGGACTACACCATCCCTCCTGCTGGAGTGGAGCAGATGTTGGGGTTAGAGCCAGCTGCCGGCCTGGGAGGAAGTCTGTCTCTGCAGCACCAAGAGGTTACAACACTGGATGAGAAGAGATGGCTCAGGAAAGCTGTCAAGGTCAAGGTCAAGGTCAAGGTCATGAGATCCAAGATGCAACTATGAGGATGCCCTGTGTTTGTGGGTGCTGCTGTTTGTGGTTCTTCCCGTAGGCTGGGAACTTCACTTACGTTCTCTATAATCTTTATTTCTTTATTTCTTTCTTTATTTTTTGAGACAGAGTCTCGCTTGTGTTGCCCAGGCTGGAGTGCAGTGGCACGATCTCGGCTCACGGCAACCTCTGCATCCAGGGTTCAAGCAATTCTCCTCCCTCAGCTTCCAGAGTAGCTGGGATTACAGGTGCTCACCGCCTGTAAAAAATTAACGTCTGGTTAATTTTTGTGTGTTTTTAGTAGAGACAGGGTTTCACCATGTTGGCCAGGCCGGTCTCGAACTCCTGACCTCAAGTGATCTGCCTGCCTCAGCCTCCCGAAGTGCTGGGATTACAGGTGTGAGCCACCGTGCCAGGCTTCTCTATAATCTTTAAAAAGGGTTTCCCAAAGCACAGTCCATGAAACACAATGCTTTGAGCACAGAAAAGGCTCTGGGGTCAAATAAGTGTGAGAAACAAATGCACTGTTCCCAACCCACCAGGGAAATTAGATGACTAACGGCTCTCAAACTATGAAAATAAGCAAAAAACAAACAAACAAAAAAAACCTTGCAATCAACAAGCCATACCACAAGCAGTTAAAATATGAATATATAATGAGCAGTGTGTCATGAGAAATCCTGAGAAATCTTTATTAAAAAGAAGGAGAGGGATAAGATGGCAGCCCAAATACAGAGTGAAGAAATCATTTTTTCCTAAAAGAGAGGAAACAGAAGCAGGTTTAAATACAGAAGCAAAGCAACAGTGCGGAGGCAGAGCCTGAGGATGTCAGAAGTATACTTATACATCTGTTTCCTCAAAGAAATTGGGAGCTCCCAGTGGAATGCCAGCAGAGGCACTCAAGCAGAGGTTTTGAAATTGCAAACAGCATTTATAATTAATGGAATAGAATCCCCAAAAACCAACAAGGGTCTGAACGAAGGGAGCCTTAGGAAAGAGAGTGCACACATGCTTTCTCTGAGATAGAAGGGAAGTGGGAGATGATGAGGGAAAACATGGGAATATTTTGAATGGAAAAAAGGCTACATGCAGGAGTTGTTTGGCAGTGGAGAGAAGATTCTCATCAGCTGGACTTGATCAGTGCAGTAAGGCAGAGGCGAGGTCACCACCCACAGAGGGAGCTGGCAGCCATTCAGGGGCTGGCAGAGTGGGAAGGAGCTGAAGAAGACAGAAACCAGCTGTTGGGGCCCATATATTTTGGAGTTAACCAGAGACTCAGAAGAGGCTGGACGCAGTGACTCATCTCTATAATCCTGGCTCTTTGGGAGGCTGAGGCAGGAGGATTGCTTGAGCCTAGGAGTTCGAGACCAGCCTGGGCAACATGGTGAGAACCTGTCTCTACAAAAAACAAAAAGATACAAAAGTTAGCCAGGTGTGGTGGTGCATGCCTGCAGTCCCAGCTACTTGGGAGGCTGAGGTGGGAATATGGCTTGAGCCTAGGAGGTTGAACCTGCAATGAGCAGTGATTGTACCACTGAACTCCAGCCTGGGCAACAGAACAAGACCCTGTCTCAAAAAAAAAAAAAAAAAAAAAAAGAGTCTGGGCGCGGTGGCTCATGCCTGTAATCCCAGCACTTTGGGAAGCCAAGACGGGCAGATCACGAGGTCAGGAGATCGAGACCATCCTGGCTAACACGGTGAAACCCCATCTGTACTAAAAAAAAAAAAAAAAAATTAGCTGGGCATGGTGGCGGGTGCCTGTAGTTCCAGCTACTCAGGAGGCTGAGGCGGGAGAATGGCGTGAACCCGGGAGGCAGAGCTTGCAGTGAGCCGAGATTGTACCACTGCACTCCAGCCTGGGCGACAGAGGGAGACCCTGTCTCAAAAAAAAAAAAAGAGAGAGAGAGAAAAGAGTTTGGCTGAGTACCTGTGAGAACCCAGTGTGTGAAGTGTGGTTTATACAGTGCTGCTTTGGGGCATGGTCCTTGGAGCCAGACTAACTGGATTTGGGTTTAAATCCAAGATCCCTTCCTTTTCAAAAGGTGGTAAGAATTAAATTAGGTAATATATGTAAAACACTTGGAAGACTGCCTAGCACATTAGTAACCACTCAGCAAGTAGTAGCTATTACTATTATTGTTATTTTGTGATGGAACTAGTCATAAGAATTTTGTGATTTTTCCTAAAGAAATATGAGGTCACCCAGGACAACCAAAGGTAAGAGCATAGTCATGATATAAGGTGGGGACTGAAGGCTGGATACTAGCCCAGCAGGCGTTGTGGGAGGGCTGTTGATGGAGTCTGGTTCCTAACTAGGTAGGGCATACAGTACAGACCGTAAGAAAGGTGACACATCTGAACTTGAGCTTTTGGCTGAAGAAATGCTCAGGGTGATAACGAGACCTAAAATATTGCCATAAAAATCGTGCCTACCATGTATGCATTCATTCCATTCCTTTGACAACATTTTTTGAGCACCTATTGTGCGTCAGCCACTCTACCTGAAACTCCTTCCTCACCTGGTGCCTTTAACTTCTCAACAAGCCAATTAGGTAGGTCTTAGTAAACCAATTTTTCAGACAAAGAGATTAAATTTTAACCCAAACCAAAAAGCTAATAAATGACAAAACCAGGTTTCAAACACTGATGTGATTCTAAACTTTATGTTTTTCAGAACTGTTCTGTATTTTATCTCCATGGTGCTGAATGTTTTTGATAGGTGAAGAGGAGTGTCTTAAGAGCAGGGGCTTAGGACTTGTAAGGTCAGACTGTTAGGCCCTTTCCATGGGTGCTGAGTTCACCAAGAATAATGGGAGAGGGAAATGTGAGCCTGGTACTGAAGTCCTGGAAGAAGGTGAAGGTGTGTTGTAAAAGTGTAATAATAAGAGGAACTTCAAAGGAGACGAGGTCACAGAGGTATAAAGTAAGAGATCCCTGGTTTGCAAGAAGATCAAATGCTTGGGCCCAGTGCAGTGGCTCATGCCTGTAATCCTAGCATTTTGGGAGGCCAAGGTGGGTGGATCCCTTGAGGTCAGGAGTTCGAGACCAGCCCAGCCAACATGGTGAAACCCTGTCTCTACTAAAAATACAAAAATTAGCCAAGCGTGCCTGTAATTCCACCTATTCAGGAGGCTGAGGCAGGAGAATCACTTGAACCCTGGAAGTGGAGGTTGCAGTGAGCTGAGATTGCACCTCTGCACCCCAGCCTGGGCGACAGAGCAAGAGTCTGACTCAAAAAAAAAAAAAAAAAAAAAAGGAAGATCAAATGCCTGCTCGTTACTGCTGAGTGGGGAATGAGTAGAAGAAGGCATGTCCTTCATTGTCGGTCTTTGAGCCTCTGTGGGAAAGCCAGGTGTTCTGTTCAGGTGAGAGACGAAAGGAGTAGATGTGGCAGAAGAAGCTGAGGTTGGAAGAGCATCCCAGAACACCATATCAGAGGCCAGGAGATGGGTGGACAGAGGGCTGGGGTGGAAGAAGGACTAGGTTTCCAGAGTTAGCAAGAGAAGTGAGGAGGCTGAGAGGCAGGCTAGAAGGGCAAGGTAGAAGCCAGTCAGGAGAGCACTGCACGCCTAGAATCTTGTGAGAGGGGGTTATGGGCACTGCATTCCAAGTAAAATGTCATAAAGGGAAAGTCCAACTGCACACTTACTTGCCTTGGTGTTTACCACTCAAATGGTTCCTCTCTGCCTTTGGTGCTGAGGAAAGGAGGCTCTGGCACCACTGGAACAGGAAAACTTGACTGTTGCTAGTCTATTCCATTGAACTCATAGATATTCGGGATTACCAAATTGGGAAGAGCAAAGCTATCTCCAGGTATATACTATTTCACAGTGTACCATCTCATTATGACCTTGTCAGGAGCCTATAGTGACATCAAATCCCTGATTATTAGTACCATGGCTTTGACAAATTTCTGAGATCCCAAATTGTCCAGGTAGCAGGAACCAAGAGGGTAATCTGGGTGGTCAGGCCTGGAGAAATCCCCTCACAGTGTAAGTTAGCAATTTCAACAGCTGTCTTTTAAAATAGTTGATTGTTCCTTGTAACTGAAACTGATGCTTCTCTAAATGTGTAATTTTAAAGGTTTTTATAGGATATGGGGGAAGGAGGAGGGATTCACTCCAGTTGTACCAAACAATCCTAGAAAGCCAATGGGGTAAACATACAGGAACGAAGACATGGGGTGCAGGGAGAAGAGGGAGTCTATTTTAAAAGGTCTAGAGTATGAGTAACTCCCAACCTTCATATGTGTATGAATTACCTGAAATCTTGCTAAAAGGCAGACATTGGTTCAATGAGTCTGGGTGGGATCTAGTATCTGCACTAGGTTGGACAACTTGCATCAAGCTCCCAGGAAGCTCTGAGGCTGCTGGCCTGCAGACCACACTTTGAGCACTAAGGACTTGCACTATGTCACTAGTCAAAAGTTAGCTTCAAAAGATGGATTGTTTTTGAGGTAAGATGGCTGTTAGCCAACCCATTAAGATGCACTGGGCATTGATTTTATGTATAATAGTAGGATGATTACAAAACTTATAGTCAGAATTTGCAGGTTTCCCTGCTGATTCTATCATTTTCTAGCAATAAAACTTTGGACAAGTCCCAGGTCATCTCTGTGTTTCAGTTTCTTCCTCTGATAAAATAGAGGTAACAAGATCTGCCATGGTTGGCTAACCACAGGGTAATCGTGAGGCTTAGAGGAAACAACTTAGTGAAAGTGCCTTATGAACTGATAGTGCTGCACGTGTGTAAGCATTATTTTTATTACTGTGTTATTTGAAGTTAAGCATTACTAATGGCTCCCATTTCCACTGCTTTTATTTTAATAGATAGATCGATAACATTGGCAAGTGTTTGCTATTTACCTGATGCCATGTTAAGCACAATTTTACTCCTCACATCTCTAATAATATTAGTATTACTATTGTTAGCCCCATTCTACAGAGGAAAAAGTGAGGCCCCCAGACAATAAGATAAGGGCCAGCTGTGAAGTGTTGATGCTGGATTATGAACTCAGCTTGATTCTCCAGAGTTTAAGCTCTTATTTACTGCATTCAACTGATGGATTGTAGCAAACACCCAACATCACAGAAGAAGGTGATAGTCTAGAACAGGGATTGGCATGCTTCTTCTGTAAAGGGCAAGATAGTAAACATTTAGCCTTTCTATGCCAAATGATTTCTCTTGCAACCATTCAATTCTCTCATTGCAGTGCAAAAGCAGTCATAGACGATTTGTAAAGGAATGGGCGTGGCTGTGTTGCAATAAAATGTCATTTCTAGAAACAGGTGGCAGACTGGATTTGGCCTGCAGGCCATAGTTTGATGACTGTTGCTCTAGAAAATTCTGAGTTGTCCAATATGACAGTCGTTGGGCATCTGTGGCTGTAAATTCAGTTCCTCAGTTGCACTGGCCACATTTCAAGTACTCAATAGAAACGTGTGGCTAGTAGCTACTGTATCAAACAGTGTAGAGAACATTTTCATCAACACAGGAAGTTCTATTGGAGAGCCCTGGTCTAGATCATCTTTGGAGGTGGGAGGTGGGGAAAATCTTTTTATCAGTAGCTATGAGGACATGGAAGCTCTGAGTCCTGGCTTTACTTCTTATATCTGACTCTAAGTAAATCACATCATCTCCCATAGGCTCCATTAATACACACATAAAATGGGGATAATACCCTCTGTACCATATTGTTGTGAGAATTGAATGAGAAAATATGTGAAAGGTACTTTGTTAGGGGCTGCACAGACATAAGCCATTGTTAGGATTCTAATTGTTATGTAAAATGTGAGAGAATGTATGGAGGCAGAATTTGGGTAGGTGCCTGAATTGACAATGTTTTCTTTGAAATCACTCTTGGGGGAGACATTGAGATGATAGAGAGTTATCAGAATAAGGGAATTTTATTATTTTTATGGTATTCTATTTTTTGGACCATAAAAACAGTAAACAAGGCAAATCTCAGTGTCTGTTCACCTTTCAGAGCTTGGAATTGCCTTTGTAATGCTTAACACCCTCAGGAAACGGACAAAACTGTCCAGATAGGGGCTGTGATGAACTTGGCAGGCAATAGTGACCTTCCTGAGGGAAATTAAAGGTTTATTTTTTGTCACATTCAAAGTTAAAAAGGATGGCGCCATGACACATCAAAGGTTCTAGTTCTTTCCTGATGCTTCTCTTTCACAGGGGCCCCTTTTATACCACACAGGTCAAGAACAAAACTCAATTCTGCCACAGAATGATCGACCAAGCCCTTGTCTGTGCAAATGGTTTTAACATCTCTGTGATTCCCAGGGCCTCCCTTCTCCCTGATTCTTCCCCCCTGTTGCTAGTCCCTGCGGTAAATCACCCTTACAGAAAAATGCCTTCTCTTCCCATGAGTCTGTCATCCCCTCTTGTCCCTCAGTGTGCTGGGAGCCAGGCTACCCTCTAGTTCTAGGCCAATCTACTGCTATCACTCACTTGAATATACAGAAGAGAAGGTTTCTTCCTGTTTAGCCTGGACACACCCTCCTGATTTCTGCCTATAACTAGGAGTTATGTTTTGCATCTATCCTTTCCCTACAGCTTTTTCTATGAGCCTATCTCACGTCTCTACCTTCTTTCCTGTTTCCTTTCCGTTATTTTTCACACTACTTAAGTACTCCAACAATTCACTCCTCTGCTCTCCAGCAAACACTCACCTATCAGACTGGAATGAAGGTGCCTGTTCTTACACACAGCTGATGCCAGTGTATATTAGTTAAACCTTTAGGAAAGCAATTTGGAAATATTTGTCTAAATCCTTAAAAATCTGGTCAAACTCCTTTGAACCAGTAATTCCACCTCTAAGGAAGTATTTAACTAATTAGACATGCACTGAAAATTACTAAACAAAGATAATCATTATTGCATTATTTATACTACTAAGCAGTTAGAAATAACCTTAGTTGTCAACAATGGGAAAAGAATAAAACAAACACCAAATCTACAAGCAGAAATAAAATGTACTAAAATATTAACAGTGGTTAAGTCTGGATATCTCTGGGGTTATCTCTGGTTCTCTCTGAAGTACCAATGATTTTACTTTCTTCTTTTTGCCCTTTTTACTTTTACAATATGCATATTATTATATAATCAGAAAGAGATTAAAAAAATGAAAGTTCCCATTCTTCCAGGCTGGTTATTATATATTCCTCTGTAGTATTCTTCTTCGAGCATTCAAAACGCACATTTACCAGCCAAGAGGTGTGATCTTGGAGATAGCCACACAGGTCTTTCTCATATATACTTGAGAAGAGAAATCTAAGAGCTTGTTTTGAGGTCCTTTACGATGAACAGCGAGTTTGAAAGGGGAGGAATTAAAGCCAAATGCCCTGAGGAAGAAGTCTGGTGTCAGCGAAGAGGATGTGGTTGCCATTTCTGCCATAAAATCCCTCTTGTCGTCATTATTGTCCTACAGTGCCGAAGAAATGGCTCTCACGCCCACAAATCTAAGTAATGAGATGTCTCTGCAGATGACGATGGACTGCCAGGAACAACAGTTGACTGAGAAAAACAATGGCTTTTTCCAAAAGTTCAATGTGACTAAAGGTGCAATGCAGGAGTAAGTCAGAACTGAGCTTGCAGAAGCAGTTTCTAGGGTCCCAACTGCAGACATTCTTGGGCCAGCAGTATGCAAATGATGAGATTTCCAGGTTCAGAGTCTAGGTTGACAGTCTTCGCTATAATTTATCTAATTTTAATCTCATGAATATTTACTGTAGTAGGCCTTATGAGAAGCTAAAGGGGCCCACAGTCATAAACTGGGCAGATACAGATACCCATTAAAAAAAGTTGTTCAGACTCTAATCTCAATTTGGGAAAATATGTGGATTGTTTTATGGCTTCATTATCTTCACTTGCTAAAGATCTAAGCCATTTAAAATACTTTCTGGCATAGAGGGAGGACAAACAGCGGTATAAACACATATATACATTTGCTAGTACATGTTTAAAATGCATACTAGTTTAGCTATGATTAACACCTTTTTAACTAGGAAAACATTTTTAAGGTAAAAGATTTTCCAAGAATCCCTCATATGGCAAGAAAGCTATTATGATATCAAAGATATTCTTAAATGCATTTATAATTTATTGAAGATAGTAGCATACGCATTTGTAAACTTTGGGCAGTTTTTCATATAAGTTTTTTCATATAAGCAATATTTATTCATTCTATCTAAATCTGTATAGATTCCAGGATCCCTTTCTAAGCAGATTACACGTGAAGTGACTCAATACCCCCTCAACCCTGACAACACCTCCACCCTCTGGGTTCAAATCCCATAGACTTGGAACTACTTTTATAGACACATATCACATATTTATTGTGACCCATTCGAAAGCATACGAGAGGGAACATAGAGGCTCTCCAGCAAAATATTAATAAGTGTGGTACTAATTAATTAAGCAAAATGTTAAACAGTATGGTAGGGAATGGGCAAAGACTATCAACACACTTATTTTAGAAAAGGAAATACAAATGAGTTTTATACACATAGGCAAAGATACTCAACCTCACACATAAAATGAGACTAACACTAAATGAGATACCAGTTTAAACATACCAAGTTGGCAAGGATCAAAAACTTTAATAGCACATGGATTTAGACAAGGAGTGGGAAACAGGCACATTTTTGCTGGGAGTGAAAATTGATTCAACCTCTTTAAAGCATACTTTGGTAAAAATCTATCAAAATTTAGAATATACGTATCTATTGACCTAGAAGTTCTACTTTTCGGGTTTTCCAATAGATATGCTATACACATACACAACAACAACATGTAGATGTGTAAGGATATTCATTCCAGCATTGTTTGTGATAGCAAATGACTGGAAACATTCTATCTGTTAATAAAAAAACTGATTGGAAAATTATTTTACAGCCCCACGATGGAATACCATATTGCCATTTTAAAAACGAAGCAGCTCTGTATGTGCTAATATGAAATGGACTCCAAAATAGGTTATTAAATAAGAAATTCAAAGTGCTTTGAGGTATACACAGAATGGAGTGTATAAATATCCTCCCACATATGTTTTAAAGGGTCTATTCTGTATAATATATATACACGCATACATGCATACATAAACATCTCTGCTTATTTATGCATAGCATCTCTGTTGAAAATAAAGAAGCTAGTAAACATTGTGAGGAGGACAGCTGGGGGGTGGAGATCAAGAGGGCACTGTAGACCTACTCCTCTCTGTCCATTTAAACCATATAATGTTTTTAAACTCCACTTTTTAAAACAGGATATTAATTTACTTATTTGTTGATTTTGCACCCTCATTTATACATACATACGCACAGAACTGCAATTACTTTGGAATTTGGAATCTCACTGGTAAATAATTTATGGATTCAGCCAATTATTATTTATCCAGCTCCTCTATTTCTACTTGTGAGATATATATACTATGTGAGGTGTTATTCACACAGAAAGAACTCAGTACAAGGATAGCAGGTGCTCCCTGCGGCTGGGAAAGATCTCAATGTTCTCCCTTTAGAAAGGAGTAGGGCAGGCCCAAGCTCTGGCCCAAAGGCATAATAACAGCCTCTGTTTGGATTGTGTGGCTTGCAGTTTGCTAAAGGAAATTATCAAAGTGGACCACATCTTAGACAGATCAGATGATGAGGATGACATTTCCTCCGAAAACCCTCAAACTGACTTCCTTCACAAGGTAGACACTGAAAAATGGGTAAGAGAGACACTTAAATGACACAGTAGGTTGAAGAGAAGAACTTCACACCACATATCTCAAAGTGGTAAGAAAATATCTGAGGGTTTCCTTCTAATTGGCGCAGAACTTCAAAGCTTGAAATCAGGAGGGAGGCAGGGGATATGGCATTGTTCCCACTGGATGCTGCTGTTACCACACGAGGGACTTACTAGCCTTCCCATGCAAAAATAAAAAAAAAAAAAGTGAATTATATGTTATTTTTGTCCTCTGGAATTTATGAAATAACTGTGACATTTCTCACCTTCGAGCAAATCACAATATGACCAAATCAGCATATGACCATACCCCCTCCTCACAGATTATCTTCCAGTAGACTTCAGCTATTCACCCCTAATGCAGCCTCCAGGAGAGAATCCTTCTTCAAGCTTCTGGGACTCCAGGCCTTCAGTGGCTTGTAGCTACGTAACTCCTGGTCTCTTGTCTTCATCCTCACATGGTCTTGTCTTTGTCTGTGTCTTATCCTCTTCTGTCTCTCATTAGGATGTTTGTCATTGGATTTAGGAACCCATTCAAGTAATCTGAGACAATCTTATATCAAGATTCTTAGTTACATCTGCAAAGACTCTTTTTCCAAATAAGAATATGCATGGGGTCCTAGTTCTGTATTAGGACATGGGCATTCCTTGTTTGGGGCCACCACTTAACTCTCTATACTCTATGACCTTGGGCAAGTCACTAAATACAAATGGCCACATGAGAATGAAAATAAATAATGCACATGAAACTAATTTGTAAAGAGTTACATGAATGTTATTTATCTCTATTGACTTGGCCAGTAGTTTACACAGACATTTAAAGAAGAAACTGATCTATTCTCCCTCCTCCAAACTTTTCTCCTTCCAGTTTAAAAATAGTTCTGTGAAACACAGGAAATTCAGATCAAACTCCTTCAAAGGACAGAAGAAACATTTCATAAATAGTTACTAAAGAAGTGTTCAAGGATAAATCATGTCGATTTTTGCATGCAGAGACTTGAAATAGCAGAACATGTCTTGGATGCTTTTGTAGAACAAGGCAAAGAATACAGAAACAAAAAAGTAAATTGTATTGATCAAACTCATAGAGCAGGCATTTTGCCCCAAACTCTTTTTGATATGAAACAATTTAAATAAAAGGTCAACTTAGAATTATGTAATGATTAACCATATTCCTACACCTGTATTTAAAAATCTTTCACATTTGTCACATTGGCTTTATCTTTGTGTATATAAATAGATGAATCTTTCTGAACCACTTAAAAGTAGGTCAAAGACAGCATGATATCTCATTCCTGTTTACTTCAGAAAGCATCTCTAAAAATAAAACTTTCTCCTACAAAATACTGTTATCACATCTGGGAAAATTAGCATTAATATAATAATCTCAATTCTCTCAATATTCTAATTTCTTTAATTGTCCCCCAAATGTCTTTTACAGCCATATTTTTTAAACCAGCATCCCAAAAAGATCTATGCGATATGTTTGGTTTTCATATCTCTTTAGACTCTCTTAATATAGAATAGTCCTGCCACCTTTTCTTTTTTATGACATTGATTTTTTTTAAGAGACCAGAACAGTCATCTAATTTGAGCGGAGTTTTGGAGTCCATGGTCAGATGGAATTTGATTACTTATCAGGACTGAAAAGAGCTCTCCATGTGGACACTGATTCTCTCCATGCCCCTGCCTCAGCCTTCCTCTGTAGACAGAGCAGAAGGGCATGTCTGCTTAGCTTACAGATGCATCAGAAAGCTCCAGTCTCAGAGAGGACTATGTGCTTGACCCCAGCAAAGGGGGATTGGGTAGGGCTGGAAGAACCATGACATCTTGTAGTAACCTTTTGTTCTGCTTTGCTTCCATCATCATCTTTACCAGGATATGTTGGAGCTAGAGGCTGAGCATGACCAGGACCTGAGTAAACAGGATAAGCAAGAAACAGATGTTGATGAGGACCCTCAAGCATCTACATCTCTGCAGTTTGCAAAGAGGAACCTCCTTGAATTGTAAGTCTTGACACATGCAAGACAGGGCATTTAATAATGTGTGGAGGGGAAAATAAAATTTAAGCAGATAACTTAGGGAAAGTCTGGAAGATTTAAAATCCATACATGTCTTGAACCATAAAGCAGTCCTGTGCATAGGTAACTACCTACATGATCTAGCAATAATGTGGAGTAAGGACATTTTAGGGATGTAGACAGAGCATGGGAAAAAAGAAAACAGCAAACTCTTCTTTGAGGCCTGAAATTAATATATATTTAAACCTTCTCAGATAATTTTCTAGATAGGAAAACCATAATTATCATTAAGAGTATGTTGTTAAGCCCTTGTGGATCTTTTCCCTATTGTATACTTCTCCTCCCCCTTAACCACTATCTTAATATCAATACTTAGCATTCATTCCACACAGTGAAATTAAAAATATATCTTTTTTTATTAAACATAAAATATGCTTTGTTTTATAGAGTCTTTAAAGATCTGTAAAGTGGATATCAAATAAATACCCAAACTTCTTTTCTTGAGGCCTGTGTGCCCACCTGGCCCATTTTGGTGACAAGGAAGACTAAACAGATCAACTCGCTATTCAAAGGAAGAGCGTTTCAGGCTATATGAGTTGTTTCTCATTTTCTGCTTTGAAAATGATCACCATAACATTTCCGCAGGTGTCTGAAGGGCATGTTCCTCAAGCTAAACTACTGGAACACAAAGATAGGTCTCCAGGTGAAGGAACTTGGAGCTGATTACATAGACAGAACGGAGAAAATTGACAATATTATTAAAAAAATAAATGTAACAGAAAACACAGTGAAGAGGTAATTGTAGGGTGTTGGGGTTGGTCATAAAATAGCAGAAGGTTTCATAGCTTTAAAAACTTAGGAAACTTTGGGCTTAAGATGATAAAGTCTTTAGGCCATAGGTATACTTTCTTGGATGAAATATCTGTTTATCTTTTGCTCATTTGAAAAATTGGGTTGCTGGGTTGTTATTTATGGGATGGTTTGTTCTTGCTTTTCTAGTTCCTTGAGGTGCATTGCTGGATTGTTTATTTGAAATCTTTCTACTTTTTTGATGTGGGTGTTTATTGCTGTAAACTTCCCTCTTTGTCGGGCTTTTGATGTCTCTGATAAATTGTGGTAGGTTGTTTGTTTTCATTTGTCTCAAGCAATTTTAATTTCTTCCCTAATTTCTTCCTTGACCCAATGGTCATTCAGGAACATGTTGTTTAATTTCCATGCATTTCTATATTTTCCAAAGTTCCTCTTGGTATTGATTTCTAGTTTTATTCCAGTGTAATCTGAGAAGATACTTGATATGATTTCAATGTTTTAAAATTTGTTAAGACTTGTATTGTGGCCTAACATATGGTCTATCCCAGAGAATGTCCCACGTGCTGATGAGAAGAAGGTGTATTCTGCAGCTGTTGCATTAAATGTTCTGTAAATGTCTGTTAGATCCATTTAGTCCAAAGTGCAGTTTAAATCCAATGTTTCTTTGTTAATTTTTTGCCTAGATGATATGTTCAATGCTGTGAGTCTGGCATTAAAGCCCCCACTGTTATTGTATTGAAGTCTGTCTCTCCCTTTAGATCTAGTAGTATTTGCTTTATATATCTGGGTGCTCCAGTGTTGGATGCATATGTATTTAGAATTGTTATATCCTCTTGTTAAATTGATCCTTTTATCATTATATAATACCCTCCTTTGTCTTTTTTTATAGTTTTTGACTTAAAGTCTAAGTGTAGCCACTCCTGCTTGCTTTTGATTTCTATTTGCATGAAATATTTTTTCAATTTCTTCACTTTCAGTCTACATGTGTCTTTACAGTGAAGTGAGTTTCTTTTAGGCAGCATATAATTGGGTCATTTAAAAAACCAATCAACCACTGTATATCTTTTAAATGGGTAATGTAATCCATTTATATTCAAGGTTATTATTGATAAGTAAGGACTTATTCCTGTCATTTTGCTAATTGCTTTCTGGTTGTTTTGTATATTCTTATTTCTTTCTCTCTTATTGTTTATAATTGCATTTTGATGGTTTTCTGTAGTGGTAATGTTTGACTTTTGTCTCTTTCGCATTTGTATACCTATTCTATCAGTGAATTTGATACTTTTGTGAGTTTTCATGTTTGTAGATTTTGTTCTTTCATTTCCAGATGTAGGATTTCTTTAAGCATTTCTTCTGGTGATAAATTATCTCACTTTTTCCTGGTCTGGGAACAACTTTGTTTCTCTTTCATTTTTTGAAAGATAGTTTTGCTGGGTATAGTATTCTTGACTGTCAGTTTTTTTTTTTTTTTTTTTTTCTCTCAGCACTTTGAATATATCATCCCATTCTCTCCTTGCCTGTAAGGTTTCTGCTGAGAAACCTGCTGTTAGTCTGATGGGGATTCCCTTATATATGACTAGACACTTTTCTTTTGCTGTTTTTAGAATTCTCTCTTTGTCTTTGATTTTCACAGTTTGCCTGTCATGAGCCTTGGAGAAGACTTTTTTGATACAAATCTATTTGGGGTTGTTTGTGTTTTCTGTATTTGAATGTCTATCTCTTGCAAGACTTTGGAAGTTTTTAGCTATTATTTCATTAAATTTTTTTTAATGCTTTTGCCCACTTATTCTCTCTCTGGAACTCCTAATATCCAAATATTTGGTTTCCTTTTGGTGTCCCATATGTCAGGTAGGGCTTTCTTCATTCTTTTTTATTCTTTTTCTTTTTTTGGCTGATTGGGTTATTTCAAAACACCTGTCTTCAAAGTTTAGAAATGTTTTCTTCTGCTTGATCTAGTCTATTATTTAAGCTCTTTATTATGTTTTTATTTCATTCATTGAATTCTTCAGTCTTAGAATTTCTGTTTGACTCAGATCATGAATTGTTTTGTTGACTTCTTTGTATTGCCTACCTGTGTTCTCTTATATCTCACTGACTTTCTTTTTTTTTAAATACAATATTTTCAAATGACAGATTCCAGTACCTGGAAACAAAAGATTCTATTTATTTTTATTTTTATTTATAATTATTATACTTTAAGTTTTAGGGTACATGTGCACAATGCGCAGGTTTGTTACATATGTATACATGTGCCATGCTGGTGCGCTACACCCATTAACTCGTCATTTAGCACTAGGTATGTCTCCTAAAGCTATCCCTCCCCCCTCCCCCCACCCCACAACAGTCCCCAGAGTGTGATGTTCCCCTTCCTGTGTCCATGTGTTCTCATTGTTCAATTCTCACCTATGAGTGAGAATATGCGGTGTTTGGTTTTTTGTTCTTGTGATAGTTTACTGAGAATGATGATTTCCAATTTCATGCATGTCCCTAGAAAGGACATGAACTCATCATTTTTTATGGCTGCACAGTATTCCATGGTGTATATGTGCCACATTTTCTTAATCCAGTCCATCATGGTTGGACATCTGGGTTGGTTCCAAGTCTTTGCTATTGTGAATAGTGCCGCAATAAACATACGTGTGCATGTGTCTTTATAGCAGCATGATTTATAGTCCTTTGGGTATATACCCAGTAATGGGATGGCTGGTCAAATGGTATTTCTAGTTCTAGATCCCTGAGGGATCGCCACACTGACTTCCACGATGGTTGAACTAGTTTACAGTCCCACCAACAGTGTAAAAGTGTTCCTATTTCTCCACATCCTCTCCAGCACCTGTTGTTTCCTGACTTTTTAATGATCGCCATTCTAACTGGTGTGAGATGGTATCTCATTGTGGTTTTGATTTGCATTTCTCTGATGGCCAGTGATGGTGAGCATTTTTTCATGTGTTTTTTGGCTGCATAAATGTCTTCTTTTGAGAAGTGTCTGTTCATGTCCTTCGCCCACTTTTTGATGGGGTTGTTTGTTTTTTTCTTGTAAATTTGTTTGAGTTCATTGTAGATTCTGGATATTAGCCCTTTGTCAGATGACTAGGTTGCGAAAATTTTCTCCCATTTTGTAGGTTGCTTGTTCGTTCTGATGGTAGTTTCTTTTGCTGTGCAGAAGCTCTTTAGTTTAATTAGATCCCATTTGTCAATTTTGGCTTTTGTTGCCATTGCTGTTGGTGTTTTAGACATGAAGTCCTTGCCCATGCCTATGTCCTGAATGGTAATGCCTAGGTTTTCTTCTAGGGTTTTTATGGTTTTAGGTCTAACATTTAAGTCTTTAATCCATCTTGAATTGATTTTTCTATAAGGTGTAAGGAAGGGATCCAGTTTCAGCTTTCTCCATATGGCTAGACAGTTTTCCCAGTACCATTTATTAAATAGGGAATCCTTTCCCCATTGTTTGTTTTCGTCAGGTTTGTCAAAGATCAGATAGTTGTACATATGCGGCGTTATTTCTGAGGGCTGTGTTCTGTTCCATTGATCTATATCTCTGTTTTGGTACCAGTACCATGCTGTTTTGGTTACTGTAGCCTTGTAGTATAGTTTGAAGTCAGGTAGAGTGATGCCTCCAGCTTTGTTCTTTTGGCTTAGGATTGACTTGGCGATACGGGCTCTTTTTTGGTTCCATATGAACTTTAAAGTAGTTTTTTCCAATTCTGTGAAGAAAGTCATTGGTAGCTTGATGGGGATGGCATTGAATCTGTAAATTACCTTGGGCAGTATGGCCATTTTCATGATATTGATTCTTCCTACCCATGAGCATGGAATGAATGTTCTTCCATTTGTTTGTATCCTGTTTTATTTCATTGAGCAGTGGTTTGTAGTTCTCCTTGAAGAGGTCCTTCACGTCCCTTGTAAGTTGGATTCCTAGGTATTTTATTCTCTTTGAAGCAACTGTGAATGGGAGTTCACTCGCGATTTGGCTCTCTGTTTGTCTGTTATTGGTGTATAAGAATGCTTGTGATTTTTGTACATTGATTTTGTATCCTGAGACTTTGCTGAAGTTGCTTATCAGCTTAAGGAGATTTTGGGCTGAGACAATGGGGTTTTCTAGATATACAATCATGTCATGTGCAAACAGGGACAATTTGACTTCCTCTTTTCCTAATTGAATATCCTTTATTTCCTTCTCCTGCATGATTGCCCTGGCCAGAACTTCCAACACTATGTTGAATAGGAGTGGTGAGAGAGGGCATCCCTGTCTTGTGCCAGTTTTCAAAGGGAATGCTTCCAGTTTTTGCCCATTCAGTATGATATTGGCTGTGGCTTTGTCATAGATAGCTCTTATTATTTTGAGATACGTCCCATCAATATCTAATTTATTGAGAGTTTTTAGCATGAAGGTTGCTGAATTTTGTCAAAGGCCTTTTCTGCATCTGTTGAGATAATCATGTGGTTTTTGTCTTTGGTTCTGTTTATATGCTGGATTACATTTATTGATTTGCATATATTGAACCAGCCTTCCATCCCAGGGATGAAGCCCACTTGATCATGGTGGATAAGCTTTTTGATGTGCTGCTGGATTTGGTTTGCCAGTATTTTATTGAGGATTTTTGCATCAATGTTCATCAAGGATATTGGTCTAAAATTCTCTTTTTTGGTTGTGTCTCTTCCCGGCTTTGGTATCAGGATGATGCTGGCCTCATAAAATGAGTTAGGGAGGATTCCCTCTTTTTCTATTGATTGGAATAGTTTCAGAAGGAATGGTACCAGTTCCTCCTTGTACCTCTGGTAGAATTTGGCTGTGAATCCATCTGGTCCTGGACTCTTTTTGGTTGGTAAGCTATTGATTATTGCCACAATTTCAGATCCTGTTATTGGTCTGTTCAGAGAGTCAACTTCTTCCTGGTTTAGTCTTGGGAGGGTGTATGTGTCCAGGAATTTATCCATTTCTTCGAGATTTTCTAGTTTATTTGCATAGAGGTGTTTGTAGTATTCTCTGATGGTAGTTTGTATTTCTGTGGGATCGGTGGTGATATCCCCTTTATGATTTTTTATTGTGTCTATTTGATTCTTCTCTCTTTTCTTCTTTATTAGTCTTGCTAGCAGTCTATCAATTTTGTTGATCCTTTCGAAAAACCAGCTCCCGGATTCATTAATTTTTTGAAGGGTTTTTCGTGTCTCTACTTCCTTCTGTTCTGTTCTGATTTTAATTATTTATTGCCTTCTGCTATCTTTTGAATGTGTTTGCTCTTGCTTTTCTAGTTCTTTTAATTGTGATGTTAGGGTGTCAATTTTGGATCTTTCCTGCTTTCTCTTGTGGGCATTTAGTGCTATAAATTTCCCTCTACACACTGCTTTGAATGTGTCCCAGAGATTCTGGTATGTTGTGTCTTTGTTCTCGTTGGTTTCAAAGAACATCTTTATTTCTGCCTTCATTTCATTATGTACCCAGTAGTCATTCAGGAGCAGGTTGTTCAGTTTCCATGTAGTTGAGTGGTTTTGAGTGAGTTTCTTAATCCTGAGTTCTAGTTTGATTGCACTGTGGTCTGAGAGACAGTTTGTTATAATGTCTGTTCTTTTACATTTACTGAGGAGAGCTTTACTTCCAAGTATGTGGTCAATTTTGGAATAGGTGTGGTGTGGTGCTGAAAAAAATGTATATTCTGTTGATTTGGGGTGGAGAGTTCTGTAGATGTCTATTAGGTCCACTTGGTGCAGAGCTGAGTTCAATTCCTGGGTATCCTTGTTAACTTTCTGTCTCATTGATCTGTCTAATGTTGACAGTGGGGTGTTAAAGTCTCCCATTATTATTGTGTGGGAGTCTAAGTCTCTTTGTAGGTCACTCAGGACTTGCTTTATGAATCTGGGTGCTCCTGTATTGGGTGCATATATATTTAGGATAGTTAGCTCTTCTTGTTGAATTGATCCCTTTACCATTATGTAATGGCCTTCTTTGTCTCTTTTGATCTTTGTTGGTTTAAAGTCTGTTTTATCAGAGACTAGGATTGCAACCCCTGCGTTTTTTTGTTTTCCATTTGCTTGGTAGATCTTCCTCCTTTTATTTTGATCCTATGTGTGTCTCTGCACGTGAGATGGGTTTCCTGAATACAGCACACTGATGGGTCTTGAGTCTTTATCCAATTTGCCAGTCTGTGTCTTTTAATTGGAGCATTGAGTCCATTTACATTTAAAGTTAATATTGTTATGTGTGAATGTGATCCTGTCATTATGATATTAGCTGGCTATTTTGCTCGTTAGTTGATGCAGTTTCTTCCTAGACTCGATGGTCTTTACAATTTGGCATGATTTTGCAGTGGCTGGTACCGCATTGCCATGTTTAGTGCTTCCTTCAGGAGCTGTTTTAGGGAAGGCCTAGTGGTGACAAAATCTCTCAGCATTGCTTGTCTGTAAAGTATTTTATTTCTCCTTCACTTATGAAGCTTAGTTTGGCTGGATATAAAATTCTGGGTTGAAAATTCTTTTCTTTAAGAATGTTGAATATTGGCCCCCACTCTCTTCTAGCTTGTAGAGTTTCTGCTGAGAGATCCTCTGTTAGTCTGATGGGCTTCCCTTTGTGGGTAACCCGACCTTTCTCTCTGGCTGCCCTTAACATTTTTTCCTACATTTAAACTTTGGTGAATCTGACAATTATGTGTCTTGGAGTTTCTCTTCTCGAGGAGTATCTTTGTGGCGTTCTCTGTATTTCCTGAATCTTAATGTTGGTCTGCCTTGCTAGATTGGGGAAGTTCTCCTGGATAATATCCTGCAGAATGTTTTCCAACTTGGCTCCATTCTCCCCGTCACTTTCAGGTACACCAATCAGACGTAGATTTGGTCTTTTCACATAGTCCCATATTTCTTGGAGGCTTTGTTCATTTCTGTTTATTCTTTTTTCTCTAAACTTCCCTTCTCACTGCATTTCATTCATTTCATCTTCCATCACTGATACCCTTTCTTCCAGTTGATTGCATCGGCTCCTGAGGCTTCTGCATTCTTCACGTAGTTCTCGAGCCTTGGTTTTCAGCTCCATCAGCTCCTTTAAGCACTTCTCTGTATTGGTTATTCTAGTTATACATTCGTCTAAAGTTTTTTCAAAGTTTTCAACTTCTTTGCCTTTGGTTTGAATTTCCTCCTGTAGCTCAGAGTAGTTTGCTCATCTGAAGACTTCTTCTCTCAAATCATCAAAGTCATTCTCCGTCCAGCTTTGTTCTGTTGCTGATGAGGAGCTGCGTTCCTTTGGAGGAGGAGAGGCGCTCTGCTTTTTAGAGTTTCCAGTTTTTCTGCTCTGTTTTTTCCCCATCTTTGTGGTTTTATCTACTTTTGGTCTTTGATGATGGTGATGTACAGATGGGCTTTTGGTGTGGATGTCCTTTCTGTTTGTTAGTTTTCCTTCTAACAGACAGGACCCTCAGCTGCAGGTCTGTTGGAGTTTGCTAGAGGTCCACTCCAGACCCTGTTTTCCTGGGTACCAGCAGCGGTGGCTGCAGAACAGCGGATTTTTGTGAACCGCGAATGCTCCTGTCTGATCATTCCTCTGGAAGTTTTGTCTCAGAGGAGTACCCGGCCGTGTGAGGTGTCAGTCTGCCCCTACTGGGGGGTGCCTCCCAGTTAGGCTGCTCGGGGGTCAGGGGTCAGGGACCCACTTGAGGAGGCAGTCTGCCCGTTCTCAGATCTCCAGCTGTGTGCTGGGAGAACCACTGCTCTCTTCAAAGCTGTCAGACAGGGACATTTAAGTCTGCAGAGGTTACTGCTGTCTTTTTGTTTGTCTGTGCCCTGCCCTCAGAGGTGGAGCCTACAGAGGCAGGCAGGCCTCCTTGAGCTGTGGTGGGCTCCACCCAGTTCGAGCTTCCTGGCTGCTTTGTTTACCTAAGCAAGCCTGGGCAATGGCGGGTGCCCCTCCCCCAGCCTCGCTGCCGCCTTGCAGTTTGATCTCAGACTGCTGTGCTAGCAATCAGCGAGACTCCGTGGGTGTAGGACCCTCCGAGCCAGGTGCGGGATATAATCTCCTGGTGCACCGTTTTTTAAGTCCGTCGGAAAAGCACAGTATTAGATTGGGAGTGGCCCGATTTTCCAGGTGCTGTCTGTCACCCCTTTCTTTGACTAGGCAAGGGAACTCCCTGACCCCTTGCGCTTCCCGAGTGAGGCATGTCTCGCCTGCTTCGGCTTGCTCACGGTGCACTGCACCCACTGTCCTGCGCCCACTGTCTGGCACTCTCTAGTGAGATGAACCCGGTACCTCAGATGGAAATGCAGAAATCACCCGTCTTCTGCATCGCTCATGCTGGGAGCTGTAGACCAGAGCCGTTCCTATTCGGCCATCTTGGCTCCCGGAATGACTTTCTTTAGTATCAATACATTGAATTCTTTTTCAGGCATTTCATAGATTCCCTTTTCATTGGGATGTTACTGGAGAATTATTGCACTCCTTTGGAGATGTCATGTTTCCTTCCTTTTTCATGTTTCTTTGGTTCTTACATTGATATCTATACATCTGGTGTAATAGTCACTTCTTCCAGTTTTATGCATTGGCTTTCATAGGGAAAGATTAGGTTTTCCTAAAGCTGTATTTATAGCGTTAGTTGGGTAGGTTGCTTTGGCTTTGATTATTGGTGGGTGGGCATACCAGTGTAGTCTCTACATGATTTCTTTGGTTGTAATCATCGTTAGTGGTATCTGTAAGTTCGTCAGTGGCTTAGGCTGTGCTTATTTGTGGAGGCTGTGGCAAACTTTACTGGGGACAGTTACCCTAGGCAGATTGGTCCTCAAGTGCCAGTGGTGGTGGCAGCAGGGTGGGAGTGCCCTGTCCTCGGGTCCCCATGCAGCATATGCATGTACCAGTGGTGGTGAGTCTGGGTGGGCCAGATCTTTGGCTTCTAGGCAGCTTGCTTGATTGCTGACAGTGGCAGCGGTGGCTGAGAAGGTGGGTCCTCATGTCCCTGGGCACTGTGTGTGGCACTGACAGTAGCAATAGTAGTAGCAGGCCAATCCTTGGATTCCCAGGCAGCATGTACACATTGCCAGCAGTGATGGCAGTGAGCTGGATGGGCCAGTCCTCAGGCCCCTAAGAGTCATGCATGGGTAGATACCAGTGATGGCAGCAGCTGTAGGCTAGGCAGGCTGGTCCCTAAGCTCCCAGGAAACACACATAGGTGCAGGCAGCAGGAAGGGTAGGCCTATCACCAGGCCCTTGAACAATGTACATAGGCAGTGGCAGTGGGCAGGGCCCATCCTAAGGCCCACAGAAGGCAAATGTTGGCACTAGCCATGACAGGCAGGGCAGGTTGGTCCTGAGGTTCCCAAATGATGTGTGGCAGGCACTGGTGCTGGCAACACGGGGGGCGGGCCTGTCCTCAGACTCCTCAATGATGCACACAAGTCCCCAGTGCTATTGATGGTGGCAGTGGCAGGGTGGACCTGTCCTCAGGGCCTCAGATGGCACGAATGGCTGCCAATAATGGCAGGCAGAGTGAGTTGATTACCAGGCTCCTGGATAGCATGCTCAGTCAGCAGTCAGGGTGGGTTGAACAGGACTGTTGTCAAGCCCCTTGATAGTGTATGTGGTTGTCAGTGGCTGTTGGTGGAGCAAGTCAGTCCCCAGGCCCCTAGGCAGTGCAGCAATAGGATACCAGCAGTGGTGCTGCTAAGTGGGATGGGCCTGTCATCAGTTCCCCTAATGGTGTGCATGGGCTGGCAGAGGCAGGCCCGGTTGGCTGATACCTAGGCCCCTGGATAGTGTGCTGTGGTGCCAACAGTGATGGCAGTGGGTGGGGTAGGCTGCTCCTCAGGCCCCTGGGTGGTATGCACAGGTGCCAGTAGTGGCTAGTGGGTGGACCTGTCATCTGGCCCCAGGATGGTGCTCAGGTGGGCCAGTCCCCAGGCCCCCTGAAGGTGTGTGGAGCTGCAAGGCAGCCCTGCTGCTGGAGGTTCCAGGGTTGCTGTCTGTATTTGTCAGGGTTCTCTAGAGAGACAGCACCAATAGGATATATCCATATCTATAGCTGCATTAGTTTATTAGGGAGAATTGGCTCCTATGATGACATGGTGATATGGTTTGGCTGTGTCCCCGCCCAAATCTCATCTTGAATTGCAGCTCCCATAATTCCCATGTGTTGTGGGAGGGACCCAGTGGGAGGTAACTGAATCATGGGAGCAGGTATTTCCTGTGCTTTTCTTGTGATAGTGAATAAGTTCACAAGATCTGATGGTTTTATAAAAGGGAGTTCCCCTACACAAGCCCTCTCTTGCCTGCCACCATGTAAGACGTCCCTTTGCTCTTCCTTCATCTTCCACCATGATTGTGAGGCTTCCCCAGCCGTGTGGAACTGTAAGTCCATTAAAACATCCTTCCTTCATAAATTACCCAGTCTCACGTATGTCTTTACTAGTAGCATGAGAACAGACTAATACACATGGTGAAGTCCCACGATACGCTGTCTGGAAGCTGGGGAAAGAGAGAAGCCAGTAGCATGGCTCAGTCCAAGTCGAAAAGCCTCAAAACCAGGGCAGCCAACAGCATAGCCTTCAGTCTGTGGCTGCAGGCCCAAGAGCCCCTGGAAAGCAACTGGTGCAAGTCCTATAATCCAAAGGCCAAAGAACCTGGAGGCTGATATTCAAGGGCAAAAGGAGAGGAAGCAAGAGTCCAGCATGGCACAGAAGGAGAGAGAGTGAGCAGACTCAGCAAGCAAGCTGTTTCTTCCCCCTTTTCTGCCTGCCTTGTTCCAGCTGTTCTGGCAGCCGATTGGATGGTGTCCACTCACACTGAGGGTGGGTCTTCCTCTCCCAGTCCACTGACTCAAATGTCAGTCTCCTCTAGCAACACCTTCACAGACACACCCAGGAACAATGGCTCCTCAGGCCCCTGGGTGGCATGCACAGGTGCCAGTAGTGGCTAGTGGAGTGGACTTCCCAGCCATCTAAGCATCCCTCAATCCAGTCAAGTTGACATCTAGTATTAACTATCACAAGTCAACCCCTTGTCAACTTGGCACCCGTATGGTTTGGATGTCTGTCCTCCCCCAATCTCATTTTGAAATGTGATCTCCTATGTTGGAGGTGGGCCTAGAGGGAGGTGTTTAAGTCACAGGGGCAGATCCCTCATGAATGGCTTGGTGCTGTCCTCAGGATAATGAGTGAGTTCTTGATCCAAGTTGACATGAGATCTCGTTGTTTAAAAGAATGTGGCACCTCTCCCCCCTCTCTCTCTTTTGCTCCTGCTGTCACCATGTGATACACTGGCTCCCCTTCATCTTCCACTATGATTGTAAGCTTCCTGAGGCCCTTACCAGGAGCCAAGCAGATATTGGTGCCATGCCTGTACAGCTTACAGAACCATGGGCCAAAATATACCTCTTTTCTTTATAAATTACCTGATCTCAGGTATTTCTTTATAGCAGTGCAAGAACAGACTAACACACTGTCAGTGGCAGAGACCTCAGGCTCTGGGAAGCCCAAACTTTGGCTCCCTTTGTCCTTGGGGCAGCCTTCCTTACCCTGTTCCCTGGGTGTAATACACTGCTTGAGCTAGAGTGCTGGGGACCTGACTACATGCTGGGTTCAGTTGGCATTGTGATACTGCAGCCGTCTGGGTGCGTGTAGAGGGATGTCAGCAGGGCTTCAGGGATGTGGAGATGCGGGGGCTATTGGGCCCCAAGGCAGGAGGTAGTCTGTGGCTGCTGGGCTCTCAAAATGGTGCCATGCTGCAGTTGCTTTGGTCTCAGTGGGTGTGTAAGACTCCTGACAAACTTTGTCTGAAACAGTCATCACATCGACTCCAGACAGCTCCCTATACTGGTCTCAGGGCCTACAAAGGCTGAGGAACTCTCCTGTGGCTAGGATTGCAGAAGTTGAATGTGGACCACTGGGGATCTCTTACCTTTTCCCTCTAATGGAGAGTTCCTCCTGGAGGGGTATTGCCCTACAATTTTCTTTTCTTGTAATGTCTAGTTTTAGTATCAGAATAACACTTGCCATATAGAAAACCATTAGGATTTTCCCGTGACCTATTTGGTTTTCTGGCTAAGTTTGTGTAGAAGTGGTATAATTTCTTCCTTAAATGTGGGATTGGATTCACCAGGGAAGCTGTATTGCCTGGAAATTTCTTTGTGGTAAGGTTTTTAATTAAAAATTTAATTTATGAACTTTATTTTGTATCTATTAATTTCTTTAATAGATGTAATACGGCTATTCAGAATATATTGCTGAAGATATTAAGTTGATCATACCTTTCAAACAATGCACCCATTTTATCAAAGTTGTGAAATATATTGACATAAAGTTATCCATAACATTCCCTTATTATGTCTTTAGCATCTGTATTGATGTCCCCTCACTTATTCCTGTAATTGAATATTTGTGTCTTCTTTTCTTTTTGTTGTATCAGTCTGGATAGAGATCTATACATTTTTTCGTTTGCTAAAAGACCCAGCTTTTGATTTCATTGGGTTTTTTGCTGTTGTTTTTCTGGTTTTTTGAAATTTTTCATTTGATTCTGCTTTTTTTTTTTTTAAATTATGTCCTTTCTTCTGCTGACTTTAGGCTTATGTTGCTATCCTCTTTCTAATTTCATGAGGTGAACTTTGGGTCATTGATTTGAGATCTCTTGTCTTTTTCTATTATAATAATCAGTTAGTGCTCTGCACTTCCCCGTAAGCACTGTTTCCACTGCATCAAACTGATTTTTATATATTGTGTTTTCATTTTCAATCAGCTCAAAATACATTCTAATGTCCCTTTTGATCTCTTCTTTGACCCATGGATTATTTTTATATATGTAAAGATATTTTAATGTTTTATATTTTGAGATGGAGTCTCGCTCCATCTCCATCAGCCCAAGCTGGAGTGCAATAGCATGATCTTGGCTCACTGCAGCCTCTGCCTCCCGGGTTCAAGCATTTCTCCTGCTCAGCCTCTCGAGCAGCTGGGATTACAGGCATTCGCCACCATGCCTGGCTAATTTTTATATTTTTGGTAGAGGCAGGGTTCCAGCATGTTGGCCAGGCTGGTCTTGAACTCCTGACCTCAGGTGATCCGCCCACATTGGCCTCCCAAAGTGCTTGGATTACAGGCATGAGCCACCACGCCTGGCCAACCCATGGATTATTTAAAGTGTATTTTAGTTTCCAGGTACGTAGAGATCTTCCAGATACCGTTCTCTTACTGACTTCTCAGTTAAGTCCATTGTGACCAAAGAACAAATTTTATGTTACTTGACTCCTTTTAATTTTTTTCTTTTTTGAGATAAGGTCTCGCTCTGTTGCCCAGGCTGGAGTGCAGTGGCACAATCACAGCTCACTGCTCAACCTCCAAGGCTCAAGCAATCCTTCCACCTCTGCCCCCCTAGTAGTTGGGACTACAGGTGCACACCATCAGGCCCAGCTAATTTTTGTATTTTTTGTAGAGACAAAGTTTCGCCATGTTGCCCAGGCTAGCCTTGGACTTCTGGCCTCAAGCAATCCTCCCTTCTTGACCTCCCAAAGCGCTGGGATTACTGGTGTTAACCATTGTGCCCAGCCAACTCCTTTAAATGTATTGAGACATGTTCTATGGCTCTGTATATGGTCTATCTTGGTAAATGATATGTGTGCAATACAATAGTAGAATGTGTATTCTACTATTGTTTGAGTAGAGTAGTCTACAAATATCAATTAGGTCAGGTTGGTTGATAGTGTTATCCAAGTCTTCCAGGTACTTATGGATTTTCTCTTTACTTCTATAGATGATCAATAGAGGAGTGTTGAAATCTCCAACTGTAACTGTAGATATGTCTATTTCTGCTTGCAGAGCTATCAGTTTTTACTTCAGGTACTTAGAGGCTCTGGTTTTAGTTGCATGAATGTTGGGACTATTATGACTTTTTGAAGAAATGATCCCTTTATCATTATAAATGATTTATTTATCTTTTTCTTTGTTTTTTTTCTTTTTTGAGACAGTCTTGCTCTGTCACCCAGGCTGGCGTGCAGTGGTGTGATCATAGTTCACTGCAGCCTTGAACTCCTAGGCTCAAGCGGTCCTCCCACCTAAAGCTCCCTGAGTAGCTGGGACCACAGATGTGCACCATCATGCCCAGCTAATTTTTAAAACTTGTGTGTAGGTAAAGACAAGGTCTTGCTATGTCGCTCGGGCTGGTCTCCAACTCCTGGCCTCAAGCAATCCCCCTGCATGAGCCTCCTAAAGTGCTGAGATTATAGGCGTGAGCCACTGTGCCCATCCTTTTTCATTGTTTTTTAAAAATAGTTAATTTGGCTTAAATAGAATGATTCTTAAACTATCACTATCTGCCTTAAGTAATATTTTACCTCTTACATATGCTGTACTTCTATGTCTGTTCTTCCGGCCTTTGCACTACTGTTGGCGTACATCTTACTTCTGTACTGAATATAAGCCCATGATATGTCAGGGGTTTTTGTTTTGTTTTGTTTTTTGCTTTAAACGATTAACTATTGTTTAAGGTGATTTTTTAAAGTAAGAAAAAAAATTGTTTATATTTACACACATATTTACTATTACCAGTGCTCTTCATTCATTTGTATGCATACAATCTATATCTGGCATCATTTTCCTTTTGTTGAAAGGCTTTTAAAAACTATTTTCTGTGGCCAGGCGTGGTGGCTCACACCTGTTTGGAGACCAAAATGGCCAACATGGTGAAACCCTGTCTCTACTAAAAATACAAAAATTAGCTGGGCGCCTGTAATCCCTGCTGCTTGGGAGGTTGAGGCAGGAAGATTGCTTGAACCCAGGAGGCAGAGGTTGCAGTGAGCCAAGCCGAGATCACTCCACTGCACTCCAGCCTGGGCGACAGCGCAAGACTCCATCTCAAAAACAAAAAACAAAAACCCAAAAGTATCTTCTGTGATACAGTTCTACTGGGGATGTGTTCTTTTAGCTTTTTATGTCTGAAAAAAAACATTCATTTTGTAAAGATAGTTTTGCAGAGTATATAATTATATACTGACTTTTTTTCTCAGTACTTTAAAGATGCTGTTGAAATCTGGTTTGCGTTGTGCCTGACAAGAAGTTGGCTGTCATTCTCTTCTGTATTTTTCTACAAATAAAATTTTCCTTGCCCTATTCTCAGCTGTTTTCAAAATTTTTAAAAAATCTGGCCAACGTGGTAAAACCCCATCTCTACTAAAAATACAAAAATTAGCTGGGTGTGGTAGCATGTGCCTGTAGTCCCAGCTACTCAGGAGGCTGAGGCAGGAGAATTGCTTGAATCCAGGAGGTGGAGGCTGCAGTGAGCCAAGATTGCGCCATTGCACTCCAGCCTGGCGACAGAGCAAGACTCCGTTTCAAAAAAAAAAAAATATATATATATATATTATATATATATAATTATATATAATATATATATAATATTATATATAATATAATTATATAATATATAATTATATTATATATATAAAATATATAATATAATATTATATATTATATATAATTATATATTTTATAATAATTATATATATAATATATATAATATAATTATATATTATATATAATATAATTCTATATAATATATAATATATAATATAATTCTATATAATATATAATATATAATATAATTCTATATTATATATATAGTTTTTAATCATTTTTATATGATCGACCTTCATGTAGTTTTCTTAATTTTTCTTTTGTTGAGTTCTGTTGTGCCTTATGGCTCTGCAAGTTTGTAGTTTAAATTTGGAAAATTTGAGCCATTATTTCTTTAAATATTTTTTTCTGTTCCCTCTTCTCACCATCAAGGATTTTAATTACATGTGTTTTAGGCCACTTTAGGTTGTCTCATAACCCATAACTCACTGATGTTCTGGGCTTTTTTTTCTCTAACTCTTTTCTTTATGTGTTTCATTTCAAAGACTTTCTATCACTACATCTTAAAATTCACTAATCTTTTGGTTCTGCAGTATCTGATATAACATTAATCCCTTCCAGTGTATTTTTCATCTCAGACATTGTAGTTTGTGTCTGTAGAAGTTTGATCTGGGTCTTTTTTCTATCTTTCATATCTCTCCTAAATGTACTCATGTTTTTCTCTACCTTCTTGGACAATAAAATATAATTATAACTTTTAAAATAACCTTATCTACTAATTCTATCATCTAATCATTTTTAATACTGCCTCTATTTATTTTTTTAAGTTTTTTTTTTTTTGAGATAGAGTCTCACTCTGTCACCTAGGCTGGAGTGCAGTGGTGCAATCTTGGCTCACTGCAACCTCCACTTCCTGGGTTCAAGAAATTCTTGGCTTCCTGAGTAGCTGGGATTATAGGCACGTGCCACCATACCTGGCTAATTTTTTTAGTATTTTTAGTAGAGATGGGGTTTCACCATGTTGGCCGGGTGGTCTTGAACTCCTGACCTCAGGCAATCGGCCCACCTCAGCCTCCCAAAGTGCTGGGATTACAGGTGTGAGCCACTGCACCCAGGCTTTTATAAGCATATAGACTGTTGCTTCCTGCTTCTTTGCATGCCTAGTAATTCTTTATTAAATGCCAGACATTGTCAATTGTACCTCATTTGGTTTTGAGTATTCTTGAGACATTTGTGTGTACATTTAAATTTTGAGCTTTGTTCTGGAACACAGTTAAATTACTTAGAAGTGGTTTGACCCTTTTGAGGATTGCTTTTAATTGTTGTAGGGCAGGACAAAAGCAGCCTTTAGTCTAGGACTAATATGGCTCCACTATTGAAACAATACCTTCTGAGTATTCTACCTGATGACTTGTGTATTACAAGAGTTTTCCACTCTGGCAATTATTCTCAGCACTACTTGATCTTCAGAGATTGTTCTGCCCACTTCAATCTGCTATGATTTCCCTCCTATTTCAAGTAGTTTTATCACACCTATGTGCTAACCAGTGCCTCAGCTGAAGGCCCAAGTGGGGCTTTCTCAAGTGGGAACATCTCTGGAGCTTTTTCTCTGTGCAGCTCTCTCCTCTTTGGCACTCTGCTGGGCAAATCTACTCCCTGTGGCCTCCCTGAGCTTCTAACTTCATCTTCTCAACTCATGGAGACCACCAGCCTCCTCCTGCATCCCCTTTCTCTGACTTGAAGTCCAGAAACTCTTTCCAGGAGTAACCTGAAGTAACTATAGAGCCCATCTCACTTGTTTACCACCTGAGGGATCCACGTCCTGCACTGTCTGTTGTTCAGCATCTGAAAACCATCGTCTCATATATTCTTTTCAAGTTTAAAATTGTTTAAAATGGGAGGCTAAATCCAATTCCTGTTACTCCATGTTGATTGAAAGCAGAAGTACCCAAAACATTAGTAACATTCTAATTTTTGATGGACTTCCTTGTCTGCCTGCAAATCCACATTACATTATAATCTTCAAAAGGGCAAAGACCTTGCTTATACTATTCTCTATTTTAATCATCAGCATTCAGCATAATACCTGGCACATAGTAAATGCTGAACAAATACCTTCCGAATTAATGTTATAAAGTATTTGGGCCAGAGGGCTTTACAGTTTGCAGAGACCTGTAGACCAAAAACTAGAAGGTGAATATGAAACTAGTCACATTATTCTTCTATATTCTCCTCCTTTTTTCTTTTACAACCCTCTTTACCTATGCTTCCATTTTTATTTTTAACTTTTTATTTTGAAATAATTATAGATTCATAGGAGGTTTCAAAAATATATATACAAGGAACCCTTATTTTCAGCTTTCCTGAATGGTAACATCTTGCCTAACTTGGGTATACCATCAAAACCAAGAAAATGACATTAGTACAATCCAGAGAGCTTATTCAGACTTCACCATTTATACATGCACTCATCTGTATGTGTATAGTTCTGTGCAATTTTATGAGATGTGTAGACTTGCATGACCATGACAATCAGATCCTCAACTGAATCATTGCATAAGATGCACTTGTGTTACCCCTTTATACATACATTTCCTCCCACCCATCCCTAACCCCTGGCAACCACAAATCTGTTCCACATGTCTATAATTATGCTATTTCATGAATGCTACATAAGTGAAATCATGCAGTTTGTCCTTCTGAGACTGGCTTTTTTTCACTCAGGATAATTTTTTTGAGGTTTATCCAAATTTTCGCATGTATTGATCTTTCCTTCCTTTTCATTGCTGAGTAGTCTTCCATGATATGAATCTATGCAGTGTGTTTAACCATTCATCCACTAAAGGACAAATGTGTAATTTCCAGTTTGGGACTATTATGAATAAAGCTGCTTTGAACATACGTGTACTATGGGAAATAAGTCTTCATTTCTCTGGGATAATTACCCAAGGATGAAATTGGTGGGTCATATGGTAAGTCAGTTTTAAGTTTTGACACGAACTGCCAAACAATTTTCCAGAGTGGCTGAAACCTTTTGTATTTCCATCACCAATTTATGAATGATTGAGTTTCTCCACATCCTCACTAGCATTTGGTGTTATCACTATTCTTTTCTTTTTTTTTTTTTTTTTTTTTTGCCATTGTGACAAGTATGTAGTGATGTATCATTGTAGTACTAATTTGCATTTCTCTAATGGCTAATAAGTATTGACCATCCTTTTGTATGTTTATTTGCTATCTATATAGCCTCTTGATGAAATGTCTATGCATGCCTTTTGCTCATTTGCTAATTGGATAGGTTTTTTTTAATGTTGAGCTTTTTTCGAGATTTTTATATAGTCTAGATACAAGGCCTTTGCCATATATGTGCTAAGCAAATATTTTTCCCAGTGTGTAATTTGTCTTTTCATCCATTTAACAGGGTCTTTGGCTAAACTAAAGGTTTTAATTTTGATGAGGTTCAATTATCAATTTTCCCTCTTACAGATTATACAATTGATGTTAAGCCTAAGAACTCTTCTCCTAATCTTATGTCCCCCAAGTTTTCTGTGTTTTTTTCTAGAAATTTTATAAACTTACATTTTAACGCTTTTAATTTTCAGCTCCTGTGTCCAGTTAGGCCTCGTATCTCTTTAATATTATCTAGATTACTTAGAGTACTTTTTACTTGTTTGAATTTCATTTACTTCCCATTGCAATACAAGCACTACCAAAGCATCCTTTTATATGGGAATGGTATTTCATTTTTGAAAGATCAAAATTGCCTCCACTCTTGGGTGATTTTTCTTAATCTGCAGGACTTCGTATCTTGGTTTCTTTGCAGCTTATTAAAAGACATGCTGACCCTGAAGGATCAAATTGAAAAGCTGGAGGACTGGGGCCCTGACCTTGATCAAGGGACACTGAGGTAAGCTAGAGACTTGGGAAAGACTGAGAGGTTGGGGATTTGTGTCACTTCTTTCCCTACTACCCTTCTATTGTTAATAGGCAATAACAGGAAGTAAGACTCATAAGCAGGAGTGCTCTCTGGTGGTCACATCTGAGCACCCTTTTCCTGAGTAACACCGCTTTTCTCTGATGACACAAAAAGCCTAGACTTTTCTACTTTACCTAGAAACTCGGCTACCAAGAAACTCTATGTTAATGCCACCTTAAGATGAGTACCTTAAGGGAGAATTGGTTTTCTTAATCTTTGTATGTCAGCACCTAACAGTACAGAGAATACATCCAGGAAATAAATATTTGTCAAAAACTGCATCCTTAGAGTGCAAGGGATCTACCTGTGTTTGTCTTGGATGCCCCATGAAGAGTTCTTGTGTTGGTGTTCACAGTCTCCAGAGTTTTCCTGATGTTGTGTCTACTCACACTTCTTACAGACTCTTCTCAAATAAAGGTTTAATTTTCCGTTTTCTTTCCTTTTTTTTTTTTTTTTTTTGAGACGGAGTCTCACTCTATTGCCCCAGGCTGGAGTGCCATGGCACGATCTCGGCTCATTGCAATCTCCACCTCCTGGGTTCAAGCAATTCTCATGCCTCAGCCTCCTGAGTAGCTGGGATTACGGGTGTGTGCCACCATGTCCGGCTAATTTTTGTAATTTTAGTAGAGATGGGGTTTCATCATGTTGGCCAGGCTGATCTTGAACTCCTGGTCTCAAGGAATCTGCCCGCCTCAGCCTCCCAAAGTGCTGGGATTACAGGCGTGAGCTACCGCACCCAGCCTAATGTTCCATTTTCTTATTAGTAATAGAATATTAGAGCTGAAAGGTAGCGATCAACTTGTGACACAAGTTAGATTTCAGAGTCCTGGCTGATAGTTTTTCTGGTTTGAAGAAAGGCCCCTGAAAAAGAAAAAAGTCCGTGTCTAACAACCTCTTTTAACTGAAATTGCCAGCTTCAATTTTAACTCAAGCCCAAGAGTTTAAATTGAGTAGATTTTGGAAGCAGTAAAAGAGAAAATTCTTTTTTATTAAAGGAAGGTATCATTTATTTGGACCTCTTACATATTAAAAGTCACTTACAGATCAGTGCAGATCTATTGCCTGGGGAACAAATTACTTTTAAGTGATATAGTCCCACATTTTGAGTCACAATCTTATTTTGCGTGAGTTGAAAGAGTTTTTTTCACTATCTTTGGGCTTTGGAAATTGCAAACTATAAAAAAGGGAAGAGGACAAAAGCCAAGAAATATTCTGCTTTAGAGAATTTCCTCCAAAATCCAGCTGTTAGTATTACAAAAATGTAGATTTCAGTAGCAGGTGCGGGGAGGGAGGGAGGAGTATCAAAAGACTGAGGAGAAAGATAGAGAAACACACATAAATGAAAGTGAGATTTTTTTAAAGGGAGGAGTTTGGAATAATATGCAAGAGGAAGGCATCACACACATATATGGAAATTCTCTGTGCTGGGGATACACAGTTTTGTGTACACATTAAAAACAACAAAAAACCAAGCACAAACTTAAAAACTAGAAACAATTCAAATATCCGCCAGTTGTCATTTGGATAAACTGCAGTACATGTACGTGATGGAATACTACTCAGCAATAAAAAGGAACAAACTTCTGATTGACCCAACAACATGAATGAATCACATGCATTACACCAAGTGAAAGAAGCCAGATTCAGAAGACTACTTATGTACTTTGTGCTTCTGTTTATGTAACTCTGAAAAAGGCAAAATTGTAGGAACAGAAAATAGATTAGCAGTTAGTTACCCAGGTTTAGTGGAGGAAGGGGGACAGGGATTGACAAAGGGGTATAAGGAAATTTAGGGGCTGATGGAAATATTCTATATCTTCTTGTAGTGGTTATTACACAACAGTATGCATTTATCAAAATTCATAGAACTGTATACTTTAAAAAGTGAGTTTTACTGTATTAAGTTATATCTCAATAAATGTGTCTTCAAAAAAAATGGCACGAGTTCTGTCTCAAGAAGCCTACAGTCTGATAGAAAAGGCTACAGAAAAACAAATGCGGTAATATATCTAAAGGTGAAGCTTTAAATGTAATTGTTGGTTGAATTGGTGACTCACACCTGTAACCCCAGCACTTTGGGAGGCCAAGGGAGGAGGATCACTTGAGGCCCGGAGTTTGAGACCAGCCACGGCAACACAGTGAGACCTCCATCTCCACAAAAAATTTAAAAAATTAGCCAGGCATGGTGGTGCATGCCTGTAGTCGCAGCTACTTAGGAGGCTGAGGTGGGAGGATCACCTTCTGGACTCAGGAGGTCAAGGCTGCAGTGAGCCATGATCAGTGAGCCACTGCACTCCAGCCTGGGCAACCGAGTGAGACACTGCCTCAACAAACCAACCAACGCACTCCAGCCTGGGCAACCGAGTGAGACACTGCCTCAACAAACCAACCAACCGGCAAACAACAAAAACAACAAAATAAATAAATAGGTAAAATTGTTACAGAAGCAAAGTTAGTAGCAATGGCTGTAGGCTTATTCTGGTGAAGGGAAAAGTGAAGATTGTTAGAAATAGATACAGGAATAGCAAATAAAATGTGGGAAAATTAAAGGAGAAATTAGTTAATAAAATTAAAATAATATCACATATATTGGCTCACTTATTCTTCATAAAGAAATAGAATAACTAAGAAAGGCATGAAAAGGGAAGGAGGGAAAATTGGTGAAATTATTTTTTAAAAAAGCAAAACAGAAATGAAAGTATTTGAAAGAACTTCAAGCTACAGAAAGGACTTTGAGGTGGCCTTTGGGTGTTAGTTGGCCTAATATTGAGCCCCCAAGCCATGAAACTTTCTAAAATTTCCATGTGAATTTCTGGGCTTTCATTCAGAGACTGACCTTGTCCCAGTTATCTTTGATAAGTGCTGTATGAAGATGTTTACTCTGTAAATAAACTAGGATACCAAATAAAAGTTGATTGTCACAGCACAGCTCCTCTCTAAATAATTAAACCACCCAATTCAGGGACTGGTGATGAATAAAAAATGTTAAAAAATAGCTATACTGTATATTCTCTAATTCACCTATAAGCTACTTAAGGATAAATATTCTTGTTACTTGTATCTAACTAGTATGATGCCTAGCACAATGGCCACTTACATAGGATGTGGTCGTTATGCATATATATAATGTATTTTTTATATATATAGATTTTTTTTTTTTTTTGAGATAGTCTCATTCTGTTGCCCATGTTGGAAGACAGTGGCGCCATCTTGGCTCACCGCAACCTCTGCCTCCTGGGTTCAAGTGATTCTCATGCCTCAGTCTGCCCAGTAGCTGGGACTACAGGGGCACACCACCACAGCTGGCTAATTTTTTTTTTTGTATTTTTTGTAGAGATGGGGTTTCACCATGTTGGCCAGGCTGGTCTTGAATTCCGGACCTCAAGCGATTCTCCCGTCTCGGCCTCCCAAGTTTTGGGATGACAGGCATGAGCCACTGTGACTGGTTGCATGCTTATTTTAACAATTAAAACATTATGAAATTATTTCATATAAAAATGAAAAATCTCCTCCTCCCTTAAAGACAAACACAATGAACGTTTTAGTATATTTATATTCTTCCAAATTTTTATACATGTATTTACACATTGTTGTTTTGATGGGATTGTATTATACATATTGTTTTGCAACTGCTATGGCACTTAGCATATTTTCTTCAACAATTTTCTATGCTAGTAGATGTTATTTTACTTTTTTTCCCACTCCTATATAATGCAGGGCTTGATATTTGAATTTATGAATTTTATTTTGTTGGCTATTTGGTACTTTATAATCAATGTTTGCCATTACAAACTATGCCTCAAAAATCCATGCCTTGATTGCTCTTGCAAGTACTTCTTTAAGCATCTATTTCTGAGGCTTGGCACGGTGGCTCACGCCTGTAATCCTAGCACTTTGGGAGGCCAAGACGGGTTGATTGCTTGAGCCCAGGAGTTCAAGACCAGCCTGGGCAACATGGTGAAGCCCTGTCTTTACTTTTCAAAAGAAGACATACATGCGGCCAAGAAACATTTGAAAAAAAAAAGCTCAATGTCACTGATTATTAGAGAAATGCAAATCAAAACCACAATGAGATATCATCTCCCACACTGGTCAGAATGACTATTATTAAAAAGTCAAAAAATAACAGATGTTGGCCAGGTTGTGGAGAAAAGGGAACACTTATACACTGTTGGTGGGAGTATAAATTAGTTCAACCGTTGTAGAAAGCAGTGTGGCGATTCCTCAAAGAGCTAAAAGCAGAACTACCAGTCAACCCAGCAATCCCATTATTGTGTATATACCCAGAGGAATATAAATCATTCTACCATAAAGACACATGAACGTGAATGTTCACTGAAGCACTATTCGCAATAGCAAAGACATAGAATCAACCTAAATGCCCGTCAATGACAGATGGGATAAAGAAAATGTGATACATATATACCATGGAATACTGTGCATCCATAAAAAAGAACGAGATCATGTCTTTTGTGGGAACATGGATGGAACCGGAGGTTGTCATCCTCAGCAAACTAACTCAGGAAGAGAAAATCAATACCACATTTTCTCACTTATAGGTGGGAGCCAAATGATGAGAATTTATGAACACAAAGAAGGAAACAGACACTGAGGTCTACTTGAGGGTGGAGGGTAGGAGGAAAGAGAAGACGAGAAAGGGTAACTGTTGGTTACTGGGCTTAATTCCTGGGTGATGAAATAATCTGTACAGCAAACCCCCATGACATAAGTTTACCTGTGTAACAAACCTTCACATGTACTCCTAAACCTAAAATAAAAGTTAAAAAAAAAGAGAAAGAAACCTCATCTCTACAAAAAATACAAACCTAGCTGGGCATGGTGGCACATGCCTGTAGTCCCAACTACTCAGGAGACTGAAGTGGGAAGATCGCATGAGCCTGGGGAGGTGGAGGCTGCAGTGAGCCATGATCACACCACTGCACTCCAGCCTGGATGTCAGAGTGAGACCTTGTCTCAAAAAAAAAAAAAAAAAAATTAATTTCTATAAGTGTCATCTTTAGAACTCATTTTTCTTGAATCCTAGTATACTCTTTTTCCTGCTATATCTCTGCTTTTCAGGGTATCCTGAACGTCTCTTAGTGGATGATTAATTTAAAACCTTTAAAAGCATTCTTTACTTGTGACACGTGCAATTGGCGTTCACGTCTCAGAAGGTGATGGTTTGCTTTCAGCCCATGTCTTGTGCTTACTGACAGAAACCAGCCAAAACCATCTGTTGTCTCTACCTGGCAACCTATAGGAGACATGGGAAGAGAAGAAGAACCAGACCTTTTTGTGGACAGCTCTTTTGCAAAGCTGTCCGGCCTGAATATTCAATCTGACATAATGACTTACATTCACAAATTCTAAAATTTTAAATATTTAAAAGAAATATTTTCTCAGAAACATAACTATGTTTCTTCAACTTGTGTCCTGGTAGAAGTTTTCTAAGGGGCAAGGAAGGCGTAATGAAGAGAGAAGCATGATTTATTATTAACTGCTATTGTGTAAATGCATACTTCTAAAGTATTGAAAATAATCTTGTTAATCTTATGGTTATACCACTTACAGTCTGCAATTTATGATTACACTATGAATTTGCTCTAAGAGGAAGAAGTTTACAGAGTAAAAGTAAACTTCAGTGAAGCATTTTATAAGATTTGTCAAAATAATTGAGATTTTATTGTACAAACCAGAAAAATATAAGTTTCATTTTACCCAGAATTATGGATGTCTTTTTAGGTGAATGCTTGCAATGAAGTTTATGAATTAAAGAAGAAAGTCATGGAAAGGCTGGAGGTAAGATTTCAGTTACACAATTCAAACAATGATAAAATCAGATAATTTATGTCTAAATACAGGGGTCATTCATTGCCTAGAATGTGACGGTGCACCGCATACTAGTCTCTTTCTTTTTCATTTCATTTAATTTATTATTATTATTATTATTATTATTATTATTATACTTTAAGTTCTGGGTTACATATGCAGAACATGCAGGTTTGTTACATAGGTATACATGTCCCATGGTGGTTTGCTGCATCCATCAACCTGTTATCTACATTAGGTATTTCTGCTAATACTATCCCTCCCCTTGCCCTGCACCCCTCAACAGGCCCTGGTGTATGATGTCCCCATCCTTGTGTCCATGTGTTTTCATTGTTCAACTCCCACTTATGAGTGAGAACATGCAGTGTTTGGTTTTCTGTTCCTGGGTTAGTTTGTTGAGAGTGATGGTTTCTAGTCCTATGGCCTTCCTCCTCCCCTTTGGCCTTCTGCTTGGGCCAACGGAACATTCACAATCCCAGTGGACTCCCAGGCTCTCGCCCCTATGCTACTTCTACTTCTCATCCTGCCTTCTGGTGCTTGCCCTTCGGGTCTACATATTACCCATTCTTCAAGGCTCAGCTCACAGGTCATCTCTTCATGGAGACCTCTCCTAATTTCCATTACCTCAAAAAATAACTCCATCTTTGAACTCCTCCCACAAGATCTTAGACATTGAGGTAAATGTGATTGGGCAAATGAGACAACGAAAGAATGAATGTATCAACCTGTCAGCTGCTCTGAGTCCAACTTATCCCACCTATCTCGAGTAGATGTCCCCATCACCAAACCTCAGACACTCTCTGTTCCCACACCCTATTTGTTTTCTCTTTAGTGTGTATCTTAACATGTAATATAGAATGTATGTATGTGTTTAGCTGTTTATCACTTGTCCCCAGCCCCTGTAATAGATTGCATTCTTTGTCTATTTTGTTAACACTGTATCCTAGAACCTGTTAGCAGTAGTCACCCAATAAATATGCTTTGCATAGATGAACGAATTGAGTAGAGGAATTCAGTACAAGGACATCTTCCTACATTAATAATCTAGTGGTTAAAGATTAGCATGTGGGTTTCATTTAGTTTTCTACCGTAGTGCTACCTTACACTGTGAATGTGTAAGTCTGCTTCTATTCAAGATGCACCTGCCAATGATCTGTTCATGGGACCTATGTGTGATTTCTAACATGGGCCCCCAATGTGATCCAGAGGAAAAGCACTCTGCGTTATCTGTAGTAAGACTTGGAGACATTTAGAATTTTTTAAGGTACTTGATTGCTCTTTTTTTTTTAGGACCTTTGCAAGAATGTGGAACTGCTGAGTGCAAAGCTAAGGATGTATCAAATGGAGGCAGAGGACACCGACTCTCACAGTTCTGAGGAAATAGATACGGAAGAGATGGAGGCCCTGCTTCCTCAGGCCCCAGCATCCTTTTTAGCGCAGAAGTCTCCTCCCTGCAATACAGCATGGTAAATCAGAGCAAGGGGCCATTCAGGGCTGGATGACTGCCCCAAAATGTATGGATTATGCTGGGATTGATTTTTTTCAAGTGTTGACTAAAATGTTTTGTTTTATTTTCTTTTGTAAATTATCTATGTTATTTAAAAGTCATTGGAGTTCATTGGAGTCATAGGATTTTTCTTATTTAGATAAAGATCTATTGCATTCGATATATATAGATTGCTTTCTTACTGCTTTAGATAAATCTAAAGATTTTGCTTTAGATAAATATATCTAAATATAGATAGATATATCTTCATGATCAAAGACATATGACTGAAGACCTCTTGTGGGTGGCTATTAATGTTAATTGTATTTTTAGTTAGTCTGTTCCTTTTTGCCTGAAAACTCTTTCAAACAACATTAAGTCAACACTTTAATTTTAAATTTTCTTCCATGATGGCTGCAAATACAGAGAAGCTTCTCTATATATTTCTATAGATATATAGAGATTTATCTATGTATAGAGAGATATAGATTTATTTCTATCTACATATCTATAGATGTATCTATAAAATCTATCTATATCTATCTAAAATCTTAAAAGATGGTGTCTATACATGATGAGGCAACCACCTCCACTCTTATCAGTTATGTTCTTTTCATAAGAAATTTGAAAAGTTTTGTTTGCTGGGCAGGATGCCTTACCCTTGGACAGTATTGGAAACACACTACCAGCAAATTCTGGCTCTTTGGATCCTGTTCAGGATCATTTACACCCTGAGAAGTAATTTCCTCTAAGAAAACATTTTTGATTCTTTTATCTCCAACCACCAACCCAGGTAGAATCTCAGCTCTGTCTTCAATCAAGTCCTTTGCCCATTTTAAAGAATTGGGTTGTTCTTTTATTTTTTGCTGTTGAGTTGTAAGAGTTTATGTGCACACCTTGCACATAATCCTGTCGGAAAGCCCATGGCATGTTGTTGAAATTAAATTGTTTCACATCTGTCTTCTCCTAATACTCCAAGGGATACACAAAAGCATGAATCTTGTCTTCGTAATTTGGGGACTTGACTTATACAAGATGCTCATAATGCTCAAACAGATGCGTGCAGGCCACCTCATGTTGACCATCATAGGAGAGAGCATGTGCTGCCTCTTTGAATTTGCAGGATACGATGTGCTCAGGTTAACCCATGTAGGAGATTGGGGGACCCAGTTTGACATGCATATTGCTCACCTGCAAGATAAATTTCCAGCTTGTCTAACAGTTTCATCTCCTATTGGAAATCTTCAGGCCTTTTATAAGGAATCTAAGAGGTTTGATACTGAGGAGGAATTTAAGAAATGAGCATATCAGTGTGACATTCTGTTCCAGAGTAAAAACCCAGATATTATAAAAACTTGAAAGTTTATCTGTGATATCTCCTGCCAACAGTTTAGTAAAATCTATGATGCTCTGGACATCTCTTTAATAGATAAAGAATAATTCTTCTATCAAGATAGGATGAATGATGTAAAGGAATTTGATGATAGATGATTTGTGCAAGTGGATGATGGCAGAAAGTTTGTGCTGGTTCCAGGATGTTCCGTACCATTAACCATGGTAAAATCAGATGGAGGCTGGGTGTGGTAGCTCATGCCTATAATCCAAGCACTTCAGGAGGCTGAGGCAGGTGGATCACTTGAGCCCCAGGAGTTTGAGACCAGCCTGGGCAACATGGTGAAAACTTGTATCTATAAAAAAAAAATTCAGTGAACATATGCCTGTAGTTTTACCTACTGGGGAGGCTGAGGTGGGACTATCACCTGAGCCCAGGGAAGTCGAGGTTGTGGTGAGCCTCGAGATCGTGTCACTGCACTCCAGTTTGGGCAACAGAGTGAGACCTGGTCTCAAAAAAAAAAAAAAAAATCAGATGGAGGTTATAACTATGATGCATCTGATCTGGCTGCTCTTAAGCAAAAAGTATTTGAGGAAAAAGAAGATATGGTTATCTCTGGGTGAACAGTGGACAATCTCTGCACTTCCAAAAAATATTTGCTGCTGCTCAAAAGATTGGTTGGTATGATCCTAAAATAACTCAAGTCTCCCATGCTGGATTTGGTGTGCTGCTAGGGGAAGACAAGAAGTTTAATATATGTTCAGATGAAACAGTTCATCTCATAGACCTGAAATAAGGACTAAAGTGATCCATGGACAAATTGAAGGAAAAAGAAAGAAGCAAGGTCTTAACTGCAGAGGAATTGAAGGCTGCTTAGACATCTGTTGCTTATGGCTGTATGAAATAAACTGAAATTTCCCATAACCGGTTGAGTGACAACATCTTCTCGTTTGACAGAATGCTAGATGACAGGAAATACAGCTGCTTACTTTTTGCATGGTTTCACTAGAACCAGATCTATTGCACATCTGGCCAGTATCGATGATCAGATGCTCCAAAAAGCTGCTTGACAGACCAAGATTATTTTGCGCCATGAGAAGGAATGGAAACTAGGCCATTGCATTTTATGTCTCCCTGAGATACTACAAAAGATTTTAGATGACTTACTTCTGGTTCTTGTGGTTCTATATATGAGCTGGCAACTACTTTCACAGAGTTCTATGATAGCTGCTATTGTGTGGAGAAAGACCGACAAGACTGGAGAGATAGTGAAGGTGAACATGTGATGTACGCTGCTATGTGAAGCAGTAGATGCTGTCATGGCTGAGGGGTTCTATATCCTGGGAATAAAACCTGTCTAAAGGATGTAATCCTGCTTAGGTTTGAACACTATGTTTTTACCGCAGTGGTCACTAGCATTGTTTGCTTTTTTTTTTTATAAGCATTATATTAACACAAGAACGTTTGTCAACTGTGAAAAAAAATAACTCTTACAACTCAACAACAAAAAGATAAACAACCCAGTTTGAAAAACAGGCAAATGACTTGGATACACATTTCTTCAAAGAAGACACACAAATGGTCAACAAGCACATGAAAAGCTGTTCGGCATCATTGGTCATTAAAAAAACGTAAATCAAAACCACAATGAACCACAGTGGGATACCACTTAACATCCACTAAGATGACTACAGTAAAAAAGACAGACAATAACTAGCATTGGAGAGGATGTGGAGAAATTGGAACCCTCGTATATCACTGGTGGGATTGCGAAATGGTACAACCACTTTTGAAAACAATTTGGCAGTTTCTAAAATGGTTGAATATAGAATTACCATATGATTCCACAATTCTACTCTTGGGTATATACTCAAAAGAATTGAAAATGTCCACACAAAAACCTGTACACAAATATTCATGGCAGCGTTATTCATAATAGCCAAAAAGTGGAAACAATCCAAATGTCCATTAACTGATGAATGGAAAAACAAAATGCGGTGTAGCCACAAAACAAAGTATTATTCAGCTGCAAAAAAGAACGATGTACTGATACATACCATAATATGATCTTAGAAAACATTGTGCTCAGTGAAAGACAGCCAGACACAGAGGGATATCCAAATGATTCCATTTATATGAATGTTCAAAGTAGGAAAATCCATATAGATTCAAAGTAGATTCATGGTTGCCAGGCACAGAGTGTTGGGGAATAGGGAGATGGTGACTGCTCCAGGGAATGAGGTTTCTTTTTGGGGTGACAAAAATTTCCTGGAATTAGTGGTGATGGTTTTACAGCCTTGTGAATAAACCAAAAGCCTCTGGATTGTACAATGTATAGAGTGAATTTTATAGTATGTGACTAATAACTCAAAACCAACCAACCAGACGAATAAGTAAATAGGTGAATGCCTTTCACTTATCGCTTTGTTGTGTTATATGGGAGGATTATAATCAGGCTGAGTTGCTCATCTTTTTCTCACATGATTACATTCTAATTAAGATTGCCTGAAATTTTGCCCAATCTCTTGTTAGAGAACTGGAAATATATTGGTTTAACTACAGCATATTTATGCACTAACATCTTGAGGAAGTTTGCCTTATGGATTAATTCAATCATTATGAATCGATTTTTGCTGGTTTTAGCTTCACAAGGTGGCCTTTTATTGATAATGTCCCCTAGTCCTTCCATCCCCTTTATGGTCATCCCCTATGTACTGACCATAAATCATGTGGAGATATTGGAAAAGATCAAAGGTTTTACACGTGGCAAGGTTTGAAAATTAAATAAATAGTATTCAAAAAAAAGAATATTTTATTCTTTACCAAGGATGTCTAAAATGAATAAAATTATCAGTGACACATTTTTTTGGTTCTGTACAGGTGATATGAAAAACCATACTTTACTTTAGTTAACTATGATTTTTTTCCAAAGAAAAATGTCTAGACCTTTTAAAATGAATATGATGCTTAGTAATAGAAAATTTAAATTTTTTAAACTTGTACTGATTTGTAAATAAAAATCAAATGATTCATTAATGTCAAGAAATAAATATGAATTTAACTGTACCAAAAGGATTTACCGTAGAACAGAAAAAACTAGATGAGTATATTCTAAACATAAGGAAAAAATTAAACTAAAAACTAAGACAAAATAAAAAGAATGAATGAATAAATGGAAGAGAGGAAAAAAAGATCAAAAATGTGTCTGGTTATATTTGGGTGATGAGATTATAGTTTCTTCATTTCTCTGTTTTCCAAATTATCTTTGCTTTAGAGAATTTGTTTTACTTTCCAAAAACTTAACGTTAAAATGTGTTTCTTTGAAAATGTCATGGTTTAGTATTTCCAAAGATGACTGGTTTTTTAATTTAGGAGGAACAGTGTTTATTTACTAGATACGTTTTCGTAGTGAGTTGTTTTTCTTTTCATAAGAAAGAACAAATCTGCCTTTGGTGCTCCTTGAAGGCAGGACACATCTGCTTCCTGTTATCAGCTCTCTGAGCCCCTTCCTAATAGAGTATCTTAAGAACATTGGCTCTTTAATAAATGTGTGAAGTGAAAGCAATTATGTGTGTAACTGCCAAGTGATAGCCAGTGGGGATAATGGCGAGAAACTTGGCTCTGGTTTATAAAACCACTGAGTTAGGTCACAAAATCGATCCATGGCTAGCTATAACTACGCTCTAGATTTTCTCTTCTGATGTATTATAGATGGTAATTATCTCAGGTAATTGGATGATCTATGACATTTCTTCTTTGTGTTCTTCTGGATTTTCTGCCCTAATATAATACATATAATACATTTATAACTAGAAAATAATAATGCAAGGACTTAGAATCATATAAATAAAATATGTCATAGGTGCAACCCAGAAGGATGGGCCCTCAAGGATTTAAAAAAGCTTCTATTATTTTACAAATAAAAGTCTGGTGCCAGGACAAAAACTGGGGCAAAGAGCTCTGAATTCCCGTTTATCACGTTATACTTTGTGTCCTGGGGAAAATCTAACTGCCTGTGCCTTTATTTGCTCAAAAAGAGACATCATATACCTCATGAGTGAGGTAAAGATTGCAATAACCTGCTAGGATGTGAGAAGGACATTTCAAAGGAAAGAACCCCACACTATCCAGGGGTTTGATTGTTTCATGGCTGTAGGATCTTGAAATTCCAATGCCAGACCTAGCATGAACATAAATAAGTGCTCCTCCATTCCAAGCTACTGCCTTTACAAATGTAAACTAAAGTCAAGAGAAAATTACTTAGTTGAAGTTTTACAGCTACCTGGGTGGAGGTGCCAGGAGCCTATCAATGTGATTATTTTCAGAATTTGGTTAATACAGATGTTTTCTCTCTTTGTAGGAAACATGCACTGAGGATTTTCATCATGTTTTATGTCCTCACCATCACTGGACTTTTATGTTACATACTATTTTTTGGTGCTACATTTCTCTTTGAAAGGGTGCTTCTGAGAATGCTTGGGTACCGCACCACATGGGACCTACGGGAGATGAGAGAGCCTTTCTTGAATTTGGAAGTGGAAGCCTTGTTACCCTCCTAAAGATACAGAAGTTACTGTCACCCTACTGACTTTCTCACCAGTAAACATTGTGGCTGTTCTTGTATTGTGCTGGCTAACTTATTTTTCAAGAAATAACATACAGGGTTTTTGTAAAGAACATTGTAATTGCACAGAAGTTGATTGATCACGGAAAAAAAATGAAAACAGCTTATCTTTACCTTTATGAATCACAATGCCTTCTTGAATCATTCCACACTTTGTTGAAAACATTTTCTTCAAACTACTAACCTTCCTTCTCCCCCAACATGGGGTACATTGAGACGACAAAGTATTATCTCCCGTGGTTATCTTCTCCATTTTGACCTCTGATGTCTCAAAAAAGAAAGCATAAAATTCTTTCCCCTCCACTGTATCCAATTTTACTTCAGTTGAATTGGAGCCCTATTTTGGAGATAGTTGGCATTTCTTGGCTTTTCTCCTTAACATTTATTTCTTCTTTTGATAATAGCACCCGAAGTTTACTTTGAAAGAACTATCCCCAGCAGGCCTAATTATAGGCGGTCTTTCAGTCAATGTCCCCTGTCTTCTTATTAATAAGAGCTGGAAAAATGTTGCATCAGACATTCTCTATAACTGAGAATTTTAAGAAGATTCACACACAAAAAAGGAAATGATTGGAACTTCGATTTTGTAAACCACTCCGTATGTTTTTCTACTTAAATTAGCCAGACTGGTTCTGTTGCTTACAATCAAAGGAAGTCTAACTGATACAGTAGAGAATTTTGAATGTCAGACTAGAGTGTTTTAACCCTAACTTTGTAGGTAATGGGAAAATGCTAACATTTATTTTTAATATAAAAAATAGTTATAATTAAAATGTGCAAAAGTAATATTAAATAGAACCAAAAAGAATAAATTAGAGGAGGAGGGCAGATGGAGTGCAAGGGCAGTTAAAAAGCCATTCAGTGGTACAGGTGGGCCAAAGAGGTGGAGATGGAAATGCAAAGACCATGAATGAAGCAGACATTATGAGGTTGGATCTTATGGCATTTGGTTGTGTAATGGATGTGGAGTTGGAAGGCTGGTAGCCAAGAGATATGGAATACGGTCCCAGTTCTCCTCATATTTGACTGGATCTTGAAGGATGAGTAATATTTTCACGGCAGAGATGACAAAAAGGCATTTCAGAGAAAAGAAAAACCATGAGTAAAATTTAGAAGCCAGGAATATCAGACAAAGTTAGGAAAGCTGGTGCAGCTATAGAGCTCACCATACCAGTTTGTACAGTCTTTAGAAACAAACACTATGCCTCATTCATGTTTGTGGTCTCTGGAATAGTGATTCCCAAATGCTGGCCCATGGACTGGATTCACTGGAATCTCTTGGGGAGCTCTATACATTAGAGACTTCCCCCATTCCCAGATATTTGGATTCAGTAGAGCTAATGCAGGATCCAGGAATTTTATTTATTTATTTGAGACAGAGTTTCACTCTTGTCACCCAGGCTGGAGTGCAGTGGTGCGATCTCAGCTCATTGCAACCTCCGCCTCCCAGGTTCAAGCGATTTTCCCGCCTCAGCCTCCCAAGTAGCTGGGATTACAGGCACGCACCACCATGCCCAGCTAATTTTGTATTTTTAGTAGAGACGGGGTTTCACCATGTTGGCCAGGCTGGTCTCGAACTCCTGACCTCAGGTGATCTGCTCTCCTGGGCCTCCCAAAGTGCTGGGATTACAGGCGTGAGCCACCATGCCTGGCCCAGGAACTTTATTTTTAAAAATAAAAGTCCAAATTGGGTAACCATGCCTTGGTACACTGGAGGAAAATGTGGTGCATAGTTTGTATGGACTTGATAAATACCCATTGAAGTAAATTAAACTATGTGGTTCTTATCTTTGCAGCCTCCCTATCACCTCACCTCAGTCCTATATTCAATATTTATCTGTTCAATAATTTCAATCACAGCCATTTTTCCAATGCCCCCATCTTCCCACACCCTTGAAATAATTTTCAACTCCTTTACTATCTTATTTTTGTGTTCCAGCAATCACTTGGCCATGCCAATTTCTTCTAAAGATGTTTTTCTTAGATCGGCCCTATTATTTGCATTTATTTTGTTACCATTTTTAATAGGTCTTACCATACAGATGGATCACCGTTGGCCTAATCCAGCCTGTTGTTTCTGCTTCCATGGATTGTCATTATGTACACAGCTGCTGAAAAGAATGGACTCCAATCATCACTTTTATCTTGATACTCTGTAGCCAGAAAACTGGGCATATTGGTTGCTAGAAATATGCAATTTGTTTGCAAGTGGTTCTCAAGCTGTGATATTTAACAGAATTCCAAAAAGAGGCATTTAATTATACATTTGTCTGAGCATCACCTCCAGAAGCTCTGATTCTTTAAATCTGGTATGAATCTCTGATATCCTCCATTTTAATAGATTCCCCTAACAATTCTGATGACTCAAAGTTTAAGAACCCCATGCTCTATGGGCAAAAGGTACCTGGGATTACAAATTAGCTGAGATCCCATACAAGGTTAATCAAGGTTCTTTGGGAGCAGGGTGAAAGGGTGAGCGTGAAGGAATTTCCAGGACACACAGAAAGGCAAAGAGCCAAAAGCTCTGGGAGCAATGACTAATATATTCAAAAGGTCTTGTGATAGGGACTGTGCTGACAGATCTTAAAAAGTCACAGTTATCTTGTTTACAGATACAAGGACTATTCAGACAAATTTATAGATAGAACTCTGTGTATGTTTTTTATAATCATCAGGTAAGTTCCCATAACTAGAAACAGTACTGGCTGATTTACCTGTAAATCCCAAAAAGAAGTAGTGAGTTCAATAAAGCTTAAAATCTTGTGATAGTCACATAACACTAAAGACAAAGTAAGTTAGAGGGCTAGATTGTTTTAAAAAATAAATTAATATTTTACTAACTTCCAAGGCATATTCGATTAGGATTTTGACTAAGATGGGATACTTTTCCCTGGGAGGTGAATATCTTTGAAGTGGGAATGGTAATATTTTCACATCAATTTGTTTTCAATTCATCAGCATCTCAAGCTGGAAAGCTGGAAGTCACAGTACTCTATTGAGAGAGGGAAACATTAAGTAACGTACTGAAATATTAAGAGGGTATGAATGTCTACATGTGGTAATTCAGCTAACTGCTTTTGGTTGGTCAGGTCGGGTTTTATTTCAGATATTTTAATGCCATATTCAACTGAGCCAACTGCTGTACTCTAAACCATTTGCTAAAAATGTCTGAATCACTGCATAAATATGTTTTTGGTTTTGGACTAAGAGGAAAGAACTTGAGTTTCACAAAATCTCCATTTGTCATGGTTTTAGGTGAAGACAGCTATGCTGTTGTGAAAAGAGCTTTGAACTTGGATTTAAAGTTGGGTTCAAGACATGATCCACTGTCAACTGTGTTTGGATGGGGTCAGCTAATCTCTCTCCCTGGAGGGGGATCCAAACAACCATTCCCCATCTGCTGAGAGTTCATAGCTAAGACCCTACTTTGGACTTGGCCTTAGTCAAAGACAATTGTCTAATCTAAGCTTCCTCTCCTTCCCTAAGGGTCGTCTGCCTCCAATGCCTAACCCAGGGTACCTTTTTAGAGGGCCATCCTAGCTGCAGAGCTCCTGGTGGGGTCAGCTGAGGCCTCTAGTGTAATTGTATCACATTTCATCTCCATCTGCCCCATTCAGCTTCTACCATCCCCTCCACATTTGTCCACCCTGTGAGTGTCCCCCAGTAAACCTGTATGCAAGTCTTTGTCTCAGAGTCCTTTTCCCAGAGAATATTACCTAAGACACTTGTGGAAATAAAGAACAGTCAAATGAGAACAAGCAGAGGCTATTTATTCAGAGCTTGCAATAACAAAGGAGTCCATCTGTTGCATTTTGGCAGAGACTTAAAGGCAGGCAGAGGAGTGGGAAAGCTTTAGAGTGGAAAAAAGGCAAGGTTGGATAAGTCCTGATTGGGACATCCCAGGTGATTGATTAGGGGTTGCGTATTTGACTTCCTCTAGTTGATCCTATGTTGGAAGCAGGGACAGAAATTAGGGGAGCTGCCAGTTATTTCTCAGGATTTTGTTTACACATATATAAATTGAGAAAAATAATACCTGCCTCACGAGATTGCTGGATTAAAGAACCTGATGTTTAATAGGTTTTGAGTATTATTATTATTACCATGAATAATATTTTTAAACATGTGAGATTGCCTTCATTAAGAACTTTGGGTTTGACCTAATAGTGAAGAAATGAATTTGAACACACTTCCTGATATATCTTAAAGTAAAAATAAGTGAACCACAAACCGTGAAGTCTTGCTTGACTGCTTCCTTTTTCATATTCCACTCTCAGTCTGTCAGGAAATCTTGTTGCTTAAAACACATGCAGAATTCAACTGCTTCTCACCACCTCCCTGATAGCAACCACCTTTGCATGTCACCATTGTTGCAAAAACCAACCAACTTGCTCTTCGTTCTCCTGATTCCACCCTTGCCCACATATAATTCAGCAGTCAGAGTGACACTCTTATAATGCAGGTCAAATCATGTCACCTTTCTGCTCCAAACCCCTTCAGTGGTTTTCCATTTCTTTCAAAGTAAATGCCAAAGTCCTTTCAACTACTTGTATTTGGCCACTGCCTTCTGTTGGCTCTAGCCTCATCCTATTGTACTTGTCCTCTCGATCACACTTCTCAAATTCCACTGTTCATCTTGCTGTTCGTGGAACACATCAGGCACACTCTGGTCACCACGGCTTTGCCCGGGCCAGCCCCTCTGCCTGGAAGTCTCTTCTCCATGGCTTACTCCCACAGTGCCTTCAAATCTTGGCTCAAAGTTTATCTTCTTGGCTGTAATAAAAAAGACAGATAATACTAAGTGTTGGTGAGGATGTGTAGAAATTAGAATCCTATTATATTGCTGGTGGGAATGTAAATAATACAGCCACTTTGGAAAACACTTACTCAAAAAATTAAACATAGAGTTACCATATACCTTCAGCAATTCCATGCCTAGGTATATATCCAAAAGAATCGAAAATATATATCTGCATAAAAACTTGTATGTGAATGTTCATAGCAGCAGCATTCATAGTAGTGAAAAAGTACAAACCAAATATCCATCAACTGATGAACAGATAAACAGAATGTGGTGTACTGATACAATAGAGTTATTATTCAACCACAAAACAGAATGAAGTATTGATACATGCTACAACCTGGGTGACCTTGGAAAACACTATGTAAAGTGAAAGAAACCAGACCCAAAATTCTACAGATTGAGTGATTCCATTTATATAAAGTGTCTGGAATATGCAAATCCATAGAGACAAGGCAGATTAATGGCTGTCAGAGGTCGGGAGGAGTGACTACAAATTGGTTTGGAGTTTCTTTTTGGATTGATGAACATATTCTGAAATTTCATGCTGTTGATGGTTGTAAACATTGTGACTACACTAAGAACCACAGAACTGTACACCTTAAAATAGTGAATTTTAAAATGCCATCTTCTTAATGAGGCTCGTATAACCATCATGTTTAAAATTGCATTCCTCCCATCCCCATCCCACCTCTCCCAAACCTGCCCTGTTCTATTTTTTGTCATGACTTCTACCATAATATATAATTTACTTATTAGGTTTATTGTTTATCTGTCTCTTTCCATGAAAATGTGAGCTCCACAAGAGCACAGACTAAACTAGGACTATATAGACATCACATTATATACAAAATATCAGAAAACATGTCTGAATGCTAAAAGGCTAAAGAGGAAAAGGAATAAGTTGTACCCAGGATGAGGGGGTCAAGGTTTAAAAGGGGTAGGTAACCAAGAGGGAGGAAATGGGCTAGATATACACATAACAATAATATGTAATAACTAACGACAGTCATGTTGTTTTAAAAATATTAGTATGTTTCATGCACTGTGTTAAGCACTTCATGCACATTTTATGATTTAATCCTCACAATTATTTTATAAGCCAGATATTATCATTATCCCCATTTTTATACATGAGATAATTGAGGCACAGAGGATAGTAACTTGTTTAGAGTCCCACTGTAAAAGGTAGCATCAGGATTTAAATCTAGATTTATCTGGCTGCAATATCTGTGTCCTTTTCAAGTGACATGCAGCCTCCCCAAACTGGATTGTACGTTCTGTGAAAGCAGGAACAATGCCATGTTAAGCCCTGCATATTTAGCATATAGCACACTACTTAGAAGATAGTAAATATTCACAAATTATTTATGAATGACCAGCTGGGAATGAAGGCAGGTGCATGTAGTCCTAGCTACTCAGAAGGCTGAGGTGAGAGGCTCGTTTAAGCCCAGGAGTTCAAGGCTGCAGTGAGCTATGATTGTGCCACTGCACTCCAGCCTCGGTGACAGAGTGAGATCCTCTCTCTAAAACAAGCAAGCAAATAAAAATTATTAATGAATCAATGAACTAACATTTATTCAATATCAAGTGCAGCTTTCACCAGTGCTACAGGTTTTGGAAACCAGGTGCAACCCTGGCCATCTCTGGCATCATCTCTGCCACTGACCACTGTTCCCAGAAGCAATATAGATGCAAAGGTCATTGACATAGGCAAGGAACGGCCAATGGCCCCACTCTCCACCCAGCTTGGACGTGAGCTACTTCAGGGGCTACAACGTTTTCTGCTTTCTCCACTTCATCCCCAAATTGAATCCTCTCTTCAAGCCTAAAGTCCAGTTACTTTTTCTAGTACTGAAGGCCTCTCCATACCAGAGCGTTATGTTGGCTTCCTTTCCCACCTTCTGGGTAGGAGCTCACACTGCCTGTCCCAATAGCTTCTGGCTGGTGAGACTGCCATATGCTCAAAAATCAGATTTTGTCTCATGACTTTTTCCCTTTGGAAGGGCTTTTGCTGCATGTGTTGATAAACAAGCAAAGCAAGCGGTTGCAGTAACTTCTATAAAAGTAGAGGTTTAACAGTTGAGATGCTTTTATCTGTAACAGGATACCTAAATTATATTGGATTAAAGAATAAGGACACTTATTATCTCATGTGGCAAAATATCCACAGCGAGGGTGGTTCCAGGGTTGGTTAGTTGAGCAGCTCAGTGGTGTCATTGCTCTGAGTCACCATTTCTTCCATTCTCTTGGTTCTCCCGTCATAGTCCCAAGGTGGCTGCCGTGGCTCCAAACATTTTTATGCAACAGAAGGAAAGAATGGGAGAAAATCTTTTCCCAGAAACTCCCGGCTGACTTCCTCCTGGGAACCACCTGATCAGACTAGATTACAGGCCCCAACAAATGAATAAACGGGACTGATCTGCCTCTTTTCCCCCTCCACTGCACCTGTGAGCTGAAGCACAACAAATGCTCATGCTGCTCAGTTGCCACCGAAGAACTCGTTCTTCTAGAGAAATCGAGTACACAGAAAAAGTGAACAGTCTCCTCTGGATGGTAGGATTGTAAGTGAATTTTCTTCTTCAGAAAAATGTATGCAGTGAACATGTTTTAACTTTATTTATTTTGAGACAGGGTCTCACTCTGCTGCCCAGGCTGGAGTGCAGTGGCATGATCATGTCTCATTGCAGCCTTGACTTCCCAGGCTCAAGTGATCCCTCCCAACTCAGCCTCCCAGGCTCAAGCGATCCCTCCCACCTCAGCCTGCTGTGTAGCTGGGACCTCAGGCACATGTCACCATGCTCGGCACATTGTTAACATTTGTTTTAGAGATTGGGTCTCACTATGTTGCCCAGACTGATCTCGAACTCCTGGGCTTAAGTGGTCCACCTGCGTTGGCCTCCCAAAGTGCTAGAATTACAAACACGAGCCATCATGTCAGGCTTAACTTTTTAAAAGCTTTTTTATTAAAAAGTATTCTTACAATTAACAGAAAATTTGCAAGAATAGAATGAGAAATTCCCATATACACTTTATGTAGATTCACCAATATTTAACATTTACCATATTTGTTAAATTAATTTCCCTGTCTCTATAATTTTTCCTGAGTCATTTGAAAGTCTGCATATATCATTCTCTCTCTCTCTCTCTCTCTTTCTCTTTTTTTAAAGACAGGGTCTCACTCTGTCACCCAGGCTGGAGTGCAGTGGTGCAATCATGGCTTACTGCAGCTTTTACCTCCTGGGCTCAAGCAATCCTCTTGCCTCAGCCTCACGAGTAGCTAGGACTACAGGTCACCACACTGGGCTAATTTTCTTTTCTTTTCTTTTTTTGTAGATACAGGGTCTTGCTATGTTGCCATTCTCTTTTCTTTTTAATATTTGAAAGTGTATATCCTAAGAACAAAAAATACTCTCTTACAGATCAATGAGATGGTTGTAAAATTTAGGAAATTTAACATTGATACATTACTTTAGTCTACCACCTACATTCTAATTTTGTCAATTGTCCCAACGCTGCCTTTATAGAAATTCTTTTCCATGTAGGATCTAATTTAGGATCTTGTATTAGGAATCTTGTCAAGTCTTTGCAATGTCCTTTTATCTGGATGACTTTCTCAACCTTTCTTTGTCTTTCATGCCCTTGACATGTTCTAACAGTAGGCCAATTATTTTCCACAATGTCTATCAGTTTGGGTTTGTTTGATGCTTATTCAGGATTAGATTCAGATTATGCATTTTTGGCCGGAATGTTACCTAAGTGGTGGTGTGTTCTTTTCAGGATATCATCTCTGGAAGTATACAAAGTCCATCTGCCCCTCATTGGTGATGTTAATTTTGATCACTTGGTCAAGGTATTGTCTGGTTTCCCCACTGATGTATAATGTTTTAATCATAAGGGAAAATTATTTTAAAGTAATGTATTATAAAATATCACATTACAATAACTGGGAACTGAATTTAAATGAAAAATTGTGTGTCATGCTCTCCTCTTTGTACAAAGAACACTTACTACACCCCACTGGTCGCACCAAACTTGAGAGATAAAATAGGACTTGAAAGCATCATGTTGCAGAAAAGAAACTAAGGCTTGGAGAGGTAAAGTCAGTTGCCCAACATTTGTGCCAGAGCCAGGACCAGGACCAGAATACTCTCTCCCTGATCTGCCACCTTTCACCCTCCACAGTACTCAAAAGCCACAGCGTAACAAATGCTTCTCCCTGCTCAGCTGTCACCCAAGAACTCTTCAAAAGAAATTCCTTCCTTCCCTTCCTTGTCACTTAATATAATTGTAAGATTCCAAGTCTCCAGTTCCAGACTCCAGATCTGTTCACATTAAAATGCAATCCAGGTCCAAACTGGAAGTGAGTTTCCTGTTTTATCATTTAAATAAGTTACCTTAAGCCTTGGTTAGCTCAGCGAATTTTCTTCTCACTGCTCACTGGTCATATTTGGAGCCAGCCAAGAATGAGATAAAGAGGCTAGGATACAGTATGCTGGATTCATTCCACAGAGGTGTCTTTGTATGCTTGTGAGTAGAAGAGTAATGATGATTTTTTTTTTCCTGGCTGGAAACAGAATCAACTGTGCTATTTTGAAATCTACCAAAGGCAGACAGCCCAAGAACCTATAATTGCAGAGAGACACAGTTTTTTCTGGCATCCGTGTCTGTGTGTGTAGGTTGTGAAAAGCAATACTGGCCTAGCAGTAGATTTAGCGTCAAGCGAGCTGAGATTTAGTCCCAGGACTGTCACTAACATATTCCCTGTATTGCCATTTTGTTCACAATAGCAAGTAGTGACCTTTCTGTGCCTCTGCTTCTCCAACCAGTGATGATAAGAGCTGCTCTTACATACGCACACTGGTATTTCATGAAGACAAATAGAGCACAGTGAAGGGAAAAAAGCGTACTGGTTCTTCCACTTAGTGGCTATGGGTTATGAGCAGAATTGTGTCACTGCCAAATTCATATGTGGAAGTCCTAACCCCTGGTATGTGAATGTATTTGGAGATAGGGTCTTTAAAGAGGTAATTAATTTAATTTTTTTATTTTTATTTTTAAGATGTTTATTTTTAATAACCATTCATTGTATATTTTATACGCTCTCAAGTTACAGAAAACTGCAAAGCTGAAATTCAACATTGGCTAGTGTCAAATGATTCCTTTTTTAAAAAAAGATTTTGGTTTTAGGAGTGAAACAAATGGATCATGGAGAATGAATGCAGTAGATCATTACACAAGTGATCAGTCAGCATCTTTGCCTCCACATTAAGGTTACTTAGTGAATAGCTCAGATTTATCATATCTGAATTTCATGCCAGCGTAAAACCCACAACCTCGACTAAGTTATCATAAGACATTAGGAAGAAAGTATGGTGATAATATATCCATCCAAATGCTACATAAACGGAAACACTGAGAAAGTTGGCTGAGCACCTGAATAATCTAATTCATAATGTCTCCAAAAAACCATACAATGATTTAGGGGAAATAATGAATGAAGATAAAGACTTATATAATTTAAGATATGTATGTGTCATATATATTTCAGTCTTTAGACTTAAACAGTGTGTTAGACTTGCCTAGATAATTGTCCACTAAAAGATAAAATATTCTGATTTTTTTCTGCTACTGTTGGAGACATTCTTATACAGTTTCATTAAAGTTATTAAGTTTGAAAATGTACCTTTCTCATATTTTTCTAAAGAATTTCTGATGTAGTGAAATTACATTAACTTTCAAGGTAGACAAACCAGTCCTATGACATACTAGCTACATTGACTTGAGTAAGTCTTTTTTATTCTTTATTTTTGTTAGTTTTCCATTTTTATTACAAATTATGAAATGATAACTAAAGCGGTAATTAATTTAAAATGAAGTCATGAGGGTGGGCCTTCATCCCAAAGACCATGTGAAGTGACAGAGAGAAGGTAGCCATCCACTAGACAAGAAGAGAGGCTTCAGAAGAAGGTGCCACCTGCGTTGACACTGATCTTGGCCTGCTGGCCTTCAGAGCTGTGAGAATATATATTTCTGTTGTTTATGGCACCTGACCTGTGGGACTTTGTTATGGCAACCCAAGCAAACTAATCCAGGGACCCGAGGAAAGTTACTTAACCCTTCTAGGCTGGATAAGTGACACAATTTTCAGGGTGCAGCGTAAATGAAAATGTGGGGTCCCTTGTTAAAAAGTTACCAAGAATTTCAAGACAGCAACAGTCAAGCATTAAACCAAGTCTGGGGACCACTCTAAGCAGCTCTGTGCAACTGCACGTTACCCACCCATGGAGCCGATTCTGGTTCTAGGCCTCAGTTTTGTCATCTGGAAAGTGGGGATAATAATTGCACTTACTTTTAGGGCTGTTGGGAAGATTAAAAAAGATTCTAGGACTAAGCTTTCAGAGTACATGAAAAGGCAACCCAGAAAGGTGTTCAAAGTTTGACATTAATTGTCATGCCTGGGTTGAGTTCCAGGATCACAAGAAAGAATAGTTTGTTTTCTTTTTCTCCATTTACGGTCAATGAGCCATTAGTCAGTGGGAAGACAGAGTGGAGATGGGGAGGAGAGAGCATGGATATTTTAAAGCTGAGAGATTCTGCTGGGGCAAATAATGCAGATTGTTTGATGATTTGCTTGTTTATAGTCTGAGGGTCTCTGCTCCAGGGCAAGTGACTTCTTTCTTCTCCTCCTTCTCTCTTGCCGGCTACCCAGGAAGTATGCTCCACTGCAAGTGGCATTTGGACTCCAGAGCCTCCGTGTTGTTGCCTGACTTTCTGACAAAAGTGTTATTATTTCCACACATATGACTCTTTTATTCTATAAATAAATAAAGCTTTAGAAGTCAACTGAACACAACCCTGATGTCTAAAATAGGATAGAATAAACAAAGCTGATCCTTATAAGATTAATCCACATTAGAAGGTAAAGAAAGCCAGAGGATTCTGAGTGACATTTTGAAATGAGGCAATTATTTTATTTGACATATTTATTATCTTCTAAAATAATTTAGATGCCAGGAGGTTGAACGGATTAGAATAAAACACCCAACACGAAAGCTTTTTCAAACAATAATATTATATGGCAATAATTTTTAGTATAAGACAAAGTTCTAACTGAATCTTCTGCTGGTATTTTGGTGGATTTCATAGCATAGTGAACAGAAGAAATCTTAGCGGTTCTTCTGGGCAATTCAACCTCTCCCAAAGGGGGCTGAATCTAGGGTCCAGATCTTTTCCTTCTTAACATGATGATGTGTAGCCACCCCAGAACAATCGGGTTCAACTTTTATGTAACAAAGCTGTGAGCTGTTTTTCTATCTCAACAGATATCAGGTCATGTAACCAGAGCATGCCCAGATGAACTAAATGTGCAACAACAGGGGGAACTTAAATGCTCAGAAGGAGGACTGGAGACTGAATTAAGAAGTGGACACCTCATGGCCAGATGCAGGATCCAATCAAATTGAGTTCTGTTGTCCCCATGGCAGGATGCAGTCAGATCATGCCTCCCGACATTACCTCATTGCAAGATCCAATCAGATCACACCTCATTACCCGATGGTTATAAAACCTGGCTCAGCCCCCAGCTAAGAGAGACAATGCTTTGGGAACTAGTCCTGTTCTCCTTAAGTATTACAATGATTTTTAAAATCCCCTTGTTAAATCCTCCTTGGTTATGGTCATTGGGTTAACACCTGCCCAGTGACCAAATCTACCTGTTGTGTGGGTAACAGATGGAATCACTAACTCACGATATCCATTGATTGCCCTTTTGATAGGAAAGCTCAGAACTTTACAAACCAGTCCTATAAGAAGCAGCATCTTTCCTTATACTACTGGTTACTCTCATAAATGTAACTCAATAAAAGTGAAATAGGGTTGATTGAGGGAAGTTTTTTGTTTGTCTGTTTTGAGACGGAGTCTCACTCTGTTGCCCAGGCTGGAGTGCAATGGCATGATCTCAGTTCACTGCAACCTCCACCTCCTGGGTTCAAGCGATTCTCCTGCCTCAGCCTCCTGAGTAGCTGGGATTACAGGCGCGTGCCACCACACCCAGCTAATTTTTGTATTTTTAGTAGAGACGGGGTTTCACCATGTTGGTCAGGCTGGTCAGGCCGGTCTCAAACTACCGACCTCGTGATCTGCACGCCTTGGCCTCCCAAAGTGCTGGGATTACAGGCGTGAGCCGCCGTGCCCGGCCTGTTTTTTTGCTTGTTTTTGTTTTGATTTTAGTAACATGAGATATGCTATGTCCTGACTCTGTTCTCATTATAGTTAAAATAAATAAATCTAAACTCCTTCAAGACCCTAAGTGATCTGGCTGCTGATATGAGAGTCTGTAGAAAGATAAAACAATATTCAAGCTTCTTTTCTTTTGGCCCTTTGTTCATTGCCCTTGTAATCATAGCTTCTTCATGCTAGTTGCTTAGGGAAGGAATGAAGTAGAACAGGGCCATGTAATTAATATAATGATATTTAATTAATATGCGATGATAATTATATGTTGTAAACTAATACATTCTAAAATTCCCACAATGTGTGACAAAAATATACCACCAAGACAGACTGAGGTTGACCTAAAGTAATGTCACAATGTAACATGATTTAGAGACAAACTTAATCTTGATCACCAGATTATACATTAAGAACTTTCACCTCCCTTCAGAATAAAAACACTTCACTTTGTCTGCTCTATTTTTTTCAGGGAAGGTAAAATGCTCTCACATTTATTATCTCGTTTAAAGTCACAGCATTCCTTAGGCGCTTTCAAGTAGTAAGGCATTAAAAGTATTCAGATTACCTCAGGTGATAGAAATTTAGTGTGAGACTACCTGAGGAAGGAAGGAAATGCAGGAAAACCACTGAACCGTCAAGCCTCATGAGAACTGGAGCACAGTCCGGGATTCAAGAGTGAATCTACTAGTCTGTTATTCTTACAGCTGAGCTTCTCTCTCAGCACAGACTCTATTGCCAAACTCGGTTGTATTATGCTACTTCCTAGTTATGTGACCACGGGCAAGTCACTTAAGCACTCTGTGGTTTGGTTTTCTCATCTGCAAAGTGGAAACAGGGTTGAAGGTAATATATTTAAAGGCATTTAAAATACAGTTCGAGTCTCCCTTATCTGAACTGCTTGGGACCAGAAGTGTTTAGGATTTCAATTTTTTTTTTCAGATTTTGGAATATTTGGATTTTACTTACAGGTTCTTATAAGTAACTTGCCAGCATCCCTAATCTAAAAATCTGAAATCCAAATTGCTCCAATGGACATTTCCTTTCAGCGTCATGTTGGCACTCAAAATTTCAGATTTTGGAGCGTTTTGAATTTCAGATTTTCAGATTAGAAATGCTCAACCTGTAGTACCTGACACACAAAAATCGGCATGTGTTCGCTATCATCATTACCATTTTAATTATTGCTGTCCTACTTTTGATTCCTTCAGTAGCTAGTGTCCACCACCCCGTGGCATCATCCACCGCCTCATGGCTCCTGACTACTGCTTTTTCTAGGCGTGACTCTCAGCACGTACTACCCTTTTCTGCTTTATGTTTTACTTCAGCTCCTGTCTACTTTCTTCTGATTTCATCTTCTAGACCTCATGCTTCTACTTACTATTCTGTGCATGACCTTTATTCATTCTGTTTACAACCTTTATTCCATGTGCCTCCTTGCTTCTGCTCTACTCTAGGGTCTGGTTTTCTAGACATATTCAATGTGTCATATTAAATGTCTTGAGGGAAGATATACATGGCCCAGTTAGTGGGTGTTCAGTAGAGATCTCTGCTGAACAGTTCCTGTGCCTGTTTGCCGCAGGCCATTGACAAGTTTATACCTGGCTGTCTTCATTCAGGTGGGAATCCATGCTTCAATCAGTGCTATTGAAGGGTTGTAGGAAGTTCGCTGAGGAATCCTGTGTGTAGAGAGCCATTTCAGACTCTCAGAAGGAAGTTGTGGAGTTAGCAGCATCAGAGTTTCATGGAACACCCTTTTTTAGTTTGTTTGCATTAATGATATCCCAATCACAGATGAAGAAACTGAAGCTCAAAATTGTCAAATGATGCTTGGTCTTATAACTCAGAGCACACACTTAACTTAATTTTACCAAAGAAGAGGTGCTATTTCTTACACTTTCTTTTATTCAGAAATGAGTGATGACCTTTTTTTCAGAAATGAATGTAAAAGGCACTAATATGGCTGTTACATTATGTATAATTCAGAATTCAAGCCATATAGGATCAAGTGGAAATTAAAGTGAAATAAAATTAAGAGGTTTAAAGCCTTTAAAAGACAGACATACTGGCTGGGCACGGTGGCTCATGCCTGTAATCCCAGCACTTTGGGAGGCCGAGGTGGGCAAATCACGAGGTCTGGAGTTCGAGACCAGCCTGACCAACATGGTGACACCCATCTCTACTAAAAATACAAAAAATTAGCTGGGCGTGGTGGTGGGTGCCTGTAACCCCAGCTACTCAGAAGGCTGAGGCAGGAGAATTGCTTGAATCTGGGAGGCGGCGGTTGCAGTGAGCTGAGATCACGTCACTGCACTCTAGCCCAGGTGACAGTGCGAGACACTGTCTCAAAGAAAAAAAAGACAGACATACTAAAGTGATAGTTGGGATACTTTCCCATTGCTTCCTTAATACCCTGGCTGGTTTAACAAACCACAGTACTGATTATCTGGCAATTCAGATGTTGCACAGTCAGCATCCTTCAGTGGAAAGAAATTTCTGAAGATAGACTCTGGAAGAGCTAGGGAAAGTAGCAGAGAATCTAATTTTTATAGGACTTGGGAGATAGATGCTATATCCTGAAGGTTTATCAGCAACTTGTTTCAACGTGCCAGGAAAATTTCTTCACTGAAAGCATTTGTTTAAGCCAATTTTTCCATCATCATCTTACATCTGTTTTTAGCTAAAATTTATTTCTCTTAGTCTTCTTTGACAGAAGTGTCTGGGTTAAAGTTAACCTGCCATTTTAAAATGTAAGTTCTAGTTAAGTAAAAGAATTCTAGTTAAATATTAGGAAAGACTAGAGACAATAAATTAATGATTGTCTAGGTGACAGGTGAGTGAAGTAGAAATTAATGGATCAGTCTGAAGCCTGGGAATTGTATATATGGCACTGGTCCAGGGAATGTCAAGTTGGGTAAATTTTGATCAGTAGTGAGCCATGACATATTGTTTTAAAACTGAGCCCTATTTAATATTGTGGCAGGTGGAAATCAAGGGGGGACTTACTAGTTTTGAGTAATGCTCTGTTGTTACTGGGCATGTTCCTAAGACTTTGAAGAGACCTATCCACAGTGCACGTTGATAGGAAGGATGGTGGGGCTCTCCCACCCAAAGGTTTGACAGCTGTAGAAAGCCTTGGGCTGCTTGGGGCAAACATTATGCAGATCACCTACATTCAATGAAAAAGAGGAATTGCTCCTGTGTATTGAAAAGGCTGGCTCCCTATCTTGTTGACCTCTCTCAGAATACAGAAACCAGACATACGTTTTAGGAGATTCAATTAAGGAAGTTTGTAATGAGGTTAATTGTTTAAGGGAATTTAATTTGTTTAATTTAGTCATTCATTGAACATTAATCAAAGACCATGAAAACCAATTATCCTTATTTTTAATTAAATTTTTTTCAACTTATAAATAGACTAATAAAATGAGTAAGTTGAATGTAACTAGATTTTTAGATGTATCTGGTGGGTAACCAGAGAATAACCAGCACAATTGGGTTGCCAAGGAAAAAGTGATTAAAATAAGACTCCCCACTTGGAGCAAGATATTGTGCCTATTTCTAACCTGTCTCTATGGGCAAGAAGGGAATGGAGAGGAGGGTTGGATTCAGAAATGATGTCAATGGTGATAGCTAGGTAGTGGCTTAGTATTCAATGAAAGGATATTAAAATAATGTCTGGATTATCACCAATGCCACGCTTAGGATCAGACAGAATAAGCAGTAATTTCCTTTAGAAGGAATTCTAAAGCTAAGTTTGTTTGATTTGGATTTGGGTTCATGATTTATACCATGTGTTTAACCCACTCTGTGTTTGGCAGTGTGACTGGGATAACAACAACTGGAGGCACTCGAATCCTTTGTGATCAGTCTGGTCAAGTTATTCCTGAACTTCTGAAGACCTAGACCATAGCAGGTTATGAGTTTCAAGCAAAAGACAGCATTCATTCACTTATTCATTCAGTGAATATTTAATCAGTGTCTATGGGACAAAACACAGTTCTAGATCCTACAAAGGATGTAAAGATGAAATAAATTAGCATTCTGTTCTTGAGGACTGTAAGAAACTTGGAGCCAGAAAGGAACATAAGGCACCTATAAAAATAATAGTACAATTGTTTTATGTCATAGGAAAAAGGAAAATATGTTTGCTTATCACCTATGATGTGTCAGGCAAGGTGCTCTGTCATCTTGCATATGACATCTTGTCAGATCCTTGCAACAACACTGTGAGGTACATTTTTGTAGAAACAGGCAAAAATCACAGAGAGTATGTATTATTAGGGAATATGGGTGCAAAGTCATGCAGTGCATGCAGTGTGGGCATATGAAGAAGAGTGGAAAATAAGTTCAGAAAGGTAAGTTGGGGGCAAGGATGTGAAGGCTTTTGGAGACCAGTCAAGAAAGTTTGATGAGTTTTGTTCCTTGGTAAAGGGAGACTCATTTAAGTGTTTAGAGTCAGGAGTGATCAGGGTTGTGCTTTAGAGAGCTGCACCTGGAAGCCTGTAAAGACCAGACAGGCAACTGACGTGGACTTGATGAGTAGGGTGAGCCTCTTCTGGTATCTGCATCCAAAGAAGGGGAGGTGTCCTCATGCCTGCTCAGATTTGGGGATGGTGTAACAAAAGAGTCAGCTTGTTCTGTTACTGCAAAGGGCAGAAGTGAGAGTGTAAATTGTGGACAATCAATGCTTCAGACATAGAAAGACAAAATAGGTTTGGAGTCAAATAGACCTTGGTTTCAATCCCAGTTCTGGGCGATCGATCTGGAGCAATTTACTTGTATAACCCTGGAGAGTCTTTGATTCCTCATGTCAAAATGATGCTAATAACACTTACCTTACAGGATGTTTGTGAAGATTAAATGAGACACAAGACAGGTGTCTTTGGGGAGATAGGCAGTAAAGTAGGATCCAGATGGATATGAGAAAGATCTTTTTTTTTTTTTTTTGAGATGGAGTTTTGCTCTTGTTGCCCAGGCTGGAGTGCAATGGTGCGATCTCGGCTCACCGCAACCTCAGCCTCCCAGGTTCAAGCAATTCTCCCGCCTCAGCCTCCCGAGTAGCTGGGATTACAGGCATGCGCCATCACGTCTGGCTAATTTTTTTTTTGTATTTTTAGTAGAGACGGGGTTTCTCCATGTTGTTCAGGCTGGTCTCGAACTCCTGACCTCAGGTGATCCACCCACCTCGGCCTCCCAAAGTGCTGGGATTACAAGCGTGAGCCACCACGCCCAACCGAGAAAGATCTTTAATGGTGGGCTGCTTGCTTATTTTGTGTGTTACTGGTTGCCAGATAAGTTCAAGCAGGGGCTGGAAGCTACCTGTAAGGAATGCTGAAGAAGGGTTTCTTGCATTTTGATAGTGGTTGCATCAAATGACTTTTAGGATCCATTTCAAGTTCTAATTGAGCAGGTGTTCTCCTGCTTTGCAGTGTCTCTTGCTCCCTACCTCGCAATAGTGATACTCTTTGGCAAAAAGTTACTAAAAGTAAGGCTGGTCATAGGAATAACTAGGCAGAAAATATCTAGACCTACAGAATAAATTAGCGTTGAAATCTTAGGAATCATAAATGATCATTTGCACTAAGCCAGCCAGGAGCCGGGATAGCGAGGAGTAAGTTCTGGCTACCTGCTCATCAGGCATCCTGTCTTGCTTCTGCTGCACTATCCTGGTTTTTTTGGAGTTTCCCCAAGATACCCAGAGGTCAGTGATTTCAGTATGTTTATTTAAGGGTTACACTGTCTTCAAAAAATGAAGTATCATGGTGAAGCCTAAATGTAGAGCAGATAACAGAGCTGTAACTCTGGTTAAAGGGAGGTGGAAGGAGGCTGAAATCTCAAACATTGGTTCCTTCCTCACCCACTCTGTAACCTCTAGCTTGAATGTTACTGCTCCAGACCTGGCCCGTTTTCAGCCTTCCCTTTGAGTCTTTTGTTTTCTGGATTCTGGATGGCAGCTGTTATCACTCCAGCTGCAGAAAGGATGGGAGGCGACTTCCTGTTTTTCTATCTTGCCATCTCGTGGGGGTGGGACATTCCCTCCCCCATCTCCTGTGGCTGGCTGTAGTTTTGGAAAAATGTGAGCCTGACTCCAGCTGTCCTGACTAGGGCTGCAGGAATGGCTGGTAGCCACCCAGCCTCTGTTTGAAGGCGTCTGGGAGCAAGGCAGGCAACAGACACTGATGGACAAGTTGTGCCCCTGACTGTGGGACAGGGAAGGGTCAGTAGTTAAGAGAGGTGAAGTAGTTGGTCCAGAAGTGATCTGAGGGAGTTAAGGGTATTGAATGAACCGTGGGTAGGGGTGTGGGAGAATGGAAGGGCTCTGGCCAAGGCATAAAAAGAGAGAAAGAGAGAGAAAAAAAGAACAAGAAGAAACAGTTAAAGTTTTTGTCTGAGAGATTATTTGGGGATAGACTGCATTTATAGAATGGAAGAGAATAGAAATAATACAATGATCCATTTTCTCATGCCCTATATTTTTATTGAGGCTTTTCCTTGAATTGGGTATAAGGAATATAAAGAGGTCCATAAGCAAGATGCTTGCTCTTCAGAGTTTGGGAAGGCAGGAAAGGCATTTAACTGGACATGTATAACCACATGTTTACACATCTACACAATCTCAATCCTTATAACAACCTTTAACATAGGTATTGTTAGCCCTATTTTAAAGAGGAGGTAACTGAGATTAGGGATGGATGTTTCAGTGACTTGCCCAAAGTTACCCAATAGGTAATTGGCAGAGCCAGGCCAAGAACCTTGAGTTCTTTTTTCTGTCCGCTGTAACACACAGCTAAATCTTGGCAGAGGATGAGGACTTTAATTTCATTAGGCTTTGAGAGAAGGGTGGGACTTAACACACAGCGGAGTGGGGATTCCGGTTAGGTTGAAAGGTGAGAACGAAGCAGGGATCTGTGAGTAGACCTGTTTGACTACAGAGAGGGTTTCCTGGGAGCGACTACAGAGAGGGTTTCCTGGGAGCGAAGCGGGAGATAAGCTGGGAAAGGTAAGAAGCAGGATAAGAAAGAGTTTTAAATGGCTAGATAAGAATTGCAGGGAAAGGGGGACCTGATTTAGAGGGGAAGATGTTGATGACAAAACCAAACATTTTAGAAAACTCATCTGGTAGTGGTACAGAGAAAGAATTAGAACTGGGGGAAACTGGAGTCAGAAATTCAAGTCAGGAGTTTGGAATAGTGCAGGTCTGACGAGCAACAAGATGGTAATGATATAAAGTAGGGCTGTGAGAGCAGTGGCCCAAGCCTGTGGATTTCTTGTAGCATTCTATTGTTTGAAAAAGTGTAAATTATGGACACTCAATACTTGAGATATAGAAAGAAAAACAATGGCTTTGGAGTCAAATAGACCTTGGTTTCAATCCAAGTTCTGGGTGATCTGGAGAAATTTACTTACATAACTTTGCTGAGCCTTTGATTCCTTATGTTAAAATAGGGCTAGTAACACTCACTTTACAGGATGATTGGGAAGATTAAACAAGACACAGTGCTGGATTCTGTGCATCCCTCTACAATTTTTGGCAGATCGGTGAAATGTATGGCATGTCATCAATCAAAAAACAATGAGGCCCGGCGCGGTGGCTCACGCCTGTCATCCCAGCAATTTGGGAGGCCGAAGCGGGCGGATCACCTGAGGTCAGGATTTCGAGACCAGCCTGCCAACATGGCGGAAACCCCGTCTCTACCGAAAATACAAAAATTAGCCGGGCGTGGTGGTGGGTGTCTGTAGTCTCAGCTACTCAGAGGCTGAGGCAGTAGAATGACTTGAACCCGGGAGGAGGAGGTTGCAGTGAGCCAGATCATGCCACTGCACTCCAACCTGGGTGACAGAGTGAGCTGTTCAAAAAAAGGAAAAAAAAAAAAAAAAGAAAGTTATTAATTCACTATATTTTTAGAAGATGGTGGGTTATAGGCTACCTATATCGCATACAAATAAAGCTGCTTTTCACCATTCAGTTCTGCCTCTAAGCAGCATCTGCCTTGAAAGAACCATCTTCTGAGAATCTTTCTCTTCTGTCAGCCAAGGGGATTATACCGCATGATATCTGTCAAGGATAAACGTTAGTTAATTCTTAATTGATAGCCCAGCCACTACAATTGGTTCCATTCAACAGTAATTATTCTCATGTGGTTTGTGGAACTCAATTGTGAGGTCCCTCCTTCCTCCACCCTTTTCAGTGTGTGCATTAAAACATTAGCCTTAAGATCTTTAAACGGGTAAATACATTTTTCTTGCTTCAGAGATTCAATTTTACTTGCCCGAGAAGCTTGTGTGGTGTGATTTTCATCGCTAAAAGCAAAAGCAGCCACATGGCTGACAACACCACCACTTAACAATTCAAAGCTGGGTCACCGTTTTCAGGAGTCTCTTCCAAATCTTTCTGAAGTGCTTTTGAAGTTCTACACTCCCCGTCTAAGGGAACACCCAGCAGACCCAGGATAAAAGGGCAGAAGGGTGAGCTGACGTTTTCCTTTATTTGCATGGCTTAAAGCTAGCCATTTTCTACACCACGCGCCGCCGGGCTGGTACATGCCCGTGTGCCTGTGACACCGAGGCAATTGTTTCTCCTTAAAAAGGGGGTTCGCGTGGGTTAGTTTCGTTTCTGATCTGGAATCTCAGTAACTACAACAAGAAAAGTTTAAAACTCGACACCCTAGGTTCTTCCCCATCGGATTATCTCCGTTCCTTAGAGACAGCAGGAAGGGCAGAATTTTCTTCCATCCACCCACTTCCAGCCCTAGTCTGGCTCAGCGAGGAATGTATAAAATTAGTGGACTCCTCTGAGTGACGTTCCTCGGCTCCAATCAGCGGGCGCTCAGGCGCCTCTGGCCCCGCCCCACTGCTGACTCTCTTTGGCTGATTCCTGCAGGGAGGGAGGAGAGAAGGGCGGCAGTGGGAGGGGGAGGTACCTGGAACTGGGAGTGATGTCAGCTCCCAGCTCGGTGCCTACCCGGATTCCTGACATGGTGTAGTGCAGGCAGGGTGGGGAAGGGACGGGGAAGGACCCGTGTGCTGCGAGCCGGCGGCAGGGCCGGAGTGCTGGGGCTTTGAACTCCGAGAGGAGGTGGACCAGAACTTTTGGAACTAGTGCCGGCGGCTCTCCACCCCCCAGGTAAGGGCGTTTTGCTCCGCTCCGAGACGGGAGGGAAGTGGCACCGTTGTGTGGCTGCAGCTGGCTGTTGCAGCTGCTCCTCCTCTTCCCCGGGTCGATTTCCTTGTGCAACTCACTCCTGTCTCCCAATGGGAACGGGCACTTTTTGGGGGTGGTGGGGGTGGAGGGGTAGGGCTTAACTCCTGGGGCTCCGACCGAGCTTGTACGTGAAGAATACTCCAGGATTGGACGTTTAGGTCTTGTCTGTATCCTTAGACCCCCACACCCTAGGCTCCCAGTAATACCTGAGAACCCCAACCAGAGGGGCGTGTGTGTCTCTCTGTGTGTATTGGGGCATTTAAAAATGCCACAAAAAATTACGGATCATCGACTCAAAAATTATGCTCGTTGAAAATAAAAAAAAGTTTTGTATTTTTTTGTCTCCTTGTGGCCTATTATATATTAAAAGAATATCAATGTTATTCTTATATATCAATGTAAAATATCCTTTTGTGTAATCCAGCAGGATGTGAGAAATTCACTTGGGGTGTTTATTAATTATGAGCTTGTGGGAAAACTCGTCTCTTGGGGGCACACTTCTAAAACTGCAACTAGTATTCACTCATTTTAACCGAGAAATCCCTTCAGCTGCCAACTTTGTATCTGGAGGGGTTAGGATGGCTGCTGAGAATCTTCAGATCTGTTTCCTGTGGCTGCTTGAGGGGCGGGCTGGTAGTTGTGTTTTCAGGGATCTTTTTTAGAGAAGGGAGTTTTATCAGGGAAATGCGGTGGAAGGCGTGGCACATAAACTCTTAATTATAGGGACGTGAATTTTTCAACATGTGGGACCAAAACAAATCCTTGCTTTCAGTAAGAACTGCGGAGAGCAATAGAAAGAGAACTTGATTTCAAAGTCCAAGTTTGGTATTTTGAGAAAGCAATTGCGGGAGGAAAAAGATACTTTTAAGAAGTGAAAGAATATAATTCTGATTTTTGCTTATTTCCTATTTCAAACCCTGTCTTTTTCCTATGTGGAGATTTTGTGTGCCCAGGTCACTAACTGAGTGTGATTGACTTTCTCGAGGGGGCGGGGAAATTGACTCCATACACTGATTCAGGACCCTCTCATCAGTGCTTTAAGGCTCTCTTCTGGAGCAGGAAGGAAAAAAAAAAAAAAAGTAAGCGCTGAAACTCCTGAGTCAAGTTTCCCCTTTCCTTCACCGAAGTTCCTCCTCAGCAGTGAGGATCCTACTGTTGCCAGGTCTGGAGGAAATGGGAGTGGACTTCATTGTGAGTCAAAATCCATATCCCAGGCCCCTGAAGGAAAAGGCATTTCCAGGAGATGGAGAAAGAAAGAAGCCACAACAGTACGTCTAGTAAACCCAAGTCAGGAAATGGGATAGAGAGGACTATAGATGGGGTTCTCTATCTTTCTAGCCAAATGATCATTAGGTTTCAGAACTAGAAAGAAGTGTTTGGTTGTGCTGTTGTTGATGGCATACCTGGGTCTGTATTGTTCTTAGTTCCTGAAAAAATTAAATAGGGTGGATAAATAGCAGGCTTTTTGAGAAAGGAAAATTTGCTTTATTGGAAAGACAACATTTTAATTTTGGTTTGTATTTTGGCTTAAGACACAGAAATTGCAAATGGCTCTGCAATAATGGTGAACAAGTCTTTTCTATTTGTGTTCTATGGGGAGTACATAAAACATACTGTATTTTCCAGTGTACTTTTTCAGTAGGATAGAGCTGTGGAGTGGAGTTTCTGTGGGCTAATGTGAACTCACTGTAGTGTTCCTTGGCTGATAGTGTTCCAACTGCATTTGTAATACCAAAAGATGGGGCTGCAAAAGCCAGACGGTTAAGTAAAGAAGAGTATCTTTAGGATGTTATCCTTATGTGCCAAATTCAAATTTACACTTTCTTTCCAAGAAACTAGTCCTAGTTTAGGGACTTGAATATACCAAAACTCTAAATTTGATTCACAGTTTGAGTAATAGCAGTAATTTTACATACTTAATTTAAATCAATATTTCTCTTTCTCAGTCCATGTTTATGAGGCAGATATAGTGTTGGAAAACACAAAATACTTAAAAGGTGTTAGAGTTATTGAGAAAGGTATGATCAGTTTTTGGTTAAATTCCTTTTGACCAACAACTGTCATATTTCCAAGAGCAACTTTAAAAATTAAGATCGGCCAGGCTTGGTGGCTCACGCCTGTAATCCAAGCACTTTAGGAGGCTGAGGCAGGCAGATCACCTGAGGTCAGGAGTTCGAGACCAGCCTGGCTAACATGGTGAAACCCCATTTCTACTAAAAATACAAAAAAATTGCCGGGTGTGGTGGTGGGCGCCTGTAATCCCAGCTACTTGGGAGGCTGAGGCAGGAGAATCGCTTGAACCCGGGAGGCAGAAGTTGCAGTGAGCCGAGATCTCGTTATTGCACTCCAGCCTGGGCGACAAGAGCAAAACTCCATCTCAAAAATAAATAAATAAAATAAAATAAAAATTAAGGTCATCTGGCCTTAATGGGTAAATGTTGATTTGAAATCCAGGACACACTGAAGTTCCAGATCAATAGTGCCTAATTTCAAGGGCATCACTGACATTTTTTTGGGAACGAGTTCACCGAGGGACAGTTAATTAACTGTTTATGTAGTCTTTTTGTTGCTCCCTGTTCCACTGTGAGATAAATCAGAACAAGGTCATTTTTCCCTCAGTTACTGACTAGCTGACTTCTTTTAAAACCTTTTCTATTCATAAAATATTTGTATAAGTAAATTTAGATTATGTTGATAATTTGTTACATTAAAATTAACTTTTTGTTTATATCCCAAACCAGCATAATTTTCAAACTGTTAACTGAAAGAAGACCTTATTCAGCACTCTGTCTTTTCTTTTTTTTTTGAGACAGAGTCTCGCTCTGCCGCCCTGGATGGAGTGCAGTGGTGCAGTCTCGGCTCACTATAGCCTCTGCCTCCCCAGTTCAAATGATCCTCCCACCTCAGCCTTCCCTGGGACTACAGTCATGCACCAACATGCCCGGTTAATTTTTGTATTTTTAGTAGAGGCGGGTTTTCACCATGTCGCTTAGGCTGGTCTTGAACTCCTGGGCTCAAGCACCTCGACCTCCCAAAGTGCTAGGATTACAGGAGTGAGCCATGGGTGACCAGCCTGTCTTTTCAAAGATACTATTACATGTCTCTGGCCTAGTTTGAATTACCTTTTCAAAACAATGAATGAAGGAGTGAATTAATGAATGCATATTCATTCATGTTTGGGTCTGTGTCTTGATTCTTTATTAAAGAAGCGTCGCTTCAAGGTGAAAACATAGGCAAGAAGTGTTGCAGAATGACGTTTTTATTTTCAGAGATTTCCTTAGAAAGTCATATTAGCTCCAAAATTAAGAAAAAAAAATCACAGTTGAGCAGCCAGTTGTGAAATCTTTCAGGGAGCCATAATCATAACTATCATGATTATTTTGTTATTTTTAACCATGGTCAAACGGATTTAAATATGAGAGTCAAAGCTGTTAGGGTTACTGTCACATTTTGATGTAGAGTATTCTTTGTTTTTTTGTTTGTTTGTTTGTTTTTGAGACAGAGTCTCTGTTGCCCAGGCTAGAGTGCAGTGGCATAATCTTGCCTCGCTGCAACCTCCACCTCCCGGGTTCAAATGATTCTCATGCCTCAGGGTCTCAGGTAGCTAGGATTACAGGTGTATACCACAATGCCTGGCTAGTTTTTGTATTTTTAGTAGAGATGGGGTTTCACCATGTTAGCCAGGCTGGTCTCGAACTCCTGACCTCAGATGATCTGTCTGCCTCAGCCTCCCAAAGTGCTGGGATTACAGGCGGGAGCCACCGCTCCTGGTTATGCAGGGTATTCTTTGTGAATAAAGGGAACAAAATGTCTTCTGGCCAGCATTTTCTGTTCAACTAAAGGTGGATAACTTCACAATTAAATCAGTTATCAAACTGTCCAAAAACTGCTTTGGGCTCTTGTAATTCAGTGCATCAGTAGTGTGTTATGTCAGTTATTTTTCAAATTCATTGCAGTGCACGTCAGAACCTTCTTCCTAGTAAAAAAAAAAAAAAACAACAAAACCCTACAGCTTTTGTCATATATGTCACTGCCACAAAAATTGATGCTGTGTTAAATGGAGCTCATAAATTTAAAACTAAACTGAATTATTCCACCATACAAAATACAAAGAATCTTTCTCTTACACTCTTCATTTTAGATATAATAATTACTGATGCTCATTTGGTGTTCAATGATAGTGTTTCCAAAAGCCAAGTGGTGAGCATTTTTTTTCCACTTCAAAAAAAAAAAACCTAACATACTAGACAACTGGATTTTAGATAAAAAAATATGGATTCTCCCAGGAGTTTTAAGTTTATGCACTTTTTAGGCAGTTTGGGGGAGGAGGAGAGAGAACCTGAGGTAAATATGTACCAGTCTAAACCTACTGAAGAGTGTCTATTTCTGAAAGGTGGGTTTGGACTCTGAGTGGTCCAAGTGGACGTGTTGTCACAGTTTGTAAGTGCTCTTTGGTTATGCTTCTCCCTGGAACTTGATGGGACTCACATTTTGACTGGCCCACACACACATCCTTGTTTTTGTTGGCAAGTGTAACGAGTTCAGAGTAGAAAGATCATGTAGTGGTTTTCTGTACAGGGGTGCACCTAACAATGTCCATGCCTGAAGGAATTGTATAAACCCAAATTGCATCGAGTATCAGTCATTCTGGCCAAGGGTCATGTCTTAAATATGGATCATATAGGAGGAAGATCAAGTACCACCATCACGTTTAGGGCTGGCCCTAGATTTTATGGACACCCTCTGGACTCCACAGTAGGCCTGGATATTTTCACCTCTCCTTTAAGTTAGGGAAATTATGCATTTGACATAAAAAGACAAGTTCAGAAGAGTAGGTGTGCTCATTCTTAGTGTGTGTGTCTTTGTTAGGAGGTGAAACGCCATTTCACCTGGTGAAAGAGGGACTAAGCCTTTTTTCAGTGGCAAGTCTATTCCTGAAGAAGTGGCCAGGTGGGACGCGATGGCTCATGCCTGTAATCCCAGCACTTTAGGAGGCTGAGGTGGGTGGATCACTTGGGGTCAGGAGTTTGAGACCAGCCTGGCTAACATGGCAAAACCCCGTCTCTACAAAAATACAAAAATTGGCCGGGCATGGTGGCATGCGCCTGTGGTCCCAGCTACTTAGGAGGCTGAGGCAGGAGAATTACTTGAAGCCAGAAGGCAGAGGTTGCAGTGAGCTGAGATCACGCCACTGAACTCCAGCCTGGGCAACAGAGCAAGACTCTGTCTGAAAAAAAAATAATAATAACTTGCCAAATTTTAATTTTTCCTTTTAGCAATAAAAGCTGAACTCTGAAGAAGTGGCCAGATTCTTTAGGCCAGCAAGGTAGTTTTGGGGAAGAACTAGGTAGGCCCATTGGGAAGAGTGTAGAATCTTTTATGGTATACAGTAATACTGTACCATATCACTAAATGTACCTGTGTTTTCTTGTATTTCTGTGCCTAGGATCAAGCTCACTGATGTCCTTTTGCTGGCACTTTGTTACCCTTCTCTTCATCCATAGTACTGTACACAAATATTATCTCACTACCACGGAGTTGCAAAAGTTTCTCATGAGGAAAGTTTATTGTATTTACTTTATTTAGAAAAAAATGAAAACAAGGTTGAAACTCTATGGTCTACTTTTTTCATCTAGTGACTTGACAGGGCGGCTGCTATTGCATAAAGAATGCCTTTGCAACCATTATCTTTTTCTAAAGATGCTGCCGCTTATAACAACACAGTATAGAATTTTCTTTTGTTTGCATTGGAATTTGAATAAGCTCTACTTTTTCTTATGAATGATGGAAGAGTCGAATGAACCTGTGGGTTCTCGAAATTAACTCTGGGAAGTGAGAGGGAGGAAGGGAAACAGTGACGACTCACAGGAGACACACTGGTGGAACCTGTGATCTGGCCAGGGCCATTTGTGTGAAGTCACCTGGATCTCAGTGTTTTTCCTCTGGATCAGCTGCCTGGATGGTTTTGTCAAACTTTCAGATCCTTCCATCCTTCACCCCCATCAATGTGTGACTTTGCATAACTGAGAAAGCTAATAAACACAGAATTAAGTTTCCTTTATTGTTTTTCTCTACTAAGGGAATTTGATTCTCTAGGATGACTTGCACTTATAATCACCTTGTGAGAAAGACACAGCTGGATGCCCAACTGATATCCATCCCCCCTCCTTTTCTATAACTGAACCCATTTTGTTTAATTCACCACTATGTCCAGTTAAGTGCTAGATTTCCCAGAATCCCTTGCAACTGGGAGGTGGTTCAGTGACAATAGTCCTGGCTGATGAGATGTAAATAGCTGGATGCCCCGCTCCCCAAAGCTCTTAAAAGGGGAAGCCTCTGTGAGCTTGCCTGTTAAGCCTTTTGCTCTTTGTACTTCTTCCCTGGAGAAAGTAAACAGGCCATCGCGTGACCAAAGACAAGATGCTTGAGGGTTAAGGATGACTGGGTGGAAGGTTAGGAGGCTGAGAAGCTGATAGCATTCTGCAACTGCTCTTCTGGACCCTGTCTGCCCATTTCTTGACTCTATGAGAAAAATAAAATCTCTACTTGGTTAAACCACAGAACTTGGGTCAGTTACTTGCAGCCAAATGTGATCTTAACTGAGTCTAAATGTTTAAAAATCATAGTTCATCTTTTCTTTAAAAATAAAAACGTGTTATTTTGTACGAGAAAAACAGGACTTTGCAGCCATGCAGATCCTCAATTTGAATCCTGGCTTTGCTATTTATTACAGTCTAATATTGGCAAGTAATTTAACCTCTCTGGGTCTCAGCTCTCTCATCTATAAAATGGTAGCTCTGATATATGTGCCATAGCATTTTTTCAAGGATTAGAGATAATTAGAAATTATTATTATTATTTTTTTGAGACAGTCTCACGCTGTCACCCAGGCTGGAGTGCAGTGGTGCAATCTCGGCTCACTGCAACGTCCACCTCCTGGGTTCAAGCGATTCTCCAGCCTCAGCCTCCCAAGTAGCTGGGATTGCAGGTCCCCACTACCATGACCAGCTAATTTTTTTTTTTTTTGTATTTTTAGTAGAGACAGGGTTTCACCGTTGTTGGCCAGGCTGGTCTCAAACTCCTGATCTCAGCTGATCTGCCAGCCTCAGCCTCCAAAGTGCTGGGATTACAGGCATGAGCCACCACGTCTGGCCAGAAATTATTAATAGGAATAATAACGGCATATTCAGCACATGGAAGATCTTCAACAAATGGTGGCACTGTTACCAAAAGGAAATGTAGTAGGGAGCCTGAAAGGGGGAGGCAAAGAATTCAGCTCTTTCTCCTAGAGGGTTCTCGGTAGGTTTACAGCTACAATCCCTTGACTCCATCTACTTGGCATTTATTCTGCCTCCTGTCTCTTATCCTCATTCCCACCTGCCCACACCAGAATACTTGGAACTCTTCTGTTCTCCAGCTTTGGTTTATAAGGATGTCCTTATAAAAATTTTATTAACTATAGCATAGGGATGAAGGGTGGGGGCTCCAGAGTCAGACAGATGTGGATTAGAATCCCCTGTTGTTACTAAGCTGTGTGATTTTGGTTAAGTCTTCTGTGAAATGGGAATAATTGGGTAGTTATGAAGATTACATCTGATAATGTATGTGAAGCACTAACAGCTGGTTTCTTGGCACATGACATACACTGGTTTGATGACAGATATTGTTGTTACTATTTCATTAAGCATGTGTTAAGCAATTCCCAGCCTTGGTACAAGGTCCTCTTGGAGAAGGAAAGACAAACAAAACATGATCTTTACCTTAAGAGTATTCCCATACAGGAGATGGGGGCAGAAAGAGATGGCACACCTTATTCATAACTGTAATAAAATGCAGAGTTAGAATACTGTTTAGCTGTTAAAAAGATTGACTATACTGACTTGTACAGATGTCCATTATATATATTTTAAGAAGTAAAAAACCAAGCACACCTGTATGGTTTACATTTGTCAGTGCATGAAAAATTGCTAAGTGGGATGGCTTATGAGAGTTGAGACGAAGGGAACTTTGTATTTGTTTTTTTACAGTATATTACATCTATGTTACATTACTTGGGAAATATAAAATATGTTAAATTTTTAAATGTCTATTTATTGGTCCTTTTGGAGGTTGGTTGAGGAAAAGCATACTGTGAACTAGACTAGTCACCAGAGCAAAGGAAGAGACTGGGTTTTGTGAGTTTCCACTAGAAGAGGTGGGATTTGATTGGGTCTTAAAGGGTGGGAAGGAGATTTTGAGGAGGCAGTGGGGAACAGATGAGCATACTTGGGTTTGGAGCAAAATGTAGAATAGAGTGATATTAGATTTAGAGAAAAGAGAACAATATTGTTTGAAAAGACGTAAGCTATATTGGGGCAAATCTTACAGGGTTTTAAAGAGAGTGACAAGATTATACCTTAAAAGAGGATGTTTTTAAGAAAAGAAGTGAGGGAACTATTGTTTTATAAAAATGACTCTAGCAGATTGGGTGTTTCTAGTGGGTATATGGGCAAGGGGAGGGAGAAGGACAGAACACCCTAAATCAAGAATGGCCCATATGCTAAAGTTAATTTTCTTTTAAAGATGATGTCTTGCTATGTTGCCCAGGCTGGAGAGCAGTGGCTATTCACAGTTGTGATCATTGTGCACTCATGGGCTCAAGCAATCCTCCTGACTCAGCCTCCTGAGTAGCTGGAACTACAGACACATGCCTCCATGCCTGGCTAAGTGAAAGTTGAATTTTAGTGGGAAATACGAGTTAAGATTTGAACATCTGGAGTTTGAGATTCCATCATGACCCACATTATCGTTAATTTTCTCATTGTATAAATGGATAAAATAATAATACCTATCTTATCAGGTTTTTAGGAGAATAACAATAATAATAGGCAACACTTACCTGGTAGGTTATACTTTTTATGTACCAAGCACTACTCTAAGCACCTTAAATATTTCAACCTAGATTAATCCCATATTACAGATGAGGAATCTGAGGCACAAGGAGGCTAAGTAACTTTCCCAGGGTCACACAGATTATGTGTGTCAGACTCAGAATTTGAACTCAGGCAGGTGCAGCTCCAGGGCCAGTATCTTCAGCCTCTTCATAGTCCTACCTCTGGCATGGTTCTGTACTTGGGGTGTTAAAAGCCAGTATGAACTGTTAGTTGACATTATTAATATGAAGATTTAAGCAAGAATTTAGAAATTTAGGCTTGGAGTTTAGGCCAAAGGCCGGACTAATGGATCATCTTTATAGGGCTGTTACGTAAAGAGTGAGAACAGTTGAGCTCCCCGAACAAGAGTATGTAGAGTAAAAAGAGAAGCAAGCATACAGTCTTCAGGGGACTCCTGATATTTAGAAATGGTCAGGCAAAAAAGAAGTTAGGAGAGGAGATAGAGCAGGATCTGCAGAGAAGTGAAGGACGATGGTGGCCAAGGGAAGAAGCACAACGTAAGTGAACTAATCATGCCATCCAGTGCAACAGACTTGTTACAAGGCTGCATCCAACAGACTGTCCCTGGTCCTGCTGCCAGGTCAGTTCATGAACTTGGAATCCAGAATGCAAAAAATTGAGGACTACATGGGAGCTGATGAACTGCAGGTGGCCTGGTTAGTTCATCCTTTCAAGGAATTGATCCGAGAGAGACATGGTAGATAGCTTGGGTTTGAGGAAGGCTCAGGTAGAGAGAAGGATATTAAAAGAAGGAAAAGGGAGGAAGGAATGAGTGCATGGTCCAGGGTAGAGAGATGGGGATAGACCCAAAATCAAGTGGAGGGCAGTGGGTTAGCCTCGAAATCCATAAGAACCCTTCTTCTGATGCGATGGAAGAGAGGATGGGGGAAATGGAAAAAAAAAAAAGATGTGATCAGAAGGGATACGAATTGAGTAAGTTCACTGCAGGTGGTCTGCATTGATTTATCAGTAGAGTAGGAAGCAGTGAAAGGAAATTCACAGACAAGTAACTCAGGCTCCTGAGAGGATGGCTCTGGGGATTATTGTTATGGAGGAAAAATTTGAAAGAATGACAGAAGTCTCTCATCTGAACAATACAAACTGACACATTTGCCAGAATGTGTCTCGAGGCAGGAAGTTGGTTTATTGAAGTGGAAAGTAGTGGTTATAAAAAAAAAAAAAAAAAAAAGAGGAGAATGAAATTAGACAAAGGGAAACTTGACTGTCTTTGAAGGAGGAATTTTTAGACAGCCAGACTTGATGGTTCACAGGCCAACTTCTTGGGGGAAACCTGAGTTCTGAGTGGTGAGAAACAACTGGTTTTGGAGCCCACAGCTAGGATTTGGTTAAAACAGATATATCAAAGCACCAGGAAATACTCTGTAGAAAGGAGTTGTCCAACAGAGACAGCACTGGATTAAATTCTCCTCCTGATAAGGTGGTCTCTGATCTTCAGTTTACTTATTTCTAGAAAGAGCTGTAGTTGAAAAGACATAGGCTTGTGGCATTTCAGCAGATTTATTGTGGTAATGACATCAGGGGTATGTGAGAAAAGGATTGAAGAATGCAATAATTAAGAATGTGGTACTAAAAATCACTACCCCATCAGTCCATTGGTGGGTCTTATGGCGGTTGCTTTGAAAGATTTCAGTAAAGGCTTGTTCAAGTGTGTGCAGTATAAATTGATAGGCATAATATTCTTGAGTTCAATGGTTTTCAGCAGGGCCGGCTATAGAATCCGTGGAGCCTGTTGCAAAATGAAAATGTGTGACCCCTTATTCAAAAGGCAAGAAAAAAGTGCTGTTAAAGGTACTAAAATATGAAGCTTTTTTCCTTTCTCATACAGTTTTTTTCTCTTGACTTGTCATAGTATTGGCTACTTGTCATTCTATGTGAAGAAAAATTAAAAATTAAAATTACAGCATGAATTCAATTTAAAAATTAAAAAACTAAGCATTGAAGGTTTTAGCATGAATTTACTCTTCATCTTTGTATTATACAATATTGTTTTTGTTGTTGTTGTTGTTTGTTTTGTTTTGTTTTTTGAGACAGGATCTCACTCTGTCACCCAAGCTACAGTGCGGTGGTGTGGTCACAGCTCATTGCAGCTTCTACTTTCTGGGCTCAGGTGATCCTCCCCCTCAGCCTCCCAAGTAGCTGGAATTACAGATGCGTGCCTGGCAATTTTGTAGAGATGGGATCTCACCATGTTGCTCAGGCTGGTCTTGAAATCCTGGACTCAAGCAATCCTCTTGCCTTGGCTTCCCAAGGTGCTGGTATTGCAGGTGTGAGCCACTGCGCCCAGTGCAATGCTGGTTTTAAATGAAAATATAGAGCATTGAACTCATATGCAGAATTACTGAAGTTGTTGATGCATATGTATATTGTTATGAGAACAGTAGAAACACTGCACAAAACTAAACTACTTTTATTTCACTTCTTGACGTGTGCACATTCTATTGACACCTACCTTTGGCTTATGATGTGTAATGAAGGACTGAAAGGAGAAGCAACTATGAGTTGCCTTATCTTTCCTTTTTCTTCTGTGCCATCATTTTCAGCACAAGTGGTTGGCTCATATGGTTAAGTAACATGAGAAAGAGAAAAAACACTAGGGCTCCTTGGTCATTTGTGTTTCTTAGAAAGACATTTCTGCATGCAATTAAGTTCTGGTTCAAATGGAAGTCATTGCCTCTTGGGGCAGTCAGCACCCACCTGCCTGCTTACTCAGTTGTATTTGTAACACACTTACCTTGCACTTGCTTTAAGTCTTGCTGAACTCCCACGCACCAGGAGTTCACCGGAATTCTGAGCTCATGGTGCATTGGGAAAACTGTGTGAACAGAGAGGCCAGGAATGGTGGCTATACATATTACGTGGTATGTTAGGCTGTTTTGCATTGCTATAAAGGAAAACTAGGACTGGGTAATTTATGAAGAGAAAAGGTTTAATTGGCTCACAGTTCTGCAGGCTGTACGTGAAGCATAGTGCCAGCATCTGCTTCTGGCAAGGCCCCCAGGAAGCTTCCGATCATGGCAGAAGGCAAGGGGAACCAGCTTGTCACATGGTGAGAGACGGAGCAAGAGAGACAGAAGGGAGAGGCCCCAGACTCTTAAACAACCAGATCTCCCATGAACTAATTGAGCAAGATTCACCAAGGGGATGGTGCTAAACCACTCATGAGGGATCCGCCCCCATGATCCAGTCACATCCCACCAGGCCCCACACCCAACATTGGGAATCACATTTCAACATGAGATTTGGAGGGGCCAAACATCCAAATCATATCACATTGTTCTCCTCTGCTCACTTGTGGGCTCCATTGTCGCATTGGACCTGACTTACAAAACACAAATTCAAAATTATCATTCTCAAGATGGTGACAGTAGAGTATTAAACCAACCATGGGTCTTTTCTGAGCATGGGGTCCTGTGTTACTGCCCAGGTCACAGGTCCATGAAGATGTCTCAGAAGTCAAAGAGCTCACTTTTGAGGCTAAGTTTCCCTTGGTCCTAACGTCTCAGCTTCATTATTAAAGTTTGCAATGTATCAGGTTTGTGGGTGGTAGCCTAGGGGACCCTCTTCTGGCCATCAGCAAGGACATTTTTGCCTTTCAATAATTTTTTAATCACCCTTCATTCCCCCTACCAGTATATCTGGGTTCACATCCTTCTCCTCTCTGATACAGACCTTGCCGTTGTCTCCTACTGGAGCCCTGCAGGTAGTCCCTTCTTTCTTTTTTTTTTTTTTTTTTTTTTTGAGACGGAGTCTCTCACTGTCACCCGGGCTGGAGTGCAATGGTGTGATCTTGGCTCACTGCAACCTCTGCCTCCCTGGTTCAAGTAATTCTCCTGCCTCAGCTCCCTGAGTAGCTGGGATTACAGATGCCTGCCACCATGTCCAGCTAATTTTTTGTGTTTTTAGTAGAGACGAGGTTTCGCTATGTTGGCTAGGCTGGTCTCAAACTCCTGACCTCGTGATCTGCCCGCCTCGATCTCCCAAAGTGCTGGAATTACAGATGTGAACCACCACGCCCGGCCCCCCTTTTCTTTATTCCTCATCTTAGTGCCAGACAAATTTTCCAAGTAAGTTTGGTACCAGTTCACCTTGTCTACTCCAAAGCTTTCTTTGAGCCATGGCTTACAGCAGAGTTCTCATCCTGTGTTCCTGGGGTGGAGACTGCATGGAGACAGGGTTGGTTTGGCCTACATATTATTAATAAAGAAGTTTCAGCCAACACTTGCTTTGGGAGGGTTTACTTACTGAAATTCACCTATTGAAATTCAGATTTTAAAAAGAGGTCTGGCCACTGTGGGCTCTTGTTTCCTTGTGCTGTGCTGGTGCCCTAAAGAACAAGATGGACTGGGCATGGGGGGAAAGATGCCCAATCCATCTTGTTCTTGGGTTTACTCTTAAGGCAGAGTGATTCTTTGCTGTGGCAAAGTCTTCACTTTCAGCTATGTGAATGGAAAGCAGGTATCTGGCTATTCTTAAGAATGGTGTGAAGCAACCTGAATGTTGATCTTTTAGTCTGAGAAATTAAATTCCCCGTTCATAACGCAAATTGGGTGTATGCTTTGTAGCAGCCTTTGGTTGCTTTTTTTAGGAGAAATATTTCTTAAGTCTGGCCTGGCTATTATTACCACTGTGTCATCTTGTGATCTCGTCTGATTTTGACCTCTTTCTCCAAGCTTGCTTTTCCCTGCCCTTCGTGCAGAGGACTCCGGCTCCAATCCCTGGATGGCTTTAAGTCCAGCAAACCTTTCTGTTTTTCCTATTGCTCTTCTCTTTGCTTAACCTCTCCTCTTTCCTCCAGACCCACTTAAAAGCAGTTCATCAGGAAAACTTAGCTGAGAGTCTCAGTCAGAACTCACTCGTGCAGGAACTTTGCAGGAAACAGGTAATCTAATTTTGGGGTTTTAACTGCTCAAGTACCAATTGGGTGATGAGTTAAGGTTGTTTTTGAAGGTTCTTTCCAGCCCAGTGATTTTGAGATCTGGCATCTACTTGTTATTTGAAATTGTACTTTGTGATAGGAACTTTACTTGCAGTATCTCAGTTAATTAAGAAGCCGCACTAGCATTACCTCCATGTTACAGATGAGGGAACTGAGAATTTTTTCCAACTGACTCTCAAAATGGCTCTTTTCTGGATTTGTCTTATTTCTTCAAATAGATTATGGACTAGTTGAAGACCATGACTGCCTTTGTTGACAAGACCTGCTACCTGGTAGGAACTCAGTAAATATGTGATGAGATGATTGGTTCATTCAACCAATATGCACTAGGCCTATACCAGGCTCCATGGAGATGCAAAGATGCCCCAGCTAGAAAATGCAGTATTAGTTATACTCTAAGCTTGGCCTCCTACCTGGGCACGAAGGTAGTATGAAATGGTGGATCTTGGGCTCTGGAGTTAGATGGACCTATAGCTGCGGTTCAGTTTCCTCATTTGTCAAATATGGGCAGTAATACTGTATACTTTTGTAGCAGTAGTTTTCAACTGCAGTGATTTTGACCTGTAGTAGTCATTTGGCAATGTCAAGAGACATTTTTTGTGTCACAACCTGGGGGTGGGGGTGCTGCTGGCATTTAGTGGGTACAGTCCAGGGATGTGGCTATCCATCCTACAATGCACAGGACAGCCCCCCACCAATGAAGAATTATCCTGACTCTAAGTATCAGTAGTGCTGAGGTTGAGAAATGCTGCCTTAAAGGGTTGTGAAGATGAAACAAGATAATGACTGCAAAGAGTTTGGCGTAGTTAGCTGTTACTCCAAGAAAGCCATCCCAAAGACTGCAAAATCATACTTTGAAAGGCAAACACCAAAAGGCTTAATTTCATCAGCATCAGTGATTCTTGCCAGTGAGAAGCCTTATGCTAAGGATTTCATGCTCTCCTGTTTGGGAGTGGTGACAGACTCACTGGAGATTGTTTATGTTACACTGTGTACTACCGTGAGCTGGCGTGGGTTTATCAGAGCTGTAAAAGCCATTATTAGTTTTTAGGATATTCCTGGTAAACTTCCTGCTTGCTTTACTAGTTTGTTCTGTGGAGATAATTCTGGTGTGCGGGTTTAAATCTTCTGATGGAAAATGTTTTGACTATCAAATTCCCAAAACCTGTTTTGATACGTGAGACATGAAACGTTTTGGTTTTCACATCAAGAAGCATTATGTTTTTCTAGCCTTGGATTTTAAACAAAGCAGCTTTCCCCCCTGTTTACTGCCTTACCTGCCTATCTGTGGGAGTAGAAGGGTGGAGAGCTAGCTGCTGGATTTCCATCTATTGTTTATTGTGGATTTATATTTGAAATTGTTAAACTTTTTTTGTAATTATAAAGGTAATATATGTATTTATAGAAAATTTGAGTAACATAGAAAAAATAGAGAAGACACAGTTAAAAAAAGGCATCAGTAATACTTTCACATGAAGGTATAATCAGCTTTGGTGTGTTGGTGTGTTTTCTTCTTTTTCTATTCCTATATTTTTTCCATAGATGAAGTATCCTGAGTATGTAATTTTGTGTCCCACTGTTTTTAAAACTTCACATTGTTTTATTTTCATTTCCTCACACTACTAAAATGTCTGTAAATATTTCTAAGGACTGTAAAACATTCCATCTGTGGGTGTTTCATTATTTAATCCCATTGTAAAAATATAGCCTATTTTCAATTTTTTTTTTTTTTAGAGACAGGGTCTTCCTCTGTCACCCAGGCTGGAGTGATGTGATCATAGCTTACTGCAACCTCAAAATGCTGGGCCCAAGTGATCCTCCTGCCTCAGCCTCCCATGTAGTAGGATTATAGGCATGTGCCACCATGTCTGGCTAATTTTTTTTTTTTTTTTTGTAGAGACTCTGTCTCAAAATATCAGTAGTACTGAGGTTGAGAAATGCTGCCTTAAAGGGTTGTAAAGATGAAACAAGGTAATGAATGCAAAGAGTTTGGCGTAGTTAGCTGTTACCCCAAGAAAGCCATCCCAAAGACTGCAAAATCATCCTTTGAAAGGCAAACACCAAAAGTCTTAATTTCATCAGCATCAGTGATTCTTGCCAGTGACCCTGTCTCTACAAAAAAAAAAAAAAAAAGTGATCTTCAGCCTCCCAAAGTGCTGGGATTACAGGCGTGGGCTATTGCACCCAGCCTATTTTCAATTTTGATGAGCATTTGTGCATTCAGTATTTTCTGTATTTCAGATCATTCTTGTCTATACAATAGATGATCACATGCAGAACAAAAGGACTGGATATGTGTGGATACTTTGATTAGTATTGTTGTCAGCTGCCCCAAAGCTTCTACTAATTTTTGCTCCTGTTAGCACAGTGATGTTCTCATATTAGTGGAATTTGATAATTTTCTAGGAGAAAATAAATTTTGTTTTTCTTTTTAATGTATTTGATATTATTGAGCTAAATCATGTTCATATGACTATTGGCTATTTCTTAACAAACTGTTCATGTTCTCTGCCCATTTATTGGGAATTAGTATTTTTCTCATTTGTCATAAACTCTAGTTCGTGTATTTCACTTATTAATCCTCTATCATAGTTGCTGCAAATATTTTCACCTACTGTTTCTAATTTTTTAATTCGGTTTGTCTTTTATTTTTGTTAGTGATATAGAGGTTTAAAATGTTTATGCAGTCTAATCTATTGATTGTCTTTTGCACTTGCGGTTCTCCAACTTTCCTCTTGTCTATACTAAAATGAACCCTTACTGCTCTGGAAGTCTCTATTCTGAATAATCAGTGTTTAAAATTATATCCCAAAGTAGGGTATCACAGGGTTTCCTGATGAGGATAAATGGGCCTGAAGTGCTTCTGGGCACCCACTATGTATCATGGGAAAACTTGCACGTGTGTGTATGTGAGAGAGAGAGAGAGAAAAATAGAGAAAGTTGGTGAGAAAAGGGGAGGCTGTTTTTGGGCCAAGGGTTGTTTGTTTGGCTTTTTCATTTCTTTTCCCCTGATAGAAGTGAGCTTACTGAAGGCAGTGGGGCTTCCATAGATTCCTGAAACATCTGAGTGACTGAAACCAGCGGCTTGCTGAGCGAGCTGTGACTACACCTGGCAAGGGGTGTGTTAGGCATGTGTTGAGTCTGTGAGAAGGCAGATGGAGCAGAGACTCAGGCCGCATCCCATCCAGTTCTCACCCCTTAAGTTTTGCTCTTTGAGGCTGCAGGCTGTTGCTCAGCCTCACCCAGGTTGAGTCCTGTGGGAGGACTCATAGGAGCCCACAGCCCTGTTGCAGCTCACCAGCTGCACTAACTGTAGCTTGAAGACGAAGGTAACAACTAGCGCTTACCTGGCACTTAGCTGTTTTGCAAAACCCTTCCACTAGGGCTTTTATAGATGCTTCTCACCTCAACCTTATGAGCTTAAATACTGTTTCCATCTCCATTAATTTGGAGGAAACCACCACTCAATAGATGCATCATTAAAATCCAGAGCTTCCGACTCCAGGGCTGACCTGCTCTACTTAAGAAAGAATTCCATCATTGTATTTTCTGGTCGTAGGTTCTTGGTGGTACTATTAGGCAGAGGGTGGCACCAACTGTTTTAGGTTTTGGAGTCAGACATATCTTGACTGGAATCCCTACATAGCCCTATCTTGGCATTGTGGCTTTGTTACTTACCCAGCCTGAACCCTGGTTTTCTCATCTGTAAAATGGAAATAACAATGTGTGCCTTGTAGGAATATGGTAGACCCTCTGGATCTGAGGGTTCCACATCTGGGGATTCAACCATAGCAGATGGAAAATATTTGAAAAAACAAAATAACCATACAACAATAAAAATACAAATAAAAAATACAATGCAACAACTATTTACATAGCATTTACGTTGTATTAGGTCTTAAGTAATCTAGAGATGATTTAAAGTATATGAGAGAATGGGAGGATGTGTGTAGGTTATATGTAAATATGTAAGGAACTTTAGCATCTGCGGATTTGGGTATGTGTGTGGGTATCCTGGAAACCAATTCTCCATGGATACTGAGGGACAATTGTATTAAAAAGATTAAGTTGAGATTGGTGCAAAAGTAATTGCGGTTTTTGCCATTACTTGCAATGCCAAAACAGCAATTACTTTTGCGCCCACCTAATATATGCAAGATGCCTAGTGCAGCACCACTGTGCTCATTCATTGTAGGAGCTCAGTAATGATTGTTTCTTAATCTCGAAGCTGAAAATGCTGCTGTTCTTTTTTTGTTTGTTGTTTGTTTGTTTAAAAGTTTTAGAATTGCAGGTAGATCTGCACAGACTTGGGAAGTTCTAGTGAGTATCACTATATTTAAATGCTAGAAACACTTCTTTATCTGACCTATTTATTTTTCTGTTGAGTAGACTTTCTTTTCCGTTGTGGATAAGTCATCTGCATCTCTCAAATCCTTCTGCTTAGAGAATTGCGTGATGACTCCTCAGCTTAGGATTGTGCTCGTAGGCAAAATAAAACATGTTTTGTCTACGTGTTCATGTAAAAAACACAGACGGCTCTCTTGAAGGGCAATAACCCTTCTCTTACACATAGTTGAGATTTTTGGCATCATTCATGGAGTTGTTACTTGCCCAGGCTTCATAAACTTTCAGGTACCAGAGCAACATTAAAGAAGAAGATTGTAGAAACTCATGAGAAAAGACAAATCTGCTAAATAACCCAGGGGAGGCAAGTTGCTAAGTAAATTTTTATTTTTCATGCCATTTAAAAGTTAGGTTACATTTCATTGGTCTTTATTCCAGACCTTGTTCAACCACATAAAAAAAACTCCCTGAAATTCAATCATTTTTGCCTAAAGAATTTCAACATGAGGTTGTCTTGCCATTTAATGTATAATGTGTGTTTATTTAGGCTTTTTCATTTTAATAAATTGAGCCAAGTAACTGCTATAATTACTTTAATTTAGAATTATAATCCAGTGCAGTCTTTTTTGTATGGAGTTAAAAATACCCTTTGGGAATCCTCTTTAAATGTGTCCTGGACCTTCTTATTTTTTTATCCCTGCTACCATGGTTGCATTTTCAATAAGAAATCAAGTTAGTATTAGAATACGAGGTTATGCTAATGTAAGTGGGGCTTTATTGGGTTAAGGGTTAACATTCTTACTTCTGTTCTGGGAACTTTAGATCCGTTGCCCTATGGTTTTTTCATTTTTTCCACCTTTTGGTAGGAAGGGAGAGACAATGAGAAGAAAGTCTTTTTTATATGATTTATACAAGTTTATAAATTAGAGTTTTAATATAATTCACGCCATGTGTATATGCTTCACCTAAAACATAGATACAGTTAAGGTCAGTGATTATGTGAAATTTACATGATTTCTAAGTTTTCTGTCATGTTTAGAGTTCAAGGATCAAATTGAGCATACTGTTGGCTAAATCTTATAACTTTTGCAAGCTGAGTGCAGGACATTGTGAAATGCCTCACCCAATTGTAATGGTCAGTAGGAAATTCTTTTCCTAAAATTTCAAGCCTGTTGCTTGCCTTTTTTTCCCAGCCCCCCACCCCGCCCCCGCTTTTTTTTTGTTGTTTTTTTTTTAAGACAAGGTCTCACTCTGTTGTCCAGGCTGGAGTGCAGTGTCGTGATCATAGCTCACTGCAGCCTCAACCTCCTAGGCTCAAGCTATCCTCCCACCTAAGCCTCTCAAGTAGCTGGGATTACAGATGCGCACCACCATGCCCGACTAATTTTTTGATTTTTTAAATAGGCATAAGGTCTGGCTGTATTACCCAGGCTGGTCTCAAACTCCTGGGCTCAAGTGATCCTTCTGCCTCGGCCTCCCAAAGTGCTGAAATTATAGGCATAAGCCATCATGTCCCACCTGATTTTTTAATTTGCAGCCAAAGTGGACATTTGGAGACAGAGGTGTTTGTGGTGATAATGGTTAGGAGAGAATGGACAAACAAACTTGGTACTGACTTGACTATTAACTGACAGGATACAAAGGACTAAAAAATATGCCTAGTGATGGGCAAAGACTTCATGACTAAAACACCAAAAGCAATGGCAACAAAAGCCAAAATTGACAAATGGGATCTAATTAAACTAAAGAGCTTCTGCACAGCAAAATAAACTATCATCAGAGTGAACAGGCAACCTACAGAATGGGAGAAAAGTTTTGCAATCTATCCATCTGACAAAGGGCTAATATCCAGAACCTACAAGAAACTCAAACAAATTTACAAGAAAAAAACAAACAACCCAATCAAAAAGTGCGCAAAGGATGTGAACAGACACTTCTCAAAAGAAGACATTTATGTAGTCAACAAACATATGAAAAAAAGCTCATCATCACTGATTGTTAGGGAAATGCAAATGAAAACCGCAATGAGATACCATCTCACGCCAGTTAGTATGGCGATCATTAGTCTGGAAACAACAGATGCTGGAGAAGATATGGAGAAATAGGAACGCTTTTACACTGTTGGGAGTGTAAATTAGTTCAACCATTGTGGAAGACAGTGTGGCAATTCCTCAAGGGTCTAGAACTAGAAATACCACTTGACCCAGCAATCCCATTATTGGGTATATACCCAAAGGATTATGAGTCATTTTACTATAAAGATACATGCACACGTACGTTTATTGCAGCACTATTCACAATAGGAAAGACTTGGAACCAACCCAAATGCCCATCGATGATAGACTAGATAAAGAAAATGTGGCACATACACAACATGGAATACTATGCAGCCATAAAAAAGAATGAGTTCATGTCCCTTCAGGGACATGGATGAAGCTGGAAACCATCATTCTCAGCAAACTAACACAGGAACAGAAGACCAAATACCACATGTTTTCACTCATAAGTGGGAGTTGAACAATGAGAACATATGGGCACAGGGAAGGGAACATCACACATTGGGGCCTGTTGGAGGGGTTGGGGGCAAAGGGAGGGATAGCATTAGGAGAAATACCTAATGTAGATGACAGATTGATGTCTGCAGCAAATCACCATGGCACATGTATACCTATGTAACAATCCTGCACTTTCTGCACATGTATCCTAGAACTTAAGTATAATAAAAAGAAATATGCCTAGTGATCCTGAGATAACAATCCAGTTGGGTAGCCTCATGCTGATCCCTTCAAATCATTTTGGCACCAGCCCTTTGAAACAGAGCCAGGATAGTACATATGAGAACCCAGCAAGTTTCACCAGGCATTTCTTGTTGCTGGCTGGTTGGCTTAGGGAGTAAATAGAGTAATTAGCGCTCATTAGCACTCCCACGAGCTATAATGCATCTACCTGAGGCAGAGAGATGCTTGCCTGCGTTCCTGAAGCATAGAAATCCCCTTATGATCTCTTCAGTCCAGACATTTTTGCACTGCAGAAACAAATGCCAACTTGGCAAGAGTAAAATCCTCCAAGTGCCTCAAATAACAATAGGCAAAACCTGTGGACTAAGGACAGAAGGCTTTCCTAGGAACGGTTAGTGTGTCTAAGAAATTGGTGTGCTGTTTAAAGCTTTCTCTTCTCCCCCAACCCGCTGCCTCTCAGTGTATGCGACTGAGGTGAACCAGATGAGTCAGAGATGTTGGACGCGGTAGTCATATAACTTGATCCCCTTAGCCTCTTGTCAGCTGTACTTCAGAAGCTATAGTCTCCATCAACGGAGGGTCTGGATTGTACAGAGTCATTGAGAATGAAGAGAGAGAAACCTTTGACGGTGATCTGTGGCCCTGTCCAGGACCCTGTGCCATTGATAGTTCTTGTTCCTATGAAATATTAATCTGTGGTATGAAGGTGGGAGTCACAAAGGGAGAAGGAGGGAGCCAAGTTTTGGGGGCTTGGTACACACGCCTGGAGAAACATGTAGATAAGTTGTGAATTGGCAGATTGTTATGGGAAAGAAGCCTGAACTAAGAATCCGGCACTCTGATCCCTACACTGATTAGCTGTGTGATATTGGGCAAGTCACTTAACCAGTTATAAAATTGTTAGAACGATACCAGCCCAGCCCTCACTGGGAGGGGTTTAAGAATCAAATGAGATCATGTGTAAAATGCTGTAAAAGATTAAGTAGTAGTATGATTTTTGAGTTTTTATATGGAGTACATTAGCTACATTTTAAACATCCTCACCTAACCCTCTGGTAAAAGTACCTGCTTTTCCACTGAATTCCAGCCCTGTGACTCTTAATTCCATCCCTGTACCCTAAACTAGATTGGAGCCTGTTTGGATGCCAGGTAGTTCCCTTGAAGTTTTTTGGAAGATAGTGCTGTCTCCTGGGCAAGACAATAGCAGGAGCTCCTGATTCCTGCTTTGGCCTGTCTGCCATCCCCTTTCTTGGGGATGCAGTAAATTCTACAAAGTCATCATTCATCTATCAGTTCCATAGGAATTGTTCCCTGTTATTAAAAGTTTGGAACATTGGCTGGCTGCAGTGGTTCATGCCTACAATCCCAGCGTTTTGGGGAGGCTGAGGTGGGTGGATCACTTGAGCCCAGGAGTTCGAGACCAGCCTGGGCAACATGGTGAAACCCCATCTCTACAAAAAATGCAAAAAACTGGCCAGGCATGGTGGTCCCAGCTACCAGGGAGGATGAGGTGGGAAGATCACTTGAGCTCAGGAGGTCAAGGCTACAGTGAGCCACGACTGCACCACTGTACTCCAGCCTGGGAGACAGAGTGAGACCCTGCCTCAAAAAACAAAAACAAATAACCAGTTTGGAATGTTATGAATAAAGTGTTCAGGACTCAGTTTCATACTTAGGTGGAACTGTACTTGTTGAGTAGCTTTAGAATGAAGATTTGCTAGGATTTGAGGTTATAAAGTAAGTATGTCTTTTGTGGGCAGCCATACTGTGATGGTTAAGGTTGGGAACCCCAGCTGTGGCCTCCTTTGCTCTGGTGGCAGTTTTCAATGCCACATGATGTTGGGACAAGCAAATCACTACCTTTGCTAGGTCTCGCTGTCTTTACTTGTGAACTTGCTGTATTCCTGTGCATTAACTCCTGTCCTTGTTGACTGGGTTGGTGTTCAGAAAGTGATCTGAGTTGCTTATCAAAAACGTGTAGTTTTTAAACCAAGTGGCTGTATGACAAGTATTTTTCAAAGACTGTTATCAACCTTTGTAGGACCTCTGAAGGAGCCTGTGACTTCCTCAGTACAGTTAAAAAAAATAATGCTCTGCATTAGTTATCTTAGAAAACTGCTGTTTGTCTTAAATTAGGTTCCCTAGAACCAGACTCTGAGACCAGGAGTTGGGTGCTGAAGGATTTGGGGGTGAGCTCTCAGGAGACACCTGTAAGGAAGGAACAAGGCAAGGTTGGGCAGAGGAGAAGCTGACTGGCAAATGTGGTTGCATCTGAGACCCCAGCCACTTCTATGGGGAGTGCTGGATGGTTCTTCAGAGCTGTCCCCATTTGAGCAAGGGGCTGGACCTTTGTTTGCCTGCATCAGCTAATTCCTGGCAACTGGCCACCCCTTCTGGGGATATCACCTTGGGTGAGGCTGTGTCCTGCAGCTGGCTGAGGACCTTCCTTGTGAACCATCAGCAGCTGGGGATGGGTGCACTGGCCCTAAAAAGGAAGTCTGGGTGGAGCAGTATAGTGTCTACTATACTGTCCCAAAGAATCTAACCCTTTGAGAAAGAAACAAGTGGGTAGTGCCAAATGCCCAGCATATGGCAAGTCCCTTTATATGGAAAGTTAGAAAGTTTGGATCCCTTAGCAAAACTGAAGGAAGAGCTTATACGTGCTTTGTGAACTATTAAATAAACAGATCTCCAGCCTCTTGGAAGTTTATGAGATCCTTGAATAATATTTATACCTGATTATGGTATATCAGGGCTTAGCTTCTATATTTGTGAAATGACTGACCCATAATTAAATAATTTTCCCCAAGCATGAATTACTGTATGTTCAGAATATTCATCCTATGTGTATATAAACGCAGTTGAATGGGTCGCCGTAACAAAAGGCAAGCAAGTGAGTGAGGCACACAAACTCAGACTTAGAACCTTCCAGGAGGCCCTGGGGATGGAGGGCAAATATAGGAGATTATAGCTTTGGTTCCCGAATCACCTTATGTGATATTTTAGTCATGGTCGAGGATAATGATTTAGGAGTTAAATTGCCAAAGTGTAAGTCAATATGCTTTGGGGGGGAAAAAAAGAATCAATTTTTTGGCATTTCCAAAAGCCAGTTGCACTGAACAAATGTCTAAAACTGGCATGGTTTGTTGTATAAGTGGGATGCGTAGACAAAGCCAAAGTTATACCTAATCTCTTTCCCAACTGCAGATTAAGTCATATCTGTAAAAGGCAACATGGTTTTTCTTCTGCATTTTCTGCCTTCTAGTAAGTGAAGAAGGCAATGGGTTGTGCTCCCCCATCATCTGAATAGTTTGAGTGTATTGTGGGGACTGGAGGTGGGGAAGCCTGATGACTTCGTCGTGGCGTAGAGCAAAGGTGATCGGGGGTGTGTGTTCAGACCATGGACTTCGCTTCCCAGTGAGCCCCCTGGACTCTGTGTATTCTTTGCCTTTATCTGCGTTGCCACCTGGAAGCTCTGTAATGTCAAGTTCTGGAAGATATTACCAACCTGTTTCCATTATGGGTGTAGTGGAAACATAAGTAGGTCACTGTTCCTTATTCAGAAACTGAACAGAGTCAAGCTGCCATGGTGACAGGTTCTGTATAAAAACATCCATCTCTGAACCTCTTGGAGAGATGTGATGATTTGGTCATTGGATGTGAAGAGGATAATCTGCCAGCTAGTTTATTGCATTGGCTAGAAATAGGAGATGCAGAAACTAAAAAGCTCTCAAGAAGTCATCAGATGAGAAGGAAATTAATGTAGCATAGTGATTCTGCTGTAGAGGAAAGGCTAAAGGTGAGACTCTTGAATATGTGCACCATTTCTTCTGCAGCTCTTGACTTGGATGATCCTTCTCAGTGTGATCCCATGACTGTTTGGTGATGATCTGATAGTAGAAAGGGCAGAGCGATTTAACTTTGTGTACGTCTTCCTCTGACTTCTCCATCTTTCTAACATGCCTGTACATGTGCCTTTATCACTGGCATTCTGGAGTTAGGGACATGACCTTTTCTACAGTCTGGATGAGGAATCTCCAACTATGACTTTTCATTGTGACTCACGTCTGCAAAGAATGAATAAAGAAGAATTTCTTGGCCAGGAAGTGTGTGCTATGCAGAGAGAAATAATTGTTGTTGGGAAAGAAACTTTTGAAGAATCAGAATTAAAAAAAAAAAAAAGAAGAATGAAGGAAGTCTATCAAGAAAAGGAAGAACCAGAAGTGATCTGCAGGGTGTTGCCTGGAGATATGGGAAATAAATCAAGAACAGAGAAATGGGGAAAGATAAAATAAAAGACATTGCCGGTTAGGACCGGCTGGGGTCCTAGGAAAGTGGCAGCTCCAGCAGGGCTTGGAAAGCTACTGAACCACTCACTTATGCACACACAACTGCCCTGCCCTCTCCCCTTCTTTGGCCCCCATTCACCCGGTGTAGGAGGGTCTGACACCCTCACCATGGAGGATGCTATTTGGCTGTTTTGAAGGCGAGACCTTGAAGCGTGGGAGAGCTTTGCCTCTTTCGTAAGCTGATGTTGCGTAACCTCCCCGAGAGTCAGGACATAGTGGTTAAGGACACAGGCTTTGGAGCCAGGCAGATAGGGTGTAACTTAAATGCTGGACCTCAGAAAAATGGCTTATTGTGAAGGGTTTAATGGAGCATAATGAAGTAAGTGCTCAAAACTGTTGTTAATATATGCCAAGAGTTATAACTAAATTTGTAAAAAGCACCTTCTTATACTCTCAGGCAGACTTTGAACCTGAGCTAGGCTTCAACAGGAAGCTGGACTCTGTCAGTGGCCCCATGGGGGAGCTGGGCAGTAATCCAAGGCTCCGGGTGGGGTGTTTGAAGCAGCTGCAGATCCTCGTGAAGGGCTCTGGGTGCCCATACATTGTCCCTATGGAGTTTCTGTACTTAAAGCCCCTGATTTTTTTTGTAAGCTGCTCCAGCTGGGATGTCTGCACACTCACACATGTTAACCTAGAATGGATTCAGGAACTATTTTAACATTTACATGGATAATGGGTTGCTTTGTTAAGTCATATGTAAATTTTTATTTAGCTCCTAACCATCTCCTGTACACAAGACACTGGACTCACAGGAGTGCAAAATGCAATGGTGTTAGGGGTTTGTATGGATATGTTATTTGTGCTTTATGACAACTTAGAGAGAGGTAGGTAATATTACCAGTTTTACAGAGATTAAATAACTTGCCCAAGATCAAACAGAGATTATACCTTACTACATGGACTCTGTGCCACCGCGAATCGTAAGACACATTCCAATACTGGAGATGTTAAATTAACCTTTAAAATTAACGAAATGTGGTAAGTCACAGAGCCTTGATTCTACCCCATACTCGGCTGATTTCAAAGTTTGTGGTTTTTTCCCTCATCACATATAAGGGCTTGCAATCCTTTCTAACTGGTGAACATAAAACAAGTGCAAATAAGAGGACAATTAACATTTGTAAGACTTGAAAGGGTGGCATTAATAATAACAATAATGGTTGGTGTTTATCGCCCACTTACTCTGTGGCAGTGCTTTCATGTGCTTTGTTTGGGGGTGGGCACTAATTTTATATTCTTTTTTTTTTTTTTAACAAACGTGAAAACTGAGATAGGTACTCTTATTCCCGTCTTCTAATGAGAAAACTGAAACAAAGATTAGTTATGGGACCTTGGGAGATCTTCTCCAAGGTCACATAGCTTGTATTGAAAGTCAGTCTGCACCATGGTAGTTAAGAGTTCAAGTTTATTTATAACCATGACAGACCTGGTTTGGGTTCCGGAAGAGTGTGATCTGATAGACAGGTGCTCAGTGCTCCAGGAGCACCTAACCCAGCCTTGTGGGGGTCTGCAGGGACTCCCAAAGTGGACGGCACCTAAACTGAGAAGGCAGTGTCCATCTCTCTATCGCAAGCCACCGTGCTGCTAAAAATAATCATGGTTGCCCTATGTTACTGACCTCCACTAGTACTATGAAGGTCTAAACCTGGCATTAGCTAGTAGGAACTGGCTTTATTTATAGTTTACATCCTTTCCACTTCCCAAGAGCAACAGAGGAGGTTTAAAAGGAACATTGTAAATTAGACAGTTGCTGAGAACCAGGATGATGGCTACATAAAAGGTCTTGGAAATCCAAAAAAAATAGAAAAAAAATTATTTGATGTTCCATTGTGTAATGTAAGTCTCTGGAGATGAACAGCTAGGTATTCTTCCTACAACTTTTAGACTACGGCGTGCAGTCTCCAGTGCCAAGAGAGCTCACACACTGGCCAGCCAAAGTCTCTGTAACAACTCAATCACTTGGCTTTTCATGTTCCTCTTAATTCTTTTTACAGAATTAATGATTTTTATTTTGAGCTAATATATTGCTAAAGGATGTGAAGATTGTGTGTCAAGCTGGCATCTTGAAATAAAACAGTATGTTTACAAATGGATAGATATCCTGTCATTAAAAAGAAATTTTGACAGACTGTGGTTCATAAGGAGACCCATATTAGAAGACACTGAAAGAGCCTTCAGAACATCGAATCATAATTGCTGAGTAGCAGACTGCGTTCCAGGTCCATGTCTGCCCCTTCAAGAACATCTGACCCCTAGTTTCCTCATCTTTAAAACAAGGGGGATGGGTTAGATATTCCCAGATTTCTTGAGCTCTAAAATTTGTTTGACTCAAACATTTCTAATGAATTCTAACACAGCGTTTGTTCTGACTAATTTATCAGGGTGCCTGCCTAACAGTAAATGTTGAATTTGTTGGTCTCAGAGTTCTGTTATCACTGAATTGAAATGGGTGTTATATTTTAAATTCTGATTGTCCATTGATTGCATGTCAAAGAGAATGTATTGCGGGCATTTCTCCTGCATGTCTTTGGAATAAACTTACTGTTAATGAAGAGAATTGAACCACTATCAGGTTAGGGGTCAAGAAACCTTTTGGCTGCAATAATCCCTGACAGTCGACTCCAGAGCCACCGGCCAGCCAAGTTGTCTTGAACTGCAGTCAGGAACGCTGACACTGGATCAAAGGGCAACTGTTTTGGTTAGTTTGAGAGAGATCCTGCTGCAGTGGAACTTTGAGGGTGGGACTAAGGAACACGCAGGGCTGAGGATGGGAGAGAAAAATTGTACTCACTGTTATGTACCAGAGGTGGAATTCTAGTTGTGATTCCAAATCGATGTTTCTCAGGGAGAAAAAGCTCTTCTCTTTTTCTCTGGTTCAAGACCATCTGACAACTCGGAACATAACTCGTTTGATAACTCTGAACTTAAGTTAAAGAAAACATTATTCAATGATACTTGTTAAAGCATGGAACAAAGGATCGTTGCTACAGGGCTTTGCAGTGGGGGAGAGAGATTGCGTGCAGTTCTGAATATTGCATGGACAAGTGGCCATTTATAGCCAAGGAGCAGGATGGGAGTCAGTGGATGGAAAAATACTAAGAGGAAATGTTGGGGTAAGGGGGATTCTGGCTAAATTAACCTAACGGGATTCTTGCTGAAGATAGGCCAGGGTGATCAGACACCTGGGGGACGGCGGAGGATGAGGAGACTGATCAGATACCGAGAGTGGGAGGTTCTTGCTAAACTGACTTAGCAGGGCTCTTTGCTAAACTTGGATTTTACAAGGAAGTGCACGCAGGGGCCTAGGAGAAGATTTATGAGCCTGACTAAAGTTTGGCCAAAAAAAGAATCTTTGCTACATAACTCATTTGATAACTGAACTTAACTCATTGCCAGATGACCCCATATACTGCCCAGGCTGGGGATAGAGGGTGACTGAAAATAAAGATGAACTCAAGCTTACGATGACACGAAGAGAGTGAAACCACAAGTCTGATCTCTCCCCAGGCCCTCTACAATGACACGAAGAGAGTGAAACCACAAGTCTGATCTCTCCCCAGGCCCTCAACAATGCCACCACTGTCACCACTCAGTCCAGCTGGGCCGGGGATGGTGCTCACCCGCACTCTGGATGAATGCTGTTTTGTGCTCTGCTGTGTTGGTTCTCCTGCAGCCCTTTCTGGCTTACCGATAGGTTGCCCCCGCCCCGCAGGAGCCAAGAGTGCCCAGTGAAGCTTTCTCTGTGGATGGGACTGATACACACCATGACATGTGTTGGGAAAGTCCCTGGTGCTGGACGAGTTCTCCTTCAATAGCTTTGAAGTTATGTGGCTGACCCTGTAGGAGTAATTGGTTTCTTATGAATGATGACCTATGAATGAAATAGGAAGCAATTCTTGTCTACAAAGTTTATCTCCCGTGATAAGGAAAAGACCCCCAAGGAAGCTCATCGATATTCGGGGACTCAGCATTCACAACTGCAGGGGGCACCATTCACACCATTCATGTGGCCCTGATTCAATGCTCTTGTAATTCTTCACACCTCTTAGAACATTTTTGGGTGATCCTCTATTAGAACAGGCAGATGGAGTTAAGCTGGCTGCGGCCAATGATCAAATGGTTCCTCAAGTATTCCTATTTTTCTTCCCTCCTCTTTATCTTCCAATTGAGTAAATAGATGCTTTCTGAATTATACGTGTTATTTAAAAAACTGATTAAAGAAGCAGTTTATAAGCAACTCTTGCTAAGTGCCTTGGGTAAACCTGCTGTCTCACAGAATTGAGCAGGGCAGAAAAAGGCATCTTTTGGAATGCCAGTGTTTCATCTAAGTTTAATTTGATACCAAGGGCTGCTTGACAGCACCCATCTGGTTAACACTGAGTGCTTAGATGTGTATTACGGTAAATGGCTTAAAACTGGCAACTTCTAGACATTAGCTCACAATCCCGTTAAGATTCCTGTTAAGCCCTGGGGATAATGCACAGCCTGGTGTAATCAAGAAAACTGTAGCAGTTACACTCATCCCAACATCCCAATTATTCCTAACTTAAATGTTGCCATCTCCCAGATTTCTCAGCCTAGTGAAGCTGTTCCCTCCATTTAAAACAATTGCTTTCTGAAAATTTGTGTTTCTTTGGTAAAAAGATATATCCTAGGAGGAAACGATTTGGAATTTAGAAGTGCTTACTACAGGGTTCTTATTCAGTATTTTTATCAGTGACTGGGAGTTGCGGTTGAAACCAGGCTGGGAGAGACAGCCGGTGACAGTCAGAATCCAGAAAATAATCCGTACAAACGATGACAATGGTAAACCGAAGCTGATAATGCTTTAAATAACAAAGCTGTATGTCACGCTGTGAATATACTTGAAAAAAAATCAACTGAAAACGGACATGACTTGGTTTGGTAAAAACTCCCTGGAGGTTTGTAGTTCAGCAGAAGCCAAATTTGTGATATTGCTGTGAATGGAAAGTTCAGCTAACCATGTTTAGCAAATTTAATGCAAGTTAGTGTCCAGTTTCTGGAGATAATGGTCCCTTTGTGCACCTTGTTGGAGATCCTACATCTGGAGTCTTGTGCTTGACTCCATACACTTTAAGAGGAATGTTGCCAAATTGGAATGTTCCCAATGTTGGAGTGTGGAGATCGTGCTGACACCAGAGGTCTGGAAATTGTGTCCCCTTCGGAGTGGTTTGAAGAACTGGGGCTGTGATGTCCTAGGAAGTTAAGGGAGACAGGGCTGCTATTATAAAACATTTGCCTGGTTGCCAAGCAGAAGAAGGAATAGGCTTGTATTTTGTGATCCCTGAGGACAGACCTCAAATGGCAACAGAGGCTGGGGTGGGGCGTGCATTCTTGTTCGTTCATGGAAGGCAGGCCCTTCCAGTAAGCAAACGAGCCAAGCTGTTGACAGGAGGTGGCAAGATTTATGGAGATGCCTCAGAAAATATTCGGGCTTTCAGCCTAGATGTTGGCTCAGGTCCCCTTCAACAATAAGGTTCTATGGTTTTGTAAAATAGCTAGCACCCCTGGTTCTTTTCAAAAATTATTTTCTTCAGAGAGAATGGTGGAAGAAAGGCACTCTTTGCTGTGGCACAGATCATAGAAAGTACAATAACTGCTTGTTTCCGATGAGAGCTGAAAATGCTCTGGAAATTTCTCTAAATGTGGCTTTTCTTGTTCTTTATTTTCTGCAGATCCTGTCAGGACTATAGATTCCTTATTCCTTTATTTGATTCGGTGTTTCACTCGAGTGGGCTAAATAACAGTGATTATTATATGCAAAAAAGGTTGCTACAGTTATTTTTCCCCCTGATATGAAAGCTAAGCCTTGTTTTCCTCTTCTTGGCAGAAATTGTGCTTTTCTTTGGAGGAAATCATAAATCATGATTGAAAGCAAAAGCTATTTTGACCCAACTCTTCCCCTTTTCTCTATGGAGAACAATCACTTGGCGATGATATAGCACGTACGAGACAGATGATCAGAATTAAATTCTTTTATCTGTTAACAAGCTCATCTTTTCATTGACTCAAATCCTTTTAAGAAATATTATTTTGGGGGAAAAAGCCCCCATTTTGTGTTAATTTTTCTGATCCTTTGACAAATATGTTTATTATTCTTTTAAGCAAGTTGGGCACCATTTTACATAAAATTATAGCTTAAATGAGAGCCTTATGATTGAAAGAGACTTTGCATAAAAAAAGCAATTACTTATTTGTCAATGTTAAACTTAGATGCAGTGTTTAGAACTTAAACTGTGAAGTTTAAGTTGAATTATGAGTAATGAATACAGAATATTTTGGAATTAACAATTAGCCTACTGAATAAAGCTGCTTCCTGAATACATCTATTGCTTTTGAAGGCAAGTATTTTCTTGGCATCACAACAGGCCAGTTTTGAGTAACCTTGTTGTGGTTGATATGCCAGTTTCAAAATCTGCTGGAGAAATCAAAGCTCTAGTGTAGTTTTCTGACTTCCCACATGCTTAACTGTAAGATCTCTGCCATATAGATGGCTAATAATATTTTCCATAGCCACCTGGGAGTAACAAGGAGAATTAACATTCATTACTGCATGTTAATGAAACACATAAATATTGAAAATAAATATTGTATGACTTGAATCTTTAGCAAGGTTTCTATTCTTTGCCAATGATAACATTTGTTATCATAGAGTGAAAAACCAGTTTCAGGCATCACACCAAACAGGAGCTATCATGGTAATACCCAGAAAATGTGACAAAAGGCTAACTGTTGTGGACTTAGCTTGCGTTATTAGTTATACAGATTTTTTGCAGAGATTTGATGTGAGGTTGGGTTTATAGGAATTAGGAATCCATGATGGAGTCTCACGTTTATTGCTTCTTGGTCCGCATTGGGAAAGTTGTCAGCTACTGAGGGAACAGGAAATTTCCATTGTGCTTTGCTGCTGGCAGTCTGGATTTGTGTTGTTTTAGAAGTTTTCCTGGTGTAAGCTACTTTTAAGCCAACACACCCCTAATATTCAAGCATTCAGCAGGAGAGAGCAAGTTAGAAGACTGTCTCTCAGAATTACTAACAAGTCATCTCACCTGTCTGCTTTAAGCTTCAAACAGGTTAATCCTTGGAATTGTTGGGGCTAATAAATTAATATATGTAGGCCTGTACTTTTAAGGGGAGTGATTATTTTACATTTGCTCAAACATATATGTTTGAAGGGAAGGAGAGAGGGGGATTAAGCTTCCTAAAATCTCAATAAAGACCCCACCCCTCAAAAAAAAACCTCAAAATCTTGAAATAGGTCTTACTGATATGTCTAAGTGGCTTGGATTTTGTTTAATTTCAAAATCTGAAATTGCTTTGAGTCTTTTTATTTGAAAATCCTTCATGACTGGTTTCCATATGTGTTTTAGGAAAAAGAAGGGGGTATCAGCTTTAGAAATCTCTTCATGGCTTGATTTATTTTGAAATTAATGAAGAACAAGATTTTCTCTCCTTCTGCTGGCCTTTTTTGTATCAAGCTAAAGTTTTTAGGAGTAATACCATGGTAACAATTTTTTTTTTTTTTTTGAGACAGAGTCTTGCTCTGTTGCCCAGGGTGGAGTGCAGCAGCGAGATCTCGGTTCTTTGCGAGCTCTACCTCCTGGGTTCAAGCGATTCTCCTGTCTCAGCCTACCGAGTAGCTGGGACTACAGGTGCCCGCCACCACGCCTGGCTAAATTTGTGTATTTTTAGTAGAGGCGGGGTTTCACCATGTTAGCCAGGATGGTCTCAATCTCCTGACCTCGTGATCCACCCGCCTCGGCACATACCTGCTGGGATTACAGGCGTGAGCCACCATGCCCGGCCACATCATGGTAACAATATTTAACTTTTAATCTGAAAAATTAAAACTGTGGTGTTTCCCAGGAACCCTAAAAGTATATAGAATGATATTTAATATAGATGTTGGCATGAGTACATTTACAATATGAAAGAACTCTGTCTTTTGAACATCAGCTTTTATACTCATGGTATTTTTACCTTTAAGTCAGATCATGAAAAGTCTCCAACACTGTTGGCATAGTACATTTTGTCTATTTAAGTGCTAAATGCCTCCCTATAGGGGTTTTATATGAAAAATGAGTGATGCAGATGTATTGGGGACAAACCTGGAATTACTGGAATGTGAACTTCCTTCTTATATTTATTTTCAAGCACTCAGGAAAATTCTCTGTTTCTTAGATCTAAATAAATTCTCTAGTTTTGTTTCCTGATAATCCTGGGAGCAGATCACTTGGTTGTTTAAGGGATCCTGTTTGATTTGAAGCTCTATTCCTTTATTTCCAAGAGTCAGTTCTTTTCTTCAACATAGCCTTATCGTACTCCACAAGACTTTGGGTATATGTAGAAAGTGTTCTTTCTACATATGTGGTTCTTAGGACTTTTGTAATGCAGTGGATATATTTGGGTGGAAGTGGATGAGAAATATTTTGGAATACAATTATTAGACATTTTATGGTTTACAAATGCTTTATTAGTATGCTCACATATTCTCTTTCTTGTACCTTTTTCTTTTCCCTAAAGACCTTCTGGTTTTTGGTTTTTTTTTTTAAGATTATTTGGTGCTTGAAACCTGTAACTATGATTTTGAATGAACAGGGCTACTTCCAGTAATTAGATCATATAATGAAGATTTGAAAGTGCTTATTTTCATTTTATCTCCTGCCCTTCCCACAATGGACGCAGTACAGAAAATCAAGACTATATGTAATTACACAGTATGTTATACACACACACACACACACACGCACACACACACACACACACACGATATTCTATAAAGATCAAGAAATGTCTTACTTCTTTGTGGACATTGGGGAAAATAGTTTAGGTGTATATACTCTTCTTTCCTGCCCCTACCTCTCCACCAACACACACACACACACACACACACACACACACATATACACACATGCTGCCTAGAGTTAATTATAAATTATGTGTATGTTTGATCTTCAGCAAAGTGGAAGCATAAAGAAAGATGTTTAAATGCACTGTAGAGCCCCAATTCGGAAGTTGTGTTATTGCAAAGCTTTATTAGCATGCAAAGCCTACTTAGGTTAAACTTACGTAACCTAAACTTGCCATTAACCTATTTTTCCGGATATAAATCATAGCCATAACAGTGATTTTTTTTCTTTTTATTTATTTTTATAGACGAAGGGTCTTGCTCTATTACCCAGGCTGGAGTGCAGTGGTGTGACCACACTCACTTGAAGTTTTGGGCTCAGGTGATCATCCTGTCTCAGCCTCCCAACTATAATAGGTGGGACTACAGACATGTGCCACCACACCTGGCTAAGTTTTTTATTTTTTATTTTTGTAGAAATGGGGCCTCACTCTATTGCCCAGGCTGGTCTCAAACTCCTGGACTCAAGCGATCCTCCTGCCTTAGCCTCCCAAAGTGCTGGGTTTATAGGCATTAGCCACAACACCAGGCCCTTAATAGTGATTTTTTTTTTTTTTAGACGGAGTCTCACTCTGTTGCGCAGGCTGGAGTGTAGTGCAGTCTCAGCTCACTGTAAGCCCCGCCTCCCGGGTTCATGCCGTTTTCCTGCCTCAGCCTCCTGAGTAGCTGGGACTACAGGCGCCCACCACCACACCTGGCTAAATTTTGTATTTTTAGTAGAGACGGGGTTTCACCATGTTGGTGAGGCTGGTCTCGAACTCCTGACCTCGTGATCCGTCCACCTCAGCCTCCCAAAGTGCTGGGATTACAGGCGTGAGCCACCGCACCCGACCCATAATAGTGATTTTTCAACATCAATGAGTATGTATGATACTCTCTTCAGTGCTAAATACTGATATCAGCTGTATTCGCTTAATTCTTTATTTACAAAACAACTTTTTCACTAGATTTTCTCTTGTTTCCTAAGGTTTGAGGAACGTAATGGTTCAAGGGGAAAAAAAGCCAACCCAATAACACAGTACCAAAACTCTCTGTGATTTTACAATTGGATCATAAGGATACCTGTGGTATTTGAAAACCTAATTATAGTTATACCTCTTGGCGTAATTATAAACTCCTCTCCTTCCAGACACAAAAATTAAATGGTGAAATTTTTATGTACATACATAGCACCAATGTGGAATAAACCCTGCTATTTCTCTACATGAAAAATAAATGTAATTGGGCTAAGTTGACATTTTCTAGAGAGGACACATAGGCTAGGAGATGCTGAAGCTGTTTCTTTCTCCCCTCAGAAACAAAACACTGTAATTGTCATTTGAATTAGAATGTACCATGCCAGGGACTGAGGCTTTCTTTAATGATAAAATGCAATCTATGTAATGTTCTTCTATGGAGAGAATTTGTGTTGACAGATAAGTATTACACATGGACAACTTTACTCAAATGTTTTTAAAATGTATACCCAGAAGTTTTGTCTTTGTGTAAAATATATTACGGCTTTTTCGTCTTTGAAATGCCAAGGTTTTCCCCTGTGTTCTCAGATAGCAGTCAATAATCCTGCACTTTAAATTCAAATTATTGGCTGGCTTAGATCCTGACTTAAAATTTGGGAGGAATAAAGGATCATGGATTTGCCTGAGGAAAGATGAGTTCACAAAACCTCAGGAATGAATTAAATGCAAAATGAGTCTGTCTGTTTCGGTGGTTTGCATTTGGGGTTCTTTGTAGCAAAACCTCATGGATTCTATCAGTTTGGATTTTGGAAATTAAATTAGATGGGACTAGTATTGTCTTTGAGAGAGACTTGTTGAGGACAGACCGAAGAGGAAAAGCTCAGGTGAACACATGATTTGCATCCAGTATGTGTTGTAAATTATTGGCATATTTTGGCTGTTCCTCAAAGCAGGCCTGGCTGCATCTGTGCTTAGAGGTAAAACTAATAGAGGACCACATTTTGGTTCTTCCTGTGAGCTCAGTACTGTGTGAGTGAGTTACTTACATCAGCACAGCCATATGAGATGAGTATTATTATTACTTCTATTTTAAGATGGGTAGATAGAGGTTGAGAGGGCTTGGGTAATTTGAAAGGGCAGAAAGTCAGGATCTAAATCCAGCCCTCCTGGTCCAGAGGTTTATCCTTGTGATCCTGACCATTCTGCCCCACAGGAGCTGCTGTTAGCTTTATTTCTCTGTTGTTGAAAACTAACTTAATATTCTATGTACTAAACCTTTTCTTTTAATAACACATAAAACTGGAAAACAAAAGTTCAGAAATAATCACCTCACCTGAAGAGATGATTTTTGATAGATTTTGTGTATTGTGGAGGAATATTTTTCCTCTAACCTCTTAAGATCCTGTGGGCCTGAGAATTAAAACAACAAAAGACAGAATAACAGAAAAAAGTTTGTGTGTAAGAAGCTCGCCAACTGGTTAAAGCCAGAGACATGTATACCTAACATAGTGGGGTATAGGGAGGGAATAGTGAGGAGAGAGAAAAGGCCTCAGGGAGGAACCACTGGGTTTCTTTATGGGTTTCTAGAGATAAGCAAGTTTGTTCTTGCAATTGTGAGTGGTCTTTTGGTCTTTCTTTCTTCTTCATGGTCACAAAAATCCCTGGAGAGGGGATTTATGGTAGGTTTACTCTTGGCCTCCTTTCTGGGGGTAAAAGCCACCTTAAGAGGAAAATTATGGCAACCTCATTTTCTTTAAATTTCTGCTTCTAGTCCAGTAAAGGAAGCTCCAAGAAAGCTGCTTTTTGTATCAGTTGAATCTCAAATATCTTTAGCTTAAAATAATCTTTATAACAACTATGGAGTTCTGAGTGGGTCTGTGTAGGTGTTTTGATCTTCTATTTTGTATCGTTGGATAAAATGTGTCATTTTCCTTGCCCTCAGAATCCTCTGATGGCGTCTCTTCTCCCTCAAAAGGAAATCAGTCTTTAAAATGGCACAGAAGTTATGCATGGTCTCTCCTCTCCAGCTTCTCCGACCTCTCCTGATCATCTCAACCTTGTTCAGTTTGCTCCAGCCACAGCTGCCTGCTTTCGTTTCTGTAGTTCTCCGAGCACTCCTCTGACTCTGCACGTTCGCACTTGCTCTTCCCTCTGCTTGGGATGCTTTCCCCCAGAGAGCTGCAGAGCTCACTCATTTCCTTCACAGCCTTCCCTGGCTAGATTATATAAAGCAACAACCCCAGGCTGGGCAACATAGTGATAGCCCATCTGTACAAAAAACAAAATTAAAATTAAAAATTAGCTGGGCGTGTGGTGTGTGCCTGTAGTCTCAGCTACTTGGGAGATTGAAGTGGGAGGTTCACTTGAGCCCAGGAGTTGGAGGATGCAGTGAGCCGTGATTGCCACAGCACTCCAGTCTGGGCAACAGAGTGGTACCCTGTCTTAATCAAATAGTTAATCAATAAAATGAACTAGCGACCCTCCTCTCTGAGCTCTCTTTTTCCCAACTCTGCATTGTTCTCTCCATGGTATCACTGTCTCTTGTATTTTCACTTGTTTATTTATTTATTTACTGTTCCCAGGCAGTGACTGTGTTTTGTTTATTGCTAGATCCTCAGCAACTAGATGAGTGTCTGGCATGTAGAAGATGCTCCATAAATACTTGTTGAATAAAAGAAAGAAATGAAAATGTGTGAAATGTACACAGACATGCCTGTGCACACAGAAACATGCGCAATATCATACATGCTATTATGTAGCCTGCTTTGCATTATATCAGGACTAGTATTACATTGTATGGCTATTTTTCTAATTTTTAAAATTATTAAGACTTTTGACAGTGTAAATTGTCTTGGTAAAAATTATTGAGATTTAATTGGAGCTACATAATTTGTTAACCTGGGCTTGTCCTGTAAATGTTAGTTGGCCATGACTTTATTTTTTCCTTTACCTTTAATTTACAAAGCCAGATAGTTGCTAATCCTGTTAGCAACTTTAAACATCAATATTCCCTACTCCCATTACTACTAAGTCACTCTTTTTAAAAGTCATAATTGTGCCATACTTTTAGAAATATTAAAGAAAATGAGCTTCTTAGACTGCTAAAACTGGGTTTAATTCTGATTCTCCCATTGCCAGCTCTTGTGTTCCTGGGCAAGTTATTTGGCTTCTGAACCACAATGTTTTTGGTTGTTAAGACCGTTATGATAATATTTAACAGAGTCATATGCAGATTTAATTGAAATAATTCACATAAAAGCAGTGCCAGTTCATGGTTATACCCTGAAAAATAACTGCCAGGCAGATTGGAATACTTGAATCTGTATTTTTTAACCTCAGACTATAAATGGATATTGTGTGCATAATTCTAAAGATGTCTCCCCACGCTGCCTGTCTTCTGGTTGTTCAAATGCTAATCTAGGCACTGCTGTGAAGGAACTTTGCAGATGGAATTAAGGTTACTAAGCAGCTGACCTTAGGCTGGGGATAGTTTTTTGAATGATCTAGGTGGGCCACATGTAAATAATTACGTAAGCTTTTAAAAGCAGACAATTCAGGCCCGGTGTGGTGGCTCACACCTTTAATCCCAGCACTTTGGGAGGCTGAGGTAGGCGGATCACGAGGTCAAGAGATCAAGACCATCCTGGCTAACACGGTGAAGCTCCATCTCTACTAAAAAAAAAAAAAAAAAAAAATTAGCTGGGTGTGGTGGCACACGCCTGTGGTCCCAGCTACTCAGGAGGCTGAGGCAGGAGAATTGCTTGAACCTGGGAGGCGGAGTTTGCAGCTGAGATAGCGCCACTGCACTCCAGTCGGGGCAACAGAGCGAGACTCCATCTCAAAAGAAAAAAAAAAAAAGCAGACAACTCAGAGATGAGGCAGAAGAGGGAACCAGTGGAGAGACCAGGCACAAAGAGAAAAGACTTGTAGGGTAAGAGGAGACTCCACCTGCCATTGCTGACTTTGAAGGGGCCATAAGCCAAGGAATGCAGGAGATCCCTTGAAGTTGAGAACAACCCCCACAGCCAGCAAGGAAATAATGATAAAGCCTCAAGTTCCCCCATCATGGATCCTGGTGGCACTACTCCCTCCTTAGTGTCTTTCCCCAGAGCTGCTAGGCTGTCAGTCAGAGTTATTCCCTGCATTTAATATGTCATTGTGCATATGTGGGGTTTTTTTGTTTTTTAACATAAAGAGACTTAAGGAATATGCAGACCCCAAAGACTCAGCACTGGAAAAGCCAGCCATAAACACTTCCCATTTTTTTTTTCTTTTTTGAGACGGAGTCTCTGTCACCCAGGCTGGAGTGCAATGGCGTGATCTCAGCTCACTGCAACCTCTGCCTCCCGGGTTCAAGTGATTCTCCTGCATTAGTCTCCTGAGTAGCTGGGACTACAGGTGCATGCCACCATGACTGGCTAATTTTTGTATTTTTAGTAGAGACACAGTTTCACCATATTGGCCAGGCTGGTCTCGAACTCCTGACCTTGTGATCCACCTGCTTCGGCCTCCCAAAGTGCTGGGATTACAGGCGTGAGCCACCGTGCCTGGCCAATGCTTACCTTTTTACATGCATTCAACCTGTGAGACAGTGAGAAATTACTTAACTTTGAACTTTTGATCTTTCTTCTTCAAAACTTGAGATAATATATATATACAGTCCTCTGCATATAAGAAGACAGAATGAGTGTACTTTTTATCTCCAAAATTGTATGTAAGGATATTTGAAAGGGAGTCAAGTGTGTAGTTTAGAAATAGTCTTCTTAAACATTCACATAGCTCCTTTCACAAAAATAAAATTCTCTGAGCCCTTTTCATTATGATTTACCAAGTCTGGTCTTGTTTTCACTGTTGTCATTGTTGTTGTTTAAAGAAAATTCTTTTCTAGTTGATTTCTGGAAGTTGAATGGCAGGGAGATGAAGGACCTTAAAGGTAAATTTTTGCATGACTAACTTGTCCCTCTTGTGCTAATTATATGTGCTTTCACTTTTCTCCAACAGTCTCCAAATTCATCTTCCCTCTGGCCTTTGATGTGTGTCTGTCAGCTAATATTTTTATACAGATAATATTTTCAAGTTCCTGCCAGAAGAATTCTAGGGAAAACTTTCTCTTCTTGCTTTCCAGGTCTCTCCCGCCTCTCTCCCTCCCTCTTCCTAATCTGCTCTTTGTTTTCATTACGTCCTCTCCTATTGTCCCAGGCTACCAGCCCCTTTGACTCCCCGTCAAGGCCAGGTGCTGGCCAGTCACCTCACCGAGGATGCTGGTAGCCCCCAGAACCCTTTGTCTTCCTGTCTTGTGCCATGACTGCCCTGTGACTGCTGCTTCCAGGCTGTAGGGCACTGCTAGGCAAAATGATGAATCACTGCTGTCTCTTCAGCAGACTAATTAATAGACGGCAGTCCTTTGATTCTTCATCTGCTGTTGACTTCCAACCCATTTCCTTCAATAGCTCTTAGAATGCTTTTTGCACAGTTTTTAAGTCCCAGTCTGCAGTCTCCACTCAATCTCTAAGGATGACATCACTACCTTATTTTATTGAGAAGATCTGGGTTAGGGGACACAATTCAAATGTCAACAGGGGCCATCGAAATTATTGAAATGAAAGGGGTGTTAGGCAGGGGCTGTTGTAGACTTGCAGGATGCTGGCCTTGCCCAAGGAGGGGCAGCACTGATTGGAGTCCGGGGGAAGCTGGGCTCAGTATTGCCCCATCTTCTGTTTTCTCTAGAAAAATCAAATTCCTGGTTTTCTAGTGAAATCTCTACATGTTGAAGTCACATTTTTGGAAATACTGTGTGGGCTAGAACAAAACACATCTGGCAGCTGGTCGTCTTGATTCTAGGGCTTCTCTTTCTTTTTTCACCTCATCATATTTCTCTATATTCATTTGCCAGCATTTCTTTGTCTCCAGGGTCGCTTCTTTCCCTTCCTGTCTCACGTGTCCAGTTGTTTTCTCTCCACCTTTTATCTTCATAAAAACATTCAGGATGTCCCCCTTCCTAAGCACATAGCTGATGACTCCTCCTTCCGTGCTGTTGCCCGTGTCCCGGTGTCCCGTCTTTTCTTCGTTCTTTCATACTGAGTTTATAAACAGTGAAGGGGTCTACGTTCATTGCTCTTGCTTCTTCACTCCTTTTAACCCCTACAATCATTTGTCTTCACGACTTCTCTGAAGCTGTCTCATTCCCTGGACCCTATGATTGTACTAACCTGAATTTTCCTCTCTGAACACTACTTTGCCATCTGTTTTCATCTTGCTACATCTTAACCATGTTATTTCTCCATCTTACTCACTTTTCCTTCTTAAATAGCCCCCATAACTACCCTTAATTATAAGTTATTTTTTCCTGGTTTTTCCTAGTATTTTATCTGCCCATGTCATGTGACAGCCATACCATATTATGTTAGATTACATTATAGGTCATTAATATGCTTCTCCTAATGGATCATGAAATTTTTTTTTTTCCCAGAAAGAGACTTTACCTTACTATTACGTTTTTTTGGTTCCCTACACCATGTAGCCCAGTGGTAGGTATCGAATACATTTTTTAAGTGATAACTTTCACATTATTAATAACTAAAACCTAAGACCATAGGATACCTCTGACACCGCCACCACCAAGCCCAGCAGATTAGAACTTATGAAGGTTTTTTTGGCCACATGCTATGTTTGGCCCATGATAGTCAAAGAAAAAACTTTGTCTCTCACTTGAATGCTTCTTCCACAGAAGATTAGCTCTGTGATTGTATTCCACGACGGCTGACTCCACCTGCTGTTTGCAAAATATGGAAGGTATATTATTGCATAGCAGGGATGGGTTTTCTTCAGAAGTACTGTTCTAGACAGAAATTGGTAAAAACTCAAGTGAATCAGAAGCCTTTAGGATAAAACCCCATTTAGAATAGTGATGGGGAGCAGGGATGAAGAAAAGAGGTAGTTCCTCAAAGTTAAGCTTTAGTTTGAGGAGGAGATTTTAACTTTTAATTACAGATAACAACTACTAAAAATGGATAATAACGAGGACTTTTGGGGGAGTGGGTGAGGGCTTATTGTTTGCCAAGCTCTCTATGTGAATTACATCACTTAATTCTCACACAGTAAGTGGGAATTATGGAATCTCCATTTTATAGATAAGGACCCTGAAGCACAGAGAAGTTAAGTCAGCTTGTTTAAGGCCACACAGTCAGCGAGTAGTGGAGCTGGGATTCGGCCAAATCCCAGAGCCCATCGTACTAACCGCTCTGTACCAGAAAAGGGAGTTGAGGAGGGAAAGAAAGGATCCGTCTGGAACATGTTTCCTACCCCTGTTCCTAGGGTCTAAATACTACTTTATAATAAGTCTGTTCCTGCCCCAAAGGCAATTTTGTGGCACCTTTGCACATTGTGCCTCAGTTTATCTTCCATATTACTCAGTGTTAGCAGAAGAGGAATGCACACTGGTTTTGTTCTGTCTTTCTAATCTATATCAATAAAGGGCAGAATATCAATAAGGAAAAATTAACCTACATGAATTTTAAAGGTGAACTGGAATGTATTAAATTGTACCTGCAAATACAATTCAGACCATGGGATACTCTACAGGCCCAATAACTCAGTTTCTTCAATAAATAACTTGGAAGGAAAAAGAAAAAAGATGAAGAAGGAACCTGTAGATTGAAACATTGTTTAAAGATCTATCAACCAACCACAGTGGTGGGTCCTAATGAAACCCTAATTTAAACATTGGTTTTTAGATACAACTTTTATAAAATAATTGGGAATGTGATCACTGACTAGAAATGGGGTGATGCTGGCATAGAAATTCCTCTCCCTAACAACAGGAATTATTGCTAATTTGGGGGAATATGATAATAGTCTTACAATTACCTTTTAGACATATGTACTAAAATATTCATGGAAGAAATGATAGGATTTCTTGGAATTGCTCCAAGATAATATGGGAGTGTGAGTGGTGGGAGGATAGATGGAACCAGATTGGCATGGGTGGTGATTATTGAAGCTGGTCATGGGTACTTGGCACTTCATTGTCTTAATCTACTTATGTTGGTACATCTTTGACATTTTCCATAATGAAAGTTTCAGGAAAAAAAATAAACTGGTAAATCCAACTTAAACAATAAATTGTTTTAAAACTTAAAATACTTAAGGTATTTTAAAGTCTGGAAAGGTTGTTTAATCTCAGTGAAGTTTAATCCTGGCTCAGCATTCAGATCAAGTAGATATTGTCGGGACACTGATTGAAACCCAAGAGAAGTTTATATCCCATATCATTATGGAGACATTCTGGACTTTAAAAAATTTAAGAGATGGGGTATTGCTATGTTGCCCAGGCTGGCCTCAAACTCCTGGGCTCAAGCAATCCTCCTGCCTTAGCCTCCCAAGTAGGTGGGATTGCAGGCTCTCACCACGGTGCCCAGCCAGACTTTTTAATTTTTAAGGGCAATGGGAAAAGGATAAAATTTGCCTTTAATCTAACTCATCTTTCCTCTTAAGACAGTACATGGCATGGACCCATAGTGGCCTCAAAAAGCTACAGCCCTTGATGGTGTCGTAAAGAAGAAGGGTCATGGGATCTCATAAGAAAGAGAAGTTGTCATTAATGCTGGTCAGGCAGTTAGGCAAATGTAGCCACAGTAGTCTTAGAAGTTATTTTTTCATGTTTTCTGGTTCATTAGGGAGATTTTGCTCTTAATCTCAAAAAGTACTGCTGTATTCTTTTTTGTATTGGTTGACTATTTAAAAATCAAAGTTTGCAGAGGAGAATGTTCTTTTTCTAGAATGTCTTGATATATTAAGCTTAGGATAGTGTGTTTAATTACTGATTTCTGTAGAAGTTAAGAATGCCAGTGTTACATCTTTCTTCACCAAGCCCATCTAATTCAGCTTCCAACTGTGTAAGGATGAGGGATGGAAGTGGAGGGGCCTTGTTTTGCTTTAGAAGCAGATATGATGCCAGGATGTTCTCAATCACTGAGGGCTTGTGGGTGTAGTGAGTCACTTAGCAGAGCCGGCTTCCCTAACCAGCCTTCTCCTTCCATCCTCTCCCAGACTTTTCCCATCTTTTAGAAACTTCCTTCCTAAAATTATTTAATGGCTTTGCTTCCATGACCTGTGTTCTTTCCCAGTGAATTTATCAAAAACCCATCTTGTTGCTGACCACTTTTAAACGGATGAAGTTCAACCATGAATGAACCCAGGGATTTTTACTAAACTTTCCGGACCTGTTTTTCCAACTACGTTGTATATGTATTCACCAAGAGGTTCCATAGGCTTTTTGAACTCAAATGTGATAAAAATGTAATTATGCACCCCCCGCCACTTTATGTCTTCTGAATTCTCTGTTACCACAGAGGAAAAGGTCAGAAACCAGAGTCATAGAGTCATCAGTGATGTCTGCTCCTTCATGCTGCAACTGAATCCCCTAAATGCTTTTCTCAGTTTTCCTCTTCCCTGCATTCTCACTGCTAGTTCATGGCCCTGAAACCATAATTGCATCCCCTGCCTCCAAATTCATCCTCTGGTGTGGTCTCCAGAATGATCTTTTTGAAATTCTAATTTGATGTTGATTTTTCTCCCGCTTTAAAGCCCTCTGCAGTGGGCTCTGAACCTTTTTCATCAGGGTACTGCTGTCATCAAACTTGTGAGCATCTCCTTCAGTATGTATATTTATTATAAATAATATACACATTGCACTGATATATTAAATACTGTAAACACACCTACAAAGTAGAAGTCTCGTATTATCTTTCATACAACATAAATAGTTGTATGGCTATACATAAATAGTTGGATGGCTGACTATGCCTTCTGGTCTGACTGCTGAAGGCACTCTTTAATTCACCCCTCTGCTTTCCTGCCCACTGGCCTTCTGTCAAGAAGTCTCCCCTCCTCATTCCCACATGTTCCTACTCACCTCAATCATTCCTGTGCATATATCTACATTTTTTTGTTTGTTTGTTTTTGAGACAGAGTCTTGCCCTGTTGCCCAGGCTGGAGTGCAATGGTACAATCTCAGCTAACTGCAACCTCTGCCTCCCAGGTTCAAGCAATTCTCCTGCCTCAGCCTCCCGAGTAACTGGGATTACAGGTGCCGGCTACCACGCCTGGCTACTTTTTAGTATTTTTTAGTAGAGACAGGGTTTCACCATGTTGGCCAGGCTGGTCTCAAACTCCTGACCTCATGATCCACCTGCCTCGGCCTCCCAAAGTGCTGGGATTACAGGTGTGATCCACTGCGTCCAGCCTACATTTTATACAGTTTCCAAGTATAGATATTTTAGATACTGTTCTCCATGGTCTTTAGCATTATAGCCTTGATAATTTCTTAATTTTATTGCTCTGACTTCCCCAAATTAATTAAACCATTTACCATCCCTCTAATAATGGATATTCAGATATTTCCAATTACTTATTGTTATTTAGAGTTCTACAACATCGCCACCAGTGAGTGTTAGGATTTTTTGTGTGTTTTGGTATATGTAAAATGGTAACTCATGGCTGTTTAATATGCATTTTTGGTTACCATTGCAGATGAAATTTTCACCATATATTTATTTTTTTTCCCAATAAGACTAGGATTTCAATTTTTTTCTTAAAATATATACACTTAAATAAAGTTGTATTTTACATACTATATAGTAATCATTCCTTTATCAAATATGCAGTTCTGTTAGCTTCTCTAATAATAAAATAGCTGGATACTCTTCTGTCTGTTTGTTGGATGAGAAAACTTGAGGCTTAGATAGGCTAAGTAACTTGACAGATCATGTAGCTAAAAGTTGTGGACATGAGGTATTAAAAGTCAGGCTGATTGATTTCAAATTCTACCCTCTAAGTCATCTTGCTTGCTTCCTTTGACAAAAACAATACCTAATGTTTATAATAAAATTATAAAATACGGATAAACAAAATGAAAAATTAAATCACATTAATCTGAAATCCTGCCACACAGTAGCAACCACTGTCAACATGTTGTCGTATGATAGCATACCTCAGAGGGAGACACAAGACCCACTGACTGGGGGTGGGAGAGGTTTTGAAAAAATGTGCATAAGGCCGAGGTGGGCGGATCACGAGGTCAGGAGATCGAGACCATCCTGGCTAACATGGTGAAACCCCGTCTCTACTAAAAATACAAAAAAAATTAGCCGGTCATGGGGGCGGGCGCCTGTAGTCCCAGCTAATCGGGAGGCTGAGGCAGGAGAATGGCACGAACCCGGGAGGCAGAGATTGCAGTGAGCCGAGATGGTGCTACTGCACTCCAGACTGGGCGACAGAGTGAGACTCCGTCTCCAAAAATAAATAAATAAATAAATAAAAATGTGCATATACCTCTCCTTTCATCTCCCCTCCCACATCTCTTTCTAATTAAAGATGTTACCGGTAGTAGACTGCTCTGGGATCTGTGACGAAGGAGAAGAAGAAAGTGTTGAAAACCATATTCTTCCTGACTTTTATGTGTGTGTATATTTATGAAAAAGCAAATCCTTTAGTATATCATGAGTGTCCTTCTATGTCATGAATTATTGGTAACCACTCCTGTAACCTGGTTCTGCTTAATATTCTGATGGATGTACCTCAGTATACAGACATTTAGATTGTTTCCATTTTTTAATTATAAATATTATAACATTCTTGTGAAAAGAGTATATATTTATCTTTGCTCATTTTTCCAGGTTTTTCTTGTAAGTCTAATAAATGTAGAATGATGGGCCAAAGGCTATTATATTTTTAGGGCTTTCGATGAGCATTGTCAACTGCCAATTTGCCCACCGAAAAAGCATCTATCAGTCTGGTCCGTGGTAAAATGAGAGGGAAAATGGGGGAGGAGATGAACCCACCAATCCATTTTTTTTTCCTTAAACACACATGTGATGCAGAGATCATGGTTGTAATCTGACAATGAAAATGTGCCTATTCCATGTGGGGCATTTTATGGGAAAGAGTCGCTACTGTTCTTGCTGGGTCAGTAATGATAGAGTTCATAATGGGCCAACCCACTTTTCAGACCTATGATGACCTCACTGGGGTATGTTAGTTCCTGCAGTTCTACTAACATTATAAAGTGTTATATACCAGTGGGCTGAAGTCATTGTTTTTATTCAATCACTATACAAAATTCACATTAGTTCAGAATAGCCTTTCACAATGCTTGTGGGATCTCAGTGGTTTGACTTCATATTTTTTGAGTGATATTTGCAATAACACATTGGTTAGTGATTTAGTGAAAATACTTGATTTTACAGGATTTCTTAGGTATGGGTGCCCGAATTTTGAGAGTGGCACAGTCATTTCTCTCACATTTTCAAAAAGGATAGGACATATTTCAGGACATTTATAGAATGCTTTTTTCCTCTGAGGACATGATGACTGACTGTAATCCACAAACTCTGATTTCCACCCTGATGCTTCAAGAAGTGTACAAATAATGAGAACATCTACTCTAAAGTTCTTGCCCCTAACTGAGTTGAAACCCACTGTTTAAATATATTGTTATGTAATTTTTACACTATAATTCATATTTTTATATAGTTTTAATACATTGTTATGTAAATTTTGCACTTCAGTCCATATTATTCTCATATAAAATAAAGTTTTAAAGTATTTGCCACAAAGAAAAATTGGTTTATAATTGGTATACCCGGAAGCTGAACCATGTTCTTTCCTTCACTAGGCTGCCAGTACAGTCTCACACAGCATATTACTGTACATATGTTTACTTTTATATAAAACTTTATAGCAGACTTTAATCATTTCAGTCAATTCAGTCAAAATTTTCAAAGAATGACAACTTTTGAATTCCACAACTGCTCAGAATCTTTGAATTAGGATCTTACTGTGGAAAATAAATATAATTTGGCAGTATTGGCAAAGAAAGCAAGCCATTACTAAACACTTCAAATATGATTGCAAAGCAACATGTTAATTTAAAAACATGTGGGCCTTGTTTGATGTAATATGTCAATAGATAATGCAAATACTAAAATTTTGCAACCTCGAGGGAAATTGACTACATTGACTTTTATTTTGGCATGGAAAATGGGTTCACTGAGGACTTTGGGACATGGGATTATCAGATTATTCATTGAGCTAGTATTTACTGCACAGTGCTTAGTACTGTGGGAACACAGAAAAAACTGCACACTAAACCCTTTAAAGCATGAGGGATGAATCCCAAGCCCTCATCCATCCTCAGATTTGCAGATATACCATAACATGTAATTTCTTCATCTCTTTAATGTCTATTTATTTTATTGGCTAAGGGCTATCACTTCCTTGTACCACTTGATCTTCACTTTCATGGCTAGGACTGACCGCTGGCTTTTTTCTAACAATCCCACAAAGAAATAAGTTTGAAGTTTGCTCATAAGAGTTACTAGATAGTCAGAAAACAAAGCTTTCTTGGAATGCAGATGTTTATTGGTTGGCTGGGCTCCATGTAACTAACACAGCCCAAGCTTGTGATTTGAATTTGCTTCTCAGCTAAGTTAGCTCTACTTGTCAGGGACTCTTCATCTACAATTTGAAAATGCCAAGCATCTATTTGAAAGAATCTGTTATTTGAGAAACAATGTCTTATTGAGAAAGCAAAACAGACTTTTGGAATATTTAAACAGTGAACGTTAATATGTGATTAAATACCCGAATGAATGGGTGGTGGAAATAGTAACGGGTGTTGGCAATGAGAGAAAATGAAGACTACATAGGGACATAATATGAAAAGGCTTCATGATTTGGGCAAGATCTAAGAAGCCAAAACCATATTTGAGCCACAAATATGGTTTTGAGTGTGTTGCTAGTAGAGGTTTTGATGTTGGTAGTAGAAGAGAAAATAGGGTCTTTAACAAAGGGTACAGAATGAGTATGGCCTCAGAAACAGGAGTAGATATGATATACTGAAGAAAAAGCCGGTCATCCTGGAGGCATGAAGACCAAACATAGAAGGAGATGAGGTGGGAAAAGTTAGAAAGACAAGATGTGGAAGGTCTTTAATGTCAAACTCAAGGATCTAGACTTTACTCTGCAGACATTGAAAACCAGTTGGAGACTAGCGTGATTAAAAAGAAGGTTAAAGGCCGGGTGCAGTGGCCCATGCCTGTAATCCCAGCATTTTGGGAGGCTGAGGTGGAAGGACTACTTGAAACCAGGAGTTAGAAACCAGCCTGGGTTACAAAGTGAGACCTCATCAGTACAAAAAAATAAAATAATAAACTAGTCAAGCTTGCACACCTGTATTCTAGCTACTCAGCAGACTGAAACAAGAGGATTGCTGGAGCCCAGGCTTTTGAGTCTGTAGTGAGTTGTGATTGTACCGCTGCACTCCAGCTTGGATGACAAAGTGAGACCCTGTCTCTTAAAAAAAAAAAAAAAAAGCCCAAAACAACAAAAAGGTTAAGACCATCTCTGCACATGAATTGGTGATGAGTAATTTAGTGCTATATTTTCTCTCTATTTATTTGGAATCATATAAACCTATCTTTCAGTACAGAAGGGCACTGAGTCACATTTAGGTGACATATTTCCTCCCAAAATCCCAGAGAACTTCAGGAAGTGGTGGGGGTGATTCAGCAAGGGGACATCTTCCTGACCGTGTGATGGTTGTGGCTGGATAGAGCTCTTTTTGCCAGGCTATGAGAACAATCTTTCCGTCAATTCTGTTGATGCTTACTCAACGTTTTCTCTGATGGAAACTTGGTGGAGGGTAAGACTAGATGGGAACAAACTTGGAAGATTTAGAGTCTCTCTGCTAAGTCTTCCTCCTAAATGAAGCCTTTCTGAAGGGACTGAACTTCCTGGAGAGGCCTTACTTACCAAGGAAAAGATAGATATTGGTTAGTTAGCTTGATTCTTTGATTACTTACGCTAAAAAATAAAGAATATGATAGGCTTTTATATTCCCAGTACCCCAAGGTTAGCTCTAATCTTAGATGGGTCTTAAAAGTCCATGGAAGTCCATGTATAGTCTTATTTTAGGTATCTTAACCTAAATTGTACAGAGGTATATTTTACTGGATTGACCTAACATAACTAACAGACCTTTTGAGATTTTATTTTGTATAATTTATAAAATGGAAAGTATTATCAACGTAGCATAAAGATTAAGAAATGAGCTCTGGAGCTGGACTGCGTGGGTTCTGGTCCTGATTTCTCCACTACTTAACCTTGGGCAAGTTATTTAACCCCTCTGCCTCGATTATCTCATTTAGAAGGTAGAAATAATTTACTTCTTTCCTAGGATTTTTGTCAGAATTAAATGAACAAATTTGTTGTTTATTTACTAAGAGTAAAGCTCTTAAAATATTCCCTGGTATATAAGTTCCCAACAAATATCGCAATTAGTATATCATAAATGAAAAAATTAAAGCAGTTAAAGGTTAAGTGACTTAGGTAGTTATCCGGCAACATGACTACACTAGGATTAGCATTTCTTATTTTTAAGACAGTCTACTGAAGTAGCAGGTTTTTTAGACGAGAGGTCAGCAAATCTTTTCTTAAAAGGCCAGATATAAACATTTTATACTTGTGGATCTTATGGTCTCTGTTGCTACTGCTCAACTCTGTCATTGTGTCTTGGAAAAATCAACCACAGACAAAATGTAAATGTATGGGTGTGGCTGTTTTCCAATAAAATTTTATTTACAAAAAAGGTGGCAGACCCACATTTGGCCTTCTTACAGACCCTTGTTTTAGACACTTAAGTCATATCTGAAAGGAGACTATAGATTCCATTTCGTTTTGAAGGCTGAAATATGGCATTATGTATTATAATAAACAGAAACTTTGATTTTTAATGATTGTTTAACATGTTAGTCTCATGATGGTCATACTTTAGGTTAGCAAAGGGATTTAGAAAATAAGCAATGGTAACAAATGTGTTTTTTATCTCAAAGAGATCCATAGAAATCACTTATTTAACAGTTGGAGAATTATCTTGGAATTTGAGACCTGAGGTTGTGGGCAGGATGTTAAGAGTTTGTTTGATTAAATGGACCCAAATATAGACTGGTTTCTTTTTTGCTTCTCTATGTATGGGATAGGTTTGTGAGTCAAATAAAAAGCTATTTGTATTTATGCTTGTCATTTCACTAAGGGTTTTTCTTCTAGGAATGTTGTTTGCATGGGTTTGGATTTTTTTATGGCTTACTTTTCAGTTCGATAATGTGTTCTTGTTTTCAAATTAAACTTGTCATTTAGATTTTTTGCGAGTGGCTATGTTGGTTAGTTAGTATTTATAGCTTAAGTCTGTTTCTGAGGAAATGACTGAAGTCTCTTTTCATTTGATCAAAACTGTAGAACAAAGAACATCTTTGACTTACTTAAACAAGTCCTATGATGAAAACTCAAAAAATATAATGGTTCATGTTTATAAATGTTTTTGTGTATTCAGTCCTGGTTAGGCCAAATAATCAGAGCTCTGTGCTGAGGGAGGGATTGAATATACTCAGTGCCTGTTAGTTAATGTGAATTTCTCTGGAGCACATTCAGGCAATGCTTATTTTCTCATAATCCTCCTCCCATGTCCGCCCCATCCCCCACCGCTTTTTTTCATTTTACATATTGTTTTGAATTGGATTTTATAGAACATAGGTTTTTTTCTTCTTCTTCTTTTTAAACTGTTCTACTAATTTTCTCCTTTCTCATTCCTAGCCAAGAGCCCTGATCCAGGTGAAGCGTGTAAACCTTGCACATGGAATTCCCAGCAAAGAGGCTGGTAGGGATCGGGACAGGGCCTGGGAAGTGACTGACTTCCAGAAACCTGCCATGTCTTGTTCTCTGCTGGAGACCTCTGCTTCTCCATCTTGTGAACATCTGCAGCCTCCCCCTGCAGCCTAATCTTGCCCTCTTACTGTCGACTCAGTCCTCATGGAAGTGTAGGTGCCCTTCCTTCTGCTCATGACGTCCCAGAGCAGGAGATGAGGGGGCTGAGTAGGGAAGAAGAGAAGGCCCAGCTCCTGTCTGCTCAGACCCGGGCTGACCTCTGCCCTGGGACTCAGGCTGGGACTTGTATTTTACCATAAAGGCCCTATGACAGGTGGTGGTTGGATTTTGGTGTTAGATCAGCTGTGTTGTGGACTGACTGGGATTTTCTGCACTAGCTTTTAATCTAATTATTCTTTGGTAACATTGATTGTTTCAGCTCTTTCATAAGCAGCTCAAGGAACCACTTCTCCAACTAAATCTTGGGTCTAAGTGTCTAAGTCTGAAACAGATGAAAGTGAAATCGCTGCACATCTACTCACTTCTGCCTCTGCTCTCAGAAGCCCCTTAGGGTGGGATTCCTAGGAGCTCACTTTGAAAACTGCTTATTAACATGACTGTTTACTTTCAGAGCACACCCTAGTCTTAAAATTGAGCTTGCCTGTTTATATATAATAAATTGCTTAAAATTTGCTGGGGTTGGTGTGTATATATGGGCCATATGTGAAGCCAGTGGTAGGAGAAAGCAGAATGGACAGATACTTACCTGATGTGATTTGATGGGGTGTTGAGAAATTCCACGATGAAAATCCACACCCCCATTCATTCCTGAAATGCCATAACCAGTAATGCATTTTATTTCACTGTTAAGCACCTGCCTTTTCTGAAGCTTTTTTTTTTTTTTTTAATAAAAAATGTCTTCATGAAGGATCTGGGGTTAATGAATCCTCACAAGGACAGATAGAAGGAAGGAAACAGCCACATCCGTATGTCATAATTTTGTCTAGAACTGGCCCTGACTCTTTATGCATTTGTAAAACAAGTATGGGAATATCTGTGGTATTTAACTTGGAGACACCTTGCTTTCTCCTTTGGATGCAGATAGTTCTGAGGTATTTGAAGAGAGGGCATCTCAAAAGGAACGTTCACTGTTCTTAAATATTCTTTTAGTACCAAAATATATTTTATTACTGTATCATGGTGAGGATATATGTTCCTGTATATACTAATGGGGATTTTCCCCTAAGTATGAGTTATTCAAGAGATAAGAGAATCAGAAACGCAAGTCTGAAAAATAGTGTATGTGTTTCTACGTATTTTATACAACTTGTTCCTGTTGGACAACAAAATAATAAATTGTGGACATTTCCTATTTTTTTTACCTTAATGACAAAATATTGTAAAACTGTGGTTCATTCATTTACTCAACAAACATTCATAGAGTACCTACCATGTGCTACTACTACTTTGTGCTATAAAAATTAATGATGGTGGCTTCAGCAGAAAAATTAGTCATCAGGGAATATTTGAGGTTGTCCAGTAACTGAGGAAGGAAGGGAGAGAAGGCTGGAGTGCTGGACGAGGAAGAAGGAAGAAGGAGGATAGGAGAGAAAAGACGGATGGAAGGAAGTCCTTAACACGTTTTGTTGTTTTTAATTACACTCATGTTATCTAGTTTAATATTCTTTATATAATCAGCCATTTGCCACTTTTATTTTTTCTGATGTGCTATAATTTTAACTTGTCGTTTTTGTGTTTGTTTCTTTTCAGTATAAAAGAACGTGTGGATCACTTTGCTAAGTACATCCAAGATTTGAAGAACTGAAATAAATCAGCATTAAACCTGCTTTTTAAAAACGTAAGTGAACTCACTTCTGGCCATGATTTGTTTCAGACTCTCTAAAGCCTGCAATTTCCTCTCAGTGTGTGTGAATTTTTTTCCAGAAGTAAAGTTACTTGACTCTAGGGAGTCTACTCATTAAGTCTAAGAGTGTTTGTATCCGCTCCCCATTTTAAAACTTATAAATTCTAAGAGTAGTGTGAATAACATAGGTGGCTGTAGGATTTAGACGAGGTGTGGCAGGCGATGAGCAAATCTTTATTTGGCATTGAGAAGGAAAACACAAAACATAAAATAAACATAAAATAAAAAGCACATAAAATAACATAAAATAAAAATAAACATAAAATAAAAAGCACAGCCCTCTTCTCGAGTCCTTCATCACTCTTCATCTCACAGACCATTTCACCACCTTATCTACACCAGCGAGAATTGCTAGTTGACCCATTAATGGCCCAGTAGGCTTAGAATATGAGGTGTTGACTGCCCACAAGCATATTTACCCACTTCCTCCCTATTTCTCTTGCTCAGTAATAATAACTACTATTTATTGAGCTTCTACCAAGTGACAAGCATTTGATTAATTTGATTCCATATTCATTCTACAAATAGTGTTTCTGAATGCTTGCCGTGTACCAGGCATGGCCCTGACACTACTTATTACCTTATCTTCAAGGCACCCTTGCAGGGTAACAGCTAACACTTCAGTGATCTGGATGAGGATGTGAGACAGGTAAGGAGCGTGCTGACGGTCACCTAGCCAGTGAGTGTGAACTGTCTGACTTTCTCTGATTTGCCATATCCTAACGCGTGCTTAGATGCTTTTCCTGGCATGGATGTCAATAAGAGATTGGAACCTTCTGGATCGTATTCATAATAGGAATGTCATTCTCACCCTTTAAAACCTTGGCTGGAGTCACAGAAAGGAAGGAAGTTAGAGAAACATCCTGTCACACAGCTTTGGTACCTGTATGGGGAGCTAAGAGATCTGATGTCCAGTTCCAGTCCTTTCAGGAATTTCCTCTGTGTCCATGAGCTATCTAACGTCCATGGGAAACAGTTGATCTTATGCCGACCAAAGGGCACGGACCAGATGCTTTCAAGAGTCTGTCTCAGTCAGCTCTTTGCTGAAGGACCTTATGCGTGGAGGAAAGTGCACACATCATTGAGTGGATAGCTTGAGGGAATAAATGGCACAAAGTGGACACACCTCTTCAATCAGCACCTTGATTAGTAGAAAATTACCAGCACCCCAGAGCCCTCCTCCCCTCATGCTCCAGAAGCAACCGGTATCCTGCCTTATGATGCCTTTGTTTAGTTTGTCTTTATGAATAGAATCATACAGTCAATATTCTTTTGTGTCTAGCTTGTTTTGCTTATTAAGTTTGTGAAATCTGTAATATTATGTACAATATTTTTTGCGTTCTCTTTGCTCTAATGCTATTCAATTGTATACCTATTTTACAGTTGCTGGACATTTAGATAGTCTCTTGTTTGGGCATATTACTAATAGTGCTCCTATGAATGTGTTGTGCATATCTTTTGGTGATGATTCTATTTTGTTTGTTCAGGGACTAAAGTCATTTTAATTCGTGGCACTTTGGAATGATGTTGAACTTTAGGTAGCCAGCTGATTTGTCTGCTTCAATGTGATGTTCCAAGCTGCTTACTCAACAGGAACAGATGAAGATGTTTTTGTAGATTACTCTTGTGGGGTGTGGCCAGGTGGAAGCCCTCTCTGATATGTGAGTGGTGTGGTGGGGCTTATTGTCCTGGCAGAGAAGGGTCTCAGTTGCATGGTACAGGAAGGGACTATGTAGGGGAAGAGGAAATAGATCCAGAAGAGAGATGTGTCTGGATTCCCATAGAAACTGTCAGGATATCTTACCAATCAGATCAAGAACCTGGAAAAGTAAGAGCCCCAGGGAAGACTCAGCTTGTGAGACCTGACGTGTCTAGGGAGACGAATAGAGAAAGAAAAATTGAGGCAGGCCTGAGCTCAGAAGGAGCTCTCAAAGAATTTTCTGAACAAATTCGTTAAGTCTAAATTGTTTTAAGGAAGTTTTGAAAAACCAGTCCCTAAAAGTATGAATCTTGAGCCCAGAATGAACTTAAAAGTATAGAACTAGGAAAAAATGTATTTTCCCAAACAAATATGGGATGCGAGCATGTGGGCTTTGCCTTAAGACCTTTCTGCATTCAGATCACAATTCCACCACTTTCTTGTCTCATGACCTTTCTGGGTCAGCTTCCACATCTGTAAAATGGGGTTGGTAAAATCTCCACCTCTAAGATGCCCCCAAAATTTGCTGTAACAATTGACTACAATAGTGTTGGCATTATGCTTCAGGGCACATAGACCTAGCACTAAAAATGATAGTCATTTGATTTCTCATTCTTGTTACTAAGATTACCCATTTGTATCTGATACTTTATGAGAGTTTTCAGATCACTTTTTAAAAATATGAGACTTTGATTTTTGTTTTTTTTTTTTGAGATGGAGTTTCACTCTTGTTGCCCAGGCTGGAGTGCAATGATGCGATCTTGGCTCACGGCAACCTCCGCCTCCTGGTTCGAGAGATTCTCCTGCCTCAGCCTCCCAAGTGGCTGGGATTACAGGCATGAGCCACCATGCTCAGCTAATTTTGTATTTTTAGTAGAGACGGGGTTTCTCCATTACGAACTTCTGACCTCATATGATCCACCTGCCTCGGCCTCCCAAGGTGCTGGGATTATAGCCATGAGCCGCCGCGCCCGGCCAAGACTTCAGTTTTTAATTTAAGTGTAGTGAATACTAACAAGAAAAGATTTTTTCTACTTGCCTCATCTTAGACTGAAACTCAGAGGAAGGATGAAGGGAGACATTTGTCATTGTGTCCTTGGCATGTCCCTCCCCAGGGTGAGTCAGTGAAGACACTCTTGGTTGTCTGAACTGGTTTGCTTAGTTCACAAGAGACCAGTGGAGCTGAGATTTGTGGAAAAATAGGGTCATTTTGCACAAAGGAAATTTGTAATTTTATACATTATACTCTTTTTTTCCTTTTTTTTTTTTTTAAAAACAAAAAGACAGTCTCAGTTTGTTGCCCAGGCTGGGGTACAATGGTGCGATCCTTGCTCACTGCAGCCTCGAGCTTCTGGGCTCAAGTGATCCTCCCACCTCAGTCTCCTGAGTAGCTGAGACTACAGGCGTGTGCCACCATGCCCGGCTGGTTTTTAAATTTTTTGTAGAGACAGAGTCTTGTTGCATTGCCGAGGCTGGTCCTGAACTCCTGTCTTCAAGTGATCTTCCCACCTTGGCCTCCCACAGTGCTGAGATTACAAGCATGAGTCACTGCTCACGGCAATACTTTCAGTCTTAGGTGTTCTGGCAACTGGAAAATATATGAAATTTCATTTGCCTAAGAGTGCAGGCAACACCCTAGTCTCTCCTCTGTGCCAGTGGTCCTTGAGTTCATGGATGATAGTGGTGAATGCCGTCTGGTTATACCACTTTTGAGGCTGAATGGACCCAGGTACAAGAATGAGGTGGGAGCCCCTTGTCCAGCTTCATCTCTGTCTTCTCTTCATTAGGCCAAGGAAGGCTGTGAGACTGTATGGTTAGCTATTCACTCAGGCCTGCCTGTATCATCACTCCACCCTGTAGTGTAGTGGTTTGTAAGTAGGCAATTTGTAGCCACTGAGATAATGTCATCCCCAAAGAAAAGCATCTACTGTGGATTTGTCCTTTGCGCCCTTTTCTGTGTACGCTTTTTGCAGTCTTTGAAATCACTTTCATTATTATGTGGGGATTGGGGTTTTCTATCTCCTGACTGTCTTTTGTGAACTAAATCTTATTTTGTGCAATTTGTACTAAAAATTATAAAAATACTGCTTGGGGATGGCAGTCTCATTTGGAATTGTGTCACATGTTGTTTGTTTTGTGCTTAATTGGTTCATGATAACTTGAACAATATGTAAATGATCTTGGTTTCATCATGTAACTCACAAAATGTTTTCTTTTCCATTTTTTTTTCTTTAGTGCTTTCTCCTTTTTCTATCAAATATCTAGGCTCACTTTTACCATCAGATAGAGATTTAGTTGGGCTTTTAGAACTCTCTCTTCAAGCAGATGCTTTGCGTGTGTGTGTGCGTATGTGTGTGTGTGTGTATGGAGTTTGTGGGCTGTTAGAAGCTATTTGCTCATCTTGTCAAAGCCATAGCAGTCTTTTCATTCTCAGTTGCTTTGCTTTCTCCTCACCTCTTAGGAAATTGGCAGCCAATGACTTTGATTTTTTTTTCCTTTATGAGACAGATATGCTAGCGTGTAACTGTAGACAGAGGAAGAGTTTGCACATTTAGCAAATGATCAAGTAAGTGGCGTGTGTGTGTGTGTGCGTGCACACATGCTGGCTCTATAACTGAGCAAGTGGTGTTTTTTTCTCTGAAGTCTCCATGCATTTATACATTTAATTAGGAGGCTCAAGTATCTATGATGACTTTTAAATATATAGCCTCAACAGTTTTTTAAGAAGGGGGAAGAGGGTCCAAGACATTTTTTACTCCTATTTAGTGGGTGTGTGGTTTAATGTTAAGGTATTTTGGGGAAACCTGGGTTGTGGCTCCATCGTTTCAGTGAGCCACAGTTTCCCATTGCTTCAGGAGTAGAGAAATGGGGGAAGGCATTTCAATAGTTCTTAAATCTATTATTTAGCAGTAGCTCAAGGCTGTATGCATCGTAATCAAAGAAATGAGATTGGGTCCCCTGGCTGTGGTCTGCATTTCTTCTGTACTGTAACGCTGTTCTAGTCTCCTGGTCAAATCACAGCCCAGAGCTGCTACAGCCAAGAGGAGACTTAAATTAGGGATGTGCAATTTACAGCCATTGTAGCAGGATCCATTTAGTCCCTAGGCAGAAGATAACATGTGCTATCACTGTAGAAATTATAGCAGCTTTCCGATTGAAATAGCCCTGAGAGTTTCTTGTGACTATTACCTTGAGCTGAGGTGTAATCCCTTACCAGTGGTGGAATCCTAACTACAGTACAACAATTAATTGTCTTCTGTGTTCTCATTTGTGATTCAGAACACAAATTGTTATTGTTCCATCAGCTTTTCTTGCTTGTTGTTTGTTTTTTACCTAATTCCTTTCCTGTTGTAGTAGTTGTTATATACTTGGCTTGACATAATTAGGCTATTTGGTACTGTGATATTAAGATATTTTCGAGGAAAAGGTCATCAGCTGTCTTTGTGGGCTATTCTGGGCATTTTGTACTCTATTTTGGATGTAACTTTTCTTGCTCTTGATTTCTGATTAGCTGTTCTTCCTCCTTGCTTTGGCTTCTCAACTTGCTTGGAAGCTTTTCAACAGATCTGCACTTGGATGACTGCTTTGTTCAACAAATAAACATTATCTCAACCTTGGGGAAGAGTTAAGAAGACACAGGATGGAACACTCTGTTAGATGCTTCTGGTTCTAAGCATGGAATTCCTGGAACAGGGAAGCTAGCTTCCAACACATTGATGTCCGGAAGTTGTTTTCCTGCTCGAGGAGGTCACATTTCTACCAAGAGAAATGTGAATTCTAAGGCATTTTCAAAAGTTTTGGATGATTTGGTGAGATTTAAATTGTCTTATTTTTGATAAATTTTTAGAAATTAAAGAATGCATTATTTGCTTAGAAGAGTGGGATTTTTGGTTCTTCATGGTCTATATTGGTCCTTCCTGAGGTCGCACAGAGGCCTTTGAACAAGATTGGGCCTGCTGTGTGGTTGGGATAATTGAAAGCCAAGTATCAAGCACGAAATAAGAGTAGCAGACCTTAAAGCATTAGACTTCTCATAAGGGAAAACAGCAACACCCAAGAAAAATCCATTTACATTTACCCACAGTCCCTCTGGCCTGTGGACCTCTTTTCTCCTCTTGTTAGCCAGCAGAAAGCAATCTCTTCTTTGCAAGACTGTGAGTAATTCAAGGGGGACAGAAAAGGACAGAAAACACCAAGTACCTCTATCCAGAGGGTGACTTTTGTTTCCTCACTTTGTGGCTCCACTGAGTTCACAGAAGGTAAAGCTGAAAGAACTCAGGGTATATGGCTGGTTTTTTGCACTCTTTACCTGATAAAATCAGTTGATTCTTGTTTTTTGTGGTAGTTGTGCTCTGAAGTGATTGTGAACACTGAATGACCAAATACTTTTCCTAGGGGAAATGCAGAGGGAGGGTCCTGCGAGCCTTTGACCACAGTGTTTTTGCCAACTGATCAATACACAACCTTGTTTTATGTGTGTTTCTGTTTAGACACCGTTTTCACATATGTTGTTGAATCATTGACACTGACACACACCCAACAGCTTTGTAACTCAGGCCTGAAGGAAGCTGACCTCACACACTGGTTTCGTCCTTGAGGCACGGCCTCATTACCTCAGGAACACCAGGCAGCGCTTCCACACAGTGCTTGGAGCCATTTTAAACAGCACAAGGGTTGATCGACAAGCACAAACGTGAAAAATGTGGCACAGAATAGACCATGAAAAGGACACTTTATGGCAGGAGGGCTGAACTGATGCAGGAAAGTGGAGCATCGTCTTGTTCAACCTGAGCTGGGAACTCCGCCATGGTGACCCAGAATTCTCGCTCCTTTGCATGTGTCCGTGAATGAGTGTGAAGGTACTAATGTGGGGGTTGCAAACAAATTTTAGCAAGTGGCCAATTCACATGTGTCAACTGTATAATAGAAGCAAAATAATCCCAATTATTGTGGCAGGAAACTTTCTCAGTCCCACTGTGTGGTTCATGTAGAAAACCAATCATTTAAGGTAAAAATGAACTGTAAGCTGGTATAGCCAGACCAATGTTTTTAAATAGGCTCTTGTGAGATGAAGACAGGCAAGGAAAATGTGCCCAAGAAATTATCATTTGTTGTTGAACAAACGATAATTAGCCCTGCTGCCAGGCTTTGAACATTTAGAGAATGGTAACAACATCATGTATCCCCATGTCTGTGGCATGAAAGGTAATGATGGCCAGCACCTAGGGGCACCTCAGCAAGTGAATGAATCCTAAATAAATGAATGAAAGAGCAGGGAGAATTCTTAGTTATGCCTGATCGCCCACTGTAGGGCACCTTAGGAATCTCATGCATCATTTTAGCCTAGATATATCATTTCTTGCCCACTGTGTTCCTTAAATTAACTTGCATAAATGTGTATCAATGAGCAGAAACAGTAGTGTCTGACTGTGAAAGGTAATCATGTGACACAGAGGTTATGTATCATGCTCATTTTCGTGCACAGCCCCGGCACGTTAATGTTCATTAAATGGATTTGAATGAATGAATGAATTTAAACATCTAGAATATTTAGAAATGCAATGGCTTTAAAAAATCTTTTTAAATTTAAAACAGAGGTGACTTTGTAAGTCACTTTGTACTATAAGTCTGTACTCAGAGAAGTAGAAAGATGTGGATATTCTTTTGTTAACCAGCTTTGTCTATTGTATAAAACTGAGCTTTTCCACTCAGGAAACATCTATGCTGTGCTGTGTCTCCCTGCACCCCCCTCATATAAATATCCAGGGACGAGAGTTAATTAAAGTAGAAGCTAGTTAGGTTTTCTGAAAGGAAATAACATTCAACTTCCGATATTATCTGTTTAAATTATTTCCTGCAGATTAACTGTTCATTTTACGAATTATTTATCATGGAGCTACTGTGTACAAGAAACTGGGCCAGGGGCTTTGGAGCATGCAAAGATAAGCAGAACATAGGGTCTTTTGTCTAGTGGAAGGGAAAGACATAAGTGCACATTTTTGTAAGTCTGGATAAAATGTACAGTAACTACAGGTAAAAGTGAAGTGCTGTGGTGGCACAAGGAAGAGTGAGGTTAATTCCAACCTGCTCTGTTCTACGGAGGATCTTCAATATAACCTGGGTCTTGAATGCCCATTTGGGAGTAGGTGGGCAGCAGGGTAGACTGGAGAAGTAGCACATTAGGGCAGTTCCAAGAAGAGGTAGCAAAAGCACTGGAGCACGAAGGTACAAGGAACAAGTAACATAAAGGTTCTGGAGTGTGAGGGGCAGTGGGGGAGTATGGTGAAATAAGACTAGAAAATTGCCTCAGGATCCGATTATAGAGAGATTTAATGGTAGTTTGCTTGGACTTCATTCTGTAGTCATTAGGAACAAGAGCAGATTTTAAAATAGAGGAATCATGTGACAGCAACTAGCAGCAGCTAAAATTTGTAAGCACTTGTTATGTGCCAGGTACTAATTCTTACCACAGCCCTTTGAGGCTAATACTATTAGTATTGCAGTTTGTAGATAAGGAAAAAGCACAGAGAAGTTAAGTAACTTCCCCGGGATCCAGAGCAAATAAGTGGCGGACTAGAAATTGAAGCCAGGAAGCCAAACGTAAGAAATTGGGTTTTTGCCTCTCCCTCTCCCTCTCCCTCTCCCTCTCCCTCTCCCTCTCGCTCTCCCTCTCCCTCTCCCTCTCCCTCTCCCTCCCCCTCCCCCTCCCCCTCCCCCTCCCCCTCTCCCTCCCCCTCCCCCTCCCCCTCCCCCTCCCCCCTCCCCCTCTTTTCGGTCTCCCTCTCCTTCTTTTTTCGGTCTCCCTCTGTTGCCGAAGCTGGACTGTACTGCCGGGATCTCGGCTCGCTGCAACCTCCCTGCCTCGGGCTCCTGTGACTCTCCTGCCTCGGCCTGCCGAGTGCCTGGGATTGCAGTCACGCGCTGCCACGCCTGAATGGTTTTTGTATTTTTGGTGGAGACGGGGTTTCGCCGTGTTGACCGGGCTGGTCTCCAGCTCCTGGCCTCGAGTGATCTGCCTGCCTCGGCCTCCCGAGGTGCTGGGATTGCAGACGGAGTCTCGCTAACTCAATGCTCAATGGTGCTCAGGCTGGAGTGCAGTGGTGTGATCTCGGCTCTCTGCAACCTCCACCTACCAGCCTCCTGCCTTGGCCTCTTAAAGTGCTAAGATTACAGCCTCTGCCCCACCGCCACCCCGTCTAGGAAGTGAGGAGCGTCTCTGCCTGGCCGCCCATCGTCTGGGATGTGAGGAGCCCCTCTGCCCGGCCGCCCTATCTGGGAGGTGAGGAGCGCCTCTGCCCGGCCGCCCATCATCTGGGATGTGAGGAGCGCCTCTGCCCGGCTGCCACCCCGTCTGGGAGGAAGTGAGGAGCGCCTCTGCCCGGCTGCCCCGTCTGGGAGATGAGGAGCGCCTCTGCCCGGCCGCCCCGTCTGGGAGGAAGTGAGGAGCGCCTCTGCCCTGTTGCCCTATCTGGGAAGTGAGGAGCGTCTCTGCCTGGCCGCCACCCCGTCTGGGAAGTGAGGAGCGCCTCTGCCCGGCTGCCACCCCATATGGGAAGTGAGGAGCGCCTCTGCCCAGCCGCCCCTTCTGGGAGGTGAGGAGCGCCTCTGCCCAGCCGCCCCGTCTGGGAGGTGAGGAGTGCCTCTGCCCGTCCGCCCCGTCTGGGAGGAAGTGAGGAGCACCTCTGCCCAGCTGCCCCGTCTGGGAAGTGAGGAGCGCCTCTGCCCAGCTGCCACCCCCTATGGGAAGTGAGGAGCGCCTCTGCCCGGCCGCCCACTCTGGGAAGTGAGGAGCGCCTCTGCCCGGCCGCCCACTCTGGGAAGTGAGGAGCGCCTCTGCCCGGCCGCCCACTCTGGGAGGTGAGGAGTGCCTCTGCCCGGCCGCCCCGTCTTGGAGGTGAGGAGCGCCTCTGCCTGGCTGCCACCCCGTCTGGGAGGAAGTGAGGAGCACCTCTGCCCGGCCGCCCACTCTGGGAGGTGAGGAGCGCCTCTGCCTGGCCACTCTGTCTGGGAAGGGAGGAGCGCCTCTGCCCGGCCACCCCGTCTGGGAGGTGAGGAGCGCCTCTGCCCGGCTGCCACCCCGTCTGGGAGGAAGTGAGGAGCACCTCTGCCCGGCTGCCCCATCTGGGAAGTGAGGAGCGCCTCTGCCCGGCCGCCACCCCATATGGGAAGTGAGGAGCGCCTCTGCCTGACCACTCCGTCTGGGAGGTGAGGAGCGCCTCTGCCCGGCTGCCACCCCGTCTGGGAGGAAGTGAGGAGCACCTCTGCCCGGCCGCCCCGTCTGGGAGGTGAGGAGCGCCTCTGCCCGGCCGCCCCGTCTGGGAGGTGAGGAGTGCCTCTGCCCGGCCGTCACCCCGTCTGGGAGGAAGTGAGGAGCACCTCTGCCCGGCTGCCCCGTCTGGGAGATGAGGAGCACCTCTGCCCGGCCGCCCCGTCTGGGAGATGTGGAGCACCTCTGCCCGGCCGCCCCGTCTGGGAGGTGAGGAGTGCCTCTGCCCGGCTGCCACCCCATCTGGGAGGAAGTGAGGAGCGCCTCTGCCCGGCCGCCCCCTCTGGGAAGTGAGGAGCGCCTCTGCCTGGCCGCCACCCCGTCTGGGAGGAAGTGAGGAGCGCCTCTGCCTGGCTGCCCCATCTGGGAAGGGAGGAGCACCTCTGCCCGGCCGCCACACCGTCTGGGAAGTGAGGAGCGCCTCTGCCTGGCTGCCCCATCGGGGAAGGGAGGAGCACCTCTGCCCAGCCGCCACACCGTCTGGGAAGTGAGGAGCGCCTCTGCCTGGTCGCCCCGTCTAGGAGGTGAGGAGCGCCTCTGCCCGGCCGCCCAGTCTGGGAAGTGAGGAGCGCCTCTGCCTGGTCGCCCCGTCTAGGAGGTGAGGAGCGCCTCTGCCCGGCCGCCCCGTCGGGGAAGTGAGGAGCGCCTCTGCCCGGCCGCCCTGTCTGGGAGGTGAGGAGCGCCTCTGCCCGGCTGCCACCCGGTCTGGGAGGAACTGAGGAGCGCCTCTGCCCGGGCGGCCCCGTCTGGGAAGCGAGGAGCGCCTCTGCCCGGGCGGCCCCGTCGGGGAAGTGAGGAGCGCCTCTGCCCGGCCGCCCCGTCTGGGAGGAGAGGAGCGCCTCTGCCCGGGCGGCCCCGTCTGGGAAGCGAGGGGCGCCTCTGCCCAGCCGCCCTGTCTGGGAGGTGAGGAGCTTCTCTGCCCGGCTGCCCTGTCTGGGAGGTGTACCCAACAGCTCCGAAGAGACAGCGACCATCGGGAGCGGGCCATGAGGACGATGGCGGTTTTGTTGAAGAGAAGGGGAGGAAGTGTGGGGAAAGGAAGGAGAGATCAGATTGTTGCTGTGTCTGTGTAGAAAGGGGTGGGCATAGGAGACTCCATTTTGTTCTGACTAGGAGAAATTCTTCTGCCTTGGGATGCTGTTGATCTATGGCCTTTCCCCCAGCCCCCTGCTCTCTGAAACATGTGCTGTGTCAACTCAGGGTTAAATGGATTAAGGGTGGTGCAAGATGTGCTTTGTTAAACAGATGCTTGAAGGCAGCATGCTCTTTAAGAGTCATCACCACTCCCTAATCTCAAGTACTCAGGGGCACAAACACTGCAGAAGGCCGCAGGGTCCTCTGCCTAGGAAAACCAGAGACCTTTGTTCATGTGTTTATCTCCTGACCTTCTCTCCACTATTATCCTATGATCCTGCCATATCCCCCTCTCCGAGAAACACCCAAGAATGATCAATAAATACTTCAGAAATAAAAAAAAAAAAAAAAAGAAATTGGGTTTTTAACCTGGGATGGAGGAATAAGATTCGGAGAGTCTTTGAACTTTTTAAATGATTTGCCAAGTGGTCAGTATATATGAATATGTACATTAGTTTAAGAGAGGATCTATGGCTTTAATCATATAAGAGATACATGCTTAAAAATGTTAATAAAGACTATATAGGCCAGGCATGGCAGCTCATGCCTGTAATTCCAGCACTTTGGGAGGCCAAGGTGGGCAGATCACTTGAGGCCAGGAGTTCACGACCAGTCTGGCCAACATGGTGAAACCCTGTCTCTGCTAAAAATGTAAGAGTTAGCCTGTGTGGTTGTGTACGCCTATAGTCCCAGCTACTTGGGACACTGAGGCATGAGAATCACTTGAACCCAGGAGGTGGAGGTTGCAGTGAGCAGAGATCATGCCACTGCACCCCAGGCTGGGTGACAGAGTGAGACTCTGTCTCAAGGAAAAAAAAAGCCTATAGGAGCACCCTCTTTCACTCTCAGAAGTCTCCCAGAATGCACAATACATTATATAGTGACTATGCCTGTTCTTCTTGTTAGGTAGGAAGAAGCAGAACAATCTGTCACGGCTCAAAATAAAAGAAAATGTCCAAACAATTTGAAGAAATTATTAGTATTGTAAGTGTCAGGCTGTTCTTGATTTGTGAGAAACAAAAAATTTAAAAGATGGTATTTTGAAGGTAGACATCAGATATTCAGGCTTTGAAACTTGCAAAAATTTCAAAGGGCAGAGGACCTATCTCCCCATTTGGCAAAAATTATTCTTTTTAATCTCAGCAAAAGCTAGATAAACTCCTGAAATCTTACATGTTCTGGAAAAATACCTAGATGCTAGTCTGCTTTCAACTGAACCAATTTGCCTTTTTACAGTTAGGACTTAAAGGATGAATATTTACCAATCTATGAGACTGAAAATTCTTTGCAGCCAGTTGTGAACCCAAAGGCAGGTGCCAGAATGAATGAAGGAATCCAGATTAAAGAATTGTCCAGTTTACATCACTTGAGAAATCAAATTAATATCTAAGTTTTATTTAGAGTAAATGTTTTAATGTTTTAAATATATATAATCTCATAAGATATTACTGTTGGCCGGGCGCAGTGGCTCACGCTTGTAATCTCAGCACTTTGGGAGGCCGAGGCGGGCGGATCACGAGGTCAGGAGATCGAGACCATCCTGGCTAACATGGTGAAACCCCGTCTCTACTAAAAATACAAAAAAAATTAGCCAGTCGTGGTGGCGGGCGCCTGTAGTCCCAGCTACTCGGGAGGCTGAGGCAGGAGAATGGCTTGAACCTGGGAGGCGGAGCTTGCAGTGAGCCAAGATCGCACCACTGGAGTGCCAGCCTCGGGGACGGAGCGAGACTCCATCTCAAAAAAAAAAAAAAAAAAAAAAAAAAAAGATATTAGTGTCATACAAGTATAACAGATGTAATACTTTAATAGAGATCTGTACTACTTACTAGAGCTTTTCTTTATATTTTCTCTATCTTTGTTTTCTCTCTGTCTTTTTTTTCCTGGACTATTTGAAAGTAAGTTGCAGATATCATGACACTTCTACCCTTAAATATTTCAGCCTAAATTTCCTAAGAACCTAGTCCACATTCAAAACCAAAATATCCTTTACTATGGTTTTTGTTTTGCTTTTGGTTTTGATCAAAGATTCCATCAAAAATCACAAATAGCAATTAGTTGTCATGTTTCTTTCATCTCTTTTATGAACTCTCTTGTTGTCTTTTTTGTGTTTCCTTATTTTGTGTTTCATGATGTTAACATGTTTTAAAAGTCAAAGACAGTTGTCTGGTAAAATATCCTATAGTCTAGATTCATCTAACTGTTGGTGTCCTCATAATTAGATTCAGATTAAACATTGCTAGCAAGTGTACATTGCTTCTCTTCAGAAGGTGCATGATATTAGCTAGGCTAAGTTTAATCACTTGGCTAAGTTGGTGTTGACCAGACCTTTCCATTGTAAAGGTGCCTAATCCTCTTGATAACTAAGAAGGCACCTATGGGGTAATCTTAGAGACTGTGTGCATGTTTTTTTCCCTGACAGTGATTCACCCAATGGTTTTAGCATCTATTTTTGATCCTTATATGAATCAGTTATTAAGTTGCTGGTTGCAATATGGTACTAACTTGATTTCTAAAGTCATTTTACTGAAGAAAAATTCTCCTTTCCATCCCATGTCCTGCTTGGGGAAAATCTTGGCCCAAAAGACTCATGACAGAAGGATCGATGAAAGTGAAACTTGAAAACAACTATCCAAACACACATTAACTGTGAAGATGTTTGAAGGGTTTTCTTTTCCTTTCTGAGTGGGTATGCAGGAAACCTGTACCCTAGGGTGAGAGCTCTTTATTTTAGAGATTTGTACTTAAAATAATCTTTATTGATGCAGATGAGGAAAAACTAAATAAATTGCTATTTTGATTTTCTTTTGGACTGAGAGAATTCAGTAGCAATGAGATGAATTTTCTTTCAGTGCCACAATCTGAAAAGCTATGATGTATACCATACCATTTGAAAATGTCTTAGAAGTAGTTCCTTATAAAGCATATTATATTGAAATCAAATGGGCATTAAAACCATGGAATTCCTTTGAAAGGTGGGATAAAGCGGAAATTGTTTTGTCTTGGTACTTCTTGATCTAGGCTAATAATCCTTTGGGGGAATTTGTCCTGAGGCTTTTTACCGATTGTGCTCATGACTGGCTCCCTCAGTGAGTGTTATCTGATGAAGATCTTATTTCACTTCTGAAAGTACAGCGTTGTTCTATTTGTTTGAGGTATTAGTAGGTAGCAGGAAAAGATCGACTCCAGGTAATGCAATATAAAACCCACCCGTCCATCTTGAAATTGGAGGTTGTCCTGCCTGCTATATAAGTTCTCCCACTTGCAATTTATAATGAGGAGACATATTTTTGAAGCAATTAACTGTTCCTTCAAAATTGTTCTTTATTGTTGGTGTCAGGACTTTAGCACTCTCTAGGAAATCGTTTATTACTTGCTTCATTTTTCTTTCGTTTTGTAAGAGGATTTTAGACACTATTCTTGTGGCCAGTTAGACTTGGACCCATGTATCCTCTTGAGCCGTGAATTTTCTGGTCTCAAAGTCCCGGGCTCAAGCGATCCTTGCGCCTCGGCCTTCCCAAGTGCTGATTAATAGGCATGAGCCACAGCGCCTGGCCGATAATGTATTTGACACTATAATTAAGAGATACTGAGATATTTCCTATTTTAAAATACTTCATCCTGCTTTCTAATATATAGCACGACACCCAACCTCAGAGGGTATGGAAAGGTTACTTTACTGTAAAGGCTTGCAAAGTACATTGCTTAAATTTTAGGGACAGGTTCGTACCTGCCAAGCAGGTTTATGAAACACTGATGAATAAACACAAGTATGTCAGAAATCTTACTAAAGAGTAGTGCATCTTATTCAGTGTAGACAGTCTTCTAAAGTATTTTGGTTGAGTTCGTCCTAGAGCTTAATCACTAGAGTGGGAATTAAAATAATAAAACTGGTTGCAAGTCTCTTGAGAGTAAGATATGTCATCTTTCTTTCAGGCCTATTGTAGTGTCCAGTCTAAAGCAACAGTAAGGCTCCATGCATATTTGTTGAATTAAATTTTCAATTTAGTTTCTGAATTCCTTGGTCTTAATAGATTTCTCAGTTGATAGGTTGCCATCTCACTTGACTTCTACTTGATGGCCATATTCTCTTCTTGTCTGCCTCCCTTTTCACTCCTATTCTTGACCCTACTGACCAGTCTCTTTTGACTTAAAGAATAGCAACTCTTTCAGCTGTTGTATTTCACTTTTTAAAAATTATATAGACAGGATACATTAAAAACATTTAAAGAATTACATAGAGTCAGAGAGATAGATTACTTTGTACTAAATGCTGTGTTAGGATTTTGGTTTTTTTTTGTTTTTTTGAGATGGAGTCTCGCCCCATTGCCCGGGCTGGAGTGCAGTGGTGCCATCTCTGCTCACTGCACCTTCTGCCTCCTGGGTCCAAATGATCCTCCTGCCTCAGCCTCCCGAGTAGCTGGGATTACAGGCCCCTGCCACCACACCTGGCTAATTTTTGTATTTTTAGTACAGACAGGGTTTTACCATCTTGCCCAGGCTGGTCTCAAACTCCTGACCTCAAATGATCTACCCACCTTGGCCTCCCAAAGTGCTGAGATTACAGGCGTGAGCAACCGCGTGCAGCCCACTGTGTTAGGATTTGCAATATAAGGGAACTAAGACGTGGTGGTTGCCTTTGGATCTCACAGTCTACAGGTAAAATAGATCTATAAAGAGGGCTGAAAAGTACAAATCATGGCAAGAAGGTGGCAGGGCAGGGACTAGGGGACAGCTAAAGGAGGGTCATGATCCCTTTGCCTGAGGGATCAATATTGCCCAATAGTAACCCTAGAGCAGGTTCTTTAAGGATGAGTTTCTCAGGCAGTCAGGAAATGGAGAGGGAAATCCCTATGGTTTTGTGTGTTGGCTCTAGTGAGGAGCAAGTGAGAAGTCGGGAACTTGATGAGTATAGATTTTAAAAAATATCTGGGAGAAGAGAAAGGCAAGGCATGGCAGATGTTACTAGATGTGATAGACATGCCAAGTTTGGGAAGGAGGTATATGGGTTGGATCTAGAGGGAAGCGGATAGAAGTTGGGGAACTGAAGCCTTTTACAACCAAACTCCCCTTGCTGAATGGATTATTACTTCATTAGAACTCAGTGTTTACCCACTACAGAATATTATCACTCATAGTCTTTATAGTCATATGTTTGCCTGATTTCATCTCTTAAATAAGTCACTTGAGCCTAAAGATCGAGATTTTTTTTTTTTTTGACAAGCTAGAAAGGTATCTGACACTCCTATTTGCTAAATATTTCTAGAAGGAAGGAAGAAGAAAGGAAGGAGAGGGATAAGGGAATTGAAATTGAGGAAAGGAAGGAATTTCAAACTGAAGAATCATACGCTTTGCCACGTGAACTCTGAAGGTCACACAGGATGGTAGTGCCAGCAGAAGAAGGAGGACATTGAGTGAACCTGTGGTTGAATGAGGAGGATGGTAGAGATGCTGGGGAGGTGAGAGTCAGGACAAGAAGGCTGAGGGCAGCCTTCCTCAAAGAAGTTGACATTTAGCAGAACGTTCAATGACAATTGCAAAGGAGTTTCAGAGGGCAGAATGGAATGGATTGGGAGAGGACTTGCTTAAGATTTGCTGAAAACCCTGAACTTTTGGTAAATACTGCTCTGTGTGGGAAATGTTTCAATGAGAATTGACTCTTAATTAACTCTCACTCTTGGATATCCCTTGAACAAGTTGTCTGGAGAGTTCCTCAGGAGAATGTCTACTTGCAACAACAGTAATAATATTTATCAAGTGCTTGTGTTACCTCATAAACTCTCACACTAACCCTGTGAGGTATGTATTATTATCTTCCACATCTTTTGAATGAAGACAGCTAGACTTAGAGTGGTTAAGAAGTGTTCACAGTCCTCACATTGTTCCTAAGTGGGCCACTACTACAGCCAAGGCAACACATGCTAGAACCTGTCAGGTACCCGGGGAATATCAACTGCTGTCTGATCTCTGAAATTGAAATTAATTTCCTCAGTGACTCAATACCTACTGCCACTCACTCAAGCCCTGCAAGTTCAAGCCAAATCATCCTGCCACTGCAGGAATCTGATGGGTCACGCCGCTGCCTACTGAAAATGGGGATTTGGGTTAATGATAAAATAGGTTAAAACACATAAAATAGATAAACTAGAGTAAAATACAGTAAGAATGGGTGAGAGAAGAGAAAAAGAATACTTCAGTTTAGGAAGCATAATACTACTTAAAATTTCCTGAGAAAGAATTTCTTCCCTTGGAAGTGCATCTTCCCAGGAGGTAGTGTCCTCACAGGGGGTGTCCTCACAAGGGAAATAGCCCACGGAGAGGCTCAGGTTCGAATTGGATTTGGAGCTGTAGTTCTTTATGTCACTGTTAGAGGATGAATATGCCATGGAGTTCAAAGGCACAAATCTCTCTCAACTTGAGAAGCTTCAAAAAAGAACAGCACATATGCTTTCAATGTGAGTCAAGATGGTGTGCTGGAAGAGGAAGACATGGGTAACAAGAACATTTATTTTGTTTATTGAGGAAAAAATAAACTAATGGGGATTATCAGTGGAATCTTATCTTATGGATTATTTTCAACTTTCCAAAAAGTTTAAAAATCTGTCTGTATAGGATGTCCTAATTCAAGGGTTTCTTGAGGTTGAATTCTCTTGCCTCTGTGAAAGAATCTTTTCCTTGGTGCTGGCTGATGGGGACTCTTGGTGGCTTTCACAGGATGGTACCTCCTCAGCAGAGGGGGGAGGATATGCTGCCTCAGCCAGCTGAAGGCCCACCCAAAGTTCAGGCAGCACAGGGCCTGTGTGTGGGAAGGAGTGTCATCCTTCTCCGGCTGCTCTGACATGATTGAGATCTCTGGAGCGCTTGTCCTTTGACTGGCAGTTGCCTGGCTTATCATCTGCCAAGAAAATAAAGAATGTGTTAGGTAGGCGAAACCATGACAGCAGCCAAGTCAACATTTACTCATTTATGGAACTCACATCCTTTTAGCAAAAATAGCCCAAGTAGGCCGGGTGCGGTGGCTCACGCCTGTAGTACCAGCACTTTGGGAGGCCGAAGCATGTGGATCACTTGAGGTCAGGAGGTCGAGACAAGCCTGGCCAACATGGTGAAACCCTTGTCTCTACTAAAAATACAAAAGTTAGGGTGGCGGACGCCTATAATCCCAGCTACTGAGGAGGTTGAGGCAGGAGAATCACTTGAACACAGGAAGTAGAGGTTGTAGTGAGCTGAGATCACACCACTGCACTCCAGCCTGGGTAATGGAGAAAGAATCTGTCTAAAAAAAAAACAAAAAACAAAACAAAAACCCAAGTGTCAATGTGAAGCTTCAATGTAGATACAGTTTTTAGTCCTTCTCCTTGCTTGCTACCCTCTTGTTTCCCTCAGCATTCCTTAGTCTTTTCCCTAAAACTCCACCCTGATGCCTTTGTTTGTTGTCTGTCTCCCACTGGTATCACTTCGGGCCCCCTGGGACCTGCTTCCTAGTGGTCATAGGATTCTGTGGTTCAACCCAGGCCTATCCCTTCCTGTCCTGTGAGGCATCTCTATGCTCACCTCAGCCAGCTCATGTTCCTTAAGCCTTAGAGGAGTCTGTGGAGACTGCATAACCTCTTTATTTTCTGGTGGTTTGCACTTGGGCAGGTCTTGACAAGCATCATGTTCTTGATGACTGACCTGAACCATTTCCAGAGGGGAGCCGTCGGACAGCTGGAAATCTTTCTGAGCAGTTTCAGGAAACACAGCATCATCATCTTCATTATCTTTCAGATTTTCTAGAAATGTCTGAAACTCTTGCACAAGATTATTCAGCTTGCTGACAGACAGTTTCATTCTCTCTTTTGGGAACTTGTCTATCCACAGGTTGTCTCCATTTAGAAGCCTATTAGCTATTGAGTCTGTGTTATCGGAGCCAATGTCCACGTCCCAGGCCAGGAAGTTGCTCAGTTTGCAAAACTGTCTGGTTCATCCTGAATTTGGTCTTGTCTCTTCATGTGTTTCCTTATCCTTTCAGTACCCCATGCCCCTTGGATGGGAGGGAGAAAGTGGATGAAAGGACCCTTGGAAGGTGCGTCTTCCCAGGAGGGTGTGTCCTCACAGCGGGTGTCCTCACAAGGGAAATAGCCCACAGAGAGGCTCAGGTTGGAATTGGATTTGGAGCTGTAGTCTTCTATGTCGCTGTTAGAGGATGAATATGCCATGGAGTTCAAAGGCACGAATCTCTCTCAACTTGAGAATTTTCAAAAAAGAAAAGAAGAAAAAAAATAGGTGGGACTGGGGAGAAGAGAATCATGCTACTGAAGCAAAAACATTATCCATCCCCTCTTCTTTCTTTTTTTTTTTTTTTTTTTTTTTGAGATGGAGTCTCACTTTGTCATCTTGGCTGGAGTGCAGTGGTGTGATCTCGGCTCACTGCAACCTCCACCTCCTGGGTTCAAGTGATTCTCCTGCCTCAGCCTCCCAAATAGCTGGGATTGCAGGCACCCGCCACCATGCCTAGCTAATTTTTGTGTTTTTAGTGGAGATGGGGTTTCACCATGTTGCCCAGGCTGGTTTTGAACTCCTCACATCTGGTGATCCACCCACCTTGGCCTCCCAAAGTGCTGGGATTACAGGCATGAGCCACCACGCCCAGCCCCATTCCCTTTTCTATTCAGAACTACCCCATTTAGATTGAAGTCTTATCCTATTTTTTACAATCTCCCAGTGAAGGGCAGAAGAGGCAGCCCTCTGCCTTTCAAAACTTACTTCATTGTGTTATAATCCTCTCTACTAAGCATCTCCACCTCTCATCATTTGTCCTATTACAGTTGTAAGATCTTGCATCATAAAAAAAGATCATTATATAAAATTGGAAAAATGTAGAAAAGTATGAAGACGAAAACAAACATGCCATGGTCCCACCTTCTAAAGGTAATAACTATCAAAATATTTTGATGGACTTCCTTATCTTTTCTATTTTATAAACACACACATATATTTCTGTATATTTATACAATACATTCACATATACATATATGTGAATGTGGCTATCACATCAGTTGAAACTGAGATTATTTTATGGCATAGCCTACAACAAACATACATATGGTTACTCTGCAATTTTTAATTACTTCTTATTAATGACCATTAGGTGGTAGTTATTGTTTTACTAAATAAATCTGTAGTAAACCCTCTTTTCCCTAAATCTTTGAGTATGACTCTTATTTTTCTATACGTAGGATCAATGGACCAAGCATCACAAATATATTACAGTCTTGTGGTAGTTGATACCAAATTACTTTCCAAGAAAGGTTTCGCTGTTTAGATGCCCATCCTCCCAACGTCTGATGACACTTTTTAGTCCAGCTTTTTCTGTAAAGCCCCGGAAAGCAAGTAGGGCTGGAAGAATGCGTGCACACGCGCACGTGCACAAACACACACACGCACGTACACACATGCGTGTGCTCACACACACGCACGTACACACATGCGTGTGCTCACACACATGCACACAAGACTGTCACACCCTGCTCCGGTGGCTGCCCACATGGAAGAAGTGCTGCTAACTCCTGAGACAAAAAGGGGAGACATGAGAAATCCTTCACATCCCGAGTCTCAGTGGCTAAAAGTCCAGCTGTCAGAAGTCTGTGTTCTGAGACTGTTGGTTACCATGGCAACACAAAGACCTGAATTAGAGCCAGGAATGTGGAGAGAGAAAAGGAAAAACAGGGATAGAAAGCCACAGAATTATCCCTTTGCTTCCAAAATATTCTATGCCCTAGGCCGGGCGCAGCGGCTCACGCCTATAATCCCAGCACTTTGGGGGGCTGATGTGGGCGGATCACCTGACGTCCGGAGTTCGAGACCAGCCTGACCAACATGGAGAAACCCCGTCTCTACTAAAAATACAAAATTAGCCGGGTGTGGTGGCCCATGCCTGTAATCCCAGCTACTCAGGAGGCTGAGGCAGGAGAATCACTTGAACCCAGGAGGCGGAGGTTGCGGTGAGCGGAGATCGCGCCATTGCACTCCAGCCTGGGCAACAAGAGCGACAATCTGACTCAAAAAAGAAAAAAAAAAATGTATATGTATTTTATGCCCATACCATCCCGGGTTGAAGAGGATCCCTCTTGAGGGTAGAAGGATGAATGCATGGAGGTTACTTCTCTCTTGCAGGTAACTAAGATGGTTCCCGTCCTTAGGAGATTTAGAGCTCTAAATAAGGGGCATGGGTATAAACACACACACACACACACACACACACACAGACACACAGAGACCCACACACAGACACAGTGAGAGAGAGAGACATGCTTACAAATGGAAAGCAAAAAGCCAAGAAACACTTATCTGACCTAAAAGAACCTCAACACATTGGAATCTATCAATTTCTAAAGATCTTTTCCAAATATTTGTCTCCATTTCCACTTAACAAGATTACAGTTAAAGTTTGCCATGACTCAGTCTCACTTTTTTCACTGTAGAACTGGCTTAAATTCGTTTGTTCTGTTAAATAAGATGTTTAAGGAATTCTGATGACATGATAGAAGAAATAGGCAGAGTTAGAGTTAGAAAGAAGCAGCTTCTACTACCCAACAGAGGCAGCCTGGCAGGTGCCCACAGACTGCCCACAACTTCCCTGAGTGATTGTGGACCTGGATTAATCCTGGAGGCTGTTTAAGTCAGAAGCAACATGTTCCCTAGCATTTATTTTATTTTGTTTTACTATTATGTTTTATTTTTAGAGATGGGGTCTCACTCTGTTGCCCAGGCTGGAGTACAATGATGCCATCATAGCTCGCTGCAGCCTCAAACTCCTGGCCTCAAGCAAACTTCCTCAGCCTCCCAGGTAGTTAAGACTACAGGTGTATACCACCATGCCTGGCTAGTTTTCCCTAGCACTTATTTAACACTTATTATATGCCAGATCTTGTACTAAGCACTTTACATGTGTCATTTTTTAATCCTCATAGCAACTCAGTCAGTTAAGTATCATCATATGCCCCATTCAATAGAAGGAGGAACCAAAGCATGAATGGTTGGTTGTGTAACTCTCTCATATTCCCTGATCGTAAACCCAGAACCTAGATTCAAACATAGGTAGTCTGGCTTCAGAGCCCATATCCTAACCTCTACACACTCTTGTCTCAGGAGGCTGACCACCCACCTCCTCCCGGGAAGATTCCTGGGGGAGTTGATCCAGGCCAAAATAAACCCATGTTCTGGTTCCTTGGAAGAAAATCCATTGAGGGGAACAGCATGTTCTAAAAGTACTTGCAAGAGGTACATATACAGGACTGGCCTAACAATGGTGTCCATATTTGGGGCAGGCCAAAATGAGATTTATTTATTTGTTATTTATTTATTTATTTATTTATTTTTGAGATGGAGTCTCGCTCTGTCGCCCAGGCTGGAGTGCAGTGGCACGATCTTGGCTCACTGCAACCTCCGCCTCCCGGGTTCAAGCAATTCTCCTGCCTCAGCCTCCTGAGTAGCTGGGATTACAGGCGCCCAGCTAATTTTTGTATTTTTAGTAAAGACGGGGTTTCACCATGTTGGTCAGGCTGGTCCCGAACCCCTGACCTCGTGATCCACCCACCTCGGCTCCCCAAAGTGCTGGGATTACAGGCGTGAGCCACCGCGACCAGCCGCCAAAATGAGATTTAAAATAAGCATTCAGCTTTCCCTTTGGCATAATGGGATCTGGAGCCCTCTCTCTAGCTTTTCATAAAAAGTTGGTGACTGCCTTCCAGAACTCTGGGGGCCTAAAAAACAATTCATAAGTAGCTTCTTCTCCATGCTGCTGGAGTAGAGGCGGGGGAGAAGCTATGTTTTGTCATTACTCATGGAAATGGAGCACTTTGAACTGAATATAAACATTTAAGAAAAAAATGATTTCCCAGCGTAAACCACCAAAGTTTAGAGTGATCCTGAGGATAGAAGAGCTTCAAAGGGAGGCAGCCTCAGAGAAAACTTGAAATTTTATTTATTTATTTATGTATTTATTTATTTATTTATTTTTGAGATGGAGTTTTGCTCTTGCTGCCCTGGCTGGAGTGCAGTGGCACGATCTCCGGCTCACTGCAACCTCTGTCTCCCGGGTTCAAGGGATTCCCATGCCTCAGCCTCCCAGGTCGCTGGGATTACAGGCATGTGCCACCACACCCGCTAATTTTTGTATTTTTAGTAGAGACGGGGTTTCACCATGTCAGCCAGGCTAGTGTCAAACTCCTGACCTCAGGCAATCCACCCACCTCAGCCTCCCAAAGTGCTAGGATTACAGGCATGAGCCACTATGCCCAGCTAGAAATTTTACTTATTTATACCATTTCTCTACGATATATTTGTAGAGATACTGTATTAGTCCATTCTCATGCTGCTAATAAAGACATACCCAAGACTGTGTAATTAATAAAGAAAAAAAGGTTTAATGGACTCACAGTTCCATGTGGCTGGGGAGGCCTCACAATCATGGCAGAAGGCAAAGGAGCAGCAAAGTCACATCTTACATGGTGGCAGGCAAGAGAGAGAGCATGTGCAGGAGAACTCCTCTTTATAAAACCATCAGATCTCATGAGACTTATTCACTATCATGAGAACAGCATGGGAAAGACCCACCCCCATGATTCAATTACCTCCCACTGGGTCCCTCCCACAACACCAGAGAATTATGGGAGCTATAATTTGAGATTTGGGTGGGGACATAGCCAAACCATATCTGATATATTCTCTATAATCTCTATGTGTGTGTGTGTGTGTGTGTGTGTGTGTGTACACAACTTTGAAAATATACAACTCAGGTAGTGAAAGTACCTGAAACACAATTTCTTGCTCTAGAAAAATATATGATCATTTAGGTTTTTCTTTCTGAAGCATCATAGAAATAGCAATGACACGCATCATCCTTAGGATGCCATGCTGAGGAATGTAGTCACTTCTAAATGGTAACTCCACTTTCACCTCCAAAAGAAGATCAGGGGATTTGGGGGTCCTCATTAACAATACAGCTCATGTTAATTTTTTTCTTAGGGCCTTAATTAGACTTGCAGGTCTAGCTTCCCTTGGATTACAATTTTACATCGTCTAAGTAGTATAAGCTGCCTTTTCTCTTGAAGCAAGATCAACTGTAATAAAGCTTCTTGAAGTTTTAGAAATGATAGTATGTTGTGGATTTATAATGTTTTAGGCCTGAAGCCAATAATAACTAAGAATTGGAACACTTCCTAAGATCCATTTGATTTGATGGGATGTGGAACCTAAATATACAGAGTAGGAAGTTTCTAATTTGGAAGTTAAGCTGTTATGATGCTTAATTTTATGTTTCATCTTGGCTAGGCCATGTGATGCTCAGATATTTGTTCAACATTATTCTGGAGGTGTCCATGAGGGTATTTCTGTATGGACTAGTATTTGAATCAGTAGACCCAGGAAAGCAGATTGCCCTCCCCAGTGTGGGTGGACGTCATCCTATCCATTGAGGCCTGAGTAAAACAAAACACTGAGTAAAGGAGATTTTGTACAGTCTTTCCCTGCCCCTGGAATCAGACTGACACTTACACTATCAGCCCTCCTGCTTCTGAAGCCTTCAGACTCAGACTGGAGCTATACCATTGGGTTTTCTGGGTCTCCAGCTTGCAGTTAGCAGATCTTGGGACTTCTCAGCCTACATAACTGCATGAGCCAATTCCTTAAAATCTCTCTCCTTTCTCTTTCTCTCCTTCCCTCCTGCCTCCCTTCCTTCCTTTTTCTTTTATCTTTCTCCTTCCTTCCTTTCATCCATTCATTTCCTATTGGTTCTGTATCTCTACAGAACCTAGACTAATACAGCTATTTATTTTTCATTAATTGAAATTATGAAATATTTTAAGCATACAAAAAAGAGACATCCTGAACCTGTGACGGGATGCACTGAGGGCACAGCATCGTTTCTGTGGTATTCTTGCCAACAATGTATAATCTCAACCTAATCTTGAGAAAATGTCTGACAAACTCCAATCATGGGACATTTGACAAAGTAACTGACAAGCGTCAGGTCCAGAAAGGCAAGGAAAGACAGAGGTACTGTCACAGACTGCAAGAGACTAAGGAGAACTAACCACTAAATGCAATGTGTGATTCTAGATAGGATTGTAGAATAAAAAAAGGACACTAGTGGAAAAACGGGAAATTCCAATACCATCTTTGTTTTAGTTAATCATGCTGTATCCAAGTTAATATCCTGGTCTGATCATTGTACTATGGCTGTGTAAGAGGTTAACGTTAGTGGTGTAAGCTAAGAGTTATATGCATACCCTGTACTATCTTTGCAACTTCTCTGTAAGTCTAAAATTAGCTCAAAATAAAGAGTTAAAAGAAGGGCCAGGCACAGTGCCTCATGCCTATAATCCTAGCATTTTGGGAGGTCAAGGCAGGTGATCACCTGAGGTCAGGAGTTTGAGACCAGCCTGGCCAACATGGCGAAATCCCATCTCTACTAAAAATACAAGAAATTAGCCGGGTGTGGTGGCGCATGCCTGTAGTCCCAGCTACTTGGGAGGCTGAGGCAGGGGAATTGCTTGAACCCATGAGGCAGAAGTTACAGTGAGCTGAGATCGGGCCACTGCACTCCAGCCTGGGCGACAAGAGCGAAACTCTGTCTCAAAAAAAAAAATGTTGAAGAATACGTTAACATATAGAAAATGATATGACAAACTCCTGTGTACTTAAATCTCAGTTTTGTCAAGTCTTAGCATTTTGCTATATTTATTTCATTGTATCTTTAAAAGAAAACATAGATAAAACTTAAGCCCCCTTTTGTTTCTTTCCTGAACACCTTCTTTCCCTGCTTCCCTCATGAGCATTATTCTGAATTTGATGTTAATCGTGTGCATGTTTAAATGCTCTTTTACATATTAGTATATTGTTTTACCTTTGAGGACAAAAACTTATGGAAATTTGAATTAATACTTAGTATTATAGAGTAGTATATACTTAGTACTTGATACTACTGAACTGTTAAAAATGATTAAAATTGTATTTTTCTTTTTCTTTTATTAAAGTTATTTTTAATTGACATATTTGTTTATGAGGTACAGTGTCATATTTGGATACATATATATTGTGGAATGATCATAGCAAGCTAATTAGCATAGCCATCGCTTGAAATATTTATCACTTTTTTGTGGGGAGAACTTCTAAAATCATTTCTTTTAGCTATTTTTAAGTATACAGTATATTATTATTAACTGTCATCACCTTGCTATGCAATAGAGCACCAGACTTATTCCTCTTGTCTAACTGAAACTTTGTACTTGTTGACAAACATCTTCCCTTTCCTGCTTTACTCCCCAAAATGGTAAATTTGATATGTATTTTACCATTAAAAACAATTAAGGGGAAAAAAAGAACCAACGTAAATGGGCTTCAAGTGATTCTCTTCAGAAACAAGGAAGTTGCCTTATTTCATTTGCTTATTTTGCTGTATAAGAATTATTGTGACAAGGACTTCCTTCTTCCAAACCAAATTCTTAGGTGAAATATTTGTAATGTTTATTTTCGGGGGCAGGGAGAGGAAGGGCATGATTTCTTATGCTCTGTTTGCGTGTTCATTCCCAAACAGATACAACCTTATCAAGGCTCATGCACTTAATTAAAGTGGGGGGCAGGTGGTGAAAATAGAGTGTTTTGGTGTACACAAGGTTAAACCGCATCATACCGCTGCCAAAGGCTACACACTCTGCTTGATGCTTTCCCATGGTTGATAATTTAATTTTATGACAGTCTCTGAGTTATGCATTTTCATTCTAATATTAAGTTGTGCAATTCAGAGGACATAGATTCGCCTCCAGAGTCCAGGACTCCCTGCAGCCATGCTGCCGCTTTTGAGAACTGACCTCATCTGAGTTGTTTATGCATCATGAGTTGACATAGTCCACAGTGCTAATAGAGGGGAACTACAGGTTCCCTCTCCCACAACTTTACCATCTAGCATGGCCATGAACACAACTTACAGACTGAATTCTGCCACACATACAACATTTAATGGCCAGCAGGCACAAAAACGTCACACAACCTTGTTCCGTAAGCTCCAAAACTGTGCTGTCTGACAGGGTGGCCACTAGCCACATGTGGCTACCAAAATTTAAATGGAATTAAACAAAAATTGGTTCTTCAGTCACATTAGCCACATTTCAAGTGGTTGGTGACCACCTGAACTAGTGGCTACCTTATTAGTCAGGTGAGCAAAACGTTTGTGTCATCTCAGAAAGTCCTGTTGGACAGAGCTGCTCTAGACAGTCCTTGTGCTCTGTTCTTTGGTGGATCTGGAGAACATTGAACAGAAAGTTTCATTAGGAGCAGATGGGACAATACTCCAGCATCAGGACTGGGCTAACTTTCTTGACAGCATCAGGTGACCAAATTTCCTCCAAAGCATCTAGAAACAGGACTGGGGAGAGTCTTCAGTTGAGGACCCCATTTCCCTCTCCCCACCCAGCTTTATTGAGGCATAATTGACAGATAAAAATTGTATTTATTTAAGGTGTACAGTGTGATGATTTCATGTACGCATACATTGTGAAATGATTACCACAATCAAGTTTATTAACACATATTAACACATCTATCACCTCACTGTGTGTGAAATCTATATTGTAGCAGATTTCAAGTATATAATTAACTATGGTCACCATGCTGTACATCAGATCACCAGAACTTCATGGTCTGAGGGCACCCTTTGAAAGACTTAGACAACTGAGGTAGATAGACTCTTATTTTCAGGTTTTGCAAGAGTGAGAAAGTCTACAATACTTAGAGCCCATTATGAACACTGAAAAATCATTTGCCGCATCCATTATTCTAAGTAACAACCCTCTGGTATTCATCAGAGATAAACATGGTTGACTTGGTTTTCTGTTTACATGAGCTTTTGATTAGTCATTCAAATGCTAACTACCCCAGGGTATAGGTTAAAAATAATTGTTACCCTTGTATCACAAAAATACCCATGTTGAAATATTTTGAAAAATTGCAGACAATGTGACTGCCTGTGTATAGATGGCCTCGTTTAGTTTTTGTAACAACCCTTTCCAGTAGATATTGCAGGTATTAATCTCATTTTTGTCTCTATTGAATTCTCCAATATCCTGAGGCCAGGCTATTTCATGATGGAACCAGTTGCTAAAGAAATTCAAATTGTTCGTATAGCTGCCAAACATACAGCCTTTCTTGTTGTATATTATAATGTCGAGGCTCCTACATACTTTGGGCCAAGCCTGATAGTGCTTCATGCAACACCAAATACAGGCAACCTATAGTCCTCTCTTAGCTCTCTGTTGGAATATTTTCTGTATTTTTCAAATTGTTATTAATTTAGCAACTGTGTGCATACCAGTTAAGTGCCTATCAGGTTCCAGGCCCTGCATCCTGCCACTTCTAGCAGCAGCAGGTTCATTTTTAACCTGGCTTTGCTGCATCTATAAAATAGAGATGATAATGTTGTCTTTGCAGAGTTTTTGAAATGATTATATATGTGGGATGTTCTGTAAATGGTTTATTTTTATTGCATAATTGAGGAGACAAACTCCTTCCTCTCACTTTCCTTGGCAATTCCCTTCTGGGAAAAATGTTTGTATTTTATTCTAAAATGTCAGACATAGACTACTTTCCAACCCTGATTCCATATCAAAATCATGTGTGCATGCAATAATTATACTTGTATTTATGTGATTATCTGACTGTCTCCCCCACTGGGCTGGAGCCTCCACCAGGGCAAGGTGGATCCAAGTCATTCTAGGAAGTGTCAGCATCTGCCAACATGGTGCCTGACCAACAAACCCCTCCTGGATTCTGGCCATCATGGTTAGGGAACCACCAGAGTTAGCATCCTTTTGCAATGTTTCAATTGCATGAGAGCCACACTGGAGACCAATTCTAGTGCATCTCTAGTTGGGGTGGAAATGCCCAGAAGGGATCCTTATGGGATAAGCAGAGGTTTGGTGAAATGAGTGTCATCTAATCTGGATGTTCAGAGCCAACAGTCGTTCTCCTTTTGGCACCATTCTAAATTGGGTAGACAACCCCCTTGGGTTGCACAAAATATGCACAGAATTTTGCACAAAATATGTTTGTGGGGAAGAAGGAGAGACATAGACTCCCTGGGTGCTCTTACTTACATCAGAGGAAACAAGAAAGTACAGATCAAAGAGCAGAGTTGGCATTTTACTACTTATCCTTAAAGGACTAGAAGTCAAATGATCAAAATGTGGAGACCTTTGTTCTAGTTCTCTAGGGGACTATAAAGAAAAGTGGGGATGGGGGTGGAAGTAAGAGGTGGAAATGCTCAAGGTTGATTCTCTAAGTGGGACCCCAAGGGTTCAGAGGCAGACTGACGGGTGTCCAGCTCCAGACTAACCCAGTTGGAGAAAATGGAGATAGGAGGTAGCCTACAGTGTTTTTATTATATTATGGAAAATCAGAAAGATGATATATAGTATCTGAGTGAGTGAAGAATGAATGTAAATAGCAGCAGTAAATGTGAATGCCTGTTATAATTAATAATTAACTTTAATTTAATTAGAGAATTGAGGATGAGCAGAACCACAACAGGTGAGCCTGGATTGTGGGGTGGGGTGAGATGAGGGTTGGATGTCTCTTGGCATCTCTCTGGCTATTCTCATCAGTCATCACAGAGTTCCCATTAGTAGACCTGCCTGTGGGCCAAAACCTCCTGCCCTGCTCCTCCTGCCTGTAAATGATTTTGCTGATTTAGTGCTTTATATTTCTGTCCATCCTATTCTTAGCATAAATAAAGCTTTCTCTGCACTTCCCTGAAGCTAAATAAAATTAAGCTATGGGAGGCTCCCTGCCTCTCGCATGGATCTCCCAGAGCATCTGTGAATAGATGCTGTTGTGTGTGCACACAGTGGTCTCCATTCAATTAGGAACCACTTGTGTACATCTCCTCTAGGAAGAGAGCTCTTTACCTGTATTAGTCCGTTTTCACACTGCTGATAAAGACACACCCGAAACTGGGAAATTTACAAAAGGAAGAGGCTTAATGGGACTTACAGTTCCATGTGGCTGGGGAGACCTCACAATCCTGACAGAAGGCAAGGAGGAGCAAGTCACATCTTACATGGATGGCAGGAAGCAAAGAGAGAGCTTGTGTAGGGAAACTCCCATTTTTAAAACCATCAGATCTCATAAGACCCATTCACTATCACAAGAACAGCATGGGAAAGACCCGCCTCCATGATTCAATCATTTCCCACCAAGTCCCTCCCACAACACATGGGAATTGTGGGAGCTACAAGATGAGATTTGGGTGGGGACACAGAGTCAAACCATGTCATTATCCAGAATGCATTTATGGTGGCCTACCAGCTTGGGAAGTGGTTAACGAAAATGACATTGGTTAATGAAAACTATGGTCAAGGCTTTGAAAAATCTTGTAATGTGAAAACAACTTTAAAAAATTATAAAAACAATACAGTATGGGAAAATTAGAAGCTATAAGTCAAAAGGGGGCAATATTTTTTAAAACCTACCAAGAGCAAAACTTTAGAGGTAGAAATTAGATCAGTGGTTGCCAGGAGCCCCTGGGGGTAGGGAAATGGTATAGGCTGCAGAAGGGTAAGGGGAGCACTGTGAGACGCAGAAATAATCCACATCAGCACTGTCCAGTAAAAATGTAATTTGAGCCACAAGTGGGAACCATTAACTTTTAATTTTCTATAGGTAAATTTTTAAAAAGAAAGAGACATAAGAATAGGTAAAATTAATTTTTTGATGTTTTATTTAACTTAATATATAAAATATTATAATTTCACTCTAAAATAAATATCAAATTATTACTTATTTTTGCACTTTACACTTATGACACATTTGATTTTGTGCTGGCCACATTTCAAGGAGCCATGTGTGGCAGGTCTGTGGGCTACACAATTCAACACAGTTTTGGTGGTAGTTTCATGGCTTTATACATTTGTCAAAGCCTATCAACTATATGTCTTAAAGAGTGACTTTTATTATGTGTACATTATATCAATTTTTAAAAAATTCCTGATAGCTGTTATGAGCCAATGTATGTTCCATCGTTACATTAAAATTATTGTCTTGAAATGAATTTCAGAAATGCAATTTGACAATTCCATTGTCAAATTCCAAAATAAAGTTAAGATCATACGTTAGAATCACCTAAGGCTAGTAATTTTCATAGACTTCATGGGGGTGTGGGTGTATGTGTGTTTCCATTACACAGCTTAGTTTAGAAAGGTCTAGTGAAAATTTAATTAGACATTGCAATTTAATAAGAAAGGATTAATAATTCATTAATAAGAAAAGGATTTGCCTATGTTTGGCAAGATAAAGATGAACCCAAATTATTTTGAGAAAGACAGTGCTATTTCAAGAAAGCTTGTCATTTTCTCTTTTGTTTTATGGCTACTTCTCTTGCAGCAGTATTAAAAATCACTGTCTCTTGACTTCCTTCTGTTTCTATTGTATAATGTGTTTTGCAGTAACTGTTTTGACAGTGGATCTGTCTGCAGGCATTTTTGGGGTATGGGGGAGGATGCGACTCATGTACCCACTTGGTAAGAGGAGGTTGTCGGGGAGTAAGTTTAACTTTCATCATTAAAGCTAGGGAATTTTTTTAGCTGTACGACTGTGTGTTAGTAGTTACAAATAATATTGTTTGCTATTTGATAGCTATTTTGATGTTTTCTTTTTTTCCACCAGAAAGTCCATGTTTAAGTTTTGCTGACACTTACATAAACTTTGACAATTTACAAATGGATACATCTAGGAGAAATAGGCCAAAGGATATCTTCGAAATGGTTTTGAAGCCCAGATGTCTGGGCCGAAAATAAAAAGGTAAAAATTTGTTAGGGTTGAAAAATCAATTCCATAAGTTTGGGCTGGGGAAGACCCAACTGATAAGAAAATTATCCCACAATATTCATAGACTAAATCTTAGAGCACAAAATGTGATATAGTTGTTTGAGAACTTCACAACCCACAGCGTACATTTAACAAGTGGGCCACAGATTAGGCACAAGGTAAACCCTTCTCAGGTTGTTTCACCTTAGCTTAGAGTTTAGCTCAGTGCTCTGTTAGTTCAAGAAGCAGTTACTCCATCTGTACTTGCTATCAAGATGAGTTTTATATATAGCAATGAAAATCAGATTTCAATGTGCATTGAAAATGCAAATCCCTGTGCCCCATTTTTAGGAATTTCTGGTTTAATAAGCAAAGAATAGGGCCTAGAATCTGCACTCTCAGCATGCATCCCACATGATTCTTATGCCAGCAGACTCCACCCTGAAAAACTCTAATCTTCAACAACCAGTTAAACTTTTACTAGGTTTTCTGTACAGATTAGGCACTGTGATAAATTCAAACAAAAGGCAATTTCTTTTACATGCTAATGTAACTTACAAGGTGGTATGCTGGGAGTGGTACAGCCAGTACAAATGGGAAGGAGCTCAGAGCCAGGGGCCAACGCCACCGACAGTTGATTCAGGTTAATGGAGACAAAAGTGCATGTCCACCTCATAGGAAATAGCATGAGCTCCAAAAGGAAGAATGGCATTACTGGGGGAAGCAGCTGCACTTAGATATGGACTGCAATGTTGTTGAAGCACTTAGGAAATTTTAACAAGAAAATTGACTATGACAATTAAGAAGCAGATGTGAAAGAAATGCATTTGATCATTGTCAGAGGTTCTTAAACTTGAGTGTGCATTAGAATCACCTGGAGGACTTGTTAAAATACAGATTTCTGGGTCCCATACTCAGAGTTCCTGATTCAGTAGGTGTGGGGTGGAGCCTGAGAATTTGCATTTTTCTGACAAGTTCTCAAGTTATGCTGGTCTAGGGGCCACACTTTGAGACCCACTGCTCTTAATGAATTTGGTGTCTTGATTTACCAAAAATCCATAGATGATGATGACGGGTGCAAATTGTTGGGGCAAGAATGGGGAAGGTGATGATTATCAGGGTGTGACCTTGAACTCCCACTCATAGGCTATGTTCCTCCCCGCTTTTTTTTTTCCTTCTATGACTTTTTTACTCTCAGAGCAACTGGTCTAACCAAAAATACTCTGGGGATGGGGACAGGAATGTGGCTATGGAGAATAATTTGAGAACTATAAATCAGTTTTTTTCTTTCCTAATTGAGGTTTTATTGGTTGTGTTGAGGATCAGTACACAGACATTCCAATTTGTACACAATTATGTACTGAAACTCTAAAAAGCTATTTTAATTCTTTTTAAATTCATTGCAGTTCTTTTTAAAAGTTCTTCCAATGACTCTCCAGCTTAAAATTTGGAAGCAAATTTTCCTTAAGAGGATATCAAGTACTAGTATCTTCAAATGTTGATAAGCTGTTACATATGTCATACCAATTCACAATTTAATAACATATACACAGCATACTCAAATTTCAGTCTTTCACAGCATAATGCATTTAGGAAAACAGGACTACCACGAACAAAGATGCTACAGACTGCACACTGTTCTGGCGGCGAGGGCTATGACCAAAGAGTATTATTTTTTAGGAAACAATTCTACTAAAAGCCAACATGAAAATACAAATAATCACAAATATTCGAGACATTAAATGCAGGACTGTGACTCCATATTGCCATTTACTGTGCTTTCTGTTATACGATATGGAAACTAATCCCCCATCTATAGAATGTTAAGCTGACTCCCAAGACAGTCAAAGCCTGCCATAATTCAATATCCCACACTATTTTCTGATTGTACCAGAAAATAAAATAAACAACCAGCGAATGATTTCACCTCTTAAATAAAAGCATTTACCCTTAAAAAATGGGTGAGTTAGGATTCCCTCCTTCTTAAAAATATTTCTAGAACTACTAAAAAACTTGCATTTACAAAATAATAGATAAAAATATTCCTCTGGATTGTACAAGAAGGGAGACAGTGACACTGATAAAACATAGTATGTGATATCAGTCAGACTTAGTGTCTTTCTCTGTGGCTTCATCCGAGGCTAGACTCTCGTTGTTTTCAGTGTCTCCATTTTCTGCAGATAAATCTTTAGTTTCTTAATCAGCCACTTCAGCCTGTTTTTCTTTTGCTCCTTTTTCCGCTTTCGTGTGTTTTTTTGTTTTGTTTTGTTTTGTTTTGTTTTGTCTGAAGATTTATCCTTTCCTGCTGCCTTTTTGGGCTTCGTTTCGCTTTGTAGGAGCAGGTTTAGTGGACCACCTTGCAGATCTCTTCTTGGGGGTCTCCCTTCACCTACACTTCAGCTGAGCTGACCTTCCTCCTGGACATCTTGGCATCATGGAGGGTGTGGGCTGGGTGTCTGCAGGCTGTGGTGCACCGAGAGCCTTCCCAACACTGGGCTGCCTGGCCACAGCTGCTGCATCCGAGAACTACAAATCTTATATTCAGCATGTAGCCAAGTACTTCTAAAACTCTGATCAGAACTGCGTGTCTCAGATTTTATTTTAGAAAACCATAGGTATCCACTACTTTATAGAAGTCTCAAATCTAAAACTGTACTCATGACGTTAATCCCCAAACTTGCTCCTCCTCCAGTGTTCTTTAGAAACGGCATCCTCATCTGCTCATCTTTTCAGTACCACAGACTGGCCTCATCCTGGATGTCATTCCTTCTCTCACACACTTTCATTCCTGCATGCAGTCACTCAGAAAGTCCCGTCAGTCCCATCTCCTAACATATGTTACATCTGTCTACTTCTGTTGCCTTCACTACCTCCACCTTGTCCAGTCTACCAACTCCCAACTGGCTCTTCCCACATCTTCTCGGGCTCCTTCTGGTTATTATTGTATAAGAGGCAGAGAGATTTTTTTTAGAAACACAGATCACATCAAGGCAACCCTGTACTTAAGACCCTTCAATGGCATCCCACTGTTTTTAGGATAATCCTTCAATTCTCAAAATGGTCCCATGGGCCCTGCATGACGTGGCCTCACCCACATTTTCAGCCTGATTTGCAGCCATTTCCGCTTTTGTTCTCTACACTCCAGTCCCACTGACTGTTTCACTTCCTGAACTAAAGGTGTTTAAAGCCACTGCTCTTCACTGAGATAATCCTAGACGAATATCCCAGGGGTATCCATAGAGAAGAGGGTGAATGTGACACTTGCAGATGACATTTTTATTGAGATTAAAACTGACAAATGGCCCCAGTCTATTGCTTTTTGAAAACAAGGTCTTAGGGGAAAGAACCACTACTTGTCCTTAGTGAGCCTGTGCAATTTAGAAAATGGTGCCCCTCCAGGTAAATGCAGCCCCTGAGCTACGTGGATTGGATTTCGGTGTCTACGCACCCAGGGTGAGACACTCTGTAAAGGACATGACCTGCACAGCCAGAATGGTGACCTTCTCTGGAGATGTCAGTTGGTTTGCTTCCAAATTAAAACAGGTCTAAATAGGTTTGTCTTATTTAGAAGCTGAACGATTATGGACAACTTCTGGAACTCCCTGGTAGCCCAGTAGTGATTTTATAATAATAATTAATATGAAAAGCTTTTACCATGAGGCAATAAAAGTTGTTCTTTGCATGACTAGGATGACATTGTATGTTTACCTTTCCAAGCCAGTGTGGTTGTGTCTATGCTGCTAGCTCTGTAGCTGTTTTTCAGAGTTGAAGACCAAGTGTGATTTACAACCTAGAATGTCTCTAGCTGCTGGCATCTAAGTTCGGCACTGAGCACTTAAAGCGCCCAGACTATGGTGTTTTACTGTGTGGAGGAAGGCCTCATTGGAGAGGCACAACATTTTTTCATCTGACATGTTTGCTCTTGTGGAAATGGCTTGAAGTATTTGAGTCCTGGCAGCAGAAAACATGGGAGGAGACTTAAGTCTTGCTGAGCATGAATCATCCTATACAAATTAAAACTGATCACTTTTAAAAGCAGTTTCATTGCTGGTATAAAACTATTCATCAATCATTAGATTGCTTTGATGTGTGTATCATATATCTGTGTGTCTCTGCCAGGATCCTAGCATGAACCTCTCCCTGAACAAACACTGAATAAATATTGCTATGATTTTGCTTAGTACTTATACTTTTGTCTTTGACTTAGAGACAGTTTAGTTTCTCGTTTTTAACTCCATGTTGAATATGAGTTCAGTTATTTTTCTTTTTTTTTTTTGTATTTATGGAAGTGCCTAAATTTTACTAGGGGTGAGGTGGAGAATATAGGAAAGTATGAAAAACAACCACACATGCACAATTCTTTTGTAATTTCAAACTTTAATGGACACTCTCTGGAGGTCATTGCCATATCTCTCAGCAGGAACAGAATTTGAATCTGGGAGCAAGTAATCAGTCTGTAAATGTTTGTTATGATACTGAAATTGCCAAATATGCTGTATCTAATTGAATTTCATTACTGGGGCATGAAAGGCAGTTGGTTGAATGCTGTCACTGAAAAGAATATATTGTGGCCAGCAGATTGTTGCCTATATAGCGCTGTAGCTGGATTTTTCAGGCCAGCTGCACTTTGAAAAGTTCTGGATGCTGAAAGTATTGGAAAGGTTGGGTCCTTCTGAGGGCCAGGAGGGAAGGATCTGTTCCAGGCTTCTCCCCTTGGCTTGTACATGGCTGTCTTCTTTTGCATTCACATCATCTTGAATTTTGGACACATATTTCTGTGTCCAAATTTCCCCTTTTTATAAGGATTCCAGTCATACTGGATTAGGGCCCATCCGAATAATCTTGTTTAAATTGATTATCTCTATAAAGACCCTATATCCAAATAAGGTCACATGCTGAGGTCCTGGGGCTTAGGATTTCAACATATAAATTTTGAAAGGACATAATTAAACCCATCACATCATCCGTAGTTGAACCTCAACACAAATTAGCCTCAGAAATCAAGCTGTATTTATTTTGTGTTTTGTTTTAATTTGCTTTTTAGCTATACTTATTTTGGAATTGTCTATAAACTGAACCAATTTCCATAAAGTAGTTGAATTTTATTTCTTTTTTCCAGACCCACCAGAGGGTCATGGTATTGGTTCCGCAGTCAACACTGCGCTCACTTGCTCTCTCTCTCTCTTTCTCATTCTTTCGCACACTCTCTCTCTCATTTGTTTCATGAGTCATTAGGCCAAAAAGTGTTAGGTAAATGAAAGCAAATATGACAGCAGCACCTTGAACAAGGGGACCACTTCTTTCCCCCTCAAGTCCATGACATGTAACATGTCTAACATTCTAGTTCTGAGGATTTTTAATGTAATTCATTGATCTGTAGTGTGCTTTCAGTTGATACCTTGCTTTAGTTACACCATTCTTGCATATCCCTCATTTTCCACATTAGGCTTGTTTAGTTGTGCAGTTTTGACATTCATAGCTCTCCAGTGCTTTGGACTGAATGTTTATTCCAAGAACTTGCAGTTGGCTTTTCTAGCAGGTCATTCTGATGTTGTCCAGGGATGCCATCAGAGGTGCAGGTTCTTGAAGCACTTTTTCTACTATCTTCCTTTTCTACTCTGGTCCTTTCCCAGTTTCTGGGAGGTGAAGTTATCTGCCAAGCCTCTCTCTCTGCAGCCCACTGGCATCGGTCATACTTGTGTGCTCCATCTGTACTTTATTGGTGTTTTTTTTTTTTTTGAGACAGGGTCTCACTCTGTCACCCAGGCTGAAGTGCAATGGTACAATCACAGCTCACTGCAGCCTCAACCTCCCAGACTCAAGTGATCCTCCAACCTCAGCCTCCTGAGTAGCTGGGACTACAGATGTGTGTCACCATACTCAGCTAATTTTTGTTTGTTTTAATAGAGACAAGGTCTCACTATGTTGCCTGGCTGGTCTTGAACTCCTGGGCTTAAGCGATCCTCCTGCCTCTGCCTCCAAAAGTGCTGGGATTACAGGTGTAAGCCATGGCGCCCAGCTCCACCTGTACTTCAAAACTCACCTTACTCCCTGTTCCCGCAGCATGTCACGTGCTAATGTGACTGGTATGTACCCTCTTAGCTTCTGGGCCCTGAAATACAACCCATATTTTGTTCCCTCTATCCTAAGAGATCAGGTGGAATGGAAGATTGTCTCCCTTTTTATTAAATGAGTCAAATTTTGTCTCTCCTCAAGTATATTCCAAAATATCAGTAACCTGTTAATAAAACGGCTTATCCCTTTAGAAAACAGAATTTAGGGTGAGTTAGATAATACACATTATCAATCATCATCATCATCATCACCATCATCATCATCATCATCATCATCATCATCATCCATACCTCTCTAAGCCTGTAGCAGGGTGGAATAGCATGAGCTATTGATTGTATCTGAGCAGAGGAAGGCCTGGGACCCCATCTCTCCAGAAGAAATTAGGTGGTTTGAGAGGATCTCTTAGATCTGAATAATTTCAGTTCCAAAGACCAAAACCCCTTCATAAGCTGCTATTAGACTCTCCCTGATTGCCATGCCTGGCTTCTGTTGGAGAAAATCCTAGAGGAAAACAGAAACTCCCAAGGAGCTGGGTAGCCAAGACAGGAGCCCAGACCTTCCATCTTCCATCTGGTGCCCTGATGGTTCTGGCATTTGACTTCTCTGAAGGTAAGAAACCCTGGGTATTACACATAAATTCCAATATCTGAATTGACAAAAGTACTCTCTCCAGAGTAGATATGCTATCAGAGCTTAGATATAAGGATGTTTTAAAAATTTCATTCAGAGATCAGGCACAGTGGCTCGTGCCTATAATCCCAGCACTTTGGGAGACCGAGGCGGTGAATCACCTGAGGTCAGGAATTCGAGACCAGCCTGGCCAACATGGCGAAACCCCATCTCTACTAAAAATACAAAAATTAGCAGGGCATGGTGGCACGCGCCTGTAATCCCAGCTGCTTGGGAGGCTGAGGCAGGAGAATCGCTTGAACCTGGGAGGCAGAGGTTGCAGCGAGCCCAGATGTCGCCACTGCACTCCAGCCTGGGCAACAGAGTGAGACTCTGTCTCAAAAAAAAAAAAAAAAAAAAAAAAAAATTCACTCAGAGACCTGAAGTGTCAGGCCCAGCAGTAGTTCTTTGGCCCTTGATGTCAGTCCTGTGAGCTAGCTCTCCAGCACTAGGAATTATTCTTGTGTTTAGTTTTACCTCCTGTCTTCTTGGGGTTGATCACAATCAAATAGCTCCCATTTCCTTCGTTTGGGAAGACAATGACCTCGCCTTCCCCACTCACGTCCATAAAGCACTACTCGGACTCCACACCCTAGGTCCAGAATAGTCAGGGTGGCTACTCTAGGACTAATCTCTCTTCCTATCTCCTGGTAAAATGGTTTTAGCAGACATTTGTCCCTAGCAGCTGTTAGTTTCCCCTCTCATCACTATATTAAGACATCCTTGGCCAAGCATGGTGGCTCATGCCTGTAATCCCAGCACTTTGGGAGGCTGAGACGGGAGAATAGCTGGAGTCCACAAGTTCAAGACCAGCCTGGGCAACACAGGGAGACCTTATCTCTACCAAAAATAAAAAAATTAGCCAAGTGTAGTGGTACATACCTGTGATTCCAGCTACTTGGGAAGCGGAGGCAGGAAGATCACTTAAGCCCAGGAGGTTGAGGCTGCAGTGAGCCGTGATTGGGCCACCGCACTCCAGCCTGAGTGACAGAGCAAGACTCTGTATTTAAAAAAAAGAGAATAAAAGACCTCCCAGCCCACGACTTCTTTAATTTTTTGCTTACACATTGGGGCCTTCAGCAAATTAAGAAAAATTTGGTGAACTCCTGAATAGTGATGCTAGGCCTCAGCATGTACAAAGGAGTCCTGGAGTATGTTCATGGTTCTGCTTAGCTTTTAGAGCAGACCTCCTTTTATTGCCAGACTCCTAAGCTACTAATGGGCCAGTTGTCAGGGATGGGTATATGCAGAGAGAGCCGGTCTGCAGATTTTTCTACTCATTCTCTATCAGATGCTAATTTCAAACAGGCAGAAAAAGAAAGTACAGCCTGCAATGCAATACAGCTTTCCTTTGGGAGGAATTTTTTCAATAAAAAAATAAGCTATGACAGGTTTTACGTCAACAAAGAATTGTTATATAACTGGAATCATAAAGATTCTTGCATTTATATTGAAATAAATGTTAGGGTGATTTATTTTCCACAACTTCAAAATGACAATTGCTATTAATTAATTAATGAAACAGAAAAATTCCATGCTAACTAAAAGAAGCAACTGGTGGTATCTGCTAGTATTAATACCTTCTAGTTATAAGTTGGCTATCTGAGAAACACTTCTTGATTTGGTTCATTAACCCAGTGAATGAATCACGAATAGGAGATCCAGCCACAGAAAACTATAGTTCTTGCAGACAGGTCCTAGGAAGGTTTGACACCATGGGGGTTCTGAGCTTGGGCTGCTCAGCACATTTATTGCCACTCTTTAGACCCCGAAAGCCTCAGCAGAGTATATATCTCTTAAGATCCTATTATCCAGGTTTAACTCCGTTTCCAAAATCCAGGAAATTATACAAGTTATTTGGAAAATTCCTGTGTCACATGTTTTCAGTAGGATGTTAAGACGTTAAAAAATGGCATTGCAACTTTGTGTTTTGTTGTGTAATAGGAGAAGAGAGCAAACAAAGGGTAACATCAAAAAGACCATAATCATGCATGCAAAATGCATGTCCACACCCAACAGAGGGGTGGGTGGAATTCAAGACCAGTTTGTGTTGGATTCCAAGATAAAAAGAGACTAAGTGGATGTGCCTGTTTCCTCAAGGGAAGAATTTATGGTATTTACTAGCACAAAGCAATCACTTAAAAGTTGAGTCAAATATTCCTGTACTTGCTTATAGGCATAGTCTATAATAAGGTAATGATTCATCTAGTTCCAACTTCACAGTAATAATCTTGGGTTATGGATGTGGAAAAAGGATTACATGTATCTGGTTTAATCTCATTTTACAAACAAGGAAAATGAAGCCTGGAAAATTTGTTTGAGCAGTATGCTCTGTAACCTCTCATAACTCCCAGTGGTATCATTTTCCACAAAAGAGGCGGAGTAGAGGGAAGAAAATGGCGTCCACAGGGCAGGGTCAGGGACCAGCCACACTCCAATCCCTGCTGGTGACTGCCCTCAGCCATCCTGGTGGCCTCAGCTGAGACCCAAGCCCTCCCCCAAAAGTGGTGTCACAGGATAACTCAGATATCACTAGTCATCTGGCAGATAAAGGCCAAGTTTGCATGAAAGTGGCAATTTGGGGGGGACATTTAAATATGTCCATGCCTCATTTTCCTCTTCTATATGAAGGGAATACTAGTACATTTGTTCTAAATTACTTGGGTACTTACTAAGCACTTAATAAATATTAGTTGTTATTATTTTCTTTTTTCCGTTCTCACTTCTTTTCCCTCTCTGCCTTCCTCCCTCCTCTTTTCCCTCCTTTCCTTTTTATACCCCATCTGCGTTGTTTTCAAGCATAATACATAGGGTGTGAGAGATATTTTTCTTTAAAAATCTGGCTGTTGTTGTGCTTTCTTCCCAAAATTTCCAGAACTCAGTTTTATCACTATATTTTGAGAACCCCACTGGTGGACATTTACGTTGTTTGCAGGTTTTTTTTGGGGGGGGTTCTGTTTGAATCCCTCCTCTTCTACTTTGTAGCCCTGTGATCTCTTCAAGAGATGATGATCTTTGATAGCATTTTGGGGGTGATGTTCAGGTGGCAGCCAGATTGGAGGGGACCGTGGAGCAGACTGTGGGACTACTCATTCCGAAGGCATCATTGTGGAGAGTAAGTGCTAGATCGTAACACAGGAAGGGTGAGGGAACTGTCTGGGAGTGTTTTTTGTTTGTTTGGGGCTGGGATTTTTAGATCCAGAAGGTTTTCAACATATTTATTAGTTTAGCAGAACGAAACAGAGGAATGGAAGAGATTGAAGACGTAAAAGAGTGAAGGAATAATTGTCTGAAAGCTTGGCATGAGATCAAGAATAAAAGGGCGGAGACTTCCTGTGATGGAAGGCCAGGAGCCAAGAACAGACAAGCAAGTCTACACAGGAGCTTTAGATAGAGGGTTCCCCAGGATTGGCTTTGAGATTCTCAGTGTGGGGGGATCTGGAGTAATCTGCTGAGATTAAGTGTTGGAGGAATAGGAACGGGTTAGGGGAGAGTTTTATAGGAATTTTTAGAGACAGCCATTATGAGAAATGTGACAGGGAGGGAACTAATGATGGATAAAAGGATTCTTGAGTAACATTAAGTGCCCAGTCAAGATTAGACAGCAGGCATTTGAAGTGGAGCCAACTCAACTTCCTCTGGCTGTGCTTGGTACAGCTAAATCAAGAGGCAGCAAGACGTTTCATGAGGAAAAATAAATTTTTAACACTCTATTATTCTTTAACGGAGGGCAGGAATTGAAGCATCCTGATATGAAGAGAATTCAAAGTCATCCAATAGAGATGGCATAAATACCAAAAATTTGAAAAGTGTGTTGTTCCCCAGCCTTGTTTTTAGGCTCAAATAAACACCCCATTAAGTAGAATGTATACCCTGATCACTTAGAATGCTCAAGTTTCGAGGTGCCACTTAAAAATAAGGCAGATGCTGTACTTAGCTAGGGAAAAGGTATGTCTCTGGCAGGTGGGATCCCTTCACCAGGTCCACGAGATGGACTTGATTGGAAGCAAATACAGAATTGGAGATGGTCAATCAAATGGAAGCTCCTCAGTTCCTAGATCAGTTTCTGGTACATGGTAGGCAAATGAGAAATACTCTGTGAATAAAGTACAATTGTCCCTTGGTATCCATGGAGGATTGGTTCTAGGATCTCCTGAGGATCCCAAAAATCCATAGCGGCTCAAGTTGCGTACATAAAATGATGTAGTATTTGCCTATAACCTTCACACATCTTCCTGTATATGTTAAATCATCTCTAGATTACTTAGAATACCTACTACGATGCAAATGCTATATAAATAGTTGCTCTACTGTATTTTAAAATTTCTATTTTTTTCTTTGAATATTTTAAATCTGTGGTTGATTAAATTCATAGATATGAAATTCATGGATATGGAGGGCTGACTATATATATGTATATATATGAGTAAATGTATAAATTTATTCATGTCACTTTGGAGCACTAGTCCTATAAGACATAGTAAAATATGGAAAATCCTGACTATATTGGTCATTTAGTTGCCCTGCCCACGTCACTCAACATGTAGCTGTGGTAAAAGCAAGTTTTCAAGTTCCTGTCAAGACAGTTCAACACATTTACTCTCTTCTACTTCTCTGCCTCCCTCATTCCCTCTCTCCTGAAAGTTATGGGTTGTCAAAACTTTTATTGAAATGAAAACAAAATCTGAGTTGATACTCTAAGACATGAAAGAGTTAGAGTCAAACAAGTCTATTAATATTTCATTCTTTCCTATGCAGTACTGCAAAGCATGTTTGGTGGTGACTAAGGAATAGTTTCATTTTGATGGATATAAACAGTTATTTATTATTTAGTTCATGATCACCATGGTAAGTGTAAACCAAAAATAAAATTCCAACCACCTGAATGGACCCCTCCTCTCGACCAAGGCATTCCAAAGCTAACCCGAAAAACTAGTTTAGGCTGTGATGGGAAGGGGGAGCCCGACATGACTCATTATTCCCTTCTTCTTTTTGGAATTACTGATAGAACAGAGTCTTTTTAAGTCTGATAAGAAACATTGGCAATCTGTTCTCTGAAGCTTCCTACCTGGAGGCTTCATCTGCATGATAAAACCTTGGTCTCCACAACCCCTCATCTTAACCCAGACATTCCTTTCTATTGACTCTAAGTCTTTAGATAATAACAACTTTTTCAACCAATTGCCAATCAGAAATTCATTGAATCTACCTATAATCTGGAACTAACCAACCCCCCTCCCCCAAATTGTGCTCCCTTTCTGGACTGAACCAATGTAGATCTTACATGTATCAATTGATGCCTCCTGTCTCCCTAAAATGTATAAAAGCAAGTTGTAGCCTGACCACCTTGGGTACATGTTCTTAGGATCTCCTGAGGGCTGTGTCACAGGCTGTTGGTCACTCATATTTGGCTCGGAATAAATCTCTTCAAAATATTTTACAGAGTCTGCGTCTTTTCATTGCCATAGACTTGGTAGGGAAACTTTAAGAGTGGGTCTTTAGTCCTTAAAAAGCTCAATCCAGTAGAGGCAACATTCCAAGGACCTGGTTAAGCAAGGCTGCTTGCCAGAGATACACTGTTTCCTTAGCCAAGTATAACATCTATTAGAGATAACCAATGGTTCCATATGGTACTTGGTAACAGAGGCTGAGAGAGAATGGGTGTGGGGAGAGACAACAAGTGCTATAGGAGTACTTGATGATGTGGTAATCTTCCTTGAGTATTCTGCCATGACATTCAGTTTTTATATACAAGATCCAGGCACAGCCGTCACTGGGTATCCACGGGGAATTTCTCCCAGGACCTCCCACAGATACCAAAATCCAGAGATGCTCAAGTCCCTGATATAAAATGGCATCGAATTTGCCTATAACCTAAGAATATCCTCCTGTATACTTTAAATCATCACTAGATGACTTATAACACCCAATACAATATAAATGCTATGTAAATCTTTGTTGTATTGTTTAGGGAATAATGAAAGAAAAAGTCTGTACATGTTTAGTCACAGACACAATTTTTTTTCAAATATTTTCTATTCATGGTTGTTTGAATCCACTGATGGGGCACCTATGGATATGGAGGGCTGGCTGTATTTCATCAAATTTCAGTGTAAAGGATGGCAGGGTAATGACTCACCCAGATGATACTTTTATAGTTCCTCCTGTTTCCTTCCTTTGATGGATGAAGGAAATGCTGTCATACTCAGAAGTTGAGAGTAGGCAGTTAGTTGACTCAGTAAATGGCCACTCCATCCTCCTATGGCATAGGCCATAGTCTTGAGTTTGTCCTTTCTCCCAAATGCTATATCCAGTTCTGTTGGCATTTACATCAAAAATATACACAGGGCAATAGAAACATTGCTGTCTTGTTAGGGGTATGTTACATAGGTGTATGCATTTGTCAGAATGCATCAAACTGTGCAGTAAAGATCTGTGCATTTCACTCTCTAAATTATAACTTAATTCATATGTGTAATGCATCCTAATATGTATGGTAATATACATTTTGTATTCAGAATATATAGCAATATGCATTTATATATATATACACATATATATTTACTATATGTGTATTCACACACACATACATTTTATATATATATTTACATATATATACAGACACACACACATATTTACTATGTGTGTATTCACACATACATACATAGCTAGTGTCCAATCACCATCTCTACTGCTCCCATCCTGACCCAAGCCACCAACAGAACACGTCTCATCTGAATTGTTGCAGTTGTTTTCTGACTGTTCTTGCTTCTACCTCTGTCACCTCTGCAGTGTGTTCTTAGGAAGGATACTTCTTAAAACAGAAATCAGATCATGTCATTCCTTGGCTCAGAACCCTCCAGTGGCCTTCCATCTCCATGCTCAATTGAAGTCAAAGCCTGGCTGCCATGGAGGCCCCAGACCCCACTTCCCCACCACTCCCACCACACCTTCTGTGCCTCTGGGACCACATTCCCTACTAACCCCTCTGGCTCACCACCTTCCGGCCCACTGACCTCAAACATCAACTACATGAAGCTCTCCCTCCTAGGGGCCTTTGCATTTACTGTTGTTTCTCCCAGATATTTCTGTGACTTTCTCCCCTCACTTTCTTCAAGGTTTTAATCAATGTCACTTTATCAACAGGGCCTTCCATGATTACCTGATCAAAACTTCTAAGTCCCTGCCATTCCCTTTCTGCACAAAGAGCAGGCACGGTATATAATTAAGAGGATGCGCTCTGCTGCCAGACTGTCTGACTTCACATCATTTTCTAGCTGTGTGACTTGGTTGCCTCAGTTTGATCACCAATCAAGTGGGGATAAATATTGTGTCATTAGGGTTATTGTAAGGATTAATTGAATTGATATATGAAAAGCACTAGAAACAGTGCCCGGTACAGAGTAATCTAATGTTAATGTTATTCCTCTTGCTTGCTTCATTATTTTTCCCATAACACTTAATCAATCACCTTCTCACCTGCTATATATTTAAACTGTTTACTTTTTGTGGTTTCTTGCCATTAGAGTGTATGTGCCATCAGAGCAACAACTTTTTACTTTTTTTCCTCTTCTATTTTCTTTCTTTTTCTTCACTACTGTACCTTCATCACTTAGAATAGTGCCTGATATGCAGTAGGTACTTAATAAATATTGTGTAATCAATGGGTGAATGAGAGAAGAGTCTGTGCACTTTCAGGAGGCTGTAGGATAAGGTAGGTTAGGGAAGGGGCTGGAAACATTTTCTGCAAAGAGCTAGATAGTGAATATTTTAGGCTTCGTGAGTTACAACTACTCAACTTTGCTGTTGTGGCATGAAAGCCACCATAGATGATATGTAAATGAATGAATGTGACTGTGTTCCAAAGAAACTATAAAAACAGGCAGTGGGCTAGATATGACCATAGGTCATAGTTTGCCAACTCCTGGGTTGGGGAATAATTTTTGGCCTTTCTTTCCTCCTCATTACTCCTCCCTTCAGCCAGCAATTAGTGATATTCACTGAGAACTGAAATATGAATTATTTGAAAAGCATTACATTACCCCTTAGTATTTGGCTCAGTATTCGTTAATTGTACAAATTTTCCATATGTCTCTTAATATTGTAATAGGAAATAACAATGTTAAGAATATATTTTGAACTTTCCAGCTGTACAGTTTCAGGGCTCTGGTTTTCATTCTCTTCTCCAACAGCCGAAAACCGGTGATTCTGGCCAGGAGCACGTATGCTATAAAGGAACAAGCAGTGTTGGCATTCCTCTTACTGTACGGCCAAGAGTGTAACTGACACCCAGTTGGAATAGAAACCAACAGAAATTACCTACAAGACAAACTGTTTAGTTTATAATATTATTTATAAAAACTTATTCCTCCACAAAACTGTTTCCTTGCCCACAGTTTTTGCCACTCTTCCCAATCGATTTTATGTGCTCACAAGTTTCTTCCAGCTTTTTAATGCAGTGAGTTTTTGATCATGTGACAAACTGAAACTTTAACACAAAATATGTAGCTTTTATTGTTGTAATTAAAGCAGACCCGAAATTATACTCATTTTGCTGATATGATCCATTGTAATTAGACATATAAGCAGTCCAACTACGTGACTGCAACTGATGTGAATTTGATGCAACCAGAAATGGTTTTTGTGTCATCTCTTCTGAATTTAGCAGCACATCTTTATTGTCGGTGCTAACAGTTTTCCACTTGCCATTTAATTATCTTCATCATTTTATATGTGTGGAAAGAGAACAAACCTGGACCATACTCCCCATTTGTTGGGGTTTTCTTGCCTCTGTGTTGCACCTTTTTATAGCTGTGGTCCGTGGCTGCAGTTTCCAATCAGAGTGTGACATAACCTACTCCCAAGACACCTGGCCAGTGTGCCCCCCAGAGCAGTGCTGCTCAAACCATCTCTTGGGAAAGACCGTTTTGTTTTTCCATCATGAATTGATTCATTTTCTAAAATTCAATTTAAAAAGGAAATTGAGTTGCCAGCAGAACTATCACAGAATTGGATATCACAGCAAGGCCAAGTTGCGATGTAATTTTTAAAACATTTATTCTCAATTTCTGTACTTAAAGTAGACCAGTAAGTTTGTGCACCAGCTGCAGTCCACAGACCACATTCTAAGCAATTCCACTTCAGTGGTTTTCACTCCAGTGGTTTTCAAACGTTTTTAACCCAGTATAAAGTATGCATTCTTAGACTGTAAAACACTTGAGTGTGTAGACACCTGTGCAGGCACCCACACGCACATACTCTGAAACCACTGGAATGTCAGCCCCCTAAGGGCAGAGCTTAGCTTTTCTTGGTCTTTTTCACTGTTCTGCCTCTAATACCTGGCGCATAGTAGGCCCTCAATCAATATTTGTTGCAGGTTTATGTGTGTATGTGTGTGTCTGAATAATCAAATCAAAATTTTCACATGATAATACTTAACCTTTACTCTTGATGAAATAGCCTTTTGTTGTCTATTTAATAAAAAGAAATACTGATTTTAGTCTAATAATTCTACTTCAGTACATTCTAATTTTAGGAGTCGTGACCCATGGTTTATAAAACATTCCTTTAGAAGGTGCTCGTGTATAGGAATTTATTATTCTTTTCTTCTTCACAACTTTGAGTAGCTGTTGCTCACTCCTGTCTTCCTATGGGTATACATGTCCCAGAACTGCTTACATCTAGGAAGCAGTCCATGTAGCCTGCATACATTAGGTTGGTAGGCCTGTGAAGGAAAATAGAGATAGATGAGTCTCCAGGTTTTTAAGAGCTAAAAAGAAGGGAAGAATGAGGATAGAGTTAGAGTGGGTAGAGCAATAACAAGTTGAAACAGACCCGCTGATACTCCTCCATAATACTGGGGACTAAGTTTGCAAACTGTTAGGAATAATGTCATTCTAAAATAGTACAATGAATTTGATTCACCTACATCTCAAAGAGCATGAAATTTCAGTTTTTAAGATTGTAGATAGCAAGGCTGATAATAATGGTCACGTTTATCTAAATGTATCTTAAAAGTTAAGTTCATGGCTCGGTGCAGTGTCTCCCACCTGTAACCCCAGCACTTTGGGACGCCAAGGGAAAAGGATTGCTTGAGCTCAGGAGTGTGAGACCAGCCTGAGCTATACAGCGAGACCTGGCCTCTACTAAAAATAAAAATTTTAAAAATCAGCTGAGTATGGTCGCACCCACCTGTGGTCCCAGCTACTGGGGAGGCTGAGGTGGGAGGATCACTTGAGCCCAGAAGGTCAAGGCTGCAGTGAGCCGCGATCATGCCACTGCACTCCATCCTGTGTGACAGAGCCAAGACCTTGTCTCAAAAAAAAAAAAAACAAACAAAAAAACAAGTAAAGGTCAAGATGTAGTTTTCTGGCTAATGCAGCTAAGAGGAAGGTGATACTGTCAGCCAAAACAGGGCATACGGGAGCCAGGATACTTAAGACATCAGAGTGTGTGTGTGTTTGCGGAGCCACTGAGTCATAGCTGCACGCAGCAAGCATTTGGTGTCCACCACACTAGAAGATGGGGAACAGATAGCAGAAATACAGTCTGTTTTCAAGGAGCGCACAGCTTCATCCAGGAAACTATCACTGTAAAATCAGGGCTGTCATGGAGGTGGCGGTCAGGCTGGCCTTGGAGGAAAGAATGCGTGACCCACCTTGAAAAACATGTGTCCCAGGACAAAGAAGAGGGTCCAAGCAGTAGGGAGATCAGTGCATGTCATGGCACAGAGGTGAGAGGTCAGAAGTGTCTTCCAAGGAGGGCATGTCTTTGCAGTATGGTGGGAGGCCAGCAGTCCTGTACATAGTTTATAGTTTGGATTAGAAACTACCGAATGAGTGAGAGGCATATGTGGGAACAATATGGCTTTTGGTCTCAAATCTCACTTCTTCAGTGACCTTGAACAAATTCCTAACTTCTCCATGTAGTCATAACAATAGCTAGTAAGAGTAGATATGGAGAAATGGAGCTTTCTTTCAACTTATAACAACTTATCACAAGATCTTCAAATCTACTGACATTTAGTACACATCAGTTTTTCAATAGCAGCAGCATCCTTTATTCGAGAAGTAAAAGATCTTGGCTTATTGTACGAATGTTTTCATCAACTCTCTTCTGCTTATTCCTAAGCATTAATAGCAGAGAGCCAGAAGGCTCATTTCCTTTTACTTCATCCTATTTTCCCTTGCTGCTTCATTTATTTGATTACTTACTAGCTTTGCCTCTTTGTATTTTGTGGCGTTTCATTTTAGTGAACAAGAGAAGTAACTTTTACTAATGTATTGTCATTCATACGCCCTCTTTTGTACTCTGCCTTATAATCCTCTGTGAGTGGCTTTTCCATTTCCTGAATAGCGTGTGCATGTGTGTGTTTGTATTTGTGAGGGTGGTTAAAATAACAAGTATTTTATTATTTGGTTTATAAATATTTGGTGAGCCCTTAGTATGCTTGAGGTTATGATAGAGAAATAAAATATCTAAGACAATATATCATGGTTGAAGGTGTTTGAAAATTTTGTGGTTTAAATACATGGATGAAAAAACTGAAATGTTTTATTATGGAAAGCTTCAAGTATATAAAAATATAGATAGGATACCCAGCTGGGTGCAGGGGCTCACACCTCTACTCCCAGTACTTTTGGAGGCTGAGGTGAGCAAATTGCTTGAGCCCAGGAGTTCAAGACCAGCCTGGGCAACATGGCAAAACCCTGTCTCTACAAAAATAAGCCAGGTATGGTAGTCCCAGCTACTTGGGAGGCTGAGATGGGGGGATTGCTTGAGCCTGGAGAGGTTGAGGCTGCAGTGAGCCATGTTTGCGCCACTGCACTCCAGCCTGGGTGATAAAATGAGACTGTTTCAAAAAATATTTGTATAGATAGATAGAATAGTATAGTGTACCCCTACATACCACCACCCATTTTCAACAATTATCAACTTATGGCTAATCTTGTTTTATCAATATCTTTACCCTTATTTTATTCTATTTTATTTTAAAGCAAATTCCAAATGTTGTATCATTTTATCCATGAGTATTTTGTGACTTGTCTCTAAAAAATAAGGACTCAAAAAAGATAAGTATAATAGCATTATTAATAACCTTAGAATGACAGTAAGTCCTTAATATCAAATACACACTGTTCAAATTTCCAGTTATATCATCCATTCTATACTTATTTTACAGTTTTTTTTTTTTTTTTTTTTTTGGAGACAGAGTCTTGCTCTGTCGCCCAGGTTGGAGTACAGTGGCACTCCAATCTCAGCCCACTGCAATCTCAGCCTCCCAGGTTCAAGTGATTCTCCTGCCTTAGCCTCCTGAGTAGCTGGGACTACAGGCACATACCACCATGCCCAGCTAAGTTTTGTATTTTTAGTAGAGATAGGGTTTCCCCATGTTGGCCAGGCTGGTCTCGAACTCCTGACCTCAAGTGATCTGCCCGCTTTGGCCTCCCGAAGTGCTGGGATTACAGGGGTGAGCCATTGTGCCTGGCCTTATTTTACAGTTTGAAGCCTCCTCAGGAGGCTAAGGTGGGAGGATCACTTGAGCCCAGGAGTTTGAGGCTAGCCTGGGCAATATAGCCAGACCCCATTTAAAAAAAATATGTTGTAACATTAGATATCACCCCTGCTGCCAACATCCCCTACCTTTTCTTGTTTCATCACTTCCCCTGCCCTTGTTTTGCCCTTTCCAAGTGATTCTGAATTAATTTTCTAGGGATGTTAGAGCAGATTGGTGGTGAGAAGGGTTTGGGCTAATAGAGTGGGGAGGAAAAAAATATGTGATGACAGATACATAGCAGAGAAACAGAAGACAAGGAGGGTTGTATTTAAGAATCTCTAAAATGTTGCACACATAAGTACCTATAGTGGTTGAGGTTTAAAGGGAGAGATTTTTTGAATTAAAACCTGAACGGCTTCTTCAGAGCTGTTATTTTTGGATGTAAAGTAAAAAGCTGAGGCGTGGGGAGAGGAATTCTGCCCTTATTTACCTTGTCAGCCAATTCCCACCTCATCTGGGCAGGGCTTGTTGTCCCAAGGAGGAAAGACAGGCCTCAGTGTGTATGAGTCTAGTGATTGAGTGCGCCTCAGAGCCAGTGGGAGGGCTTGGAAAAACACACATTGCTGGGCCTGCCCCTGGTGTTTCTGATTCAGTAGACCTAGGGTGGGGTCCAGGGATTTGCATTTCTTTTTTTTTTTTTTGAGATGGAGTCTCACTCTGTCACCCAGGCTGGAGTGCAGTGGTGCGATCTTGGCTCACTGCAACCTCTGCCTCCTGGGTTCAAGCAGTTCTCCTGCCTCAGCATCTCCAGTAGCTGGGACTACAGGCTTACACCACCATGCCCAGCTAATTTTTGTACTTTTAGTAGAGGTGAGATTTCACCATGTTGGCCAGTCTGGTCTCGGACTCCTGACCTCAAGTGGTCTGCCCACCTCAGCTTCCCAAAGTGCTGGGATTACAGGCGTGAGCCACCATGTCTGGCAGGATTTGCATTTCTTACTAGCTCACAGGTGATGCTGCTGTTCCAAACCACTGACCTACGAGTACCTGTTTCTCCCTTTAGATCCAGTTTGGTTTTTGTTTTAAATTAATTTTTATGAGTACATAGTAGGTATGTGCCTTTACGGGGTACATGAGATATTTTGATACAGGCATACATCACATAATAATCACATCAGAGTAAACGGGGTATCTGTCACCTCAAGCATCTGTCATTTCTTTGTGTTACAGATATTCCAATTCTTTTAGTTATTTATAAATGTACAGTAAATTATTGTTGACGGTTGTCACCCTGTTGTGCTAGCAAATATGATGTCTCTGATTTTAAGATAGTTTCTCTTTGCTGAGATTGTGTTGCTGCACACACTGGCAATCATTGCGTAATTGATTAACTTTCCGAGACAGTTTCTTGGCAGAAAAAAAATTAAAAACTAAACTGTTGAGAAAGGTATGAGTAATTTGTGTGAAAACATATTCTATTTTCATAATGACCACAGAGTACTGTGGCGTTCTACCAGCCTAGTCGAATGTATGTGAACATTCTCCCTTCCTCTGAAGATTCCTTCTTTTAAGTGTCTTCGTCTCAGTGAATTGTATCTATCTTGGGTAAGAAGTTCAGGGTTCTCTTTCAAACCCAAGCATTTTACCTAAAGAAAGCTGAGAAAACTAGGACAGATGTTATTCTCACAAAAATTTAAAAGAAACTTGCTAATTTTCTTATGGCCTTTCTTCACAGGAAGACTGGGCAGTGAGCCTGACCTAAAACATCAGTTAGTCAGCAACCCTGCAAAAAATTATGGTGTCCTGCCAACTCTTTAGCCACCACACCCATGCCCAGAACTTTCCTTGATATTGTACCCCATTCAAATCTGCTCTAAATGGGTCCTGACCAAACTTGAAATATACCCTGAACATATTTCTGTTGGTTACCCACCCCCGCCCCCGATTTAGTCTCTTACTGTAATATTTGAATCTTATCCCCAAGAGCTTGCTTATCTAAAACTTTCCTACATTTATTTTTATTAAGCCATTGCAATAGGAAACCAGTGGCCCAAGAACTCCTGCAAACGGAGCTCATTTCACCGTTTACATCACCCAACAAATAAGAGGCTTCTCCAGTTTGAACTATGACTTTGAACCCCAGCTTCACTCCTTTGTTGTGGTGGTGATTAATATATTTCCTGGTGCCTTTTTCTTTAGGAAGTCATTCAAAGAAGCATATATTAGCCACTTAGAATCCAGAAATAAATTTGCTATTTTGTGAGAATTATTGGATGGTGAAATTTTTTGTTCTTTAGGATTTTTTTTCTTTATTTTTGAGACAGGTTCTTTATCGCCCAGGCTAGAGTGCAGTGGCACAATCACAGCTCGCTGCAGCCTTGAGCTCCTGGGCTCAAGTGATCCACCTCAGCCTCCTGAGCAGCTGGAACTACAGGCACATGCCACCACACCCAGCTTATTTTGTATTATTTTTTATAGAGACAAGGTCTCACTATGTGGCCCAGGCTGGTCTCAAACTCCTGGGCTCTAGCGACCCTCCTGCCTTGGCCTCCCAAAGTAGTGGGATTACAGGTATGAGTCACTGTGCTTGGCCTTGGATGGTGAAGTTGTAATTTTCTAAGTGGTTTTGTCCACCCAAAGAACTCAATTATAACTAGCAGATTTCTGGGTAAGCAAAAAATGAGAAGAAATGGAGCTGGATATTCTGAGCCTTTTATTTTGGACCATAGGTTCATATAATTGGATTATTCATGATCCTTGATTCATGACATATTATCATCATAGTCTTAGATGCAGAGGTCCATGCATGTCCAACTTCATTCATTATTTAGTTCTTTTTTAAAGTGGAATTTTTATTTCTAATTTCTAACAACCAACTTCTCTTTCCTAATTTTTCAAATAGAAAAGTTTTATTTGGAAAGTAATCCTAGGAAAGACTTAGAGAAATAAAGAAGAGAACTGATAAATTATGCATTATCAAACAAGTTACTACTCTGAGTAGATATTAATTGTCTGGATAATTCTGGGAACCAATGTAGATTACATGAATCAGAATTTGCTCTTTCTAGGGGGAAAGTGTGCTGGAATATTTAAAGCTGATAACTTTAAATATTAAAGGGACATTAATATTTAATGTCCCTCTGCAATGGCAGAGGCCTCCCTGAAATCTGGGACAGTTAAAAGTTGGGCTGGCATGCATGGAACTCCAGAGGGCACCAATTACATCTGCCTCGGTTAGAAGCTAAACAGTATTATTAATTCATATGTTTCAAAGGCATTCCCAATTAAATTAGTTCGAAATGAATTTTATGCTTTCAACATTTAGCCAACAGTGAATGGTTCCTTCCTAGTTAAAATAAAGAACTTAAATGGGATTGACATTGGGATTCTTAATGCCTGACAAGCTTTAAAGACCATTGCATAGTTTGATGAGTTTTGGCAAATGTATAAACTTGTGTAACCTATATCTCAATCAAGATACTGACCAGAAATTCCACTGGTGTCTCCTTTCAGTCACTCACCATTTTCTGTAAGTAATTATTGCTCTACCTTCTATCATATGTTGCCTGTTCTTGAAGTTCATATAAAAGTATCATACAGTACATGGTTCTTTCTGTCTGGCTTCTTTTGCTCAACATAATGTTGCATGTATTATTTGTTCCATCTCTCTACTGTAGAATAATATTCCATCGTATTAGAATAATATTTCATTATATTAATTATGTGAGGAAGCCCAGGGAATCTTCCTCTCAGAAATATTTATGAGGATTTAAGAAAGTCTTTTTAGAGACCGGGGGATTTTCTAAAGCTTTTTTATTTAGCCTTTTCATTTTTAAAAATACATTGACCTAGCCCTGAAAATTAACATAGCTTTATCAACACAGATGCCTGATAAATTAGGCTGCCTCTAAAATAGCTCAAGCTATGGGCAAAGCAGAATTTTAATAAGTATGGACGGTCTGTTCTTAGTACTTCGCCACTTCAGGTTGTGTGTTTCTTACTCTTCTGTGCAGTTCTTTAAAACCCATTTGAAATTTATCGAAACTGATTCTGTGGCCTTGCATATATGCCTTATCCTGGTGAATATAATGTGTAGACTTGAATGTATATTCTGCCTTTGGGTGTTTTGTTCTATAAATTGAATTTGGTCAAGATGGTTGATAATATTTTCAAATCTTGTGTGTTAATGAGTTTTTTTTCCTACCTTACCTGTCAATTCAAAAGAAGGTTGTAAAAGAACAAATGATAGATGGGACAAACAGAAAAGAAATAGCAGGACAATAGACTTAAATTCAACTTTATCAGTAGATTTAAATACAACCAGGTCAACCACATTTATATTATGTTAAATATAAGTGGATTAAATTTGTCTAATTCTCCTTTAACACCATCAGTTTTTGCTTCATGTATTTGGAAGCTTTGTTATTAGTTGCAAAAACATTTGTGCTTGTTATGACTTCCTGATGAATTAACACTTATCACCGTAAAATATCTTTTTTTCTAGTCATACTTCCTGATTTGTAGTTTTTTAATAAACCCGCTCCTGCTTTCCTATGCTTACATATGTATGTTATCTCATTTTTCATCCTTTTACTATTATATTTCTTTATATTTAAAGTCTCTATTAACAGCACATAATTAAGACTTAAAAAAACTAATCTGATGATCTCTGGCTGTTACCAGTGTTTATTGCATTTGTACTTAATGTAATTTTAAAAATGTTATTTAAAAAAATTGTTTTATTTCAGTAGCTTTAAGGGTACAAGTGGTTTTCAGTTACATGGATGAATTGTATAGTGGAAGTCTGGGATTTTAGTGCCCCTGTCACCTGAATAGTGTACATTGTACCTAATAGGTAGTTTTTCATCCTTAACTCCCTCTCACTCTCCCTGCTTCTGAGTCTCCACTGTCCATTATACCACTCTGTATGCCTTTGCATACCCATGGCTTAGCTCCAACTTACACAACACTTAATCCGATTATTTATATGCTTCAGTTTAAGTCTACCACCGTGGCTACTGATTTTTCTTTCTCCTCTGTGTCCATTGTTCCTTCATTACTGCCTTTGGATTTAATAAAATCATGGCTGAGGCTGCAGGGTTGCAGGAGCCCAGGAATTCAGGACCAGCCAACTGGCAACATAGTGAGACCTTGTCTCAAAAAACAAACAAAAAGTAAAGGTTCTGTGAATTCATATTCTCCACAACACTTGGCTATGTCAATTTTTTTCACTAATTGGGTATAAAACATTATCACATTCCTTTAGATTCCTCATTTATTAATGATATTAAGCACCTCTTCATATTTTTATCGGTTGAAAACATTTCTGCCAAATGATTGTTCATATCCTCATGCCTCCCATTTTTTCATTGATTTCTAGGAATTCTACACTTGGAATACCACTGAACTGGACCACTTTTATTTGACTACTTTTAACTTATTAGAGAAATCTTTGGCCTTTGATTCTAATGCCAGTCCCTAGCTACCTGTTTAATTTTGCAAAGCCTTCCAAATTGGGCCCCCTTATCCTACTCCATTTTTCCCCTTAGCACCTACCACCTTCGCCATGTTACATATGTGTTTATTACTTGTATGTACTGTCTTTCCCTGACTAGTACATGTAGGCTGCTACATGATATAGAGATTAAAAGTTAGCGTTTTGAACTTTCATAGCAATTTAACATTGTCATCATATTTTTATTAAATGAAGGGATTCATCTCCAATGAATTAGAAATTTTTAAAGAACTAGTTCTTCACTACTTTGAAAAGCATGGTCTAGATTGTCTCATACCTTCATATAATAGCATTTGAAAGGCTCATTAAACAGAACAGAGAAGAACTCGGTAACTGTTATACCTATCGGACTTGAACTGTTTATGCTCTACACAAAATATAGTTGCTAACAAAGACGAAAATTTTTTTCTAATTTAGTGAGATGATATGTTTTTCTAACATGGCATTACTTTGTGTTATTGGTATTCCCATGTTTATAGCTGAGCCTGGTATGTGTCTCTTTGTTTTATATAGACACATATATAAATGTATCTGTATGAAATACTGCTTTTTAAATGAAAGAGAATACAAGCCAGTTAATTATGTCATTCAGCTTAAACCTTTATGCTCTCAGTTTTCATGTTTTGAGTTTCCCATACTGGAGAGTGGTTATTAAATGTGTGTCCTGCTTCTTTGGATGGTGCACTGGCTGAGTGTGTGAATAAATTTTTTGGAATGACCTAGGTTCATAACCTAACTTGTTGATTCCTTGTTTCCTGGGTAACTGTAGACACATACCTTGAGTATTTTCATGCTGTAGTATTTCCAGATAAATGGTAGTGATATTTTTCACCTTTGGAAGTGAGTAAAGTTCTGGAAAATCCTTAGGTGAAATGACTTTAAATAAAAATAATATTTTACAACAATTATATGGCATTATGTTAGAATGAATGCATAATTGGGAACTGATCCAAGAAGTTGATACCAGAACTATAAATATATTTGTGAAAATAAAGTGATGAGATTTGGCTGCTTGGAAACAGAGGGCAAAGGTTTCTGTGAAGCAGCATGCCTTTTATTTCCCAGGTATTTGCTATACCACAGTATCTATAACATAGTAAGAGCTTTATTCGGGTCTGTTGGGAGAATCTACTGGGTGCTTAGTCTGGTACCTGAAATGCATTAATGAATGTTGAAAATCACATTATCTTGACTTTTTCCTGCCAATGACCAAAGTTTTTGCAAGCGTTATCTCAATATATTTTTTAACAGATAAACCAACGAGTAGATTGTGATGTAATTTCAGGATAAACCCATCTTCAGATAGGATCAGGTAAACAGAAATTATGTATTATAGTGGAAGTTAGACAGACCTAGGTGAGAAACTGAACTTCGCTATATTTACTTTGCTGTGTTTCCATGCAAAAATCAAACATCTTTTATCCTGATTTATAAAATGGAGATGAATTTACACATTTTATACGGCTGTTGACTAAGTATTATGGATAATTTATGTAAATGTGTAGGAAACACTATAGGCACTCAGTATGTGACAGCTATGGCTCCACTACAAAATGTTTAATACCAGTAGGGTTGTATGTGTGTGTTTGTATGTGTGTGTGTGTGTGAACATACATTTAGTATATGTGTTAGTGAATCCTTCTCCTAGACAAATCTTAAGCCCTTGTACAGAAAGAAAAAACAAAAACAAACAAAAATAAACAAAATTAAGAGAGCAGAGATTGGGTGGGGCTGGTAAAGGGAGAAAGGAGTCTTGTCTGGCCAGTGCTTGTCATGGCCCTCAGCAAGCTTCCATGGCTATCCCTGTAGCCCTTTACAGAGGTCTAGAGTTCTAGAGAACAGCATGGAAACCATGCTAGTGGATTTTAAACACCTCAAGTGCAAGAATGGAATCTTCTTTATTAACTGATACAGGTATCGCATGTGGTCTTGTGCTACAGTAGGTGATTGGCCGCAGCTTGCTAATCCACTACTGAAGTTCTTCTTCCATATTTGACTACACAGCAGAGTTATCATTTGAAGGTGAATTAGGAAACCCACTAGCAAGCCTATGTCATTTAATGGATGTAATGATAACATCATTTTTTTTCAGATCTAGTTTGGAATTTGCCCCGACAAATAAGAAAATGATGAGTGATGCAAGTGATATGCTGGCTGCGGCGTTGGAGCAGATGGATGGTATCATAGCAGGTGATCTGCATCCTGTGAAAGACAGAATCACAACATTTACTCTGCTCACTTGGCTTTTTCACTACAACTTTCATATTATCTTTTCACTGTATTTTCATTTTTTAGCCCTATGCCTTTTGCTTCCCTGTAATTTCATCTTTGTTCCTCTTCTCCATTTTCTGCCAGCATTATTCTCAAACATTATTTTAAAGTATCAAAAATTTCAGTTCCATCCTATGTTTCTAATCAAGCATAAAGATTCTGCATCTCAGGTGATTCTGGTGTAGGTGGTCTGTGGACCATACTTTGAGGGACACTTCTCTACCCAGTAAACATGAATGTTCTGATCTGTTTTCTTGAATTCAAAATTCACTTTCCACCAATGACTCCCATATCTTTTTTTTTTTGAGATGGAGTCTCTCTCTGTTGCCCAGGCTGGAGTGCAGTGGTGCAATCTCAGCTCACTGCAACCTCCGCCTCCTGGGTGCAAGCAGTTCTCTGCCTCAGCCTCCCAAGTAGCTGGGATTACAGGCACCCACCACCACACCTGGCTAATTTTTGTATTTTTAGTAGAGACAGGGTTTCACCATCTTGACCAGGCTGGTCTTAAACTCCTGACCTTGTGATCCACCCGTCTCAGCCTCCCAAAGTGCTGGGATTACAGGCATGAGCCACCGTGCCCGGCCATATCTTTTTTTTTTTTTTTTTTAAGAGAGGAGGTCTTGCTCTGTTTCTCAAGCTGCAGTGTAGTGGCTATTTACAGGCATGATTGCCTGTGAATAACATGCATAGCGCAGCCTTGAAATGCTGTGCTCAGGCAATCTTCCCACCTCAAGTACCTGCGATTACAGACATGCGCCACTGCAGTTAGCTTGTTCGCATCTATTTACCTTCCCAATTCTTTGCTAAGCTTCCAGTTCCTATCTCTAATTTCCAACCAGATATCTCTCCAGAAATGTCCTATAGGCACACCAGTATAATCATTTAATACATTGAGCTCATTATCTTTCCTTGGAGTTTACTCTGATAGTCTTTATCTGGGTTCATTTCATAACCCTTCGTCCACAGTTTTTCTAAGCCAGAAATCATTTGGTCCAGTATTGGTCTGGAATGGACCAGCTCTAATATTTGCATTTTCTGATTTGCCACTTTCTTATCCATCATCTTCATGAGGCCAGCACACCTCACACCAAAGCCCACCAGGCTCTTTTTCTTTCTGTACCCCATGATTGGCCTCCTTGTTACGAATTGGACCATGAATATTTACCATCAACTATATGGTTTTAAATTTGCACCATGTAACTCTGACTTGGAGAGATTTATGTGATTGAATTCTCTTTTTTCTGTTTCTTTTGATTGTTCCTTACTGTGACTAGACTGGTTTACGGCCTTCGGCTTTGGTATTTTTATCTAACATAAATCCCATTGCTCTCTCTGTGATTTTGTTTAACTTAGGTTCTAAGGCCCTGGAATATTCCAATGGGATTTTTGATTGCCAGTCTCCCACCTCTCCATTCATGGGAAGTTTGCGAGCTCTGCACCTTGTGGAAGACCTGCGTGGATTGTTAGAGATGATGGAAACAGATGAGAAAGAAGGCTTGAGATGCCAGATCCCAGATTCAACAGCAGAAACGCTTGTTGAATGGCTTCAGAGTCAAATGGTAGGGTCTGCCTGTTATAAATTCTGTTATAAATCCTTTGTTGCTTATTCCAAAATTTAGAACATAGAATAGCTGATTAGAACAAGAAAAGTTTAGGGCAACAGATGTGCTCTGATTTTATTACTTAAGATATCTTAATTTTCTTTTGACTCTAAGGATAACTTTTTAAAAAGTGCTATTAGTGTACATTTTATAAATACCAACAACATGTCACCTGATTCTGCCCATAAAAGCAGACTGGCTTTTAGATTGTGCCTGAATGACCTACTGTGGCTTAAATCAAATAGTCCTATAAGGGAAAGAATCTTGCACATAATAGATGATTTCTCAGTCATATTGGGTTTTTCACTATAAAGGATCCAATAGCAATTCTAAATGGAAAGCATAATGAAAGACATTCAAAAAGCAACAGGATTTACAGCAGTATTTGACCTGAAGTGCCATCTAGTGGTTTATGGCAATCATTTCAGTTCCAGTTCTTGAATTAAATTGTGGAGTTGGGCTTTTAACCCATTTATGCGCAGTGTTCCATTATTGGAACCCTAAGCTTGTGGGAGTTATTTATATCCTGCTCAAAGTCATCGCCAAGGTCTCATTTAAAAAAAAAAAATTCAGAACCTCCAGCATAAATGGGTTAATGGTGTTACTCACTGAACAATGAGGCCTCTTTCTAGGCATCTGTCTCAAAAATTGAAGATGTGGCAGAGCTACCCTTTGTCTGGGCATGGTTGGAAATACCATGCTTTTAATCTGTGACAAATATATAAAATCTAAAGAATGTCACAAAAACAGATTCAGTGGAGGACAGAGGAAAGGAGATGTTTTGTGCTTAAAGGATATTCAATTTTCAGTAAGATGCACTCATATGCTTATGAGTTAACCGTGTTGATATAAAAGCTAATGAGAACTGTATGAAAGAATCATGACCTACTTTTGGATCTGTGGTAGACATGAAAACTTGCTTGCTTTGGGAACCTTAAGAGTACATCCTACAGCTGAAACATTTTCATATGATGTGACACAAATATTAGAGTTCCCAGCCAGTCCTGTGCTGAATACTCTGTGTTCCTACCTGGTTTACCTCTGCGTTTCTGAGTGCAAATAATACAACCCATCCTTTAGCGGTGGTGCAGCTATGCAAACTTGACAACTGGAGATATTTTACTTGTTAAAACACATAATGCCTTACTATTATACTTTATATTTGCTCTGCAAATTTCTCCTCCAGAGATATAAGGGTCCAGGTTTGCTGATTTCTTTGGGGATTGCTTCATGCTCTGCAATTGGTGTTTCCTGGCATATTCCTTAGTCTGTTTCAATGTCCTGTCTCACCCCTTCTTTACTGCATATTCTTCTGACCATTTAGCATGCAGTGAAAAAGGAATTTACTATTGTTAGAAGAACCTATTCCTAGCCCACACCCAGAGGCCACCAATGGCAATAGTAGCCTAAGCGTACCTGTAGTTCAATTTTTGACATGTGTCTAAAACATTTCCATTAACATGTGCTTAATCTGTTCTGTGAAAGTATTTCCAGAAATGATAAAAAGTAATGATGATTGCATCTGAATATAAGTTAGATCATGACACTCACTCCTTTTTTCAGAAACTACCAATGGCATCACATCTTACTCAGAGTAAAAACCACAGTGCTTACTGTGTGCTGCAAGGCCTCGTAGGATTTGCTCCCCATGACTTTCTGACCTCATCTCTCGTCACACATCTCCTTATTCGCTCCACACCAAGCACAGTGGCTTTTTCACTGATTCTTAAACATGCCAGGTACACTGGCCTCAGGGCCTTTGCACTGGCTTTTCCAGGCACTGGCTTTTCACTCTGCCTGGAAAGCTCTTTCCCCAGATATTTGCATGGCTAGCTCCCTCACATTCTTCTGGTGTTTACTCAAAAGTCATGCTCTCAGTGAGGCCTTGCATCACCACCCTAACTAAAATTATACCCATTTATTCTTTGTCTTACATCTCCCTGCTTATTTTGTTCTTAGCATTCACCACTTTCTTATGTGCAATGTGTTTGTGATGTTTATATCATTTATTTTCTGTCTTTCCAACTGGAATGTAAGCATCAGGAATCAGATTTTTGCCCTTATTTTAAAAAAATTACTGTATTCCTGGTGCTTAGAAGAATGCCCGGCTCAGCAGTTATATTTGTAATGAATGATGCTCCATGAATGATAAAGTGGATTGCATGTTTGAGTGAATGGAAGTTGTTTTAAATTTATTCCTTGGATGGGTAATGGCTTGTTGATCTGTGTTTTCAGTTGCTTTGTGTCTTATTATTTGACATTTTAACCTTGAGAATTCACAAAATGACAAATATTTTACAGAACTAATGAAGATTCAATTTTTATCCTAAAAATAACAATAACAAAATAAACTAGATGTAGATCCAGAGAGATGAGGAATTTTTGTTGTTGTTGCTAAATTTATTTATATCTATCTAACTTATTTATATGAATTCCTCACCTTGACCCCAACTTTCCAAATTAAGTGTGTTTTCTCAAGCACACAGAGAATGACAGGATGAAAGAAGAAAGACAGCAAAAGACAAAAAACAAAGCAAGAAGAGGAGAGGAGGGCTGGCTGTTTGGAACCATAAAAGCATAGGTGTGAAATTAAGTTGTCATCACACATCTACCATGATAGACTTTATTTTAGAACCAAAAAGCAACTTGGGCTAGCATTGGGAATCCAACAAGTAGAAGATTATATGCTTATAATTTAGTAATTTGCTGATAATATTAAATTTTTCCAATTTAATATTTCAGAAGTTAGGATGTGTTTTATGATCTTAAAATGGGTATATGTATACATTTTAGCTCGGATCCTTCCTCCTTTCCTCTCTCCCTTCTTTCCTTTTTTTATTAATAAGGTACTTAGAATAGTCAAATTTTAGAGACAGAAAGTAGAAGAGTGACTGCCAGGAGCTGAGGGGAGCGAGGAATGGGAAGATAATACTTATTGCACATAGAATTTCAGTTTTGCAAGATGAAAAGAGTTATTTAGATGGATGATGGTGATGGGTGCAAAACAATGTAAATGTGCTTACTACCACTGAACTATACACTTTAAAATGGTTAAAATGCTAAATTTTACATGTGTATTTTACCACAATAAAAAATGAAAATTCATAGCGTCCTAGAATTTAAGGAACACAGAATCTTAGCAAATTCTCCCTTCATATTGAACACGGGAAAACTGCTCAAATAAAAGAGATTATGATGTTTTGAAAAAGGAAGCAGTGAATGATAAGGGAGGATTGTATCTAGGCAGTTTCAAATGCAGGCTGCAGTGACTGCAGACCTGAATTTTAATGTTGGCCCTAACTCTTTGAAGCTTACATGACCTTGTGAAAATGTCTGAAGCTCTGTGTCTTTGTTTTCTCATCTGTAAAATGGGGATGATGGTTACTGCCACTTAGGATTGTAAGGACCCTGTGAACTATCAATATGCCTGGTCAAAGGCTAGTCAGAAAGCTAATACTGAAAAGTAGAGCATAGAGAGTAGAGGGAAAATGTTTAACAGCATCCCTTTGCAATGAGGGAAAGAGTTGGGTCCAGTTGCAATGGGAGTTAGGTTACAAACCACCCATACATAGTTCACTTCTTGCAATAAAAGAGTACAAACATTCCTCTGACTGAAGAGAAGCTTCTGGAATATTTTAGAAAAACTTAAATTCAAAAATTTTGGGGAATAATTATGTATCTGTTAATAATAACAGATACATAATTATGGCTCCATTCATGTTTAATGATGGCCAACTTGAGAGGCCCTGTACTTTAAGATGGATACTAACCTTTTCATTAGTGCAACTGGACATTTGCAGTTCAAATTATCATTTTGCCTGGGCCAGGGAGATCCCCTGGTTTCTTGTAGGATGCAGGTTATTTCTTTACTACTAATTGCTCCTGCCTGTTTGTTTCATATGATCGGACACTGAATGTGATAAAATACCAACACTAGTAGCCTGTTACAGTGAGGGGACATTAAATCTATAAGAATGAATTTATTAGTGTAGATGTAGGCTTCTGGAAATGAACAAATTTCTTTTAAAATTCAGAAGTGCATCTCCTGTGGTTAAAAAAAAACTGTAGACTATGACATATTTGTTTAATTACTGAGGCTGAATTTTCTGTTTTAATTATGAAATATAATGTGTTAACACAGATATTAATAATGGAGAATTACTTGCTTTATGAAGCTCCAGATTTAAGAAGGAAAATGGAAAAATACGTCTAATTGTTTGAGTTAAGCAAGTAGTTATTTACTTTAGGTCTAACTTGATGAGTTGCCCTAGAACATTCTTAAAATGTTTTTTTAACCGAGGATCATGACCTTGGTCCCTGTCAGCAGGGGATCAGGTAGTGAAATCCCAAAAGTGTCTGACTATTTGGCAGTTTTAATTATGAGGCCATCTCAAAGTCAGCAGAAATTACAAGAATACAATTTTCAACAAAGTGAGTGAAATACTAATGGTGAATACTAATGGTAATAACTCCAAAGCAGGCATCATCACCCATGAGATAGGTAAACAGGGGAAATGAGGTGTTCTGGACTGGCTTCTGACCTGTTAAATCATCATAATACACTTCTCTCTTATTTTTACATTAAAAGTGAGATAATATTAATCCCAAAGGTATATTTTTAAAAGTTGCTATAAAAATAAAAATACTCATAACTTTTTGAGTTCAGCCATGGGACGTGCTCTCTGCAGGGGTGCTGGCTGTTCTCCCTGAGTCCCTGACTCCCAGCCCCACGAAGCAGTCCTCGTCCTACCACCCTCCGATCCCTGCTGCTTTCTGACCAGCTTTGCTTTTCATCTGTGCCTCCAGGAAATGTTTTCTCAGGCCTTGGCAAACAAGGTACATCTTAAGATTGTATCCCATATGTGATCACAATTATCTGAGTTATGCGGTGCCTCACTGAGACATCCTAGCTAAAATTAAGGCAGTTTTCCCCTTAGTCTTCAAGTAAACTCCCATGGAGAGTGTTCACAGACACAGAAAAACAAATTGACCAAATCGGCAGAATTCTTAGTTTACAGAGGTAAAAGTGTGCTTTTCATGGAATCCTAGGCCACTGGTATTTGTTAGGATTGAATGGAAAGAGGTTTCCCTGTTCCTTTAGGAAAGTGAGTTAAGAAAGAAAAAGTGACAAGAACATAGGGACTTTTTCTTGGTCTCATGTTATCCTTCCCAAAGTAGAAGAGAGATTCCTTCTCTAGATCTTTGTATCCTGTCACACATTGCTGGCTTTCAACAAATGTTGAGTAAATGAGTGAATCACGATACTGAATGAATGAAGTTGCTGCTGTACTGAGATAGGAGCTGGGGCTTCACTTCTAGGGACACTGGGACCTTCTTTTTTCTTTGTCCTCCCCAAATTCAGGGGACTTAGGTGTATACCTATGACTAGTGTAGCATTATAGTCTAAACATGTACTCCCAGCTTGCCCACTGCGAAGCTCATGCCCTCATTCTGTCACACCCAGTGAGAGGACAGGGGAGCGGAGTACTGCCACTGCCTGGTTGCTTGGTTTCTAGCATCACTGATGTCATGTTCTTTGACTCTCTGGACGGTAGTGGTGTAAGATGCCTTATTACGGTATTGAACTCAAATGCAATATGACTATCCTCTTCATGGCTGAAGGATTCAAGTCTTATCTCAATCTCTCCTCATAGTTCAGAGTCTAGTGGAGAGCAGGCATGCAGTAAATGTTTGCATGCATGGCAGAGGTATAATTCTGAGTACAAAATGCTGTCATAGTAATTATTTCTTTTGGTAACTAGAGATAACGTTTACTTAATGGAGATTTCGTGGACTGAGCCTTACTCTTCCTTTCTTGATACTGAATGTTTAAAAACAGTTATGAAATCAAGACTGCGTGACAATTTTAATAACTAGTTTTAAAAATAAGTATAATGACTGGCTGGAATGTGGTGTGTGCGTGTATTTGTGTATATGCAGTGTTACTAATCCAGCTATGCTTTAACATTTGTTGACCTTAAAAAAGGGGCTGTTTTCTTTTCCTCGTTTTAATTTAGGTACTTACCATTCTGATTTAGGAATATTACACTCAAAATTTTTTATAAAATAAATAAATTATAAAATAAATAAATCATAAAATAAATTATATATATTATATAATATAAATTACATATATTATATATAATATATAATATATTATATAATACAAATTATATATTATATAATATAAATTATATATTATATATAATATATAATTATAAAATAAATTATAAAATAAATTATAAAATAAAATTATAAAATAAATAAGCATGATTGTGGCAAATCACTGCTTGTATGTTGATTTTGGATTTAGACAGGACAGCAGAGCTCAGGAAAGAACAAAGCGAAACAAAGGGGAAGCAGGAAAGACAACTGTAGACCAATGCAAACCAATAGAACCCCGAAAATCAAAGGAAAACACAGCATGATGTTATAAGTAAAAACAGCGGGTGAGACTCCTATCTTCCGTGAAGTAATAACTATTGAAATGGAATGGCGAGTGCATGGGGTTTCATTGTGCTCATTTCTCTACTTTAAATCTATTTGAAATTTTCTGTAATAAAAACCATTTTTTAAACAGACACAAAAGAAAGATGTTAACATTTATTATGTCTTTATGCTTGATTGTAATACTTCATAATTAAAAGGAAGTTGATATAAAAAGAAGGCTTTCTAGCTGGGGAAGGTGACTGCACCCACCTCTAAATACGGGGCTTGTAACTGAGCTCACACCCAACCTATCAGGTAGTAAAGAGAGCTCACTAAAATACCAATTAGGCTAAAAGCAGGAGGTAAATAAATAATCAAACCGTCTATCACCTGAGAACACAGGGGGAGGGACAATGATTGGGATATAAACCAGGCATTCGAACCCACAGTGGCAACCCCCTTTGGGTCCCCTCCCGTTGTGTGGGAGCTCTGTTTTCACTCTATTAAATCTTGCAGCTGCAAAAATAAATAAATAAATAAATAAATAGAAGGCTTTCCACTTAGATGGTGAAGGGAAAAGTAGATGGTGTTCTAATATTATGTGTAGCACCTGCCGTGCAGAGTCAGGGAATTCGTTTTCTGGGTGAGGTTCCTGGCTAGCTCTAAGATTCTGTAATTCTATGAGGGATAAAGCGTTTTAGATGTGCCAGGAAAACCTGCAGAGGCCATAAGTTCCTTAATTAAATCAAAGTACCAATGTTATAATTGAGTTAGATCTCCCCCCCGACTCTGCATACACACTATTGGTTGGATACTGTACTGTTGAAATCCCCAAGTTGACTCCAATTTCGACTTAGCTGGATTGAATGTGGTCAATAAGGGGTTGCACCATGAGCTAAGTAGATAGGTAAAGTGATTTAGGCTTCTCTAATATGCTGTAGAAGTCAGATCGACTCAACGAGAGTTTATACTTAAATACATTTTAAGTTACGTGCTCAGGATTTTACAAGCACCGTGGAAGAATCAAAAGAAACATAAGACAGTTTTGCACTGAGAAACTTAGGCTGAGTGACCAACTCACATAAAATTATTAGTCATCTACCTGAGGCAGAATATGATGAAACACTAAAGAGCTCAGTTTAAGACAAGACCCAGAAGGTTAGCCCATAGATGGGGAAAGGAGAATGGCACCATGTACAGAGGAGGAGGTAGAAATGGGTTATGAAAGATGGATTGATCTGAGAGGGAGGAGTGGGAGGTGAGTAGAGTATTGGGTACGAAACCTTGGGATAGTTGTTGTAAAGGAAAATGGAAGAAAGCTCATTAAAAGGAAGAAATGGAAAATGATAAGTAGAAGTGGGGATTACAGGTCCCAGCAAAACAGGAAATCAAGGTTCCAAAGTAGAAGTAGAATGATGAGCTTTCAGGAAGGAGTTAAGAATCACTTCTCCCAAGCCTGCAGGAAGAAAGAAAGGAAAGAAATAAGAGGTAATATATATTATACTATTACACACTGAGGAAAAAAGTGTGTAAGGGAGCTCACACAAGATGGCCTTAACTATTGTCCATTACAAAGGCTCTGAGATCACCTCCTAAACATAGTGGGAAGAGAGAGTACAGGAGGAAAAAGGAGCCATTCTAGATAGAGGTCAACCATGGTGTGCATACCAGATTATAGAGGACACATAAATAAAGACCACTGAGAAGCAAGAAGGGCGGATCAAAACCAAACCCGCAGTCATCTTTTATTCAACCAGTGTTTATTGAACGCCTATTGTCATTCTTCCATTCAACAGACATTTAGTTATCACCCACTGTATGTCACATGCCAAGGCAAATCTACTTGCAAAGAATGCAGAGTCTATTAGAAGAGAGAGACATGTATGCAGTCAAGTCTAACCTTAGTGCTTTCAGAGTAATGCCTGCTGTAATGAAGGTTCATCTAGATACTGTCGCTGGCATACAGCAAACAGTGAATTCAAGGAAGACGTCACAGACCAAGCCCTGATAGAGGTGGACCTTAAGGAATGGGGAAAGAAGAAGAAAGGGTGGGAAAAGACGGTCCTTGCAGAAGGAATAAAAGTAGTGTGTGAAAGAGAATGCCATATATGGGGAGGTTTTGAGTGACCTGGTAGGTAGAACGTGGGAGTTGAAGGAAGAATAGAGACAATAGGGTATTTACCTAATGGATCTTACTGCCAACATTCTTAATGCAAAGGAAACAAAATTGGCAGAAATATAAACACATGCGGACAGAACAGTCTTTACCTACTTAACACAAGGATATAACATTGGTTGCTCTTAAATTTTCCTTTATGTTCCGATAGTGACTTTTAATATACTAAACTACCCTTGAGCATTATGAGTGCTTGTAAGTATCAATATAGAATTGAGAAGCAGCCGGGCGCAGTGGCTCACGCCTGTAATCCCAGCACTTTGGGAGGCCGAGGCGGGGGGATCACAAGGTCAGGAGATCGAGACCATCCTGGCTAATACGGTGAAACCCCGTCTCTACCAAAAATACAAAAAATTAGCCAGGCGTCGTGGCGGGCGCCTGTAGTCCCAGCTACTTGGGAGGCTGAGGCAGGAGAATGGCGTGAACCCCGGAGGCGGAGCTTGCAGTAAGCCGAGATCACGCCACTGCACTCCAGCCTGGGCGACAAAGCGAGACTCCGTCTCAAAAAAAAAGAAACATAAATATGCTCATTTTGAGTCAATTTTCAGTGTCTGTTTTTACTTGGGGCTAATTTAGGACAACTGGTTTTTGGAACACCTCACTTCCATATCATACAAAGTAGCTTGGGAGGAAACACTGCTCTCAACTTGCTGTAATTTCCTCCAACCAGAAGATCAGGTTTGTTTTTTGTTTTTTTTTTCCTTATGCAGGGAATCTTTTATTCTACCATTGTTAGAAAAGGGAAACCTACGTTTTTATTTAATTGAATTTAGATTTTTTTCTGATTTTTAAAAATTATTATTATACTTTAAGTTTTAGGGTACATGTGCACAATGTGCAGGTTAGTTACATATGTATACATGTGCCATGCTGGTGTGCTGCACCCATTAACTCATCATTTAGCATTAGGTATATCTCCCAATGCTATCCCTCCCCCCTTCCCCCACCCCACAACAGTCCCCAGAGTGTGATGTTCCTCTTCCTGTGTCCATGTGTTCTCATTGTTCAATTCCCACCTATGAGTGAGAACATGCGGTGTTTGGTTTTTTGTCCTTGCGATAGTTTACTGAGAATGGTGATTTCCAATTTCATCCATGTCCCTACAAAGGACATGAACTCATCATTTTTTATGGCTGCATAGTATTCCATGGTGTATATATGCCACATTTGCTTAATCCAGTCTATCATTGTTGGACATTTGGGTTGGTTCCAAGTCTTTGCTATTGTGACTAGTGCCGCAATAAACATACATGTGCATGTGTCTTTACAGCAGCATGATTTATAGTCCTTTGGGTATATACCCAGTAATGGGATGGCTGGGTCAAATAGTATTTCTAGTTCTAGATCCCTGAGGAATCACCACACTGACTTCCACAATGGTTGAACTAGTTTACAGTCCCACCAACAGTGTAAAAGTGTTCCTATTTCTCCACATCCTCTCCAGCACCTGTTGTTTCCTGACTTTTTAATGATCGCCATTCTAACTGGTGTGAGATGGTATCTCACTGTGGTTTTGATTTGCATTTCTCTGATGGCCACTGATGGTGAGCATTTTTTCATGTGTTTTTTGGCTGCATAAATGTCTTCTTTTGAGAAGTGTCTGTTCATGTCCTTCTCCCACTTTTTGATGGGGCTGTTTGTTTTTTTCTTGTAAATTTGTTTGAGTTCATTGTAGATTCTGGATATTAGCCCTTTGTCAGATGAGTAGGTTGCGAAAATTTGCTCCCATTTTGTAGGTTGCCTGTTCATTCTGATGGTAGTTTCTTTTGCTGTGCAGAAGCTCTTTAGTTGAATTAGATCCCATTTGTCAATTTTGGCTTTTGGTGCCATTGCTTTTGGTGTTTTAGACATGAAGTCCTTGCCCATGCCTATGTCCTGAATGGTAATGCCTAGGTTTTCTTCTAGGGTTTTTATGGTTTTAGGTCTAACTTTAAGTCTTTAATCCATCTTGAATTAATTTTTGTATAAGGTGTAAGGAAGGGATCCAGTTTCAGCTTTCTACATATGGCTAGCCAGTTTTCCCAGCACCACTTATTAAATAGGGAATCCTTTCCCCATTGCTTGTTTTTCTCAGGTTTGTCAAAGATCAGATAGTTGTAGATATGCAGCATTATTTCTGAGGGTGCTGTTCTGTTCCATTGATCTATATCTCTGTTTTGGTACCAGTACCATGCTGTTTTGGTTACTGTAGCCTTGTAGTATAGTTTGAAGTCAGGTAGCATGATGCCTCCAGACCAGATGGATTCACAGCCGAATTCTACCAGAGGTACAAGGAGGAACTGGTACCATTCCTTCTGAAACTATTCCAATCAATAGAAAAAGAGGGATTCCTCCCTAACTCATTTTATGAGGCCAGCATCATCCTGATACCAAAGCCGGGCAGAGATACAACCAAAAAAGAGAATTTTAGACCAATATCCTTGATGAACATTGATGCAAAAATCCTCAATAAAATGCTGGCAAACCAAATCCAGCAGCACATCAAAAAGCTTATCCACCATGATCAAGTGGGCTTCATCCCTGGGATGCAAGGCTGGTTCAATATACACAAATCAATAAATGTAATCCAGCATATAAACGGAACCAAAGACAAAAACCACATGATTATCTCCATAGATGCAGAAAAGGCCTTTGACAAAATTCAACAACGCTTCATGCTAAAAACTCTCAATAAATTAGGTATTGATGGGACATATCTCAAAATAATAAGAGCTATGTATGACAAACCCACAGCCAATATCATACTGAATGGGCAAAAACTGGAAGCATTCCCTTTGAAAACTGGCACAAGACAGGGATGCCCTCTCTCACCACTCCTATTCAACATAGTGTTGGAAGTTCTGGCCAGGGCAATTAGGCAGGAGAAGGAAATAAAGGGTATTCAATTAGGAAAAGAGGAAGTCAAATTGTCCCTGTTTGCAGATGACATGATTGTATATCTAGAAAACCCCATCATCTCAGCCCGAAATCTCCTTAAGCTGATAAGCAACTTCGGCAAAGTCTCAGGATACAAAATCAATGTACAAAAATCACAAGCATTCTTATACACGAATAACAGACAAACAGAGAGCCAAATCATGAGTGAACTCCCATTCACAATTGCTTCAAAGAGAATAAAATACCTAGGAATCCAACTTACAAGGGATGTGAAGGACCTCTTCAAGGAGAACTACAAACCACTGCTCAATGAAATAAAAGAGGATACAAACAAATGGAAGAACATTCCATGCTCATGGGTAGGAAGAATCAATATCGTGAAAATGGCCATACTGCCCAAGGTAATTTATAGATTCAATGCCATCCCCATCAAGCTACCAATGACTTTCTTGACAGAATTGGAAAAAACTACTTTAAAGTTCATATGGAACCAAAAAAGAGCCCACATCGCCAAAAAACAAAAAAACAAAAAAGTTTTGTTTTGTTTTACTTAAGACAGTCTTGCTTTGTTGCCCAGGCTGGAATGCAGTGGTGCAAACATGGCTCACTGTAGCCTCCACCTCCCGGGCTCAAGTGATCCTCCTCTCTCAGTCTCCAGAGTAACTAGGACCACAGGCGCACACCACCGAGCTTGGCTAAGTTTTTTTTTCTTTTTCTTTTCTTTCTTTTTTTTTTTTTTTAAGAGATAGATAGGGTCTTGCCATGTTGCCTATGCTGGCCTTCTGGGCTCACACAATTCTCAGCCTCTGAAAGTGCTGGAATTACAGGTATGCACCACCACCCTTGGCCAGTTTTACTTTTTGTCCTCACTAAACAGCAGTTTTTTTCTACTTACTGAAATGTATCTGTTTCTAAAATATTTTACTTGTATGGGATTTTAAAAACAGATGCCCATTAATGTCCATAATCAAAATAAGAAATTTAAAGCTCTATAGGGCCTGTCTTGGCACTTTCTTAAGATTGAGAACATGCATTATTCATCCTGGCTCTTTTTCAAAAAACTGCCCTCGAGAAGTTATGCACAATTTATTTTTATGTTAGTCCCCAGGAATGGAAGTTGTCCAGGCCACTCCATCACACTCTTCATAATACTGGTAATTTAATGCTGGGCACTTCAGTTAACAATATGAGCAGAATTATGCCATGGTAATCATAGAGGTATGTGGCAAAGCAGCTGATTTTAAAATTTTAATTCACTCTAAATATGCATTGCACCCTTACTAAATTAGCCTCTGATTCTTAGTGGCCTTTTGGAAAATGTATTCAGTATGCTAAAGTTTTTAGAAAAAACATTCTGAAATTTTCCTTTTTATTCAAGCCCTGTTGTTTTTTTCCCCCCCCCTTCCCAGCACATGACTTTTATTATTCCAAGAATTGATACTGGAAACTGCATTTATTGGAAAGATAGAACAATGGTATCAGTTAATTCTGGAAAAACAGTAGATGTCACATCAGATGTGCCCTGGGCAGTAAAGTTATACAGTTTGTATTTTTTCTGGTTCTAAATCTGAAGGTATTATTTTCTTTTTCAATTGAACCCGGGGTGGCCCCATCTAACACTTTTGGATTTCATCTGGCCTTTATTTCTATTGTATTTGAATGAAGAATCAGGAAATTCTATTGGGATTACATTATCTTATGGTTATGTTGAGATTATGAGAGACACCACTTATGCTACTACACACATTTCGAAATGGTGTTTTTAGGTTTTCTGTTCTTTGTGAGCCTCTTCATGTGTCTTTTTCATGACTTGCATGTGAGACAGCTGAGGAAGAAACAATCTATACATCGTTTCTCAATCTATACTTCCTTTGGCATTTATACCATGCATAAATACAGTGAAACATGATTTTTTTAAAAAAGTGTCGGGGGCAGGAGGGAGGGGAAGAAATAGTAAGTAAGCATCAGTATACTCAGAGCACTGAGCCAGATGCTGGGGAGGTTACAAAACGAATTATAGGCTCTGCCCTGGAATAGAAGGTAATGTTATACCAAGAAGCAAACTCACAAGTTAATAAGATCAGGACAGAAAGTGTTAAAATGAAGATAAGTGAGGCTGGTCGGCACTACCAGGGGAAGTCACTGTGGCCTGAGTGTTTAAGCTTTTGGAGGAAGAGAGACAGACCTCAACAGCTCGGGGTGCCCCCTGCACACTCACAAAGCTTTGCCTGCCCCTGGATGTGTGTCTGCTCTCAGTGAAGAATACCAGTATCCACTGTTCCTTGTGGGTCATTATTTTCTGCTTGATAAGAAATTGTTTACTTTGGCAAAACATGCCTATATGCTTAATATGCCTGTCTTACCTCTTTTGTGGTAAATGAACCAAATTACATTCTCGTATTTTCTGTTTGACAGTGACAGCTGTGCAGATTCAATTCAGGCCCCTTGGACTAAGAACACTTGTGATTTTCATTTATCTATAATATATCATTCTTAGAGAAGATCAGCCTTACCCATATTATTTCCTTTTTCAGACAAATGGACACCTACCTGGGAACGGAGATGTGTATCAAGAAAGGCTGGCACGTTTAGAAAATGATAAAGAATCCCTCGTTCTTCAGGCAAGTGATTTTTGAATACTGTTCTTTCCTTGCAGCATACTTACAAAGACTTTTAAATTGGGGTGGCAAATTCAGATTGCTTGCAGCAATCAGACTGCTAATAGAAATAAGCCTGGTAAGCCATCTGTACACAATAGGGAGTGGTGAGGATTGGGGCAGAATGGTGGTATTTACACTCAGTTTAAAAGGAGCTGCCATTAATCATCCTCAGCTCTTGCAGGACCAGTCTGAATACGGGCACAATGTTGTCTGATCTGTTCTATTTTTTTTTTTTTTTTTTTTTTTTTTTTGGAGGCAGGGTCTTGTTACATTGCCCAGGCTAGTCTTGAACTCCTAGGCTCAAGCAACCCTCCTACCTCAGCCTCCCAAGTAGCTGGGATTACAGGTGTGCAGCACCACGCTTCGCTGGATCTGATTTTTAAATATATTTTAATATATAGCAGAAATTCAGATATATGAATATAGCATAACATCTGAATATATGTTAAGTTTATATTTCTGAATCTGAAATCAGAATATATGTATTTAATTTTTCAATTTTGAAAATATTACCCTGTGTGAGACAAAACAAAACAGTGAGTAGAATCCTCCTTGTGGGCTAAATTTGAGTTTGCTTTTTTAGTTTGCTTCTTCATAATGTTTTAAATGCTTGACAAACATTTTTCTTTGGTATATTGACCAAAATGAATTGAAGTATATTTACTGAGTGATGATTATTGAGGAAAAACTCAAAGATCTGCTATAAGCACTAGAGTTGAAGGACTAGCCCAACAGCTCCTCATGCACCTTTGGGTATATTGAGTTGCCCCCTGACTTTGAACGCATCTGTGATCTGTGTCATCTTCAAAGAGCTCATGGAATTTGAATTCCCTGGGTTTTGTTTTTGTTTTTGTTTTGGACGGAGTCTCGCTCTGTCGCCCAGACGGGAGTGCAGTGGCACAATCTTGGCTTACTGCAAACTCCACCTCCCGGGTTCAAGCGATTCTCCTGCCTCAGCCTCCCGAGTAACTGGGATTACAGGCACATGCCCCCACAGCCAGCTAATTTTGTATTTTTAGTAGAGATGGGGTTTCACCGTGTTGGCCAGGCTGGTCTTGAACTCCTGACTTCAAGTGATCTGCCTGCCTCAGCCTCCCAAAGTGCTGAGATTACAGGTGTGAGCCACCATGCATGCTACCTCTCCCCACTACCCCTGAACAGGTTCTTTTTCTTATTCTTCTTGAAGTATCAAAATTTTGATAATTTCTATTTCAAACATTAACTTTGTTTCCTCTCTTATACTATTTCCACCCTCTCCCCTAAAAAGATAACTTCTGTGCATGTGTCTCTCATAAATGCTTGAAGGAGCTTTAACCAAAAAGTATTGTACATTCCTAATCTACACGAATTTTCTTCAAATTGTATAGGCCTCCTTAAATCAAATAGCAACATATAAATAGGAATGTGAGGGACCACTGTCTTCTTGGTACTTCTCAGATTTTTTTTCTTTATAACCATATGAGTGATAGGATCATTCCTTTTTTTGTTCCATTTAGAGAAATAACGTATGCAGTGGGACGCAAATTCTTTTTCACTCATTGCATTATTTTGCTCTAAATACAGGTAAGTGTGTTAACAGACCAGGTGGAGGCTCAGGGAGAGAAGATTCGAGATTTGGAGTTTTGTCTTGAAGAGCACAGAGAGAAGTTGAATGCCACAGAAGAAATGCTGCAGCAGGTATGTGCAGAGGCCAGAACCAAGATGGTATTTCCCTGCTGAACTACTTGAGATGCTGCATTTCTGTGTTGTGTTTGCTCTGATGCAGCAGTAAGTTTCTTGATTCATTTAGACCAGCACATTTAAAAAAAAAAATTGAGAGTAGCAGAATCTCAAAACACATGCACACAATAGAAAGTGTTTATGTAATTAGAATCTGGAGCAAAATGTCAATAGGATTGTGGCTTATTTTAATTTTCTTTTTTTGCATTCAGATGGTTTCCTCTCACCCATAGCATATGTTTTATAATTAAGAAAAAATATAATAGTAAAAAATCTAATAATCCAATTTAAAAATGGGTAAAATATTTGAATAGATATTTCTCAAAAGAAGACATACAAATGGCAAACAGACATATGAAAAGGTGCTCAACATCATTGATCATCAGAGAAATGCAAATCAAAACAACAACAAGATACTATCTCACCCCAGCTAAAATGGCTTTTACCCAAAAGACAGGCAATAATAAATGCTGGCAAAGATGTGAAGAAAAGGGAACCCTTGTACACTGTTGGTGGGAATGTAAATTCATACAACTGCTATGGAGAACAGTTTGGAGGTTCCTCAAAAAACTAAAAATGGAGCTACTGTGTGATCCAGCAATGCCACTGCTGGTTATATACCCAAAGGAAAGGAAATCAGTATATTGAAGAAATATCTGTGCTCTCGTGTTTGCTGCAGCTCTGTTCACAGCCACCAAGATTTGGAAGCAACTTAAATGTCCATCAACAAATGACTGGAAAAAGAAAATGTGGTACTTATACACAATGGAGTACTATTCAGCTATAAAAAGGCATGAGATTCAGTCATTTGCAACAACATGAATGGAACTGAAGGTCATTATGTGTGAAATAAGCCAAGCCCAGAAAAACAAACGTCTCACGTTCTCACTTATTTGTGGGATCCTAAAATAAAACAATTGAACCCACGGAGATAGAGAGTAGAGGGCTGGTTACCATAGACTGGGTAGGGTAGTGGGGGATGAAGGGAGAGGTGGAGGATGGCGAAGGGGTACAAAATAATAGTTTCCATGAATAAGGCCTAGTATTTAGTAGCACGTCAGGGTGACTATAGCCAATAATAATTTAATCGTACATTTGAAAATAAGAATATAACTGGATTGTTTGTAACACAAAGGATAAATGCTTGAGAAGATGGAGACCCCGTTTTCCATGATGTGATTATTACACATTGCATGCCTGTATCAAAACATGTACCCCATAAATGTATATTCCTATTATGTACCCACAAAATTAGAAAAGAAAATATCTAACATATAGGAGAGGCTCTGTAAGGTCATGGATGGAGTATGCACTTGAGCAAAACCTCGTAGGTTTCCATTCCTGCTGTGTTTTTATTTTTTCTTTTTCGCTGTATGACATTAGGCAAGTTCCTAACCTCTCTGTTACTATGTTTCCTCATCTTTTGATTAAGGATAATAAGAATTTCTACCTGATAAGTTTTTTGTGAGGATTGAAATAGTATTTGGTATAACCGGTGCCTGGCACAGAGCAAACATAGTATCATCATCATCAATGTTATCATCAGACTGAAGTATATATATGGTTTATGCATCTGTATCTACACAACATATGTCTCCCTCAGTAAACTGACATGTGCTTATTTCTGTTCAAAGGAGGGTAACTAAAGTGAATAGTTCTTTATTTTATTTTATTTTATTTTTGAGACGGTATCTCTGTCTGTTGCCCAGTCTGGAGTGCAATGGTGCGATCTCGGCTCATTGTAACCTCCGCCTCCTGGGTTCAAGTAATTCTCCTGCCTCAGCCTCTCAACTAGCTGGGGTTACAGGCACCTGCCACTATGCCTGGCAAATTTTTGTATTTTTAGTAGAGACAGGGTTTCGCCGTACTGTCCAGGCTGGTCTCAAACTCCTGACCTCAAGCGATCTGCCTGCCTCGGCCTCTCAAAGTGCTGGGATTACAGGCGTGAGCCACTATGCCCAGCCTCAAGTGAATAATTTTTTTAAAGTGTGTGAATTCAGTAATTATACTTTACTATATCCTCTACTTGATAGGTGCTGCTTTGTGCGATCATAAATGAGGTAAATTCACATACCTGTTTATAATAAAAGACTTTTTGAATGTATCTGTTAAATTATAATAGGAGCTTCTAAGTAGGACATCCTTAGAAACTCAGAAGTTGGATCTGATGGCTGAAATATCTAACTTGAAGTTGAAACTGACAGCTGTAGAGAAGGACAGATTGGATTATGAAGATAAGTTCAGAGACACAGAGGTGAGTGATACAGTCTCTCCTCCCTCTCTCTCTCTCTCTCTCTGTCACTCTGTCTCTGTCTCTGACACACTTACATTCCTAGGGCAAAGTTGAAATCCCCCGGAGGTGTGCAAGGAAGGCAGTTAATTACTATGTACCCTCATCCTGCTTCATTTTAAGAATAATCTTTCATTACATTGACTTTTTATCACTAAATGCTAATGGCAATTTTTATTTTTAGACTTTTGATATGAAATATTAATCCTTTTATTAACCTTCAGAAATGCTTTTGACTTTAGGATATTTGGAGCATCCGTCCATCCATACTGGTTTTCTTAATTTTGTAAATAATGGGCTTAAATACATGGTTTCACTAGTAGTTATTATTTAGGCACACTGATTATTTACTATGTAATTGGATTTTGAAAATCTGTATAGCAAACATGCTAACATTCTATACTCACAAAATCACAGACAGAGCTTTTTTGAGGTCTTTTAATTTGGCCTTCTACTTTTGGTCTATTCCACATGTAAATCATTCCAATTAAATAAGACTCACTGTACTTCTACAAAAATCAGGGTACATTCTGTAACTTGAAGTATCCATTTTAGTGGCTTAACAAGCTTTATTGTTTGTTCTATTTTGTTAATTCAGACCTTCTAGTTTGTTTGCTTTGTGACATTTGGCAAGTTCTTAACCTCTCTGTTGATTTTTGGTGGAGAGAGCGTATCCATTTGAAATATACGTTTGAAATGAAGTATAAAGAGTTGCAGAAATTTCTTTTCTCTGAGGGCCATCTCCCCTTCTTTTTTCTTCCTATTTTGTTTCCTTGGTTGGAGTATGGAAAGGTGTCATGCTGGGTTAGAAAATGGGTACCAAGGAGAGAGGAGAGAAAATGGTTTACTTATTTTTCCCTTCTGTTTTTATTTCAATCATGTATTTCATGCTGACTATAAGCCAGCATGGTACCAGGCATTACATACATTATCCACTATAGGAAAGTTCTTTATATATTTGGAAATAACAAGTTTTACTCCACTGCTATTTTCAAAATTAAATTTTCTGTCAAAGATTCAATTACAGTGGAAAGTCTTGGTATATGTCTTGCTTCCTCCATAGCAAAAGGAAATCCTTCATTTGGTTCATCTTTTAATCTTTTTTTTTTTTTTTTTTTTTTTTTAGAGATAGGATCTTACTGTGTTGCCCAGGCTAGTATGGAACTCCTGGCCTCAAGCAATTCTCCCATTTTGGCCTCCCAAAGCACTGGGATTATAGGCATAAGTCACCATGCCCAGCCATGTTTTAATCTTAAAACTCTTTGTCAGTCGCCTATGTGAGCATGTTTCTCATTTGATTGAAGCTGGGGCTCTTAAAACAGGACTTAGAAAGTTACTCAATTTAAAATTCTTGGTTTTGTATTTTCTCTAAAAATCTCTTTGATATTTTCCTCTTTCCCCTCTTTTTGTCAGGTCCTAACCCCATAGTCGCAGGATAAAGTAATAGTAAAACTCAGTCAACAGATGGACAACATGGCGGTGGAGCTAGCTCTGCTGCAGGGAAGAGTTGATGGTAGATATGGATAGAGGTAGTCTTCCACATTGCGTCCGCAAAGTCAAGGGGAAATATTCACCTGTTGTTAACTTAATTTGTATATGAGATGTTAACCAAATGTTGGGACTAAATTGCAGTAGATGTGTTACTTATTTTTGTAAGAGCCCAGGGTAATATTTGTATCCCTTGAGTTTGGCTGCTTTTTTTAATCAAATTTCTTTTCTCCGACTTTTTCATTGTTTCACTCATGCACTCTCAATCACATACAAAGTGATCTTGTCATCAAACTTCCAGTACACTCAATCCCTGATAATCTTCTAATAAAAATTCAGTGTTATTTCTAAAACGTATGCACATACCCAGAGATTAGAGCATATGTGGTAAACTTTGTGATGTTACATATGAAAATAATTAAAATAATCTTCAATATTAAACTAACTTGAATATTCTCATGTTCTTGTTATCGTTCTCTTAATAAAAATATTTTCCTGGGTGTTTCATGAATCCATAATATTTAACTTTCTCTTAGAATTTTAGATTATTTGGATATTAATTTCCAAGAAAATATTGGCATGGGGAAGAAGTATAGGCATTTCCAAAGGACTGAGGGTACAAGTCTTTAAACTTTGGAAGATTCAGGACTTGTCCCTGGAATTAATGGGAGATGATTAGCATCATTCAACAGTGCCCCCTTGTGGTAAGAGCATACATGTCAGAGACTGAGTTCCTGAGAGAGCCCTGAGTTCTCTGAAAGGGAAAAGAGAAAGGGAACAGGAATTTTCTTTTTTAAAAGGACTGAACTTCTGATAAAAAATTGATTGAAATAGTTTGTATTCTGTTTTTTAAAGTTTTACATTGGGGAGCCATTTCCAGATTTTCCAGCTTGTGTTGTCAGGGGAAGATGTGATTTATTTCAGGTTGGAAATTTAGACCATATTTAAAGTATTGCCATGAAATATAGTTGAGTAGTTTTTTTGTTAAAACAGATAAATTATCCCAGTTTACAATTCCATTTTTTTCAATGGTGTCTTCTTTGCACCAGCAAAGAAGAAAGGAAGCGGTAAAATACAATAGCAGATAAGAATTCAATGGTATTTCTTAGCAATGAGAAAGTAGGAAAATATATATTTAGAAAGATCATATTGATGAATATCACTAAGGACTCATATTATGCAAGGATGATTAGTTTAGGTAACTGGGAAAAGCTGATTTTTTTCTTTAGACTTGAATTCTTACCTGTTAGTTGAGGAATCACAAATATGTTACTGAATAACGTCAAACAGTTTTTGACCTAATTCATAAGAAGAAAATAGATATCATCTAAGTGAAATATTGTGCCATTATTAAGGTGTAATTGTATAACTATGATAGGTAATATTTTGCCCCATTTTATAAGAGACCACAATTTAAAAGCCTAAGGGTTTACTGGGAAGTGTATTTTATTGTAGCATCCCTTCTCTTAGCCTTTGTGAACTTGAATCATTACACTTGGAAGCTTAAAATAATTTCTATTTACAAAGTTTTATTTCTTATAGCATTGTTCTACTTGTAATTTTTGGCATTCGTGGATAATTTTGTCCTGTAGTCTATGAATTTGTGATGCAGGAATACATGCATGTCTTTGTAAAAAGAGAGAAGCTGGCTGGGCACAGTGGCTCACACCTGTAATCCCAACACTTAGAGAGTCCAAGGAAGGCGGATCACTTGAGGTCAGGAGATCAAGACCAGCGAGGTCAACATGGTAAAACCCCCGTCTCTACTAAAAATACAAAAATTATCTGGGCATGGTGGTGGGTGCCTGTAATCCCATCTACTGGGGAGGCTGATGCAAGAGAATCACTTGAACCCTGGAGGCAGAGGTTGCGGTGAGCTGAGATCGCAGCACTGCACTCCAGCCTGGGTGACAGAGCGAGACTCCATCTTAAAAAAAAAAAAAAAGAGGGAGAGAGAAGCAAAAATATAGTAACCATTGTAGGGATCTTTGTGGCTTGTAGTAAAAATAAGTCATCTCCCACGCAGGGTATTTGAGTATCTCTTTTGGAGGAGTTAATATTGCTTAACACTCTAATTTCCTTTCCTACTCTCTGGGCTCTTGGACAAGTTTTGTGAGCAAATTTGTTCTTTAAAAAGTAGCACTAAAATATAGTGGCAGTAGAAAAGGTGCAAAATTGTGTTGTGTCATATAAACATTAGGATTGGTTTCTCTTTCATTTTCTAATGATAAAATTAGGTGAACTGCAGGGCCCTCATCCACTTTCCAGTTGAGAATTGTCATTAGACTTAGAGTAAACTCAATCCCTGATAATCTCCTAATAAAAATTCAACACTATTGCTAAAATGTATGCACATACCCAGAGATTAGAGAATAGTTGAGAAACTTTGTGATGTTATATATGACAATAATTAAAATAGTCCTCAAAATTAAAACTGATTTGACTATTCTCATGTTCCTGTTACTCACTTAATAAAAATAAAACATTTCCCTGGCTGTTTCATGAATCTTAAGGATTCATGGCTTAAAGGATTTAATTTTCATTCCATTCTCCCATATTGGGTTGACGAGCAATCCATATTTTTGTGGACAAAGGAAGAAATTACAAATTTTTTTGAATAGCCATGTATCATTGAGAAGGTTCAAAAGGTAAATGGCTTTACTAAAGAATGTGGTATATTTAAAATATGAAATAGCATTCTATGAAATAGAATAGAAATAGCACTCTATGAAATAGCATTGAGTCATTTTTAGGATAGAAATATCTGACAAATAATAGATATTAAGCTGCCTTTCTTAATCAAAATTATACTCACCTTTTATTTTCATAAGCCCATCACTTTAAGGCAGACGCATTGGGGATTTAAAGGAATGTTTTAAATGGAAAGATGCTTTCGTTCTTAAGGAGGTACATTTATTTCCATTTGTCTCATCTGATTCATACAACTTTAACCCTAGGAGCTGATGACTTCTTAAGATTTCCAAGCTGCTATTTTATAGGTATAGGTAACTGTGTTACCACTTTCCTAATGTACTTTCTTGTTTCTTCTTGGACAGGGGCTGATTCAGGAGATCAATGATTTGAGGTTAAAAGTTAGTGAAATGGACAGTGAGAGACTTCAGTATGAAAAAAAGCTTAAATCCACTAAAGTAAGTTTTTCTCACAGGTTAACATTTTCAAACAAATGGCTCCACTATTCATCTATGCCCAATAATATAAATAAGATGTTTTCTACTTAATATATGATAAAGAAGGTATTTTAAAAGTAAATGAAGTTTCCCCCCAAGCTGGAAACCTTGAATTTAAACACCACTGATCCGAATTTAAAAACAAGGGCTTAACTCATCCGACAGAACATAACCTGCCTTTTCTCTGAGTTGTATCTAACCTCCTTTATAAACTGATACTGTTTTCTTGGTTATTTAGCTTGTCTTTTTCTATCTGTAGTTTTCTTTCACTCCTCTGTCTCTCTACCAGTCTTTAATGGCCAAACTTTCTAGCATGAAAATCAAGGTGGGTCAGATGCAGTATGAAAAGCAGCGGATGGAACAAAAATGGGAGTCACTGAAGGTGTAGTAGACGTTGGGTGATGGGGTCCATGGCCTGTTGCTTTCTGGCTTGTGTTGTTTTGCTGTGATGATGTTTTTAGTGGCATGTGCATTCATTCTGTGTGTGTGTCACCTGTTGATTAAAAATCACCTCAAGCAGATTGAAGGGACAATGGGATCCCTGATGTTGTTTTCAGAAATACATGAAATAATTGGTGAAAAATAATAAACAGGTAAAATGAAAGAATTTATAAATTAATCTCTTAGACTATCTGAGACCCAAGCCTAGTAAAATAATTGTAAACATTCACCTGTGAAAGAATTCTGTTTCGTATCCACAGTAGAGGTCATTTTCCTCTTTAGGGACTTTCTTGATGGTAAATGTACAGCAGTTGACATTATCATGGCTGTGAATAGAAATGACTGCTGAGAAGCAGCACGGTGAGAACAGGTTCACACTTCCTGCCAGTGCTACTGAAGATTTTTTGTACTTGTCCACTCTGCTCCTACCAGAAGTCAAAACTATAGGGCCAGCTGCCTTGCTTCATTGGAGAACTACATCTTCTCATAGTACTAAATGTAATAAATATATCTTTAGAGATTCTGAAAGTAAAATGTGATGTTGAATATAAAGCTGTACTTCTTAGCATTGCGTAGCTGTATTTTCTGTGTTAAGTACAGCCAGCAAAATTTGTTTGCTAAAGCTAATTCTTTACTGAAAGGAAACTGAAAATTTAAACATGAGTACATAGAAGGATGGACTTGAAATCTTTTACACAGTTGTATAGTTAAAAATTAAAAGAGGGCTTAACTATCTGTTTTCTAAATTTATTTTTTCCCATTGTTGTAGAAGATTCTGTCCTTTTATCTTAGTGATGAGGGTGAATTATTTAGTTCCCTGATTTGGCTAAAGTTGTTCATGACTTGCTACCTTACCCATGAATGAAACTCTGTGCTCGTCAAGGAAGCATGAGTGCCAACTTGAAATGCCGAATAAATGTCAAGCTAGTCTTTTCCAATTTGCATTTTATTTTGCTTTTATGACACTAAGTATCTAATTTGATTATCTTCTTTGATTAACTTGGTTATATTTTTAATTTAATGTAAAGATTTAAACCTTAGGGCTATCCCATCCCTAATTACTCTTTAAAAGATCTCTTTTTAATTTGATTACAAAGAAACTTGAAATAATTATACCATAACTATTATAAACAGGACTTCTACTAATAGTCTTGCTTTTTGCTTTTCATTGCCCTTGTCTGATTTCTGATGCTTGCATCTAAATTCTAGTAGATTTGTTTCATTCATAAAACCTGATTATTGATTTAAAGAGCTAATATGCTCTTTGAATGTTCTCTTTTAGTCATGATCTGCTATTGTTAAATGAATTTGTAACTTGTAGGATGAACTGGCATCTTTAAAAGAACAACTAGAAGAAAAGGAATCTGAAGTAAAAAGGCTACAAGAAAAATTGGTTTGCAAGATGAAAGGAGAAGGGGTTGAAATTGTTGATAGAGGTAAGAAGATATATTTCACATTTGTCATCTCATTTTGTTAAAGTCCTCCAAAATCTGTAAAAGAAACCAATGATAGTCAATGTGTAGTTTTAGCATCAAAGAAAGAGCAGCGGAATCCAGCCAGGCCCAGAACCACAGGGAATTCTCCAAGACTCTGTACTGTGACTGGGAATCCATTAATTTCCTCTTCAGCAGCTGGAAAAGGGGAATTCTGTACTTTATTTGGTGTTTAAGATTACTAGACTGTAAATTCTCATTACAAGGATGGACTAGTGTCGATTGCAATGCAAGGGAATTTATGCCAAAGGAGTTAAAAAGAACCATCCCTGTGTCCCAGGATCGTTGCCCTCAGAACTGAAATTAGATAAAGTAAGGGACTTAGAAACTGTTCTGCCCTTTTGAGAGAAGAGAAAATGGTTCTGTATCTTTGGAAAAATTAGTAAAAAATTTATACCAGGGATTGAGCCCTACACCTTTTAGAAAAATAGGCTAATTCTGTTTTTGGAAAAATGCATGAATTTGTCAAATCTTTTTTCATAACAGAAGAGGTTTGTTCTGAGTATTATATGGAGCATAATTTCTAACAAAGCAGATTGTGCATGATAGAAAATAGCCCAAAGGAAATACATTTTTAAAATTATATTTGGAAATGTAATGTGCATAACATCTGACAACGCTAGGTTAAATTTAACCTTTCTTTGTTATTACGAATGATGACTGTGGCACTATGAGATACCAAAGCAATTTCTGAGTCATTCAAAACAGTACAAATTCCAGTTAGTGTAGCTTTGTTACATTTTTATCCATTTTATGAAAATTAGTAACATTGTCTGTCCAGTGAGGGACTTGAGTTAGATTATCTCTAAAGTCCTTCTTGGCTCTAGAATACCATGGCCTTATATACCTGTAGGTATCACAATTCCCTGTCCGTCAGAAAATTCATCAAACCTGAGGAAAATGGATTCTCACCGCCAACCGCTTCACCGCCCCACCCCATCACCTACTGTTTGGCATATATATAATTGTGTATTGGTAAGGGACATTCAGAAACAGGTCATACTGATCATGTTTTTAGGGTTTTAAGAATAAAATGGGCTGGGTACAATGGCTCATACCTGTAATCCCAGTACTTTGGGAGGCTGAGGAAGGAGGATCGCTTGAGGCCAGGAGTTCAAGACCAGCCTGGGCAACACAATGAGACCCTGTCTCTACAAAAAAATTTTTTTGAAGATTTGAAATTTTTAAATTTCAAATTTCACCAGGCATGGTGGCTCACTCCTGTAATCCCAGCTACTTGGGAGGCTGAGGAGGGAGAATCGCTTAAGGCCCAGGAGTTTGAGGCTGTAGTGAGCTATGACTGTGTCACTGCACTTCAGCCTGGGCAACGGAGCAAGATCCTGTCTCTGAAAGAAAAAAAAATAAAGAATAAAATGGCATCACAGGACTTGTGGGCTAGAAGATATTAGAGTAATGCTACCCAAAGTCTGATCTGAGGACCCGAACCAACCTGGGAACTTCGTGTTACCAGTGCCCACCAGCTAACTACGGGGATTGAGAGCAAGTCTTTAGAAAGCTAATGTCAGGGTGATATTGGGATAGCATCTAACTGCATCCTCAGTGGACTCATCTTACTGGACAGGAGATAGACCCTTTCAGTGTTGTTGAACTTGAGTGGTGAGTTGCATGTGACACAAGCAGTGTTCTAGTCACATTCAGGAGGACCAGGTATCAAACTGTGATGGAAATATAAAAACAAAGTGACATTAACTAGGTTTTCATCATTTATGGTATAAGAAGTGCTTGTAGTCCACAAACCTAATTTTAATGTGAGAAAATCAAGGTCCAGAAAAATGAAGTGACAGAGGTAGTAACTCAAATTTAGGTCTTATATTCTCTTTCTAACCTCACACAGAGCATTATTATACTACCAATCCTGCAGTCACAAAATAGTGCTGAAAAAGTTTTTATGAGGTTAGATTTCCTTTATTTTAGGTAAAAGGAGACTAAATAGTAGTGATTTAAAAATACTATTTATTGTTGTAATGTATGCTAACTTCCAATCCGATGGGTTTTCCTGCACAGATGAAAATTTTAAAAAGAAGCTCAAAGAAAAAAGTAAGGTTTGGTGCATTTCCATCAGCCTTTACATTCACCAAAAATACTACCTTGGACTGTTCTTTGCATGTGTTTTAAAACATTTCTCTCACCAAAGATGTAAAGTTGCTTCATCGATAAGCCCTCCATTTCTTCAGAGTGTACACAATAGAGGGTGGATAATAAAACAATAAGGTAAAAGATTATTTTGAAGATTTTGTCTGATTCAACCTTTCCGCTCTACAGGGTACAACAGGGCACACAGCATTGTGGATGTAAAAAAATGTTTTCCCTGCAGTCTAGGTGATACAGGATCAGAGGAGAAAATAACTTTTATAGTACGAAAACTCACGATTTTAAAGGTTTACCAGAGTTGAAAGATAATTTTGAAATTTGCCTTTGCTTTTCAATGTTTTGAAGTCCACTATTTGTCTGAGATCTATTAGAAGCTCCTTTGAACATATTCTGTTGTTACAACAGAGATTGAATCCAGCTGATTAATGGAGCCTGAATATTTAATGCAACATTAAGATAAATCCTGCCAGGCATGGTGGGAGGATCACTTTTGAGGCCAGGGGTTCGAGACCAGCCTGGGCAACATAGTGAGATCCTGTCTCTACAAAAAAAATTTAAAATTAGCTGAGCATGGTGGTGCATGCCTGTAATCCCAGCTACTCAGGAGGCTGAGGTGGAAGGATCACTTGAGCCCCAGGCATCTAGGAGTTTGAGGCTGCAATGAGCTATGATCTTGCCATTGTACCACGGCCTGGGAAACAGTGACACCCCATCTCTTAAAAAAAAAAAATTAACTCCTTAGGGGCTCTTTCCCCCAGACGTTAAATTCTCAATTCCTATAGAATATATCTTAATTGAAAATGTTACACCAATGCTGAATGATGCACCACTGTTTTAAAACTTATCTTAAGAAGACTGGATATGGTGGCTCACTCCTGTAATCCCAACTCCTCAAGAGGTTGAGGTGGGAGGATCACTGGAGCCCAGGAGTTCAGAGCTACAGTAAGCTGTGATTGTGCCATGCACTCCATCTGAATGATAGAGAAAGATGCTGTCTCTAAAAAAAAGTATTATCTTCAGTAATTTTTTTTTTCTCAGAAGCAGGCAACTTTAGCTGATTTTTTTTTCCTGTTTGAATTTTTTAGTTTGTGATTTCATTTTGGAGTGACTTTTCATTTATTTATTTATTCGAGACAGGGCCTTGCTATGTTGCCCAGGCTTGTCTCAAACTCCTGAGCTTAAGCAGTCCTCCCACCTTGGCCTCCCAAAGTGCTTGGATTACAGACATGAGCCACCGCACCAGGCCCTGGAGTGACTTTTCATCTTTAAAATATTTAAGTTTTTTATTATTCAAGTAACATGCTTTTGTATTTGAATATCAAATTTTAAGGAGAATCACATTCAGCTTACTTTGGCCTTTATGTCTTGAAATCTATCTTAAGGTAGTATTGGAAATGAAGTTTATAGATGAAGCAAAGTACTTATTATCCTTACGTATGGAACTACAACCAGCTTCTTAGCATGACTACTTATGTAAATACTACAAGCCATCAGGCACTTACCGTTCATTCATGCCTCTATCTTGGTTATAACTATCATTTTCTCTGCTTTTGTCATTATATATACCATTCATGGCTTTCACGCACTGCTTTATAGATTCCTGTTTTAAAAACGTTATATTTTTATTACTATAGCACTGAAATTTCATCTTCAGTGTTCTCATGAAGATTCTCTTGTTGCTTTAAGAGAGGATAGCTAGTTCTCACACAACCTTGTTTTCTTTCTAGAGTGGCAACTGTTCAGGTGAGGTAGAAGATGTCCATCTTTTCAGGTTTTTCCAAAAGAGAATATGGGTGTTAAATGTGCCCTTTTTAAAGAATAAATGAAAGAAATCGTTAACATCTTTACCTTAAAATATTTCAGTCTGGAGAGTAAATAACTTCGTATCACTGTCATACATGTGCACTAAATTGACTTCTGATTTGATGTTATTTTCAGACATTGAAGTACAAAAAATGAAAAAAGCTGTGGAGTCTTTGATGGCAGCAAATGAAGAAAAGGTATCCAGATGAAATTTAAATATACGTGTGGATGTTTTTTAACACCATTTTGACCATTCCATGCAATTTCATGAGCTATCCCATTTTAAAAGAACATGCCCAGAACACTGCTAGGAGTGAGGGGCAGGTGTGCACACTCCCAGGTGGGCTGTATGCACAGGAATAGGGAGGAGCTGCACTGGCTCCACTGAGAACTCCTGCCCCCGTGAATTCAGAAAATGTTCAAACTCTCTGATCAGTTCCGCATATTCACATGACATGTAAGAGGGAGGATACATTCCATAGTATATCCTGTATATGGGCACTGAAAATTCTGGGCTAACCTCTGGGCCCTGAAGGAGCTAGCTTGACAGCCTCAGCTTCATGGTCATGTTGGTTTTGTCCTCCATTTACTCATTATTTCCTTTATACTCCTGGCCTGTTTCACATCTGTGATTGTCTCTGCTCTCCTGAGAGATTAAATACCAGAAAACAGCGGCACAGGCTTTACATTAGCTACACTGGCTGCATTCCAAGGTTTCCACAGGTTTTCCCCCCCAGTTGGTTCTTGTTATCCACATCTGATGTTTCATCCTGCTAAGGGCAGGGATGCAGTTACTGAACGAAAGCAATGGGTTTCTTCGTGGCTTACCTGACCATCCACGTATCTAGTAGGCAGCTGCAGCTGTGTTCAGCTGATGTCATCAGAACTTCTCTCCCCTTATCTGCCTGAATAGAACCAGGAGACATTTTCCCAAAAAGAAGAGTAATTTCAAGGAAGTAAAAAACAACAAAATGTCAAAGAACTTTAGCTTGATCTTTTTCTCCCATCGTAAGTTTCTTTCTCTCATTCTTGACTATTCTGTTTTTCTTATCTCCTTGTTTATTTTTGCCTTGCATTCTCTTTATTTGCTCTTTATTGCCTGGAAGTAAACTGATTGTCATACCTGCTCATATAGGTTCCTTTTTGCTAATGTTTCCCACTGTTGAATAAAAAAAAAGTAATTAGCAAGCTGCCCACTGTAACTTTTATTTTTTTTTAAATCACTGAAATTCATTTTGTTTTCATTTCTGTCCCTCAAAAAGCAACAGCAAACAAAATTCCCAGTGTTGAATGAGGGCTTATGAGATGCTCAAACTGTTAGAGGAGCACCCAGCGTAACATAACTTCCTCGTGGGGTCGGGGATTCAGAAGACTTCAAAGAGGAGATAATTTGAGCAAATTCTGGGGAAAAGCAAGAGTTGTTCATCAGGAAAATAAAGGCTTCTTAGGCAAAGGGTCCATGAATCAAAACTTGTCTCGAGACCAGGTTTGAAACAGCGCAGTGCATGCTGGGATTGTGCTGGAACATGAAGTGCAGGTGGAGTAGGGGCGTGGGGCCTACCACAGAGCTAAATTGGGGGGCAGGCCACTTCGTACACCATGCTCTTGATTTAGGGTCGGTCTTAGCTTGTAAACCTTAGGCAGTGACATGATTAAATTGCCATTTTAGAAAGCTAACTCTGGTACCAGAATGGGAGAGTGAAGACAGATAAACAGTTAAGAGTCAGTTAAAATAGGTGAGAAATGAAGAGGGCTTGAAGTAAGGCAATAGCAGTGAAGTGGTAAGGTGGGAAGAGCTTTTAGAGAAATTTACGGGTTGACAAGATTTAAGATCTCTGGATTTGAAAAACGAGAGAAAGTTTCTGGTTTGGGCAACTGGGTGAATGGATGGTTCTCTTAAGGAGTTAAGGAAATGCAAGCACAGACTCAAATACTGAAGGGAAAGAATGAGCTTAATTGTAGATATAGTCTATTCAATATGCTTATGGGACATTCTAAAGGAGATTTCTTACAGAAAGTTGGAACATGAATCTAAATTTTAAGATTAATGTAGAAATATAGATTCGTGGGGAGTGAGACCCATCAATTTTAGGAGAAATGTAGAGTTGTAGATTGGTGGGGACTAAGCCACAGTTTATGTGTCAGTTAGCTTTTGCTTTGTGACAGGCCACATTTATTATTTCTCATACTTCTGTGAGTTGGCTAGGTGATTCTTCTGATCTTGGCTGGCTTAGCTGATGTCTACGGTCAGCTGGTGGCTTAGATGAGACTGCATGCATAATTTAGGATAGTGTCACTCACATGTCCAGTGATTGACAGCCTAGTTTAGGTTGGCCCCAGCTGGGAGGTCTAGCCTCTTCTCCAGATGGTCTCCCATCCTCCAGTAGACTAGGCTAGACTTCTTCACGTAGTTCCTCAGGGTTCCTTAGAGCCACATCACAGGGCAGCCACAAAGGGCAAATGTTTTTCAAGCCTTTGCTTGAGTTACATTTGCTGATATCTCTTTGGCCAAAGCCAGCCACATAGCCAGGCCCAGAATGAGAATGGGAGGCGCTAGGGAGGCCATTTTCATAACACAGTTGAGCACATGGGAAAAGCAAAGAGGGTCATGGACAGAACCTGGAAGCTCTAGCATTTTATAGTCCAAGAAGATAATGGTGGTTATGGAAGTTCAACAGCTATCTGGTCAAAGGACTGAGAAATAAAAATCGAAGAAAAGAAAGAGTGGATGGATAAGTGAAAGGAGAAGGAAAGAGTGGGGTCAGTCAAGTGCCATATGGAGGTCAAATTAGAAAAAGGTTGGGGCCGGGCATGGTGGCTCATGGCTGTAATCCCAGCACTTCAGGAGGCCAAGGTGGACAGATACTTGAGCCCAGGATTTCAAGAGCAGCCTGGGTGACATGGTGAAACCCCATCTCTACAAAAATAGAAAAATGAGCTGGGCATAGTGCATGCGTGTACTCCCAGCAACTCAGGAGGCTGAGGTGGGAGGATGACTTGAGCCCAGGAGGTTGAGGCTGCAGTGAGCCAAGATTGTACCACTACATTGCAGCCTGGGTGACAGAGCGAGACCCTGTCTCAAAAAAAAAAGAGAAAAAAGATGAAAAGTGTTCATTGTTTTTAATAGATAGGAGGTCACCTTGGTAGAGTGTTTTAAGAGAGGAGAAGCCAGATGGTGATTAATGATGGCTAATAAAGACAGAAGATGGGGGTCTTTCCTTTAAGGTTTGACTTAGAGAGGAGAGTAATTGAAGCTGACTGTTTTCTTTTTTTATTTTGTGTCTTATTACCTTGTTTTGTTTTTGTTTGTTTAAAGATGGCAGCTAAAGGATAGGATCTCTAAATTTAGAGGTACTTTGCCCATATCTTTAATGTATGTAGGAAACATAGTCTAGTTATTACCAGTCCTCCTAAAGCTTAGAAGTATTCTTTAAATAATGTAAATAATTCACAACTACTTATTCTTTTTTTTTAAATGCTCTCTCGGCAGAATCATGCGTATTCTTTATGTAAAAGCAATTACTATTACTCTTTTAAGAACATAGGATTAAAGATTACAATTTATTTTATTTCTAGGATCGGAAAATAGAAGATCTTCGACAGTGCCTGAACAGGTACAAGAAAATGCAAGATACGGTGGTACTGGCCCAAGGTAAAAAAGGTAGAGTGGAGCTCTAAAAGTTTTTCTACTTTGGTTGACTCTAAGTGGCTATAAACTTACACATTTGGCCTCAGTTTCTTTCCTGGATCATACCCATTGTCCCAAATTAGGTAGCTAATTCATTGATTGAACAATTAGGCAACTGTACTCTGCCAGAAAGTGTCCAGCCTGAGGAGTGAGTGTACTGTAGAGTCATTGGTTGGGGAGTGCCTCTCTAAGGAGTTGATGAGATAGCATTCCAGAGGGAGAAAAACGGCAGTATATGCAGAGAGCCTAGGGGGAAAAGAATGTGGCACGCTTAAGAAGAAGAACACCAGTGCAACTGCATGTAAATAAAAGAGGTAGTTTTTAACGATGTACAGCAGCACAGATTTTCTTACACCCTTGAAAACTATGTTCTGTTCCAATAAAGAGTTGTATAAACAGTGATTTCTCACTAGGAGTTATATTTAGTTAATCCTCATACAATTCTAATAACACTAAATTCTAATAAAATTAGAATAACATTCTAGTGAAACCTAAATTAAGAAGCTGTGTTCTGATTAAGATCTTTAAACAAGTATATGATTTACCATTTCATATTATTTGTAGGTTAGAGTGTTAAGTATCATTTTTTTCTATTTTTAAGAAAGAATATCTGGCACTGCGCTGTTCACCATTTAATCCTTTTGATTTCTAGAGATGTAAAAAAAATTCTCAAGTTTGCAGCTTTGATGAATATGTGGTTGCTTTTTTCCATCAGACGTTTTTTGCTTTAAAATGGCATAAAAGGATCCTCTTGAGAGATCAAAGGTCATCTGTCTTTCTGTTTTTTCTGTTCTCCTATGTTTTTTCAAGAGCACAGCAGTGATGAAAACTAAGTTGTTTAAATGGGACTTCGTTGCTATTCAGAATTTGTTTTTTGTACCAGGTATTCTTCAGTTTGAATATTTCTACACTAAAATTTGTAAGCCCCTGATTTTAAAACAAAGTTACAAGAGAGTTGTTGGAAAAAGTTAACTTTTAATTTTCTTTCAATCTGATGAATCAATGTATCAAGTATGACTTTGTCTATTAATATCACAGGTACCCACTGTGGCCCAAGAACCCCTGGCCTTAGTTTCAAATGCTGTTTCCTAGGTCCTATATTGTTGTTTTTCAAGGGCCGCCAGGAGAAGCTGACTCTGATTTTTGAGGATCAGAAAAAATTTTATATTCATTATAATTGGGATTCTTATCTTCTTGTAAAAGTGAAATATAAATCAAAAGCTGCTGTTGTCTTCTCTTTGCTTTGTCTTTTCCTAGACAAAGATGGAGAATATGAAGATCTGCTCAATTCCAGTTCCATCTCCTCTTTGCTGGATGCACAGGGTTTCAGTGATCTGGAGAAAAGTCCATCACCCACTCCAGTAATGGGATCTCCCAGTCGTGACCCATTTAACACAAGTGTTCCAGAAGAGGTATTAATAGACTTTCAATATTTCCTTCATGTTGAAGAGACTGTGTTATTGAAAGTTAAAACACTGCTCATAACATGAAAAACATGGGTTCCTTTCTCAGTTCCATTATCAACTCAAGTGAGGTTATATAAATAAATTGACTTTGGCCACTTCTGATGGTGATTCTGAAAGATAATTGAATAAAATTTTCTTCTGACTTCTTTAGACTTGGAAGAAGCACTGGAGAGGAATAAACAGTTATACACTCCTTACTTTGCATCAAACTGGCATGAAAATCTGTTTGCTATCTATTGTACACCACACCGAAACTTTGTGGCTTCAATGACAGCATTTCTTTTGCTGATGACTCTGCACTTTAGCAGGGTTCAGCATGAGCATCTCGTCTCTGCTCCACTTGGCATCAGCTGGAGTGGCGTGAAGGCCTGGGCCTGAGTCATCTGAAGGCTAACTCACTCATATGTCTGGTGATTGGGGCTGGCTTTTGGCTGGGACCTCAGCTGAGGCCCCATTTAGAACAACTACATGTGACCGCTTGGCTTCCTCACAATCCTAAGGGTGAGCATTCCAAGAGGCCCAGGCAACTTTGCATCGCCTGTTATGATTTATCTCAGAAATCACATGGCATCTCTTCTGCTGTAGCCACAGGCCTACAGCCCACCCAGATTCAAGGAGAGGAAATATAGACCCTACCTCTTGATGAACAAGTGACAACATTACATTGTTAGGACACGTGGGATGGGAAATATTGGTGCAACCATATTTGGAAAATATAATCTACCCTCTGGCTACACCGCTTTACATCCCTCTCCCATGCAAAATACACTCACCCCTTTTCCGAAGACCCCTAAGTCCCATTCCAGTGAGGCGTCAGCATCCCAGGATCTTGTCACCCAGACCAGGTCGAGATGTGGGTGAAGCTCCTCAGGTACAGTTCCTTGCGCATAGCTTCTTGAGGACTGTTTCATTGAATTAAAGAGCTGTGGATTTCAAGGACAGTTATCTGCCCTCCACACACCCATACGATGGTTGGATAGGCATAATGTAACTGCAGTAGCCACTCCCATTAAAAAGGGGGAGCTGGAAGGCTCACAGGTGTCACCAGTCCATAGCAATTCCAAAATCCAGCCAGGCACGTGTTGCCAATCCTCTGGGCTATTGGCTCTTCTCTCTAAGTCATCCTTCCTTTGCCTATATTTGCAGATGAGTAGTTTTCTCAGTTTTGTGCCTGCAAAAGTGCCCAAAGACATCCAAATTCATCTCTTCATTTTCCATTATCTCTGTCCCTTTGAGTCTAATTTGGTGTAATACTTTAAACATTTAGAATTTCATACAAATCACATTATAATTCACTGCATTACAGAAGAACACATCCACAGCTATCTGAATTCACCATAAGCCTGTCTCTAGCTAAGGTTCCCTGTAAGGCTGCAGTGGGACATCCCATTATTTTTAGAGCCTTTGATCATTTTTCAAAGGTTCAATGAGACAGCACTACTGTAATCTTCCTAAGGTATTTTTTTTCTATTTTTGTTTGATTCTAGTCTAGTCCATCCTGAGGTCTTAGCAAAGGGTTTTATAGCCACATCCTTGGCTCACCTTAAGACCGTGTTTTCCTGATAGCCCTTGTGCTTGATCTTTGCCCTGAAACCATTTCTTAATTTTAGTATAATTTTTTTTTTGTCTAGAGAGACCGGGAATGGGAAATAGTTTCATTGTTTAAACAATCTTGGCTTCCTTATTTTAGCAGTTCCTTTTTTGGTCATTTCTCTTCTCACATTTTACTATAGGTAGTGAGAAGAAACCAAGTGGCATTTTTACTTTTATATCTGTTGCTGATAATTACACAATGAGAAGATGAAATTTGAATGGAATGAAAATGAATTCAAGGAGAAAACGTTGAAAATTTCTCTCTTAAATGTAGGAGAGGGCTGAAATATTTCATTAATCAAGGAATTAGTTAAGGAATAAGAAATACTTTGGTGGAAAATATCCCCTAATTGTTAGATATATATTTATATTGAAAGCAAAAATAATATTTGACAGCCAATGAGTATGCTGCAGTTACAGAACTAGTGTTACATGTAGGGTATACCCAAATAATCCCATATCCTTTTAGAAAAAGTCTTTGCTATGTGAATTGTAGTTTAATTACAGGTTTTAAGTTTGTAACAAGAATGGTTTGATGAGGATTGAGGGAGTTCAGCCACATTTTTAAAGAAAAGCCAGGAGGGGTATCTGAGTTTGGAGTTAAAGTCTTAAAGGTGGAAAAAGATCAAGAAAATGGGTCTGTTAGTATAGTTATATTTTCCCCATGATTAGGAATCTCAAGAGACAAATGAACTTCAGGAAACAGCAATGATGGCTAAATAAGTTGCCCGGGATTCATCATAAAGATTCAAACTGAAAAAATTGATAGTGAAATAATCTCCTACTTTATAATAATATGACTTCACATTTTATAACCTTTTATTGCGTTAAAGGATGAGACCACCACTGAATAACAGAAACAAAAATCACAAAGATGAATGTATTACTTACTTAAGTAAGTGAGTGTTCCCGGTCAAGTACATTCTCTTCCAGCTGATCATATGTAGGGTTTTTGGGACGGTTGGAGCTCAAGGATTGGTGGACTTTCTGAGGCAAGTGTGAGTCAACGTCCACTGTAGATGTGTGGTTACTAAGGTGAGACTGTTGCTGACTGGTTGGCGTGTAGAAGGGTGTTCACCGGTGTGAGTCCTTACCAGGCAGTTTTCAGAGGTGAAGAACTGTGACTGGTTGACTGGCAGGAGTTCATTGCGGCAAACTGTGTTCATTTTTTTTTTACTGAAATTTTTTTCATTTATTCATTTATGATGTGGCCTGCAATCTAACTGCTCTACAGTTGTAAAAAATTATTGAAAACTGAAGTATTAAAATTATTTCAAAGACTCCTTCCTTAGGATGCACAAAGCATTTGTTTGAGGAAATGTGTTATGCATTTTATTTGTTGCTGTAATATTATTATTATCATTAAGCAAAGTGTTTTAAGTGGTAGCCACAAAGTCCACTGCAATTGGTTTTAATTACACTTTTCATCAATTATATTAATTGAAATTAGTCAACTAGTACGCACATAGAATAATAATTAACTGACTTGACCAATGTTCCATATAAGATTAGTAGGAGAAATTAAAGTAAAAATGGAGCTTTTCGCTGGGCACAGTGGCTCATGCCTGTAATCCCACTTTGGGAGGCTGAGGCAGGAGGACTGCTTGAGCACAGAGTTCCAGATTAGCCTGGGCAATATCGGGAAACCCTGTTTCTACAAAAAAATTTTAAACATTAGCCAGTTGTGGTGGCGCACGCCTGTAGTTCCAACTACTTGATGGGGCTAAGTTGGGAGGATCACTTGAGCCCAGAAGTTCAAGGCTGCAGCGAGCCACGATTGCAGCACTGTACTTTAGTGTGGATGACAAAGTAAGACCCTGTCTCAAAAAATAGTAATAATAATAGAGTGTTGAAAGCAAAACATGTTACCCAAATCTTATGTTAAATCATTGCAACCTGCAGGGTAGGCATTGTCATTCTTATTTTACAGAGGGCAAAACTGATGGATGCCTAGTGAAGTGATTTGCTAAGCACTGATCACTTAGGCAAGTGTGTCAGAACCAACATTTCAGCCAGGGCTTAAGGTTGTTAGGATTTACTATTACTAGCTGGGTACAGTGACACTCGTCTATAATCTCAGCTACTCAGGAGGCTACGGCAGGAGACTGCTTGAGCCGAGGAGTTCGAGACCATTCTGGGCAACATAGCAAGACACCGTATCAAAAAAAAGAAAAAAATTACTGTTAACTTACTTACTGGTATACCATCTTATTCACAATATTCAGTGTCTTATTTAGAACCAAGTTAAAAAATTTCCTTCCTCCAGAATGATTTCCTTGATTACTACTTCTTCTATGTAGATATTTATATTCTGAAATCAGTTTATAGAGTTCTGAACACTGATTATGAGATTTTGTCAATAGACCATTTAATTTTCTTACGTTTATTTAATTACTCTGTGGCTTGTGTTTTGTTTTGATTGATTGATTGATTGATTTTTTATAATTACATTACAGTTCCATACCTCCATCTTGCAAGTTTCCATCCCTTCATTATTGCCAGCAACTATAAGCATGGAAACTTCTGAAAAATCAAAGTTGACTCCTAAGCCAGAGACTTCATTTGAGGAAAAGTATGTCATTTATTAACAGTGCAATATAAATGTTCAAAAAAGTAGATCAGCCAAAGACAAGGATGTATTGCATTTATTTACAGACACAATTTTTACCTAGAGAAGTAAGAAACAGGAAGACATCCACTGGGGGATCTGTAATCAGTTCTGTATTATGGAAATAAAAGGTGTGAAGCAGGAAATAATAAGAGATCAGGCTGGGGAGGTAGGGTGGTCAGGTTAGAAAGAGATTTTAAGGAACTTGGCCAGGTGTGGTGGCTCACTTTAGGAGGCCAAGGTGGGCAGATCATTTGAGGCCAGGAGTTTGAGACCAGCCTGGCCAACATGGCGAAATTCCGTCTCTACTGAAAATACAAAAATTAGCTGAGTGTGGTGGCACACGCCTGTAATCCCAGCTACTCGGAGGCTGAGGCACAAGAATCACATAAGCCCAGGAAGCGGAGGCTGAAGTGAGCCGAGATCACATCACTGTACTCCAGCCTGGGTGACAGAGCGAGACTGTCTCAAAAAGAAAAAAAAAAAAGTTTAAGGAACTTGGATTTTTATATCCGAGGTCATAGGTAACTGTCAAAGGATTGTAAACTAAATAGTCACAGTCATGTGCTATGAGTGCGTTAGAAGGATGGGTCTGAAGGGGACAGGAAAAGGATACAGTAGTTTGTCTCTAAGCAAATAGAATGTTTTGCCAACATATTCCCAAATTGTCTAGTCTTATTTTAGGCCAAATAAAATAGGACATTTAAAAAAAATAGAAATAGCTTCCTTTGCACAATTTTTTGTTTTTGACTTATCTGTTCACTTAGAACATATATGGTCTTTTATTCGTGAAGTTAATAAATACCTTTTGTTCTTTACATTTTAGTGATGGAAAGATAATCCTTGGTGCCACTGTTGATACCCAACTGTGTGACAAACTTTTGTAAGTTACATTTTATTGAATGTGAAAAATGTGATTGAGGCTAGAGAAAGAGAGTTCTGTTATACTAACAATTACTAATATTAACAGCAAATGACCGAGGCTGTTAAATTACTGAATAAATTAATGTAGCTATAATAATTGGGTGGGGATGAAGGTGGGGAGCTGTAAGTTTACAAAGAAATAATTTCTCATTTGCTATTATCTCATGCCGGGGTTTTGCAGATCTCGTGCTGGGGTTTTGCAGGTCTTTAGCCTTGCTTCATCAGTTTTCGTTTGAAGTCCAATGCTTTTAATTCATTTTTGCACTGACATATTTTGAGTCCAGTGGGAAGGCATCACAGGGAATGATGTGATGCTGGAAAAGCTGAGATGGGTTTTTTTGCACTTTCAGTTTTATGAACTGACCTAATATCTATGTTTATCCAAGTTAAAGTCTGGATTAAATTAGGAAAGTCTATTTTCAGAGTAGCACTCAAAAATGAGATCTTTTCTTTTCTCACTATTATCTTTTACTTTATTTGGTAGTTGATACTTCTGGCAATACACCTAAATACAGAAGAAATGCCTTTTGAAAGTTTGTAAATGTGCATATTTATATTATTCTGTTTCGTAGAGGCAAATACATCACTTCTCTGTCACTCTCTCTAAACTGGTCACATATCTCTACCTTCAAGTTTTTAGTAACACAAGCTCTATATAATTGAATATTAGTTATGTGAAAGAGAAAGTCTCTGGATGTTTATAGTGTCTCTTTGCCTTCACTAGGATAGCAAATGAATTATTATGGGCAGCATTAGGGATTCCTCTACTGTGCTTTAATTAGAACTATAAAATGAATTGCTTTGCCAGACTCAGAAAAGTGATTCCCTTGTGAATTGAAAAGTAAAACTTCCATTATTTATTTTAATTAGAAGGATTAGGTATAAATAGTACATGAGTATTTTTAAAGTTCCTACTACATGCAGAGGATGCAGCACTAGTCCATGGAAAACACTGCTTTATTTTCGAATATTGACATCACAAGGCTAGTCCTAAGTGCTTTTCCAGCTCTTCTAACATGTGCAAGACAGTTAGAATTATTGGCAGGACAGTTAATCACCCCTGCTTTTAAAAGAACTAAATGTTGTCATTTAGTTAAGCACATAAGTGACTGCCTGATTCCAGATTTTCTTTTATTACCAGGATTCAACCCACACGCAATTTTAGTTTCTTTCCAAGATGTTTTACTTAGAAACAGTGGCACTGGAGCCACTTATTATTAATTCTTATTACTGTTATTTTTAGAACTTCAAGTCTGCAAAAGTCCAGCAGCCTGGGCAATCTGAAGAAAGAGACATCTGACGGGGTGGGTTCTGTGTTTTTTGTTTTTTTGTCTGTTATCCTGAGAAAAAACTGTTTAGGGATCTTCATCTTTTCCCTTTTTGCAAATAAAACTCTTATGAAGAGCTTGTGGTTTTTAGTGGAAAATTATTAAATATTAGGTTTAACAGTAAATATTAAGAAGTATGAATATGAAGGATTGAAAATAGTATGTAAAACCAAAAATGGAGACTTTAATAAAACATTTTGGAAAATAAACAATACTAAGATTTTGTAGCTTAGAAGTAGATATAAAATTATTTTAACTTATGGAGTTGTATGTGACAAATTCAGAATTATAAAAGGATTTCCCTAACAACCTTAAATATTGTTATTGCTTTGAACAGGAAAAGGAATCTATTCAGAAGACTTCAGAGGTAACTTTTTGTCCAAATTACGATGCAAAAATATTTCTACTTCCATTACATGTAAATTGCTTAAATGTCTCCAGTAGATAAAAACTTTCAGAACCTCTAAAACATTATGCTAAATGAAGCCAGACACAAAGTTCACATATTATATGATTCCGTTTATGTGAAACATCTAGAACAGATAAATCTATAGAAATAGAATGCAGATCAGTGGTTACCAGTGGTGAGAGGAGGGAAGAATGGGGAGAAGCTGTTTAAGGATAAGGGGTTTTGCTTTCGAATAATGGAAATGTTTTGGAACCAGGTAGAGGTGGTGGTTGTACCACATCGTAACATACTAAATGCCACTGAATTGTGCACTTTATAATTGTTAATTTTGTTATGAATTTCACTTCAGTAAGTTATTAAAAAACAAAACCATAATCTCTCAATCATGCTACTTAATGTTCCTAATGACCATAACTGAGCTTCCTTAGACCTCCCCAAAAGCCCTTCTTGGATTACCATTAGATTATATACCCGGTGTCCATCTAAAGCAAACATTTTGGTATGTTTAAAGATGTCATCAACATGTGCTCAATTCTTCTTTCCCCTGATTTTTTTTTTTTTTTTTTTTAAATGGTATCACTTTGTCATCCAGGCTGGAGTGCAGTGGTGCAATTATAACTCACTGTGGCCTCGATTTCCTGGGCTCAGGTGACCCTCCCACCTCAGCCTTTCAAGTAGCTGGGATTACAGGCGTGCACCACCATACTCGGCTGTTTTTTTGTTTTTGTTTTTTTAATTTTTTTTTAAGTACAGATGAGATCTTGTTATGTTGCCCAGGCTGATCTTGAACTCCTGAGCTCAAGTAATCCTCCCACCTCTGCCTTTCAAAGTACTGGGATTACAGGCATGAGCCACTGTGCCTGTTCTGTCCTCTGATTTTCTGCCATTAACCTTGTGAAGATTACAGCGTGATAGGCTACTTCCAGATCCAGTCTCTTGACTGTTGGCTCTTAGTGCCTGAGTCATATGTGGATAGAATTGACAAAGCAGCCAGTAATGACAGCTAGAATTAAAATCCTTTTTGTCCTTTCAGTTCAATAAATGGTTAAATGATTTTGATGTCATTGTTGAACCATGGATGATAATATCACTAAATTGTGCCATCTGCAAACTTTTGGTTTCTATGAGCTGTAGATATATAGAGTAAAATAACCACCTAAAATACCTATATCCCCTCACCCTTTTCTCTCCTTCTGTAAAAAAAGAAGTGGAGGGCAAGAATTATTTCTACTTCTGCAGAAAAAAGAAGCAGAGGGAAAGAATAGAGAAATGAGAACAAGAAGACAAAAGTGTCTTTGTATAAAGTGCCAAGAATATACGGTGGGGAAAGGACACCCACTTCAATAAATGGTGCTGGGAAAATTAGATATCCATATGTAGAAGAATGAAATTGGACTCCACCTGTCACCAAATCAACGAAAATCAACTCAAGGTGGATTAAGAACTTACATATAAGACCAGAAACCATAAAACTGCTAGATGAAAATATAGGGGAAACACTTCACAACATTGATCTAGGCAAAGCATCTTTGTATAAATACTAAAATAATATACTGTGTTACAGCCAGCTCTAATTGCCAATTCAAAGAACCAAAAAGCTCAAAATAAAGTTGCTCACTGTGCCTTCATTTTATTATTCTTTGAGGAGAATATTTAAAATAACTGGAGTAGAATCTCCTTATACTGCTGGTATAGAAGTTTGGACTAATGCCTGCTTTGTAGAATAATTAATATTATATTGGGCTTCTATTGACAAAGTTATAATATACGAATATGAACTGTATTATAGCTAAATCCATGTCATAATTGTTAGAAAAGTCAGAAATATGCTGCTATTTTTCTGGTTATGTAATGTCTCCATGTCTTTTGAGGAATGAGGCAAACAAAATTTAAGAATTTTTGTATCCTAAATATTTAAAGCCCTAAACATATTGATTCTAGATTAGTGATGAACATGTTTTCCTTGTTGCTTTTGTTGTTGTTTCTTAAGTAGCTTTCAGAATTGATTTTTTTTCAACTTCTGATAAGGCATTTGGCATTGGTGATCAATGTGTTAGTTCAGTTATTCTTTTGAATAAACTCATGGATGTGGCGTGAGTGAGTATTTGCTATTAGCCTGGCATGTGCTAAGGATGCCGCACCTGAAAGCTGTTTCACTATTCTTATCTGCCTTTCAGGACAGAGCTCCGGCAGAAAGCAGGCCATTTGGGACCCTTCCTCCCAGACCCCCAGGGCAGGACACCTCCATGGATGACAACCCCTTCGGCACTCGAAAAGTCAGATCTTCCTTTGGCCGGGGCTTTTTTAAAATCAAAAGTAATAAGAGAACAGCAAGCGCACCAAACTTGGGTACGTATGGCCAAAATGCCTTTGCCCTAATTCTTCCACAAGGAGGAAAAGAGCAGTGTCTTCCCTTCCCTTACACTTTCATTCATCGATTCATTTCTCTTTCTCAGAAATGAAGGTGAATGACTTAGGGGGAATTTAGCAAAAAATGCCTCCGTGGATTTAATTTAGTGTTGTGAAGATATATAGACTCTCACCCTGCTCTCTCGTGTGGTATAAACTTAGCGGAAAGACCTAAAATCATGATTCCCTTTGACTTCATCATGGAGTTTCCCATCTGTTGTGATAGTGGATAAATTAACATTGACATTGAGCCTGTGTGTAACATCAGAAGCACAGTGTGCCGCATGCCTCTCCTCCACGGTGTGTATTTGGCGAGGAGGAGTCTGATCTGTGTTTCATTTTGTCATCTCTGTGTTCTCTCCATTGGGCTGCGTGTGATTGTGTGCGTTGTTGGGATATCTGAAGATCGTAAACGAAGTGCCAGTGCACCCACCTTAGGTATTGTACCCCTGCATGCCAGCCTTCACCAACACTGTGCTCCAAACCAATCTAATCCCTGCTCTTGGCATCTGTGATCTCTAGAAAGCGATCTGACAGCAATCAGAAAATGTAGTTCTCTATTCTGGAGTGTTCTTTCCACCTTCTGCTAAAAAGGACTCTGTAGAGGCTTTGCTTCTGAGCCTAAGTGCTGTTTTAACCAATACTAGTAACACTCACTGTGTGAATAGCTTTGAGAGGACCTAGATGTGTGCAGCATCCCTCAGAGTGCAGGGCAGGAATGTCCTGGCATTGTACATTGCAGCTCTTTCAGCCTTGAAGTGCGTATTACCACACACTAACTCCCAGGTCCTTGCAGTCCATTCTCCATGCTTACATTTCCCCCAGCCTCCAAAAAGAAATTTTTTTAGCCATATAGGGAGGTTTATAGAAGACATTGAATATTATAGTTTTAGGCTTACTTCTCTTAGGGGAACATTCTTCTGACGTTTTATTACTTTGAAGATGGAGGTAATATTTAGTGATAACAGAAGCAACTTTACTTGATATCTGAGGCGTTACCCCCCAAAGTGATTTTAGAAGAGGGGCAGCTCAGTTTTCCTCTTTGTAAGGCAGGGGACAAATGGGGAAAAAAGTTCTCAAAATAAAAAAGAGAAATATGGTAGTTTTAAGAGGAGGATAAGCTAGGCAGCATTTTCAGGGGCACCTGTACCCATCATGGTTGAAGGATTTGAATTGGGAAAGTTCCTTTGGGTTTTTCCAAAAGGTGCTGTTACCTTGTATAGATATCCACTTATCTATTCACATGGACCAGCAAACAGGACTTCTCTCTATATAGATATAAATGTCTAGAATGAACACTGGATGCATAAAATAAACTGATCTGTTCAGACAACTATTTTCAAATAGTTTTTTTTTTTGCATCTTTCTTAGAAGAACTGTTTTGTTAATGCTAAGAGGTAAATGCTGCTTATTATAACCTGTAATCACAGCTCTGCTTTGTAGAAAAATCAACTTTCTGCAACTCATAGATCTTGCTGAAACACTGTTCTTGTGATTTTAGTACAACTTTCACTTTCTTTTATAAAGTATAAAATCTCACACTGAAGACAACAGTAGCCCTTGCGTTTGCTAGTATGGGATTGTCCACTAAGGGACAGCTAAAAGAACTGAAATAGTTAGTGCTTGGAGATCTGAGAGTGGCAACTGTGGATGTGATTCTTTTAAGGTAAAATCAACAGGCACTTACTTTATGTCAAAAGAAAAATTAGGCATATTCAGTTCATTCTTCTCTCAGTGCCTAGGATTTAATAGATTGGAATACATTTCATAAATAAAGAATTGCTTGCACTGGGTAACTGATTTGATGTAAATGCCAAAGGAGAAAGAGTAAAAGGAAAATGGCATAGAGTCTGAGCTAGAGTAACAGGGACAGTATTAGTATTAACCAAATATCAAATAAGAACATTTAAGAGAGGAGGCCGGGCACAGTGGCTCATGCCCATAATCCCAGCACTTTGGGAGGCCGAGGTGGGTGGATCACGAGGTCAGGAGTTCAAGACCAGCCTGGCCAAGATGATGAAACCCCGTCTCTACTAAAAATACAAAAATTAGCCAGGCGTGGTGGCGGGTGCCTGTAATCCCAGCTACCTGGGACACTGAGGCAGAGAATTGCTTGAACCCAGTAGGCAGAGGTTGCAGTAAGCCGAGATCACGGCACTGCACTCCAGCCTGGGAAACAGAGTGAGACTCTGTCTCAAAAAAAAAAAAAAAAAAAAAAAAATAGAGGAAAAGACTCTCGGGGAAATTGGATGAATTTGTGAAGTCCCAGATGTCCCGACACACTGAATTGGGAATATCACAGGCATTTAGATACAGAGCCTGGGAGCCTGGAGAGAGAGATTAGGCCCAGAGATTTTGATCCTCTAGAGGGCACTTAGAACATAATCTTAAAGTGGCATCGGGGAAGAAAAAAAAGCAGGGGTGCTACAGCAAAGACACTATCAGATGACAGATGTGGGAAAGTGGTCATGTCAAGAAGCGAAAGGAGATGATTTTGAAGGATGTAGGAGGTAGTCAACAGTACCACATGCTATGGAAAGATTGGGAATAATTCCATTATGAATTCAAATCACTCAAGGAAAGAATATGGCAATCATATCACACTCTTTTAATCTCCAAAGGGCTTGTAATGTTATTAACTTTACACGCAGTAAACTATGGAGCAGAACATACATGTGTGTTCCATTTCTAATATTTACAAGGTGCTCTTTGTAAATCACTGATTTATAGACCAACAGAAGAATTCTTAACAGTTCTAGAACCAAGAAGATTAACATCATGTTCATTCCATATTTTAAAATTCATTGTCGGTATTCTGCACTTGGAGTAGCTGAAACAGAAAAAGAGACAGCAGAGAACCTAGATCTGGCTGGTGCTTCTTCTCGGCCAAAAGATTCACAGAGGAACAGTCCCTTCCAGATACCGCCTCCATCTCCAGATTCCAAAAAGAAATCCAGAGGTATCATGAAACTCTTTGGAAAGTAAGTAAAGCAGTGAACAAGTGGAGTGGGCCCTGTCTTACATGTTGCTTAAAAGTGGCTGGAAGTGGGCATGGACTTGTAAGGCCTTTGTATTCCTCTTATGGAAGGAAGTTTGGATTGTGATGTGGGATTTACTAACTCATTGGGTCTTAGTTAAAGTTTAAATTTAAATGTCTATGTTAACGACACAAAGAGGATTAGTTCCAGTAGGTGCACTAGTTAAAAATGTTCTTATTAACAAGTCTAAGGCCTCCTCAGGTCTAATACTGGCCATGTGTGTTATGTCTTCTTCAGACTTAGGAGAAGTCAATCAACTACATTCAACCCAGATGACATGTCTGAGCCTGAATTCAAAAGAGGAGGGACAAGGGCAACCGCGGGGCCCCGACTGGGTTGGTCTCGAGACTTGGGACAGTCTAACAGGTAAGAAGAGCCAACTGATAGACTTTTGCATCTCTACCCAGCATCATAGCCTCATGAGTCCTGCAGTGTTAGTACTGTCATTGGGTTAAACAAAGTCATTGCTTAATGCTGTGTCTAGTGAAAGGGGCCATCATCTTTAGAGCAGTGCAATTTGTCACTGGTTGATGAACATACAGAAGGTGAGGGCTGTGCGTACTAGGGGAGAGGCCAGAGCTAAAGTGTCAGCAGCATCTGTGTTAGAATGGCTTTCAGACTTAAATTTTACATAGATGGTAATTACAAGTACTCTAAAGCATAACTTTGGAAAGATGGGATAGCATAGTGGTTAAGAGTATGTTCTAGAATCAGACCACTTGGATTTGCTTTCTGGCCTTACCACTTTCTACCAGCTGGGTGACCTTGAGCAACAGCTTCCACACCCTGTGCCTCAGTCTTCTCATCATCATAATTAGTACCTACCCCAAAAGCTGATCATGAAGGTTAAACAAGTTAATATGTGTTAAATATTTGGCAGATAATAACTACTCAAGAAATATTAGTATATAACAGAATCTATGAAAGCACTTAAAGACAAAAATGCTATCAGAATCCTTATATTTATCAGGACTATATAATATTTTATCCATTAAGATTCTAAGAACTGCTCTGACACTCTTACCAAAGTTTAGGGCTGGCTTAGAACTACTACATTGACTCACTGTGTATAAGAGGGTGGGGTTGGCAAACATAAAGTACAAGGCATTGATACCAAATCTTTTAACAGTATAATAGACTGACTAGAAACCCTTTAAATATAGCCCCTCCCATACAGGTGGAACACTGGACATAGGTTACATCAAGGAGGAAACTCTCTTTGGCCTTCTTCAAATACCAAACAGTTTCATTTGCCATATGTTGTCTTTGAACACAGTAGAGCTCCTTGTGCTATTTAAAAAAGAACATTCATCTTCTCCTCCGCACCCTGCCCCCACCCCGGAACAAGAACACTATTTGTGTATCTAAGTAAAAGAAAACAGGAATTTTGCTTTGATTGTTTCCTACACTCAGTGACAACATATTGCCCTCTTCTCATTGGTTACCATATGGAAATAAGCCATAATTCTGCTAAAGTTAGTTCAAATTAGACTTAAGTTTCTTTCAGTCCAACTGAGTTTCCTGTCTGGGAATCCAATCTTCAAACAACATTGGTTGAAACTGATACAGTGACTTGTGTTTGTCCAGTTTAGTCTTTTTCTGTAGCACTTGTTCTTGCTCTATCACATTAAATCTTTTGTGGTTTCATTTGAAATGAAGACAGTGGTCTTAGAAGATAACTTTCAACCAGTTGTTCCTCCAATGTATACTAAAAATTAAGCTTTTCGTGGTCAAATGTGTATCACCAGGGAATTTCCATGTCTATTGAATGTATAGTTGTTTAAAACTAATGATAAGCCACAGGATTGGCTTTGGATTATTTTTCATGCAATTACTCATTTTCCTGTAGTGACTTGGATATGCCATTTGCCAAGTGGACCAAGGAGCAGGTTTGCAATTGGCTGATGGAACAGGGCTTGGGCTCATACCTGAATTCTGGCAAGCACTGGATTGCATCCGGCCAAACGCTTTTGCAGGCTTCTCAACAAGATCTAGAGAAGGTGACTTCTTCTCTATTTTGTTCACACAATGGATACTGAGAAGAAAACAGTATGAATGTAGGGTTGTTTTATAGTCTAGAAAGGGCTATGAGTGAAGCCAGTAAAAACTCTCTAAACACAAGTTTGGGTTTTCAATTGCTTCATGCTTATTTTTTCTGGTGGTCTTGGGAGGACCTGGTCTTGATGATTCCTTATGGAACACTTAAGCCATTGGGCATTTTAATGAAAAATAATTACATAAGCATAATTAAGTTCATATTTCTCAAAATCATTGTATGGCTTTATCATTGGCCTGTTTTCTCAGTGTAAGATATGCAATTAACTTCACTTTGCAAAAGGAAAAAAAAAAGCACCCTACAATTTATATCTAATTATTTAACATTTCTTCCCAATTATTTAATATTTTGTACAAAATAAGAGTCAAATTCGTTTTATGCATGCTACAGTTCCTAGCTTACAAAGAAAATGAGTCACTAGGGAATGCCTAACACACCCCTAAGATAATTGTGGTGGTCTTGGCTTTTCAGGGACCTTTTGTTCAACAACACTTTACTAGCCCAAGTTAGGGTTGTAATTTAGTATTGAATTGGGTCTTTAATGCTAGCTTCATTTTGGAGAAATTTGCATCCTTTGCCAGTGGCACCCAGCCTATATAGATAGAATTATAAAGTCAATGTTTATTGTTTCAGGAACTTGGAATCAAGCATTCACTTCATCGAAAGAAACTCCAGCTGGCACTCCAAGCCCTGGGATCTGAAGAAGAAACCAATCACGGGAAGCTGGATTTCAACTGGGTCACTAGTAAGGAGTTTTTATTCTAACAAAATGAAATAATTATATACATAGCTGCTTTTTCTTTTTAGTTACAAGAACAGATGTTTTGTGGCATGGTAGCAACACTGGCCTCTCTCTTTTAGGATGGTTGGATGATATTGGCCTCCCTCAATATAAGACCCAGTTTGATGAAGGACGGGTTGATGGTCGAATGCTACATTACATGACTGTTGTAAGTGACTCACTCCTGGGGTTTGGGGGAGGAAAACTTTTTTTCTCTGAAAAACACAGGAATTGAGTAAGCCAAACACAGTGTTTTCAGTGATTCCACCAGAGTTTGAAGCTGTTGCTTGAACTTGAGGAGAATGGCAGGCATATTTCCCGTGAAGTTGAAGTTGCAGCATTTGGTGATTGTGATTGAACAGGCTTGGGATAATGTGAAACCCCAGTGTAAGCTAAGTGAAGCCTAATTTAAACTAAGCTCTCCAGAAGGTTGATTTTATATGTAATACATTCAACAATGTAAACACTGAAGTGTACACTTTGAATGAGTACATTTTATGGTATGCAAATTATATCTCATAAAGATTTTTTTTTATTATTTCTTTTGAGATGGAGTCTCTCTCTGTCACCCAGGCTGGAGTGCAATGGCGCGACCTCAGCTCACTGTAACCTCTACCGCCTAGGTTCAAGCCATTCTCCCGCCTCAGCCTCCCGAGTAGCTGGGACTACATACAGGCTCACGCCACCATACCCAGCTAATTTTTTTGTATTTTTAGTAGAGACGGAGTTTCGCCATGTTGGCCAGCTGGTCTCAAACTCCTGACCTCAAGCGACCTGCCTGCCTCGGCCTCCCAAAGTGCTGGGATTATAGGCATGAGTCAACACGCCCAGCCTAAAGATATTTTTTAAATAGAATGTAGAATTTTTAAGCCCAAGCTATCTCTAAGTTATGGGTTTCTATGTGCAATGACCGTTTGGAAGAGGCCACCCTTTTGACCTGACATCTTCAGGGACTTGTCTTCTCCCTGCCTTTCCACTCTGGACAACTGTTACCTGAAACCCTATCACCCGTCTCACTTCAGCCCAGTTCTGCTACAGCAGGAGTTACTGGGGTTAAAGGAGGAGGGAGGAAGGCTAGACTTCCACTCCACTTCCTTCATTATTGTACATTTCTAGCCCTCCAGCCAATGTGTAGGACTATTCCCTGCTTTACAGCAGTGGGAAAGATGGATTCCAGGAGAACATTGTTTTAGGTTCCATACCACTATTAATGTTCTACTTAAAATTCTCTTTATTTATTTATTTTTATTTTTATTTTTATTTTATTTTATTTTATTTTGAGATGGAGTCTCGCTCTGTCGCCCAGGCTGGAGTGCAGTGGTGCAATCTCGGCTCACTGCAACCTCCCTCTCCTGGGTTCACGCCACTCTCCCGCCTCAGCCTCCCGAGTAGCTGGGACTACAGGCACCCGCCACCATGCCCGGCTAATTTTTTGTATTTTTAATAGAGACGGGGTTTCACCATGTTAGCCAGGATGGTCTCGATCTCCTGACCTCGTTATCCACCTGCCTCGGCCTCCCAAAGTGCTGGGATTACAGGTGTGAGCCACCGAGCCCGGCTGTGTTCTACTTAAAATTCTTTTATTTATTTATTTATTTTGGAGACAGAGTCTCACTCTGTTGCCCAGGCTGGAGCGCAGTGGCACAATCTCAGCTCACGGCAACCTCCACCTCCCAGGTTCAAGTGATTCTCCTGCCTCAGCCACCTGAGTAGCTGGGATTACAGGTGAACACCACTGCTCCTGGCTAATTTTTGTATTTTTGGTGGAGATGGAGTTTTGCCATGTTGGCCAGGCTGGTCTGGAACTTCTGACCTCAGGAGATCCACCTGCCTCGGCCTCCCAAAGTGCTGGGATGACAGGCGTGAGCCACTGTGCCCGGCCTAAAATTCTTTTATTTAAACAGCTTTTTGTGAAGTAGGTTATAGACCTAACTACCCTAAGCATAATCTTTTTCAAGTAGCGAGTTTTAAACAGCCAACTTAAGTAGGCATTTCTCAATATCAAAAAAATTTGGAGTTCAGTTCATGGATTTTTCTTCTCTATCATTGAACCCAAGCCCCTTACCTTGATGGGCACATCACGTAAACCTGCGTGAAATAATACTAATATGTGTAGTATGTTGCACATTTACTATGTGTCAAACATCCTTTTAAGCATTTTGCTCATATTAATACTGGATTCTCAATAACCCTTTTAGTTAATATTACTAATATTATTATAGTGTGAATAATATATATTAAAAAGTTTTTAAAACTTTTTATTTTAAAATAATTTTAGATTTACAGAGAAGTTGCCAAAGCTAGAATTCTGTATACCTTTCACTCAGCTTCCTCTAATGTTAACATCTTACGTAATCATGATTACATTCATCAAAATTAAGAAATTAACGTAGATGTTAATACAATCAACTAAACTGAAGACTTTATTCACATTTCACCAGTTTTTCCAGTAAGGTCCTCCTTCTTTTCCAGGATCTAATCTAGGACACTACATTAAAACACACATTTTGTGACTTAGGACTTCTGGGGTCAAATTTTCCAGGGTCATTTACTCTTTTATAGCCATTTCACATACGCTGCTTGTGATTTTAAGCTTGAATTTGTTCACATATATACTATATAATTATATAATACTATATATACATAGTATTATACACACATATGTAATACTGTAGATACATAGAGTATGTATATATATACACACACATACACATATATGTATGTTTGTATATGTGTGTATGTGTAGCCATATATACACACACACACATAATCTGTATATCTATACTATTATAATACTATTATTATCCCTACTTTTTTACATGTATAAAGGAAGGAATCCAGAGATTGGGTAACTTGGTAACCAAGTTTCCACAGTTAGCAATAGAAAGTCATAGAGAGTTTGAACTCAGGCTGTTTCAAGATCCCTGCTTTTAATAGCTCACGATTATGACTAGAACACATTCAGTAAATATTTGCCTCCCTATCTAAGTGTAAGTATGTTCCCCCTGAGAATGTGGACAAATTCAAGCTTAAAATCACAAGAAGCATCTGTGAAATGGCTATAAAAGAGTAAATGACCCTGGAAAATTTGACCCCAGAAGTCCTAAGTCACAAAATATGTGTTTTAATGTGGATTAGATCCTGGAACAGAAGAAGGACCTTACTGGACAAACTGGTGAAATGTGAATAAAGTCTGCAATTTAGTCAATTGTACATTAATTTCTTAGTTTTGAGGAATGTAATCGTGATTATGTCAGATGTTAACATTAGAGGAAGCTGAGTGAAAGGTATACAGAATTCTATCTTTGGCAACTCCTCCACAAATTTAAAATTATTTTAAAATAAAAAGTTTTAAAAAATCCAAAATTAGGAAGAAAATCACCCAGAAAGTCTGTTTTGATATACAATAAAACTGTTTCTTTTTAAAATCCTTCAAAGTATAAAGAATTTCAAAAATAATTAACATTTTAATCACACTGTAAACATTGTGCATTCAGATATTTTTTTAAGCTGATAGACTAGTTAGATGAAAAGAGCCCACACTGAAATGTTTGGAATGGGTGTCTCAATCCTAGATTAAAACAAGTACTCTTTCTAACATGTCTTAAGACACTATTTTAAAGGAATTACTCCAGAGAAACTTCAGGAAATAATTTTTGCCCGATTAGTAGCTTCAAGGATTTAAACTGATTAATATTTTTATTAAATATTTCTGTAGTAGATTACATTTTTTTCTTTCTTTGATGAGAAATGTTTTATCAGAAAGGTGTGTCTAAAATGGATGTTTTCCTTGTTTATTTTCTGGGTGTGTTTGGAAGTAGACTGGTGCTTATCTTCCTACTGCCCCCAATATCACCTTCTTCTGAAATAATTCGTTTTGGTGTGTTAGGTATATTTGAAAATATTCCCAAGAGCCACAGACTGGTGAAAATTCTTCCTTGAAGGGGTTGATTGATAATATATGTGATACTTATAACTTCATTTTTCTTCTCTCCTTAACTCTGACCAAAACCTTTGCACTGATTGATATAGTTTTGCCAAAATTTTTCACAATGTCTGCTAGATAAACCATAATAATCTAGAGCTATTCAATAGCAGACAGGTCCTTACTAAAAAATAATTTAGAACTAGAGAATTATTAAGGTCAGGGAATAGTATAATAAGAGCACTGTTCTGATTTTCCCCAAAACTATGGTGTGCCTTAGTTCAGAAAACACAGCCTTGCTAGGAGCGGTGCCTCACGCCTGTAATCCCAGCTTTTTGGGAGGCTGAGGCCAGGGGACTGCTTGAGCCTAGGAGTTTGAGATAGCCTGGGCGATATAGTGAGACCCTGTCTCTCCAAAAAAAACAAAGATGAAAAAAGAAAGCCAACTCTTGATCACGTTCACCAGTGAGCATCGTTTGCTCTTCGCTATCTGCTGAAAGGAAATAGAGAGGGCAGTTTATCCAATGCCTAAGTACTTTATCCACAGATAAAGTCCTCAAAACTAAAGAGGAAACAAATAAATTCCCTGTTTGTAGTATGTGCAGATCAAGTCAAAGCAGATCACCTTTTGTAGTGACCCAGCAAGTGCTTTTCAAACTGTGTTTTTCAGAGCCCTGGGGTTCTACATATCTCAGAGCATCTGGAAGAGAGAGAAACAGGTGGAAGTCAGCTTCATTGGCAAAAAATACTAATCTGGGGTTTGGGGGAAGATTTTGTTCCAAATGGGAAAGTGGTTTCTGACAAGCTCTTGGGGCATATTGGTTTGAGGGGCTCTTTTCCTTTTACTCCAGTTTTCTGAGATTCCCTAAGAAAATCCTCCTGCTACAGGCCAGCACAGTGAGCTGCTCCTTTTGTTCTTTTTTGCAGGATGACTTACTGTCTTTGAAGGTTGTGAGTGTGCTACACCATCTCAGTATCAAAAGGGCCATCCAGGTCCTGAGGATCAATAACTTTGAACCAAACTGTCTACGGAGGCGGCCATCTGATGAGGTAGTGTTTTAAGATTGAGGTTTATAAGCATGCACTTCCCAGGCATGGGACTGTCCATGTGTCGAAACTAAGAGCCATTTTTCTTGGAGCCTGCAGGAAAAGCCTTAAAATCCAGCCTTATTTACTTCTTAGGCTTTTTCTGTATTCCTTCCTTTTCTCTCCATGATGGTTCCCCTTGTGTAACTAAAGCCAAGGGTTCTTTTTCAGTTATGCTTCTTCCTTTTCTTGGGTGTATTTTTTTTTCCTGACTCCCTAATCCACAGAGATAAATATCACTATAAAGACTTCCTTTTCTGGCCTGTAATCTCAGCACTTTGGGAGGCCAAGGCAGAAGAATCACTTGAGCCCAGGAGACCAAGACCCGCCTGGGCAACATAGGGAGACCCTGTCTCTACAAAAATAAGAATAAATTAGCCAGGCATGGCGGGTGCACGCTGGTGGTCTCAGCTACTCAGGAGGCTGAGGTAGGAGGATCCATCTGAGCCTGGGAGATGGAGGCTGCAGTGAGCCCTGATTATACCACTGCAACGCCAGCCTGGGTAAGAGAGTTAGACCCTATCTTAAAAAAAAAAAAAAGACTTCCTTTCCTAAAGCAATGCTTTATTAGTATATAAGAAAGCTTGAAACTCAAACTATGACAGAAATTCTTTAAAAGAGAATTTTTCCCTTTCTTTTTGCATTTAGTGGGATGTTGAGTAACAGTACTCCGTGGAGCAGACTTTTTAGACAGAAAATGCAATTTAATATTTAGGATCCTGGTTGTGTGTTCCCATAGAATACCATCGCCCCGTCAGAAGTTCAGAAGTGGACTAATCATCGAGTGATGGAGTGGCTGCGCTCTGTGGACTTGGCAGAATATGCCCCCAATCTCAGAGGCAGTGGTGTCCATGGTGGGCTCATGGTAAAGCTCTGATTTAATTTAAAATTGACTGACTTTGCTTCCTTTAGTCAGTAGGATATTATCAATTTTTGCTTATCATAATCCTAAAGTCATCTGACTCAACCCTCCTGCCCTATTTCTAGTAAACCTTTACTTTCAGAGTATTTGTATTGATATCTTAGAACTCTAGATTGAATTTAAAGCCAGTTCTCTTTTATTGTCCTCTTTCATGTTGAATAACATGTAGCTGCTTTCTCTCATATGATCATGTTTGAAAACCCCTGCAAGGATGCAGATTGTATTTCTGCACGTTGATGTTGTTTAAGGAGTTGGCTCCCACAGACAGCACCCCAGAGAAGCAGAGCACTGATACTAGGATGCCTGAAGCCTGGATTTCAGAACCAGCTCTGTCACTCACTAACTTGGGAAAAATGGAGAGAAGATATCTAAATTAAAGATCAAAGTCTATATTGTGTCTGCTTCACCGGGCTGTTGAGAGGATCATTGGAGATAACCTAAGAGAAAGAGCTTTGCAAATTATAAAGCACAATACAAACATGTATAATTTGTGGTGACTTTTGACAAGCTTTTTTTTTTTTTTTTTAACAGGTTCTAGAGCCTCGTTTTAATGTAGAAACAATGGCTCAGTTATTGAACATCCCACCCAATAAGACTTTGCTGCGAAGACATTTGGCCACTCATTTCAACCTTCTGATTGGGGCTGAGGCACAGCACCAGAAGCGAGATGCCATGGAGCTGCCAGATTATGTACTTCTAACAGCTACTGCCAAAGTGAAGGTTGGTTCAGGCTCATACGGTTTAACAATTGCTTGGCGCAAAGGCACCATTTTGTCTGTTTCCTGGTTATTCTGTTTTCTGGGGTTTACTGAGTTTTGTGGATGGGTTCCTTACCAGCAGATGCAGGAATCCTCAGCGCTTAGTTGTCTTGGGAGAAAGATGTTGGCCAAGAGACAGTTCACAGATAGCAGAGAGCTTTATTGAAGGAAAATAGGAAGCAAAGAGCTTATTGTAAGAAAAAAAAAAAAAGAAGAAGAAGAAGAAGTACAGGGGCTGATCCTGCAGGGAAAACAGCAGGGTCACAGTAACAATGTTTATTTAAAGGAACAGTACACTCCAAAAACCGAGGCACAGCGGACTGCTGAAAGAGAATGGGCCCAGGAGTTCTGCCTTGGGTTTTTATTATGTCCAGTTTTTTCTTGAAGCTCTCGCCTCTGTCTCTGTGTTAAGTCTCTGCCTTTTTTATCTCGTTTTCCCGCTCCTGCCTTAAGTCCTTGCCTTCTCCCTGCCTAGTTCCCATCCCTTGAAGAACATGAGTTTGAATTGCACAGGTCCGCTCCTACTTGGATTTTTTTTTTTCAAGCAAACGTGGAGGGATGCAAAACCCACATATAGGGAAGCCCGACTTTTTAGGTACACGGGTACTGCTGGACTTGAGTATGTACGGATTTTGGTATACATGGGGGTCTTGGAACTAATGCTCTGTGTATACTGAGGGACAACTGAGTATATATCTTTTAAAAGTATGATAATTAAGAGAATGCACCCGGATAGCTCAGTCAGTAGAGCATCAGACTTTTAATCCGAGGGTCCAAGGTTCATGTCCCTTTTTGAGTGTTCCCTCTTAGGTGGGCATGGTGGCTCATGCCTGTAGTCCCAGTGCATTGGGAGGCCAAGGCAGGAGGATCACCTGAGTCCGGTAGTTCAAGGCTGCAATGAGCTATGATTGAGCTATGAGCATGCCACTGCACTCCGGCCTGGGCAACAGAGCAAGATTCTGTCTCTAAAAAAATAATAATGAACAGCATAATATTGGCTTCCATAATCCATGTATTGGCAATGCAGACAGCCCATAACTTGGGTCCAAATATTGATTGCAGTTGTTCTGTTTTTATAAATCAAGTACAGAAGAGAGATTTCTCTTGTACAGATTTAGCTGCTCTGGCTGATGATTGACCAGCCTCGTAAATAGGAAAATACACTTTAAAAGTGATTGAAGGTGGGCCAGAAGAGAATGGGTATTTCCTAATTTACCTGGATTTATGGATCATACCAAATTCAGATTACTTTTTCTTCTTTAAAATTAATCCTAGATTAACTCTTCTAAATATGTGATCTCAACCAACTTGATGGGTTACTGGGTCCTCCAGAAATTTGTACCGAAGATCTTTTTAATCTTTTTGTTACCCCCTCTATCTGCCTGAGTATCCAATGACCAATATGGAGTTTCTCTTCTAAATATCACTGAAGTTTCCTTTCCAAAAAATTCTTTTAGCAGTCACCAGTCCTGTTATGGAAGCAGAATAGGCATACAAGATAATTATAGCCTCACCCAAAGAAAAAATATAGTGAAGTCTGTTCTATTTTGCTAATCTTAGATTGAAAAACCTTGCAAAATTGGATTCAGCTGTGAGAAATCTCATTGCATTAAGTCCTGTCTAATCAAAACTATGAAGCCAGGTGCAGTGGCTTGTGCCTGTAGTTTCAGCTACTCCGGAGGCTGAGGCAGGAGGATCCCTTGAGCCCAGGAGTTTGAGGCCAGCCTGGACAACATAGCAAGAGTCTGTCTCTAAAAATAATAGTAATGATGTAATCAAATTATTCTTGCCATATTTTGTTTAGAACAGTGACTATTCAGCTATGTGGCGTGAATAAGAAGAATAAGATTAATTTCCTGAGATTCATAACAAGGGTCATTTATCATTGCATCATTTATATGCCTAGGATGCCCTTTCGTTTTTATCCAAATTTAAACATCCAGCTACTTTTCTCTCTACCATGGGGTAAATAATTAAATTATACATGTAGGAGGGATAGGGCAATGCAAAAAAAAATTACATGTTATCAGTCCTTGATTATATGAATTTTATCAAATCCTTTGGATGTTTTTGTTTGCTTTTCTTTAAAAGCCAAAGAAACTTGCCTTTAGCAATTTTGGGAATTTGAGAAAGAAGAAACAGGAAGATGGTGAAGAATATGTTTGTCCAATGGAATTGGGACAGGCATCAGGAAGTGCATCTAAGAAAGGATTTAAACCTGGTTTGGATATGCGCCTGTATGAGGAAGATGATTTGGACCGGTTAGAGCAGGTAAATCCAACACTATATACCTTTTTTCAAGTTCTTCCATCATTCAGACACTAAATGGGAACTTTGTATACTGTGTCTGATCGAGGACATTTTCTTCAAATAACTAAAAATACAGATAATAATAAAATAATGGTGAACACTTAAGAGATCACCTATATCTTCCAGGTACCATCCTAAGCACTTAATGCATACTATGTTTATGGTAACCTTAAGACATGGAGAGCATTGTTATTCTCATTTTGGAGATAAGGAAACTGAGGCACAGAGAGCTAAGTAACTTGCCTAAGGTCCCTGTCTCTTTGGCTCCAAAGCCTGTGATATTTATCAATATTTTGCCATCTCTGTATTAAAACATGTTAGGAATGGACAGGTTATTCTACCTAGCCTTTTCAGATTAAAGTCGCGGGACCACATATTTCCCCTCTAATCAACAATGCATTGCTACTATTAGCAAAGGCATTAGACTAGCTGTGTCAGTAAAGTGTCTCTTCTAATTTTTCACTTCCGGTTGCAGTGGTGAAAGGAGATTATCACCAGAAGTGTTCTGTTGCTCCTACCCCATTCAGTGCTATTTGCATTATTTCTTCTTAGACTTTTGTTCCTCTTGCTGCACTTTCCCTGAAATTGTGAAAACACTTATGTCATGTTATGGTTTGTTCTTTGCAGATGGAAGATTCAGAAGGGACAGTGAGACAGATAGGTGCATTCTCTGAAGGCATCAACAATCTGACGGTGAGTTTGTGAAATGAATTGAAAATGTTATTCAATAAAATGTCTTTTATAACAACCCCAAAGGACCACATGTCTCTTGGAGAATGTGTAGTTCTGAGCTCTTGGCTCTCAGTGTGACTCCCTGTCTCCTTGTTTTCCAGCACATGTTAAAAGAAGATGACATGTTTAAAGATTTTGCTGCCCGTTCCCCCAGTGCCAGCATTACAGATGAAGACTCAAACGTTTGACCGTAGCACCTGGATGAACATTAGGAGTGCTTAGTCTTTTTTCTACTTGCTTTTCCAAACACTCACAGTATATACAACAGGCAGCAGATTGTCTATTGTTTGTTGTTCCAACTTCTGCTGTCGAGAAATTTAAAGAGAAAGCAGGAGTAATGTGCCGATTCTGAAGTTGCCACAAAAAATAAGACACTGGTGAATGACAGTATAATTGTTTTTCTTCTATTTAATGTAAAAATCTGTGATATATTATATTTAAAGTGTTGCATTTAAGATGAGTATTTTACCAGAGTGTTTCCATTCACATCCGCAGTATGGAGGATTTGAGGAACAGTAACCAGGATGTGAATGATTTTGTTACATCAGTGTTCACTGTAGCCACCTAAGTAGGACATTATATGATTTCAGAATCAATACGTGGAACTTCTTTAAGCATTCAGTGTGCCCACTAAATGCCAGCCACACCTCCACTTGCCTCTTATTGTCTTATTTTTATATATTTGTCTAAATATATGTATATATACAGTACATAGAAAATAGAACTTTTATTTTGTGACCTAAGGACGATGGTGAAAAGATCACGTTTTCAAAACAATCTGGTGATCAGAGTGTTCATGTACCAGCTGGTTTCTGAAGAGGTCAGAATGATCTTTCTCCATACTGACTTTTAACAATGTTGATCATTGAGGCTAAATTAATATATATGAAATATTCCTTTTTGATGACACCACAAAATTGTTGAACAGTTTAAGAATTTCAACCTTAATCTTGAATCCCTTTACCTCATATGGAAGAACTTGAGGGACATTAGTATACTTTTTTTTAAGATGGAGTCTCTCTCTGTCGCCCAGGTTGGAGTGCCGTGGCATGATCTTGGCTCACTGCAACCTCCACCTCCTGGGTTCAAGCCATTCTTCTGCTTCAGCCCCAAGTAGGTGGGACTCCAGGCACGCACCACCATGCCTGGCTAATTTTTGTATTTTTAGTAGAGACGGGGTTTCACCATATTGGCCAGGCTGGGACTCGAACTCCTGACCTTGTGATCTGCCCGCCTCAGCCTCCCAAAGCACTGGGATTACAGGCATGACCCACCACACCCAGCCTGTTATTTTTTTTTTTAATTTTTATTTTTTTTTAGTGACAGAGTCTCATTCTGTTGCCCATGCTGGAGTGCGGTGGCGTGATCATAGCTCACTGCAGCCTTGAATTCCTAGGCTCCAGTGATCCTCTCACCTCAGCTTCCCCAATAGCTAGGATTACAGGTGTGTGGCCTCCCACCCCACCCCACCCTTCACACGTGGCTGATTTTTCAAAAAATTTTTTTGTAGAAACAGGGTCTCACCGTGTTGTCCAGCCTGGTCTCAAACTCCTGTCCTCAAGTGATCCTCCCGCCTCAGCCTTTCAAAGTGCTGGGATTACAGGTGTGAGCCACTCTGCCTGGCCTACCACTAACTTGAATACATTCAGAATCACCTCCTCTCCCCAAAATTTGTAGAAATAGTTTTTGAGGAAACCAAAAGCAAAGCAGAAACCTTTACAGTATTGTTTCTTTTCTCTTTGTTAACTATGTCATTACATCAAAATACTAACAGTCTGCCTAAACATGTTCATTGTACATTTCTCAGGCTATCAATGAATGGAGGTTTTTAAAAAGTTGAATATTTGTCTGAACATTTTATTTCAAAGTTCAAAAAAACAGAGGCTGCAAAATTCATTTTATAATGGCTATTTTGTGATGATAAGATGTAGTTCATGTTTTTCTGTAGCACTGGGCCCAAATATTCTTTGTAAAGAAAATCGCTGCAGCAAAAACTGTTACTGTATTTATTATATTTGTAGAAGTATTAGAAAAATATTCTATTTTTTATTCAGTGCTACATAATTACCCATGGTAGCCAACCCTACAAAAGACAGGTTTTCACAAACTGAGGTGGAGGTGGGCAGTTCAGGATCTGCCATTGGACTTGATTATAAACCGTATTTGGATATCAGTGGTATTATCTTTTAAGTTGTCAGCAAGTTACCAAGGTATTCATTAAAGAACTTGTAATATCAAATTACTATTTATTAATAACAATTGATTTGATGCTAATAATAATTTTCTTTAAACTCTACCATTCATTATGTGGTAACTGTATTGAACTTACTTTATTTGGATTTTATTTTAATGTGACTAGATGTCACCACTTGAAAAAATCAATTTGTTCTTAGAACCTGGTTGAAAATACCAGGAAACTGTTACAGATGCCAATTTTTTTTTTTTTTTTTTTTTTTGAGACGGAGTCTTGCTCTGTTGCCCAGGCTGGAGTGCAGTGGCGCGATCTCAGCTCACTGCAAGCTCCGCCTCCTGGGTTCACGCCATTCTCCCGCCTCAGCTTCCCGAGCAGCTGGGACTACAGGTGCCTGCCACCATGCCTGGCTAATTTTGTTTTTGTATTTTTAGTAGAGACGGGGTTTCACCGTGTTAGCCAGGAAGGTCTCAATCTCCTGACCTCGTGAATCGCCCGCCTCGGTCTCCCAAAGTGTTGGGATTACAGGCGTGAGCCACCATGCCCGGCCCAAATATTTTTTATTCAGGATGGTATAACCTAACTGATAATATGTAATAAGGTTAAATTTTTTTATGATGTATTTTATTTACAAATATCATACACTGCTGGTGTTACCATATGAAAGGAAATAAAGTCAATTGATAATTGCCTCATTTTTATTGCCCTTATTTCATTTTCTGTTGTTCATAGTAACAGGCTTTGTTTCTGATATAGAAAATAACACAATCTCTTTATAAACTGCCATAAATTTGTTCGAATGGAGTTTATAACGTGTATCAACAGATAGGAATTTGAGGCCTTTGTTTGAGAAGCTTTTGTAGGAAAAGAAGCAACTGAGCAGGGAAATGAAGAATCATGGCAGAAGGTAAAAGAAACAAAAACAAACAAAAAAAGAAAGTAGGAAAAGCAAAGGGAAATGACTCACCTACAGATTGGAAGAAGTTAGTTGTAGAAAGAGGTGTATGGATATTTAAAAAACTAACATAGGGCTGGGTGCAGTGGCCCATGCCTATAATCCCAGCACTTTGGGAGGTCGAGGCGGGAGGATTGCTTGAGCCTAGGAGATTGAGACCAGTCTGGGCAACATGGTGAAACCCCACCTCTACAAAAAATACACAAAAATTAGCCAGGTGTGGTGGTGTACACTTGTAGCCCCAGCTACTCAAGAGGCTGAGGTGAGAAGATCACCTGAGCCCAGGGAGGTTGAAGCTGCAGTGAGCCATGATTGCGCCACTGCACTCCAACCTGGGTAGCAGAGTGAGACCCTGTCTCAAAAAACAAAAACAAAAAGAACTAACGTGCTATTTTTACTTCAACTAAAACTTGGAAAGAGGAAACATGTTGGAAGAGATTACCAAAGATTAAAAGTAGAGTGACTATAACCTAGACAGAACAGATGTTTTGTGTGAAATTTAGTATCTTTAACTTAATAAACCAGCAGGAACTGTATGAACATAACACACCCAACTGACAAACACAGAGAACTAACATATTTATTTAGCTGTATGTATATATGCTTAACTACACCCGAGGAAGCTGTAGAGTTAGAAAAACATGAACCATTAACAGATGTGACCTCCTTGCAGAACTTTTACTTTGAAAAAGAAGTACGTCTGAACCAGATTCACATGTTTGATATGTGGATGCAGAGAAATGGGGCAGAAAGCGTCGCAACAGTTGGCTGTGAAGGACAGCAAAGAGGTGCCTGTCATCTGTGAGGTGGTCAGTGAAGCTATAGTCCATGCAGCTCAGAAACTGAAGGAGTACCTTGGATTTGAATATCCTCCAAGTAAACTCTGCCCAGCTGCAAATACTCTGAATGAGATATTCTTAATCCATTTCATCACTTTCTGCCAAGAAAAGGGAGTTGATGAGTGGCTGACCACCACCAAGATGACCAAGCACCAAGCCTTCCTGTTTGGTGCAGACTGGATTTGGACCTTTTGGGGATCCGACAAGCAAATAAAGCTTCAGCTTGCAGTACAGACTCTGCAGATGTCTTCACCTCCTCCTGTGGAATCTAAGCCTTGTGACCTTTCCAATCCAGAATCAAGGGTAGAGGAGTCTTCCTGGAAGAAAAGTAGATTTGATAAGCTAGAAGAATTCTGTAACTTAATAGGAGAGGATTGCCTGGGTCTGTTTATCATCTTTGGTATGCCAGGAAAGCCTAAAGACATCAGGGGAGTTGTCCTGGACAGTGTCAAAAGTCAGATGGTGAGGAGCCATCTGCCAGGAGGGAAGGCTGTGGTTCAGTTTGTCCTGGAAACTGAAGATTGTGTGTTCATCAAAGAGCTGCTCAGAAACTGTCTGAGTAAGAAAGACGGGCTGAGAGAGGTGGGCAAGGTTTATATTAGCATTCTCTGACTTGGATATATATTATGTGACTGTTGGAAAAGAAAAAAAGATTCTAATAAGCAAGCTCACCTATTTGCATCATTCCAGCATGGGATTTTTTTTCATTTGTTTTCCCATTGATTGAAAATGATTACTGGGATCAAAGTACATTCATGTCACAATTACAGAGAGAGAGAGAAAAAAAGAAAACCCTGGCTCTGCCTATGATTTAAAAACAGTTCAGGAAAAGTTATAATTTAGTTTAATATTTCATTCACTTATTCAATAATAAAAATGGAAGAGAGATAATAAAGTCACATTTAAAGTTTGATTTGCAAAAACAAAAAGTGTCTTTGTTTGAAATAATAAGTCTAGCACTCAAAAGTATAAAATGTGTTTTTGCATCTGTTGGTGGGAGATGGGTAGGGTGAAGTAGTGGATAAGGCTACAGAGCAGGTTTAATTACATTTGTAACGCCAGTTTCAAGCCAGGCACAGTGGCTTACGCCTGTGGTCTCAGCTGCTCAGGAGGCTGAGGTGGGAGGATCGCTTGAGCCCAGGAGTTTAAGGCTACAGTGAGCTGTGATTGCACCACTGTACTCTAGCCTGGGCAACAGAGTGAATCCTCGTCTTTAAAAAAAAAAAAAAAAAATAGTTTGAGTTCAGGACTCCTGGGCAAAACTCACAGCATTCTTTTCCTCTAACACTTACCTTCTTCTGTCTTCTCCCTAGCTGCTGTCTCTGCACTGAGAGGACTTTGATGGGATTTACTTTGAGATTCACTTTAGTGTTAGCTCTGCCTATGATTTAAAAACAGTGACCTATAAAACTATTCCTTTTAATGATACTTGTTTAGCCTTTGCAGTAAGGAAGATGTATTCACATATAATAACCATTTTTACTTAAAAGCCAGTGTGGAATTATAACAGTACAAAGAGGAATCACCATTATTTATTGCACTTGTAAGTCAAGTCAGATGCTTTATGTATATTAGCGTGATTTGCATGTGTCTTCCATGACTCTAAGAGGTTTCTATTTGCCAAATCAAAGAGGCTAGATAACTCATAAATCTATTAAGTGGCTTGTAACAAAAAAGTAAAGTCTGCCCAATTACAAAGCCCATATTCTACAGTCGTGTAAAGAAAATTCCCTGTAAGCCTATAAGTTATGTTAAGTAAAAATCAATTAAAAAAAAAAAAAAAGAAGAAGAAAAGAAAATTCTTTGGCCAAGAAGGGTAGCTGTGATCCCAACACTTTGGGAGTCTGAGGCTGGAGGATTGCTTGAGCCCAGGAATTCAAGACCAGCCTGGGCAACATGGTGAAACCCTATCTCTACAAAAAATACAAAAAGTCATGGTGATGTATGCCTGTAGTCCCAGCTACTTGGGAGGCTGAGGTAGGGGGATTGCTTGGGTCCAGGAGGTCAAGGTTGCAGTGAGTCGTGATCGTGCCACTGCACTCCAGCCTAGGCAACAAAGCAAGACCCCATCTCAATAAATACATAAAAAGAAAATTCTCTGATTTTAAACTACTGGAATTGCTGAGACAACAAAGATGTTCTCCTGCAAAAATGCTAGCTGGTTGCTGTTGCTCATTTTCCCTCCATTTCCTGGCCTTAATCTGTGGCTACTTTTCCTGTTGTTGAACCACCTGTTCACTGATACGCAGCCATTAGAAACATGGGCTGAATCCTTTCAACTGCATCCAACCTCTTAAAATCATTTCTGTTTCTGACAGTCTTCTTACGGCCTTCGACCTTTCTGTGTTTTGGAATTTAGGACATGTTCCTGTGAGGCTAAATTAAGACATATGAGTGCAATGTGTCTCATGCACTCATGAGTGCATGTGCATCATGCAGGTATTCCAAAGTAAGAAATACATTTGTTGCTGTGATCTGTATAACTGAAGCATGTTGCAGTGCACTCTGATAGTTCGTCCTACATCGGTTTGTAAAATGCTGACTGCAAGCTACCAAATTGCTATCATGACCAGCAATAGGTCACAATGCAGAGCTGTCAAAACTTTGTCATGGTAGAAGGAGTGAGAGCTTTCGAGTTTAGCTGAGGACAAACCTGCTTAAAATCCCAGCTCTTTTATTTACACTTATCCAACCAAACCTCTGTGCTGGTTATTCTCATTTCAACCTCCACATCTACTCCCCACCTTGTCTGCCTTCTTCTGGGCTCTGACTGCATCACTCTGGCTTCCATCCAGTGGAGAGCACGAGATCAGAAAGGGGACAGGTCTGGAATGTATTAGCCCAACTTTCCCTGCCTCACTACGACGCTTGGTTCCAGACAGCTCCTGTCCAGCTGGCCCTTCTCTGAGACTCCAGCTCCCTCCCCTTCCCCTCTCAGGCCATTGTCCCTTCCAGGATGCTTCATCATTCTTTGTTAGTTCCTTGCACCCTGCCCCCACCCTGTAGATGTACTTTTTCCTTAGGTAGACTTGAGGGTGCCATTTGATTTCTTCTATAGCCCTAATGCCTCCTGATTTTCCTATCTAAAAACCAGAGATGACAATATCCACCTCGTAGAACTGCTATTCATTATAGAATTAAGAATAGTCAGCCAAGCGCGGTGGCTCACACCTGTAATCCCAGCACTTTGGGAGGCTGAGGCAGGCGGATCACGAGGTCAGGAGTTCAAGACCAACCTGACCAACATGGTGAAACCCCATCTCTACTAAAAATACAAAAATTAGCCGTGGCACATGCCTGTAATCCCAGCTACTCAGGAGGCTGAGGCAGGAGAATTGCTTGAACCTGGGAAGCGGAGGTTGGAGTGAGCTAAGATGGCGCCACTGCACTCCAGCCTGGGTGACAAAGAGAGACTCCGTCTCAAAAAAAAAAAAAAAAAAATCAAAAGTGCTTAGTATAGTAATCCAAATCCACTCTTTGATTCTTTATCCAGCCCAGTAAACAGGATCCACAGTGAATCTAAAGGCGCGTCGTTAACTTCAATCTAGATTTAAGCTTAAGAGCATGCCCTGTTTTCTTTCCGTTGAGCCTGGTGTTCTTCAAATTAAAATACGCCTTGCAACATTGGGGAACACCAACCCCCAAATCCCTTCTCTTCAACTTTATCTCCCAAAGAAGTCCTGGGGGAAAGCGAGGAAGGGAGCATTCATAATCCCCATGATGCCTGCAGCTTCAGGAAAGAAGAAAATGATGTATATTCTCTTCAGCCTCAAGAAATGGCTTTGTTTTCCCTCCTATCAATGTTTATTCACCCCCATAGCCCTCTCCTTGAGGAACCTGGAATAGGAAGAACATATCTGTGGCCCTGTAGTTGTCCTTCATTAGAAACTGGCATGAAAGAGTGTTTAATAAAATGGAGTATTGATATACACAATTACTTGTCAATTAAAAATGACTTTTTTAAAAGAAGGTGAGTATTGGCAGAGACGTCTGTTTCTTCTTTTTGGTAGTGAAGTCTCCAATAGCATAGAGTCAAGCTCAGCTTTTGCAATTTGGGTTAATATATTGCAAAAAAAAAAAAAAAGGCTTAAAAGTGTAAATAGAAGATAGATTCATTCAAACATAATTGCTGAGTGCCTATTACATGTTGGGCTTGTTCTGTGCCCTGCCAATCCGGCAGTACAAAGAACAAAGTTCCTAGTCTCAGGGAGTCTATCTTAATGGTGGAAGACAGACAAACACGTGCAGATGTTTAAATGCATATTTTCAAAACATCTCACGCCTGTAGTAATCCCAGCACTTTGGGAGGCTGAGGCCGGCGGATCACTTGAGTTCAGGAATTTGGAACCAGCCTGGGCAACATGATGAAACCCTGTATCTACTAAAAATACAAAAATTAGCCTGGTATGGTGGTGTGTGCCTGTAGTCCCAGCTACTTGGGAGGCTGAGGTGGGAAGATCGCTTGAGCCCAGGAGGAGGAGGTTACAGTGAACCCAGAACCAGCCACTGCACTCCAGCCTGGGCAACAGAGTGAGACCCTGTCTCAAATAATAATAATCAATTTTAAATTACATCAAGAGTAATGTAAAGAAAAAGCATGATCAGGGAATAAAGAATGTTAGGAGGTGCTATTTTATATTGGGTGGTGAAGGAAGGCCTCAGCGAGGAGGGGGCAATTAGCTAGAAATCTGAAGGAAGACACTGAGCATCAGTGCAGACATTTGGGAAAGGGTGTTCTAAGCACAAAGAACTGCAAATGCAAAGGACCTGGAATGCGAGTAGATGTGAATGTGGATAGCAAAGGAGGCTGACGTGGACAGAGAGCAGAGTGAGCTGGAGGCGAGAGGTGGGAGATGAGTTTGCAGAAGTAGCCAGCAAACTGATCAAGCTGGTCAAACTTGTAAGCTGAAGTAAGGACTCAACTATTCTGAGTGATGGGGGAGAGAAATGTCTTGACTGACCTGTACCTTAAAAGCCTCACTTGAAGCCAGGCATGGTGGCTCACACCTGTAATCCTAGCACTTTGGGAGGCCAAGGTGGGTGAATGACTTGAGGCCAGGAATTCAAGACCAGCCTGGCCAACATGGTGAAACCCCGTCTCTACTGAAAACATAAAAATTAGCCTGGCATGGTGGCATATGCTTGTAATTTCAGCTACTCGGGAGACTGAGGCAGGAGAATCGCTTGAACCCAGGAGGCAGAGGTTGCAGTGAGCCGAGATCGTGCCTCTGCACTCCAGCCTGGGTGACAGAGCAAGACTCTGTCTCAAATAAGCAAACCCTCACTTGATTACTCGGGAGAGACTTGATGGTAGAAGAAAAAGAAGAGAAGCAGAACCCAGGTAAGCATCTAGGAAGCTGTAGTCACCCAGATGAGAGAAAAAGGTGGCCTGGACCACACTCGTACAGGAGGAGGTGTGAAGAGGTCAGATTTAGAATGTAGTTGAAGGTAAAGTGTACAGCGTTTGCTGATGATCGGATGTGGGGTTTGAAACATGTGACAATTAGATGCTGTATTTCCAAATGTCTTGAATAATAAGAATATATGCAAGGGCAGAAATAAATTTGTCTTTGACTTTCCTTTATCCAAAGAAATCAGAAGATGGAGAAAAGCATTTTAGAGAAACAGTGCCAGGGTACGTGATTGCCAGGTGGGCACTGCATGACTGGGTGCCTCACTGAGGAAAAAGTAACTCAACATGGGCAAAGGAGATCTCAAGAGGCAAAAATGTGCATTCTTTATGCACACTTGTCAGAAGGAGCACAAGAAATAGCACCCAGATGCTTCTGTCCTCTTCTCAGAGTGTTCCAAAAAGTGCCAGAGAGGTAGAGGACTGGGTCTGCTAAAAAGGAAAATTTGAAGACGTGGCAAACTCGGGCAAAAGACGCATTATGAAAGAGAAATGAAAACCTATATCCCTCCAGAAAGAGAGGCAAAAAAAAAAAAAAAAAAAAAGCAAGCCCAAGAGGCCTTCTTTGGCTTTTTTCTTGTGTTCTGAGTATTGCCCCCGAATCAAAGGAAAATATTCCGGCCTATACATTGGTGATTTTGCAAAGAAACTGGGAGAGAGGTGGAATGACACTGTTGCAGATGACAAGCAGCCTTATGAAAAGAAGGCTGCGAAGCTGAAGGAAAAATATGAAAAGGATATTGCAGCAGACTGAGCTAAACAAAAGCCTCATGCAGCAACAAAGGGAATTGCCAAGGCTGAAAAATAAAAGAAAAGGAAAGAAAAAGAAGAGGAGGGTGAGGAAGGAGAAGAAGAAGATGATGATGATAAACAAGTTGGTTGTAGCAGTTTTTTTCTTGTCTAGAAAGCATTTAACAACCACTGTATACAACTCATTCCTTTTAAAGAAAAAAAATTGAAATGTAAGGCTGTGTAAGATTTGTTTTTAAACATTACAGTGTCTTTTTTGTACAATTAACTGACTACTGAATGTCTCTTTAGATAGCCCTGTCCTGGTGATATTTGTAATAGACACTAACCTTGCCTGGTACAGAATGGGGTTGTAATTGGCATGGAAATTTAAAGCAGGTTCTTGTTGGGGCACAGCACAGATTAGTTATATAGGAGGATAGTTTTTTCATCTTCATTTGTCTCTGATGCAGCTTATATGATATAATTGTTGTTCTGCTGAGTACCACTCTGTAATTGAAAAAAAAAGTTGCAGCTGTTTTGCTGACATTCTGAATACTTCTAAGCAAATACAATTTTTTAATTAAAAAAGCATTTTAGCCCTTTGCCTTCAGTAAACTGGGCATGAATAGGCCCAGGTGGCATCTTTTAAAGTGTTAAGTAATAACGGTTCCCATGTTCAATGTTTCTGGGAGGTTATAGTACTCAGTCAATTAATGTTTCCTTGGTGTATGGCGACCTCTGTCTGCAGGAATGCTGTGTGGAGTACACTCTCAAGAAGGAGGTGATGTAAAGAATGTGCAACTTGGAATCAGATGTGGATTTGAGTTTCAATGCTCATAAGAGCAGAGTCAAGTGGCTTAACTCTTTGCTTCCTTATTTTTAAAATGGGAATGTCTTCAACTACAATCATGCATTGCTTAATGGGGATATGTTCTGAGAAATGCATTGTTAGGCAATTTCATTGTTTTGTGAGCATAATAAAGTGTACTTACACAGACCTAGACAGTACAGCCAACTACACACCTAGGCTATGTGGCATAGCTCCTAGGCTACAAGCCTGTACAGCATGTTACTTTACCAATACTGTAGGCAACTGGAACACAATAGTAAATATTTGTGTATCTAAATATATCTAAACACACACAAAAAAGGTACAGTAAAAATAAGGTATAAAAGGTAAAAAATGGTACACTTATATGGGGCACTTACAACGAATGGAGCTTGCAGGACTGGAAGTTGCTCTGGGTGAATCAGTGAGTGGTGAGTGAATGCGAAGGCCTAGAACATTACTGTATGCTACTGTAGACTTCACAAACACTGTTCACTTAGGCTGTGCTAAATTTATAAAACAATAAAGTAATTGTGCTATGATGTCACAATAGCCACAATGTCACTAGGGAATAGGAATGTTTCAGCTCCATTATAGTCTTATGGGACCACCATCATATATGCACGGTGGTTGACTGAAACGTCTTTTTGTGGCCCATGACTGTAAGTCAAAGAAGACAAAGCTTGTGAAAATATTTTATATACTGAAGTGTAAGCTTACCAAAATTTCAGAGAACCTAGTATAAATTGTAAGTATTCATGTTATAAACAGCTGAAAGCCATAAATCAGACTCATCATGTTTTTTTTTTCCAAGTGAAAATTAAAATGTGAAGCTTTTGTTGATTTTTAAAATACTGCATACTCATTTAATTTTTTTCAAGCTGTATGCTTGGTGTAAAAATTCAAGTACAGAAATGGAGAAAGTGAAGTCTTCAGGAGTGTCTCCTCCATCCTCATATCCACTGCCTCAAATTTGCTGTTGACTCTTCCAGAATTTGCATTGCAAAAAAATAAAAATAAAAATATAATACACAAATGAGATTATACAATCCACAAATGCCTTATAACCTGCATTTTAAAAAAACTTAATATATTGTGGACAATTTTCTATGCTAACAGATTTATATCCACTTCATCCTTGTTAAGGCTGACACCAGTGGTTTTCCATCTTGCCTCAATATTAGATTCACTTGAAGAACTTAAAGTAAACAAAAAACAAAACAAAACAAAACCCTAGTGCTCCAAACACATCTAGACCAATTAATCAGCATCTCAGAGGGAGTCTAGATAATTTTTTTTTTAATCTCCTGAGGTTATTCTAATGTTTAACCAGGATTGGGGCCCATGTATCTTAAGTAGTGACGCAGGATTTTTCTCGGCTCCTTTGCTGGACTCCCAGCAGGGGCGCTCTGTCTACTAGGCCCAACACACTCAGCCCCTTGTGGGAGGGAGCACATGAGTGAGTGAATCCAGGGTCCAGCCTGCCACTTCGCCACCACAGGAGAAAGCTTTGTGCAGAGCCCGCAGCCAGACCAGTGGTGTCGCCTTCAGGGGAATGCAGTAGCACCCAGGCAAGGATGCCTGAGACCCCAAAGCCCCAGAGGGGGTGTTACTATGCTAATTAGCTTTTTTAGTTCTGCCATCCACAGCCCGATGGACGGCAGCATGTTAGCAGCTTGGTTGGCCCCTGGCCCCCTCACATGGGGTGGCTGTCCTCTGCTGACCAGGGCAAAGGGTCAGTGTGACAGCCTTTCTGGGTACCCACACTTGGATCTCAAGCTGTTGTCCGGCATCCAAGAAAAATTAGGTCACCCTTGACAATTGAATGATAGTGAGGGCAGAGAATTTTATTGAGTGATGAAAAAGCTCTCAGCTGAGAGGGGGGCTGGAGATGGGATGGGAAGGGCTGTACATCTTCCCCTGAGGTCAGGAGGTCTCTTCCCTGAAGTCAGGCCATCTCCCACCTCTACCAACTGAGTCTGGGGTCTTTACAGGCACAGGATGGTGGTGGGGTGGACTGTAGGTAATACTGGAAAAGGCAACATTTGATTGGCTAAAATACATTATTCAGAAAGAACCAATCAGGAGAGAGTGGGCAAACAGGAATAGAAGTTCTCACTCTGGTCCATGGGCTTCAGGCTGTTTTTGGCTTGAAGGTCGGGTTTCACCAGAGACCCACCCCTGTCTGCCTAGGATTTCTCTGCCTCCTGCCTTTATTAGTAGTACTCTGCATTATATGAATACACCATAATAGATTTAACCAATACTGTTTTGCTGAACATTTAGGTTGCAAGGTCTCTGTACCTATTCCTTATATTTGCATTTTGTCTACTATACTTGTGAATAGACATACTTTGTTCACCTACTATAAAACAAGTTAGTTTTGAAGGCCAGGTGTGGTGGTTCCCGCCTATAATCCTAGCACTTTGGGAGGCCGAGGCGGGCGGATCACTTGAGGTCAGGAGTTCAAGACCAGCCTGGCCAACATGGTGAAACCCTGTCTCTACTAAAAACACAAAAATTAGCTGGGCATGGTGGCACATGCCTGTAATCTCAGCTACTCGGGAGGCTGAGGCAGGAGAACCACTTGAACCCGGGAGGTGGAGGTTGCAGTGAGCTGAGATTGTGCCACTGCACTCCAGCCTGGGTGACAGAGCAAGACTCCGTCTCAAAAAAGAAAAAAAAAGAAGTTAGTTTTGATTAAAAGTAGCTTTTTAATACAAAGGATAAATGCTTGAGTTGATGGATACCCCATTTACCCTGATGTCATTATTATACATTTTATGTCTGTATCAATATATATCACATACCCCATAAATATATATACTTACTATGTATCCATAAAGATAAAAAATTAAAAAGTAGCTTTTATTGAATTAATCCAGGTTTAAATATAATAAAAACCCATTGTAAGACAGTTTAATATTTAAAATTATTCTACACAGGACCAGCTACATAATTTGTAGGTTCCAGTGCAAACTGAAAATGCAGGGCTCCTTGTTAAAAAAAGTATTAAGAATTTTAAGACAGCATCAGCAAAGCGTTAGGCCAAGCGCAGGCCCTTCTAAGTGCACATTGTATGTCTATGAAGCCAGCCTAGCTTCTATGATGTGTTAGATTACGTGGTCATAAAGTTTGAAGAAAATTTTTTTTTGTTTGTTTGTTTGTTTGTGACAGGGTCTCACTCTGTCGCCCAGGCTGGAGTGCAGTGGCACTATCTCAGCTTTCTGCAACCTCTGCCTCCTGGGCTCAAGTGATCCTCCCACCTCAGCATCCCCAGTAGCTGGGACTACAGGCACACATCACCATGCCTGGCTAATTTTTGTATTTTTTGTAGAGACAGGCTCTTGCTATGTTGCCCAGGCTGGTCTTAAACTCCTGAGCTCAAGTGATTCCCCCATCTCAGCCTCCCAAAATGCTGAGAGTACAGGAGTGAGCCACTGCACCCAGCAAAGAAAATATTTCTATCATGAGTGAATAATTGCACCTCTAAGATCATTGCCAAGTGAAAAATTATGTAATCTTAGTAACCCCTATGTGCAAGATAGTACATGCTTTACTCTTGACGCTGCACAAGACAGATATTTTTGCTTGTTGATAGCATTAATAGCATTACGAATGAATTTTTAACTTTTACTATAGAATGAAACTTACTGTACTTGATGCTAGGGAAAACAATAAGTATTTTTCTGGCTCCTCTAACTCTGGTCATCTCTCCACTTTAGTCTTAGGAAGAGAGTACAACAAAAGATAGAACACATAGCAAGGTAGAATGGGGACCTACGTCTTTAATATCTTGCTTAGAAATTAAGAAATATTGTTAGAGTAGGTAGCTAGTCATGAATAAGCAGGGCAGGAGAGGGCTCCCTTTACACACACACGCCCCTCCACACACACACACACACACACACCCACCCCAGGAATTTCAGGCGACCATCAGGTGACGGTCAGGTGGTTATTAACTGTCTTTCTAAAACAATAATTGGTTGCAGCCAGCACCAGGGAAAAGCAGTCTCCCAATAGATACAAACAACCTGAAACTAGTGATCAGCAACTTTCCAGTAAGATCTCAGGAGCTGGGTAAGTGTGCACAAGCGTGCACATTAAGAGGCAAAATGGCAGAATTTAACTGGTATTTGATCTTCCAGGGACGTTCAACTGCTAATGGAAGAACACCTCAAGTAAGCATGTATACGACTCCAGTAAACACACTATGCATGCTCCCCTCCCAAGTCCTGGCAAGCCACTGTGCATGCAGACAGCCCACCCCAAGGAAAAAAATCAGGGGAGAAGGGACACAGACCCCAGAAGTATGCCAATGTATAAAACCCTAAGTCAAAGGTCAAATGGGGTACTTGACTTTTAAGTCGCCCACTTGGCCCTCTTCCTAGTGTATTTCCTTCCTCTTGTTCCTGCTGTGAAGCTTTTTAATAAACTTTCACTCCTGCTCTAAAAGTCGCTTCAGTCTCTCCTGCCTTATGTTCCTCGATCAAATTCTTTCTTCTGAGGAGGCAAGAATTGAGGTTGCCGCAGACCTGTACAGATTTGCCGCTGGTAACAGTATGAATATGATCACACTCCTTTTGTCCCTAAATTTCTATGGTATAGGACTTGCACTTTACTAAAATATACAAACTTGCAAGAAAAGGAGGCTGTTGCATTGACCCTACGCTTAATGCCAATGCCCGCTGTTTATATTTATGCCTTTAATCACGACTGTCCTAAGAAAAATATTATTGCTCTCATTTTCCTTGAAACTGAAACTCAGAAAGATAAAGTAGATTTGCCCAAAATCATAAAGAACCAGAGCCCGGATTCAAACCTCACCTCCATCTGATTAAAAAGGCCATGCTTTTGATCTTAAAAATAGTCCGAGGAGAGGAGAGAACTCCATTGGAATATGGGGGCAGAAGGTGATGTGATGTGTCTACCAGCCAAGGAGTGCCAGCAACCATTAGAAGCTAGGAGAGAGGCATGGAACAGATTCTCCCTCAGAACCTCCAGAAGGAACCAACCCTGCCCACACCTGGATTTTGGACTTTCCAGACTCCAGGATTGTGAGAGAGGAAATTTCTGTTGTTTTAAGTCACCCAGTTTACGGTACTTCTTTCCAATCCCCTAGGAAACTCATACATCATGCTTCTATTTTGGAACAACAGGATGGTAAAAGTCCAGAAAAGATGAAGATGATGAATATTACAAATACTTGTCCATCTCATGCTATTTATCCCCCTCCCATACCTTACTGATTGATGTCCATGGCACACTGAATGTTCACAGCTAGTATTCCTGGACACCTGCATACCTCTGTTCTACTGGTTGTATGCTTACCAAGAATCGGTTTTGTTTATTTCTAGTTGTTTTTACTGTTATAATTTTGTCACTTTGAGACAAAATAGGAAAACAGGCCAGACCCATGCCTGTAATCCTGACACTTTGGGAGGCCAAGGCAGGAGGATCACATGAAGCCAAGAGTTTGGGACCAGCCTGGGCAACATAGCAAGACCCCCAACTCTACAAAAAACTTAAAAATAGAAAAAATAGGCCAGGTGCAGTAGCTCACGCCTGTAGTCCTATCACTTTTCTGGGAGGCCAAGGCAGGAGGATTGCTTGAACCCAAGAGTTTGAGACCAGCCCTGGCAACACAGTGAGACCTTATCTATAGAAAAACAATTTTTTTTAATTAGCTGGGTGTGGTGGTGCGTGCCTGTAGCCTCAGCTACTTGAGAGGCTGAGGTAGGAGGGTCACTTGAGCCTGGGAGGTCAAGGCTGCAGTGGGCCATGGTCCTGCTACCACATTCCAGCCTAGCAACAGAGCAAGAAGACTCTGTCTCAAAAATAATAATAATTAATTAATTAAAATAACTTTTAAAATAATGAGAAAATAGAGAATTTATTTTATTTTTGAGACGTTGTTTTGCTTTTATTGCCCAGGCTGGAGTGCAACGGCGCGATCTCAGCTCATCGCAACCTCTGCCTCCCGGGTTCAAGCGATTCTTCTCCCGAGTAGCTGGGATTACAGGCATGTGCCACCACACCCGGCTAATTTTGTATTTTAGTAGAGACCAGGTTTCTCCATGTTGGTCAGGCTGGTCCCAAACTCCTGACCTCAGGTGATCCAGCCGCCTCGGGCTCCCAAAGTGCTGGGATTACAGGCGCGAGCCACCGCGCCCGGCCGAGAATTGTTTTATTAAGGCTTGTATGTTAATTCATCCTACCGTAGAAAATTTAAGAGTGTTCATTTAAGGTTTATTTTCTAGGTCCTGATGAGTTCTGACTTTCTGTAATTCTAACCTGATCTAACAACAAGCTAACCATATATAGCTAAAAGTTATAGGCTACGTACACGCGGTGTTCACCGTATGCCAATGCTGTACACAAATATTTGCCTATGCTAATTTGTCTAAGATCATACATCCCAGAAGTGGTGAAGTCAAGTTTGAAACCCAAGCACTCTGGCTCGGGATACTGCTTCTCTCCCCTTAGCGCATATTTCTGGTATTAGTTGAAGACTTCTTTAATCCAAGTAAATGTAGAAAAGCAGCAATTATAAATAACAGGAGTCCCTCGGGTAGACCGCTTGACTCTGATCAACTGAGGTTCCACCCAGACCACGCCCGCCTTCAGTGAGCCGCAACCCCCATCCCTACGGTCTTTATCTGCAATTCTCTACGAACTGATTCACTCGATTTTTAAGGATTTTTTTGTTTTCTTTTCATTACTTCTTTCAGTTTGGGGGAATCTTCCTGCACATTTAACTCGGCTCTGAGTGCGCAGACCAACGTGTTTCCTCTTTCTCCAGCTTAGGGCGGTGCCAGCCCACGGAGCCTGCGCTTAGCGGCCCCAGGTCCGCCCCTGATACTGAGCGGCGCTTGTCCCCTCCGGCTTGCCGTCCTCACAGCCATGGCGGCCGCCGCGCTCCCGGCATGGCTGTCGCTGCAGTCGAGGGCAAGGACTCTGCGTGCATTCTCCACCGCCGTGTACCCGGCCACTCCGGTCCCGACATCTGGCTCGCGTGAGTGTCTGTCTCGTCTTCTCCGGGCTTTGGGGGAGGTGCAAGAGCGGAATACCGGCCCCATGAAGGGTGCCGCGGTGGCCGAGCCAGCGCCGCCCGGGGGAGGCCCGTGCGTCCGCTGCCAGGCCCGTCTGGTAGGAAAGCCGTGGACGTGGCTCTGTGTTCTGCGCCCGCGTTGCCCGGCTTCTAGCCGCCTGTTTCTGCCCTGGGTGCTCTGGGAGTTTGCTCAGAAAGCTTACATCCCCCTTCCCCGTAACCTGCTCCTGTGTTGCCCCCGTCCACAGCCCCTGGCACAGGTTACTGGTGCTCTGTGTTCTTTATCGGGCATAGGCAATGTTGAACCATGGATTTCCCCAAACATTAAGAGAGTCATACGGCTGTGCTAGGACAAATTGCTGTTCTGAATTCCAGGCCACCAAATGGGCGGCCTTCATTCAACAGGCGTTGATAACCTCCATTTAACGGAGATTATAGGGATGCTTGATAGCGTGCTTACCCCGGAGGAATCTAGTGGAAAATACAGATTTATTAGCGGAGAAGTGCTATGTAGAGTGAGAGGCGCTGTTATAGAAGCGTGGCTAGAGTGACGGGAGCGTTGAGGAGGAGCTGGCGTGAGTCTAACCAATCAGCGGATCCTACCTGTGCTACTTCCTGTTGTATCTCTAATTTACTCTCCTCATACCACCAACTATCTAGTTCAGGTGACCATCTCATTTCTACAAGTTTCTTTTCCGTTTCCTGTTTCCCCTCTTGCTCTCCTACATTGAATTCTCACAACAGCCAAATGAGGTTTTCGAAATTTAGATCTTGTCTTGCTGCTCCCATGTTCAGGATCTACAAATGGTTTCCCATTGTTTTCAGATAAACTATAAATTCATTAATCCTTCATACTGGCTCTTCATAGGTCTAATAATTGTCTATTTTTAAATTTTCCTTCTTTCATTCTTGGAATACTTAACTCCTATTGTATACTATGCAGTGTTCTAGACACTCACCAGAGATAGTCAAGGTGGGGAAGTCAATAGTATAAACAACCAAACAACTAAATAAGATGTCAGATAGGGTTTAATGCTATGAGGAAAAATAAAGCAGAGTATTGAGAATGATGTATTTGGGGGGACTAGAGGCCACAGGGTAGTCAGGAAAGATCTTTCTGAGGAAGTGACATTTGAACAGGGCCCCAGGCCATGCAGAGATCTGGAGAAAGAGCCTTTGGGGTATGGGAAACTATAAGTGCAAAGAACAATCTGAGGGGTGTGATCAAGGAACCGGAAGAAGGACAATGTGGCAGGAGCTAAGTGTGAGTAGAGGAGAGAGTGGTAGTATAAGACGTCAGAGAGTTAGTTAAGTAATGATCTGATCGCTCAAGAGTTTGTAGACATTTCATTTGGATTTTTGGCTTGGATTTTATATCGGAAGGCTTGGAACAGGGAACTGATATAATGTGATTTACATTTGTGAAAGATCACTGACTGCTTTACTGGGGTAAGAGTGGAAGCCAAAGATCTGTTTGGAGGCTGTTGCCATAATCCAAATGAGGTGATGGTGACTTGGATTAAAGTAATAGTGGAGAAGCGGGTGTGGTTGTATTTGCGATATATTTTGAAGGTAAAGTTCATAGGATTTACTGATGGATTTAATGTGGGGCTTGAGGACAAGTCTCAAAAAAATGCTGTTACATTTTTGTCCTGAGCAATTGGATGAATGATGATTCCATGTACGCGAGTTGGGAAGACTAGAAGAAGAAAATCAAAAGCCCTGCCAAGGGGCTGAGTGTGGTAGCTCATTCCTGTAATCCCAGCACTGTGGGAGGTGGAGGCCTGCAGATCCCTTGAGCCCAGGAGTTTGAGACCAGCCTGGGCAACATGGCGGAACCTCGTCTCTACCGAAAATACAAGAAATTAGCCAGGCGTGGTGGCGCATGCCTGTAGTTCCAGCTACTCCGGAGGCTGAACTGGGAGAATCACCTGAGCCTGGGAAGTCGATTACAGTGAGCCGTAAATGCACCACTGCCCTCTGGCCTGGGTGACGGGAGTGAGACCCTATCTCAAAAGAAAAAAGGCTCTGCCAAGGGTGCATTATAGTTAAGAAGCCTGTTAAGTGTCTTCGGCCTCTTTTCTCTCTGTCTCTCTCTGTTCTGTTCTTAAATTTCAGCCATATTGAATTTGTTCACTTTGATTTTCCATGTGCTCTCACTCTGTCAAAACACTTTTTCTCACTAAGCTTGTCTTCATGGCTACGTCCTTCTCATCTTTCAGGTTTTAGCTTAAAGTTTACTTTCTCAGGGATATTTTCCCCAACTGTATTAGTGTTTTCCAGAGAGACAGAACGTGATGTAGGATAGGATAGATGTAGATGTAGATATATAGACATATGACAGGATTTTTTAGGGGAATTGACTCACCCCACAATAGGCTGTCTGCAAGCTGGAAGCCCATGTCCGTCCAAGTCCAGAAGCCTCAGAACCACGGAAGCCATGTAATTTTCAGGCCAAGGCTGAAGGCCTAAGAACTCAGGGGGCTGCTTGTGCAAGTTCCTGGAGTCCAAAAGCTGGAGCACCTGGACTTCTGATGTCCAAGGGCAGGGGAATAATGTCCCAGGTCCAGAAGAGAGAGAGAGAGAATATATCCTTCTTTCATCTGCCTTTTTGTTCTCTCTGTGCCCTCAGCTGATTGGATGATGCCCACCCACATTGAGAGCAGGTATTCCTCACTCAGTCCACTGACTCATGCCTGTCTCTCCTGGAAACATCCCCACAGACATGCCCAGAAATAATGCTTTACCACATGTCTATGTATTCCTCAATCCAGTCAAATTGACACAAAGTTAACTATCATGGCTGGGCATGGTGATTCACCCCTGTAATCCCAGCACTTTGGGAGGCCGAGGTGGGTGGATCACTGGAGCTCAGGAGCTTGAGACCAGCCTGGCAACATGGCGGAACACCATCTCTACAAGAATTAGCTGGGTGTGCTCATGCCTTTAGTCCTAGCTATTTGGGGTGCTGAGGTGGAAGGATTGGCTTGAACCTGCTAGTTCAAGGCTGCAGTAAGCTGAGATTGCACCACTGCACTCCAGCCTGGGCGAGAGTGAGATGACCTTGACTCAAAAAAAAAAAAGAAGAAGAAAAAGAAAAAATTCACCATCACACAAACTAATTGACTAGGTTTCGTTCCCTTCTATATGTGTTCATAATATTTATCACTGTTTATTGAAATTATTTGTTAAAAAATTGTCTTACTTGACAGACTCTGTAAGAGTCATTTTTTAGATGATGAATTCACTGTATCGGCAATTCAAAAAACCATAGAATTTTCCTTACTGGGGCTAGGCACGGTGGCTCACACCTGCCCACTGCACTTTGGGAGGCTGAGGCAGGCGGATCACTTTAAGTCAGCAGTTTGAGACCAGCCTGGCCAAGATGGTGAAACTCCGTCTCTACTAAAAATACAAAAATTAGCCAGGTGTGGTGGGGTGTACCGGTAGTTGCAGCTACTCAGGAGGCTGGGGCAGGAGAATCACTTGAACTCCAGAGGTAGAGGTTGCAGTGAGCCGAGATCACACCACTGCAATCCAACCTGGGTGATATGCCGAGACTGCCTCTGTTTCCAGTTTTTAGTCTTCATTAAGATGATTTTGGTCCCTGAGCTTACAAAAAAAAAAAAAAAAAAAAAAAGATTGTTTCATTGTTATGTTACTGAATACCTTAAATTGTGTTACAATAATGGGATCATGATTGATGTTGAACAACTAACTTGACATGATAAAATTCTCTTTAACTATTGTGTTATCTTTTATGTACAGTGGAAAGAACATCTGGAAATGAAAGGCCACCAAAAAGAAAGGTAAAAAGTTCATATATTCTACTATCTTAATGGTTTCTGGAGTTCTAAAATGAGGCAGATATTCATTATAAGGCGGAAGGGTGTTGCCAGAGAAGACTTCACAAGGTCATGTTTACTGGGTGATTGCCGTAGCCCTGGCAGAGGTTAGTCTTTGTTTTTTGTCAGTACCCAGAGAATAGATCATCTTTGAGAGGTTGACTTACTGAGGAACTCCCAGGAAACAGGTGTATAAACCAGAATATGGAACAATTTCTAATGCTATCTTAAGTCCTGCAGCCTGGGACTTATGCATTAATATAACTAGTTTGTTTATTTATTTATTATTATTTATTTGAGATAGAGTTTCCCTCTTGTTGCCCAGGCTGGAGTGCAGTGGTGCAGTCTCGGCTCACTGGTACCTCTGCCTCCCGGGTTCAAGTGGTTCTCCTGCCTCAGCCTCCCAGGTAGCTGGGACTACAGGCAAGCGCCTCTATGCCTGGCTAATTTTTTGTATTTTTAGTAGCGAGGGGTTTTCACCATGTTGGTCAGGCTGGTCTTGAACTCCTGACCTCAGGTGATCCACCCGCCTCAGTGCTGGGATTACAGGCGTGAGCCACTGCACCTGGCCTCCCAAAGTGCTGGGATTACAGGCGTGAGCCACTGCACCTGGCCGTATTCTAACTAGTTTAATCTCACCCTGTGGACATTTGGATTCCTTACTTCTATGGAGGAATCTAAACTATAAGGTCGGTTGGTGAGCGTAGTATCAGAACAAAGACACATTAGTTGGAAGTTAAATGGTATCAAATTACAGTCATTAAGAGCAGTCATTTCCTCAGGACTATTACCTGCTTCTAGGTATCGACTACACTGGTTTTGATATTGCGTGGGTGGGGCATGGCTGAATTTTGCCACTATAAACCCTACTTCTGTATGTGGGCCATCCCCTCATATTTGATGCCATTAAAAATAAATGTTAATGTGATTGACTAAGCTATCAAGTACTAGTTTTTCTCTGGGCCTAGGAGACATATAATTTTTCATTATGTATTTATTCAATCAGTTTAACTGTAATTATTCTTTTTTCTTTTTCTTTTTACTTCCAAGTACTTAATGCCCCCTCATGTACTACTGACTTCCATCAAAGAAGTTTGAAAAATTATTTCAAAATGTATTGTTAATTCACCCTTTCATAAGCAAAATGTAAAAATTTTGCTAAAAGTGTAGTTAAAGAAATTTTTAGTGAAGAAAATGTGATATTAAAGGGGATCCTTGCCAGAGGGTTTGAAGAAACAGTGCGGAGATATTTAGGTAGATTTAGTGTTGTTTTTTAAATTTGGACAGCAGCAGCTTTGTGGGAGGTCAGATTTTAAATATGTTGCAATTTTGCTTCTATTTCTTGTAATTGTAGCTTTTTGCTTTAAAATTAAAATTCTTTAAAAATTAAAGAATATGTTTATATTTAAAATACTAAACGATTTTATATTTCTTAGGCACTACCTCCTAGGACAGAGAAAATGGCTGTTGACCAGGACTGGCCTAGTGTTTACCCAGTTGCAGCACCATTTAAACCCTCTGTAGTACCTCTTCCTGTTCGAATGGGTTATCCAGTCAAAAAGGGCGTGCCCATGGCAAAGGAGGGAAATCTAGAACTTGTAAAGGTAAGACAAATTGCTGATTCATTGGCTCAGACTTACGTAGAAATAAATGCTGATCTTCCCCCATTTCTACCCTTTTATGCTTCACTGTTCGGTGTATAGCAGCTTACTGTATTTTAATTTAAATTTTAAAAATAATAGGTTTATTATACAGCACAAGATAATAATAGGTGTTGTATTTTTATTATCAATGGTAAAGAATACTCAAAGAATCCTAGGCATTTAATAATGTAATTAGTTGGCTGGGCGCGGTGGCTCACACCTGTAATCTTAGCACTTTGGGAGGCCAAGGTGGGCAGATCACTTGAGGTCAGGAGTTCAAGACCAACCTGGCCAACATGGTGAAACCCCGTCTCTACTAAAAACACACAAAAAATTAGCCAGACGTGGTGGTGGGCACCTGTAATCCCAGCTACTTGGGAGGCTGAGAAAGGAGAATTGCTTGAACCCAGGAGGTGGAGGTTGCAGTGAGCCGAGATGGCGCCACTGCACTCCAGCCTGGGCGATAGAGTGAGACTCTGTCTCAGAAAAAAAAAAAAAAAAAAAAAAGAATGTAATTAGTCAATCTTGTGGCTTCCCTTGTGACCTTTTTCTATTGTGTCTCTTCTTTTTGGAGATGGGGGTCACTATGTTGCCCAAGATGGTCTCGAACTCCTGGGCTCAAGAGATATGCCTGCTTCAGCATCCCAAAGTGCTGGGATTACAGGTGTGAGCCACCATACCCAGCCTATCATATCTTTTCTATATTGCATCTTTCCAGTGGAATTAAGAAAAATGAAATATCCTAATTTGAGATTAAGAATTGGGAGGTGTGGCCAGGCGCGGTGGCTCACACCTGTAATCCCAGCACTTTGGGAGGCCGAGGCGGGCGGATCACGAGGTCAGGAGATCGAGACCACGGTGAAACCCCGTCTCTACTAAAAATACACACACACAAAAAATTAGCCGGACGTGGTCTCGGGCGCCTGTAGTCCCAGCTACTCGGGAGGCTGAGGCAGGAGAATGGCATGAACCCAGGAGGCGGAGCTTGCAGTGAGCCGAGATTGCACCACTGCACTCCAGCCTGGGTGACAGAGCGAGACTCCGTCTCAAAAAAAAAAAAAGAATTGGGAGGTGAAACTTCCAGTTTAAAAAGAGGAATTTAAATTTTTTCTGTCCATAAAGGTAGAATATTATTTAGTATTATTTATTATAGTCTACCAAATTTAACTTTATTGCTTGAAGCAAAATAGGTTAAGGCAAATGCTTTGTTTGATAGCGTGTATAATTATTTATCATGGGTGTTTTAAAGAAAATATAAATGCTTAGTCTGGGAATGCATATCTTAGATGGTTTCTTAAATACAATGAAAGTTATACAAAGGACAGTGAACTGTTTTCCATTAGATGAGAGTCTTTGAAAAACAAAAGTTTGCTAAAAGGTGATGAGAACAGGGAGAATGGGTACTCTGTTGCTGGAGACAGGGGTAAATGAAATTTGGAAATGGGAATGTGAAGACACAAGAAAGCATACATCAAGGAAAACAAATGTTTTCTGTGAATAAAAGAAGATAATTTTGTTTAAAGAGGTCTGGAGAATCACTGGGTGAGAGAGTAGCGGTATATTTGCAATAATGCTAATGGTTGTAAATGACATTTTAATAAACATAAAAATCCAAACATTTAATGCATGCCATTTATTTGTAGTAATGGTGTCATTGAATAAGCTTATTAACTGAGCTAATATATGCAAAGTGCATAGAACTGTACCTATGTAAGTCCATGCAAATTGTCTATTATTTTTTCCTTTTATGATTTTTGAGTTTTATATGTTCATGTTTCAAAAATAAAAGTCTATCACTGTGATCTGTTAAAAGTAGCCCCTCAACGCTAGGGTTTATAATTTTTAAAATGTATAAAAAGGAAAAAACCAAAAAGTACAGTAAATGAAGCTGCCCATCCCCAAATCCCAGTTTTCAGTGCCTATTTTATCTTGATTAAAACAATATTTTCTGGCCAGGTGTGGTGGCTCACACCTGTAATCCCAGCACTTTGGGAAGCCAAAGCAGGCAGATCACCTGAAGTCAGGAGTTGGAGACCAGCCTGGCCAACATAGCGAAACCCCATCTCTACTAAAACTACAAAAAAATTAGCCAAGTGTAGTGGTGCGTGCCTGTAATCCCAGCTACTCAGGAGGCTGAGGCAGGAGAATCACTTGAACCCAGGGGGCAGAGGTTGCAGTGAGCCGAGATCGCGCCACTGCAACAGAGCGAGACTCTGTCTCAAAAACAAAAAACATTATTTTCTGATCAGCCCTCAAGATACTTGGCATAATTCGTGGAGTAACTTTTGGCTTGTTTAAATTTTCTTTCCAAATGAGCCTTTAAGCTCTTTCAGATGTTTAACATTATTCAAGAAATGACTTAATAAATGCTAATTATTTATTTGAAGGACTCAAATCTCTGACCTTTCCTGAATTTTCATTCACACTATGAATGATTCAGTAGCCTTTTAATGTTTCATCATAAATATATTCCTAACTTCATTAAACTATCCAGTTAACATTTGCTAGCTTCACTTATTAGTTCATAAAATGTTTATTATGTACAAAGTTGAAATACTGTCATGCTATGCAGTCCAGGGGAATTGGGATGATTAAACAATGATCCATATCCTGGCCGGGCACAGTGGCTCATACCTATAATCCCAGCACTTTGGGATACCAAGGCGGGCAGGTCACCTGAGGCCAGGAGTTTGAGACCAGCCTAGGCAACATGGTGAAACCCCGTCTCTACTAAAAATACAAAAATTAGCCTGGCATAGTGGCACATGCCTGTAATCCCAGCTACTTGGGAGGCTGAGGGAGGAAAATTGCTTGAGCCTGGGAGGCAGAGGTTGCAGTGAGCTGAGATTGTGCCACTGCACTCCAACTTGGATGACAGAGGGAGGCCCTGTCTCAAAAAAAAAGAAAAAACAAAAAGATCCATGTCCTTAAGTCCTTTCACTTTTATAAAGGAAATATACATGTATACCTGTAGATTTGTGGCAGGAAGAATACTATAAAAATGATGTTTAGTTTTTTTTCATTATGATTGTCGTTATAAGATGCTTGGTAAAAGATAAAAGATTTATATGATCTGAAGATAAATCCAGGTATCACTGTAAATTACTTGGTGCTGAATCTACATTTTAAGAAATGTATTTCTTGAATTGACAACATCTGTGACAGAAAATCAATATTGTAAAAAAACAGATTTTATTTACGACATGTTTTATTGGGCCTGTGATTTAGTTTTATGAGAAGATTATCTTTTTCATGTTTTTAAGACATTTAGCTAATTTATCCTTTAAATTTCTCTATTTAAGATTCCCAATTTTCTGCATTTGACTCCTGTAGCAATTAAAAAGCACTGTGAAGCCCTTAAAGGTAAGCGGTTATTTTCTTATATGAATTTTATGTTGACTTTGAACATAAATTTAAGAATCTCTGTTCTGATATACTGTATAGCCTTATGTTCAAGTTGTTTTCAGTGAATTGTTACATGTCAAGTCTGCAAATTGTTTTTGCTAACCACTACAAGGTATTAGGAATAATAATTACAAACCATGATCCTTGTTCACAGGTAAGTTAGGGACTTACTGTTGAGTTTTAGAAAACATGCACATAAGGCTGAGTGTGGTGGCTCACACTTGTAATCCCAGCACTTTGGAAGGCCAAGGCGGGCAGATCATCTGAGGTTAGGATTTTGAGACCAGCCTGGCCAACATAGTGAAACCCTGTCTCTACTAAAAATACAAAAAAAATAGCCCTGCATGGTGGCAGGGACCTATAATCCCAGCTACTCTGGAGGCTGAGGCAGGAGAATCGCTTGAACCCAGGAGGCGGAGCTTGCGGTGAGCTTAAATCTCGTGCCATTGCACTTCAGCCTGGGCAACAAGAGGGAAACTCCATCTCAAAAAAAAAAAAAAAGAAAACAAACATGCACATAAGAAGACTGAAGTAAATGTTGCAGATACTTCACAGAGAAGAATTATCTTGAAGAAATTATTTAAAATTTTAAAAAATTAGTGACACATGCATGTGGTAAATCAAATAGTAAAAGAGCTTATGATGAAAAAGCTCTAGCCTTAAGTGCTTTCTTCACCATCCCCAGCCCCTCATTTATTTATGTATATATGCTTATATTTATAATAAATACTCTATATATTTATTTATACATACTTATATACTCTCTGTAGTGTGCATGTGTATTTACAAAATAACAGAAGTAATCACTGGAATATGATTACACCTTCAGTTCTAGATTTATTGATTTTGAAAACCTACTGATTCCTAGGTATAAACATAGATTTCATGTACTTACACTACTACTTCTCCTTCTCCTTTCTACATGCATGGAGGTAAAGGCAAATAACATTTTTTAACTCATGGTTTTGTGTATGCTTTTATAATTATGTACATATTCCAATTTAAGTTCTGATTGATAGTTATGATTGATTAGATTTATTCAGGAGTTGGTACCTTTGGAGAAAGTCTTAATATACTCATGCTGATTTAAAGGTGTTGTATATACATGCTCAGTATACTTATTAAGGCTTTTCAGGAAAGAATATGAAACCTAGAAACACTTCACAAGTATCCTGATTATGTTGGGAAGGAGATGTGGAATATTAAACATAATTATGATTAAATTTGAGCTTTTGAAAGGGCCTTCCATTTAAAAATGTAAGGAAGACTGTATAAAGAGGTCCTAAAACATAGGAATAATAACCTTACTCTTGAAATGAGGGAGGAAAAATAAATAAAAATTCCTTTTATTTATTTGGTCTTCTACTTTAGGAAATTGGGATGCTTTGCTATCCCTTTAGAGTATGTGTTTCTATATGCATTTGTGCCTGGAATTAGACTAAAACTGATCACTTCCAAATTTGTGTCCCAGGCTGGACATGGTGGCTCACACCTGTAATACTTGCACTTTGGGAGTCTGAGGTGGGTGGATTGCTTGAGCTCAGGAGTTCAAGACCAGCCTGAGCAATGTGGTGAAACCCCATCTCTACAAAAAAACACAAAAAAATTAGCCGGGTGTGGTGGCACGTGCCTGTAGTCCCGGCTACTCGGGGGCCTGAGGCAGGAGGATTGGAACCCAGGAGGTTGAGGCGGCAGTGAGCTCAGATCACGCCATTGCACTCCAGCCTGGGCAACAAAGTGAGACCCTGTCTCAAAAAATAAAAAAAAAATAACAAGTTTGTATCCCGTTTGGCACAAATCATGTATTAGTATTTGATCATCTGTAAAGCCAGTTAACAAATGGCATTGCACTGTGAAAAATTTCATGTTTCTTCTTTTTAAATGTGACAGGGCATGGTAGCTCATGCTTTTAATTCCACAGCACAGCACTTTGAGAGGCCAAGGAAAAAGAATTGCTTGATCCCAGGAGTTTGAGACCATCCCGAGCAACATAGTGAGATCATGTCTCTACAAAAATATTTAAAAATTAGCTGGGGTGTGATGGTGCATGCCTGTGGTCCCAGCTACTCTGTAGGCTGAGGTGGACGACAGAGTGAGACCCTGTTGCAAAAAAACATAAAAATAAAAAAGTTTAAACAAATTAAATGAAAGGCTTTCATACAGCACATTCAGAAGAGTGGCATTTTATTTTATAGTATTTAAATGAGTGTCTTAATCTTTCCTTAATTGTCCCTTTACACTTGCTGCTGGCCTCCGGATTTAGATTGCGTCTTCCGTATAACTCAAAGGCTTTTTAAGTACTTCTTCTCAGTTTCTTTTAAAGTAGGTCAGTTCAGATTTAATATCTAACTTGTAAATGGAAAATCTGAAGCACGGGAAAGTTAGGTAATTTACCAACACTTTAATAATCAGTGGCAGAAGTTAAATACAAACCAAGGTCTTCCAAAGTCTCATCTATTGCTCTACCTATCAGATGAGTAAAGGCTAATAGGAGTCTATTATGTATTTTCCATTTGGCTGTCTTTTTTTAGACATATAATTTAGGTAATTTAATTTTAAAACTGTAATTATCATTTGATGATTGAAATGACTTATTCACAGTTTTTTAATAAAAAAAAAAAAAAGTAAAAGAAAAAAGAGTCAGTGCAAACCCAAGAGCTCACAAAATTCCCCAAACCAGTCTCTCTTATAAAGTGCTTGGCAGTGATGCATCTTATAGTGCAGGATATTGGAATAAGTTCATGATGGGAATGAAATTCAGCCTCAACAATCTTGCTCTGTTCATATTTTTTCAATGTTACAGTGATGTTTATTGCAAAGATACTTCTTTCCCCTCAAAACGACCGGGTATTGATCTTTTAAACAGTGTTCAGGGAATGGAGTGAACTATATTTAATTTGTTAATGTATTTAGTCCCAGATATCAGAGAGCCTTTGTAATCCAGAGTGACATTTTGCAGACTCTGATTTTAAAGCCTAAATGAGAGCAAAATATTGTTTCTATTGTAAGAAAATTGTTAGCCCAAGGAAATGTTATTGGCAAAATAGTTCTCACTGTCCCTTAGATTATCACCTAGAAGAGCTCCCACATCTGCCTGTGATTATGACCAGCCTCTTCTGCAGTTGTGCTTTTTTGAAGGAAGCATGGATCTATGCAGTCTAATATGTTTGACCCAAGAAACCAGTTACTTTTAGCTGTTCTTAGAGTGAGGCTGTTTAAGAAATGAGATTTCCATTGTGGACAGCCTTATAGTGCCAGGAGTTTTCATCTCAAGCTGAAAGTTCTCTGCCATGCTACCTTGATTGAAACAGGGCAAGATGAAATCAGCTCTGATACCTGGGGGAAGCTGGGAGCTACCTCTTTTCCTTTAAGTTTTTTTTTTTTCCCCATTCGGGGCCTGAGTTTATGCTTCTGTGTTATGAAGATAGAGAGGCATGTTCAGTGCTTAGAGCTCCTGTTGTGGTCTAGGTCTCAGACCCAGTCCCACTTCCTCTCTATGCTGTCTTGCACAAATATGAGGACAAGGCTTTCTTCTTTCCATTTAACCCCATTGGCACATAGAAGTCACATCGAAGAAATATCAGTTCTTGTAAGAATCCATTTAAGGGCTTAGGCTTTTGTACCTGTTTGAGTTGAGGTTCTATTCAGCCAAATTTCTAGACGACTGTTGACTCCGTCTCAGTTTCTTCTTAGGGGTTTTTGAGAGCTTTCAGTTCCTTTCAGCTGATCTTTAGTAATCTTTAGTAATTAATATTATCTGTTACTTTTTTGAAAACAGTAATGCTCTGGGCACTATGAACTGTTTGCTTTTAGTTGGTACAGAGGAAGTAAACTGTCCAATAACAGATATGTGCAAAGCTTATAATAAGCTTCCATCAAGGCACAGTTCCCTTTTAACTGAAAATACCACTACCACCAAACCTGAAATATCCAAAGAATTCCCTAATTAAATTGCCTAATTTAGGATGTACCTGATAGGAAAAGGGATAAGGGATGATGCTATATATGTAAAGTGCAGAAGAGAATCTGTTCTTTCATGTGACCTGGCGATGATCTCAGTAGTTTGGTATTGTCTAGTAGTATGCATTACAATGAGAATTTACTTGCAAAAGTGTAATTGAAATTATTTCTTTTATTCTCAGATTTTTGCACTGAGTGGCCAGCCGCACTGGACAGTGATGAGAAATGTGAGAAGCATTTTCCAATTGAAATTGACAGCACTGATTATGTTTCATCAGGACCATCTGTTCGGAACCCCAGAGCACGAGTAGTAGTCTTAAGAGTAAGAGTTGTTTTTGTTTTTTTTTTAAACAAGAATCATTCTAATACATGATTTAAAGATGTCTTTGGTGGCTGGCACAGTGGCGCATGCCTGTAATCCCAGCACTTTGGGAGGCCAAGTCAGGCAGATCACCTGAGGTCAGGAGTTCAAGACCAGCCTGGCCAACATGGTGAAACCCCATCTCTACTGAAAATACAAAAATTAGCCGGGCATGGTGGTGGGCACCTGTAATCCTATCTACTCCGGAGGTTGAGGCAGGAGAATTGCTTGAACCCGGGAGGCAGAGGTTGCAGTGAGCCGAGATCGTGCCACTGCACTCCAACTTGGGTGACAGAGCGAGATTCTATCTCGAGAAAAAAAGAAAAATTATAAAATTGCCCATAAATCTACTATTTGTAACCACTGTTAACTATAGTAGCTCATTTTAGTATATAGTCACAGCCTGCCTTTGTGTATATTAATGGGATGATACTGTATGTGTTCAACAGTCTCTTTCTTAACAAGAATTAAACATTTCCCAATAATATTAAACAGTCTTTAATTTAATTTGAATTTTTTTGAGATGAGATCTGACAGGCAGAGAGTAGTGGCACTAACATAGCTCAATGTGGCCTCCAATTTCTGGGTTCAATTGATTGTCCTGCCTCAGCCTCCAAAGTGGCTGGGACTACAGGTGTGAGACACTGCCCAGCCCATTTTCCTAAATTTTTTGTAGATACAGGGTCTCACTTTGTTGCCCAGCTTTTCTTGAACTCCTGGCTGAAGTGATCTTCCCACTTCCGCCTCCCAAAGCACTGGAATTACAGGTGTGAGCCACTGCACCCAATCTAATTTAATTTTAATGGCTGCATAGAATAACGTATAAAGGAGAGATTGTTACGTACCAAGACAGTGTTTGAATCTGGGGGTGTAATGTTGATCACTTCAAACTTAGCCTTTTTTCTGAGACTGAAGTGTGATATATAAATAATTTCATAATACAGATCTACCATAATTTAAGTTATCTGTATTATGGAACCTTTAGGCTTTTTAATGGTTTTCTTTATTAGAAAAATATTTTAATGAATATTCTTAGGTATTAATATTTGTATGTATTTCTAATGATGTTCCTAAGATAATCCTGAAAGGAGAACTGTGAGGTCAAAGGATATAGCTCTTGAAGTTTGTTGATATATATTGTAAAATTCCTGCAGGAAGTGTAAAAAAATATAATCCCAGCAGATTGTGAGAAGGCTTGCTTTCCTGTGCTCTCACCAACCTACGTATTACCTGTCAACTTGATAGGTAAAAAATTTGTCTTATATTTAAAATTTGTGTGTCTTTGAATACTAGTGAGGTTGAGGATTTATTCCTTTGCAAAACATGTATTTTTTGTCATTTGCCCATTTTGGTGGTGTATTGATTCCTTGTATATATATATATTTTTTTGAGACAGGGTCTTTACCCTGTCACCCAGGCTGAAGTGCAGTGGCGTGATCTTGGCTCACTGCAATCTCTTCCTTCCGGGCTTAAGTGATTCTCCCATCTCAGCCTCCTGAGCAGTAGCTGGAACTGCAGGCGTGTGCCACCATGCCTGGCTAATTTTTTTGTATTTTTGTAGAGGCAGGGTTTTGCCATGATGCCCAGGCTGGTCTCAAATTCCTGGACTCAGGCGATCTGCCTGCCTTGGGCTCCCAAAGTGCTGGGATTACAGCCACTGAGCCACTGTGCCGGCCATGATTTGTCAGTGATGATGCTAATCTTGATCACCTGGCTGAGGTAGTACTTGTCCATTTTCTTCACCATAAAATTATACTTCCTCCTCTCTTTCCCATAGTGAACTCTTTAGAAGAAACTTGCTATGCAGAGCCCACACTTAAGGATCAGGAGGTATGCTCCACTTCTTTGAGAAAGAAGTGTCACATAAATTATATACAGTCCTTTTATGTGGCAAATTTGTTCGTTCTCCCCTATTTATTTACATCAGTATGGACTCATGGATATTTATTTTATACCATGTGTCATAATCCAATAAAACATTATTTTTTTTCTCAAATTGTTCTGAGTTTAACCATTGGGAACTCTTTCCACTGGCTCTTCTGTTCCTTTGCCGTGCCCCCATCATTTGTTTTTAAGCAATTTCTTATTTTCTGGCACTACAAAATGCTCTGGGCTCTTTCCCTGTCCCATTCCTAGAATCAGCGTTTCTCCAAGGAGCCCTGACTGATGTGCTTTTGATTTGTCTGGAGGGTGACTACTACCTCTTTGAGGTGCCTCCTGGGACCCTCAAAATATTAACTTTTATACTCTGTGTAGCCTGTATTTTAAGCCAGAACATTCGAAGTACACTGAAGAAACGTGTTGAAAATCTATGCAACCATTTTTGCATTATGTACTAGCAAATAATTTCTAGATATTTCCATTTTCCTCAGTGATACTGTTGATTGATTTGTAGTTTTCTTTCTTTGCTAGGTTTCAGTATCAGGGTTGTACCAATTTTTTTCTTAATTTAATATAACTTTATTTTTTGAGACAGGGTCTCGCTCTGTTGCCCAGGCTGGAGTCCAGTGGCGCAATTTTGGCTTACTGCAACCTCTGCCTCCACGGTTCAAGTGATTCTCCTGCTTCAGTCTCCCAAGTAGCTGGGATTATAGGAATGCTCCACCACACCCAGCTAATTTTTGTATTTTTAGTAGAGATGGGGTTTCACCGTGTTGGCCAGGCTGGTCTCGAACACCTGACCTCAAGCATTCTGCCCTCCTTGGCCTCCCAAAGTGCTGGGATTACAGGTGTGAGCCACCGCACCTGGCCTGTACCATCTTTATGAAGTGAATTATGAAGCTTTCCAATCTTTTTTATTTTGTAGAACAGTTTAAATATCACAACAATATACTAAGTTCTTAGATTGAAGCTGTTTTTAAATCACAAAGACAGTATGTTTACTGTATAAAATTTCAAAAATCCCAATAAAAGAAAAAAAAGAATTGAAAGTTTAGCCATGCTTGTACCATTCCACAGGTTCATATTTTTAAGAACATATTAAATGTTACCTATTTTTCATAATAATGGTAACAACCACAACCAACAGTTGTTGAGCTCTGTTGTGTGTTGAAAAGTCTCTGACGTTATTCACCTCAAGTTTTTTTCTTACGTTATTCACCTCAAGTTTTGTGGGCCTCCGTCTTCAGTCCTAGAATTGACAAACGATGTCCCTACTGGTTCTAAGTTTGCTTATTTTATTTCACACAAAAATAATCTCATTGCTTTATTTGAAGGATGGCACCAGATTTCATTTCTTATATCATGCTTTTCCTCTTGTCCTCTCTGTGCCTTGTGCTAGCCTGTGATGCCTTCATTGCTCCCTTGTACCCTTTTTGCTGACTTCATGTCTGCCCTGCTAGACTCTGCACTCCACCTGCTGGCTGTTGAGGCTCAATGGTGGTGTCCTGGATGTGCCATGTAGTTCAAGGGTAAACGTAGGTCAAACAGGTGGACTAAAGTACATGCAGTCCAGCATGATTAAAGCAATATTGTCAAGGTAGTCAACTGTTAGAAACTACTATTGGACATACTCAAATTTTTTAATTCACAGAAAAAAAAATTTTGATAGTCATAAAAGTTTAGGATTAAAAACAACTTATATATAACTTTACTTCAAAAGTGCTTTATTCTATTAATCTCATTTGTTTCTGACAAAAATTCTGGAATTAAGTGTTCCTGAGGAAACTGAGTCTCAGGGAGGTAACATGATTTGTTTAAGGTAACATATTAAATGGCAAATCTACAAATCAAACCAATTCTTGTCTTTTATGTAATACCAGCATTCTTTAACTAACCACATCATACTTGCATATAGAGAAAATATTTCACAAGTTTAGACATTTCCGAATTTATGTAGCTCTTTTTGTGTTAAAATGTAGGCATTTGAAGAGAGAGAGAGAGAGATATATATATATAACCAACACCTCCTGTGGTTTGAAATATCAGCGTTATTTTGGGGATAATGTTAACAGTATTATATTGATTCTTTGAAATGCAGCAACTGAGGGCAAAATATCTAAGTACTTTGAATTTTGATAAAAGACAGTGAATGCCACTCAGCCCAGGTTAAATAAAGTATTAGCCCAGATTAAAGACTACAATGTTGCAGTGCCTTTCAGTGCTACCAGGTGGCGTGAGTGCACCACACAACTGTTCCTGAAATATTTATGATTTTTGGCATAAGCTCCGTATAGTTATTGAACATTAAAATGTTAATGTGAGTTTTAAATTAATGTGAATGTGATCTTACATTACATTGTTACAGCAATGATCAGCTTTGCTGCCTTTTTTTGGACCACTTCTTATATAAAAAGCTAGAATACTTTAAGCTTTTGAAACTTTTAAATTTATTGTTAAACATTATTATGATTTCATTGAAGGGAGGTTTAAAAAAGGCAAAATCACAACATTCTCACTATCCTAATGTAAAAACTATTCATTTTTCTCTCCTTATTCCCTCTTTATACATGCATATGTGCATATATTTGTGTATTCATAATCATAATAAAGGTATATTTTATTTTTTGTAAAAAATTCTGCATATTGGTCTTAATCAGAGTATAAAATGGCTTATTTTATCTATCAAGTCAGTAACCTGGTGGTTGATGTATTCTCTTTCCAGAAAACTGTGGTGATTCACATTGTCTAATTGAGAGTTAATAGTATTCATATTACTTGAGTTGTTTTTAAGAGTGCATTTATATTTATCTGTTTTCTCTACTTCAAATACAAAATACAAAAATTCACAGTGCTTTAAAAAACAATATATCCTCCCTTTAAAAAATTTATGTATTCATTCAGCAAATATTTGTTGCATGCATTTTAAGTGTTAAGCCATTGCCAAGAACGAGATAGCATCATTCTTGCCCTCAAGGGTTTCAAATCAGTGGGGAAAAAATGGGAAAATAAACAGGCTACTAACTATGATGTCTTGAGGGAAGCATACAGAGTTATTGAAGCTACAGAAAACCGAGTAGATTTCAAAATCCTATTTAGCTTTTTTTCTTCTTGATATAGTTACAGCTCTTTTTTATTCTTAATGCTCTGCAAAGATTAACCTATACTTTACCTTATTTAACTGTATTCTGGTGTGTAATCTAACCTATCTTCTCTTTTTTTTTTTTTTTTTTTTTTTGAGGCAGAGTTTTGCTTTTGTTGCCCAGGCTGGAGTGCAATGGCGCGATTTCAGCTCACCACAACCTCCGCCTCCTGGGTTCAAGTGATTCTCTTGCCTCAGCCTCCTGAGTAGCTGGGATTACAGGCATGCGCCACCACACCTGGCTAATTTTGTATTTTTAGTAGAGATGGGTAGCTCCATGTTGGTCAGGCTGGTCTCGAACTCCCGACCTCAGGTGATCCGCCCGCCTCGGCCTCCCAAAGTACTGGCATTACAGGCATGAGCCGACGTGCCTGGCCTATCTTCTTGTATCAGACATATTCATCTCTAGATAATACCTTTAGCCCATGCCCTTATTCTCTGCAAATTAAAGTGTTCATTTGTTCTAGCACTTCCCAAAATATGTCTAAGGAAGACTAGCGTTGTGAACCGTCCCTTGAAAAGTGGAATCTGAGGTCAAATAAATTTGAGAATCATTGCATATTAACCCTGCATTTTGAAATTTCAAGATGCTTATTAGCATATTATCTGTTCTAAAAAGTGCTACCTTAAAAAACCCAATTTACCTCGGCATTTCCTAAACATTTTCAACAGAAAGAGCCTTTTAAAAAAATTCTTCTTAGCCTGTAGGAGTAGTGTTAACATTTTGAGAAACGTTGAGCTAAATGAATTTTTCAAGTGTTTTGATCCTTCCCTGATGCTGTATTCCAGCTTTCATGAGATATCTGTAGCTTTTAAAAAAAGCTTGTTGCAGTGATACAAGTCTCATAATTGCATGGTAGAACTTGTTGTAATGATATGTCTCATAATTGCGTGATAGAAATTTCTTAAAGCCCTTATGTTTTATCTATTTATTTCTATATTCCAGCTAATTGAGTTTAATTCTATTAGTGCTACTCATAAGCACCATAATTTCATTTATTTAACAGATATGTCATTAGTTCTTTCAGAGAAGGTACTAATGCCCAGAACTTTCAAAGAACTTCAGACAGTATGTTGCCCTCCCTTTTTCTGTTTCCATGAGTAAGATCAGGGTTTATAATATGTCCCAACTGCTTGCTCTGTATAGAAAGGAGTTTGGAAAGCTTTCTTTTTAGTGGATTTAATGTTAATAGGAATAACATCGCTACCTTTTTTTTCACTAAACAATTATAAGAAATTATTTTTTCAAATAACTTTTCTTATTTTTAAGGTAAAGCTTTCCAGTTTGAATTTAGATGACCACGCAAAGAAGAAATTAATTAAACTTGTAGGAGAGCGATACTGCAAGACCACAGATGTGCTTACCATCAAAACAGATAGGTAATGGAAAAAAAGTTCAGCCGACTGGTCACATGTATTTCCCCATTGTCCACCAATTCTTTGGCAGTCCTTTTTAAAGAAACTATATTGAAGATGGGGGAGGGCGTAGCCTTTTCTTATTAAGCAGAGTTCTCTAATTCATATTTTTAATATCCTCACACTAGCCTACTATTGCTGTGATCTTTATGCAGAGGAATGCTTAGCTAATTTAATGTTATTTTTAACCTTGATTTTAATATTTCCATGTATATAAAACTCGAGAGAGATTAGAAGAAAAAAGTGTGATTTGCTAGTGATTAATGCTTAAGCAGGCTTTTACACATTCAAAGCATATAACAATCTTATAGTTCAAAAGTAAAATTATTAAACGATCTATGGATCTATGTGGAAATTGATGAAGGCACATTTGTAAATAATCAAAATCTCAGAGCCAGGACAGATGTTTATAAAGGCAATATTAAATTGATCATATATGAATTTATAAATTGAGTCATTTTTTATTTGAAGTAAAGAAAGGTTATTGGTATGTTTTCACTAAATGGCTATTTTATTTTTAGAATTATACTTTAGCTGTTTCCAAATTATGTCAAAATATAAAAGACCCACTTTTAGAGATAAGTAAGTGGGCCGATCTGCTGTCTTCCTGTCCATCCCTGTTTGAAAGCATTTGGAGGTGTCAGTATCGATTAGGTCTCATGATTCGCAGTGGTGGGAAGAAGGAGCCTGACACACATGCAGAGATTGCAACAGTGTGGAGGCAGAAAAAGCTCAGGACCATGGTTTGTGATTATTACCGTATGTGAGAAAGTAGATTTGAAATATATTAGGAATAGTCTTTTTACTATCTTCAGATAATGTTGGCTTTTCTAGTTCATGCAACTTTAAAAAATGCCTTTAAAATGTTATTGTTTGAAATTCTGTGAGTATCCAATAATGTTGCTTTTTTTTTTTTTTAGGTAGTTTTACAAGTGTTAGTGTATGGATATGTTTTATGGTAACTATTTAGAGTAGAGGACTTAAATAAATATAAGTACAGAATAAGCAGTATAGTTGAAGTTATTTGTCATATGATGGTTTTATTTGATATTTAAAGAAATTGGAAGTAATTGTATCTTTCTGTATATTATTTTATTATCCTTAAAGCTCAATGTGTCATCTCATGTATGTAGAAGTTTTACCTAATTTTAAGTTATTAGTTCCATTTTAAATACAGCAGCAACAGCATAGCATTGTATAGTGTAACTCATTTTTAAAAGAATCAGTGTAACTCATTTTTAAAAGAATCAGCTCTAGGAAAACCAAGATGAACATCTATCATCTTTCTATATCTACTTCTTATTTTTATTTTTAAATTTTTTTAGAGATTGAGTCTCACTCTGTTACCCAGGCTGGAGGTCAGTGGCACAGTCATAGTTCACTGAAGCCTTGAACTCCCGGGCTTATGCAGTCTCCTGCCTCAGTTTCCTAAGTAGCTAGGACTACAGGTGCGCACCACCATGCCTGGCTAATTTTTTAATTTTTGTAGAAACAGGGTTTTGCTGTGTTGACCAGGTTGGTCTCAAACTTCTAGCCTCAAGCAACCCTCCCACCTCACCCTCTGAGATTACAGGCATGAGCTACCATGCCCAGCCCTATGTCTACTTTTTAGACGAACTCATCAGATATGTTCATGCTATCTGGCAGATTCTTGGCACTGAGATAGTGAAGGGAACTTATATTGGACACAATCATAGTAAAAGTAGCGTAAGCTATTGTTATATACAGATAACTCCATTAGTAATGAAAACAAAGAGATACTCGAAATTAAGTTAAAATAACACCGGTGTTTAGCTTCCTCAAGTAATGAACTACAAAGACTATTTTTATTCCAAAAACAGTTTTCCTAAAGCAGAAAAGGAATACCTGAAAACATTATCTTCTGTATTTAGTATATTGCATATTTTGCAAATTATTCTGTGTACTGAGTTTTTAGAATTTTGACTTCTCCCGCTTTCTCTTTAATAGGTGCCCTTTAAGGAGGCAGAATTATGATTATGCAATGTATCTACTAACAGTGTTATACCATGAGTCTTGGGTAAGTGTGTGTGAATATTTAATGATTTTGTCATTGTAATTTAGATGATGTTAACCTTTCAAAATACTGTGTGTGGCAAGTACTCAATTGAGTATTTTGTGAACTGCTAAATAATCTAAGTATGTATGAAATGTCATAGGTAGCTTCTACTGACTTTAAAAGTAAAGGTCTTGAAATAGGATTATTCAGTTCATCTCAGGACCTTGCTAAAATCATATTCCTAAAATGCCTTGAAACTTCAGAGTTTTTGACTTTGTTTTGTTTTTTGACTTTGGGTGAAAGTTGTCAGCTATGAAGAGAATAATAATCTGTATAATTTGAGAATTTATAATTCACCCTCTTTAAGTAAACTGCAGAGCAAAACTTTATAGAAAGGTATTTTAAATGTTTATTGAAATTTTTAGTTAACACATGACATTTGTGTGAACATTTGACTGTTATACATTAGGTAGAACTAAGGGCAGTTAATTATAGCTTGAGTATTCTTTATCCAAAATGCTTGGGACCAGAAGTGTTTCAGACTTTAGATTTTTTCAGGTTTTGGAATATTTGCATATTAATATATAATGAGATATCTTGGGGATGGGACCCAAGTCTAAACAGGAAATTCATTTATGTTTCATATATACTTTATACACATAGCCTAACGATAATTTTACACAATATTTTCAGTAATTGTGTGCATGAAAATTTTGACCATGCTCCATCACATGAGATCAGGTGTAAATTTTCCATTTGTGTGTCATATCAATGTTCAAAAAGTTTTGGATTTTCAAGCATTTCAGATTTCGGATTTTCAGATTAGTAATGCTAAACCTGTATTTAAATAATATTAAAAATACTCGAGTCTGAATTTATGGAGTTTTCATATAAGTATGTACATTTATAAGGAAGATTTTGCCATGCTTGAGCAACACCTCATCTGATTTGAAGTTGGTAGCCAATATGTTTAGGTAACTCAAAGTTTGAAACAGTAATTTTTAAAATTAAAATAATTTTAGGTATGCATTTAAATTAAATTTTTTGTGCCTTACCCAACACAGGGTACTCAATAGCATTTCATACTAGGAACATTCAAAGGAATAAAGATAGCTAGAGAAGGGGGTCATGTTCTTTAGAAAGGACTTCATATGTCAATGTCTACAGAAACAGTGAAAAAAGGAAAAAGAAGTAAAGAAAAATTGAAAAAATAAAAGTTTTCATATGGAAGAGGGCTTACATTTGTTTTTAATGACTCTTAGAGATACAACAAGGTAGCAACAATAGTAAGACGGAGACAGACTTTGGTTTACTGAGAACTTTTTTTTTTTTTTTTTTTGAAGTCTCACTCTGATGCCCATGCTGGAGTGCAGTGGTACGATCTTGGCTCATTGCAACCTCCACCTGCCAGGCTCAAGTGATTCTTCTGTCTCAGCCTCCCGAGTAGCCAGGATTACAGGCATGCACCACTACCGCCTGGCTAATTTTTGTGTATTTAGTAGAGACAAGGTTTTGCCATGTTGGCCAGGCTGGTCTCGAACTCCTAACCTCAGGTGATCCACCCGCCTCGGCCTCCTAAAGTGCTGGGATTACAGTTGTGAGCCACCATGTCCAGCCCTCCCAAAGGGGAACTTTCTAAGAGAGCCATCATAAGATGCAGTGAGCTACTTCAGTAGGTAGAAAACATTCCATCCATTGGCCACTTAGTGAAGATAGGCAAAAAATATATACTCCTTGAATAGGTAGTTAAATTCCATGGCCTTTGGAACCTCCTTTCAGCCCGAGTTACTGTGATTCTGTGAATACATGCAGCTGTTCTCTAAACTGCTCACAGCTTTTCCTTCATATTATGATAAAAGAGTTTTCACACAAGAGGATGAATGGAAAGTGAAAGAAAACAACTTGGTTGTGAGATTAGTAAAAGACAAAAAGTAGCTGGTAAGCTCTTCTCTTCAATTATTTCCATTATCATAACTTATCTGGATTTTCTAGTTCTGGCTTTAGGAGCAACATCAGAATAGCAGTTAATCTCTCTTTCGTACGCAATTGATTTTAGAAATGCCGTTGGCTGAAGATAATTAAGTTTCCTTTTGAACCAGCAACATGGCTGAATTAGCTACAGCTTTATGGCTGTTGCTGCTTCAAGATTTAATAACTAACAATAAATACAACCCGTTTTGACTCTCTTATTTTCCCAGTATCTATTAGAATGAATTTGCCCAGAAGGAAATGATAGGCATAAATTCAGTGGAAGTTGATTTATGGGATTCTTTCTGTGGTTCCGTGACTTAGAATCCAAACAGGGTTGCATTCTGGATTCATGCAGAAGCCTTTGATCTTTAGTGCTGATTACTTTGATGCCGGGATAAGTAGCCACATACAACTGTCCAAACAAGTATACTTGAAGAATTCTGTGTTACCATTGTTTCTTGGTCCTTTCTAAACAAGTACCATCAGTGAAGATTTTGAATACAGATGAGCCGTGAAATTTTGCGGAGCTGCTAGAAAAGAATTTTTATTGAATTGAAATTCATTTTCCCTCACCAACATGGAATTCATACTTGAAATTGATGTTATCACCTGTCATTTAATCAAATAGCCTCTTTTTAATCCATTGCTTGATTTTTTTATAAGCTAGCTTCTGAGCATTTAATACCCAAATATATGCTTCCTTTGGCTTTTTTTTTCTTCTTTGAGTCAGGGTCTTGCTTTGTTGTCCAGGCTGGAGTGCAGTGGTACGATCATGGCTCACTGCAGTCTTGGCCTCCTGGATTCAAGTGACCCTCCCACCTCAGCCTCCTGAATAGCTGGGACTACAGGCGCATGCCACCATGCCCAGCTAATTTTTGCATTTTTTTTTTGTAGAGATGGGATTTCACTGTGTTGCCCAGGTTGGTCTTGAACTCTTGGGCTCAGGCAGTCCATTCACCTTGGCCTCCCAAAGTGTTGGGATTATAGGCATGAGCCACTGCGCCCTGCCTTCCCTTGGCTTTTTAACCTTCCCCTGGAGGTTACCTCTAAGTATCACTGAGGGGAAAGTAGCTGCTACTTTTATGTAGCTCGTAGTACTGAAATCCCTCTGGAGAAGTGATCACCTAGACTCCAGTAGAAGGATATTACTGTTGTATACTATTCAAAACAGTTTAACTATAGAAGTGTCAAAGTAGATTTCAGTAAGCATTGACGTCGCAAAGCATAAGCTTCAGGCATAAAGGCTTAGTAATGCCTCAAAGAATAATTATTTCAGTGCTGGAAAGGTGATAAGAGACACATATTCACTGGACCATTCATTTATCTTTCAGCAGTTTAAAGAAGCAAGGAGGCTGGGAGCACTTTGGGAGGCCGAGGCAGGCAGATTGCCCGAGCTCAGGAGTTCGATACCACCCTGGGCAACATGATGAAACCCTGTCTCTACTAAAAATACAAAAAATTAGCCGGGTGTGGTGGTGGGCGCCTGTAGTCCCAGCTACTCGGGAGACTGAGGCACGAGAATCGCTTCAACCCGGGAGTCGGAGGTTGCAGTGAGCCAAGATCGCGCCACTGCACTCCAGTCTGGGCGATAGAGTGAGACTCTGTCTTGAAAAAATAATAATAATAATAATTAAAAAATAAAGAAGCAAGGAGAGTTGTAGATATTTGGTTTCCTATTTTAATGTTATGTATTGTTAGCATTGGAATGAATTTTTAACCTTTGGAGCCAGACAGACATGGATTTGAATTCCAGGGCCATTACTTAGTACCTGTGTAATAGTCTCTGACTATTTAACCTCTGAGGTTCAGTTTTTTCCTGAGGATTTTTGGATGGATCAGGGAGAATTTGTGTAAAGTGTCTGGCAAATAGTGGGCTCTCCATAAGCATCTATAAATAATGTTGATATTAACAATAATAAGATGAAAGATTTTTTTCTTAGAATTTTAAATTCATGGTTTCCCAATTTCTATTAATATATACAGCTTATATTTAATTTGGCAGAGTTTGTACAAGTAAAGTCAGATCTATACTCTTTAGGATGTGTATCCTACTCACAATTTGACATAATTGATGATAACACAACTTCCTTAATTTTAACTTTTTAGTGATTTTTTAAAAATTGAAACCTTCCATAAATGATTAGGTTAAGAAATGATTGAATCAATTTGCAAAGTGACTGGCACAAAAGATAAGCACAAATACTGGGGAAGAGAAAAAAACAGTTGCTTTAGAAAAGTTAGAGATCTGAAATCAAATTTCAGAGATTCATGGATGATTTTGATATTGAATTACTAATGGTTGCTTTTTCACATTTTAAAATTTCGGCTGTCTTATTTGGATTTCATGATAGTCTTATTGTCAGAACTATATCTAGCTTTGTAATAAAATGGTTCTGAAAAGTCATGTAACAGAAATTTCTAATTTAGCCAAGCAGTGTTGCACTCCTGTAGTCCCAGTTTCTCTGGAGGCTGGGGCAGGAGGATCTGTTGAGCCCAGGAATTCGAGTCCAGCTTGGGCAAATAGAAAGACCCCCCCACCAACCTCTAAAAATAAAAATTAAAAATTTCTAAGTTGGAGAATTTTATACTTACTAAGAGTTCATTTTAAAGGGGACATTATTACAGATATTTCTGATAAAAATGAATACTTTTGCAGAGCCATAATCACCGTTTAATCTGTCAGATTTATGAGTTCATTTTGATTGTGTATGCCTACACACCTGTGTTTCCACTGGAGAATGCTTGAGCAATGTTTGCTATGTTGTTTGTTCTCTTTTGCATTCAACAACTATTTAGTTTTTGTGTACAAGATATGTTGCTAGGTGCCACTATCAAAATGAATGACCCCCTGCCTTAGGTACCTTGATTTCTGGAGGGAAACCGTTGGTTATAATACAGTCTGTTGAGCTTAATGGAAGTAGGAACACAGTGCTGTGAGAGCCACATCCCTGAAAACGTCACAGGAATGATGATGGGTTTTAGAAGATGAACAGGAGTACGCAGTACAGAGTGGGTGAAGAACTTTCTAGGCCTTGTGGGTTTAAAGAGCAGGCAGAAGTTTGGTGTAGCCAGGGTATAGAGCTAACAGGGCCAAGAAGGGAGGTGAGGCTGGCAGTAAGTCAGAGATAGGCCATGAAGCTCATCATAGTGCTTATTTGCAAAATGTAGATTTGTAACCAGAGGGCAACATTGAGCTGATACAGTATTTTACTAGTTATTTGAAAAAGTACTTCTCACTATTTTTGTTTTATTTTATTTTATTTTTGGGGCTTGTGTGTGTGTGTGTTTTACTAGACAATTTTAGAAGTTTATTTTCTCTTTGGAGACTGAGTTTTGCTTTATCACCCAGGCTGGAGTGCAGTAGCGCAATCATAGCTCACTGCATGCAGCCTCTACCTCCCAGGCTCAGACGATCCTCTCACCTCAGCCTCCCAAGTAGCTGGGACCACAGGCAAGTGTCACCATGCGGAGCTAATTTTTTTATTTTTTGTAGAGGTGAAGTCTTGCTGTGTTCACCACACTGTTCTCGAACTCCTGGGCTCAGGTGATCCTCCTGCCTCTGTCTCCCAAAGTGCTGGAATTACAAGTGTGAGCCGCCATATCCAGTCCCCCTCTCACTGTTTCACTGTTGATGAAAGAGTAAACCATCCTGTGTCAAATGTCAAGTGCACTTTCATTAAAAATGGCAAATGTTGGCTGGGTACAGTGGCTCACGCCTATAATCCTAGCACTTTGGGAGGCCGAGGTGGGTGGATCACCTGAGGTCAGGAGTTTGAGACCAGCCTGACCAACATGGTGAAACCCCGTCTCTACTAAAAATATACAAATTAGCCAGGTGTGGTGGCGGGCATCTGTAATCCCAGCTACTTGGGAGGCTGAGGCACGAGAATGGCTTGAACCCGGGAGGCGGAGGTTGCAGTGAGCCGAGATGGCGCCACTGCAATCCAGCCTGGGCAACAAGAGTGAAACTCCATCTCAAAATAAATAAATAAAATAAAATGGCAAATGTTTATTAATTGTCTATTTGCTTGGGTTGCTGGATATGAAAGTTAACAAATCGTGGGGAAACCATCGTCTCCAACTGAAGAACACTCTAGTGGGAGCAAGGAGGTATAATAATAAATATCACAAAAGTGTTAAGGTTGTCTTAGTTTGGGCTATCATAACAAATTACCATAGATTGAGTGGCTTAAATGACAGAAATTTATTTCTCACAGTTCTAGAGGCTGGGGAGTAGTTGATCAGGGTGCCAGCATGGTTGGATTAGGGTAAGGGCCCTCCTTCTGGTTTGCAGATGGCTGTCATCTTACTATGTCCTCACTTGGAGAACAGAGAGAGAGGAAGGAAATTCCCTCCTGTCTCTATCATATTAAGGGTTGAGATTCCAATATCTGAATTTGGTGGGGGGACACAAACATTTGGTCTGTAGCATGGGTTCTATAATTTACCATTTCATTTTTAATTCTTCTCTACTTCTTCATTTCTTATATATCTTTCAAGACTTCGACCTGCTTTGAGGCTGTTACTCTTTGTCTGACTTCTGCTTTGTATAGATAGCAAGTTATTATGTCTTATTTTATTTTCTATGCTGGTCACTAGAACACCTGACTGCAGTTAGTTGTCTTAGTCACGGATTGTTCCATGTATGTTTTGTTTTTCTAACTTTAGGGCCTCATTAGCAGGGATCTGACCTATTGTAGTTTGTACTTCAAACTATCTAGGTCAGTGCTAGGTAAGAATACTAAATGTTTCATAGCAGCTATTGAGGCTGGGCACGGTGGCTCACACCTGTAATCCCAGCAGTTTGGGAGGCCGAGGCAGGCAGATCACTTGAGGCCTGGAGTTCGAGACCAGCCTGGCCAACACAGCAAAACCTCATCTCTACTAAAAATACAAAAAAAAAATTAGGAACTATTTTAAAAAGTATTCGAATTCTACATTACTTTGTAAGTTCTCCACAAATACTTGCTTCTGTGAGTTCAGTTCATGATGCAAATTTACAGTTGACAATGTTAATAGAATCTATATTCTAAAAAAACTGGCTCTTCCTGGCAAGATGCATCTCTTTAACATGAAGTGTATGTTTTTATTTAACATTTTATGCATAAACTTACTAATGTTACAGTGTTCATTAAACAACTAACTACACACATGGATTGAACTCCCATGAGTCCGAGGATTAGTGGTTGGCCAGTAATGGTAAAGTGTAACTACATGCCACAGTTTTACTTGATTTCAGACAAATACATCTGGCCTTTGTTCTAAGAAGTGGACCTGTGATGTTGCTCTGAGAGTTAACTGGGTCTCTGTCTCTGACTTTCTTTCTTTTTTTTAACTCTGTGCTGCTTCAATGATCACCTTGTATTAACATAAAAAGGACACTAAAAAGGGGGTAAAGTAGTTGTTCCATCTCTCCCCCACAACACACACTGAGGCAGGGTCTCGCTCTGTTGCCCAGACTGGAGTGCAGTGGCATGATCTCGGCTCACTGCAGACTCTGCCTCCCAGGCTCAAGTGATCCTTCTGCCTCAGCCTCCCAAGTAGGACTACAGGCGTGCCACCACACCCAGCATGTTCCATCTTTCAAAAGTGCTGCAAAATACTTTGTCTTTTTTCTTTTCTTTTTTTTTTTTTTAACACAAAGCATTTAGTGCAGCCATCCATTTTAAATTAGGGCTAACTTTGAAGGTCAGGAATCAAACAGCTTATCTTATTATAGCCTTTTCATTTTATACACTGAGAAATTAAGATTTAGAGGAAAGGTCAGGTACTTTCCCAAGGTTACAGAGCTTTTTAGTGGAGGAACTCAGACCTGAACTGCAGCTTCAGTGTATCATATTCTTTCCATGGTATCGTATTATTTAGTTTTATTCAACTTTGACTTTCAAAATGTTATGAAATAAGAGATGAAATCAAATCTGACTTTAACTGCTAGTTTACTCTCCTTTCAAAATGAACAACTGACTAATTGAAAATTCATCTATCTCCATAACCTGTTTTCAGCTGGCACTGTATCAGTGCCACCTGGGAAGCTTTTTTTTTTTTTTTAAATTATACTTTAAGTTTTAGGGTACATGTGCACAACGTGCAGGTTAGGTACATATTTATACATGTGCCATGTTGGTGTGCTGCACCCATTAACTCGTCATTTAACATTTGGTATATCTCCTAATGCTATCCCTCCCCCCGCACCCCACACAACAGGCCCCAGTGTGTAATGTTCCCCTTCCTGTGTCCATGTGTTCTCATTGTTCAATTCCCACCTATGAGTGAGAACATGCAGTGTTTGGTTTTCTGTCCTTGCAATAGTTTGCTGAGAATGATGGTTTCCAGCTTCATCCATGTCCCTACAAAGGACATGAACTCATCATTTTTTATGGCTGCATAGTATTCCATGGTGTATGTGTGCCACATTTTCTTAATCCAGTCTATCATTGTTGGACATTTGGGTTGGTGCCTAGTCTTTGCTATTGTGAATAGTGCTGCAATAAACATACGTGTGCATGTGTCTTTATAGCAGCATTATTTATTTGGAAGCTTTTAAAACTACAGATGCTTAGGCCCTGCAGAATCAGAATCTCTAGCTGTGAGACCCAGGTTTTGATACAGTTTTAAAAGCTCCACAGGTGATTCTGGTGCTGAGCCCTGATTGTGAATAATTTCTCCAGTCTTTGAGTGTTGTAAATAACTCAACACTCAAAGACTGTAGGTTGGCTTGTCTTTTTTAAGACAGTTTTTGTGCATGTAAGTTTGAGTATCCCTAATTTGAAAATCTGGTATCTGAAATGCTCCAAAATCTGCAACTTTTGAGCACTGACATGATGCTCAAAAGAGCATTTCACATTTCAGATTTGGAATGCTCAACCAGTCAGTATAATGCACATATTCTGAAATCCTTTAAAAAATTGAAATCTGAAACACTTCTGATCCTAAGCATTTTGGATAAGGGATACTCAACCTATATCTAATATCAGAGCTTGAGGGTAAGGGGTGGTAATTAGAATGAAAGGGGCAGGCAAGAAAATGGAGGGATTTTTCTGTTGTCCATAAATAGGAATTTAGACTTGATGTGATAGACAATAGGCAGTGTTCTAGATCCCTGAGTGGGATGATGCTACACAGAAGGTGACAAGCTCATACCTCTTTGCCTTCAGGCAGGACTTCGTTTTATTATATACTTAAAAAACCTTTAAGAAAAGCTCACGTTCTTCTTCCCCACCCAGTGGCTGAAGTAATAAATTTGAGAGTTACAGTTTTCTTCCCTTTCCTGATACCTCCTGATAAGTTACCAAGTCTTTTGGTTTTCGCTTTTAAATATCGGTTAAAGCCGTTTCCCCCTTTTTATCCCTACCGCTACAGTCTAGTATAAGTTTTCATTATCATTTACCTGAAAACTACAATAGGCATCTAATTGATTTCCCTGTCTCATCCACCTTCTGTATTACTGTTAGCGTAATTGTTCAAAAAAACAAGTCTCTTGTACCATATTCCTTTACAAAATCCTTCATTGGTTTCCCATTACTTAGGATAAAGTCTGAACTCCTTAGCATGCCATTCACAGCAATTTGCCACCTCATTACCAGCACTCAGGAAATATACATTATATAGCCTATACCTTAGCCATAATGAACATAATATGTTCTTTCATAACTTTGCTTATGTTATTCTCTTTGCTTATAATTCTTTTTTCAAATTGATCAGCCTTGCAAATTCATATGAATCTTTTAATACACCTCAATTGTAACCTCTCTGTTTCCTGCCCTCCCTTTTCCCTCCTCTAGTTAACATTCCTTTTATTACTTTTCTGGTAATTGCCTGTATACTTGTCTGCTCACCCTATTAGACTGAGATCACTGAGGACAAGGAGTGTATATTCATTCATCTTTACATTTTCAGCATCTAGTACAGCGTCTGGCAAATTTGCATTCAGTAAATGTTTTTTTTAAAACTTAATTGAATTGAATTCCTTGACATAGTTAAAAATTTAGCTTTGGTAGCTGAAAGAATTGACAGTAATTCTTTTTTCACTTTTTATGAATATTTGCCTCTTCGTATTTTTTATGATTTTCAAATTGCTTGGGATTTTAAAAAATGGTTAAACTGTTTTCTCTCATACAGCACAAGGCCTTACTTGTAATCATGAGAAGTGGAATATTACTATGATTCATGTCCTAGGCAAAGAGAGTTGTAAATAAGAAGGTAGGAGGTGACAGGCTTGTGTGTTCAGTGGAGCAGATATTTCTTTGCCTTCTGTTGCAGCAGAATACATTGACCCTTGCATGTATTAGCTATTTTTTTTTTTTGTATTAAATTCATACAAGAAAAAAAAGATGTTAGGTTCAAGTTATGTTATTATATTTTTTGTTACTCCTTTTATCATGCCTCGAGGTTCCTTAGAACATGTTGTTCTAACACTAACAAGCAGTGTGGTTTTGGGCAAATTATTCATTTGCTCTGGGCTTCAGCTTCCTGATCTGTAAAACAGATGATAATGGTACTAACTAACTCCTAGGTTTGTTGTGAGAATTAAATTAGTTAATACCTGTAAGGCACTTAGAATAGTGCCTGGCACGTAGTGAGTGTTCCAACAGCTTTTCAGCCTCAGCCCACGCCACTTCCTTCTCATTGGCCTTCATTCATTTCCTCGATTGTGTTAAGCCCGTCCTGGCTTCAAGGCCTTTGTGGATGCTTCTCCTCTATGGGGGATCACAATATTCATCTGACTGGCTCACAGTCAACTTCAAGTCTCTCATTAGACTGAATGTTCCCAGAGAACACTATGCCTGGCAGAGTAGTTGTGCAATAAATATTTATTGAATGAATGAGTAAATGAGTAATCGAGCCAACTGGAAAAGAGAACAGGATCACATGGAATGGAAAATTGCTTCTTCAGGGGTTGGGGTCAGGGCAGATTCTCATTGCAGGCAGGAAGGAAAAGAAAAGGGGTGTGCGTGTGTGTGTGTGTGTGTGATACATATTTATAAATTAAATGGTGAAATTGTAAATATTTAATGGTCAAAGCATTAAAATAGGAGTCGACAAATTAATTGAATTCTTTGCCTAAGTGATTATCAATTTGAGCTTAAAATTGTATTTTTAATTGCCCCCAGTAATTTGAATATGCTGTTGTTTGTGCTTTAAAATTAATATATTCCAGCTACACTTCAATAAAATAAACTTTTTTTGTGTGACAAGATCTGGCCCTGTCACCCAGGCTGGAGTGCAGTGGTGTGATCTCGGCTCACAGCAACCTCAGCCTCTCGGGCTCAAGCAATCCTCCCACCTTAGCCTCTGACTACAAAAAAAGAAACTGAAACAGCTAACAATTTCAATGCTGGCTGTGGTTTTGGAAGCTAACATTTTGATAGTAATAGCCAGGCACAGTGGTACCCGTCTCTAATTCCACCTACTTAAGGGGTGAGGTGGGAGAATCACTTGAGCCCAGGATTTCAAGGCCAGCATGGGCAACATAGTGAGACTCCACCTCTTTCTTTCTTTTTTTTTTTTTTACTGATTCTTTTGTATTTCTTTTTTTTTTTAAATTTTTTTTTTTTATTATTATACTTCTAAGTTTTAGGGTACATGTACACAATGTGCAGGTTAGTTACATATGTATACATGTGCCATGCTGGTGTGCTGCACCCATTAACTCACCGTTTAGCATTAGGTATATCTCCTAATGCTATCCCTCCCCCCTCCCCCCACCCCACAACAGTCTCCAGAGTGTGATGTTCCCCTTCCTGTGTCCATGTGTTCTCATTGTTCAATTCCCATCTATGAGTGAGAACATGCGGTGTTTGGTTTTTTGAGACTCTACCTCTTTCAAAAGGAATTGATAGTGAACTATAAGTCAGGGCACAAAATTGTAAATAAAATATAATCATAGAAGAATTTTAAAAAACGGATTTAAGATATACACCAAGTGTTACTAGTGTTAATGGGCCATCTTTGGGTAACAGAATTATGGATGATTTTTTTTCTTCTATTTTTTAGTAATTTCCATCTTTTCTATGAAGATGTATTTAAAATTGCAACCTGCTGAAACTATATCAGAAGTCAATTCTGGATTATTATTCCATTAGTATTAACTTCCTAGTTTTAATATGACACTGAACTTTTGCTAAAAAACCCAGAAGTTAAAAGTGTTAAGGAAACTGTTACCAAAAAAAGCCATTTTAAGTCACATATACATAAACATTTCAAAATTGTTATTTTTAATTAAACATCTTGGAAAGATACTGCTTATGTGCAAATAGTATGGAGTCAGTGACAAAAGAATAAAGACCTCTTGTTTCTGTGTATTTTATCTAATTTTGTAAATATCACTATATGATTTTGTGAGTGGGAATAATATAGTGAAACATTTGGACAGTTGTGTATTTATATTTACTTTGGAAGTTTTAGTTTACTGCTTCATAGTGGTGGTGGAGTACATGTCATGTACACTTTGAAGCCATTCTGCAGGTTGTGGAACCCCTTACTCCCAATACTTCTCCCCAAATCCTTGGCATAGGTACATAGGTTTTAGAGGTAGGGAAATGTGGGTTTGAAATCCACTCCTCTTTGAAGTTGTATTATTAACAACAACATTTATGTAATGTTTACTATGAGCCAGGTCCTCTAAGTACATGGATATTCCTTACCTCTTTTAATCTTCAGAACAGCCCTGTGAAGTCAGTTCTTACAGAGATACAAGTTCAAGGAACTCACCTATTACAGTAATAAATGATGAAAGTTAGGATTTAAACTGAGGTCTGGGAAATACCAAAGCTCATGGTAAATACCATCTTATACTAACTTCCTGGATGACCTTGAGCAAAACTTAGCTGCCTCAGCCCTGCATCTGTTATTTAGAAACCCAAAAAGCTTTGGAAATTGTTAGTCTTTCCATAACTTATTTGGTGACAAACATGTGACCTGAATAGATGAGAGGCTATTTATATTTTTTGTTCATTCCATTCAGTGTGAATATTCATGTATGTTGCATTAAAAATTATGTGTTGGATTAGGTGATGCTGCTATAGACCCCTCTCTAGAGGTGTTAAAAAAATATGATATATGCACCATAATTCACTTTCTAAAATACAAAAATTTCTGAAATCTGAAATCCCCCAATAGATTGTGGACCTCTCTTTAACTTCCATAATACTCAAGTTTTCTTATCTATGTAATTCTTAAAATCTATCCCAGTAAATCTTAACAAGAATTATATGTAATAGTATACATAAGCATTTGAGATACCTGATATATAATTAAGTATTCAATTTGTTGGGATTGTTACTGTCATTATCTTGGAATTCTTATTCAGCTGTGCAGAGTTTGGATCCTAAAGCTAGACCATGTAGAAAATGTGAATTTGGCTGGGCGCAGTGGCTCACACCTGTAATCCTAACATTTTGGGAGGCCAAGGCAGGTGGATCACTTAAGCCCAGGAGTTTGAGAACAGCCTGGGCAACATGGCAAAACCCCGTCTCTACAAAAAAGTGCAAACATTAGCAGGGCGTGGTGGTACTCTCTGGTAGTCCCAGCTACTCCGGAGGCTGAGGCAAGGGGATCGCATGAGCTTAGGAAGTTGAGGCTGCAGTAAGCCAAGATAGCGCCACTGTGCTCCAGCCTAAGTGACAGAGGGAGACCCTGTCTCAAAAAAGAAAAAAGAAGGCCAGGCGCAGTGGCTCATGCCTGTAATCCCAGCACTTTGGGAGGCCGAGACTGGCAGATCACCTGAGGTCAGGAGTTCAAGACCAGCCTGGCCAACATGGCGAAATCCCGTCTCTACTAAAAATACAAAAATTAGCTGGGCATGGTAGTGGGTGCCTGTAATCCCAGCTACTCGGGAGGCTGAGGCAGAATTGCTTGAACCCAGGAGGCGGAGGTTGCAGTGAGACGAGATCGTGCCACTGCACTCCAGCCTGGGTGACGGAGTGAGACTCCATCCCAAAAAAAAAAAAGAAAATAAAAAGGAAAAGGAAAAGAAAAAAGAAAATGTGAATTTAGTTTGCAACTGAGGCTGAACACTGCATTGTTTTCAGTACAGGATAGGAAGCCACGCCTTTTACAGAATGTAGTTTGTTTTCCTTACTAGTGACTTTAAACCATAGTGATTTTCTTCTATAAATGTACATTATTCCATAGTGCAGGGTTTCCTATCCTTTTTGTCAGTTCCGGGGGTCCGGGTCCAGCCCATGCTGAAGTCCAAGGGGCGTGGGTGGATGAGCAGAAAGAACACTTGGGGGGCTGTAGGCAGGTGAAAGATAGTTTTATTCAGCAGCAGCTCAAATTAACAGCTTTCTTACACTGGCTCTCTTATGAACAGCTTTTCTTACACTGTCCACCTTTGTCTCGGCAGTTTGCTCTGGCTGTGTGGCTCCCGCGACCCCCATGCCTGCAGCTTCCCAGTAGGCTCTCCCCTGCCTTCAGGGTCAGCAGCTTAACCCTTTATCTGGGCATGCGCAAGCCGAGCTGTGTCCTGGCTCCCTCCTGTCCAGACGGACAGCTTTGGCTGTCTCTTTCTCTGGGCACCAGTGCCTGCACAAGAGCCATGTTGAGCCAAGCTGAGCCCCAAGAGCGCCTGTACAACGGTAGCAGGGCAATTATACCTTTTACAGATAACAGTGGCTCAGAGCCAAGGATGAACTTACACAAACAGGTTATATAACAAGTGGCGGTGTGCGCCTGCACGCCAAACTCGCTGAGTCATGCAGGCCTGGATATCCACCTTGGCCTACCTCCATGTACCTTTTCATGTGATTACACACTTAGAAAATTATTTACTGGCTAGGTGCGGTGGCTTATACCCTGTAATCCCAGCACCTTGGGAGGCTGGGGCAGGGGGATTGCTCTAGGCCAGGAGTTTAAGACGAGCCTTAGGCAACATAGCAAGACCCTGTCTCTACAAAAAAAAATTTTAAATTAGCTAGGCATGGTAGCGTGCACCTTAGTCGTAGTCCAGCTAATCAGGAGGCTGAGGCAGGAGGGTCCTTTGAGCACAGGAGTTGAGGTTGGCGGTAGGTAAGCTTTGATCACACCTGAGATGAATGAAGGAGGAGGGTGCTTCATTCTGCTGCCAGTATTCGAGGCTCACCTGGCTACAAGGGCTGAGGGAATCAATATCTTGGCATACCTATAATACATCTTGGCAAACCAGTGTATAATTATATACACCAAATGTAAGGGGAAGAGACATGAAATGTGGGAATTATTAGTGGATTTACTTTGATTAATTCCTCTGCATAAGCATCTATTTTGAAGCCGTTAAGAAAATTCAGATAAAACGTGTGAAACTTAAAAATACTAAATAGTTAAGTCTCTTAATTGCCTGTATTCTAGCAGTCAGGCAGTTGAGTCGGGAATGAGATGGAGTGACTGTTTTACTTAACGCTTTATAAAATGTATTTGTCGGTTTTTTAGATTAAGTATATTTTACCCTGTAAGTTTGAATTGTGAAAAAACTATGACATTGTCTTGAAACCTTTAAAACATTTCTAAGAGTAGATAGAACCAATAATGTAATTAATTTAGGACATTTATTTTTTAAGGGGCTGACATTTATTCCTTTCTCAAGTATTACAGTAAAAATTAGGTGGGGTAGGATAATTTTGCTAATTTTTTTTAATGCGCAGATTCAGAGTTTGTTAGAAATTATTTGCAGCAGAGTTGTGGGGGAGAGGCATAACAAGTTGTTTCAGGCTGGTCTGAAGGTAGTGAGTTATCTCAGTTGATTGTTCACAGTCAGTTACAGATTGAATTCCTTGTTCTGCTCTTACCCCGTTCTCACTACTCGACTAGCCTAAAAAATAATAATAATAAAATAAAAAGAAGTTGTTTCACATTATGCCTTCCCTGCCAAGCCTAAAAACCTCCCGACCAGATTTTTTTTTAAAAAAAGGACAGAGTTGGTTCTCAACTGGATATTTCTGGAACATACGCTGAGACGCTGTCCACAGCCATAAATTTATTATAGGGAGGTGGGGTAAACATGCAGGAATTGTAAGTGCAAATATACCCCACTTGGCTCAGGAATTTGGGGGGCCAGGGAAGACATCCTGCCTCTTACTGGTTTCCCTTGAAGGAACGGTACCCAGTTTGAAGGATTCAAAGGAGAATTTCTTCTCCTAAGTCTCTTCCTTTCGCCTCGGTGATCTGAACAGGGCTTTCTGACTCGGTGTTGTCCCAGTGGCCTGTTTGTGATCGGTGGGGCTCCTCTTTACCCTTGGAGGAACACATCTCCAATGCTTTCTTTTCTTTTCATAGGCACTTGTAGTGGGGATAGGGGTGGGAGGGTGGCACGGGTGGAAACCTTACCTGCTTCTTGGTCCCCACTCAGCTCTGCAGAGCCTTAGAGCTGTCTACTCAAGCTGGGATCTCTTTGAAGGGGATTTTTCAGAGGTAGAATAGTGTTTCTGACAGCCTCACAAATATACTCATCTTTTAATATTTTGCCACCTTTAAAAGTTGTTATTCAGAAGAGTAGATGATTCCTTAGCAGCCTGTAGCTCAGAATATTGTTATGTGTTAATTTGGAAAAAATGTGGCTATATTCAGCACTTCTTTGAACCAGGGTATATTACTTATTAGCTGTGTTGCTTGATTTTTCACAGACTGTTACATCTCCATTTAAATCATAAATCTGAATTATGCTATATTACTGTAAAGCCTACCAGTGTTCCCTAGAATAGCATGGTAATAATTTTCGTAAGAAAAAACAAGCAGTAACAAAACATTGTTCACATTATGGGAACAGAAAGATAATAACAAAATAAAATTCCAGGATAGGCTGGGCACGGTGGCTTACACCTGTAATCCCTACACTTTGGGAAGCCAAGGCAGGCAGATCATTTGAAGTCAGGAATTTGAGACCAGCCTGGAAAACATGGTGAAACTCCATCTCTACTAAAAATACAAAAATTAGCTGGGCGTGGTAGTGGGCGCTTGTAATTCCATCTACTCAGGAGGCTGAGGCAGGAGAATCGCTTGAACCTGGGAGGTGGAGGTTGCGGTGAGCCAAGATCGTCCCACTGTACTCCAGTCTGGGCAAGAGAGCGAGACTCTGTCTTGGGGGAAAAAAAAGAAAATTCCAGGATATATGAAGTCATTATAACTAAAAACCATGTATTATGTACATCATATTCTTAATTTTATTATAATAATTAGTCTTCCTCATCATCCCACAAGTATATCACAGAGATAAATACAGTCTCCTCTCAGCTCTCATTATTTTTAATAATGATTTCCTTGGTACTAAAGAAGTTGAAGATTACATCTCAGAAATGCAAAATGTTGGGCCAGGCGCAGTGGCTCACCCCTGTAATCCCAGGACTTTGAGAGGCCGTGGCAGAATAATCACTTGAGCCCAGGAGTTCAAGACCAGCCTGGGCAACATGGCAAAATGCCATCTCTACAAAAAATACAAAAATTAGCTGGGCATGGTGATGGGCGCCTGTAGTCCCAGCTACTCAGGAGCCTGAGGTGGGAGAATCACCTGAGACTGCGAGGTCGAGGCTGCTGTGAGCTGTGATTGCGCCACCGCACTCCAGCCTGGGTGACAGAGTGAGACCCGTCTCAGAAAAAAAGGAAATGCTGATGTATTAGGGTTTAGAGAATAGCTGCAAAAAGTTATCTTCTATATCTGCTGGAAAACAGCATATCTTTGTAAGTACAGTTTGTAAGGCAGACAGATTGTAATTATGTGGATAGAGTAGCGAGTGGTAACAGAGCTTGACAGACCAGTGTTCACGTGACAGAGTGTGCAGCCCTCAAGCGCAGGTGCAGCTGGCTAACAGTGCTGGGTTAAGGGGACAGAGTGCACAGACAAGGCGTTGGCCAGGGCCTCTCCACATTTTGCAAACTTATCTTCCCTTAAAAAGGAAAACAAACAAACATTTGATGTTTCTCAGAATTCAGAACTCATTTTTGTTTTGTTTTGTTTTGTTTCAGAAAACTGAAGAATGGGAAAAAAGTAAGACTGAAGCAGACATGGAAGAGTATATATGGGAAAATAGCTCATCAGAAAGAAATATCCTGGAAACGCTTCTCCAGATTAAAGCTGCTGAGAAAAATATGCAAATAAATAAAGAAGAGCTCCTTGGTACTAAAGAAATTGAAGAGTACAAAAAGTCTGTTGTTAGTCTTAAAAATGAGGAGGAAAATGAAAATTCCATTTCTCAGTACAAAGAATCCGTGAAGAGACTATTAAATGTGACATGAATTATGGAGTAGAAAAATCTGCTTGATTTATTAATTTTATGATATGTGTGATCAGTATCTAATTTGATATAAAATTGAAAATGTTAAAAAATCATTTTTTTTCCTCAGAGTTAAAATTATTTCCCTCATACTAATGCTTAATGGCAATGATTACTCCAGAGTTTTTTTATTTTTACACTGGGGCAATAGACGAGGAGATCTCTGATTTCTTCTTGATCTGAAGTGTTTTGATTTTATTTCTACATAATAGCTTTGGTATTCATATATATACATGCATTTAATTGTGATTTTATCACCTTCCCCATTTCTTTCCCCACAAGCTGGCATTCAGTAGTTGCTTTTGAATAATGGTTTTGGTTACCTAGGAAGGTAGGCCTGGAACCCATTTCCTTGACTTGCAGTTCCGGGCTCTGTTCACATGACTGCAGTCTAGCTGATGCATTTTTCACATTTGTCAGTTCTGGTTAGAAACAGGTCCTCAGGAGTATTCTCTAACCTGATATTTTCTAAAAAGATATGTTGAGTCAACTTTGTTTAGCATCCTACTTTCTAGATTGTGGGGCTCATTTTGCCAGGGCCAAGCTACCAGAAAAGTAGAAGTGGAGATTACCTGGTATGTATCCCTCTGGGTGCCCCAGTTAGAGCTGCCACAGCTCAGGAAAAAAGATGAGGCATAAGGATCTTGAATGTAATTGGAGTAAGTGACAAAATAAGAACTACCCTGGGAAACCCTGCATTCAATCTAGCTGTCAATTCAGTATCTTTAAGTACACCTGTCAGCTGTTTTTACCACCTCGATGGTTGTGATTAATTTAAAATCAAAATAAAGGAATTACTGAGTTTATTTGCCTAATAGACTTATTTTGCCTAGAAGAATTAGAGAGTATAAATGAAAGCCAAAATGGAATTTCACAACGATTTCCTAAACCATTTGTGTGAAATGAAGGTATGATCTGGTGTGAGTGAGGCCAGGAGTCTGTAGGTTATGAAGGACAGTATGGCCTTGAGTACAAAAAGGAGAGAAAGAGGCATGTCGTGCCCTGCTGGGGCACCCTGATACTACTTACCATTTTAATCCTAGGCCTGACTTATGAATGAACTCAAAAGGGGCTAAACTGAGCCTAATTGGTAAGTAGTGGATGAAAAGCAGTATAGATAAAAACCAAAATTTTAGATCATGTTTAGAGCATATTTCAAGAAACATACCAGTACATTTAGAGACTCATTCAGAGTTAAGAAAAACTCAGATTCCTAACAGGATTGAAGAAGGAAACATTTTGAAAACAGTAGAAGCTGAGAAGAGGTGATCATCTGGGAACATGTAAAGGAGTGGTAGCTTAGGGTGGTTTATCCTGTGTAATAATACAGTGCAGATGAAAGCAGAGAGGAGGATGTGTAATAAAGAATTTGACCTTACTCAGAGGTCTGGCCTTTGCCCTTGGCTTCTGGGAGGTAATCTATATCGTACCTGATAGGACTGTCTTTGTTTAGCGGGGTAGCTGGCCCCAAAGGATCTCAGGATGGGACCAACATGCCAGAAAAACCTACCATGTGATTTAGGGTGGGGGCTTTCAGTCATATGGTATTAGTCCACCTGGCAGCTGAGATGACTCAGCAGACAATCAGCAATCATACCTACATAATGGAGTCCAGTGAAATCTTTGGGCCGGGCGCAGTGGCTCACGCCTATAATCCCAGCACTTTGGGAGGCCGAGGCGGGTGGATCACAAGGTCAGGAGATTAAGACCATCCTGGCTAACAGTGAAACCCCCTCTGTACTAAAAATACAAAAAATTAGCCGGGCGTGGTGGCAGGTGCCTGTAGTCCCAGCTACTTGGAAGGCTGAGGCAGGAGAAAGGCGTGAACCTGGGAGGCAGAGCTTGCAGTGAGCCGAGATCCCGCCACTGCACTCCAGCTTGGGTGACAGAGCGAGACTCCATTTCAAAAAAAAAAAAATCTTTGAACACGGAGGGTTGAGTAAGCTTCTCGGGTTAGCAATACTCCATGCATATTGTCACACACTGATACTAGGAGAGTAATGTGTCCTGACTCCTAGGGGAGAGCACCAGAAACTAAACATTTGAACGCTTCCTGGGCCTCAACTTACGTACTTCTTCCGTTGGGCCACTTTAAGGTATCCTTTCCCTGTAATAAACTGTAATTGTGAGAATAATAGCTTTCATTCAGTTCTGAGTTCTAGTGAATTACTGAACCTGAGGGTTGTTTAGGGAATCTCCCACAAACTTAAGAGTTGGTGTCAGAAGTAGGATGGCCTTGTAGAGGACTTTACCCTTTTCGTAGTTTGGCCAACTCCAAGTAACCCCGAAGACTCTTAAACAATTGTTGATGCCTAAAGGCAAAATTGTAGAGCTGACGGATTAATACAAAACTGCCTCAAAACAAAACAGTTGGACTGGGTGCAGTGGCTCATGACTGTAGTCACAGCACTTTGGGAGGCTGCGGTGGGAGGATGGCTTGAGGTCAGAAGTTTGAGACCAGCCTAGGCAACATAGCAAGACCCTGTCTCTACTTTAAAAATGTGTACATACATATATATCTGTATGTATATATAACAGTTGTTGTTATTGTAATTTTAGCAAAATTAAGCAGCACTATTTGTCATTAATCAGATCCTTGTCCTTTAAAATCTGTCAGTTGACCGAATGTATGCAATTAGAACATTATATTCACATTTATAATGAAAATGCTAGGGGATACTTTGCTATATTAATGCAGTCATTTCTGACTTTAAACTTAAATTGTATAGCCCAGAAGTTGCTTCAACACATAGGCAACTAAGATTGTAGATCGGATCTCTTTTCTTAATTGTAGGGTGCTTTAATTCTTTTGCGTATTTTTGCAATATTGGTGTTTCATAATACTAAACAGTTACAGACTTTTTTTTTTTTTTTTTTTTTTTTGAGAAGCTGGACACAGTGGCTCATGCCTGTAATCCCAGCGCTTTGGGAGGCCAAGGCGGGAGTATTGCTTGAGGCCAGGAGTTGGATACCAGTCTGGGCAACAAAGTGAAACACTGTCTGTACATAAGATAAAAATTACCCAGGCATGGTGGCACACGCCTAGCAACTTGGGAGGCTGAAGTGGGAGAATTGCTTGAGACCAGGAGTTCAAGGCTGCAGTGAACTATGATCACACTACTGCATTCTAGCCTGGGTGACAGAACAAGAGCTTGTCTCCAAAAAAGGAAAAGGAAAAAAAGAAAAAGAAACAAACAAACTGGACCCTGGGGTCCAGTCAATAACTAAGGCTAAGGTTGTGACACCCACCTAGGAAGTAACCATGAAATCTTTCCAGCGTTGTCCCTTTTTTTTTTTTTTTGAGACACGGTCTGCTCTGTTCCAGCCCAGGCTGGAGTCTGGAGTGCAGTGGTGCATTCATGGCTCACTGCAGCCTCAACCTCCTGGGCTCAACCGATCCTCCCACCTCAACCTCCCAAGTAGCTGGGACCTCCAGCTGCTCCCAACCTCCCAAGTAGCATGCCATCACGCCTGGTTAATTTTTTATTTTTGTAGAGATGGGGTCTTGCTATGTTGCCTGGGTTGGTCTGATTGTTTCTTAATAAAATTTAAAATTTTATTCGGAAGTTCTGTTTCATCTCTGGCTCCCAGTAAGAAAGTAGTTTCTAGTCTCAGTTGTTTTACTTCTTAACTGATTCTGGTCTGTTGTCTCTCCAGTCTAAATTTACTCAATTTATCTAATGGTCAGAAGGGCGGAAGAAGAAAAGGAATTTGTTTTCTTAGAAGGTAAATATACTTTTCCCAAATTAAGGTCATTTATATGAAATTATCAGCTTTAAGGAATGAGTAAAATTCTGAGAAGCCCCAAGGGGAAAAAAAGCCTTTTTAATTCTAGCAGCCCTAGTCTATTGGAAAACCTCTAAGCAATTCACATATACTTAAAAGTAATGATTTTTGGCCTGGCGTGGTGGCTCACACCTGTAATCCTAGCACTTTGGGAGGCCGAGGCGGCGGATCACCTGAGGTCAGGAGTTCGAGACCAGCCTGGCCAACATGGTGAAACCCCGTCTCTACTAAAAAATGCAAAAATTAGCCAAGCATGTTGGCAAGAGCCTTAATCCCAGCTACTTGGGAAGCAGAGGCAGGAGAATCGTTTGAACCTAGTAGGCAGAGGTTGCAGTGAGGCAAGATCAAGCCATTGCACTCAAACCTGGGGGACAAGAGCGAGACTTCTCTCAAAAAAACAAAAAAAGTAATGATTTTCTAAATGTATGTACAAAAATGTATAAAGACAGCTTACTGAATTATTTCTGTAACTATAATTTTAGGGTAATTTAAATCTTGCTCCCCCCACCCCCTGCTTCAAATAGCATGGGGTTTTTTCCCCCTAATGTATTAGGGAAGAAATTGATAAAATTTATGACACCTAATTTTATGAATTATGACAAGTTAAGGTAAATTAATTATTTTTTTTTTTTTTGAGACAGAGTCTTACTCTGTTGCCCAGGCAGGAGTGCAGTGGCATGATCTTGGCTCACTGCAACCTCCGCCTCCTGGGCAGCCTCAACCTCCCAGGCTCAAGCAATCCTCCCAACATAGCCTTCCAAGTAGCTAGGACTACAGGTGTGTGTCACAATGCCTGGCTAATTTTTTAATTGATTATGTATTTATTTATTTAAGGCAAGGTCTCAGTCTGTTGCCCAGGCTGGAGTGAAGTGGCACATTCATGGCTTGCTGCAGCCTCGACCTCCAGAGCTCAAGTGATCCTCCCACCTCAGCCTCCCAAGTAGCTGGAACTACAGGGACACACCACCACACCCCCCTAATTTTTTTTTATTTTCCTTTTTTTTTGAGATGGAGTCTCACTCTGCCACCCAGGCTGGAGTACAGTGGCTAGATCTAGGCTCACTGCAACCTCCACCTCCCAGGTTCAAGGGATTCTCCTGCCTCAGCCTCCCGAGTAGCTGGGACTACAGGCGCATGCCACCACACCCGGCTAGTTTTTCGTATTTTTTAGTAGAGAGGGGATTTCACTGTGTTAGCCAGGATGGTCTCGATCTCCTGACCTCAGGTGATCCACCCACCTCAGCCTCCCAAAGTGCTGGGATTACAGGTGTGAGCCACTGCGCCTGGCCAATTTTTATATTTTTTGTAGAGACGGGGTCTTGCCGTGTTGCTCAGGCTGGTCTCAAGCTCCTGGGTTCAAGCGATCCTCCTGCCTCAGCCTCCCATAGTGCTTGGATTACAGGTATGAACCACCATGCCTGGCCTTTTGACTAAATTTTAAAATCAGACTTTTAGCTGTGGTTAGTATTCAACTGCAAGAGATTTTATATTTTTCTTTTGTATTAAAAGAAATAGTCATTCTCTTTTTCCACCCAGTATTAATACCAGGGAAAGAAAAGGAAATATAAGCCACTGGACTTAGAAAATTTGGGTTTTCTTTTTCTTTCAAAATTAAATGTTTTATTTTTATGGATTTAGGGGTACAAGTGCAGTTGTGTTATATGGATATATGGCATAGTGGTGAAATCCGGACATTTAGTGTACCCATGGACAGTTCATTTTAACATATGAGGAAACAGTACTATATTATAAGTATTATAAATAGGATTTCCCCTTATTTGTTTTATTTTATTTTTTTGACAGAGTCTCGCTGTTGCCCAGGCTAGAGTGCAGTGGCGCAATCTCAGCTCATTGCAACCTCTACCTCCCAGGTTCAAGTGATTCTCCTACCTCACTCCCCTGAGTAGGTGGGATTACAGGCACGTGCCACCATGCCCTGCTAATTTTTGTATTGTTAGTAGAGACAGGGTTTTGCCATGTTGGCCAGGCTGGTCTCGAACTCCTGACCTCAGGTGATCCTCCCGCCTTGGCCTCCCAAAGTGCTGGGATTATGGGCGTGAGCCACTGTGCCCAGCCCCTTATTTATTCTTTATGCTTATTAGCTGTCTTTTAATATCTGTTCTCGCATTAAAAACAGGTTTCAGGAATGAGATGAGGGGCCTAAAAAGCTTAAGTTTATTAGAGACTTGAACTACAGTATTCCACACTTAAGAGTCTTCTAAGATTTAGGGGGTAAATCTGGTGTAAGATTTGGACAGAACTGAAACACCTGGAGCTAATCTTTACAGCTGGGAAAACAGAATGTATACAAGTGAGGGATGTAACTGAAACTAAAACTCCCAAGCTTTATTCAACAGAAATCAACACAAAAAGCTCAAAGAGCTCCATAGCACAATTATTGAAAGGAAGATGAAGACAGGTTGGGATTGAGAAGGATTAATCAATTGAAAGTAGAAAGCTAGATTAAGATCAGGAAGCATTTGCTTATGGGTTAGTAACTGTTAGTAACTGTTCTTTTGCTCAAATTACTACATGACTGCATTACTATACGTGACAATAATTTGACCTTGACTGGGAGGCCAATATGATGATATTGTGGTGTTTTCTTCCTGGTATTGTTTTTTCATGCTTTTTGGGAAAACATAGGCTCTTAGTCTAACAGTGATTTTGAGCATGGACTTGAACGAGACTGCCTGTGTTTAATTAAGTCCTGACTTCACTACTTAATACTTGTGTGTTTTTAGGGAAGACGTTTAACCTCTCTTCGCCTCAGTTGCCTCGTCTGTAAAATGTGATAATAATAGTATCATGGTTAATAGCAGTACACCCACCTCTCAGGGTTGGAAGGATTCAGTGAGTTCATGTCCCTAAAGCACTAGAACAGTGTCTCTCAGTAACAACTGTAAGGATCAGAATTTTGCAACTCTGGCAGAGGGAACACTACTCAAAAAATAGAAATAACAACAAAAAAAGCAGTTATGTTTATCAAGCATTAGCCTTTTTTTTTACAGATTGGTAGGAGTGAGCATCCTATGTTTTCTTTTGAGACCGGGTCTGGCTCTGTTGCCCAGGCTGGAGTGCAGTGGTGCAATCACGGCTCACTGCAGCTTTGACCTCCTGGGCTCAGGCAGTCCTCCCACCTCATACTCCTGAGTAGCTGGGACCACAGGTGCATCATATCGTCCCATGTGCTTTTTTTATTTTATTTTATTTTTCATTGTATAGAGACAGGGTCTCACTATGTTGCCCAGGCTGGTCTCTAACTCCTGGGCTCAAGCAATTCTTCTGCCTTGGCCTCCCAAAGTTTTGGGATTACAGGCATGGACCACCACGCCCAGCCTTTTTTTTTTTAACCAAACTGCCTTTTCTTACACAAAACTAAAAATGATATCCTTGAAAGCATATAATCTTGCTACAGTTTTTACTATGAAGAGTTCTCCTTCATATGGTTATGGTTTTTAATTTGCAAGGATCCTGATTTTCTCTGTCCTAGTTTATACTGGCCCTGCTGCTTTCCACAGCATCCAGATGCCAGGATGACTATACAACAGCCGAGAAAGATGACAGAGGTGCAAAGGGCCACAGAAACCAGCCAAGTCTTTGAAGTCACAGATACCTCATCTTCATTCGCAGATGTGTGGTTTCTGCTACTGTATCCTTTGGTTTTGTTTAGTAATTGTTTGCTACTGTTGAGTCGGGGTGGAACAGGCACATGAGAAAGTTTTGTGTCTATGGGTACAAAGAAAGGAGAAATAGTCTTATTATCTGGATTGCTGATGAAATCAGTACTTGGTGACACCTTATTTATCTTTGTGGTAATGGACTCATTCAGGGAAGTAAATCTTGCCCAAAAATCTGTGGTTAATTCCTTAGAATAACCAGTACTGTTTGTATTTACAACCAAATCTTGATGCGTGGTTGAGGATGGAGCCTCTGTGGATGGTGGCATACCATTTATCATGGTGGTTTGTTTATCTAAATTCATAGCTTTTAGAATCCTTAGTCTGTCCCATCTATTGGATGAAGAACGAGTGTTTAGATACGTGGGAGATTGTTCAAAAACCAGCAAATCCGGATCTATACCTGAAAAATAAATAAGGCATCATTCATTTTATTTTTACTTTCAAAGCAAAAACCTTAAAGCACAGTTTGGAGAAGGGGTTGGCTTTTGTCACTATGAGTTATCGAACGAAGCTAAATTCACGTTCTACTACCACATACTTCTTAAGGGCTTCCAAACATACTGGCTACATTTGAATTTATCTTAACTTTCTAAAACACTTTTTTTTTAATGAACAAATTTGACTACACCCAAGGAGAAGGCTTTGTGTCTGTCAGGGTTTTTGTACAATAGTGAGTGTTACTTTGAGAGCTGTAGAAACAGTAATGATTTGAGACACAATATAGCGTTTATTATTTATTTATTTATTTATTTATTTTTTGAGACAGGGTCTTGCCCTATCACCCAGGCTGGAGTGCAGTGGTATGGTCTCAGCTCACCGCAACCTCTGCCTCCCAGGTTCAAGCAATCCTCTCACCTCAGTCTCCTGAGTAGCTGGGATTACAGGCATGCGCCACCACGCCCAGCTAATTTTTGTATTTTTTTTTGTAGAGATGGAGTTTTGCCATGTTGCCCAGGCTGGTCTCAAACTTGTGAGCTCAAGCGATTCTCCAGCCTCGGCCTACCAAAGTACTGGGGTTATAGGCAGGAGCCACTGCACCCAGCAATATAGCATCTTTAAATCAAGTTAAGCAAAATAGGGCCTGAGAAGGGTGACTATAAGCAAAATCATGAGCAAAGCCTATAGTCTCATCCCTTTTCGACCTCTGAGGGTCTTGCTTTGTCTTTAGTATTTTCTCCCTTGTATACTAACTCCTTTCCCTCTAACTTCAGACATGAACAAATACTGCTTTGTCTTTATAGAAGAGAAAAAACTCTCAACAGCTGTCCAATGGTCCCTGCTGGTGATCTCTCTCTCTCTCTCTCTCTCTCTCTGTGCAAACATGCCAGCATCCGTTGCTTCTGAGGTAGTCAATTGTTTCCTTACTTCCTGATCACTCACATCACCTTGCTTTGGCTTCTCTCTTGTCCTTGATACTGCTGGCCACCTTCTTGTCTTCCTCCATGACTCCCTGGACCCCAGACCCCCTTGGCGTTTTCTGCCAGACTGCCTGCCTCTCATTTTTACTTTCTTTTGCTGGTTCTCTTGTACAATCTCACTGGTTGTGTGGTTTCCATAATCTTCAGTCCTTGGTTTTCAGCTGTATTTTCTCTTCACTGCCCCCGCCCCTCCAACACATACAAAGAGATTGTGCTCAATTGGCACCACTACATCAATGGTATTGAAACCCATATCAGTATGTTTTCCCCTCTTTCTTGAGCTCTGATCTCATTTATCCAGTCTTCTATTGGAGGTTTCCATCTGGACCTCTTACATTATCTCTTAATATGCCCAAAGCCAAAATCATTACCTCTGCCTCCTTGTCTCCTTCATTGGCATCATCATTCTTCCATCACCCACATGAAATCTACACTGTAAGGTGATTTTCTTTTTTAAGAGACAGCTATTACTCAGGCTGGAGTGTGATAGGGCAATCATAACTAACTGTAACCTTGAACTCCTGGGCTCAAGTGATCCTCCCACCTCAGCCTCATGAGTACCTGGGACCAACCACAGGCACACACCACCTTGCCTGGCTAATTTTTTTTGTAGAGATGGGGGTCTCTCTGTGTTGTTCAGGTTGGTCTCGAACTCCTGGGCTCAAGTGATCCTCCTGCCTCAGCCTCCCAAAGTGCTGGACTTACAGGCGTGAGCCACTGCACTTGGGCCTGCAAAGTGATTTTGACTCCACTCACTTCATTTCCTTTTATTAAAAAGGTAATTAAGTCCTTATTCAATCTTCCCAATGCTCTGGTAATTATCCCTTCTCTTCATTTCAACTACAGTCACTTTGTGCAGACTTTAATGCTTCTCTGACTAGATTTTCTAATATGTACCTGCACATAATTTTCCTGGACTAGGACAAATAGATATCACTTCACATGTATTTTCATTAAATGCCCTTGTTCTCTGTTTCTGACAAAGTCAAATCAAAACTCTACTCTGTCCATGGCCCTTATGATACCTGTCCCTAACTTATCTTAGCCATATTTTCATTGCAACTACATGTCTCCTTATTGTGGCCAGATCTGTTTGCTTACTCTCCTGTGGCATAATATAGAACTCATTATCTTCTTCTGCCTGCCTTCTTCCATGAACCTCCGCTGAATACGCTGACTTTCACTAGCCTCCCCTTTGAAACTTTGCACTGAGGCAGCTTCACATATTTTTGTATTTAGCTGTGTCTTAGCAATAATTGTAAGATTTGTCACATCATCTAGATTATAAAGGAACTTGAGGGCAGAGATATGGCTGTGATCTTACACAGTGTTGATTCTAGCCTGGAGCATCAGGTGTTCAATACATACAAACTGATAAAGAAATTTATCTCCTTTGCATTTTGATGTCAAAAATCTGTTCTTTTATGGTCACTAATTTACACCCTGAGATCACATAAATGGGCATGAAACACTTATATTTCTAAAATAAAATACACTGGTTATCTTGGGACCAATGATATGCTAATGTATGTCAGCACATGGTGGTAGGTTTCCCTGAGCCCGACATCCCTCTTTTCCTAATCCTGTGTGCAGTGTCCATGGCCCTCAAAACTGCCATTTAGCATTTTCTTTATCTCCTAGTGGCCCCTCAGCCACCACAGGACCTTTTTTTTTTTTTTTTTTTGAGGCAGAGTCTTGCTCTGTCACCATGCTGGAGTGCAGTGGCGTGATCTCGGCTCACTGCAATCTCCGCCTCCCAGGTTCAAGCGATTCTCCTGCCTCAGCCTCCTGAGTAGCTGGGACTACAGGTGTGCGCCACCACGCACAGCTAATTTTTATATTTTTGGTAGAGACAGGGTTTCAGTATGTTGGCCAGGATGGTCTCAATCTCTTGACCTCGTGATCTGCCCACCTTGGCCTCCCAAAGTGCTGGGATTACAGACATGAGCCACCGTGCCTGGCCGAGAAACGCTTCCTTTGGCTTTGCTAAGAGTTCTTGAGATTCATGAAATACAGTGGGTAAGCTCTTGTTCAATCATGTATGATTTATAATCTGGAGTGAACTCTTTGCTGAACACATCAAACTAAAGAGAATTTTTTCAGTTTTCTGTCCTAGACATCCAAAATTTTTCCCAAGTTCACTGGAAAATAATGATTTTAGGGACTCACATATGGCTATTGCCAGCCAGTTTCTCAGTTTTATGCCTCTACTAGAATATCGCCAGCATTCTTTTAAAGTCTTGAAATATGTAATCATTACCGTCTGTTATGTTGTACAAAATGGCACTGGTTCCAGGCTCTAATATACAGCTCTCCAGTGTTGGGCAGTGAACATGGAGGCAGTTGATATTGTCATGAATAGGATTGTGGTAGAAGACAGCCAGGTTACAGGAAACTGAAAGGGAAACAAGCGAAGTACATGTGTGGATGATCTCAATTTCCACCAGTTTCATGAACTCTGAGTAACTTATATTTGTTTCAGGAATACTGGATTAACAGTATTTTTCAGGGCAATGTGCAGACATTTTGCAGAACGTTTATAAACTATTGTAACTGCTTCTGTGAATATGGAAAATACTTTTTTTTATTTTTTGAGACAGGGTCTCGCTCTGTCACTCAGGCTGGAGTGCAGTGGTGCTCACTGCAGCCTAGACCTCCTGGGTCTGAGCAATCCTTCCACCTCAGTCTCCCAAATAGCTAGGACTACAGGCACACATCACCATGCTGGGCTAATTTTTGTATTTTTTGTAGAGGCAGGGTTTCACCATGTTGCCCAGGCTGGTCTCAAACTCCGGAGCTCAAGCAATCTGCCTCCCCCAAAGCTGGAATTACAGGGAGGAGCCACCACACCCAGCCAGAAAATGTCTTTTTAAAAGAAAATACTGATTTTCTCAAAGTAATCTTTCATACTTTCCATCCCACACAGGATATTTGGAATCATTCATTATTTCCGGGTCCCAGAATTTTGTGTTCATGAAAAGTTAGATTAGCTACAAAAACCTCTGGGGTCCTGGCGTGGTGGCTCATTCCTGTAACCCCACCGCTTTGGGAGGCCGAGGGGGGCGGATAACCTGAGGTTGGGAGTTCGAGACCAGCCTGACCAACATGGAGAAACCCCGTGTCTACTAAAAATACAAAATTAGCCAGGCATGGTGGCGCATTCCTGTAATCCCAGCTACTCAAGAGGCTGAGGCAGGAGAATTGCTTGAACCCAGGAGGTTGCAGTGAGCCGAGATTGCACCATTGCACTCCAGACTGGGCAACAAGAGCGAAACTCTGTCTCAAAAAACAACAATAACAACAACAAAAAAAAACCCTGGGGATTTATATATCAGGTTTCTAGGCACAGTGTCCTCTCAGAATACTAAGGGGCTGGGGGTCACCAGAGAAAGAAATAGAAAAATACACAGACAAATGCTGTAAAGAAGAAGAGGGAGTAGTGGCAAGGGCAAAAGAGTAATACCTGAGCGGCCCAGATGGTGGAAAGGCCACAGGTTGTGTGAGCATCACCTTGCCCTGACTGCAGGTGTGCACTGTCCCCACATGCAAAACCACATCCAAGGAAAAGCCTAATCAGTGTCATTTAAAGAGGCAGGGACTGGACAAGCAGGGATGCTAGCAGGCAGAATTCTAGCAGGTGGGGACACACTACTGGCTCGTGCTGTCTTTCCTTTTCTAAGCAAATTTGCTTTTTAAAACATGTTCTCTGGCCAGGCGCAGTGGCTCACACCTGTAATCCCAGCACTTTGGGAGGCCAAGGTGGTGGATCACTTGAGGTCAGGAGTTCGAGACCAGCCTGGCCAACATGGCGAAACGTCGTCTCTACTAAAAAAAAAATACAAAAATTGGCTGGGCATGGTGGCACGCACCTGTAATCCCAGCTACTCAGGAGGCTGAGGCACAAGAATCACTTGAACCCAGGAGGCAGAGGTTGCAGTGAGCTGAGATCACGCCACTGCACTCCAGTCTGGGCAACAGAATAAGACTCTGTCTCAAAAAAGAAAGAAAAGAAAAAGAAAAAAGAAAAAGAAAATAGTTCTCTGACAGAGGAAGAGAAGACTTAAAAAAAAAGTTTCCTTAGTTCTGGAAAACCTGAAGCAGATTTGTATAATGCAGATCTTCAGTCTACCCTCACAAAAGTGCAACATAGATTTTACTTCTGCTGCAGTGCAGTAGAGACTATGTGATATGAAATATCCATTGGCCAAAAGGTATTAACTTTTTTTTTTTTTTTTCAGTCACCCAGACTGGAGTGAAGTGGCGCAATCTTGGCTCAATGCAACTTCCGCCTCCTGGGTTCAAGCGATTCTCCTGCCTTAGCCTCCCGAGTAGCTGAGATTACAGGCGTGCACTACCACGCCTGATTAATATTTGTATTTTTAGTGGAGATGGATTTCACCATGTTGTCCAGGCTGGTCTCAAACTCCTAACCTCAAGTGATCTGCCTGCCTCGGCCTCCCAAAGTGATGGGATTACAGGCATGAGCTACCCGCCAAGATATCAACTTCTTTAATAAAATAAGATTACAGAGGGCTAGCGTCTGATGACCAGATCTCAAAGCATGCCTAAAGCTGTGGATCTGCTGCTAGCAGAACCTGTACTGCTTCTGTGTAAGGTGAACTATGAGGAGTTACATCTCCATCATTACTTCTAGGACATCCTCATGTTGCCGCACTCTATTTTTCCAGGAGAAAGAATAAGACAAAAATTAGTTAATAATACATTGCTAATACATTACACATTACAAATACATTCCCTGAGAACTGTGCTGTAAAGTTTAAGGGAAAGAAAAACTATTCGAACTTAAGACTCTTAAATTTCTGATGAGAAAGTAGTTGATTCTGTAGAGGACAATTTTGAAACATGTTTTACATTCCTTGTATACATTTCGGCATCCCAGCTCTGAGCAGGATTGTGGCATTTTAAAGTTATGGCTTCCGGCTAATAACTGGAATATGCCTTCCTGTTCTTTCTTGTTCTGAAGGAAGAAAGCCACAACTGGGAAGTTACACGGGCTTTAAAATCATGGGATTGCCTTATATGCTTACAGTATCCCCGACAGTCCAAAGGCCAGAGCTTCTCTGCTGTGGAGTCCAGGTAAATTCATGATACGGGAAAATTCAAGAAAGTGTCCTGCCCCTCCACTGTCTCCCCTCAGTGAGGTCTTACGAGAGTTAAAAGCAACTGGAAGGTGGAAATCTGGATTGGCTATCTTTTCAAAAAGATTTCCTCTTATTAAATTAATTATTGTAGCTCCAATTTTCATCTCAAAAATCTTACATACATAATCTTACATACACAAAAATCTTACATACGTAATTGGGCAAGAGGCATTGGAAGTTAACAAGTTGATATGAAACCACGGAAAGAAAGTGTAGAACAACCAAAGGAATTATTTTAAAGTGCTGTGTTGCTTTTGCTGTTTATTTTCAAGTAGCATTAAAATCTTGGAAAAATGAAAAAGAAATGAAAGAAGTCTTTTGGCAATTATAACTTGAAATCCTGCAATAATAAAATAAACATTCCTAATTTCAGGTCTTCATCATATTATATGGATGAAGTCTACACCCAGATTCCATATGACAGACAAAACATCTATGAGGAATATTTGGAAATATGATTTTGGGGCGGGTATTTGACATGTATCTCCCTATTTCTTTCAAAACATGAATCGCACTCTAAATTGTTTTTTAATACATTCCATATTTGGTAAACCCAGGTCAGCACATTTTAGTTTAGTTGTGTGTGTGTGTGTGAGAGAGAGAGAGAGAGAGAGAGAGAGTCTTGCTCTGTTGCCCAGGCTGGAGTGCACGGGTGCGATCTCGGCTCACTGCAACCTCTGCCTCCTGGGTTCAAGCAATTCTCCAAACTCAGCCCCCCGAGTAGCTGGGATTACAGGCGCCCGCCACCACCCCTGGCTAATTTTTGTATTTTTAGTAGAGAGGGGGTTTCACCATGTTGGCCAGGTTGGTCTCCAACTCCTGACCTCGGGTGACCCACCCACCTCGGCCTCCCAAAATTCTGAGATTACAGGCATGAGCCACCGCACCTGGCCCAGCACATTAAAAAAAATTCGATATGATACTAATATCACCAGAATGTACTTTGAAAGGGAAGTTATAATAAATATTTGACTGGGTGCAGTGGTTCACATCTGTAATCCCAGCACTTTGGGAGGCTGAGGCAGGAGGATCACTTGAGTCCAGGAGTTTGAGACCAGCCCAGGCAACATAGTGAGACTCTGTCTCTAAAAATTTAAAATAAAATGAGAAATAAATAAATATTTTTAAAATCATATATATTTTGAGCTGTAAAAATATTGTAAATTAACCTTGGGGGAAATATTTTCATTTAGCATTTTGGTGAAGAAAAGAGGATTCTGTTTCCTATAGGTGCTATCAAATTCTGGGTCATTATTAGATCTGTAAATAGAGCTTGCGCTGGCCCAGACTGTGAAATCAGTTTCACTGGCTCTCCTTCGTCTCCCTCTCTCTCCCACACCCTAGGGCATCTTCTCTAGTCCTTTACAACTGTTTACTGGCCTCTGCCTAGGGCTCCTCACTTAGGGCTTTATCCTTGGAAGTTTCTTCTTATTTTTGCCCAAGCATATCACGAATACTTACCATCCTTCCGAAGACAGCAGCTCCTACTGCACTTCTGGCCAGTGCTTTCAGAATAATACTTCAAGAACTGGGCTCCCAGCTTTTGAGACTCCTCCAGATTGATTAGAAGACCTGGGAAGCGACGGATCCAGCAGTCTCTGTAAAAAATTGTGGGTGAGCAGAGAGAGTCTGCTGTCCACCCCATGCTTAGGAGCAATATCACGTTCACTGCTACCACTGCCACATGCATTTTTCCTGTATGAAGGAGGACTCGAAGATAAGTCTGATTTCCAGACAGAAGCCGAACACTGGAGTTTAGGACAGTCTCTGGAATGTCAGAGGTGTTGTTAAGGGAGAGCTTCCTTGCAGCTTTTCTGGAGAGTCACTTTCTAGCAAAATAAGACCGACCACTCTTTGACTGCACATTGATTTTTCTTTTCTTTCTTCCCGAGCCCCAGGTGAACATTTGATTTGCTGGCATTCTTTCTGAACACTTTCCAGGCTATTTCAATCCCGTCCCTTAGCATCTTAAGACATGCATTCTGTTTTCTGCTTTTCTTCTTTCTCTGAAAGTGAATAATCACAGACACCTTTTGCTAAGTAAATATAAAGACAAGTGGAAACTTTAGTCAAGAGGCTTTCTGAGGGAAACAATAAGTTAGTCACTTGACGTCAGATAAAGGAAGTATCCATTTCATCATAAACAAGACATGATTTTGTGAGGGCACTTCTGTTTGATTTTTAAAGAACTTGTGATTGCAGATTGTTTTTTAAAAAATCATCTCTATTTCTTTGAATTTAAGTTCTGGCATTCAGCTTCACCAAAAATAACTTTTTTGCACTGGTTTGGGTTTTCATTCTTACTGAAAAAAAAACCTTGGCCAGGCACAATGGCTCACACCTGTAATCTCAACACTTTGGGAGGCTGAGGTGGGAGATTGCTTGAGCCTGGGAGGTAGAGATTGCAGTGAGCCGAGATGACACTACTGCACTCCAGCCTGGGTGACAGAGCGAGACCCTGTCCCAGAAAAACCAAACCAAACAAACAAACAAAAAACACTAGGAAAATGGTGAAATCTTTTTAAATTTCTAAATAGTAATAAAATCATTTCAATTGCAACACCCAAACATTTGAAAAGGCAGTGAAAATGAACTGTTGCTTTTGTGAAAGTTGTGGGTTTCAAATCCTGTGACATCCAAGGTGACAAATTAGCTCAAAGCATAAAACTGTTGCTTTTTTGTATCCAATTTTATATGAAGCATTAGTGATAATCAGCTTTTGGTACAAAGCACTCTACTGTTTCTTTTAAAGAAGAGAAACTTTCTAATCTGTGATCTGTATTTCTTTTATACCTTTTTCTACAATGACTCATTCACCTTCTTGACACAAAAATTATTAGCATTCTTTGAACGTTCATCTCTTCATCTGTTTCCTAATAATAGTCAATCTAGTTATTACATATCTTTTTATTTTTAGAAACATGATAATAATTGATAATGAAAAGGAAAGTAGTTAAGACTGAATAGCTTTAAATATGAAACACTTCATTTTCTTCTGAGCAAAAATTATATTATGCACTAACTCCTACCCTTGCCTAAGCCACATAGAATACACAAAATGATAAATATTTCATTCTAATGAACTTCTTACAGAAAGCAAATTTCAGTTGCTTACCTGCAAAGACTCAGACGGTTCCATCTGTTTGAAGGGATAGGGAAGAAAGGTTTTATAATGGCAAAGGAAGGAAGGGAAAGGATGAGTAACAAAAAATTACTCTCGATATTTTATGAGATTCCATGGCTATTTCTCTTAGAAAATGCCCTCGAGACATAAACAGGAAGGTCTACTCTCTAATCTTATAATCTTCAAGTCTTTGAGTCATATTAAGTATAGGTTCTTTTGTGTGCTATATAATTCTTTGAAGTTCCTGTATTCCTTTCAGGGATAATGGAACAAGCCATAATTGTTTAACCCTTTTGCTGTCAGATTATATTTAAATAAAGATCAAAGTTTCATTTTAAAGGATCTACAAGTCTTGGCCAGGCGGGGTGGCTAATGCCTATAATCCCAGCACTGTGGGAGGCTGAGGCAGGAGGACTGCTTGAGCCTAGGAGTTCGAGACCAGCCTGGACAGCACAGGGAGACAGGGTCTCTACTAACTACCTACCTACCTACCTACCTACCTACCTACCTAACTAACTAACTAAAGCCCTGCAGGGGCTGGTGCTATTAAGAAACAAAAAACAAACAAAAAAAGGATCTACCAGTCTCAATGTAAAAGCATGCTTTAAATTTTGTAAAACTTTTTCTGGAGATTGCATAAAGTCTGGAAATGGATAACTTCTTGGGGCCAAGTATTTTAAAAAGAAATGGTAGAAACTGGAATGCAGAGGTAGAGGGAGGCATACATAACAATCTCAAAACTTGTCCCTGTGCGCTGAAATTGCAGAAACCAGGAAGCAATGCAACTGAATCAAAAGTTGTTATAAGGCCTTGTTATCAAATACCCAGAACCACTACACTGTTGCAATGTGGAATACATTATATTTCTTTCCAATAGGGTGCTCTTGCTCTGCAGAGGGGTTCACAAATGTGATTTGTACTTTAAAAGTCACGACAGCCTGATTCAGTAGCTGTTGAGTGGAGAGTGACATTCTTATTTTTACAAGAGTCCCAGGTGATTTCCTAAGATGTTTGGGAAACACTGATATAGATAGATGAGCGAAATAAATGGAAGTTTTACCTAAGCAAGAATTCTCAACCTAATTAACTAGAACCATTTTAAGACCATATACTACTTTTATCTCATTTAAATTACTCCATAAGCTTTGATGAAAGGAAGACACTTCAGTTTTGCTTGTTAAAAAACAGAAATAGGCCAGTCATGGTGGCTCACGCCTGTAATCCCAGCACTTTGGGAGGCTGAGATGGGTGGATGACTAGAGGTCAGGAGTTTGAGACAAATGTGGCCAATATGGTGAAACCTCATCTCTACTAAAAATACAAAAATTAGCTGGGTGTGGTGGCGCACGCCTGTAATCCCAGCTACTCCGGAGGTTGAGGCAAGAGAATCACTTGAACCTGGGCAGCGGAGGTTGCAGTGAGACGAGATTGCACCACTGCACTCTAGCCTGGGAGACACAGCAAGGCTCCGTCTCAAAAAAACCAAAAAACAAAAAAACAAAAAAACCCCCAGAAATAAAGTTGTTTTAGGAATATTGAAGAACTGAAAAAACAAAGAGAAATAATTTTTAAATGGTAGTGAAGTAATAGCATAGCTTTAGTAAATTCAAGACATTTGGAAAACAGTCAATATTTCACCTTTAATTAATTATTTATTTATTTTTTGAGACTGAGTCTCACCCTGTTGCCCAGGCTTGAGGGCAGTGACGCAATCTTGGCATACTGCAACCTCCGCCTTCCAGGTTCAAGCTATTCTCCCGTCTCAGCCTCCCGAATAGCTGGGATTACAAACTGCAGCACCATGCCTGGCTAATTTTTGTATTTTTTAATAGAGATGGGGTTTCACCATGTTGGCCAGGCTGGTCTTAAACTCCTGACCTTAAGTGATCTGACCGCCTAGGCCTCCAAAAAGTGCTGGGGTTGCAAGTGTGAGCCACCGTGCCTGGTCACCTTTATTTTAAAATTCCAAGTTGTTTTATTTACTTATGTTTCCATTTCATTTGCTGATAAAATTAATAAAAATTATTTTTTAAAAAATAGTACCTGAAAAATTTAAATGTTTTTTCTTTAAAAATGTTTTTGCTTCTATTAAATCAACATATGTTCACTTTAATAATTCAAATCATATAGAAAAATACAAAAAGAGAAACTATTCAAGCACTTACCATCTTAATAAACATCTTTCTGGATATTGTTATTTAAAAAAAAATGAACTGTCAAAATACAAAATTACAACAAATTTAGTTTAAAGACTTTAATTGGCTTTTATTTGTGATTCCAGAATAGGGCAACACCTCATTCTATAAAATCCAATACACTGAGCAGAGGAGGTGGCTTTGTTGATGGAAAAAGAGCTGAGGAAAGCAGAAATAGAAAATAAAAAGCAGGGGCCGGGCACGGTGGCTCACACCTGTAATTCCAGCACTTTGGGAGGCCGAGGCGGGCAGATCACGAGGTCAGGAGATCGAGACCATGCTGGCTAACATGGTGAAACCCCGTGTCTACTAAAAATACAAAAAAATTAGCTGGGTGTGGCGGCAGGTGCCTGTAGTCCCAGCTACTGGGGAGGCTGAGGCAGGAGAATGGCGTGAACCCGGGAGGCGGAGCTTGTAGTGAGCCGAGATCGTGCCACTGCACTCCAGCCTGGGCGACAGAGCGAGACTCCTGTCTCAAAATAAATAAATAAATAAATAAAAAAGATTACTTTCCTTGTAAAGGTTAAAGCAGAGGGCACTGCCTTATCATGCTGGTTAAAAGCGGTCTGTCTGGGGATTTGGTTATTATCTCTCTCCTGAGTTTTTCAAAGATCAGATACAGATCTTGGTTCTGGCTTGGTGGCATCATGGAACATCACCATGAGTAACTCCATTTTGCTTTCCTCTGTTGGGGCTAGTGCAGGAGCTCATTTCAAACCAATGGTCTTGGCTGGTGCGGTGGCTCACACCTATAATCCCAACACTTTGTAAGGTCGAAGAGGGAGAATTGCTTTGAGCCCAGGAGTTTTGATATCAGCCTGGAAAACATAGGGAGAGCCTGTCTCTACAAAATTTTAAAAAATTAGCCAGGTTGAGGTGGGGCCCGTGAGGTTGAGGCTGCAGTGAACTGTGGTTGTGCCACTGCACTCCAACTTGGGCAACAAAGCAAGACCCTGTCTCAAATAAATAATAAACAAACCAATGGTCTATACATTTTATTTATTTTTAAATTTTTTTGTAGAGACGAGGTCTCACTATGTTGCCCAGGCTGGCCTCAAACTCCTGGCTTGCACAATCCTCCCGCCTTGGCCTCCCAAAGTGCTGGGATTACAGGAATCAGTCACTGCACTGGCCTCCTATAAATTTTATTTTACAGTATATAGGTTTACATAAATGGAATCATACTCTTCCAAAATCTGTTTTTTTTTAAAACTTAATGTAAAATATATTTTTCCGCCAGGCGTGGTGGCTCACGCCTGTAATCCCAGCACTTTGGGAGGCCAAGGTGGGCGGATTACCTGAAGTTGGGAGTTGAAGACCAGCCTGGCCAACATGGTGAAAACCCGTTTCTACTAAAAATACAAAAATTAGCCAGGCGTGGTGGCAGACACCTGTAATCCCAGCTACTTGGGAGGCTGAGACAGGAGAATGGCTTGAACCCAGGAGGCCGAAGTTGCAATGAGCTGAGATCACACCACTGCACTCCAGCCTGGGCAACAAGAGTGAGACTCTGTCTCAAAAAAAAAAAAAAAAAAAAAGTATATTTTTCAGTGATCCTAAAGAAAGATCTACACAAAAACTTCTAATGGCTCTTTGGTATTTCATTCTACCATACCAAAATTTACTCTGCACTTCAGCTTCCTCAGGTGTAAAATATAAAAACAGTACTGTAATCCATGTAAAGCACTTACAACAGTGCCTGGCACATGCTAAACACTCAATACATATTAGCTACTATTATTATACATTATATTGTTTTCCAATTTTTTGTTATTAAAAGCAATACTGTGATAAACATCTTGTACTAAGATTTTTTTCTACTTGCTATTTCAAAAGGGATATTCTCCATAAATTCTTTAAAATATGACCTACTTTAGCTGGGTGTGGTGGCTCATGCCTGTAATCCCAGCACTTTGGGAGGCTGAGGAGGGAGCATTACTTGTACCCAGGAGTTCAAGACCAGCCTGGGCAACATGGTGAAACCCCGTCCCCACAAAAAATGTAAGAATTAACTGGGCATAGTGGCGCATGCCTGTAATCTCAGCTACTTGGGAGGCTGAGGCGGGAGGAGCACTTGAACCTGGGAGGCCCCTGGGAGGAGCACTTGAACCTGGGAGGCTTCATTGAGCCGTAATAGTGCCACCGCACTCCAGCCTGAATGGCAGAGTGAGACCCTGTCTAAAAAAAAAAAAAATTAAAAAAAAAAAATTACCTAACTCTATTTGACCATTACGCTTTTGTAAAACTATCTGCTTTACAGATAGTACCACAAAGCTGGTTTTTATTATTCAATGATCAGTCAATAACAGATCTATAAAATTATACCTCCAGTTATATAAAGCAATATTTTCAGGAAGCCTAGGAATAATTTTAGTTCTTTTTAAAATAAAGGAGTTTATATTGCTCTGACTTTGCATTTCTAGCTTAACAGAAAACTTACTGTGTAATTTACTAAAATGATTTGATCATTTAAGATGCTCCCAATCCTAAATAATGTTATTATCATATTGGGAGCCAAAAAAACTCACAAGATCAATGCCCAGTATTGTGAGACTAATACCCCAGACTCCCTGTCCAACCTCATCTTACCCTGATAATGTTACTGTGCTTGAATTGCCTTTCTAATGCACATCATTCTTTGAGCATGATTTTTTGGGTCTGTTTTAAAAAGGCAAGAAAATACCAGTCTGAGGCATATCTATGACGGCTGGGAAACAAAAGCATCCATTGGTGAAAGATTCAAGAGACAGAGGAGAGACTGAGAGCCTGTTCTTTGTGGCTGACCCACTGAATCTGGCATTGTTGCCGGTTGAGGCACAGAAAAATCGTAGGTCCAAGCCTCTTTGATACAGGGGACGCGTCCCAGCAAAATTCCCCAGCCTGATGCTTAATACTGGATGTTACACTCTACCATCCCAAAGAAGCTGCTAAATGCTTGATCACCCACTCCACCTCCTGCTCCAAAGCTTATTGTGTCTCACTGCACCCTCATAGAGAATGGAAGTGTGAAGGGTTGATGTGAAAATGGAGTTTTATCAGTAACGATTTAAAGGCCAGGTGAAACAAGGTGAAGAGATGAATGTTTTTTATAGAATTCAAGAAAACAGCTAAGTAAGTCATAGATCCATTTTTATTTCCTTCATTTTTTTCCAGGGAGGCCAGAATCTACTAGAACATTTTCTATGTCTTTTATTTTTTAGTTCCTTATTCCTAGCATTATTATAAAGAAAATAGGCCAGGCACAGTAGTGCTTTGAGAGGCCAAGGCAGCAGGATCACTTGGGGTGGCAGGATCCCTTGGGGCCAGGAGTTTGAGGTCTGTCCTGGGAAAGGTAGCAAGACCCTATCTCTATGGGAAAAAAAATGCATTTTTTTGCTGGGCATGGAGGCTCACACCTGCAATCCCAACACTTTGGGAGGCTGAGGTGGGTGGATCATGTGAGGTTGGGAGTTCGAGACCAGCCTGACCAACATGGTGAAACCCCGTCTCTACTAAAAATACAAAATTAGCCGGGCGTGATGGCTCATGCCTGTAATCCCAGCTACTCCGGAGGCTGAGGCAGGAGAATCACTTGAACCCGGGAGGCGGAGGTTGCCGAAAGCTGAGATTGCACCATTGCACTCCAGCCTGGGCAACAAGAGGGAAACTCCATCTCAAGAAAAAAAAAAAAAATGCATTTTTTTTCTAAAAAATAAAAAGATAAACCTCCTTTCCAAAGTAATAATAATAAACAAAGTAAAAGATGACAACAACACCTCTCTGTGAAGCAGCTAAATTACACAGTAAGAACCACAAATGTAACCAAACTATGTTGAAAGGATCTCATGTTTCACCTTTGACTTTCTTTAGTTCTCTGGTTTTTAACCCTTTCCCCTTCCTAACATAAAATGTTAGCATGGTAGGATGTATCTTCTTTAAATAGGGGAAATGTACTTATGAAGAAGATATTATTTAACAACCTGTCATTCAAGAAGAAAGCTGAAGCTTGTAATAAAAAAAAAAAAAAATCCAAACACATATTCTCTCCAAGTTAAGGACTGTTTATCATAGGTGGTTCTCAAATCCTGGTTTGGGGGAAGTTTTCAAGGTTTTGTTTTTGTTTTGTAAGATAAGCATGAACACACCCTCTGCTTCCTCCCAATCCTTCTCCCTTCTATCCAAAGATAACCCTAACTATATTTCTTCCCCCACCCCCTTCCTGGGATGAATTCATTAGCAACACAAAAAGTCCTTCCTATTATTATTCGGGGTGGGCCTTCTAATTGCAATGTTCAGTGAGAGAACATAGGAAACAAGTGGCCTCTCTTTTCCGAGACGGAGTCTCGCTCTGTCGCCCAGGCTGGAGTGCAGTGGCGCGATCTTGGCTCACTGCAACCTCCGCCTCCCAGGTTCTAGCAATTCTCCTGCCTCAGCCTCCCGAGTAGCTGGGATCACAGGCGCGTGCCACCACGCCCAGCTAATTTTTGTATTTTTAGTAGAGACGGGGTTTCACCATGTTGGCCAGGCTGCTCTTGAACTCCTGACCTCGTGATCTGCCCACCTGGGCCTCCCAAAGTCATGGGATTACAGGCGTGAGCCACCGCGCTCAGCCAAACTGCACGTGTGGTCTCTCTTAATAGTCCTCAGATGATGGGGGCAGGGTAGGTGGAGAAAGGGGGTGACAAGAAAAGCTACCTCTTGCAGACATTTATGAGCCGATTTTGTCAGATCTTTTGCGCCAGGATAACATTCCGTAATGGCTAGTCCAACCAGACTGAAGTAGAAAAGCAATGGCTCATAGAAAACATGGTTTAAAACCAGAAGCCACGTGATGTAACTTTATTTAGTCGGGCTGCGCTTTCATCTTTCTTTTAATAACTTAAGGAGAATAACGGGCCCCAGTGGCAAATGCAAGCTCCCCTGCCTCTCAACCCAATTCTTCTGAGAACCTGCTGCCATGTGCCTGGACCTCCTGTAAGATGGCTCCTACGCGACCACCTCACCAGAGAATCAGCCCTACGTGCCACCAACATGTCCACAGATAGCCTGCGTGCCTCAGCCCACTGACACTCGATGCCGGACTGGGCCAGAAGGACGACCCCATATTTGATGCCTTTTTGTCTCCCTGGACCAGAGACTCCATCCTTCCCTTTCCTCCCAAGCTCATTTCTTTTTCTTTAGCCCGTGTAAAGCAGCGTGGGAGAGAAAACTAATTTCTTCTCCCTGGGGTACCCCGGAGCATCACTGCAGCCCCCGGCAGGCGGCGGAGCCGGCGCGCCCCGGGCGTGCGGAGAGGCTGCGGGGACGCGCGCCTTCCGCCTCCCGCAGCTGCGCGTCCGCAGCCGAGGCGCCCAGGCCCGCAGCCTCCCGGGCCTCCCCGAGAGCCGGATCCAGCCGGCAGGTCAGGCCGGCGGCTGGGGTCCCGCGGGCGGAAGTGAGAAGAGCGGCGGGGGAGGAGGCTGCTGGCTGGGGGCTGGAATTCCCTTCCCGCCTGGCGCCGCCCGGGACAACCCGCGCGAGGACGCCCGACGCGCTCCGCCGGCCCTTTTTTGGCGCTGAGGGAAAGGAGAAGGGCAGGGCCGCCGCCTCGCGGGAGCGGGCCCCGGGAGGAGGGGCCGCCGGAGAGGCCGGGCGAGCGCGGGCGGCCCTCACCTCGCCGCTCCTCCCGGGCAGCCATCCCTCGGCGCCCCGCCCGGAACCGGCGCGCGCGTGGGGGCGGGGAGGCCGGCGCGCAGATCTGGCGGTGAGCGCTGCCGCCCCGGGGCCCCCAGCCATGTCGGCCGAGGAGATGGTGCAGATCCGCCTGGAGGACCGCTGCTACCCGGTGAGCAAGAGGAAGCTCATCGAGCAGAGCGACTACTTCCGCGCCCTCTACCGCTCCGGCATGCGCGAGGCCCTGAGCCAGGAGGCCGGCGGCCCGGAGGTGCAGCAGCTGCGCGGCCTCAGCGCGCCGGGCCTGCGGCTGGTGCTGGACTTCATCAACGCCGGCGGGGCCCGCGAAGGCTGGCTCTTGGGCCCGCGCGGGGAAAAGGGCGGCGGGGTGGACGAGGACGAGGAGTTGGATGAGGTGAGCCTGCTGTCCGAGCTGGTGGAGGCGGCCTCCTTCCTGCAGGTCACGTCCCTGCTGCAGCTGCTGCTGTCCCAGGTGCGGCTCAACAACTGCCTGGAGATGTACCGCCTGGCGCAGGTGTATGGGCTGCCCGACCTGCAGGAGGCCTGCCTGCGCTTCATGGTCGTCCACTTCCACGAGGTGCTGTGCAAGCCCCAGTTCCACCTCCTGGGGTCTCCTCCCCAAGCTCCAGGGGATGTCAGCCTGAAGCAGAGGCTGAGGGAGGCCCGGATGACTGGGACTCCTGTCCTCGTGGCCCTCGGGGACTTCCTGGGGGGACCCCTGGCCCCTCACCCCTACCAGGGGGAGCCCCCGTCCATGCTCAGGTACGAGGAGATGACTGAGCGTTGGTTCCCGCTGGCCAACAACCTTCCTCCCGACCTAGTCAATGTCAGGGGCTATGGGTCTGCCATCCTGGACAACTACCTCTTCATAGTGGGCGGGTACAGGATCACTAGCCAGGAGATCTCCGCTGCGCATTCCTACAACCCCAGCACCAACGAGTGGCTCCAGGTGGCCTCCATGAACCAGAAGAGGTGAGCACCCCGGCAGAGTGCTGCTGCCTTCTCATTCATTCACTTGTTCATTAGTTTATTGCCCCAGTGTTTACTGAGCCAGTAAATAGGGGAGGGTGTGCTGAGGTGGGAATGACATCTTCAGGAATGTTGTTGGCCTTGGCGCTGGCAAAGTTCCCAATGAACTAAGAAATTGCGAAGAGGAAGTCCCCAGTGAGGTCAAGTAGTGGAGTGGTTTTTTGGCAGGTATTGTGCCTTTAGGTGAAACTGCTTTCTTTGCCTCTGATCTTGTGAAAAAAGATGTTGTGGTTTCCTACAAGAATACTTTAAAAGAAAACTGCTCCTTAATTTTTAAAAAATTTGTCTTAGTTTTTAGGATTTGATCCTGATGATAATGACACACTGGACAGTAACCTGCAACACTGACTTTGTGGATTTTTTTCTGATGTCAGTGACTGTGACAACAGAGTCTTCCACACTGTGACACCCATCATAATCAAGAGATAATCACTGGAAATGTATTAACATTTGCAATAGGGGTTGCTTTTCTTATTTTTTATCCTCTCTTGCTTCCTTCCCTGGACAGCCATCGTCATGACCCAAAGCTGGAGCCTGGAAGTGTTCAACTACAGAATTGGAATATTTTCATTTACCCAACCTTCTCCCCCTCCCATCCTGCAAATCTCTCCTGCCTCCAACATGGGTGACTTGAAGAAAGGAAGAGGAGGAGCTTGAGGAGTGGGATGAGAGGGGAGAAGGGAAAGGAACCAGGGAAGGAATATGAAAACAAGAGCAAAGAGCATATACAGGAAGAGATGGTAGGAAATAAAGATGGTAGCGCCCAGGAGGCCTCAGAGTCATTCGGAAGCAGGGAAAAGAATCAATGTAACTCAAGAAAGGATGAAAATACCCTTTCTTCCCATCCACGTGTTTCCATCTCAATCCTCACAGGGTCCTGGTCCTGAAGTGTGGAGCAAGGAGTTGGGGAGCTCACAGCTAGGCAAAGAAAGTCTTAACAGTAACAGAGAATCCTTTATCTATTTGACTTTATCTATCCTTTATCTATTTATTTGACTCGAGAGTCCTCCTTGGCCAGGGATTATTTGGGGGAAATAACTGGCTTTATTTCTCCTATAATATGAAATTCATTTTGAAAAGTATGCTTTTTCCCCTGATAATACGTAGTTACAGAAAACTAGAAAATGGAAAAGAATGAAGAAGCAAAAAGATGATTATTCCTATTCGCTCTTCCTAGAGGCAGTAACCAGGTTGGCATATTTCCTGCCAGCCCATTTTTAATGCATTATTTACACCATTGAGATGATACCATATTTAAAATTTGGTATCAGAAGTGTTATTTTAAAACAAATTCTATGCACTGTAGTTGAAACAACAAAGGAACATTGTGTGGCCATGGGTGGTGGTCTGTTGGGGGTGGGCGGCCCTGAGTTCTCTCACTCCTCTTCCAGCTACACATCATTTGGTGCTCACCAGGCCATCCTTAGTGCCACAGTTCCTCACACTTCTTTCTTCCCTTCATACATCCTTGGTAGTCTTTGTCTTTTTTTCTAGGAAGGCCCTTTTCATCCCCTTAAAAAAAAAAAAAAAAGCATTCAAGTAATGCATGAATGCATGCTTCGTAGAAAAACTACAAATTACACACAAAACTGTAGAGTAAAAAGAGTAAATATCTGCCCTCAGGGTACAGAAAAAAAAGTGTCAGTGTATCAACAGACTTTTGTTACCTTTAGATATTGTAAATGTATAAACATTTATATTGTAAATTATATGTATACTTAGGTAAATACAGTTAACCTTTAAGCAATGTGGGGGCTAGGGACACCAACCCCTGCACAGTCAAAAATCCCCATATAACTTTTGACTCTCCCAAAAGCTTAACTACTAAATAGCCTACTGTTTACCAGATGCCTTACCAATAACATAATCAATTAATACATTTTGTATATGTATTATATACTTTATTCTAACAATAAAGTATGTTATAGAAAAGAAAATGTTATTAAGAAACTAAGAAAGAGAAAATTAAGTGGAAGTGGATCATCCTTATCATCTTGACGTTGAGTAGGCTGAGGAGGAAATGGAGGTAGAGGAAGGGTTGGTTTTGCTGTCTCGGGGTGGCAGAGACAGAAGAAAATCTGAACGTAAGTGGACCCTCGCAGTTCAAACCCGTGTTATTAAAGGATCAGCTGTATAAGTATGTTGATAGTGGTTAACAATAGGGGAAAAGTGTTTATGTATATTAATGTACATGGGGGTGTATCATCTTACACATTTTTAAAATTCTAAAATTGTCTAGGTTGTAGTAATTATTATGGCACTTGATATTTCTGTTTAACCATATCTGAGAGTTTTTTCTGTGTGAACAAATGTAGGTCTACCTCACGCTTTTTAATGGCTGTGTGGCATTCCAGCCTATGGATGTACCATAATGTAATTAGCGTTTCCCTTATTTATGGACATTCGGGTCACTTCCATTTGCATTGGATGTTTCAATAAGCATTGCCATATTGAACATCTTGGTAGATGCGTGCATGTATCTTAGTAGCCATATGTGAGTTAGTTTCATGTCAAATTTGTATCCCTGGATAGGTAGGGCAAAGTGTATGTGTTTTTTTTTTGTTTTTTTTTTTTTTTTGAGACAGAGTCTCGTTCTGTTGCCCAGGCTGGAGTGCAGTGACGCGATCTCGGCTCACTGCAAGCTCTGCCTCCCAGATTACGCCATTCTCCTGCCTCAGTCTCCCGAGTAGCTGGGACTACAGGTGCCCGCCACCATGCCTGGCTATTTTTTTTTTTTGTATTTTTAGTAGAGACGGGGTTTCACCTTCTTAGCCAGCATGGTCTCGATTTCCTGACCTTGTGATCCGCCCACCTAGGCTTCCCAAAGTGCTGGGATTACAGGCATGAGCCACTGCGCCCAGCTGTGTATGCATGTTTTAAATTTCGTTGAAGCTGGGTGCAGTGGTTCACGCTTGTAGTCCCAGCTACTTGGGAGGCTTAGGCAGGAGGATCACTTGAGCCCAGGAGCTGGAGGCTGCAGTGCACTCTCATCGGGCCTGTGAATAGCCATTGCACTCCAGCCTGAGCAACATAGTGAGACCTCATCTCTATAAACAGTTAAAAATAAATAAATCAATAGATTTTGGTTGCTCCTGCCGATTTCCTCTTCCATCAAAAGTGTTTGTGCTTGCCAGTTCCCTATACTCTTGCCAAGATAGAATATTATCTTTTTTTCCCAAACCTAATGGGCAAAAACACTAGTGTGATTTTTCCCAATTAGAAGAGAGATTATTCTTTTTATATGTTGGTTGGCCATTTTTATTTCTTTTGTAAATGGTCTTTGCCAGTTTCCTAAAAATTGGCTTATTTTCTTCACATTCATTTGAGAAGTTCTATGTGTGAATACAGATATTAATCTCTTGTCTGTTATGTAATGTTGTGCATGTTTTCCCATGCCGTTATTTTTTCTGCAGTGTTCAAAAATAAGATCCCAAAGTGACTGGGTAGGTGAAATTGTTGCATAGAGGGGTGGGTGGTAGTTATGGTGAAGCTGAGAGCTATCACCCCACCAAAAGAGGGCTCCACCTCTCAACCACGGCTGGTTACTTCCACGTGGAAGGGAGGAAATGTTGCCAGACATCCAAATATCCCTTTATTTTTTCTTTTTTAAAGAGATGGGGTCTTGCTTTGTCACCCAGGCTGGAGTACAGTGGTGTGATCATAACTTACTGCAGCCTTCAACTCTTGGGCTCAAGCAATCCTCCTGCTTCAGCCTCCCCAGTAGCTGAGACTACAGGCATGCAACACCGTGCTTGGTTAATTTTTTAAAATTAATTTTTTTTTTTTGTAGAAATGGGGGCTATGTTACCCAGGCTGGTCTTGAACTCCTGGCCTCAGGTAATCCTCCCACTGTGGCCTCCCAAAGTGCTAAGATTACATGCCACCATGCCTGACCCTCCATTATATCTTCTAATTGATTATTGATGCTGTACTGGAAATTGTACCCTTCTTTAGCTCCCTCTGCTTTGACTCAGGTATGACATATCTCCCAGGAGTTCCTTCCTGAACTCTGGCTTCGGCTGAGTGTTCCGTCTCTGCTCCTCTAGCATCTCATGCACATTCCCCGACTTGAATTGAAATTCTCCGTTGTCTCTCTGCCTTCCAATCAGGAACTAGGACTTACTCAATGCCTGTGTATAGCCCTACTCCTAACAAGATGTCCAATAATAATAGGTGCTTAAAATACGTGTTTTCTTTAAAAACATTATGGAATATATTTTTACATTATTGTAATAAAAGTTAATGTATAATTTTATATTTCACTTTATTTGTAACACTATAGTGAACACTTTTACCTTGGTAACAGTCATTATATTTATTTAGAGTGGCTGAGAAATAATGAGAGACATCATTTAATTGAACACTTAACTCTGCAGTAGGTACTGTTCCCGCTGCTTTGCATGTATTATCTAACATGTTCTTCACAAGGGCTGTTAGGCAGGTTCCCATTCTAAGGAGACAGGAAGTGAGGCACAGAGAAGTAAATTGTTCAAGGATGTGTAATAAGTACAGCAACCAAAATGTGAATATCCATTGAGTAGTTATAACCACTTAAATTGTTTATAAGTTTTGGCTTTTAGACTTGCAGGGACCATCTTCATGCACATTTCCCCCCTTCTTTAAAAAAAATTATTTCCTTCTAAAAAATAGAGCACAGATCTTTCGTGGTACAGTGCTACTTTTCAAAATTTCATCATGTGTGCCTCAGCTCCACCACAGCCTTTAAGCTCAGCATTCTTCTAGTCACTATTGCATATACAGAAACTGATGACATAGTTGCTGCCCTCAAGAAGTTTAAAATTGAGTTTAGATGATGAGACAAGTAAAAATGAAACCTAGCATGGAGTTTTTCCTGGATGAGGCATCCAGTACAGGTTAGGCATGCACTGGAAGAAATTTGGAACCTTGAGAAAGAAAACCAGATTTTGGCCTCTGGCTATGCAGAATTTCACATCTACTTTGATTCACCTTTGTCAGAGACTGCTTTGGGATGTATCAGTATTTTACTTTGATAAAGGGGTCAAATGTAGAGAAGTTCACTTTTCCCAGGGACTGAATAGTGCAGTGATCCAGAATCTTAAATAGCAGGAACTCTAGGATTGAAAGATTTTTTTTTTTGAGATGGAGTCTCACTCTGTCACCCAGGCTGGAGTGCAGTGGCGTGATCTTGGCTTACTGCAAGCTCCGCCTCCTGTGTTAACGTCATTCTCCTGCTTCAGCCTCCCGAGTAGCTGGAACTACAGGCGCCCGCCACCATGCCTGGCTAATTTTTTTTTGTATTTTTAGTAGAGATGGGATTTCACCATGTTAGCCAGGATGGTCTCAATCTCCTGACCTCGTGATCTGCCCGCCTCGGCCTCCCAAAGTGCTGGGATTACAGACATGAGCCACCGCGCCTGGCCAATTGAGAGATTTTATAAAGCCTTCTGCACTCTGGAGAAGATAGTGGGTGCTATATGACCATCAGAGGGTAAAAAAGAAATGTTTTGCTCTGTAGGCCAAGTGTGCAACACTACCTGATGGTCTGAATGTGGGTTTGATCTCACAAATTGTCAGCATGTAACTCTTCACATATAAAAGCTTGTAAGACCTCCAGGCGCGGTGGCTCATACCTGTAATCCCAGCACTTTGGGAGGCTGAGGCAGGCGGATCACCTGAGGTCAGAGGTTCGAGACCAGCCTGGCCAACATGGTGAAACCCTGTCTCTACTAAAAATACAAAAATTAGCCTGGCATGGTGGTGGGCACCTGTAGTCCTAGCTACTCGAGAAGCTGAGGCAGGAAAATCGCTTGAACCCGGGATGGGGAGGTTGCAGTGAGCCAAGATCACACCACTGCACTCCAGCCTGGGCAACAGAGTGAGACTTTGTTTCAAAAAAAAAAAAAAAGAGCTTGTGAGATCGAGGTTGCTTGCTTTCCCTCCTCACTTTAATCAGTGATAACTTGCAGGAACTGACCACTGTTGCAGCAGTTTGTTCATTAAGGTTCTCCATTTCCAGAGCTTTCTCTAGTCTTTTCCATTGCCCTGCACTTTAGCTCTGAAAATGGAGTTGGAGTGAGTCCTCCTGTTCCATGTGTGAATGCAGCAAGGCTGAGAGAGAGACTTTAATAAACAAGTGTCTCCTGGCAGAGATGGAATTGCAGTTATCAGCCTTAGCGTTTGCTGAGCTGTCCCTTCTCTCAGCCAATGTTTACCATTTTTGGAGCATTTCTGTGGTTGATGTTGTAGTAGAGCCTGGGAATAGTGCAAGAAAGAAAACTGTATGTCTATTCACACTCCCCCCCACCCCCCATTTAATTTTGGCTAACAGTTTAAATTGCTTTTTGCATCTTTGCTTTTGGAGTTTCTTAGAGCTGGGCATAGGTAGCAACAATGACTACCTCTATTTTCTAACCTTTCCCCTTCTCCCCTTCCTAGTCCCTAGGGGAAGGTAATGCGTAGGGACATGGCAGAAGGCAAGTAGATGAAGGGGAAAGAGGAGACAAAAGGACCTGGATGGCCCACAGACGTAAGCACTCGTGTTCTGAGTGGTTGAGAAAGGACTTTTGAAAGGATCTTGGCATTTTGTTCTAATTTTTACTCTGATGGTAAGCAAACTTCTTTCTCTACATAGGGGGTCATAATGATGGTTTTCATTTCTTGAGCTCTTACTCTGGGTCAGGTATTGTAGTCACAACTTGAGGTGTCACTTCATATTAATGCTTACAACATCTCTATGAGGTAGGTGTTATTAATACCATTTCCTTAAAGTGGAAACTGAGGCTCAGTGAGTTTAATTACCTTCCACA